>NC_136059.1:1346904801-1348297544 GCF_964261635.1 Lissotriton helveticus
TCCCCGCAAGTCGCTCATTACTGGGGGTAGACGCCCAGTCGCTCACACCAGCCATTACCCGGGTTCAACCAGGTACCCCCCCTAGTTTGGACAGTGCTCCCTTGGAACCCCTCCATCTGACTGGTATTGAGCAAATCATTGATAGGTTGGAATCTCAGGCCGCTCTTCTTCCTATAGACATTTTGGAAGATGATGGCCGTAGTAATTGCTCCGCATCACTACTACCTATTCTGTTAAGTGATGTTACTGGAGACCCAGAGTCCCCTAATTCCCCTGTACGTACCGCAGTTGTACCAGATGGAAAGCTAGTTGGGGCTTCTCCTGTTAGCGTGACTCGTGATACTAGGCAGGAGTTTCCCCTCGTAGGTAAAAAATTGCGCAAACGCAAGAAGGGTAAACTAGTGAGACAGGCCGCCCTCTATCAAAGAGTAAGGAAGTCTCCTGTGCCAAATTCAAGTATTACAAGGGGTGCCCCTATGCTGAACGAAACTGATACAGAAGGGGATGTACTGATTTCTCCAAAGGGCCCTCATACAACTAAGGTACCAAAGCGAGCTGACTTGGTAGCGGTCGAAAATATTCTGGAGAAGGTACATACCCTCTTGAAACCATTAATAACTCAAGTGAAGAGTCTAGGGGAGAGGATTGACAAACTAGAGCAGTCAACTCTGGATGGGTTACACTCACTCAAGACAACAATTAAATTAGCAACTAGAGTCACTTTAAATAAGGATGTGGGTGTAAAAGGGAATGATCTATTAGCGCAGAAAGGCCCTGAGCCCCAAACAACCCAAAATAAAGCTCCTCTTAACAATCTAGTAATTCCAACACCGAAATCTCCTCCGAATCTGAATCCAGGTCCAAGCCAAAAGGGTCTTCCAGCAAATAAAGAGCCTGAGAAAAATAAGCCAAAATCCCATTCTCAAAAACAGCAACAGACAACTGAGGGCAAAAACGCAGTCCAACAAAAATTAAAAGGTAGCAGTAAACCCAGCAGCCCAACGACTAGGAAAGCCCCCAGGCCTGCAACACAATGTTCTGTCCCAGCAATCTTCTCACAGGCCCCCAGTATCCGCCCACGACGGATCCCCCCAATTAATCTCCCACCAGACTGTCAACCATTTGTTGCAGTCATGGTTAATGTGCCTCCCCTAAAGGATGGCCAGTTGGAAAACCACCAATCACTTAAGAACAAGTGTATACACTGGCTGAAGGCAAATAAACCAATCCCCCCAGGTATGGACGGCATTATTTTAAGTGTCCGTAGAGTGGGATGGGTGGGGCAAGGGAAAAAAATGCTGGAAGGGGACTGTGTAATTATAAATTTCCAAGACTATAGAATGGTCCCATCCATTTGTACTCCTATTAAAAATATGGGGGCCCCGGGGGTGAAACTGGTAGACCTCACGTATTTTTACCCTAGGCATCTTGTGAGCCCAATTGGAGGAAGTGTAAGTTCTCTTAATTCGGGCCAAAACTGGGCCGGGGTTGTAGGAGGCGACAGGGAGAAACATATGTGGGCAAATGGCCCCTGCTGACTGGACTCAGTGAGGAGAGCAGAACGAGTAGAAGTACCACCCACCAAAATAAACCTTGTAAGTGGAATAGGAGAGTCTACAACAACTCCACAAGATCCCTGCTCTCCTCGGTTATATAGGGGGAGCCCTATGGATAGGGGCTTCCAAGCGCCCAGCGACTATCCAGCTGTGACGGACCTAGCCTTTAAGGTTTTCAGCTGGAACATCGCAGGGATTGCTGGAAAATTGGCCCTCCCAGATTTCACTGCGTGGGTCGACAAGCACTCCTTGTGCCTCTTTCAGGAAACTTGGAGCTTGATACCGGTCCATAGGGTGGGTTTTTCCTCATACTCCGCTCCCGCGCGGGCCTCGGAATCTGGGAGAGGCCGCCCAGCCGGCGGCCTTCTCATTTGGGTCGCGGCATCTTTGAACTGTAGAGTGGTGGACTATCCCACAGGTTCCCCGGACATACAAAATATTACCCTTATAGACCAAAGGGGAAAAATTGTTCTAAACATCTTTAATGTGTATGCTCGGGGTACAAAGGGTGGGAGAAAGTCTCCAGTGATAGCTCTTCTCGAGACCCTGCTAAATAACACCCCCCATAAGACCCGCACCCTGGTTGCCGGTGATATGAACTGTACGTTCGAGCCTCTGGGCTCGGATGTTTCCCTCGACCAGGATGAGGAAGATGCCAGGTGGGGGATCCCGGCTCTGGACATCGCACCGATTAAAAAGTGGACAGAAGTGGCACTCCAAATATACTCCCTTACTCTTGAATTTAATCTAAGGGCAGCGAATGGGAGGACTTCCTTGGATAGGGGGGGTGCTCACACCTACAACAGACCAGGGCACACCTCTAGGCTGGACTATGTCCTAATAGATGTGTGCTTATGGCCTTATGTGAAGGACATGCAGGTGGTCCCTTCGACAGAAAGCGATCACAACCCTCTCTCCCTAGAAATGGAACACTGGTGGCAACCCCAATGGAAGGCCAACTTTAAAGTGGCGCGTGTACCACTAGATGAAACTAAAGTCTCCCCATGTGGTAGAAGAATTAAATGGGCGAAACTGGTCCTATCCGAGGCGAAGGTTGGGGAAATCCAATCCCATTTAAACCGCGCGGTAACATCCTTGGACTCTTCGCTAGAAGGGGTGGGTAAAGTGAGTGGGTTATTTCTCTCTCTGATTGAAGCCCTAACCAATGTCTTTATCCTGTCCTCTAAAAAGCCGGGCACAATAGGAAATAAAAAAAAAGTTTGTGAGGGGTGGTATACCCAAGCCTGCAGGACCCACAAGACAAAGCTAGTCGAGGCAGTTAAATCTAAAAGGATGATCCATGAGGCTAGGAAGGCTTATAAAAATATCCTTAGTTCGGCTAGAAGGGAGTGGGAAGAAAAATACTGGGAGGACCTACTCCAGGCTAGCAAAATCAGGGACTCCGGGGTGTTTTGGAATCTGATAAGGAAACGGACCAAATCCGATGCAGCCATGAGACCCTGCAGCATCCCGCCTCAAAGTTGGGTAAAGCACTTTGGGTCTTTATACCTCCCACCAGACGGGGAACTGTCTGTGGGGATGGATCTCACGCTAGCTATTGAACCTCATGCCTATGACCTTTTCACTCCCTTAGAGATTGAGGGGGTTATAGGCTGGGTGGCACCACGCAAGGCACCGGGCCCGGATGGCCTTCCGGGTGATCTGATGAGGGCTTACCCAATGGAATGGGGAAGGATCATAGCAGCTCTCCTAAATGATATTATGAGGGGAGGAGCAGTACCAGAATCCTGGAAAGGGGCGGTGGTAGTGCCCATCTATAAAAAAGGTTGCAGGGAAACCCCAGGAAACTATCGCCCAATAAGTCTGATAGACTCCACCCAAAAGATAGCTGGCAAAGCTGTCCTAGGTAGGATCCTCCATTGGGTGGAGGAGAATAAAATTCTATCAGACTTTCAGGCAGGTTTCAGGGCTGGTATGGGGACTATAGAGCAGGTGTTTAGGTTGTCCCTCTTGGGGTGGAAGGTGGTGGAACTGGGCAAGGGCAGTCTTTACTTAGCCTTTATAGACTTGAAGACTGCCTTTGATCTAGTTCCCCGGGAAGAGCTCTGGAGGGTCCTTTGTGAGTTGGGGCTACCACCTTACATCTTGTCCCTTCTTATAAGCCTTCATGCCCACACTTTTGCACAGGTCCGTTGGGGCAATAATGGAGAACTCACGGAAAAAATACCAGTGTCTAGGGGCGTAAGACAGGGTTGCGTCCTGGCGCCCACCCTATTCTCGCTATATCTGAATGGGGTGGTAAAACATCTTCAACAAGAACCAGCTGACGCCCCCTGTCTTGGAGGTGTCCGCATCCCAACCCTGCTTTTTGCGGACGACACGCTCCTGATTTCGAAGACCCCACAAGGACTACAGAAACTTCTAACACGATTCCAGGAGTTCTGTGTTGCAAAAGGGCTAACAATAAATGTGGACAAAACCAAATACCTAGTTGTTAACCCACCTAAAAAATTGGGCCGCCCACCCCCACTTAACTCTATTCCCCTGGAGAAAGTAGCCGAATTCGACTACCTTGGCATTCGGATTACGGACAGGATGACATGGGCAAACCACATTGAAAAAATGGTCCTTAACCACAGGAGAGTAGGAGGAGCTCTCATGAGGGAATACAGGGCCTCAACTAGGAGATCACTTACCCCAGTACTTGACATCTACAAGGCCAAAGTTGCGACATCAGCCTTGTATGGGGCAGAACTGTGGGGTCATTGCCGTCTGGATGCCCTAGTTACTGCTGAGAGCAAGCTATTAAAATCTTTCATCGCTCTCCCTCTGAGCACACCATCAGTACCTGTGAGGATGGACACGGGATGTAAAAACATTAAAGACCAGGCCCAGCTTCGCCCGCTCCTGTTGTGGGCACGGATTTGGAGGTGCGAAGAACTAAAATCCTATGCTGATGCACTGAGAGACATAATGAGCCAGGGGGGTTGGGCCAAAATAAAATGGTTAAGGGACACCAAAAAGTTGTTGGAGAATATAGGACTAGGGGATTGCTGGACATCCCGCTCAGCCCCTCCAAAAGAAGTTGTCAAGGCGCTTTTTTGGAAATGGATTGCTGAGCGCCTAATCTCTAGCCCAAATCACTGTAGGTCCACTGCCACCTTTTTACAAATTAAAGACACTGTGGCCTTTGAACCTTATTTGGACTTGATTACTCTCCCCTTTGATCGTGCCCTTTACTTTAAATTTAGAGTTGGTTCCCTCCCGTTGGGTGCCCTGGTATCGAAATGGTCAACAGCGGATCGCACTTCTCCCAACTGTGCATGTTGCCCGACTAAGATTGAGTCTATTGTGCACGTTTTATTTGAGTGCCCGGATTATGCAAGGCCTAGGAGCTCCTGGCTGAAACCACTCTGCCGTAATATGGGCACACGCAGTTATTTAGTAGCCTTGCGTATCCTAAGCACGGACACTCCCCCCCCAATAGTCTGTGGAATTGCTAAATTTTTAAAGCAGTTTTGGCATATTCGATGTAAGAGACTGTCAGTAGCCGTTTAATTCTTGTTTTAGCTAAATTATTAACGGATTTTATATCCTTTTATCATTCTTAAACATTTTAATATTTCTTACTGACTTCTTATGGCATAAACTTTTTTGTATACTGTATTGATTGTATTTTGTATGTGCTTATAAGATATCTCTGAGTATCGAATAAAAGCTTATGACTGACTGACTGACCATGTTTGGGTCATTTGCAATGTCCTAGCTTGACAAAAAAGAAAAGATAAAACGTATAAAAGTCGTTTCTTGTGATTTATTAATAACGTTAAGGTAGCTTGGTATTCTTTAAAACTCTGGCAATGCTCAAACACTTAGATTAGACTTTGGTTTACTTGCTAGCGTCCTGAGCTCCTTAATACATTTTTTTTTTACAAAAATAGGCAAAGTAGCCCAATTCTTCATATAATACTTATGGCAGACATTTATCCTCGAAATAAATATTACTATATTGAAGACAATCCAGTTACTGTGTGAAATATGTATAAAAAAATAATAAAGAGCGGGAGCGGTTTCAAATTTCTGGCTCTGCAGACAGTTCTGCAGCAGGCCAGATCGTCTGGAATTTGCCTTGGTGGCCACAGGATGGAGACCGGATTTTTCGGTTGATTCAGAGCTTGTGTGTCTGCCTAACAGGGCAGACTTTGCCAGGATTCCTGTTTTTAAACTTGTGACGAAAGAAACCTCTCAGACAGCAACAAAGCATTTTTTTAAATAAAAATGTGCAATGGCCTGTAGGGACGATGAGGTTTCTGCAGGGGACTGCATAAGAATTACTGTCATCCTACGCCTGAGCATGGGCTAGGCATCCTCTCAAATAGACAGCCATTGCTGATCCCATATATCAGATGGCAGTGTTATACCGTGTCTTGGAGGTTGTGGTCATAATAAAAGCTCTACAGTGTGTTATAGATAATAATGCCGAATATGCCTGTGACCTGTATGTGGTGACCCCCTAGACCAACGACAGAATTCATCTGAAAGTCCCAAAGCAAGCCACAAGTGTTAAACTGAATGCAGGGCCTCCAGCTCCCTCTGTCCTTCCAATACGCTCACTTGTATTTATGGATGCCTGTATTTATCATAACAACTTCAACTATTCATGAGTGAATAAAAATTAGGCGTCACC
The DNA here is from genome assembly GCF_964261635.1 of Lissotriton helveticus. Lineage (NCBI taxonomy): Eukaryota > Metazoa > Chordata > Amphibia > Caudata > Salamandridae > Lissotriton > Lissotriton helveticus. Next base: position 1,346,911,006 of record NC_136059.1, read on the forward strand.
TTATTTTTAGCAACAATGTTTATTTCTTTAGAAATAAACGCTGTTATCCACTATCAGGTCTCAATGTCTGCAGTTCCTGGTATACAATAACTATCTTCTTCCAATGGCATATCAAATAATCAAATTCAAGGTAGTATTTAGACTCTGCCTCAATGATTGCTGTACACGCCATACCTGGAAAACAACTGCTTCAGATTCAGCTGTGTTTTCTTTCATTCAAGATAGAAATTCAAACAATGTATAACGTTTTGCCAACAGTTTCTGCCCATCTCCCTCCATACATGATTTCATTTCATTTTCAGAAATAAGAGATGTAGACATATTCTGGCCAGACACAACCGATTTTCTGCACAAGATCATTGAGGAAAACTGTTCAAAAGATATGACTATCTTTTTTAATTTGTAATTTTTTGACAGTCGTATCTATAACTAAACAGCTGTCAGATCCAGTTGTTTGGTAAGACTCAGGGTGACCCAAAATGGTTTTAATTCGTATAATTTTGTATGTTTTCATTGCTCTTTTTCAGGGGGGATCCTAGGACGACTAATGTTTTACTTTCCTTAATCAAAATCTGGAGTCCTTATAAAATCAGTTGTTTTGGTACTTAATTATAATTTATTATTCATTATTTTGCCATCATTTTAACCCTAGAACAAAATTTGTAATGATAAAATGAGTCAACGCTTCAGATTTGCTCTCCTATGTGAGATATTAAAATGGTTGCCAATTCAGATCAACATATGCAGCATAAATAGAATACGGCATGATAGCAGCAATGCACTTGAATTTGTCAATTAGAAATATGAGGGAGACAATTCCCAGCAACAACTTCAACCATACAAGCTACAGCACAATAATAGTTCTCCTTTAAAGATATATGCAGGACAATTCCATAGCACTGGGGAACCTGCTCTTTAATGTGAGATACAAGTGAGTATCTGTCTGTAATATCTCAATGCGGTTTCTGTCAAGTCTTATTTACAGAAACTGATTTCCTTATTAAATTAGGCCTGATATATTGGAAATTTAAAAGATAACTTGAAACTCCAATATCTCAAAATTCAAAGGGCACATCTTCAGTGTATAGTTTCACTTGCTTTATTTCATGGCATTAGACCACAGAGCATCTTTCATTTTATTTGCAAATATGTTAATCAATGGTGGTGGTGGTGTGTTTCTAAGCAGCCTCCCCTCTGCACCAGTATCAGAAGATTGAGCATATGGCCAACACTTAACATAATCTAACTTAGATTTCATTAAGCTATCTTGTCTATAACTCCTACTGCAAGACCACCAATACGTACCCTTTAACTACAGTGTATGGTGCATGTTCTTAAGCACAGACTTAGACCAGAAGGATTCCTCATAACTGTGGTGTGGCCTGTTTGGTGACAGCAGCATGTTCTTCATCCTGTAGTCATGTTGGCAGGACTCAGGCGCCTTGTTTTTTAAAGGCATAGGCGGGGCCCGCTGGGGGCTGGTGGAAGGTGTTTGCTATCACGGTTGGATGGATTAGAGTGAGTACCTGTGTGTGTTCCTGGCACATGTGAGGTGGACTTAAGTAGCAAAATGTTTTCACTATGTTTGTCCAGGGGAACCATTTTTTGTTATTTGTTATGGTAGTTTTGGTTCTTATTGCCGCGGATGCATGGTCTGATTGTAGCGCATGGCACTGCAGGGCTGTGAGCAGCTCATAGATAGGGGACATGTATGAGAGGAGGTCTTAAAATCTTGACCTGAAGTGTCAGGGGACTGGGTACATACATCAAATGACACAGAGCTTTGTCCTTTTTGAAGCTCCATGGGTTGTCCATAGCTTGCCTACAGGAAACGCACCTAAGTGCCGCGGGTGTTGAGAGGGTGGGTAATAAATGGAAGGGGCAGGTGTTCCACGCATCCTAATCCACTTATGCTAGGGGGGTGCTCATATGGGTGGCCACGCGGATCCAATTTGCGCATACGTAAGCGGACACAGATGTCAAGGAGCGGTACGTGGTCCTGCAGGGGAGAATGGATCGGAAGCCTATCTACCTGGTTAATCTGTATGCCCCTAATGTGGACATTTTATAAGCTTCAAGAAGCAATGAGGGCAGGGCTGGAGGGTTCGATGCTGTAGTTTGGTGATTACAATTGTGTCCTGGATGGAAAGGTAGGCAGACATTCCCTTAGGGTAGAAACAATGCGACGCATGTGGAATGTGCTGTGAGAGGTAATGAGTATTTTGGGGCTTTGGGATGCCTGGAGGGGCCGCATGCCGATTGAGAAGGCCTTCACCTGGTACTCGCATGTACATAACCCATATAGAAGGCTGAATAAAATCTCATTAGCAGATGTTCAATCAGGCTATCTACAGGGGGTGACTCAGCTGGCATGATTTTTGTCAGATCACTCACTAATGTGTTGTGAGCTGGCTCCGGGGGTTTGGGGCGGAGTCAGGGTTGGGGACTCTCCCATTTGATTTTCTGACTGATGCAGTGGGCAAGGACCCATTTTCACAGGCCATGAAGGTGGTTATAGAGGTCACTGACTGTGCTGACCATCATTTTACGTAGGCAGAGACAGCAGGAGTTGCGTCAGGAGGAGATGGATTTGGAGATTTTGTAGTGGCGTGTAGTGGTGGATCAGTGTATCCAAGCTGGAGGAGCTGTGGCTGGGTAAGAGCAGTGCAGGGAAATGGGATAGGCTGGACGCATTTTCGTGCACCCAATATAGGTAGCACTTGCATTGGAAAGGGGACAAGCTTGGTATTCTCCTGGCCTGGTTGCTGCATAGGGGACGAGTGTCCCACTGGTACATCATCTGAGGGATGAGATGGGCGCACTTGCGAGCACGTAGACAGTTATAGTAGGGGTGTTTCAGAGTCACCTGGTGAGGGTGTATTGTGGTGGCATGTGTAGTGAGCTGAATAGGGTTCGGGCCTTCCTGATGCTACTGGAGGACCCTAGAGTGGGAGCGGTCATGGCAGAGGAGTTGGAAGCCGGCATTATGTTAGCAGAGCTGCGGAGGCACTCAATTTGCTTCCACAGGCCACCGGTAGGGGCTTTGGGCTTCCCACTGAATTTTATCAAGTGTCCCCAGCGGTTTCCACTCAGAAATTGCTTGAAGTGTTTTTCAAGGCTGACGAGCTAGGACAGCTTTTGCCTAGTATGAAAGAAGGGCTTATTTACAAGATGCCCAAACCAGGGGGAGTATTGTTCAGAACATGCAGATTAATTCTGATATAAGATTCTGTGTAAATTATTGGCCAATCGTCTACATCCTGCAACGTGTAGGTTGATCCCACCAGGTGATTGTGGCTTTCTGCTGGGATGGAGTACGATCTGGAATTTGCACCATTTGATGCATGTCCTGCATAAGGTGGAGGGTACTCAGGAGGACATGGGTTTGGCCTTCATGGATATTGAGAAGGCCTTTGACACTGCAGACTGGGTGTACCTCTTGGGAGTTAAGGAGGCAATGGGATTTGGCACGAGATTTCAGGCCTGGATCCACCTGTTGCACACTGGTCTGGGAGTGCGGGGCTGGGGGCTTTGTTCCGATTGGTCGGACACTGAGTGTGGGAATTTTCAGGGATGCCCTCTGTCACCATTACTGTTTGCCCTGACCATGGAGCTGTTGGCTATTCAGGTCCGGCGGGTCATGCATGATGGAGGGATATCGTTGGGATACAGCACACATGTGGTTTCCCTTTATGTCGATGATGCATTGTTCTATTTGAGGGCCTGAGGGAATCTTTACCAATTCTGCTGCTTCTTCTGGAAGACTTTATGAAGTTTCTGGCCTTAGGCTCAATAGACTGAAATCATTGTTGTTACTGTTGTGCCATTGGAGGGATGTGGAGGGGGGGGGGTTGATGCAGAGCCTTATGGATCTAGGGCTGAGTTGGAAAAAAAGACTGGTTCTGGTATCTGGGAGTGATGGTGGCAGGACCTTCTGGAGGGGCTGGTCAAAGATGGTGATCTCCCAAAGATGCTGATGGCAGGCTCAGGAGTGCGCAGGGAGGTGCCCTACATTGTGCGGTAGACTGAGGTGGTCTGCCAGAGGGTGGTAGCAATTGTGATTAGGAGGACCCCGTTGCCTGGAGAGGTGCCCTACATTGGACGGTAAACTTCAGGGGTCTGGCAAAGGGTGATTACAGTTGTGATTAGGAGGAGGACCCCGTTCCACAAGGAGCTCATGTTGTGGGTGCTAGCTCTAGTTCGTCAAGTGGAAGAGGCATGTTCCAGATATGGCATATGGGTGGTTGTCAGCTGGGAGGACTTGTATCTAGATGAGTTCTTCATATCCTTTAAGGGCATACAGCAACAATTTGGCCTGCAAGCTGGGCATATTTTGCCGTACGCACGTGTGGTGGAGATAGTCAAATAGCTTTGGGTCTCCTTTCCAACAGTGTCTCTGGAATCTGCAGTGTTGGGTGTGCTGTTGACATTGGGTGTAGGTCGCCATCTAGTTTCCCAGGTGTATAGAACGCTTCAGGCAAATAGCATGGTGAGACAGCTGACGGTAGGGCTGAGCGGGGATAAGGAATTGAGTGCACCTCTCACCGATGTGAAGTGGAATAGGATTTTCACATAATTGACAACAGTATCTATCAACGCTCGCTTCCATCTGATACACTAATTTTTTACATTCCACTTATGTGCCCCCAGTGAAATCGAGCAGGTATGATGCAGGTCAGGCTTCATCCTGCCCGAGTTGTAAGTTCAGAGAGGCAGACTATATGCACTTGGCATGGAACTGTGTGGCAATGGGGTCCTTCTGGGCGGCAGTTGGGAACAGATTGCTCAGGTTTACAGCTTTATGGTGTGATCTGACATCACAACATTGGTTGTTGGGCACTATTCCATAACCTAAGAAGCGTAAGATGTCATATCGCTTTCTGCAGTTTGTTTTGGTGCTGGCCCAGAGGCGGGCTGCGATCGCTTGGATCGGAGTGGGAGCGCCCAATGAGTGGGTTCCAAGATGTCTTGGAGTGGTCACTGGCCGAGGAAGTGCACCTCATGCGGGTGAGAAAGGATGACAAATTGTAGGCAGACTTGGAAGTTTGAGGAGAGCTGAGCAAACACTTAATAGGGAATGAGGGGAGTGAGTCGTATGACAGCCACTCTGAAAGTGAGAGCAAGAGGCCTCTATCAGATGGGGGAGGGTGGGTGTAAGTTGTATGGGGTGAGGACAAGGGGCCTCGGTTTCAAGCTGAGTAAGGCAGGATTTCATTGTATGATACATTGCATGTATCAAGCCGTACACCTGTAATGCACCAAAGGTTCACATGTTTAACTGATTTATAATGGACCAAGTACATGGTTGTTTGTCCTGTGTTGGGAGAGAATAAAAAGGAATATGTTACTTCCCCTGTATGCATCTGTTTGTGGTATGTAGGGCTGTAGATGCATATGCTCTACATACTCCAGCCATCTAGTGTTGGGTCCAGAGTTGTGCAAGTTGCTTTTCTTCGAAGAAGTTTTTTCAAGTCACAAGGTTGATTGAGTCCTCCTCTTGGTGATGTTAAACATGGACATCAACTCCATTATTAGATTGTTTTCTCGCAGGCAGGTGAGAAAAGAGTGTAAATCATGTGTAAGTAATGCAATGACCATGCTAAATGTAAATGTGTAATGTAACTGCAATGGTCACAGGTGTCCGGTGTGGAAGAAGCGTGCATTTGAATCTACAGCACTACATGCACCAAACTGATGCTTACAGGGTAAGTAACATATTCCGTTTGATGGCATGTGTGACTGTACATACACATGCTCTGCATAGACTGTAAAGCAGTCCCTCCTCAGAAGTGGCAGCTAGCCTGTGGATGCTGCTGGAGTTTGAAAAGGGGTATATAGCACTGCCTGTCCTAAACTTGTGTGTTGGCATGCTAGAATATTCACACAGTAGTGGTTGATGAAGGTGTGTGGTGTGGGCCATGTAGCTGCCTTACAAATTTCAGTTATGGAGATGTTTCCAAGAAATGCCATGGCGGCTCCCTTTGTGCTCTGGGACAAACCAGGAAAGGACTTTTGGCTTTAAGGTAGCAAGTTTGAATACATCTGACTATCCATCTGGCTGCATCTGATTTGGATATGGGGTTGCCTTTATGAGGTGGTGAAAAGGCAACAGAGAGGTGTTTATATTTTCAAAAACATTTTTGGTCTATCTATGTAGAACATGAGTGCTCTTTTGACATCTAGTGCATGAAGAGCTCTTTCCTCAAGTGAATCCGGTTATGGGAACAAATTGGCGACTCAATGGATTGTTTGAGGTGAAGTTGAGAGGCTACTTTAGGTAGGAATTTAGGGTTGGTGCGAAGAACCACTTTTTCTTTATACCTTTGAAAGAAGGGTTCTTCTAAGGTTAAAGTCTGGAGCTCACTAACACACCTCTGTGAGGTAATGGCTGCTAATAATGCCACTTTCCATGAAAGAATTTGAAGGAGGCATGAGTACATGGGCTCAAATGGGTCTGGTGAGATCGATGTTAAGGTTCCAGGAGGGTGCTGGAGGAACTCTTGGTGAAATAAATTGCTTGAGTCTTTTCATGAAGGCTTTGATGACTGGAATTTTGAAAAGTGATAGATGCTGTCTAATTTGGAGATAAGCAGTGATTGCATTGAGGTGTAACCGAATGGAAGTGTACAATAAATTTGCCTTTTGTAACTGAAGCAGGTAGCAGATAATGTCTTGCACCGTGACTTTCAGAGGATACATTTGTTAGGATGGACATTAGTAAACAAATTGTTTCAATTTTCCTGCATAACAGGCTCTAGTGGTGGGTCTGTGTGCTTCTTTGCAAATATCCATACATTCTGGTGGTAAGTCAAGGTAGTGAAACTCTAAGACCTCAGGAGCCAAATTACTAGGTTGAGAGTTTTTGGGTCTGGGTGTCTGATTTTGAGTGAGAAGGTCCAGCCTGTTGGGGAGCTTTTCGTGTGGCAGTACAGCAAGGTCTAGGAGTGTTGTGAGCCAAGGTTGACACCCTCATGTGGGGCTACCAGGATTATTGTAAGAGAGGTTTTCCTGAGCTTCTGAACTGGGAAGGGATGAAGTGAGAGAGGAGGAAATGCGTAGGCAAATATCCCTGACCAATTCATCTATAGTGCATTGCCCTTGGATAGTGGGTGTGGGTATCTGGAGGCGAGGTTTAGGCATTTGGGGCCTCATTTATGAGAAATTATGCATCGCTGCGTGAAAGCAGCAGTGCGTCACTTCTCAGTGCGCACTCCTTGCGACATACCTGATGCGTCATATTTAATGTATGACGCATCATGTCGCAAGGAGTTACAGATACGTCAGCGCAAAGTGAGGCATTGCTGGAGTGTGTCACAAAAATGACGCAACTCCAGCAATGTGTCCTTCTCATGGGGCATGCCCCATGTGAAAGGGCCTGCATTAGTCTTACATCTGCTGTGAGGCACTTGTAAGTGAGTACCCCATCCCATCTGTGATGCATCCATGGTGAGAGTAATGTGGGGAACAGGATCTATAAAAGGCTGCCCTTGTTCATGTTCCACCATTGCAGAGAACGGTGAGTGTAACAGTCTATCAACACTAGATCCTCCAATTGACCTTGTGACTGACACTAGCTATGGCGAGCTAGACCTTGTTGCAGGGGACGCATATGTAACCTTGCATGGGAAACTATAGCAATGCATGATGCCATCATTTCTCGCAGACGTATAGCCGTCCTCACGTTGACTGTCTGAATTATTTGGAACTCGGGCAAGGTTGCCTGAAAGTTCTGAATTTGAGCGAGGTTGGGGTAGGCTATTCCTATGCATGTGTCCAGGATTGCTCCAAAGTAAGGTTGAACCTGTAGAGTTTGAAGGCTGGGTGTGTTGTTGGCCCTGCTGATGTGTACTGGCTTTGATAAGCCAATCTGCTAAGTAGGGGAATACATGAACATTTTGTTTTCACAGAAGTGCTGCGACTTCCACCAGGAATTTTGTGAACACTAGATGTGCTGTAGTCACCCCGAATGGAGGAACTTTGAACTGATAGTGTTTGCTTGCTATCACAAATCTTAAGTATTTGTGGTTAGCAGGGTGCATTGGTTTGTGGAAGTAAACGTCCTTTAGGTTCAATAATGCCATAAAGTCGCACTGTTGAAGAATCGGAATAACATCCTGTGAGGGGATCATAAAGAACTGTACTAATAGGATGTACTTGTTTGGAGGCTGAGATCTAAGATTAGTCTTAGAGACCCGTACTTTTGGGGATTGGGAAGTATAGGGAGTATACCCCTGAGGGGGGGTGCGCAATAAAAAAAGAAGAAAAAAACACTTCCCTTGCAGCCGAGTCCCGTGTCTCTGCTCCTGCTATCCTTGTCAGACTCGATGAACAAGAAGCACAGCCAGGCTTCCCTGACCAATCACAATGCTGCAATGCAGTGTTGTGATTGGTTTGAGCATCCTGGTTCAATGCTCCTCCACGGAATAGGGCCTGAGCATGTTCTCCATGCAGGCTGTTATGCATGTCTCATCATGGAACATTGGCAGATACTGTGTGTCCCGGTAGGTAGAAGCAAATATGTCAAATAGGAAATCTTGGTTGAGGGGTTCCTTGTGGAGCTCTACGTTATAGAAAGCTGCCACTCTCGCAATGACCTCCTGGTAGAAGGCTGCATCCTCAGGAGGGGAAGGACGAGCTGGGTACAGGTTGGGATCACTTGGTGTAGTAGGATCTGTGTAATGCATATCCCAAGGATATGCCTTACACAGCCCTCCTAACCCACCAGTGTCCGACTGTGGTGGTCACCGAGGTGAAGTGTCCAGAGTATAGTGTTGTGGTGACAATGTCTGAGGAGAATGAGGGAGGGATGGAGGTGGTGATGAAGGTGGTGGAGGGGGAGGCGGTGTAGGATGTGGTTGATAGGTAGGGCTAGTGGCCTTGTCTTTTGCTTTCTTCCTGGGAGGAAGGGGAACATGAAGTCCCTCCTCAAATGTCAATTTACTCTTTGGATTTGGATTTTTCGCTAGGGAATGTTGATCTTTTCCTTAATAGATTCAACAGGAGACGTGGAAGTCGATGATATTCCCATGTCTTTTTTCGGCTCCGAATTGTGAGGCGTCAGGTCAAGTCGGTACCGAAGCAAGCTCTCAGTCTGAAGAGGTCGACCCCGAAGGCTTGGCCTTGGTAGTAATCTTCGGTGCTGGGCCCGAGGGCAGGGAGTGTGAAACAGTTTTTCAGATTTGACTATGGCCAGAAGGAAGTGGTGGTCCGGTGACCTCTAATAGTTGGAGTGATGGAGCTGAACCTTTTTTGGTCGGCATGGATCGAAGAATAGGGGCCACACTACTCCCATGCTGGGTGGTTGGGACTTCCTACATACCCATGTCTACCTCAATGTGTGACCTGGAGCTATCTTAGATCGAGAAGGTCTCTTCTCCCTCGATCTATTCTCTTTGCCAAAGATGTCTGGAATGTCATCTGTGGCCTTCTGTGACGTTTCAAGATGACAAGCTCTCTGGTCCGGCAGGATTTTTTTGGACCCAAATGTCTTACACATGGTGCAGTCGACTTCCTTGTGGGTGGGTGAATGTCAAAGATTGCAACAAGGTGTTGATCCGTGTGCTGGTATTTTGTATGGTAACATGGACAGAATCTAAACAGTGTGCTTTCCAACACCAGTAACACATCTTTGAAGGGGCGGGTAATCCGTCAAAGGTAGGCCCGAAAGGGTGGCGCCCTAAAGGGCCCTTGGATAAACGAATTCAAATCAACATGTTTTCCAAAAGAAAGCCAATGTTAAAAGTGTGAATGAGAAACACTACTGTCGAAGACAGTAAAGAACTGAAGAATCGGAACAAATGGAGTTGAAGCACAGAGCAAAGTCACACACGCCTGAACCAGAGAGAAAACAATATAACAATGGAGTTGATGCCCATGTGCAATATCACTGAGAGGAAGAGTTACTTGACCTTGTGACTGGATAGACTTCTTCAAAGAAAAACAACTTCCACATCTCCAGACCCAACACTAGATGGCAGGAGTATGCATAAAATGTGAATCTACAGCCACACATGAAATCGAACATAAAGGTCTAAAACAAATGTAGATAGAAATGAACGTGGTTATACTTTGTAGCATTCTTTTATTCAAGTTTTTCTGTGAGGCCCATTGATTCAAACTATAGTTATATTTATAGGACTACAGATGAAGCATAATTTACCAGATCATCCTGGTTGTATGTCAGAATATCGATTGGAGAAATACTGTCTGGCATAAGTATTGTGTTCTGAATGTCATTTGCCAAAACTATTCTCAGATTGTGTGTAGATTTTCTGCAATAAATTCAATGGGATGATATTCAATTACAATACGGGAGCATACTGCGATATTTTCAGGAAAAGTAATCTCTGTGATTGTCACCAATCATTAATTATACAAATATAAAAGACATATTAGTGGAAATATCAGAGTGGAAAGCTGTGCCGAAAAAAAGAAAAAAAAACTTAAGGCACAAGGAAATGGAGGTGGGACGTCACAGAACTACTGGTCAGATACAGTGAATTGACTGAGGCACTCCCCTACACCCAACCACTGATCAGCGTGATGTTCCATACAAATAGATAATCTAAACTTTCCTTTTCAGTAGACACTAATTCAGGGATTACAGCTCTCTGCCTTACTCGCTCGACACTTTTTCTGTAAGCCTAACTGAGAGTGAATTAGAGCACAACGAATGGGGGGCTTCTTCAGGCCTTGGTCAATACACAAAGCTATGTGGCTACAGAACAGTAGACTGAGAAATGTGGTGTAAACAAGCAATGATTTCCTTTTACAGATATTACAAAAAAAACACTCAATAGATGACCATGTAGAAATCAATTTTCCCCTAAGGTATTCACAAAGCTAGGGATTCTATAAAGAGAATGAAGCATGTTTCTCATATATTCTAGTGTTACAGATAGGTTACTTACTTCTTTACCCTTGTCTCATATTCCGACTTCTGCTTTGACATTTCCTGCTTCAGACTTGCAACAAGACTGTGCAGGGCACTGTGATTACTGCTGGTGCTTGGAATAAATGTTTCACTGTTATCACTACTACTAGTGGCTCGGCTGCTACGACCCCCGGCGCTTCTTCGCTCAAATTTGCTTTCAAAGTCTCCAGGTTGGGACAGTTCTTCAATAGGTGGGCCGTCTAATACAGGGTCTTCAAAATTACTCCCATAAATATCCTGCTCAGGGCAGGTTGTTGTAGAGGAGCGACAGGAGTTGGAATTTTCAGGGAGGGATATTTCACAAGAGGAGGTGGACCAGGTGGCACTGTCTACACTCTGCTTATCATCAGAGTTCGCCATGGAAAATTGTTGGTGCACATTATCATAAGTAGACAATCTATGTTGCTGCTGGGCAGAGTCACTCCCAGAGTCCTTTGGTTTGTTGTCTCGTAACGTGACGTAACCATTAGGCAGCCAGCATGCATTTCGGCTGTTCAGTGTATCTGTGCTGGAGATGCCCATTCGCACCACTCCATTGGGCATGCTGTGCGTTCCCATTTTGGTACCTGGCCCCTTGATGGAGGCCGTTCTCCGGGCTGGCAAGCTTCCATTAAGAACAGGCTGGTTTTTATCGTGGCCCTCAACAGAGCTGCTGAAGGATCCATTGGTAACTATGCCACTACCTTTGTTAAACGCTGGATTCTTTTTCACCAGAAGTGGAGGACTCCTTGAAACATCTGGTTTGTGAACACTGTTTCTGGGGCTGTTTGATTTACTCCCAGCAAGGGTTGCGGTCGGGGACCCATTGTCACTGGTGCTTCTTGGGGGAGAGTCTGATGTTTCCCATGAGCAGCGCCTCACAGCTGTTTCCTTTGTGTTATTGTTTTCTTTGTTCTGAAGCTGACCAATAATTTTCTTCTGTATGTCATTGTTGTTGTTGCACATCTCCTGTCCAGTCTGAAGCTGCACCTCAGTGTCTTTGGGAAATAGCCGCTCATGCTCACTTATCATTACCGACATTAACTGCTGGACAACAACAGTACCTAAAACAAGAGAATAAAGAGAGTTCAATTACTAAGACACCATTCAATTTGCTCAAGACAATATTGTGTAGCAAGAACTCATAAGCTGGAGAAGGCGCCATAAACAAACTCCTTTACCTGTGCACAGGTGGAAGGATTTGTACATAGCTGCCACCTGTAAACATTTTGTTTTCTGATATTGTCTCAGGTAGTAAAAGTACTTAAGGCATAAAATGATTACAAAATTACAAAACCAGAGGTACTGGTCCACGATTATTACATTTTAGATGAAACTCCAAAATCAAAGCTTAGTAATGGTAACAAAAAACACAACTAGTAGATAACCGTCAGCTGCTGCAAAGGTAGGGCATGGAAAGTCAGACATTTGCTCCCATATGATTATTACTACATTTGGACAACATGTTTTGGTTTGTATGTTATGCCCACAGATCCCTGTGGTGATCAAGGACATCTATGGCTCTCACAGGTTCAATTGTGTACCCTAGGGCATAGAATTTACATGTGCAAATGTTTCCCCAGGTGAAAAGCTCTGCTTGCATAAAGGTGACACTAATGTACTTTTTAATATTTAAACAACTTTTATTTTACGAGAAAAAAAAATAAAGAATCTATTTTCAATAAACCTCTATTTAAATGTGGTATTCCCTACATACTCCAACGATGTAAACACACTTACTCCCACTCTTGACAGGAGTGAACTATGGGTCTTTCAATGGATCAAAATTACCTCAAATTGATGCATGAATAATGACAGACAAAAAAGTGTATAAGTGTTCATCTACTTCTGCAGGTAGACCTATCCAGCAAAGTTCATACACAATTACATAATAGGACTCTTAATGAGTGAAAAAAACATATATAAAAGAATAGAGATTCTCAAATACAACTTAACTCAATCAAGCACAAAAAAACAGAGTTGTGACAGTGTTCTCCTAAGACCAAGAGGTACTGAATAAGCTGTAAAGGGCAACCGACAATGTATTCTAACATTCCTCGGTAACTACCAATCAGGGCCAGGGAATGGTCAGATTCCACTCTGCCAACGAGAAGAATGGATTAAAATCTCTGGAACTGCTCTCTACCTTATCAGAGTCGGCATCAAGGATTGGTTATAAACTAGAAATATCTCCCATGTGTCATTGATTCTAGTCACACTTAGAGTGATGCACAGAGGCTGGAATCACTGTGCAAAAACATTCCTTTATATTATTCATTCGCTTATATCTGCACAATATATCACACATTGAAGTGAAACTCAATATAACATTGATGTACATCAATGTTTGACAGACAAACAAATCGACAAAAATGAACAAAACAGTCAATGAACATTAAATTACGGCTATGGTCAATCTTGATGTGATAGTATCTTGTATTTAAGAGAGTAGATATCCTTTAATATTAGCACAATTCTCAAAGTATATATGTGCTAACGCAGTTCGATCTTCACCGAGTGGTCTTCCTCAGGGCACTCCCTATTTTCACAGTGAGACACCAACAATATCATTTTAAAAAACGCTCATGCTCTAAATCTTGCCTTTGTGTCATATTGCTGTATAAATGAATGTCAGTCCGATGCATCCACTGATATTTGCAAAAAATGATTGATACTGCTTGCTATAGATGAGTTAGCAGTTGTCCTCGTCTAACGCTCGTCTTCCAATTATACCAGTCACAGTTGTATTCTGTGGTTAACAGGGCAGGGAGTTCTGCCAGCCTTTTGTATTATATTAAATGTGACTTGCATCAATGAAAACTGGGGGGACATTTCTTATTTATTTTCGTTGTTTGATCCCTACCTCATTATCCATAACAGGATCAGAACCAGTTCTATTTATGATCATCAAAGATTGGAGCAAATTCTGATAGGATCCTCACAGTCCAGCATTTTAATGACTATATGTGGAGCACCTTAGGGATCTCCGCTGTCTTCACTGATATCAAGGGCATAGAGGTTCCCTTTTACCCTGAATTTTGAACAGCTCCAACTTCGATCCCAAGTGTATGGACACGGTAGACACTGCTGACTCCATTAAGTAAAGAAAGTGATAAGGGACAAAAGGGAGACCTGAGGGATATGGGGGCTAAAATAGGGAGACATTCTAAAGAATGGGTCTAAGTTGGGGTCCAGTGCATCATAACTTAGTATATTGAAGATTATCTTTACAGTGATGTCTTTATTTCCTGACAAAGATTATATAAAAAAGAAACATGAAGAACTTGAGAGTCCTTTTTATCCAATTCAATGTGGTGTGGAAGAGCACCAACTCCCTATTAAATCTTCTCAGGGAGTCCATGCTACTTATCCAGTTCAAGTGCTGCATGGATCTAATCATGGCCGTAATCCCCATTACATAGACTTCTGCAACACCACACTCCTAGGACTCCCACAGAAACAGATCATGAAAATAAATACAAAACATACAGAGTGAGGTCACCAATCTGTGCTTCAATATGAAGAAACAGGACTATGTCTCTGCCAGCGGAAACACTTTGCACTGGTTTGTGGTGGAGTTGAGGATTGAACACATGTGTACCAACCCAATATTAAATTGTTCATCAAGTCATTCCACCCTACTCATACAACTGGCCAGTTAGAAAGAACAACTACTGAAAACTGCTTAAGCACAAGGCACACAGCTCTAAAAAGCATTGCTTATCTATTAAGGGGCAAACCAAGCATTGTGAAATTCAGAAAAGAGCAGCCATACTTGTCTGACTTGTCTGACAAGCTTTTAATCATGAAAGCTTTTCAGGTGAAGCGCCCGTCTCATAACTGAGGAGCCAAGCTCCTGAAACCACCAGAGTGGTAGAGTAACCATTGCACCTGAGTACCGACCTGGCTCAGTATAATCTAGTAGTATCACCTCCATCACTTCACTGGGAAAAGCCACAGGCTCCATCATGGGAACATACTAATCCTTGCTGATACTCAACCTCCTTAAAATCTAACAGAGGAACCACAGAATAGCTATGAAGCAAACAGACAAAGGTTTAACATTTTACATAGACTCTTGCTAATAAATCGTAAATACAGTAATAGGTTTCACTTTGGTGATTTGCACAAAGCTTGGTTTCATATCTGTCAGTTTGAAATTGAATTGACATTGAATGTAATGAGCAGAAAGAAAAGTGAAACTCTCTGAAAAGCATGATCAATAATAGCTAATTATCTTCAATTTATTATTGTGAGGCATTTCCCATGGGAACAATAGTGGGATTAAAACAGTGCATTTCAGAGTACAATGTGTGTAGGTGCCCATTTTAAGTACTCCTTGTGGACTCTGGTATTCCTGAAAGGCCCAAAGACCTTTATTCGACAGCCTATTGTCATAGGGATAGGTGGTGACTACTAAATGCTTGTGCAGTGATAAGTGTAAATCCTTTAATTTGAATGAGGTTGTAGCACAATGCAAATGAGGGAACACCTTTGCCTCTGAACCTGACATCATTACAGATCTAGGCACACAAAGAACAAGCCCCTAGAGTTGTATGCAAACTTCGCCCAATTCAGGAAGTGATGCAAAGTTAGAACACTGACAGAGGACTTTTATGAGATAAGGCACTAAGTGTCAAAAAGATCCCAAAGGGCCTTGGCCTGGGGGAGGTCCACCGTCAAAATAATGCTATTGGTTTCACTTCCGGAATGCTAATACAACAGGTGCTGCAGCGTTATCATATCTCCAGTGGCACAAAGGACTCCAGTAGAGAGTCAATAAGGACCCAATAAGCAAGCGAGCATGGTTTGACTTTAACCAGCCTCTAAGGACTTTCAGGATACTCCTTAAGTATATGGTGCCATCTTAAACTAAAAAGTATGGGGACACAGCTTGCTCTGTGTATAGTTGTTGAGCCATTTGCAGTGCATGTGTTAGTGCACATGCTGCAGTCAGTGCAGATCGTATGCCCTGATCGAGTGCAACCTGTGAGCAGACACAACAACACAAACTATGGCTGTGCACACCTGTGGTAATATGGTCTATGGCTGAAAGTCACAATATTGACTACAGAAACACTGTGCTAAAAAAAAGAACAAAATATGGATAGCCAAAATATAGAGAAGATAGGGTTCGTTTTTTTTAACATTTTCTTTTCGATTTGCGGTTCCACCATGAATCCCAACGAAATTTATTTTAAAAATACTTTTTTTGGGCCCTGGGGGTCAGGGTGTTTCTACCCTGCCCCTTTTCTTTTTTAATTTTTTTGCTCATGACTCGGTCAACCGAGTCACAAGATAGCTGCCAACACTTCCTGGTTTGAAATGTGGTCAGCCAATCAGATCTCAGGCATGAGATTGGGAGGGTTCGCTGATCCACTGTAACCACAGTTGTATATCTGAGAAATCTTCAAATTTCTCAGAAACTACTGAACAGATTTACACCATATAACAAAAAGAGTGCTCTCTGGACTAAGAGCTCCCTTTCGGCCAAATTTGGTGTAATTCCGTTCAGCATGTCGGGCTGTAGCTGCGTCAACAATTTCCTATGGAAATTAACATGGAGAAAAAGCGTTCTGGGACCCCCCTTTTTTTCTCAGCCCCATGTTCGTCAGATCAAATGGTGCCAAAGTTATTGGCAAATCAAAAAACGCTTTTCCTACGGAAACTAGGTCCTAAACATAACTACCTATATACCTATATATATATATATCTCCATCCATTTATCTATCTATCCGTCTATTGTCAAGATACATATATGTAGAGAGAAGGAATGCAAACCTATACTTACCTACAAAGACTTACCTTGTTTATACTTTGGTACTGATATTCTGATCGATATTAAGGGAGAATACCTGGCCACCTACTGAATGAATCTGAATGCCCTAGATCTTATTGAAGCAGCACATGAAAACACAATTGTGCAGTTTAAGAGGAAGTCCTTCAATTACATCTTTTGAATAAAATCCACTTTATATTCACCAAAGGAGAGGTATGCATGCTCTCTCACCTGTAAACCGGAATAGCTAATATGCTGTAAAACATTACCCTGTTTTCCATACCTGTTTGCCAGAAGAAATACTTTGTGGTCACGTGGAAATGCTCTCTCACACATGTGTAAAGCAGCTTCTGCTGTTGCAGTAGGGCAGTAGAGAAAACTCAGTAATGCACATGTATCTCGATTCCTCTGTCTCAATAATCGCATTCTGGGGCAATACTATTTATGTCACAAAATAAAATGCGATTTTTCGCCTATCTACCCAAACCACAGGTCTTAATGATGATATTCCCTGGGGAGAGATTCACAATCAATATCCACTTACACCTCACAGAATCCTGACTCGCCTCTATACATCCTGATGAGGCTATCTGTTACATCAGTCACTATCAATCATATATGTCATGATTGTGTGCCTTCTGTGATTCATCATGACATGAATAGGCCCTGCATGCTTTGTTTCGCGAGGTGAGGCTGTCAAGACAGACCTCCAGATCCACGAATAATAATTACTTTATCAAACCAATACACCATTCCAATATGGCCCCGGCTTGTCCATACCATTTCAATGGGTGATTCTGCCACTTAAAATGGCCACTATAATCTTGAGACATCTAAGATGGTGCCCGTCGAGTTCCATCTACCGAGCACCACACGATCTAGTGGCTTCTCTTGCTCGGCACCACTAGTATCCCGTACTGTGGGATCAGTAGCACTCGAGCCGAGCTGAGGAACGGGTAGGTTGTACGCATCCCGCGACGATCACTAACCGTGAGTACAGTGCTGAGGCTTTGCCTCTCTCACCAACCCCCCCCTTTTTCCGATTTGAGAGCATTTGGACCCTGTCCATTTTTCTCGCCTTTCTTCTGTTTTAGGCGAGAGGACGCATTAGCGCAACTCCGTATCGGCTCATTGAAGCCTCCGATTCCGCATCAAGCCATAAGCTATTTTTAAACTGCCACTGATACCGGCTATCACGTTATGGTATAGCATACAGCGACACCTTCCCTACTTCTAATTTATTGGGAACTGCTATATGGTGCATATTTAAGGTTACCTGAGCTCTATTTATGATAATGAACATCACCGGTGTTCCCACGTAGGCCACACGTGTCACCTTATGTATATAATATGTATAACTGGTATCTCGATCATCACTGGTTCACCGAACCACATACAGGATGTATGTATTTGATAAGTCCTAACACTAATAGCCTGACACTTTCACTCTCTCCAGGCTATCGATTCCAAAATCTATTTTTATGAACAACTACCGTCACCAGCACACTGCGGTACAGTACCTGGCCACATGACCAGATTTACTTAGGCACTACATGAGCATGCACACCCATGAACATAGTTACTATCTTGTAAGATTTAAATTCTACTTATGCTTTAATTCTCCCTATGTTTTTCTCTACCCCCCCATTTCTCTTCCCCCTCTAGGTCGGTACATTCAATCGCTTTAAGGTACACAATATCCTTTTTGGGGATGGGACAGCCAGGCACCAAGTATCACTGGTGCACACAACTGTCCAATTAGAAGTAGTTTTTATGGTTCTTTCACGGTCCTGCTGAATTGCCTTGATCTTTTTAGACTTTGCAGTAAGAAACATGTTGACCTGCACGAATACCTAGAGCTAATGTGGTCCCTTACAACCCCTGTAGCCCACACTTATTTTTAATATAACCTAGGGTACTGTATAACTAATAAAAGTTCCATTAGGTATCCTCAGAGTTAGTTTTAAAAGACGTTTCATCACTCTACTCACACACTACACCATCACCACAACACCTACACTTCACACACGGCAGCTCAAAAGACCTCTGGCAAAGAGCCCCGTTGGACATTGAAGCCCCGGCCCAACAAGGTGCTGTCCAATGATAAAGCATGACACCTCTCAGGGTGTGTGAGGGCTCTTGCTCCTGAAGGATCAGATCCCAAGGACTCGATCCACTCAGAACTTCACCGACCAGCTACCACTGGGAACTGCACACCTTTCTGTTTTTCAGTCTTAGCCAGGGGTGTGTTATTAGCCCTCTGTCCCTCCTTTTGTTTTTGAAAACATATACTACCACCTGTTTCTCAGGTAAAGTGCTCTAAACCCTTGGACCAAGTTCTCACTCGATAAAACTGACGAAAAACCTGTGGGCTCCATGTAGCTTGGACCATACAGATCCAGCCCAGAGGCTTTTCGTCACCGCTGACAAGTTCAGCTGATGCTCATATGCAGAAAGGGAGGGTTGCTGGTAGTGATGCCCTTTAGGTACCACATCCCCACCACATGAAGGATTTCGCTGTAATTCGATGGGAGGTTTTTAGCAAGCCTTTTCGAGGAATGGGAAACTTTGTCAATTAGTACAGTAATGCTAAACATCTGGTCTACACATGCAGTCTCTGCCCATTCGCCAGTGTAAGAAGTTCTTTTCACAATTGAAGATAAAAGCAGATCCAAAGATTGTTGGTATGAAAAGAAGATTTATTTTCTTACACAGCCACTTCCATTATTAATCTTTGATTGTCTCGAGAATTAACAAATAAAGTCACAAACTCAAAGATGATCTTTTAAAAGGTTGGACATAGTTGTCCCAGAGCCACTGTAATGTGTGACACCTGTAATGCCCAGCACAAGTCAGCATTCTAGTGCTGAGCCTGTAACTACACTGAACACCCACCCACCACTGATGTCACAGGCCATGTGACACAGTACCAATAAAAGAGGCCGAGCGCACGTGCTCTGGGCCAGTTGCACCTAGCAAGCAGTGTGTCCTGCGTCCCAGTCATTTCCAGCATGAGGGCCTTAGGCCCGACCCTACAATGGCGACGAGGGCGGAGCTGTGCCCAGCGTGCCACAGCTCAATAAAACATTTCGAAGGAAAAGGGGAAGAGAGAGCTGCCTGCTGCAAAGGCACACCCCCTGAGAAGGAAGCCGGCCGCCGAGAGGCCCACGAGGCGTGTGTCGAGCCCCGGGCCGAGAGAAGAAGGAGGAGGTGACCGGGAGCTCACCCCGCACCTCTGCAACCTGCCGTAGCCCGCCCTGCCGAGGCGGTGCCCCGAGAAAGACGAAGAAGCCATCGCGGTGCCCACCCGCATGAGAACAGGCCCGTCGGCCGAAGGTGAGCCCGAGTACAAACAGCACCCAAGCATAAGCCCCGCAGCGTGTGCCAAGCTGCCGGGAAGCTGCCGGGCATACATTCACCGAAAGCGGAGCCCACCCGCTGTAAACACTGACTTTGCCCCAACGGTACGAGCGGCGCCAGCTATGCGCATTTAATTAAGCAAGGCTCGCAGAGCCCACCCGCGGCCTGCCTGTAGCGACGCGGCGTCTGCCGCAACTGCCCCGTAGCGAAGCAAGGCTCGCGGAACCCACCCGCGGCCTACCTGCAGAGTCCCCCGCCGCGCGTGTGAAGTGCGGCGGCGGGGTGAGAAATTCTGATCATAGAGCGCCCGCAGCGTGAAGGGAGCTGCCGGGCGCCGAGACTATGCAAGCGGTGCCCACCCGCGCTGAAGAGGACTGCCGAGAGACAGCAGGAGCTCACCCTGCTGCGTCCTGCCTGGAGATGAGGCGTGAAGTGCCTAACGACGAAGAGGCGGCAGCGGGACCCACCCGCGATCAAAGTGCCCCACGAATATAGCCTGGAAGCTGCACCCGACCAGCGCGACTGAAATTGAATGAGGAACCAGCCCCAGCAGCCCTCACAGAACTAAGGAGGCGGGCTGCCGGTGATCGCCAAAGTGCAAGGGGCAGCGTGAGCGAAGCTGCTTGATGGAGGGAATCTCTGCAGTCCCAGAAATGTACTTGCAACTAAGCGCCCCAAGTACAAGTGTCCCAAGCGGAGCCCACCCGCGTTCACCACGAGGCCCCCCTCCACCAACACGCAAACACTGAGCACTGTATGTGCCTTGAGCTCCTGCACCTCCAGGAGTAAGATAACAGAGACTGACTGAACACGGAGGAAAGAGCTCCCCTGCAGAGAGGGAAGTGACTCACCAAAACCCGAAGGAACCCTCCGACCTGTAACCCCACAACACGCAGCAGCAACACAGTCCAGCACCGGCAGAAATCAGAGAGAACCAGAGAAAAGGGAAAGTCTGCCGGTACCTGCAACAGAGATCCCTGCCATCTAGTGGCCAAACTGGAAAATCGCACTCACCCATTGAAGGAACTCTAACAGCACTAGAGTACAGAGGAGACTGCCAAACACACAGCCCAGCCAAGAGTGCACAGCCCCCACACGCAATGCCGCCACCCAGTGGCCAGCGAGCAACACTGCACCCAGCAGCGCGAAGGAGCTACCCTATGGCAGCAACTTACATGCCATAAGAGCGACACGAGCCAACAAGCAACCGGGTGCCAGGAGGAAAACAAGGCAGCACAGAGCAAGCTGCTGCAGCCCAAACCTACTGACAAAGTAAACTGACCACTGCAGCCCTGCAGTATAGCCCCAAGCGCACCAAACGAAAGCAGACGCCCAACAGAGGAGAACAAGCTGGGGAGCGCTCAAAAGGACAAAGCAAAGTGCAAAGCCAGTGCTACCAGACACGCCAGTGGCACTGCACCGCCACAGGATACACACAGCAAAGCCAGACTGGCGCAGGAACGCCACCAAATCATCACACAGCCCGAGGAGATAAAAGGGTGACGACCCCGAGAACGCGCCAGAGACCCCAGAAGCGCGTCAGGAGTGCAGCAACTCCACGCAGGACATTCTAGAGGAAAAGTAACCAGCTCCCTCCAGGCAAGGAAAGGAGAAAGCGACCAAGCTCACCAGACTAACTGAATAAGACTACATCACAACTGAGAACACAGCCAAGCATGAAGGCAAATGCACAGCAACACTGACTACAGTCGTACCGAGACACTACCCAGAGGCAAACGGCGACAGCGCGGGAGCGCGCCAGAAACGCAAAGAGCACCTCTGCCAACAGGAGTGCGAAAAAACTCCTCAGAAGACACTCCAAAGCATGGCGCAAGTGCGCCCAGAGAAAGTCCACAAGAATCGCAACCAACACCAAACAGAAGAAGCAAGACCAGAAGAACATCAACGGAGTGGTGACGCAACCCTCCAGAAGCATCTACGCCACGCCAGAAGAGAAGACAGCGATGCCTGGTGGCCACAGGCCGTCGCTGCAGCAGAATGGCGAAAGTAAGAACACCCCACACGAACCAACGATGGTTCTAGAACCCAGCACCAGGAAGTGCGAAAGCGCATGACGCAAATGCGCAGCAGTGCGGACAGCACTAGCCCAAAGCAGCAAGTCACAAGGGAACACCCGAAGAGCGCACCCAGTTGCGCACCAAAGCAATTGAACTGTGATGAAAAGAAAATGGTTGTGCAGACAACCCGCAGCATTGAAGATACATCACAGAAGCA
The DNA here is from genome assembly GCF_964261635.1 of Lissotriton helveticus. Lineage (NCBI taxonomy): Eukaryota > Metazoa > Chordata > Amphibia > Caudata > Salamandridae > Lissotriton > Lissotriton helveticus. The sequence goes on from NC_136059.1 coordinate 1,346,933,292, forward strand.
ACCTGACCACTCAGCTTGGTCACAAAGCACGAAGTCGACCAGCCAGATGGTCGCACCAAGAAGCCTACCTGCCGGACCTTGGCAGAAGGGACCAGCACGAGGTCCAAGAAGCTCAGCACTACAAATCCTACCTGCCAGACCTCGGCAGAAAGGACCAGCACGAGGTCCAAGAAGCTCAGCACTACAAATCCTACCTGCCAGACCTCGGCAGAAGGGACCAGCACGAGGTCCAAGAAACTCAGCACCACAAATCCTACCTGCCAGACCTCGGCAGAAGGGACCAGCACGACGTCCAAGAAGTTCAGACAATGCACGGTCCGACGACCTAGACCCACGAACTTCAACCACACAAATTAACGAAAGCAACAGGAAGAAGATGTGAAGGTCGCGACGCTAACCCTGGGAAGCGAGTAACAAGAAGATAGTGTCCTAGGACTAGGACAAGATCAGGAAGACACGTGCAGAGTGCGCGCGCTGCATGGGGAAGCCTGGCCAGAGAAGATGAAGAAAAGGGGAACAGGGTACGTTGCGAAAAGAGGAGAAGAGAAGAAGAAAGATCGGAGCGGCACACTGCCACCGAAGAAAGGAAGGAAAGAGAAGTCAGAGTGACACCCAGTCACTGCAAGGAGAATGAAGAGAGAACAGAGTGGCCACTGCCACTAAGAGGAAAAGAAGGAAGACGCAATCAGAGTGGCACGACTGTCAAGCTAAGAAGAATGAAGAAAGAACAGAGTGGCCACCGCCACTAAGAAAAGAAGAAAGGTGACAGGCACTGGAACACCGGAGTGCAATGGAGAACAAGCCTGGTAAGAGCACCGGCAGAGCAGACCAAAGACAACCACCCACGAGTCATCCATCCACATGGCGAACGCAGAAGGGAGCAAGATAGACTGTTGAAGACATCTACCTCTGGGGTTGGCGGAAGATCGAATGGCGAGAGTGCTCACACATCCAGCTGATGAACTGACCACTCCACACCGACCCGTGGCAACCCAAGAAGAGGCCTCAAGGAACTCTGGTGGCAGCAAGTCCCAAACGGGAGACAGATCTACAGAAGCACGTCTGCAGGACTCAAGAGGATGAAAGCCTCGAGAGCAATGAAGAGTCGACAACCCAACCTTCAGGTGGAACTAGGACACGACGGTGAGGTTCGTGGAGCGCCCTGCTCACGGCCCGAAGGCTATGGTAGAGCAACGCGACCAAAAACACCAGTCCAGTGGAAACCTGGCAAAGAGGTCCTCCCGGACATCTTGTGGCAGAAGAAAACCGGCGAGAGGGGCATCCTAGTGAGAGGGATGTTCGCACCTACTCTATTCACCTGCTAAGAAACACACTGAAGCCTGCCTGGAAACAACACGCAACCAGCTTGGAGAAAAGAAGCCGGAAGGCAAACAACAACCACGTCATCCATCTCTCTTGAATCATTCGTCACCAAGAGAGCAAAGCAAAAGGCAGGGCTGAGAACAGCCGACAGAGAAAGAATGAACCCGCCGAACAACTAAGAACCGTGCCACCAAGAACTGCTAATTCAAAACGCAAGAACTATACTGCCTGCGGCTTGCAAGCAGCCAAAGAGACTCTTTTTGAAAGCGCAAGTCCAATGTTATTTTCTGTGTTTTCTTTCCCCCACAGGTGTTTGGACTTTTCATGTTTGGTTTACTTTTTAACCAATTTGGGGAGGGATGTAATGCCCAGCACAAGTCAGCATTCTAGTGCTGAGCCTGTAACTACACTGAACACCCACCCACCACTGATGTCACAGGCCATGTGACACAGTACCAATAAAAGAGGCCGAGCGCACGTGCTCTGGGCCAGTTGCACCTAGCAAGCAGTGTGTCCTGCGTCCCAGTCATTTCCAGCATGAGGGCCTTAGGCCCGACCCTACAACACCTTCCGCCAGTCCTGGTAAAGAAGGAAATCTATCATAGATTTAAAGGAGTGCATCTGTGAGTTTTTTTAAGGTACAAAATGCTTCGCTGAGTAGTAATTCGAAACTGATGTAGTTAACACTGTAAACGGTTAAAGCTGCCAACATTGAAAGAGCTGCTGGCTAAGGCCAGGACTTGGATATATGCATGATTGAGGCTCACTGTTTTTAAAGTTTATAAAGAGGTCCAGTCCGTTTTAACACTATTACTCATGCATGTCATTTAGGCGTCACAATGAACACAGTAGCAGCTCCTTCTCATGGACGTCAGTTGGGGCTCCACTTCTCTCAATTTTTTTTATTACACTCACAGTGAATAATGTTCCATTATTCACTAAGAGTGTAATAAAAATGGAGTACAATTAGGTGGAATTTGGCCTTCCCGAGCAGGTGAGGTAAGTAAAAAAAAATGCTTTTAAATGTATGTTATGTGCATGCTGGGTGAGTGTGTTTTAACGTGAGACAAGTTGAAGCAAATCGCCTTTGAAAGGCCCTTACCCCAGCCTACCACTAGAGTAAAACTGTGCATTGTGATAGGCAAACTACCTTCAAGAGATATGTGAATACTCCCAAACATACCTCTGTGAGTATTCACCTGCTTCTAAGAGGTAACCCACACTTATATTCTTCAAATCCTCCACATAACCAAAATTCAATTTTTTTTTAAATCTTTCAACTTCGCCAATTCTTTAACACAAGTCGCAAAATTTGGCAAATCCTGATTCAATTATGATTTGACATTTATGATGGGAAATAACTTTTAGCACACCTAAATGTAAAGAGGAGAAAAGTGTTCAGTGGGGACAGGGAGCAAAAGCGGCATGGGACAAAGAAGGTAGTTAGGGTACAGAGGGGCAGGGAGCAAAAGCGGCAAGGGACAGAGAAGGTAGTGAGGGTACCGAGGGGCAGGGAGCAGAGGAGGCAAGAGGCAGAGGAGGCAGTCTGTGAGCAAAAGGGCAGGACGCAGACACAGATGTCAGTGCTCAGAGGGGGAAAGGAGCAGAGGGGCAATGTAAGCAAAGAGAGCAGTGTATGTGCAGTGTGCGAACAAAGTGGTCATGGAGCCCAGCTGGCAATGTGTGAGCTGAGATGGTAGAAATTGAGTATTCAGAAGGGGCAGGGAGCAAAGAGTCACTAAGTAGTGCAGAGAACAGAGTGTCAATGTTTGATCATGAGGGGCATGGAGCAGAGAGGACAATTTTTTAGCAGAGGGGACAAGGATCAGGGGCAGGGTGGGAGAAGATGGAGAGAAAGCAGTTGAGGCACCGAGCGAAAAGGGCATTCTGTGAGCAGAAGGTGCAGGGAGCATAGAGCGGGCAGTGTTTGCAGAAGGGGCAGAAGGACAGATTTGGCAATTAAATTAGTGGTGATGTTAAGTCTTAAAATGGGTCAAATTGCATACATTTCACAAGTCAATAAGCCTACTGGACTCCAGTCTGAATGAATTACTGAATATTGACACAAATAATATTGAGATACATTGATATCGAGGACATAATATTGAGGGACAAAATATCGAATGATAATTGCATAGGGAAATATAGATTTACTATTCCTAATTCCACATATACGTACCTTGAAGGCATATGTACGGTGTAGGAATATATATGTGGATTTAGGTACAGAAAATTTAGGATTACTTACACAGATATTTTGTCGGTCCAATAATCAGAGTAAGCGCCCTCCAGTGCCACCTTCGATTCTTCCCAATTTATGTTCAATATTGCGTCACTTGACCCAGAATCACTACTAATTTTGTGAAAGTGCCTCCCATGGGAATTACTAAGAATGCTAGGTTTGCAACTAGTTAAATGCATTGAGCTATGTTTGAAAGGCAAAATGCAACTTGGTAACTTGTTATCGAACCACATTTTGCTTTTGCGATTCGGTATTAGGAAGAGGCGTGTTAACACGTCCCTTCCTAATACCGAATAGCACTGGTGTGTATGAATGCTTTGCAACCAGAATGCGGTCGCGAAACATTCATCATTTACTGACGTAGAGGAGGCGGTAACCCATTCACAAATGGGAAGGAGTTCCCAAGAGACCACTTACCCTTTCTGAATGTGGGTGAAAGAGCAGGCAGAGGTCCCAAGAACCACTAACTACTCTTAAAAAAATGAAAAGAAAACTTTTCATTTCAATTTTTGTAATGCAGCCAATTTTCCTTTAAGGAAAACGGGCTGCATTACAAAAACAAATATTGCTTTATTTAACAGGCAATCGCAGACATGGTGGTCTGTTAACCCCAGCATGCCACCATCCCAGTGATTGTAGCCATTTCCAATGGGCCACAAATTGCCTCCTGCCTCATCAATATTGATAAGGCAGGTACATTTCTGACCCATTGGGAATTGCAAATGGTGCCTGAAACATTGTTGTACATAGTTGTATGCAATGTCCTAATTGCAAATCACAAAAAAATTACATCTGGCTCTATGTTCCTTTCTTATAAATGGTCAACACATGTGATATAGGACAAAACACAAAATAATATCTCCGCGTTAAAAAGTGCAGCTGTTTCTTTTTTCCCAAAGAGAGTATCATGATGCTGATCAATGGCTTAATTTTGAGGTAAGTGCAGGCCGCGAAGGTCACGGCACACATGCACACTCATCTTTCTTTTAATTTAAAGCACATGGTTTTGCGTCTTGTGCCACCAGTAATGTGAGGGCGCAGAATTTTTCTTTAAAGGCCCGCTGCAGGGTATTCTTGTAGGTCTGAACATAATGAGGTTGTGATGGTCATTATAACTGTCCCAATTCCAAGCCCCCGGGCAGGCCTCGCAGACATGCTGTGATCTTTTGATCTTTAATTTCCCAGTGGTCTTCGCTCTTTCACATGAGCTGCATTTAAATGTTTTGAGCTCCCAGTACAAACAAAGTCTGCAAAGAATTTGAATTCATCACTAGGCTATGCACAGTTTTCCTTGCTGGCTGTAAAAAGGCTTTCAGCAACACTAATGAAAAACAGGGTTTCATATGCATCATGAGAAGGGATTAGGGTTATGCAGAGTTGCAAATGGCAGCACTGATATGCTGTTTGTGAATTTGCTATGCCCGTTGTGCAATCCAGGCATATTTTCATTATGTCTGTGTTCAATCAATGCCTAACTGTGAATGCCCTATAGTTAATAACAACAAGATGCATGGCAACTTTGGATTTTTTATGTGTGTGTGTGTGTGTGTGTGTGTATATATATATATATATATATATATATATATATATATGTATATATATATATATATGTATTTTTGAACTCCGCAAACGCCACTTCCAGATCCACCCAGGACCGGCGAGGCAGGCAACGTAGGAGACGGACCACTGAATTCACAGGTTCTTACTTTATTGCAGTGTCAGCTGGTAAAACAGGAGGGCAATACGCGTTTCGGGCTTCAAGAGCCCTTGTTCACATGCAACGAACTAGTACAACATTTTTTGTTTTTATAATGCTTAGTGAGTAGCATAAGCTCCACCCTTCGAATAGTCACATGCCTATAGACATAGAAAACATCTTGTGTGTCTTGTAACAATTATCAGTGCAAATACGCAAAATAAGTTATACACATTTATACATACGTTTGTTAAATATATTTTTTAACATAACAGTCGTAATTTCATGAATTAAAATTTATAAAGTGTCTCTTAATGCGAATTATATATATATATTATCATTGAAAAAAAACAGAGGTTGAAGGGACGTTATAGTTAGGTGACAATGTCAGTTAAAACATACTGTTTTAAATGAACAAAACCACTGGAATTCACCAGTTACAGTTATGTCAAGTAACTATAAGTCATACCCTAAAGTACCTATGACTCGCACTCCCGCCATGCATGGTGTTGTCATCAATGATATAATTTCAGATGCTACAGTCATGTTATCAGTGATGTCATAGAACCTGTCACCTGTCATAAGTGATGTAATATGTATGGTAATTAGCACTGCATACCCCTTAATTTCATCTTGGATATAGTTTTATCATTATAATGACAACCCCCAAACAACCACAGAGCAGCGCTTGGTTAGGGTAAGCATCCCCTACCCTCTTCGTCAGTTGGTGAGGCCCTAAAAAATACTCTTTCCCCCACTAAGTGTTTGTAAATTTAAAAAATTTGCTTATTTTCTCATGGTGTTCACTGACAATAATGTCTGCATTTATCATAAAGTCGCATACCGCTGGGCGGCAAGTACACTTGCTGCCTTGCTGCACTGTTTTGCACGTAAGGGAGAGAGTAGGACAACGCTATATCTACTAAGATGTGGCGCTGTTATATGGTTTGTTCTGCTCTCTCCCTGCACTGGCAAATTTAAGGCAGACATCCACTATAGTACAAGAGTGTCTGTGTTGTCTTAAGCATAGATTTTGTGCTAGCTGGAGTCCGTTCCACTATATAAGTTAAGATTTAAGGGTTTCCAACTTTGTATGTCTGCTTTACAATGCAGCAAACATGCAAAGAGGGGAAAACATTTCTCCTTGGTGTGCCTTTTCAGATAGAGTTTGCGTCAAAACCCGTAGTTGGTCGCATATGAACATCCATGCAACACCCCTGAAATGCGTTGGATAGAAAATCGCACTTGAACACCCTACATTGGGTTTGTGTTCGAAAAGTAACACAAAGCCTATGCAAAGCGTTTGTAAATCTGTGCCTCAGACCGGGTCCCCAAGCTCCACCACCCACCTAGGCCAAGACTTTGCAAAACCATGCCAGGACACTGGTTGGGGTATCCCTAATTAGGATAAAATGCATTTGGAATAAGGCAGGTGGGATATTCCTTACATTTGTGATGGAGTATCCAACCGCCGAACACTTAATCAGGCCCACAGGTATAGGAAGCTCCAAACAACAATATCACACTATAATACCTTATAATGAAGGATAATTTAGCATAGTCAAAAGCACACTAAACACGACAGGCAGGACAGCTGCCACTTCTTGGCAGATATCCCATATCTGCCAAACTATAAGTAAGATTCCGAATCCTCAATCACAGGAGACAAGAATGTAATCTCAGATGGGGTTAGTTGAAGAGCCAGATATAGAGATGACACGTGGAAAGAAAAGGAAATTGGATATCAACATCTGTAATTTGAGGAGGCAGAAGAACAGGAGATGGAAATTGTGAAACTGAAGGAGGAGTTAAACAGTGGAAACCTACCTCTGTTAAAAAAACAGGAAACAAATCTACTTTTAAAGCATACATTCCTTGATCAATTTAAATCTCAATAATATTCATCTTGAATGTTGGTAGCCTTATAGCTAATGCTTCCACATAAGTTCTGTCTAACAGTGTTTCGTGAACCTGCTACTGTCAAGGTTAAAAATAGTGGTTGAGACATTAGAAGGGAGAGCACACCACACCAATACAGGACATGGCACTGAGAGGCTCGGGAAGTGGGACATTGAATGAATTGCTTGTTACTGACATCGTCTGTGATTACAGTTAAGAATTCAGATCCTGAGACGGCCAACTGAGCCCTTCATCATTTCATTGTCAGTAAATTCAACACCAACAACATACATTGGATTACAGCACACCTATTTTTGCTCTGCTTAAAAGCAGCAGAGTGTACAAAAGAAGCTTTAAGAATCAAGCCATTAGAAGCATATCAGGCCATTTAATGCCCACTCCCCTTACAGGCATCAGGTCCTTGCTATGGTACACACAGGGAACCCCTAGGTGCGATCCACGTATCAAATCTAGCTGTGCGCAATACAAACATTTAGGCCCTGGTGTGTGACCAATGAAAAATATATATGACAGTTGTCTGTGAGGAGATAAAGCAGGCGTCGGAAATAAGACACAAGCAAGGTAGTTTGATAGGAATGGACCGGAAGTGGTCTAGCACAAGGATTTGAAAACTCAATGTAGTCAAGATTAATATATGCTGTTGTTGGAGTGATCTTCCGAGAGTGGCGAGGCTCCTTTGGGTTGAAAAAGCCATCACTAAAAAAGAGCTTAAGCACCAATCATAACTTGGACTCATGCTCTGACTATGTTGGTACCCGTAATTGTAGGTCTTCCCAAACAACAGAAAGGAAAAAAAACAATGAACTTTGACTGTGGCTCTAAGCCTCTTTTATTTTCTCTTGACATGCTACAGCAGCCACAAAAATAACAGTATGATCCACCAGTTCAATTAGCCAAACCAAGCCAACATTAGGCCCATGATTAAATCTCCATTCACATTTGATCTTCATTGCTTATCTGCAGCGGTCAGTTTGTAAAACATTAAGTGCTGGGGTTCTTGTCAGGAGGCAACTTGCACCAGCCCATTTATTCTGTTAGTGCCGCCTAAAACAAAACCAACTACCAACAATGAAAGTGAGGTGAGGGTGTGGCATAGTGGCCAGAGCTGCCGATTTCAGAGCTAGGGAACCAGGTTTCAGTCTCGGCGTCAGCTCAATATCCAGTGATTCTGGGCAAATCACTTAATCTCCCTGTAAATAAATGTGTCCTTAACTGGTGCTCATGGAAAAGTCGATGTTGATGATTAAGTGCCGGTGCTGAGCACCGGAAACCACCGCCTCAAACTAAGCATTGCTTATCTGACTCTATTCATGAACATTGCAGCAGCAACTTCATGCTATGATATCTCTACCTACACAAATGGCCATGCTCTATATTCATGTTCTAAATATTATGATCTGACTGGTAGTAGGATCAGTGGGTCACTGTCCCATCCTGTGTTGCACACCCTAGTTCCTCTCCTGAAGAAAGAGGTTCCAAACTTTGTTTTGAAGTTTCAAATATGCTTTTATTCAGCAGTATTTCATTCTTTTCTTTTTTAGTAGCTCATTTATTTCGTTTTTTGCAGCATTTTTGCGAGTGTTCACTGCATATTTAATATGTCAGCACTGTCCTTTTATAAACATCCAATGCATTTCGAGGCATATCCGCCTCTTCATCAGGGAAAAGGATACTGAAATGGAATAAAACATAAATCGTGATGAACGTTGGGCTGGGTTTGTGGAGTGTAAGTGATGTTTGGGGTTTAAACGTGAAGGAAAGGAGGGAAGGTTGTGTTTGGAAACGTGTTGTTTTACAGTGGCACCTTAAAAAATGTCCCGCAACCTGTGTAACGTGGTCAGAGATTATCGTCACCATGCTTACGTGTAGCGCTGTTCTATGTGCTCGTACAATCTGTGGATTACAAAGTAGCGGTAAGGGTAATACTACAGTTCTCTTGGGAGAAAGTTCTCAAAACGTTAGTGCGCCGGAAGGCTGCCGGGGTCTCTAAGGACTGACCTGTTAATGGGTGCTGGTTTCGCTGAAACGGTTCCAAGCTGCCGCTGTGTTCCGAGCGGGAGTGTTAGTATCGGTTTGGTGATCGGCTCATGTGATGTTAGTTGCGATCACGTGGTCATAGAAATTGAAGAAAGCCTATAAGTGTCCGTGTTCGAGCATGTGTTAGTGGAGTGTCCTATAATTCACTATTATATTTAAAATCGGTGGGCCAACCAAAGTAATTATCAGAGAAGTTACATTATAAAGATATAACGAGCAAAGATAAAAATAATATAAACTGAAAACGGTAACAAATGACAGTGAAAAACAACTGTGTGGGGGTCGACATGAGAATACACAGGTGTCCCATTGTTGCTCCATTCATGAGATCACATTGTTCCTAATCATAAATAGCAAGAGAGTTCAATTCTTTCATTGAGCCCAGATGGCTTCTGGGTCGATAGTCTTTGAATCCATACATTCTCACGTTGCAGGAGATATTTGGTATTGTCTCTATCTTCAACTTTCACGATGGTTTCCAATACAATAAATTTCAATTGGGAAATGTTGTGGGAGTGTTCCTGAAAATGAGTAGCCACAGTGGATTTACTGTTCTTTAGCCGTATGTTTGATTTGTGCTCAGTTAGCCTTGTCTTGATTTTTCTCTCTGTTTTCCCGATATAGAGTTTACCACACGGGCATTTTAAAGCGTAGATAAGGTTGCTCGAATCACATGTAGCGTTCACTTGTAATTTTATTGTGTTGCCTCTCATGGGGTGGCTAATTACATTTCCCTTCATGACGTTGTTGCAGTTCCCGCAGTTCATGCAAGGTTTGGTGCCCTTGTACTTTGTAGTTAGTGTGTGTCTGTATTGAACTAGTTCACCAATGTTCAGTGCCCTTGTAAACGCAAACAAGGGAGGTTCCTTAAATATCTGGTTGAAATCTGGTTCCAGATTGAGTAGTGGCCAATGTTGATGTATTATACTTTTGAACTTGGAACTGGCTGTAGAATATTTTGAAACCGCCACTATGCGGGCTTGTACTTTTTCCTTTCTGGGTTCTAGGAGTTTAGATCTTTCTATTGTAAGAATCTTGTTGGTGGATTCCTTAATAATTTCCTGGGGATAGCCTCTTTGGTGGAATTTCTGAGCTACTTCAGTGATTCTCAACATAGATTTGTGGGGATCTGATGTTATTCTTTTGGCTCGCGCCATTTGGGAAAATGGGAGATGTTTTCTGAGGTTGGGTTCATGGAAGCTCGAAAAGTGAAGCATGTTGTTCCTGTCTGTGGGCTTCGTAAATAGGTCAGTTTCGAATCCTTGAGGGTTGACTGTGACTTTGACGTCCAAAAAATTAACACTTGTGTCAGATATTTCCCAAGTTAATTGGATCCTTTCATCAATCGAGTTAAATTGGGTTAACAAGTTTGTTAGTGTCTCTTTACTGTTTTTCCATACGATAAAGATATCGTCAATGTATCTGGTTAACAGTTTCAGGTTATCCGTCCATTCCTTTTTTGTGAAGATGTGGGTTTCTTCGAATTGTTGCATGAAGAGGTTGGCATAGACGGGCGCTGCCGAGTTGCCCATAGCCATGCCCACCAGTTGTAGATACCAGGTATCTTGGTATTTAAAATAACTATGATAGAGAGTGAACAGCATAAGTTCCATGAGAAATGTTTGGAATCCACTGTCTATGGAGGAGTCTAACAAAGCTTTCTCAATCGCTTCGATGCCCAAGGAGTGGAAAGTTTGGAACCTCTTTCTTCAGGAGAGGAACTAGGGTGTGCAACACAGGATGGGACAGTGACCCACTGATCCTACTACCAGTCAGTTTATAGTTTACGCCGTGGGATACGCGACGATACTGTGACTGCACCCAAAAACACGTCTTACATATCCCATAAAAATTCGCTGTGCGTCGAGTCAATACTTTTGTTATACAGCTCGTGTCCACAACCGACAGCACGCCATAAAGATCAACATGAACACTTATGAGGACATCGCCAAAAGCACGGAGGCCAGAGCCTCAACATTTGAATTCAAACCAGATGAAGCGGACCGCATTTATGCACTGATCAGGGAAGAGAATGCGCAGGAAACCACTATCCGCTCCAAAGAACAACATATCAGACAACTGATATATCTAAGCAAGAGACGTATAAATCAACAATTGCATGCCACCACATTGGTCAAATACCATCGGAACCAACGCATACCTAGGGGCCTACGGATTGCCCTCAAGCCATCCCTGTTTAAGAACTCCAAAAAATTCCAGGATAAGTGGTACGAAATCCTAAATAAATGTTCCTTGGACCTCATCCTTTTAATTATCGAGGAATTATCCGGAATATTGGAAGAACTAACCGTTGAGATTACACAAACGTCTACAGAATTATCTAAAATGCTATCAGAGGAAGAGTTGAATACCATCTTAGAAGATATAAAAACACAAATGGATAAACACACTAATGAAATAAACGAACGCAAAATCCGAAAGTATAAGAGGGATACCCTAGACTATCGACTGGGGGAAGTATATACATGGGCAGATATATACGCCCAAAAAAGAAGGAACAGACCATATAACTCGCAGACAGATACATCCTCTTCGGGTAGTGACAACTCACAACGATCTAGACGAGCTCAACCCACAAGAACCTATCTAGAGACTGATCAAGCACAGCAACCAACCACGAGTCAACCTGTAGAACCAAATTATTTTTTAGAGCAGGGCCAGTCACAAAGAGGCGACCCAGGAGAGGACAGAGCAAAGGACAGAGAGAAAGAAAAAGACAAAGAGAGGGAGAAAGAACCTCCTATCACGAGGAGTACAGCGGCAACGATCAAGGACAAGAAATCTACGAAAAAATAAATCCAGATCAATTAGTCATTAACATTAGTAAATACAAATTAACCCAACACGAAGAAAGACTCCTACAAAAAGGCACTTCATTTGTACCCACCACCAACACTGATAACCTAGAACTGGAAGTAAGTTTTTTTTAAACTTATGCGGAAGTTACGACTACGCCATTTTTTTGAGAATGTGGTGCCCAAACCACCCAAAGATGAACCAGATCAACTATTAGGACTACGACCTCACAGTACATTCCAACCACCCATAAGCCATAAAACACTGGATCTCTTTGAAAATAGAGTCAAGCAAGATCTTACTAAGATCAGACATGGAAAGAAACATCACAAAAACATCACACAAAAAGACACAGACACGTTAAAAAGGATCTCATCAAATGAACAAATCAAATGCATAAAAGCTGACAAAGGGGGAGCCCTAGTCATCATGGACCAAAGTATGTATAACCTAAAAGTTATGGAACATATTACTGATACAAACACCTATATGAGATTGGACAACAATCCAACCATGGAATTCACTAAACTATTGACAACCCTTTTAGAAAAGGCATACGATCAAGGTATTATCAATGAACGCACAAAAAAATTCTTGACTAAATCAAATGCGAAGAGTCCCACTCTGAGAATGGTGCCAAAAATACACAAAAACCTAATGGACCCTCCCATGAGACCAATAGTCTCCACATGTGGAAGCATCCACGAACCCGTGGGACAACTAATAGATAAATATCTACAACCCGCAGTACAATCGATGAGGACTTATACGAGGGACACTACTGATTTTATCTCCAAACTACACAGCATTGAAATCAATCCGGAAGAGAAATTAATTCTATGTACAGCAGACGTACGCTCCTTGTATACGTCCATACCCCACTCCTTGGGCATCGAAGCGATTGAGAAAGCTTTGTTAGACTCCTCCATAGACAGTGGATTCCAAACATTTCTCATGGAACTTATGCTGTTCACTCTCTATCATAGTTATTTTAAATACCAAGATACCTGGTATCTACAACTGGTGGGCATGGCTATGGGCAACTCGGCAGCGCCCGTCTATGCCAACCTCTTCATGCAACAATTCGAAGAAACCCACATCTTCACAAAAAAGGAATGGACGGATAACCTGAAACTGTTAACCAGATACATTGACGATATCTTTATCGTATGGAAAAACAGTAAAGAGACACTAACAAACTTGTTAACCCAATTTAACTCGATTGATGAAAGGATCCAATTAACTTGGGAAATATCTGACACAAGTGTTAATTTTTTGGACGTCAAAGTCACAGTCAACCCTCAAGGATTCGAAACTGACCTATTTACGAAGCCCACTGACAGGAACAACATGCTTCACTTTTCGAGCTTCCATGAACCCAACCTCAGAAAACATCTCCCATTTTTCCAAATGGCGCGAGCCAAAAGAATAACATCAGATCCCCACAAATTTATGTTGAGAATCACTGAAGTAGCTCAGAAATTCCACCAAAGAGGCTATCCCCAGGAAATTATTAAGGAATCCACCAACAAGATTCTTACAATAGAAAGATCTAAACTCCTAGAACCCAGAAAGGAAAAAGTACAAGCCCGCATAGTGGCGGTTTCAAAATATTCTACAGCCAGTTCCAAGTTAAAAAGTATAATACATCAACATTGGCCACTACTCAATCTGGAACCAGATTTCAACCAGATATTTAAGGAACCTCCCTTGTTTGCGTTTACAAGGGCACTGAACATTGGTGAACTAGTTCAATACAGACACACACTAACTACAAAGTACACGGGCACCAAACCTTGCATGAACTGCGGGAACTGCAACAACGTCATGAAGGGAAATGTAATTAGCCACCCCATGAGAGGCAACACAATAAAATTACAAGTGAACGCTACATGTGATTCGAGCAACCTTATCTACGCTTTAAAATGCCCGTGTGGTAAACTCTATATCGGGAAAACAGAGAGAAAAATCAAGACAAGGCTAACTGAGCGCAAATCAAACATACGGCTAAAGAACAGTAAATCCACTGTGGCTACTCATTTTCAGGAACACTCCCACAACATTTCCCAATTGAAATGTATTGTATTGGAAACCATCGTGAAAGTTGAAGGTAGAGACAATACCAAATATCTCCTGCAACGTGAGAATGTATGGATTCAAAGACTATCGACCCAGAAGCCATCTGGGCTCAATGAAAGAATTGAACTCTCTTGCTATTTATGATTAGGAACAATGTGATCTCATGAATGGAGCAACAATGGGACACCTGTGTATTCTCATGTCGACCCCCACACAGTTGTTTTTCACTGTCATTTGTTACCGTTTTCAGTTTATATTATTTTTATCTTTGCTCGTTATATCTTTATAATGTAACTTCTCTGATAATTACTTTGGTTGGCCCACCGATTTTAAATTTAAATATAATTTTAAATTTAAATATAATAGTGAATTATAGGACACTCCACTAACACATGCTCGAACACGGACACTTATAGGCTTTCTTCAATTTCTATGACCACGTGATCGCAACTAACATCACATGAGCCGATCACCAAACCGATACTAACACTCCCGCTCGGAACACCGCGGCAGCTTGGAACCGTTTCAGCGAAACCAGCACCCATTAACAGGTCAGTCCTTAGAGACCCCGGCAGCCTTCCGGCGCACTAACGTTTTGAGAACTTTCTCCCAAGAGAACTGTAGTATTACCCTTACCGCTACTTTGTAATCCACAGATTGTACGAGCACATAGAACAGCGCTACACGTAAGCATGGTGACGATAATCTCTGACCACGTTACACAGGTTGCGGGACATTTTTTAAGGTGCCACTGTAAAACAACACGTTTCCAAACACAACCTTCCCTCCTTTCCTTCACCTTTAAACCCCAAACATCACTTACACTCCACAAACCCAGCCCAACATTCATCACGATTTATGTTTTATTCCATTTCAGTATCCTTTTCCCTGATGAAGAGGCGGATATGCCTCGAAATGCATTGGATGTTTATAAAAGGACAGTGCTGACATATTAAATATGCAGTGAACACTCGCAAAAATGCTGCAAAAAACGAAATAAATGAGCTACTAAAAAAGAAAAGAATGAAATACTGCTGAATAAAAGCATATTTGAAACTTCAAAACAAAGTTTGGAACCTCTTTCTTCAGGAGAGGAACTAGGGTGTGCAACACAGGATGGGACAGTGACCCACTGATCCTACTACCAGTCAGTTTATAGTTTACGCCGTGGGATACGCGACGATACTGTGACTGCACCCAAAAACACGTCTTACATATCCCATAAAAATTCGCTGTGCGTCGAGTCAATACTTCTAAATATTATGATGGCACCAAAGACCAGTGATCGAAAAGTTCTAAAAAGTGAGGAAATAAAACTTCTCTAATGGTCTTATTTATTTTTTATTATTCAAGAAAAACGACATGCCTTTCCTTCTAAAACTTACTTAAAGGAATTGTGTTTTCATTTATCATAACACCAAAATTGATTTCTACAAAGACTATATATTCATTTACAATTATATTTCGATATTAAAACATTTCAGGTTGACATGGGCAACTTTATAGCATTTCTACTGAATACTGTTATAATATTATTTAAAAAACATCAACTCCATTCTATGATGATCTCAAACCTGCTATTCTAAGCAGGTTTGAGATATTTAGCACTGTCTCCAAATAAAGCTCCATTTCATTGAGGCTAATGGGCCTTAAACACCTAAAAAGAACTGTGAGTTCATGGAAATTAGTCAGTGGGTCTCAAGAGGTCTGGCATTGATGCCTTTTGTAGAGGGCACAATTTACCTACCCTCCATGATGGTGAGAGGATCTTCCACTTTCGGCCGCAGAATATTGGGACCAAACACCGTTGCCAAATTCTGAACGCTCATTTTATTCACACCAGAATAAGACTGGACTTCATCTAGGAACCTGAATTAAAATGAAAATAATATGCAGTTGGTTAGAAAAAAACGAGCGTTTTGGGTAAAAACACACAAAGGATTTCATTAACAGACATAGGATATTTAAGGTGGTGTCCCAATTGTATGAAATATTTTGTTATTGATATCCTACTTTTCAGCACTTGCATGACAGTGACATATTTTTATATCAGCCTAGTGCTAAGGAAAGAACAATGCATGGACATATCACATCACTGATGAGTTCTGTGACAGCTGAGATGTACAAGGCTGTAGGTCAACTGCCTTCCTAAGGCCTTGGAACTCCCAGATATTTTGATAAACACATTGAATCATTTTATTCCCTGTAATATAAGGGACTACTCCACTTTCTCATATAACATTTTTAGTTTCTCCTCCCTCTTTGTCCTTTTCTTTTTAAAATGCTTTTGTATCTCCTTTTTCTGAATTGTTTTGTTAAGTAAATAGTGAGTTTACTCCCTCCACCCCTCGCCTTCTAACCTCACATGGTTTCTCCTCTCTCCTGCCATGTTTTTCAAATAGGTTTATATGTCCTTCTATGGTGTGGCGATGCCATCCTCCCCATGACTGCTTCCGAAGGACTTCTTTAACACTCCTGGTTCACTGCCCTCCATTATTTGTCCTTCACCTACTCTATTCTCCTGAGAGTTTGTGAGGGGAGCTGGTGTGTTGGGAGGTAACAAACTCTTTCTACTCTGGAGTTGGCTGGAATTTGCTTCTTCTCCCTGTTTCCAGCAAAGTGAGAGCTCATGCGAGTGACCACAAAACATACTCTCTCTACTGCTATAAAAGTCATGGAGTTTATAATATCATTATTCAAATGATTACAAAAGAGATGGGTTGTATGATGTTACAACGAATTCCGTTGCAACGCGTGCCTTTACCACGCATGCGTTACAACGGAATTCCTTTCCCACGCATCTCCTTTACCACGAAAATGCCTTTAACACGCACATTTTTACAACGTTTTTCGTTGTGAAACTATGCATGTTATTGGCATTTTTCTGTGAAAGGATATATCCTATCACTGTAAATTAACCCTTATATTTTTCCCCTGTGAAACCACCCCTCATTCCTCCTTACCTCTACACGTCCTCTTCTTTCCAATCCCTTCCGATGTGACGTTTCACGTCGTTTAGAGGAAACGGAAATGGTTTTCCGTTTCCTCTAACGACGCCGATTGCCTCCACATTTCTCCATCTTTCTGAATCAGGTGAGTTTCTTTTGGGGCGAGACCTCCCAACCCCCCTTTATTTAACCCACATTTTTTTTTGGTGGTGGGGGAGACCCCCCCGAGCCACCCCCCCTTTTTTGATTCCTTTTGCACACATGCCTTTACTACGTATCTTGTAGTAAAGGTATGCGTGGTAAAGGCTTTTCGTGTAACCACGCATGCGTTCTAAAGCATGCGTGGTTATGCTTACTCGTGGAAACGGCCGCGTTGTAGTGGCCGTTTCCCGTTACAGGAGTGATGTGTTGCCTTTCATAAGAAAATACATTGTGGGGGTTTAAATAACACTGTACGCTTGTGGTAATATTATATTAGTTTGAATGAGAAAATCGTGTGTGTATAACTCAACACTGGCTGTTGAAGGTTCACCCACAAGTTTGACTTAAAACGGCCTTCGTCAGGAGACACGAGATGATACTCATTTTGGATACATGTAAGAGGGGTGAAATTCACAAGCAAAAACACATCATTACCAGTTACGGAATCTCATTGAAAACAATTTAGAACTTCTTTCCAGTGTTCCCAGATACCACCCCTTTACCTCTGCAGGTGTACAGTCGCTTTTGATAAACGTTTGTACGTACCGACATATGTACTTCAGTAGATTGTAATTGACTGCTGGTATACTCTTCACTTGCTTAACAAATTCCTTTACTCCCTGCGGGGAAAAAGGTATTTCTTATTATTTCTTGACAATGACACTTACATGACAAGACCAGTTTAAGGAACAAATTGTCAAATTCTTGGCAAGATGTGTATAAAAGCAGCATTTCGATAAACAATGGAGCCCCATCCACAAAGATTTTGTAGTGACTTCTGGAATTCAATAGTAAGCTGTGGGTACCACTAAAGTAAGTTGCACCCACGCATAGCAAACGTTTGCAAATCAGGATCAGTACTTACGACTCTGATTGTAGATTTGATGGGAATGAACCAGCTCCATACATTAATTACACAAATTAAACTCAGGTGTGTCAGTCACTGAGGTCAGTAGACTGAATATTTGAGGCGGGAAACAACCTTTACAACCAACCATTACATCGCACTACACTTACAACGCAGGCATTACATCGCAACATCCTTTACAACGCATGACACTACAATGCAGGCATTACAACGCATACCATTACAACGCATGACACTACATCACATGTCACTACAACGCAGACATTACAACGCATACCATTGGAGTTAGAATAGTAATTTTTAACCCCTACACTATCCAACACGTACCTCACTGTTGCACCCTCTGGAGTTAGAATAGTAATTTTTACCCTTATACTATCCAACACTTACCCTACTGTAGCACCCCCTGGACTTAGAATAGTAATTTTTACCCCTACACTATCCAACACTTACCCCACTGTTGCACCCCCTGGAGTTAGAATAGTAATTTTTACCCCTACACTATCCAACACTTACCCCACTGTTGCACCCACTTGAGTTAGAATAGTCATTTTTACCCCTACACTATCCAACACTTACCCTACTGTAGCACCCCCTGGAGTTAGAATAGTATTTTTTACCCCTACACTATCCAACACTTACCCCACTGTTGCACCCCCTGGAGTTAGAATAGTAATTTTTACCCCTACACTATCCACCACCTACCCTACTGTTGCACCCCCTGGAGTTAGAATAGTAATTTTTACCCCTACACTATCCAACACTTACCCCACTGTTGCACCCCCTGGAGTTAGAATAGTCATTTATTTTTACCCGTATACTATCCAATACTTACCTTAAATGCACGGTAATGGTAAGCGCTGTAATGGTAAGCGACGTAAAGGTAGTATGCGATGTAATGGAATGCGTTGTAAAGGTAGTTTTTTAAAATGCGATGTAGTGTCATGCGATGTAATGGAATGCGTTGTAGTGGATGTTGCGATGTAAAAACTGCGTTGTAAATGTATGCGTTGTAACGTCATACATTAATTTGAGGCATGTGCAAAGGGTTGGAGCCATCAGCATTACTAAAAACTATGGGGCTTATTTACAAGCCCCTTGCATCGCCGGTGAATCACTTTTTATATGGGAAAAAGTGAAGTACTGGTGGCGCAAGGGTCTTGTAAATAAGCCCCTATTTCTAAAAGAAAATTTTAAATTAAGGCAGAAAATTGCTGCGATGTGGGTTGCCTTTATTTACGACAGCCCCATTAGCAAGGAAAGAAGAAGACACGAAAATTCAAATCTCCATATGGACGGGGTTTTTCTATTATGATCACACAAAAAAACAAGACGTTAGAGGTAGCAGACAGCAATCAGTGTCTTTGTGAGTGATACCCCAAATGAACTATGCATTCCACCAGCAGCTCGCATGTAAAGCCGCAGGTGGGTAGCACAATTTTCAAGATGAGTATTTATATCATCCTTCTATTTATTGCAATGGTAATTATCGAATGAAGCTCTTTATGAAATAAATCAGATCACAGTGGACACAGTTTAGTTCTGAACTTTCGTGTGATAACCTGCTGCATTCTGGGTGTTGCAGTCTTGATTTGCTTCCGCAAAACCCATTAAACTAACACACCTGAAAACAATGATTTGTTGTTGAAAATTTCAGAACTGGAGACAGTGCCACAATGACATGAAGTGAAATTGTCAAACTGCTGAAAAGTGCATAAATGATGAGATCAAACAGAAAGCTATAAATCTGGTGGCTCTACTAAATCAAAGTTGCATTTTCCTTGATGTTAATTTGAAAACCTTTACAATAGGAAAAGGTTATGCATGTGTTGGAGAAATGTTGAAAAACTTTCAAAATCTGGCCTTCAGATAACAATGGTTTTAAATCATACGATATGTGGCCAGATTCATGGAAGCAGTCTTATTTAATAACATTTCGAATGAATTTTTAATCACAAAAGTCATTTATCCTTTCGGAAAGATAATTATTTTCTTTTTTTTTTGTTTTTGTTTTATATAGCGCAAACTTGACCGGAAGGTATCAGAGCACTTTACATGAGCACCAGTTGCGTTCCAGACGGACACATTCATTTTGTTAGGCACGGGGACATTGAGTGATTTGCCAAGAATCATAGGATGCAGAGCAAATGCCGAGACTCGGACCCGGTTCCCCAGCTTCGAGGTCGACCACTCTAGCTGTTAGGCACGTGTAATGGGTGACCATCCTTTGGCTGCAGACCATGGAAATCTCTAGGGGGAGCAGAAGATGTGGGTTTTAGATCTCTTCTGAAATTCATGCTGTCTGGTTTCTGAAGTAGGAAAAACAAAAGGGAGTTACGAGAGTGGAGCCTCACCTGGGCAGATATTTTCATCAACACTATTTACTTCATTTTCTGTTGAGACAACACATTCAGAGTTGCCACCCTTGCCCCACTGGTCCTACCTAAGACTCTTGACAGATAGTTTGGTATCAGTCTAGAATACGCTGTAAAGTCTGCCGATTCCATGACATGCACGCATTTCAGAATAGATGCTCTGTGAAGGGTTAAACTTTTTGGAGTTTTGCTAGCATTGTTGCAGGGAGACCCATGTACATCTATGTCCTGTTACAGTAAAAAAAAAGTGGGACAATCGTATCACACGGAGAGGTGCCAAGCTTTGCTTGGAAAGACGTGTGGAAATTCTCTGCAGATCTTATTAACGGCAGCGTTAAAATGTGACACGAACGATAGATAGAAGTTGAAGATGAACTTCTAAGCTGCGTGCCTTCAGGATGGAGGGGAGTAAAGCACGTAGTGGCAATAGCCACTTCAACGGGAAAGTGGAAAGGCTGTGGAAGGATCTACTGTGTCTAGACTAAGGACCACATCTTAGAAAAGCCTACAAACAGAAAGTATAATTGCATGTATCGTTGTACATGATCCAAGTGGTACCTGCTAGTCATACCACTGCAGTAATAGATCAAAATTTCTGTGACACAGTGGCCATTTTTTTCAAGAAAAGGTTGCAAATATCTACAATAAACTTAATGTAGGTAGCACTGCTACCCAATCGGATGGCCAACCTCCAACCAACACATAATTTCAAGCCAGTTTTTCCTCTTTTAAGCCCCCCTCGATAGAACAACTCACTAAGTTAATTGCTGGGAAAGCACCGGGATTGGACGGGGTCCCGGGGGACCTGTTCAAACAGGAACCAGGGATTTGGGCACCGTACCTCACACTTATATTTAATGCCATTCAGGGGGGAATGACTGTGCCCGATACTTGGATGGGAGCAGAGGTAGTCCCAATCTACAAAAAGGGATCCCCTCTGCTCCCATCCAACTATCGCCCTATCAGTCTGATAGATATATCACAAAAACTCTTTGGCAGACTGATCTTAAATCGTTTGCAGGTGTGGATTCATGAAATGGATATTCTGTCCCCATACCAGGCAGGATTTCGGGAGGGTGTATCTACTACAGACCAAATATTTAGGCTACAACTGCTCTATTGGAGAACAGCGGTAATGGAGGGCGGCAGTCTATATACCATCTTTGTAGACCTACGTGCCGCCTTCGATTTGGTTCCTAGAGCAAGGCTGTGGAGCGTCATGAAAGAGCTGAAAGTCCCAGAGGATATTTTGGCAATCCTGATGAGACTCCACTCCAACAATTACGCCCGCGTTAGGTGTGGCAAAGGTGGCAAACTAACCGAAAGGTTCCCCGTTCGCAGAGGTGTAAGACAGGGTTGTGTGCTTGCACCTACCCTGTTTTGTATCTTTGTGAACGGGGTAGTTGCCCACCTCAACAGGATTGCTAACTCTGATGCCCCAAAGTTGACTGGCAACAGGGTGCCCGCAATTATGTTTGCGGACGACACCCTGTTGCTGTCTAAATCCCCGATGGGGATCCAACGCATTCTGGATGGCTTCCTAGACTTCTGCTCTGAGCGGGGACTGGAAGTTAATCCCCAAAAAACTAAATTCATGATTTTAAATCCTAACTCCCGAAATAGAGCCCCTCCAAAGCTAGGATTGGTCCAACTAGAACGGGTCCACAATATTGAATACTTGGGCATTACTATAAATGAACATTTCACCTGGTCGTCCCACCAGGCCAAAGCGACCATCAAACTGGCACAGTTGGCGGGTGGCACTTTGCGCCTGGCAAACAAATCAAGCTATCGACCACTTACCCCAATTATTCATATATACAAAACACAAGCGAGGGCAGGGGTTACTTACGGGGGTGAGTTGTGGGGCTACATTCAACATCCGAAGTTACAGGCCACGGAGAATAAATTTCTGAGACAGGTAGCTGCCCTTCCCCAGAGTACCCCATTACTTCCACTCAGATTAGATCTGGGTATTAAATCCATAACAGAGGAGCTGGGACTCAAACCCCTAAAATTTTGGAGGCGTTTGTGGTCCAGCCCAGATCTTGTAATTTATAGAGAGGAACTACAGGAATTCCTGGAACTAGGGAACATAAAGAAGATTCCTTGGTTGATCTATGTTAAGGGAAGGCTCGAGGAAATGGGGTTCCCAGAACTTTGGACAGATCCTATTAATTCATGTATGAAGACCTCAAAAAAGGTACTTGCGAGTGCCTACAATGACATGATGTTTACCAGAGCCTCCAACGACTCCCGTGAGGGGTCCCTGACAAATTCATTCCTGAAAATGAAAGACACCTACTCCCTCGAAAAAACACTGGACAATATTTCCCCCGCATTAACAAGGAAATTGTTCTTACAATGGCGCTATGGATGTCTTCCTCTAGCCTCGTTCACAGCGTCCTGGACAGCGTGCTCCACCGTATCATCCTGCCCAATGTGTGCCCACCCGAAGGAGGACGACATGCACGCGGTCTTCTTTTGCAAGGGTTATGAGCGAAGCAGAAAATATTGGCTAGTTCCGATGCTCAGGAACCTGGGATTTAGATCTTTCCAAACTGCTTATAGAGTTCTAAAATCTGACCTTTCCCCTTATGTAGTTTTTGCACTCTCAAAATTTTTAACTGCATTGTGGTTTACCCGAACTCGAATGATGAAAAGACTGGTATAATGGACTCCACCAGCGGTTTTTCCCCCTGTTTTATCCAACATATTAATGAATTTTATCATATTGGATCACACTACGTTTAATAAGTTTTTAATTGTATGTTCTTGTCGTATCTTTTATGATCTGTGATCGAAATAAAGATTTTTGAAATGAAATGAATTCCATTAATCAAATCGGGCGCCCCACAAGACTCCTGTCCGCCTACAATAATGCCCCTGATCCCTGCTCAGGTGGAAGAAATCATGGGGCAAATATTCAACAAGATGTTTGCGGAGGGAATCTTCCCTTCACAGTGGAAAATGGCCTCTGTCCAGCCCCTGCTAACAAAGGACAACCTAAATGCACTGGACCCTAACCAATCCAATCCAAAATTCTTTATTTCGGCCATATAGACCATAAAAGATGCAGTACAAAACACAATACATACATTTAAAATACAATTTTTTTTTTTTTTTTAAAAGTACAATATGTAAAAGTCTCTTCTCATCCAGCGAGGAATAGGGAGTGACATGACAGTACCATGGTTCAGAGGGCTGTTTTCTTTCTGATTAGCCATACTGCCATTAGAAATTGGGATAAGGCGAACACAATGTGACCCGAAGTGCTAGTTTTCATTACTCTGAATGCCTGTGTATACTTCCTGAACCCCAGGTTTCTACAGAGCGGCGCTATCCAATATTTTCTGGGTCTATAGTAGGCAGAGCATACAAACATGATGTGGAGGTCATCTTCCTCATAGATGTTACAACATGGACACATTTTGTCACCCCCCTTGGTCCATTTATAAGTGAAAGTTTTGGTAGGGAGTGTACCTAGCCTCCATTGTACAAACAATTTCCTCGCCAGGATAGGAAAGATAAAATCCATAAAAGGTTCAAATACATAAGAATTTTTGGATTCCAGAAATCGCGCAGTAAGGGTGCCGCTATTTTGAGCATTCATCATAAGTGAAAGGCTCCTGTCTTTGTAGATTTGGGTCAAGGCTTTGCGTGAGATCCTTTGGCAACCTCGCGCGGGATCTTCCCATAGCTCCGACAGGTTCATAGTGAGCAGTTCGTTTTTTACGAAAGCAAGCCAGGGGATTTTACTATTGCGGTTCAGGCTCATGACATGGATAAGGTCCTGCCTGTAGTGGTGTAGTTCGTTTGTGGACCAAAGCCTGTGCCAAAACTTCACTGGCTTTGACACAAGCTCCTCAGCAATAGAGGGGAGACCCATGTCTAATCTCAGTGGCAGGAGTGGCGTGCCTTGTGGAAGACCTAGTAGGCGCCTTAAAAAGCTGTTTTCCACTCTTGCCAAGTCTTTACCTGCTTTATACCCCCATAGCTCACTGCCATACATGGCCGCTGCCTTAGCTTGGGTCCTATAGGTTTCAAGGGCCGGGCTTATGGGCTTGAAGGTGGAAGTATTTGCCACCTTCAGAATTGCACCCGAGAGCTGGGACAGTTTGACCCTTGATCTAGCTATCTGACGGTCCCATGATAGGTTTTCCTGCAGTGTTACCCCCAGATATATGAAGGTAGAAACCCTCTCGAGGCTAACAGTACCCAGGGTGGGATTGGGTCTGGCTTTGTTTGGTGGATTAAAAATCATAAACTTGGTCTTCTCTGTGTTCACCTCCAACCCGTGCTGTCGACAGAAGAGACCAAATCCGTTCAGGATCCTCTGGATCCCCATAGGGGATTTGGAAAGCAGGAGGGTATCATCGGCAAACATAATTGCCGGAACCCTCCTGCCTGCCAAATATGGGGTGTCATTGTCCTTAACGTTATCTAGATGTAATATAACGTTATTGATGAAGAGACAGAACAGGGTCGGTGCCAGGACACAGCCCTGCCTCACCCCTCGGCGGACGGGGAACCTGGGCGAAAGGTTGCCATCCCTCCCGCACCTGACCTGCGCATAGTTGTTCTCATGCAGCCTAGTTATAATGCTAAGTAGCTGGGGGGGTACTCCCAACTTTTCCAAGACCTCCCAAAGTTTCCTGCGCGGGACTAGGTCAAAGGCTGACCTCAAATCCACGAAGACCATGTACAGCCTTCCCCCCTCTAACCTCACCGTCTTCCAGTAAAGGAGGACGAGGCGGAAAATCTGGTCCATGGTCGACGTGTTTTTTCTCAAGCCAGCCTGCAGGGGGCTCATGATATCGTTGTCCTCCACCCAGTCTAGCAGATGGTTTAGGATGAGGCGCGCAAAGAGCTTTTGGGGAACATCTATCAGGCTAATCGGCCTGTAATTGGCCGGGAGCAGAGGAGACCCTTTCTTATATATCGGCACAATCTCTGCTCCCAGCCAAGAACAGGGGACCGCCATGCCTTCTAAGATGGCATTAAAAAGGATAAGGAGGTACGGACCCCAAATGTCAGGGTGGTGTCCAAAGAGATCTCCCGGTAGCTTGTCCAGCCCCGGGGCCTTTCCCAACGCTAGGCGCTCCAATGCAGTCACCACCTCACCTAGGGAGAACTCCAGGGCCACATCCGAGGCACCGGGGGGCTCAACCACCACTCCATCGGGCCATAGAATAGTATCTTGGTAAAGTGCCCCAAAATGGGCCTCCCAGACAGAGGGGGCGATGTTAGGTTCAACTGCTGGTTTAAATTCCCCCGTCCCGTTGTTTACCAGGGCCCAAAATGTCCTGGAATCTTTAGCTTTTAGGGCTTCAGACAAGTCATGCCAGTGATTCCAATCCCACTCTGCCCTTGCATTGGCCAATGCTGCTTTGTACTCCCTTCTGAGGTCTACAACCGTACCCTTATCAGAGCCCTCCTTGATGGTAGCAATTAGCTCGGATTTAATTTTCCTGCAAGAGGAGGTGTACCAAGTAGGGGTACGAGTCTTTTTCCTTCGTGATTGTACCACCGGATGGAAGACCTCTGCA
Organism: Lissotriton helveticus; assembly: GCF_964261635.1. Lineage (NCBI taxonomy): Eukaryota > Metazoa > Chordata > Amphibia > Caudata > Salamandridae > Lissotriton > Lissotriton helveticus. The sequence goes on from NC_136059.1 coordinate 1,346,959,347, forward strand.
AGGTCCCTCACTAGTTCCTGGTGAATGCTGGCTAATCTCTCATTATAATCTGAGGGTCTTGATTGATTTATGAGAGCATCCACCTCCTTGAACCTGGGGAGTGCTAGGCCATATAACTTGTTTATGGCATCTTCTGTATTGAGCAGCTTTCCCCATTTAACACGGCGCCTATTTGTAGAGAGAAGCATGTCTCCCTGATCATCACCGCAGGCAGCAGTGGGCGACCCTGCTGGGGGAACGGGATGCTGGATCTCCAATTGGAGAGCATTATGGTCACTATCTGACCTTTGTAACACCCTGAAGTCGAGAACTTTGGGCCACATAGTGATATCTATTAGAATGTAATCCAGCCTTGACTCATGGTCCCTTCTATTGAAAGTACACAACGAGGGGGTATCAGATGGGGTACGCCCATTGCATGCCCTCAATGCGAAGTTCAAGGTAAGGGACGTGAGTTGTACTGCCAGCGGGGACCAAGCTGTGGGGTGAGGTGAAGACGGGGGAGGGACTCCCCAATAATCATCCTCAGCGGTAAGAACACCCTCCTTTAGTCCTTCTAGGGGTTCGAAGTGGCAGTTAAAGTCCCCTCCCATCACTATCTTGTGGTCACCTGACAATTGACCTAAGAAGGAAGACAATTCATCTAAGGTGGGGGATTCATTGGGCGCGGCAACTGGTCGCGAGTAAACATTAACAATGGCCCAAGATGTTCTACCAGGCCATGTAAGCAGCACACACTGGATGTCCTGCGAAAATGTATCCATCTTTACCGCCTGACACCCAATGTGACTCGCTACCCAGATCGCCAAGCCTCCCGAAGGCCTCCCCCTACCGTTCCACTTTGCTGGAATTTCGAAAATTTCAAACCCCCTTCTGGTCTGTGGTTCCCTCGCCCATGTCTCCTGGAAAAGGAAGATGTCGCTGCCACTTATCAGGAGATCCCAATCAGGTGTACCTGCCTTATTTGTGATCCCTGCCACGTTCCAGGAGAGAATTCTCAACCCTGGACCTTGTGGGGGTGGTCCTGGCCCACCAGAAAGGAATGGTGCGGTAGCTGTGGCGAGGTCAGGGTCTCGCGGGCCATTTGTGGTAGCCGGAGTGATAGACGATACAGCCACCTCCGCTGGTTGCAAATTAGGACCAGTCGGGGTGTTGGATGGTGACTTTTCTTGACCCGAGATAGTTCCTAGGATGGCCCTTCCTTCTTTGGCCGGATCCTGCACCCTATTATCAGTAACGGGAACAGCTCTAACTTCCCTCCTACCTGGGACCCCGAAAGCCGATTTTTCTGGAGACTGTTGTATAACCCCCCTTTGTGGTCAATCCACCTGGTCAAGGCAGGAAAATCTATTCTGATGGATAAAATTACCAGGAACGGGAAATACATTGTGCTTGGGTCTGTATCGTGAGCCATCTACAGCAAATCCCACTCTAGTCCAACCCTGTTCCCTCCCCACCTCAGAATTACAAACATTAGGATAGAAGTGTGAGAGAGACACTAATTCAATGGTGGACTTATCAGGCCTTTCAAGCCAATTACAAATATATGGGGCAACCTGTGGGCTTTTAAAGCTGACAATAATGCAGTCCCCTGCCCTGTTCTTAGGAGTAAAACCAATCCATGGAATCCTTCTGACCATCAAAACATCACCTTTTAGGTTCGGAGGGAGGGGCCTGTTGGTATTAAGCCAACTAATTACCTTATTACGCAGCGAGTCCTGCGGCTCCCTTGCGTCGCCAGTGAGCTCAGGCACTCCCACCATAATCGCCGTGTATGGCACTGCTCGGGGGGCAGATTGACCGCCCTGCGCCTAGCATTAGGGCTAATAGGGCGACCAATGTGACCGTTGGCAGTGCTCTCCTCTCTCGTTTGTTGGGAGGGTGCAGGTTGCTTAGACCTTCTAGGAGCGGGAACAGGAGGCCTTGACGTTTGGGATGACGATGGGTGCGATTGGGGGGCAGAAACACTATTGTTGCTGTGCAGGTCCCCTTGCTGGACTGGTGCCACGTTTGGGGCCTGGGTAATCATTACTGGGATCGGAGGTCTATTCCCAGCAGTCTCCCGGGGGACTCTTTGAACATTTGGACCCAGACCAGGACTGTTTTTTTTTTGAGTATTTTCTAAAGCCATCAGTCTAGACTCTATAGAGTCCAGTTTTACAGACAAAGGGTTCAATAAGTTCTTAAAAATGTCCATAAGTGAACTGATGAGCAAGTCTGTGTTGTTGAGAGGAGCCCCACCAAATATGAATGGCCCTGAACACACTGGTATGGCTGTAGTTGGTGGAGGGCCAGGGTGTTCCGACCTGTTTCCTGGGGAAATGACCTGAGACGAGGCCGAGATGTCTGTACTAACATCCAGGTTTTGCTTGGTTGAATCGACTTTGGCCCTCTTTGCCCCTTTTGACTTCCTTGACCTTTTCCTTTTCGATGGTTGATCCCCTCTGCTACTTGCGGGTTCTGTTAGAACTACAGCCTGACCCACATCCTGCCACTCAGTTTCCGTGCAATCCGCATTAGAGGAGGGATCTACAGCCCCGGAGAGGCGTAGTGAGTCTCTGTCGCTCTGGTGGTTTGACGGGGTCCTTAGTTGTTGTAGGACTGACCCAATAGTCTGGTCAATACTATCCAAGAGTGACAGGTGGGTGGCATCCAGAAGTAGTGGGGTACTAGCATCAATTGAAGAATCCGGGGAGTCCAGTAACAAGTTTTCTGAGCCCACCTCGGGGTGAATGTCTAGCACTGGTTGTCCTTTATTGGCCAGAGCACTGGCCTTGGGGAAATTTTTTTCCAATGTGCTAGAACACTGTTGAACAGCCTTGCTCCTGGAGACCCTGGTAGCCATATTGCAATGGGATGCACAGGGGCCGCAAGCTTGAGGAGAGAAAGGTATTTTATCGGAGCACGGCGTCAGAGGGGTAGCCCGGTCCGGTCTCTACCGGCCTCTAACGGCCTAGAACGGCCCGCCCTTTGCCCGGGCTTAGCCCGGCGATCGCCCGCGCGCGTCCCGCGGTGCGCGTGAGATGGAATGAAGATGTAGTTGATTGGGACTAAGAGGCGCGGCCAGCCGGGAAGAGTCCCAGGTGCGGCGTCTCAGCAGCCGCTGGGATACCTGGGACTCGCAGTCCCGCTGCGCCGTCAGCAAGCGTCCACGTCCCTCTTCTTGTCGGTTAATATCCCCACTGCAGCCTCCTGGGCAGACAAGCAATCCGCTGGTGATCCAAGCCTACGAGCGGCTCCCGCGGAGCGGGGGCCGCGAGGCGCGGTTTTGTGGACACAGGGGAGAGGCGCTGCCAGCCGGGAAGAGTCCCAGGTGCGGCGTCTCAGCAGCCGCTGGGATACCTGGGACTCGCAGTCCCACTGCGCCGTCAGCAAGCGTCCACGTCCCTCTTCTGGTCGGTTAATATCCCCACTGCAGCCTCCTGGGCAGACAAGCAATCCGCTGGTGATCCAAGCCTACGAGCGGCTCCCGCGGAGCGGGGGCCGCGAGGCGCGGTTTTGTGGACACAGGGGAGAGGCGCGGCCAGCCGGGAAGAGTCCCAGGTGCGGCGTCTCAGCAGCCGCTGGGATACCTGGGACTCGCAGTCCCGCTGCGCCGTCAGCAAGCGTCCACGTCCCTCTTCTGGTCGGTTAATATCCCCACTGCAGCCTCCTGGGCAGACAAGCAATCCGCTGGTGATCCAAGCCTACGAGCGGCGACCCTAACAATTATCTCCCTATTTCAAGTCTCCCCTTCGCCGCCAAAGTGGCAGAGACAGTGTTGAATGTACAACTTTCTGAATATTTAGAAGAAAACGCTCTTCTAGATGATACACAGCACCGGTTCAGGAAAAGCGGAGTACAGAATCCACCTTGATAATAGCCACGGATGAAATCAGAGAAAAGTTGAATAAGAGGTGGGGCAACAGCCCTGATCCTGCTGAACCTCTCTACGGCATTCGATACGGTCAACCATGAGATTCTTGTTGCCCATATGCAATCCTAGGGATTCGGGATACTGCCTAGATCTCCTTCAATCCTTCCTCACCAACCAACAACAAAATGTGGTGATGGGCAAGATCTCATCAAGGCCTTTCTCCCTGCCATGCAGAGTCCCTCAGGGCTCGGCCTTGAGCCCTACGCTCTTCAATCTTTATGTGACACCGGTGGCAACACTCATTAAAAACTCTGGTTTCTCCCTTGCATCGTACGCTGATGACACTCAAATTGTGGTGTCATTAACAAAACCAGAAACAGACCCAAGCTTGGCATTTAAGACCTGCATGAGTAAAGTTAGCAACTGGATGGACAATAATTGTATGAAACTAAACGCCACAAAGACTGAGGCCGTCATTTTTGGCAACAAATCTTCTTTCTGGATGCTGGCCTGGTCGCTGCCTGAGTTGGGCCCACTCCTGGAACCCACAAACAAAGTAAAAAATCTCGGCTTAGTGCTAGATAACGAACTGAAGTGGAAAGTTCAGGTGAACAGAATTACAGCCACCCTCCTTCGGCTCTCTGAGGCTGGTAAAAAAGATTTCTACCCCCTGAACTCTTGAAAACTGTGATCATCCCCCTGATACTTTCAAGGATTGCCTATTGTAATAGTCTTTACGTTAACCTTGCAATAGGTCCCCTGAAAAAGTCTCCAGACTCTGCAAAATGCAGCTGCATGTTTCCTATTCAAAATTCCAACATATGAATCTGCTAGAGGAGCCATTAGGAAACTCAACTGGCTACACGTTAGACAACGCTGCAGGTTCAAAGCCTTATGCCAGACCTTTAAAGCATTGCATGGCCAGGGACCTCTACGCTTCAAGGAGAAGATTAGTTGGTATACCCCGGGAAGGACTCTTTGCTCTGGCTCTGCCATGAACCTGACGGTCCCTTCATTTAAGAGGACCACTTGGGGTGGCAAGAGCTTTTTCAGGACCACTGCAGTGCTCTGGAACAGCCTACCATTGACACTAAAAGCTGTTTCCTCCTTACTCGCCTTTAGAAAGGCTTTAAAGACGTGACTTTTCTCGCAAGACTAGCAAATACCAAGTCCCAGTAAGCAGCCCCTTTTTTCCAAATGATATGCACCTATAACCGCCTCTGATAGTGCCAAGAGGCCCTCGGGCATGAGTTTGCGCTTTACAAATCACATGTACATTACACTGCATTACATCCAGGCAGTTCCTGAATGGTTGGCAGCCTTTATCATCCTCTTGTCATTTAAAATGGATTTGCATGCCAACGTAAAACATATTGTTGCCAGATTGGTAGATGCCAAGCAGTAATACCATCGCAAGACCATTTATTAGATGAATAGTATTGTGACAGATCCAAGCTTTGAGGCACCTTCCATTCAATTATATTGAAGAATGACATGTTTTACAAAAGATTCACCTAGAGGGTAAGAGAGAACAGAAATGATCGGGCCACTCATTTTATGTTCGTTGGGCGTAGGGCTTAAGAAGGCAGTGTGCTTTCAGTGCGTCAAATTCTTGAGACTGAGTGATTTGTTATCGTACGTGGCCCTTGTCCATGGACAGAAGTGGTCATCCCTGATGCGTATGATCCAGGATTGACTAGCACTCTCCAGGTGAAATCCTGATTGATTGGTGTTGGACTTGGCCCATTTTCCCTCCCAAATTTTCGCTTTTCACCCCCCTAATTTTAGGATGTCTCCCCCATGGTAGGAAAACTGTTTAGGCCATGTGTGGTATGAGATGCACAGTTTAATATGGAAATGTAATGCAATGGTGTGTGCACTTATTTTCCCCCATTGTGTAAATGTACCCTGGTAACATGCTGCATTTAAAATGGATGCCATGGCTATGTGTTGTGCCACCTGACTGCAGAAGGTTAGCGGTCTAGTTGTTTGGTACCCAGCCATCCCAGCATTTGGAGGGAAAGCCTGGCACCCAGGGTGCTCTACTCCTCCCCCTAAGCCAGTTAGAACTAGTTCCCCTGAGAATTCTAGAAGCTTCTGTCACTGACTGGTAGGTGGGATGAGGGGCATATAAATAAGGGGGCTGTGCCACCATGTGCTGAGACAGACTGCAAGAGGCACTGTGCCTCAGTGAGCTGTGTGTCTCCAAGCGCTGTGGCTCTAGAAGCTGTTGTTGCCCCCGAAGCGCTGCTTCACCTAAGCGCTGTGTGGCCCGGAGGAACTATTTTGTTGGGAGCGCCGAGGGTGCCCACCCCGTAGGTTGCCGCGTGGTGGTGCTTGTGGAGACGCCCCGTGGGTGCCCCGCGTTTTGGCGCCCTTTTGGAGTGGGTGACCCTAGCGGGTGCCTACCCCGCCTTGTGCTGGCGTTGCCGCACTTGTGCCTAATTAAAAATTGCGGGTGCCTACCCCGCACTGGCGCCAAAGCAGAACTCACCACCACGGCCCCTAGGGCCGTCTGAAGAAGCGCCGTACCTGGGATCACCGCCGCGACCTTGGGGTCGCTGACCAAGGGAGTGCCGCTAGTGCCTGGACCCTCGCGGCGGCCCGCGGAGCCAGGAGAGGGCTGCCGCGGCATTGAGGAGGCCCGCGCAGGGCCTGGTGAAGCCGGGAAGGGCGGCATCACGTGGCTGGGGTGCCGGCTACGTCACCGGTCACACCCCCAGTCCGCCGCACACAGATTGGTTATCGCCGCCGTGCCCATCTGAGGGCGCGCCCTGATTGGTGGCTGACGGCGCGCCCCCAGGAGCCGCATCCTGATTGGCTCCGAGGCCGAGAAGAGTTCCGGAAGGCCCAGAGCCATTGTGGATCTGCGGGGAGGCCCAGGGAAGAGCACTGGAGTCGCGCGGGCCTCCCCCTGGCCGGCCCACCCGACAAAGGGGCTGGAACCAAAGAGAAAAGCCCCGGGGTAACAGCCGAGTCAGCGGCTGTCTACAAGAGCATGGAGGGGGGCCCGAGGCACATTGTCGGTGCCTGCCCCCTTCGACTTAAAGTACCGGAAGGTGTTGCTGCCAGCGGGGCTCCCAGGTGGAGGCAGGGAAGCCCCACACCCGCCGTCAGCTGCAGGAGAGGAGTCATCTCGAGGAGCCCGGTGAGTGGGGCTCGACGGTGTAGTGGGTTGGGGGTGCGCCGGGGCACAGGGTCGTTGCCCGCCCCCAAGTACAGTGTTGCTCTCCAGGTGCCCCATCTGTCAGCGGGCACCTGCAACGTTGGGCCAAGGGGAGCCAGGGGCTCCCGCGGACATTGTCAGTGTGGAGGCCCATTATCGCCAGGACAGAGACTCGTAGGTGTGGGCCACTGGTGGTTCAGATTCACAGTTTGTGCCTGCAGTAATGAGTTTGCTTGATCTCATGCCGATAGTGAAAGTCAGGCTATGAAGTTTATTTGCAGATGGTCCTGCCTCATGTGTTATACCACTGTTAATGGGGTGATGCCGGTCTTGGGTGCCTAGTGTTATCAATGCTAAGGTTCTGCCTAATGTTGTGGGCCTGAGGTTCGAGGCCAAAGGATAACATCTGATGTCAATGCTGAACGCCTAATGTTTTATTTCATGCTAACATGCCCAAAGGCCGATGCCTAGTGTTTCTTCCCCTCACATTGATATTGCTGATGTTCCATGTCATTTGATAACGCTTTGTTTTTATTTCAGCCCTGGAAACTAATGGACTTACCCTTTTCTTCTTTTCAGTTACCCTGCAAATAATCCCCCTGTATATATTGCCCTGGCGCCAGTTGGCATAACATTGTGATTACTGTGGTTTGCTTTTGCTGGTTGGACCCAATACAAGAGTTATTCTTTTTCAACCAAAACTGGTGTTGTGTCTCTTTTTGTGGTGTGCCTGTTGTGTCGTCTGTGGGTACTGCATGGATGCTTCACACATGTCCTTAGGAGTTTGGCCTGCCCACTCTGCACCATGCTACCCCCCGTAGAATTGGCTACCCCATTTCTAACAATTGGCACTTTGGAATCTTTTCATTTCCAGGTGGGAGGAGTGCTGGGTAGGGGCCACAGATTTAAACAGCTTGGAGATGAAAAGGCACCTTGCTAAGGGGCTAGAGTTGGCAAGAATCTCTGGGTCTGCACTGGGTGAGCCTGCTGATTGCATATTTAGGCTTCCAGAGAAAACACATTTCTGAGGTGATTTGTTTACAGCAAATGTGATGACAGTTGCAAGGATGAGCAAAGCCATCCTACTCAACCTAGGGCTATAAACACAGGCTGGGGGTGAAGTTCCAGAGGATTAAATGCTTAAGCCAAATTGAGAAGAACCAAGATCACAGAAAATCTTTGCTAGAGGTTTGCAATAGGTCCCCAACACTCCTAAAGCTCCTGATTCGAGTCTAATGTCCTTGAATAACAAAGCCAGATGTCAATGAACTGCACTGGTGCCCTACAGATTAACCATGAAAGCAAAACGTGGGACACCTACAAGCCTGCCTTCATCCTGTGACAAGCTCTCCATACATCTGAACTCAAGCATGTACCCCTCAATATCAACAGTGGTTGTTCCTCCGCTTTGGGCCCACTTATAGGCGCAAATACTATTGTACTGGTACTTGGTTTTGACCACAGAAACGTAGCCCTACGAGGAACCTGATACAATTATAGCAACAACTTCGTCAGCAACACATGGCCATCAGATGAGGCAGTAACCGCACTGAACGTGTGCTAGGCCATGTTCATTTTGGGCACGGACTTCAATTTTTAGAGGAATTTCAGCAACTTTTCCTGCAATTACACCAGGCAAATTCCAGGATTGTAAGGCATTCCTCATTCATCAAAGCATGTACCATCCTTCATATTGTGACTGATAAGCAAAATATATAAAACCGAATTGCACTGAAAACACAACAACGTCAAGAAATGAGTTCTTAAGACACCCCCCATATTACAATCCTACCAAATATGTTGCCAACGTGCATTTACACTGACTCACAGTTTCCTCTTCCTTGCTGAGCAGTTGGGCACAGGAAAGAAAATCTTCATATTTCGCAAACGGGATGACTGGTTCTGGCAGTTCTCGGAGATACAGCTTGAGTAGGGATGCCACAGTATGGACATCTGTGTTACTGAAATGAATAAATAAATAAAATACATAAATAAATACAATACATAAATAAATAAATAAGCAAGTAAATGCTTGTGTTAACTCAACAATCATGCACATTGAGCCTGACCATGCTTTACAGCAGGTATACATTTTTCATATAGTTTGGCAGAAAACTACAGTGGTAGTTTGGATTACACAGCACTGTAGCATCTGATTTTGAGCAGAGATGCCCTTCTGAAAAAGCGTCAATCTTTACTGCAGTGAGGAAAGTGGCTTTTCTTTGGGGATCTGTAACACAACATTTCCTGGCAGTTGTCGCCAGCATGGTTGGGGAAGGGCAGTGGTTAAGGTCAATGCAAGGATTATTGGCACCGTGGATAAAATGCAATATTGTGTGTGGCTCTACCCCACACCCCACTGAGGTAAAGGACAGTAACTGAAGATCCCAGCTGCAGCAAAGGGCACTTTGCTGCACCCCAGCTGGCATCCTAGAAATGTGACATTGTCTGGCCCCTAGTGAGGCTTAGTGGGGACATGAGTACTCACGGTGAGCGGATGCACCTAGAACCATGTTAAAAATGACCATGACGTGTGAAGGTGAATCGAGACGTGTTATGAGTTTAAACATTTAGTAACAAAGGTGAGTAAGGCAGCACTCTGATGGCGATTGCAGATGTATGGAAAGGATTGACACTGTGGGTTTGTAGAATTGCTGTTCACTGTGCACACAGATTGTGAATGAGATCTTCAATGAGAAGGTTGGAAGTTGAAAATGGCGGGTTACGTTGTTGGCTATTAAAGATTTGGTAGTGTGGAGGACATTTACACTAACGACGTTTGGGGACATGAAGCTACTGGTGATCAGGGATGCTCACACTTAGGATATATAGGATACCTGACACTGATAGCAAAAGAAAAGCCTGACACTGATGGTGATTGGACAGCTTCCATTGATGCAACTGTGGCCAGTTTTTGTCATTGGTGAGCTCGGGCCTGGGCCCAGAGTGCCAATCATCAGAGGGGAGCAAAGCAATGTCTGCATTAAGGTCATGAAACCATCAGCCGCCCCCCCTCCCGCTGCCTCATTTTATTCACCAACAGCATTTGTACCACAATTTCTTTCCTCACAGGGCTCTATCTGAGCATGGACCATGTCTGCTGGTAATGATAGTGAGTTGGGGCGCTGGAGACGATGTTGAGCGGGGATACTCAGAAGGATGGTGACAGAAGGATGGTGACGGAGGCGCTACTGTTGAATCAGTTCCTGGCACTAACGGTGAAGTGGGACACCAGAACTAAGAATGAGTGATGGTCCTTGCACTGATAGTGAGGGAGAGGCATGCATTGATGGGAACCTGTCTGCCACTATAGATTGGGGCACTGAGGCTCAATGAGTTTCCCACTCAGTGGATGACAGCACCACCACTAGCTTTGGGCACACGGGTAAGTGCACGCAAATAAATGGTGAACCGACGTACAGTAACAAATAGTAGAAACCATTTTTTACTCTATTTTGAAAACTAATTTGAACTTGTAAGAGCATACTGCCCTTGTTCATACATTTTCCATAATAAATGTACATATTGTTCTATATTCTTTCATGAAATCATCAAACATTTGCTATGATAACGATGCTTGTGTGATGTTGTTTTAAATAGAGAAGTAAAGATGCCATATACCGGTCATTACTGGAACTATCTTTAAAAGTAGTGTTTGATAATAAAATGCTGCTCGTGCATGTTACAAAAAAATAAATGCATAGATAACGTATGGAGTAAATACATTTGTTTACTTATTTCAATTGTGTTGTGTTGGCAGACAGATCAGACTTCATCATTTATAGCTATGGCTACTACCACGCAAAAGGTCTTCTATGTTTAACGCTCCATGCAGTGGGGGCCGCTGGGATAAAGGATGTTGAATGTCTTGGCAGTTGTGGCTGTAGTGGGTTCGTTTCTATCATGATCGATAAGGTTTGTCTACGTTAATATCTGGTATGGTGTATATATTTATTGCTCAGACCTAAGACCCACAGGATTTAGTGCAGGTCTTTGTCCGGTGTGTGACCTCAGGCCTTTTCCATTTCTATGAATGCTCTTTTTATTATAAGTCTTGGCCTTTTATTCATCAAGCCAGTGCTTCCTGCAACTATGGGGGAAACTCAAAAAGGCCTTTAAGGCTGTGAACATATCTTTATGACTGACAATGCCTATATTTACTCATTGCAGGAACTCACAAACAACCCCTGGTAGGCGCAGTGTGTTTACTATTGCAGATTTCTCTGCCACGAGTGCAGGAAACAGTGCAGTGTAGTAAAGCTCACGCAGGGTTGGGAAGCGGGAGCCCTGTAGGATGGGGAACACCCACACACGAGCATGTTTGAGCCCATTCCCAAACTGCTCTTCGTCTGTTTACAACCCTGGAATAGGCGAGAGGTGTCCGCCGACCAAAGGCTGGAAAAACTCCCTTCCTAGGATTGGAAATGGAACGGATCACCTTCAGTTTAGGACGGGATTCTAGGAAGAGCTTTCACCGGGGCAAAAACGTTTTCCCTCTGGAGGAAAATAAAAGCAAGGGACTTGCATTTGCCTAGCGGGAACCATTCCACGTGGGCGTAGTTCTATGCTGTGTATAATTATGCACAGTGAGAATAGGAATCCAGGTTAATCTATCACCTAATATTCCAAGTAATGCGCCTGGCGCGGCTTTCCGGGCGTATTAATGAGAATGTGAGTTAATGTCAATAACTGGTAAATCCGCACCTGCATGTGGGATATTTCTACGAGTGTCAATAAACAACTTTTTGGTGAATTGGCCTCACTGTTTTTTTATGTCCTCAAATGTGTGAAATGCTGGTTCTGATCATTTCTTGAAAATGATTATGATTATGCACTAGGGTGTAGTCATTTCAGGACTTCCTTTATTGTATGAACTACTTGCAATGATCACTGCAAGGGGTGTTGCCATGCAAATTCTTCATCAGCTACTATGAGCTTCCATTGCTTCCGCAACAGTGCGCGTTGTTGGCTATTGATCAAGACTGCCACTGATCTCACACTGATTTTATGTCTTATTTTTAGCTAATGAAATTCATGGCAGATTTCATGCGTTGATAGCCACATCTGTGTGTGCTGCTACCATAGCCTTTATATATCTCAGGTACTCTCTTTTACATCTTTCATGACATTTATTGTCACGACTGCAGACGTCACCATCTTTTGTATGTCGGAGCCCTCCCCTCTAAACTTATTTGTTACACTTCTTTGTGGTGGTCAACACAACAGAAGGCGGGGCGGCTAAACTTTTTCCACAGTTAAAACTTTACCCCCTTTGGACGCCCCACATGTGGGGATTCTTGGGAGGAGGACAACCAAGGCCGAGTGCAATAGAGATAGAGGAAGGCTAGAAACATGAAAAGAAGTCAGTTCGGAAGAAAGTCAGAACATTTTACTATCCTGACAATCCTAGTTGTTACTGGAGAAGGACTGGTAATGTGCAGAAATTGACTCAACTTGACTCTTCCTCCCTCTTCAGACATGTGTTTCTTCCCTTGATCTACATAAACGTTTCTTGCCCCTTTATGGTGCTGCTTTCGGAGGGTTTAAAATGAGGTGAGCATGGCATGGATTTGCTTTACACTAATCTGGTGAGATAAAAAACATTTTCTGCACCTGCCAAGACTGAAATGTCCCATTAGTCAATGTCAACGCCATTTTACTTACACCCTTTACAAAATGTCTCCCACGCTGACCATTACAGGGAATCTATGAGGACCCAAAGCTGTGAGATGTTAGGCAGAGCCAATGCTGCTAATAGTTTACTATTTTCATTTCTTGAAGTGCAAAAAAAATGCAGAAGCCTAAAGTTTTCTTATGAGCCCGCCTCTGATGCTACTGAATTCCGGTGTTAGCGCAGATCAAATCACTTCAACCCTCTTTCTTACACCACACTACACTTACTGTCTCTTTAGCTCTTTCTTGCAAGTTCTTTTCTATCCATGTTTTCTCTTTCCCCTTCTGTGTATCATTTCTACTTTTCTCTTTGTTGCTCTGGGTCACAGTCTGATTAAACCAATAAATCCTGGTCCACAAAAATGAGTGCTGGTGCTTAACACCTGCAGCCGCCTTCATAAACTAAGGATTCACTAATGTGTGCACTAGTGAGCAAAACGAGGTCGCCTTTTAGTCCAAACGTGAGTAAGCTAAATACGAGCTTGTTACGGCGGCCAACTTCTCCATAGAGACGTAAACCCTACAATTCGTTTGTTTTCTGCCTTGTTTTTCTCCCATATCAAAACATTTGAGTTGTATTATTGTTACCACATTTCAGTAGCATATCCAGTGTGTCATGGATCCTACTCCAAGGAAGGGAAAAGGTCCACTGACTGCTGTCTGAATTATTAAATACAGCAACAATCAGGGTTCTGTGAGTCCATCACGCCTCTGGGATTCGGTGCCACTGCACCTGGTGTGTCATGGAAACAACGTCCCAGCCATATTTCTGCAGAAAAGAACTACACATTTATTTTTTGAACGCTTTTACTTTAGACATGGACAAGTTCTAACTTCAGACTATTTTACACAAATTGCTCAAAACCACAAGGGGAGGAGCAGCCTGGAACCCTGCACGACAATGTAAATGTGCTATAGAGAGAAAGGATAGGAAAGATGGGTGTTAGAACTAAAAGTATCACAGTCCAGCTACATGACAGTGCACTGTTATAAATCTTCATTGGAAAGTTGTTAATTGGTAAAAAACTTCGAAAGCACAACTTTCCGGCAGGCTAAATTACTATTCTGCGCCACAGAGGGGCGCAATTGCAAAGGAAATATGCTGTCGAAGGTCAGACATAGGATTCTGTAACAAAACATCACTGGGGCAGATCTTGCGCTGCTGTCACAAATCATGCACTTTACAGAAGGATGAAGAAGAGTGATCAGTTTATCGTTCATCAAACAGATTGTCAGGCAATAATCCCCTTTCTCAATACCTACTAAACATATTCTCGTGTAATATGGTGGTTCAAAATGATAAAATATGTGTCTTGTAACATCATTCATAAAGGTCTGGTGTTCTTGCGTGCTAAATCGCCTCGCTGACATTTAATCCCTCACAGCCACATACATTGCACGCACCGGCATTCCGACAAAGCAATCACCCCTGCTCCATAAACACAGGAACACAGACACATATACACAGACACGCGCACAATTATGAGAAGATTATACGCACACGCCAAAGAACACGCGCACACACAAAAACACTGTAGACACACAGACAAACAAAGGCACAAAGACAAAAACCAGTCTGGCATGTACACACGAGTACTGATTCGAAATTGTGCCTAATTTCGGAACACTACACCCACCCAGTAATAGGCAACTATGCTTACCGACCCTATGCTCAATCAATCACAAGAGGTTATATTCATTATTACAGAGGACACGTGATCCATGTTCCATCTGGAGGACTGTGTCTCCGGCACATACAATTAACAGTAGACACTGCATTCTGTAGCGCAGATTTCCTCACGTTACTGGTATCAATCGCAGACAGACTTGTAATTGCAGAGAGGAGGTATAGCTAGTAGCAGGTGCGGTGTTACCAGCACGTTTTCCTTGGCCATATGCAAGGAGGGTCTATAGCACACAGAGCAGTCACCCTTAAAACCATAGGGAACCTTGAAGCTTCTGGCACTCCGAAAATATTTGTTTCAGCGACCAAAATCAGATAGAAAGGGCAGCCCAAACTGAAGGCCTGAAGCGACCACTGAACTGACCATGAAGAAAGACTGAGTGTATCCTGGATTTCATAGCTGAGCCAGTGATAGCATGGCTTCAAACCACAGGCATCCAATACGCCCGTTCGTTACATGTTGGACTCTCTCCCTATGTATAGACAACACTTCTGGCAAATGTTATTTGCTCTGCAACTCCCAGGAATAATTGTATCCTGTGGAGGTCGGCAAGGATCCAGGCCACGAGCTATTTCTGGGTCTTTCTGGCCTCTTCTGTCTGCAGCTCAGCAGACAGAAGCCCATAAGTACCTGTGTTAAAAGGAGATCAAGAGGGAGCAAGGAAGAACTAAAGATGGATAGATCGAAATGGGAAAGAAGGAAGAAATATTGAATTCTATATCATGTGCATTTTTAAAGCACATTCGCGAGGGTAGCCTGGATGGAAGGAAGGAAGGGTGAAAAAAATGTAGGAAGGGTTATAAGAAGATTGGCTAGATGAGTGTGTAGATGGTTGAGAGGGTGAAAGGATGAGTGAATGGATAGGTGGATGGACAGATGAAAGGATGGCTAGGAAGAGGGATGAGCATAATTGTCAGGTGTTACTACACATGAATACTACTTAAAAGTAATGAGAATTATGCTGAATTCAAAAGCTATCGTGCAGTAAGGGATTTTGGCAGAATAATGTAAAATGATATCCTAAGTCTTGCATGTGCAATTTTGAAGTTGTGAGGCAGTGTAGTAAGAGATACCGGTTATTTAACATGTGGTAAATGTAACACCTTTCTTAAAAAGGAGCAAGAACATGTTTGCAGAAGCAAACAGCTAACTTTGAACAAGGTAGTAAGTTTGGCTTGCACATTCAGTTCAAGCCAGACCTATTGGCTTTGCACAACTTGCCTAGTGTGCTGAATTTGTATTTCAACAGCGCCCTGGTGACAGTAGTGGGGGGTTATCAGGCAGGCTGAATCTTTTCAGTGTGCCTGAGTGCAGAAGCTGCTATGTGCGTTGAATGTAGTCGATAGGGAACGCTAAAGGGTTGGTCTACTAATTAAGACTATTATAGAATCAGACCTTTGCCATAACTGGAAGTTGATTTGTTTTTTACTAAAGTGAACCGAAGTGTCTTCCAGTGTAAGAAAACTAACACAAAAGATTGTTTTTGTGTTCACTTCATATGTGACGTAAGAAAATAAGAATAGCAAAATGTATGGTGATTGATCGTACTTTTCAGATGTAAAACCGTCCCTCAGCAACTGCAATGGAACAGCTCACCAGGCAGTGGCGTAGCCAGCCCTTTGGCAGCCGGTCCTGCATTGAAGAGCAGGGGTGGGGGCCTGGGGGCTGCCACCCCCCTTGCTACGCCACTGTCACCAGGAAGTGGAATGATACACCTAACACCCAACCGCATGCAGTAAGGTGTATACTTGTTTTGTGGTTAGCCAAGGAGCTGATTAACACTATCTCAAATGAGAACCGAATGGTTGAAGGGCACAGACCTGAGAGAGCACAAGTTTGAAAAAATGTATAAGTACGCCATATTTACAAGCACGTAGTTAGTTTAAACATGTTTTGCACACGAGTGTTTTATATTCAATAGCGAAATGTATAGAATGTTAAGTAGAGTAACCATAATTATAACGGTGTGAGATTAAATGTAGAAATGTTGGAGTATATGTGAAAACCTCATGGTTCTCTCATGTTAAAAGAGTCATGTCCGAATTAAATGTAATTTTGGATTCCAGTATTTTGTGTAGGCCTTAGGGCAATTCACAGCAAACCTGAACGTGCTGCTAAAATAATGTGAGATAAAGTTGACATGGTTCTTTCAGAATGTACTATTGAACTTAGGGTTAAAAGTATATGCTTTATAGATGTGTTATTTTAGAAACGTATGCTAGTTAAGAATGTTTGCTGTTTAAATCAAGTTAACGTTTTAAGAGTGCAGGAACCTGCTGCATGTAAATCAAGTAGGCCAGAACAGATAATGTCATGTAGTTTAAATCGTCATGTGCTCGTTAGAGGAGAGGTCGTGAGGTGTCCAGTATGGAGCTCTGAGAGTGTTTTATGGCCTAAGATATGGTGAAGTCTGGAATTTGAGGCCCACTGCAGGACGAGCTGTATGCAGGTGCGAGGGTCCTAATCAGCTCGAATGAAAGGGACTTTGTTCAGTGGCGCCTTGCGCAGGCCTGTAGGAGTTTCCAGGAATTTCAGGGGGTATCAGCGCACGGAAGAAGGAGCCTGGGAACCAAGGTCAACTATAACGAGGGTCTTCAAGAGTACCATCATGGAGTTTTACCGCGCAAAGATGTACCACGTGAGGGGCGTCCCAAGGGGCGTTTCTATTGGAAATGTGATTTGGTATTAGGGAAAGTGACCCGGGAGGAGGGCAGAGCAGATGATTTTGGGAGCCTAAGGAAGCGGATGGGTAGGCAGATAGGCTGATCAGGAGAGACCCATTATCAGAGAAGAGACAAAGAGAAGTGCGTGATCTTCTTAGGAAATCACCACGGCTGACACCTAGAGGGTAAAGATCTTGTTAAGTAGGGATGTCATTTAGTGTAGTGTAGGGACAGACTAACCTTAATTTTTCTTTTCTGTAATGACTTTGAGGTTGCAACTTGTATCCATTTTAGCAACCCTGATGGTTTTCGAGCTTGTACTTATTATTCTGTTTTTCAGACTCAGATTATTCAAAAAGTTCATGTTCATAGTGATACCGATTTATCTTCTTAATCTCATTTTGAGAAGTTTGTATCTTCAGTTATCTTTGACTTTATATTAAATCTTTAAAACTTAATTTTGGTCAGTGGTCATTTAGAGTGGTGTAAGTTCTTAAATTGATTGTTTACTGCGAGATTACCTTTTACTCAAGACAGGTACCAACGATTCAGTCGACAGGAAATGGGATTTGGTAAGATAATTAGTAACCAGTAATCCCGCGTTAGCAGTTGGTAGCAGAGTGAGGATGGTTATCTTCTTGAGGAAGGTAATCTAGAGAGGTTAGTTTACCCCAAGGCCCGAGACGTCGAGAGACGAGCAGCGGAAGAATCGTGTGCCGAAAGGTGCAGACGGTGCGAGAAAAGCAGCAGTATCGGAGAGTGAGTATAAAAAGGGTCATGCGTGAACAGATTGCGGTGTTTTGTGTTGTATTTGTATTGTAATGTCTTGCGGAGTTGAATGCCTGTAGTGTGAAAGAGAGAAGGTTGTGAGCGCGCGCAACCTGGTAAACTGGTAACCTGGTAAACGGGTGAACTGGTGAAATCTTAAGTTCAGGCCAGAGCTTAAGTGGTTTTGGGTGTATCGAACATCCAGGGTAGTTGTCGACCATAGTACGGAGGTCACGAGGTACCATTGACCGCCGTGGATCCAAGATAGGGGGAGTGTAAGAGTGAGTGTATGAGTAACGGACGCTGGTCGAAAGTTACTGCGTGTGAGTAACCTATCGGAGAAGGCGATTGTCTGGAAGTAAACGGAAAGACATTTCGCCAAGTTAGGGTGACAACTACAGAAAGACTGTGGGCGTACAGTCAAAGAAAGGTGATCGCTTGGACGGAAGTAATCATTTTTCAGAGTATGAATGGGATGCGTGCATGACCGAGGAGACGAGCTGAGAAAGGAGGGGATCTGCTGCGAAGGGGGACGGGTGACGTCGGCTAGAGCCGCGCTCTGATTGAGCGGTTGGTGTGACGTTAGCTAGAGCCGCGTTCTGGTTGGGCGGCTAGAGTGACGTCGGAGGAAAGCCGCGTACGGATAGGCCAGTTAGTGAGAACGGCGCTGAGATTGGTGGAATATCATCAGGAAGTAAACAAACGCGGAGAAAAGAGAAATCATGAAGTGTTTTAAGTGTTTGAAAGGGATTTTTAAACGTAAACGAAGTGAACATTATTACGGGGAAGAGGCTCCCCCAGAGGGTACGCCAGCTCATTATATGGCAACGAATGTGGGGCTGCATACGATATTGTGGATTGGGGCTTGGAATAAGCTTACGGAAGGAAATGAGGAAATGCAGTTCCCGAAGTATGGAACGTTTAAGTTAGAGGTGTTACATCGGCTAAAAGCAACCATGTCCTCATCGAAACCCTCACCTAGACCAACACAGTTTGAGGCTCTTAATGCATGGATTAAGGCTGCACACGACCGAAATTTGAACAGGCGTCAACAAAGGCTGACGCGATCGGTAAGGGCAGTGCGAGATTCCAAATGGGATGAGGAGGAAAAGCGTTGGAGGGTACAGACTATTGAGGTGGAGAAGATGTATCCGATGAGGGAGGTGTCAGGAGGAGGAAACCTCATGGAAGAAGACGAGGAAAGCGAGTCGGAGGACAATCTGATAAACAGATTGTTAATGGATAGACCACCTCCGAGAGTGGGATTGATAGAAGATAGAGGGCTCGCAAGGGAAGATGGGAATGAGATAGAGGGATATACACCACTCCCTATATCGGAATGGACACCTAACAAAGGCGGAGAAACACCTCCAAACAACACTGTACAGAGTGTAGTGGGAAGGTTTGTGGTGCAGAAAACGCCAACCACAGAAAGGGTTGAGTCTGTGGGATTGCCAGACGCTCTTCAAGTGCCTGTTACCATAGGACCCATAGTTTCGATCTATAATTCTGAGAGAGATAGAGGGGAACAATAAAGGCAATTGGATAGGGAAAGGATTGAGATGGAAAGGAGGAATAATGTGACGAATGCATGGAAACAATTACCAGGTTCGGTAACGTGGAACACCCCATTAGACACAACTGTCGGTCCCAATTCAGAACAGGGAGGTCCGAGAGGACCAATGGATCTAAGGGGACCGCGGCCAAGATCTTTTTCAGAGTTAAGAGCTGATTTGAGAGAATGGGACGGGTCCATAGTATCTCCGAGTAACAGGACAAGAACGGAACCAGAGTGGGAAAGCAGGGGAAACGGGACAGTATCTCATTGTGGGGCCAGCGAGAGTAGTCAGAGCCGGGAAGGCCAAAGTCAAGAGAATAGAGGGGATGCATGTCCTACAAATCAGAGAGAACAGCCGGAACAAAATACTAAGATTGTAGAATGTGAGGAAATGTCCCGTCTCTGGGGGAACGGAGGAGATGAGGCGGTACGGGCTTTTCAGAATAGGTTTAGGTGCCTTCATCATACACTTGGGGAAGACGTTCAACATTGGAGAAAGGAGAACAGCGATAGGTCCCGCCACGCCTCGAATAATCAGGAATCACAGGGAAGTAGGGAAGAAAGAGGGAGTAATAGAACCTCTTACCCTCTATCCCGTGAAACTAGCCAGGATGGAGAGAGAGAGGCTGGGAGGCATGAAGGAGTGTTTCACCACCCACCCCGAGAAGATGGAAAGGCATGGGACTTAGAGAGATGGGAACAGGGGAGGACTCCCTATAATTCACCAATACCTAAACGTAGATCTCGGAGCTGGGATGGGAGAGATGCGGATGGAGGAGCTAAATTGAGTGTCTTGAAAGCTGAAATAAAGGCAAAAAGGCTTGATGTTACCAGTTTAAAATCAGATGTTGATGAGATAATAGATGGAACATTGCCTTTGGAAAGGATAGAATTGTATGAACAGGATGAGTTATTGTTCATGGCAAAGGATATTACTAGGAAAGCTAGAGCGTTTCATGAAAAACTGACTGATTTGGCAGACAAGTATGCCGTGGATTTGTCTAGGACAAGGGCATTGCAGAGCAACCACAGATTACAGTACGCAGACCAAGATCTAGATGAGAAGAGAACTACTGGATTAAAAACACACATAAGAGAGTTGGTAACAGGGATAAGAGTGTGGAGAGAACTGGATAAATGGGAAGAAAGGTGGTCGAAAAAGGGCACAGTTAGGCGAAGTACAAATGTGATGACCCCTGAGGGAAGGGTAATGCAGATGGAGGCATTCCCTTTGCGAGAAATATCAAATGGAAATTATGTACATGTGCCCTGGAGTAGAGGAGACTTAGCCGCATTTACCAACTCATTTCCGAAGTTGCGGGACAATCCAGTCGAATGGTATAAGCAGGTAGAGAGGTTCGTTAAAATCTCGAAAGTACTGTGGATAGATTTGAACACGTTGTTTGACATCGTGGTCCCATCTGATCTATGGACCCCTTGTAAGACTAGTGTCGAATGGCCAAATGCTGAACCATTGAGGGATGCTCGAACAAATGGACCATCTGAGATTGTCATGCGAAAGTATGAAAGGGTAATAGCATGGCTGAAAGATAAGGTACCACCACAGGATATAGATTGGGTAAAAATAGACCGAACAAGGCAGGAACCCAAGGAGACAGTTCACGAGTTTTATGAAAGATTGCTGAAAACATTCAAGCAATACAGTGGACTAGATGTAATGGATCCCAAAGATATAGGGCAGTTCGTGTCAAAGTTTGTCTTGGGGTTGAGACCTGATATTTGTTTGATGATACAGCAACATTTAATCTGTTGGCAGAACAAACCACTAGATGAGATTTTACGCTATGCGAGGTACTGCAGTGACGAGATAGATTCTAAAGCCAAGAATCTAAAGGAGAAATTGATGGTGGTGCAAATGCAGTCCGCTGGGAAGGGTGGCCAGCAGAAGCAGGGGATGGGACGAAAACCAAATGGTCAGAGCAAAGATAATGAAGAAGGGCAGAGACCTAGGATAGACTTTGCCACTTTAAAGAAAACGACAAAGTGTCATCTGTGTCATCAGGTGGGGCATTGGCGACGCGAGTGTCCCTTTAACCCTGAAAACGGAGAGCTAGAAGTAGAAGAGCAGGTCCAAGAAGACCCAGTGCAAAAAGTGACAGTCCCAAGCAGTAAGGTGGCCAAAGGGGGGACTTCGGCTCCACGGGCCCAATTCCCACAGCCACCGAAGATAGCAGCTGGAGGAAAGGTCTTTAAACAAATGCCTCTGTTTATCGAGGAAGAAAAATGTTATTACATTGATCCATTGACAGGACAACGGGTGAGCAGTGAAGAAGACTGTACCCTCGGGGCAGTTCTAGAAGTGGATCAGAGAGGGCCATTTGTTGAGGCAGAAGTGGCAGGGTGTCCCACTACGTTCTTAGTGGACACTGGGGCTACTCGTTCGACTCTGAGATCAGCGGTAGTTCCAGACTTGCCAATGTCAGGGGAAACAATTCAAGTGGTAGGAGTCGCAAATAAAAGAATGACTAGTCCCTTGACAGAACCAGTGTCTGTGAAAATTGGAAACCACATGAACGAACATCAGTTTGTGGTTTGTGACTCGAGTCCGGTATGTCTGTTAGGTAGGGATTTGTTATGCAAATTGAATTGCACCATATACTGCACCCCACAAGGAGTGGAGGTACAGACTACCGACGATGATGCTACCTTTAAGGTGGCCAATTCAAAATTCTGTGTAGAACTATATCCTACTCTGACGGTAGAAGATCTTCCACAAGACTTAAGAGATGCAGTGGCGTCAGAGGTGTGGGATTTCACAGGAGAAGATATAGGATTGATTAAAGGGGTAGAACCGGTAAAAATTCTGGTAAAACCAAATGTTGAGTTTCCAAGAACGCCTCAATACAAATTGTCCCAGGAAACGATTGCGGGAATAAAGCCTGTGATCGAGTCAATGATACAGCAGGGAATATTGAAGGAAATCGTGGGCAGTCCTTGTAACTCCCCGATTATGGGTTTGCAGAAACCTAGCGGGAAGTTTAGGATAGTTCAGGATTTACGAAAAATTAACAACATAGTCGTTTCATGTTGTCCCGTGGTACCGAATCCATCAGTAATATTGTTTCAAATACCATGTCAAGCAGAGTGGTTCACAGTGATAGATCTTTGTCAGGCTTTCTTTTCAATCCCATTGGATGAAGAGAGCAGGTACCTTTTTGCGTTTAAAATGGAAGATCGCGTTTTAACATGGTGTCGAATCCCACAAGGATTCACAGACAGTCCATCCATCTTTAATCAGTTGTTGAAAAAGAATCTTGAGAATCTAGTACTGCCACAGAACTCGGTTCTGGTACAGTACATAGATGACCTACTTGTTGCGTCAGAAACAGAGGAAGCTTGTAAAGTAGATTCAATTGCCTTACTGAATCATTTAGCTGAAAATGGACATAAGGTATCTCCGAGCAAGTTACAGTATTGTCTGACAGAAGTACAGTATCTAGGGCACAGGTTAGAAAAAGGGAAACGTAAGGTGTCCCCAGAGAGGATTGAGGCGATAATGAAAATGAATGCGCCTACAACACAGAGAGAAGTTAGAATGTTCTTAGGAATGGTGGGTTACTGCCGACAGTGGATAGTTAACTTTTCACTGAAAGCAAAGCCCTTACAGAAACTGACGCACAAGGAGGTGAGTGATCCGGTACCATGGGATGAAGAATGTCTGGTGGCGTTTTTACAGCTGAGAGACGATTTATGTCGTGCTCCGGCTCTGGGAATGCCAGATTACGAAAAGTCATTTTCACTCTATTGCTGTGAGAGAGAGGGATGTGCTTTGTCAGTCTTGGCACAGACCCACGGTAATGCCCGTAGACCAGTTGCATATTTTTCGGCTACATTAGATCCAGTAGCCGCAGCGTTGCCCGGATGTCTCAAATCCGTTGCCGCAACGGGTGTCAGCATTGAAAGGAGCGAAAGTATTGTAATGGGACATCCAGTGGTGGTGTATGTACCGCATTCAGTTGAATTGTTAATGACCAGGACGAAGACGCAGCATCTGACCAATAGCAGGCTCACGCGTTATGAGCAAGTTATACTTGCCGCAGAAAACGTGACTCTCAGGAGATGCTCTGTCTTGAATCCTGCTACTTTGATGCCATTACCTTCGGTAATAGAAGGCGAAGGATGTGAAGACCACGATTGCCTTGATGTGACTGAACTATGCACGAAACCCAGACCAGATATAGTGGATGAGCCATTGTCTGACCCCGATGAAATTTACTTTGTTGATGGCTCATGTTTAAGAGACGATACTGGTCGGTTGAGAGCAGCTTATGCTGTTTGTACCATTACTGGAGTTGTGGAAGCCGCTTGCCTGGAAGGAGTACATTCCGCACAGGTAGCAGAGATTATTGCCCTAACTCGTGCCTGCATAGCAGGAAATGGAAAGAGAGTCACCATCTACACGGACAGCCAATATGGTTTCGGTGTGGTTCATGATTTCGGGCAGTTGTGGTCTCAGAGGGGTTACATGACCTCCTCTGGTTCGCCCATTCGAAATGGAGAATTTGTGCGATTGCTGATAGAAGCATTACAAGGTCCTGTTGACATTGCAGTAGTGAAGTGTGTAGCTCATACTAAGAATACAGATTTTGTGTCACAAGGTAATAGATATGCTGATGAAGTCGCACGCTATTGTGCGGAACAAAGTTATTCTTTCTCAAAGGTGGAAATAGAAGGTGCAGAAGAAAAGACTGAATTAAGTATGATGTTAGAAACTGTAGACATTTGGGAGGATTTAAGGATAATGCAGGAGAACGCACCTGAAACAGAGAAAAAGGCATGGGAAATAGCAGGCTGTGTGCGAAGTGAAATGGATTTTTGGGTTTCAGCAGATGGGAGAGCTGTGTTACCTGAAGAATTAGCTAATCCCATGGCGAGAGAAATACATGGTCCAGTACATCTAGGAAGGGATGCTATGATGAGAGTTTTTAGGCAGACTTGGTATTGCCCGAAATTCAGAATAGCAGCAGAATCAGTATGTAAGCGATGTGTTACCTGCCAACAACTGAACGTAGGCAAACGAACACCAGTCACACTGAGTCACATTGGGAGGTCGGGGGGGCCTTTCAATAGAATGCAACTAGATTTCATTGAAATGCCAAGAGTCAATCGCCTTCGGTATGTGTTGGTGATTGTATGCGTATTTTCCAGATGGGTTGAAGCGTACCCTACACGTAGGTGCGATACACTCACAGTGGCTAAATTGTTGCTCAGGGAGTTGATACCGCGCTTCGGGGTGCCTGCCTCTTTGGAATCGGACAGAGGAAAACATTTTAACAGCGAAATAGTGAAGATGTTGTGCTCCACACTGAATATCGATCAAAAGCTGCATTGTAGTTATCGACCCGAAGCTTCAGGAATTGTGGAACAAGTGAATGGCACTTTGAAGAATAGATTGGCTAAAGTAGTGGCATCCACATCCTTGAGTTGGCCAGATGCTCTTCCATTGGTGCTCATGAGCATGCGCAGCACACCTGATAGGAGGACAGGTCTCTCTCCCCACGAGATCCTGATGGGGAGGGCCATGAGACTTCCTACAGTTCCAACTACTGCTCTATTGAATATTACAGATGATCTGATCTTGGATTATTGTAAAGGACTGTCTGACGCCATCCATTCTGTGTCCCTTCAGGTGCATGCGGCTGAAGTTCCAGCAGCGAGGAACCTGTGTCATGACCTGAACCCAGGGGACTGGGTCTTGGTTAAAAAGCACGTCCGGAAGAACTGCCTAGATGTTCGCTGGCGTGGGCCCTTTCAGGTAATCCTGATCACGAACACCGCGGTGAAGTGCGGGGGGCTGCCAAATTGGATCCATGCATCCCATACTAGAAGAGTTCCAGCACCTCTAGAAGGAACAGCTCCCATCCCAGACGAAAGCCCGGAAGTGGAAGAAGAGTCGCAAGAAGGGATTGAGGCAGCTGAGGAGGTGTCGGAAGAAGTTGGGAACGCATCGGATTCAGAAGAAGAGCGAAGGCAGGACGGCAGTGAGACAGAAGACGCAACTGAAGGAGAGAGCAGAAGTGAATACGACTCAGACTCAGATCCGTATCGGAGCGATCAAGAACCAAGTGGGAGGACAAGGAATAGGAGAATAAGGCTTGGAGCTGCCACTTGGCCAACAAGGAGAAGAAGGCTAAGTTTGAGGTCGGCCCAGGAAGAAACGCTTACTCCTATATCCGAAGACTCAGATCCAGAAGAAGATATCCAGGATCAAGCCGAGGAGGGTCTTAGAAGATCAAGTAGGGTGCGAGTGCCTAGCAGAAGATACTCTACTCCCGACTGGACCTACCTTGTTGCAGATGTCTGGGAGACACAGAACAGGGAGGATCAGGGAAGTGGAACTGATCAGAACTGACCCGATCATCACAGTGCAAATAAAGTTTCTACTGCCAGGAGCGGAGACCGAAAGGTTGCTGACACTCAACATCGTTCATCCTGCTCTCCTGAGTGGAATAAGAAAGTTGATTTTAGAAACAGTTGAGTTTCCAGTTTGCTGTTCACGATATCCAATATTGGAGGGAACTCTTCTTCGTTTGGAAATGCTTGAGCGAGTAGTAGAAATGCTAGGAGCACTTATTGTTGTGGACTAATATCATATTGCGAATGTCTTCAAGGGGGTGCAGATCTGGAAAGGTGAAGAAAGTGATCTTGATTAGAACGGACCCCTTTGTAATTGTGGATATAGAACTGATAGTACCAGGATTGGAAATTGAAAAAACGCTAACTCTCAATTTCGTCCGTCCACTTGTCTTGAGCGAAATAAGGAGAATAATCCTAGAAAAGGTTGACTTTCCATGTTGTGGTACGAACTGTCCAGAACCTGAGGGAATGATACTTCGGATGGACATTTATGAAGAAGTAGTGTCACTCCTTGAGTCATACATAACTTCAGACGAAAATAAGACTTTTGAAAAGAAATTGTAAATTGTTGCAAGATAACCTAGCGCCGAGTGGAAGAAGAAAAAAAAAATGGTAGGGGTTTCCTTTTAGCGGATGGAGAAGGGCTAGGGTTGTCTATATTACTGGACTTTGAACTGTTTTGCGGAAACAAATTGTCAAGCTTCCAAGTGTTCCAAGAAAGACATTGCAAGAGAGAAAGACTTTGTTTGAAAAGAAGAGGAAGTGAATGCTGGAAGAAAGTCGAAAACTACACTGTTTGAGAACATGGAGGCTGGCAACCCGAACCGCAGGGCAAAATGTATAGCTGTTAAATTTTTAGGAGTAGTGGTTTCTCTTATTATTTTAGTGGTAACTGTTTCATTCCTAGCGGGACACGAAGGGGATGGAACCACAGTTAAGGAGGATAAGGGAGTGTCAACACCGAGAACTACCATTATTAAGGAGAAGGGAAACATCAATGAGAAAGACAAAGCGTTGTTAGATGCAGAAGTAAAAAGGTTACACATGGATGAGTCACAGGGGAATTACAAGTCAAATGCTTATGCTAAGTTGCTTTATGAATATGTTGATGCCATGGAGGTAAAGGATTGCTATGTCTGTATGCAATTACCAATTTCGGTGGAGGAGGGTATCAAATACCATCATCTCCCGTTGACATATGGGATAACGTGCAGTTTATTGTTAAGTATGTTTTATGGACGAGACGGATTTGAGTATTACTTCTCGAATTTCGACTCGACATTGCCAGAGGTTCCGAATTTCAAGCATTTGAACAAATGGGACTACTACAAAAGCGAAGACAGGTTACACAAATGGTTTATTCCATGGAGAACGTTAGATACTTCACATGCTCGAATCAACAATCTGACTTGTCAAATATCAGAAGTTGAGAAAAAGTTTATAGCTCAGGTAGATACTAGATACAGGAGGCAGAAGATATTGAAGGCATCAGGACAAGGGGAAACAGATTGGACCAAGGAGGAAAGGGCACAACAACGAAAAGGTAGTATTGGTCCAATTGCTTTGGATAAGGAGAAACGGGGGAAACTGTGCATTCACAGGAGTTACTCCTATTATGAAAACGTTTATGTAGGACAAGTAAATTGTGAACATGCCTTTCAATTGGAGTACTACTCTAAGAACTTCATGAAAGGGATGCAAGCAATACCAAATGTATATTTTGTATGTGGAAGATATGCCTATGTGAAGTTACCAGATAATTGGTACGGATCATGCTATCTGGCTGTTGTCTTCCCTAAAATATATCATGTTGAGAATTTAGACACGCCTAAGAAAGAAATATCAACTAGATGGAAGCGAGGGCTGGGTGCAGCAGAAGTAGTTGGAGATGTAATAGGTGCTGCATTCCCTTTCTTAGGATTGATAATGAATGACATTAAGATCAGGAGGTTAGCTACAGTCGTAGATAGACTGTCTGCCAGTACTGCAAGATCCTTGATGCTGATAGAGGGGGAGATGCAATCGATTAGGGCAATGGTTCTTCAGAACCGACTTGCTTTAGATGTTCTGTTAGCAAAAGAGGGAGGAGTCTGTAGGGCCTTGAAGGTACAGGAATGCTGTACTTACATTCCAGACAATTCAAAGCCTCTAGAGAAGTATATACAAAACATCACTGCCATACACTACGAAATCGAGGACCTGGCAAAGGTAAATGTGTGGGAAAAAGTAGGTCATGGAATGGGTAAAGTTGGAAGTTGGTTTGCCAACTTAGGAAAGGGTATCGTTTGGTACATATTGAAGCCCATCATCATAGTAATGATTTGTGTAATCACTTTGTGGGGATTGGTGCGTTTGTATCAATGGTATAGAGCAAATAGGTTACAGAGAGCTATGAAGAAACAGGAAGAAGAGTTGACAGCGATGCAGGACACTCAATATAAGAGTCTGAAAGCATTAGAGAGTATGAAAAGAAGTGGTACTGCCCTGACCTCACTTTAAAGGTTCTACATTTTTAGTGTCATGGTGATGATGACCCCTGAAGGTCATCAAAGGGGGGACTGAGAGAGCACAAGTTTGAAAAAATGTATAAGTACGCCATATTTACAAGCACGTAGTTAGTTTAAACATGTTTTGCACACGAGTGTTTATATTCAATAGCGAAATGTATAGAATGTTAAGTAGAGTAACCATAATTATAACGGTGTGAGATTAAATGTAGAAATGTTGGAGTATATGTGAAAACCTCATGGTTCTCTCATGTTAAAAGAGTCATGTCCGAATTAAATGTAATTTTGGATTCCAGTATTTTGTGTAGGCCTTAGGGCAATTCACAGCAAACCTGAACGTGCTGCTAAAATAATGTGAGATAAAGTTGACATGGTTCTTTCAGAATGTACTATTGAACTTAGGGTTAAAAGTATATGCTTTATAGATGTGTTATTTTAGAAACGTATGCTAGCTAAGAATGTTTGCTGTTTAAATCAAGTTAACGTTTTAAGAGTGCAGGAACCTGCTGCATGTAAATCAAGTAGGCCAGAACAGATAATGTCATGTAGTTTAAATCGTCATGTGCTCGTTAGAGGAGAGGTCGTGAGGTGTCCAGTATGGAGCTCTGAGAGTGTTTTATGGCCTAAGATATGGTGAAGTCTGGAATTTGAGGCCCACTGCAGGACGAGCTGTATGCAGGTGCGAGGGTCCTAATCAGCTCGAATGAAAGGGACTTTGTTCAGTGGCGCCTTGCGCAGGCCTGTAGGAGTTTCCAGGAATTTCAGGGGGTATCAGCGCACGGAAGAAGGAGCCTGGGAACCAAGGTCAACTATAACGAGGGTCTTCAAGAGTACCATCATGGAGTTTTACCGCGCAAAGATGTACCACGTGAGGGGCGTCCCAAGGGGCGTTTCTATTGGAAATGTGATTTGGTATTAGGGAAAGTGACCCGGGAGGAGGGCAGAGCAGATGATTTTGGGAGCCTAAGGAAGCGGATGGGTAGGCAGATAGGCTAATCAGGAGAGACCCATTATCAGAGAAGAGACAAAGAGAAGTGCGTGATCTTCTTAGGAAATCACCACGGCTGACACCTAGAGGGTAAAGATCTTGTTAAGTAGGGATGTCATTTAGTGTAGTGTAGGGACAGACTAACCTTAATTTTTCTTTTCTGTAATGACTTTGAGGTTGCAACTTGTATCCATTTTAGCAACCCTGATGGTTTTCGAGCTTGTACTTATTATTCTGTTTTTCAGACTCAGATTATTCAAAAAGTTCATGTTCATAGTGATACCGATTTATCTTCTTAATCTCATTTTGAGAAGTTTGTATCTTCAGTTATCTTTGACTTTATATTAAATCTTTAAAACTTAATTTTGGTCAGTGGTCATTTAGAGTGGTGTAAGTTCTTAAATTGATTGTTTACTGCGAGATTACCTTTTACT
Source organism: Lissotriton helveticus (assembly GCF_964261635.1). NCBI lineage: Eukaryota > Metazoa > Chordata > Amphibia > Caudata > Salamandridae > Lissotriton > Lissotriton helveticus. The sequence goes on from NC_136059.1 coordinate 1,346,989,023, forward strand.
CAAGACAGGTACCAACGATTCAGTCGACAGGAAATGGGATTTGGTAAGATAATTAGTAACCAGTAATCCCGCGTTAGCAGACCCAAAGGCCACTCTTTGCAGATTGTACACAGTAAGTATTGAAGGTGCGATGTAAAGCCAGACCTAAAAACAATTACCAAAATCTTCACAAAAATCTTGACAGATCGACTGACAACCCTCGGTGATCATAATCCTGCAACAGAACAACCCAGATTTAGTCGGACTCCAGAGTACTCTCCTTAAAAACAACGCCTTTTTGTTAACTAAAATTGCTAAGACTGAGGAACAACTTTAAGCATTCGTATACTTATAGGCTGAGAAGGGATTTCTCAATATGAGATATGACAGGAGTCGTAGAATTCTCTCTGAAATTCATAATCAGGGTGAGGTCATTGCCTCAGAATACTCTCCTGGGTTATAGTGCGCTCTGCAAATCTGCATAACATAACGTAACATAACATAAAATAACATATTGTAACGTAAAATAACATAACATCAACTAAATGTTAAAACCTGTATTAAATGCAAGTTGTCAGAAAACATCCTTTTTGCCTGAGGCACATAACCAAGTTGGTCGCCGACTCCATGGTTGTTTGTTCTTTGCCTGGAGGCAGGCGTATACGATTTAAAAGCCTAACACACGATCTCAGTCCTGATTCATGACGAGGCTGCCCACTGTGAGCATCTGTGTGTTCGTCTGTCAGCATCCTTAGCCTTAGTAAAATAAATAAACAGTACAGAGTAGCATCACCTTTCACCGCACTGCCAGAATATTCCCAGTGAGGCGCAAACCACCCACCTCATCAATAATAATGGGGTGGGATTTGTCTGTGCACTATATTGCACAGTGCTTAATTTGAGCCGGTGGTGCTCAGTGGGAGGCACTGACGCTTATTTTTGGAGATTGTCACTTATTTTTCCATATCAGATATTTGGACATTGCAAGAGAGGGAAAAATACACAGATCAAAGGACAGAGGAAGAAAAAGACAGCAAACCCGTCACAAAGAAAGAAAGCAGAAACCTGCAAGAACAGGAAACAGGGGCAGGGTATTAAAGAGGTTTGAGATGATGTAAGACTACCAGCCTTGGTATTCGCCACGCTGATGAATAATTGCACCGACTTCAATCTTTTGAGGAGTGCTTCAGATATTGGCATATATATATATTTTTTTTTTTACAAATTAAGTGCTGTTGTGCTCTATAGCAAAGTGGACCGCCATCTCAGCGTGCAAATTCACAATGTACTTAATGGACAGATATTACAATGCTAGAGAATGCGGCACATTGTGAACTGGACCTCACAAAAACAAAAGCCAGAATTTGATAGGTTACACTTGGTGAATAGATACTCTCTGCCATTATCCTAGGCTGGGAAGAGACGGCCCAGCCTCCTTGGCACTGCCGCAGTCATTTCTCTCTGGGCGACTTCAGTCTGTGTCCTGAGGAGAATTTACCTGAGAACCCCACTCTTCGCCCTGTGGAGTCCCGAAGGGATCTTTGTTGAGCCCGATGGTCTTCAAATTGTATGTAACACCCTTGGCGGCGCTCATAAAATCATTTGGTCTACCATTAGCATTGTATGCTGATGATACTCGGATGGTAGTATCTATTTCAAAAAATGATTTCAACTCAAGTGATCTATTTAGGAATTGTATGAGCGCAGTAAGCAAATGGATGAACTGCAACTGTCTAAAGCATAATTCAGGTAAGACAGAGTTTATTCTCTTTGGAAATAACACTTCTTTCTGGTCCCCTGCATGGTGGGCATCCGATTTGGGTTCAATACCAGCACCTGTTCCGAAGGTTATTCATCTTGAGGTGCTGCTCGATGATGAACTGAATTATAAAATTAAATCAATAAGGTCACTTCATCTTCTTCTCGCGCACTCAGAATGATAAAAAAAATCGACAAATTAATTCCTTTCGATCTCTTAAAAACGGTGGTCATTGCATTGGTCTTTGCAAGACTGGACTACTGCAGCAGTCGCTCTTGGGATCTGCTCAAGGGCTCCTTATTCAGGATCTGTGTCTTGCTCTGCTATGCAATGAGTGGTGCCATTGTTCAAGCGATCATCTTGGGGTGGCAGAAGTTTTTTGTGGCCGCAAACTGAAATCGACTCCCTTATCAGTATTTAATAAATTGCTGACACTTGGCTCTTTATCCAGTAAAACGGCAACTGAGGATTCAATGCTCCTAGGCTCATAGAACCAAGATGCCTCCGGGTAATCTATGCGCTATACAAGTCATTTCAGTCATTCATTCAAAACAAATGCCACGCCAGGATAGTTGGAGTGCAGCCCTTTTTATGCCGGGGCCAGTGATTTTCACTACTGAAGCCTGCTATGTGAGGCATGATAGACTGGGCAAGTAAAACAAACAAATGGGCCCGGCACACATGGAGAAAACTCCTTCTGTGTGAAGGATATTGATGTGTTGCTTTTTTCAAACAAATCCCCATTCTGGGAGTTTGCTTGACAAAAACAAAAATGACGCTGAATTGGCCCAAATGGCATTCTGCTGGGCACGCAGTGTATCCACTGCTTCGTTGGACACACGGTAGACACAGAGATCCCTGCCAGCCAAGCAGGAATATCTAAATATGGCTGGCAGTCCTCTGAAGGGGGTTGAGTCTCCGGCTACCTGGTGGGCTAGCAGGCCTCAACCTAAAACCTAAGTCAGTCCATCATTTCCAAAACATTCACATCTTTTCATTGGTTTATACCTTCTCACAGGTTTCTCTTAATGACACATACCCAAATTGTTCTCATGTATAGGGCAAAACCACATTGAAACATGAAGAAGTTATAAGACAATCATTGGAACAATGTGGGGGCCCTTCAGATAGTATTAAATTGCATTTAGGGCTTTCACTAATTGTCCTTCTTAATATATCTGTGGTAATGGGGAAACAAGATGGTAAAGGTTTGCAAAGTTTATAAGAAGACATAGGGATGTTTAAACAGTCAAGGCGCTCTACTAGAAAGTGGACCGCACAGTCATCAAACATGCATTCCTTGGCATTTGGTGCCATATTTGCCCTGTTAATTAAATCCCATGAACTATAAATTGGACACAATATGGAGTAATTCTAATTTAGTGTCAATATTTTCTAGGGTAGCCATAGGACCTCTGGTAAAGAGTTTCCTGGAGATTATCTCCTATGAACAAATTCCAAATACTGAGCCATCTGTTTACGGATCTGAAAAACTGGATCACAATTCAGGGTGTAAGGGCAATCTTGCAATATTTTTTGCCATCAAATATCAATAGGGAAGTGGGGGAAATGTTTGCAAAACCTAAATGAGTTTTTGAAACAGAAACTATTCCCTGTTTCCATGTGATGTTTACAGTTCATTCCCTAAGTCAGAGAATTCTCATAGTGTAAGTGCTGTACGCAGTGCAATGCCTTAACCCCTTCGCTGCAGGGCTTTTTCACCTGCTGTGCGGGGGAGGGGGGCTGTGCGTGGCGCCGCCGTGCTTGTGACGAGCTCGGCTCGTCACGCTGCACGGCGGCGCTGTGCTCATGACGAGCTCCGCTTGTCATGAGCACAGCGGTTTTCGAACGTTTAGCACAGCGGGGAAATTATCCCCGCGTGCGAACGTTCCAACGGTCATGACGAGCTCAGCTCGTCATGAGCACAGCGCAACCATGCCTCATGACGAGCTGAGCTCGTCATGAGCACGGAAAGTGTTAAAGAAAGGTCCGTGGCCAGCGGCCTCACCTAGAGGTGCTGATTACACGATAAAACCGCCCGGGCAGCTCCTCTGTAATTGTGGAGGAGCATCGCCCCACTGCTCAGAGTCAGTCACAGAAAAATAAAATGATATTAAAACAATAATATCATTTTATTTTTCTGTGACGGCCTGTGGCTGCATGTGCGAAGGGCCGGGACATGACAGGGAGGAGTGGTGGGCACTTAGAAGTGGGCATGTCAGTTTGGCTAGCCGTCTTAGGCCGGTCAAACAGATATGCACACTTTTATTTCTCCATCCCAGCTATGTTGCACAGCTGAGTTGGAGAAAAGCTGCAGGCTCCCAGGCACTGTCCGAGCGGCAGACCAGGCAGCCCGGACCAATCCTGGTGCTGCTCTCATAGCATGAGAGTAGTGTCTGGATTGGGTAGGGAGCCTGTGTTTTCCCAGAGACAGCCGGGAGTGAAGCACTGAGGTGGGTGTGAGCATCGGGGCAGTGAGAGCTAAGTTTAACCAAATATTATTTTTACTCTTAATTCCCTGTCCCATCCTTCCCCCCACTTTCATTGTGCAGCGGTCACCACTGGAAACTGGCCCTACAAAGGAAACAGTGGTGTGCTCAAGGTATCACTGAAAGGCATATGAATAGAAAAGAGTGGTGTTTCCTTGCTTCCCATGACACTAGCAAAAGTGGCATCTATCTTAGGTAGTATTAGTAACCAAGAGACAGGAGTCTCTTCGAGTATGTACATATCAACATATAGGGCTTTAATGCTGGCACATCTTTAGCAAAGATAACAAATCTATTTTTTTTCTGACCTTACACATGCAGTCTTTTGATGATGGTGATGCCTTTTGTCTTGCTGTAGGTGGCAGTTGATGCAAGAAGATTGCAGAATAATAACTTTTTTTATGTAGCACTTCATACCACATGCCTGTGGATTCTATGCGCTATAATCAACAGGTGTTACTATTTTCCAGTTTAATGGCAAATGGGTTGGAAGTCGTGGACTGCTGAATGCCACCTGTTTAAATGACGAGCCTTCAACTCCTGGGATTATCCCCCCCTCCGCCTCCAGTTTACCATGGGCGTGTCTTACAGTGTGGGTGGAGCTTTTCTACTCTTTCTAAAGCACACTCTTCTCTAACGGTCAAGGGAGCACTGTTCCTAACACTTGAAAAAAACTTTGTTCCATGGTGATTTAAAGTGGATGTTATTCATCACTTAACCTTCTAAATTCCGTCACACATGAAACATAAACTGAACTTTAAACTGTAGCTGAGCAAAGGCCTATGTTGTTAGCTAATTAATTCGTGGAATTCCATATCTGGACCCCAATTATCCTGAATTTCTATTCTTGGGATCACAACAGGTTATTAAGAAAATTCCTAATGGGCAAGTCATTGCTTAGCCGTGTGCAAAAGTCAAGCCAAGTGGCACTCTCCCTGTGTGACAATGTCTTACTTCTGTTTCTGTAACTGATCACAGCATACACTGTTGAGGGATTAACAGCAATCTGACACGATGGCTCAGTGGGTTAATGTTTGCCATGGGCCTCCGCAATCATCTACCGAACAATTGTTTGAAACCTGCCAAGACAAACTCAGCCTTCTATCCTTCCGAGGATGATAAATCAAATGCCATAAATTGGTAGCAGTTTTGTTTAAAAAGCTTAAAAATGGCAGAAATGTGGAATTAAAGCGCTATATAAAATCATATTATTACCTTTATTAGGAGTATGGGTTTAGGATTTGAGTCCCAATTTAAAAGGCTCACATTGAAGTGGCTATGTTATCAATTCATTGCATCGTTGTGGTGTTGGTGTAAACAGTGAAGGTCACTCCTAGGTCTGAGGGACCAATCACAGAAGTCAAACTGGCTCTTTGCTATCTCAGGCAGTCTCAGCCTGACCTGTACAACTGCCCTAACTGGATTAATTATACCGGCAATAGGGAACCCCCAAGAAGTCTGAGGATCAAGGGGTGCGTTCTTGGCTCAGATCTTCTCAGTAATCCAGTCCTGAAAGGCAGCCAGATAGATGGAGCGGCACAAGCTTCAATTAACGAACATAGAAGAATTTGCGGCTGAGGAGAAAAAATGAACTTGGGTACAGTATAAGGCTACAAAGTATTGAACTATTTTAAGAATTAAAAACTAAGCACGACAGAGGAACCTTTACCAAAGATTGCACCTAACCTGATATCCACAATGTATTAACATCAAAAGCAATAGCCATGTATTAGCGATGTACACAGAGTTCAAGCAACCACTGCCAAGGTGCGGTCCTTCACAGGACTATTCAAATCTAAACAAAGGCCAACAGGTGCACCACACTGTAATTGTACATGAAGGAGGATTCAGTTTCCAAAAGATGTGTTTCAAATCTTCTCTTTATTCAAATAAGTTCAGCTGTATATACAGCAGCCAACGCGTTTCGTCCAAAATATTGGATTTCTTCATGGTTAAAGTGGAAATCTGGGGGGCTAGGTGGCGCACGACCATGATGGCCGCGCACCAGTAAGGCTCCTGCCAGACTGGGCATCATAATAAACTTTATCCTCATCCTGAACTGATTATACTGCCCTACAAGAGTCCCAACGAGGAGGGGAATGAATACTGTGTGCTGCGATATCATCCTCGGACCTCAGGACTGACTTGCAGCGGAGAAAGAAGCTGGTAAACTTCTGTGCGAGGGAAGGTGGATGCGGCCTGGAGCGAAGGGACGGCTGCAGGCGGCAGGACAGATCGGGCATGATAGGGCCGCACGAGAGGAAGTGAAGCTGTCCAGAACCTGCCCGTGCCGCTGCCGTTGCGGAGCCAGATAACCCAGGGAGAGAAATTGCGGCGGTGACAGAGGGCTGAGACCGCTGCGAAATAACCCAGACATCCAGCTAGCAGTGAGAATCAGAGCGCAACTGCAAAAACGCAGGCCGCGAAATATAGTAACTCGCACTTGGAGCCTGGACATGTGAAACAACACTGGATGGGAGTGCCCGTTACTGCCTGAACGGGCACGTCGGAGCTCCTGACGGCGCCCAGCGGAAGTGCGGCGCTGAAGGATTCACGTGGGCAGTCTCCCCTGCTTGTCCCTGGCTGGCGTTGGAGCGAAGTAGCGGGGCCGCCATTTTGACTGACATGCGGCACTGCAGTGGGGAGAAAACGTTGTGTGGTGCAGAGCCCAGCCAGGAGGTACTCCCGCAGTGGTAAAAAGAAGCCAGACAAGGGGAATAGCACATACAACCGCTGGAGGGGATTGAGGAAATCTGTGACAGCCGTAAGTATGGAGGAAGAAGCTGGAACCTCACTACCTAGCCTCCATTTTGAGAGGGAGGTAATCCGCGTCAGAGCATCAATGTTATGGGCGCTAAGTGAGGGCCCCACAGACAAATTAGGCGTATAGGCCCAGCATTTGGCGATAGTGCATGGTAACCGGGACTAAGATACGGCATGCCGACAGACCCCAGACCTCAAGAGCACACCCCGCCGATACCTGCGAGTACTGCACGGGGTGCCCCACAAAGTAAACCAGAACAGCAACAAACTGGACCCGAAGTGAACCATGGAGCGGTAGCCAGACACGTGGGATCTCAGTATGTAAGACAAACACGACATGGTAGTGCAACCAGAGGGATCCACACTTAGCACTTGAAGACTCCGCGACCCAAAGAGAGAGCAACAATGAACCTGTGGAGTACGGGGACAATAAATTCCATATCCTGCTCATAAAGTAACAGAGAATTGCCAACATGGGGCGTACTGATGCCAAACAAGCTAACCTCTCATTTGACTCCCGCAGGCCGCCAAGGTAGAGCTCAGTGGAGCAGAGGGACTCGGATTCAACGGAGCAACAGGAGGACGACTGGAAAGCGATACTACTGGGCATGAAACAGCCTCACATCTATTGATGCGAAAATAGATACCATGAACGCCAGAATGGACTCTGTGGTGAAAAAGCTAGACCAGCATGATCAGAGACTCAAGGAGGCTGAAACCAGGGTATCGGAACTGGAAGACAGAGCGGCGGCACATAGAGCACAAGTACTTGAAATGGACAAAATGCTAAAAGTAATAGAGGATAAGAACAAGGATTTGGAGGCGCGCTCCAGAAGAAATAACGTTAGAGTCCTAGGGCTGGCTGAATCAACCAACACGGGCCGAATGGAAGACTTTATGGAAAACCTAGCTGTTGAACTGTTTGGCAGAGACTCATTTTCGGCCCACATGACTGTGGAATGGGCTCATCGCTTGTTAGCAGCGCACCCGCCACCGGGAGCAACGCCCCGCCCTGTAATAGTCAGCTTCCTAAACTATCGCGATAGGGACACAGTGCTTCGTCTGGCCCGGGAAAAGAAACAAGTGAGATACGAAAACACTACCCTGGCATTCTTCCTGGATTTTACGCAGGTGGTACAGGAAGCTAGACGCAAATACGCGGCAGTGAAGAAAAAAAGATTGGCACAAGTCATTCCATATGCCATGCTGTATCCGGCGAAACTCAGAATAACCCACTTAGGGAAGCAACACTTTTTCACGACTCCCCAGCAGGCAGAAGACTACCTCAGAAGGAATCAAACAGCAGCCTCCCAGGACATGGAGGCACGTAGACGTTCCGGGTCCCACTCACCCACGTCGAACTCAGAATGAGGGACCTGGCCTTGCCTTGTGTGCTACAGACTGACACGGCCAACTAGCTGTCTGCAAACATCTCCAAGTTGGTGACGTATGATAATAATTCAATAGTAGTTCCACCCGGACACTCACCTCCGTCCCACTGAAGCAGCCTGCTTAGTTAAGCGGAGCTGTGGGTGGGTAAAACAGGGGAGGAGAGTGGGTGAGTTGTGAGCCCCTATTGTCTCCCATACGAGGGCGAACCCCCTTATCTCCCTCTGGCGAGAGGAAGAACTTGACTGACTTTTGTATTTGTTGTGTGGGGGTGGGCATATATGCTCGGCAAGTTGGGGAAGCCGGAGTGGGCGGGGGGAGGATGGAGGGTTGGGGGAAGTTAATTGCGGCAGCAATGGACAATGGACACAGCATGCACATACTAGGCATAGGCAAGAGTCGAGACAATGGGTGATGGTACAACAGACGTGAACAGACTTGCTGTTTTATCTTGGAATGTACGGGGACTGAATAACCCAAGAAAAAGGAGACAGGTACTGCGTTACTTGGTCAGACACCATGTTAAAGTGGCCCTATTGCAGGAAACCCATCTTGACCCGAGGAATACGCCCAATTCGCAACAAAGTGGGCATCCCATCGCTGCTTCGCATCATACTCTAGTTATTTAATAGTGGGATAGCCATTCTTATCAGACGGGGGGGGTACAGTTTGTGCAGGGAGGCATGGAAATAGATATTAACGGGAGATACTGTCTGCTTTGGGGGAGACTAAATTCCTACGACGTAACACTTGCTAATTACTATGGTCCAAATACGCATGACGCACATACCCTGCTCACAGTATGGGGCAGAATTCAGACGATTGGCACTACCTATGTTATTTGGGGGGGACTTCAATACAGTTGTAGACCCGCTGAAAGACAGGTCCCGCGCCACCCCAATGCATTGCACCAACATGCAGAGGACACTAAAAGACATGATACAACCAGTTACTTGCTAGACACGTGGAGATACAAACACCCCACATTAGGTGAAGGGACCCACTATTCCGTGGTGAATTCATCTTGGGCTAGGTTGGACTATGCACTGGTGTCAGTGGGTATGGTGCATTGGGTGGGAAGAGCGAATCATCTTGCCGGCACATATTGGGATCACCCACCTGGCTAGATTACATTGCAGACCCCGATAAATAACTCCCCATATATTAACTGGCAGCTCAATCCCTTGCCTCTCCAAGACTCAGTGTTTAAAGAGGAAATAGGGCAGGAAATTCAGGAGTTTTTTCCGCGGAATGTGAATTTGGTAACACGCTTAACAGTCATGTGTGAAGCATTCAAGGTCACGGTACGAGGCTGGTGCATCGCTAAAGGGGGAGATGTCCTGAAGGACCTACGCAGAACCCTGCATAAATTGGAAGGGGAAATCAAAGCGCTTGAGAGGGAGCTATCGGAGGGGAGCAATGCAGGGGCTGCGAGGGCCAAATTGCGCACCAAAATGACAGAGTATGAGGAAGCAGCTGACAGAGAGTGCAGGTTCTAATGTATGGGGAAGAAGTCCACCCAGGGAAGGCGTTGGCGAATGCAGTACGTTCCTCTAAATTTGCGAATTACATAGCGGAAATACAGGATGAGCAGGGTCAGATGCATAGGAACCTAACAGAGCAGCTAAACATATTTGTGACCTACTACAAAAAACGTTATACTTCCCAGAGGGGCTCCCCCTTAGATCTGCAACAATACTTCGAGGATACGGCCCTGACATGGTTGGGTGACACACAGCAAAAATTCCTCAACCTGGAACTGGAGGTAGACGAGATCACGGAAGCGATTATGCATATGAAGTCAGGACGGGTGCCGGGATCAGATGGATTGCCGGTAGAATTCTAAAAGACATATGTGTCCACCCCAGCCCCGATCCTAAAGGCAGTGTACTATGAGGCATTGGAGGAGGGAAGCCTACCGGTAACCATGAGAGAAGCCCATATCATTTCATTACTGAAGCCAGGAAAGTCCCTAACTTCTTGTGATTCTTACCGTCCCTTATCATTGTTAAACTGCAACACTAAAATACTCGTTAAGGTGCTGGCTGCCCGCCTCAACCTCCTGATGGAACGGCTGGTTCTGCCGGACCAGGTGGACTTTGTCCCCAATAGGGCCATGTCCCATAATCTCAGGCCTACTGGCAGTAATCCAAGATTAGACCCAAACTGTACGGCGGTGGCACTATTTTTTGATGCCACCAAAGCATTCGACTCTGCAGAGTGGGACTAGCTGATCGGAACGTTGAGACATATGGGTATGCCATACACCTTCCTCAATTGGGTGCAGCTACTGTATAGAAACCCACGGGCCACGGTATTACTAAGTGGCACCAGAACTGTCAATTTCACTATCTCTAGAGGCACGAGGCAAGGCTGCCTGTTGTGTCCGATATTGTTCGCGCTGGCAAAGAACCCTTGGCCGTGAAAATAAGACAACACCATAAAGAAAGTGCCCTGGTGTACCAGCTACTCATCTCCTTATACGCGGACAATATGACGCTATACATAAGAAAACCCCAGGACAACTTGAATCCAATTCTGAGCAAAGTCACTAAATTTTGGGCTATATCGGGGGTTCAAATTAATTGGGCTAAGTCGGCAATATTCCCATTGACACATAAGACCACTCAGCACCAGCTGGACTACCCACTGCAGTGGGAGACGGGGGACTTTAAATATTTAGGGATACACATCACCAGGGACAAAGACGTACTAATGTGCACCAATTACGGTACGGCCATAGATAAAGTAACAGACAGCATATCCAAATGGATAAAACTGCTCCTCTTGATGGCTGGAAGGATATCCCTTATTAAAATGACCATATTACCGAAATTCCTGTATTTATTTATTAATATACCTTACTACCCGGGCAGTTTCTTCTTCCGTACCCTCAATACACAGCTAGTACGTCTCATATGGAGAGGAAAGCAGGCAAGGTTGAACCTCGCAACGTTGATGTTGCCATACCACCAGGGAGGATAGGATGTCCCCAATTTCGAGCAATATTACTACTGCGCACAGGGGCACTTTGCTGTTTATTGGATACACACACCTCCCTTTATGCCACACTTAGCGGTGGAGGATGGCTACATGGCCCCCGACACCCTGGGAGGTATACCTATTCACACAGGTGCAAGAACGAGGGCGAGACCCGTCCACTGTGGCTTGTACTGTGGCAGCTTGGCGATGGATGGCGCGTAAGATGGCTAGTGTCTTATCTATGCCTAACTCCCTCTCTTGTGGGTTGCTTAACGTTCGGTCGCTTTGCAAGCACCACACAGAGATCGCTTTCCTCATCGAGTCCTCAGGGCTTGATGCTTTGTTCCTTACGGAAACCTGGACTCGGGAGGACTGCTTGGTTGAACTGAGCTTGGCCTGCCCCCCAGGTTTTAAAATCATACTCACCCCTCGGGTGAAGAACAGGGGTGGTGGAATTGGCGTCATTTATAGAGAAACGCTGGGTCTCTTCCAACTTACAATTAGAGAGGTTTCGGGCTTTGAGCTGATGGGGTTCTCTTTTAAAGATCTTGAGAGAACACTGTTCACGGGCGTTTTGTGCTATCGCCCGCCGGGCTCTGTACCCTCCCTGTCAGATTTCATCGACCTGATATATGACCTCTCTAATACCCACTCCAAGCTGCTGGTCTTAGGGGACTTCAACCTGTGGCCGGGTGGCCCGCTGGATAGTGCGTTTACGACACTTTGTCAAGTTTTCAGCGACATTCAGCTGCAACAACTGGTCCGGTCAGCTACTCACAGGAGAGGTCATGCCTTGGACCTGGTCTTCGCAGACGCACAACTAGTAGTGGTCAATGATATCCTATGTCAATACTGGACTGACCACTCACTGGTTGCCTTCTCTCTCTGCCTGGGGGAATACTCCTCGGGGGAGGCCGGCGCCGGACAGGCTAAATTGGGCAGACCTTGGTCTCGACTTCTAAACTCATCGTCGCTGCCTACCTTACTACCAGATAATTTCTGTCTGAGTAATTCGGCGGAGGAAAGTTATATCACCTTGTGCCGGTCCATCACGAATACGTTGGACAAGGTTGCGCCTCTCCGTAAGTCTCGAGGTAGATTGAACCTGGCTTGTCCCTGGTATACGGAGGAGCTGCGGCAGCTGAAGTTGAGCTGCAAACGTGCCGAGAGAGCCTGGAGGAAGCAGTACTCGGACTCAGCGAGGGCTTCGTTTAGGCTGGCACTGCAGGAATACAAGGTGCAGATCAGGCTGGCTAAGGCGGCTTTTCTGGAAAACACCCTGAACCAGGCGCCCAACAAGTCACAAGCCCTGTTTAAAATCGTCAGGGACCTGACCCACCCCGTGTGCGTGGCCAACACTGTCCCTGCGTCGCAGGCCTTGTGCGACTCCCTGGCGAGTGCCTTTGAGGAGAAGATCGCTAAGATCATGGAAGGCTTAAAAAATCCAGTGCCTCCTGCTCTCGGCTTGGGAGCTCCGGCCAGCCTGTCCAGTCGACCCCGGCCGGATGTCTCTGACTCCGGCTTGGGAGCTCCGGACGGGTCACCCAGTCGACCCCAGCCGAGTGACCCAGCCCTTAGTTTGGGAGCTCCGGACACGCCTTCCAGTCGACCCCTGCTGAGTGGGCATGCCCTCGGTTTGGAGGCTTCGGGCGTCGTGGCCGGCCAAACCCGGCTGAGTAGGCCTGCCTCTAGTCAGGCAGCCCGGGCAGCCCCGGACACTTTGCCCAGTCGATTCCAGCCGAGTGGTCATGCCTCCAGCTTGGGAGCTTCGGAAGCTGTGTCCAGTCGACCCCAACTAAGACACTTCCCCATTCCCTCCTTTGAGGAGTTTCTCAGCCTGGCACGAACGGTGTCACCGCGTTCTCCGCTTGATCCATTGCCACCCAAATTCTGGAAGACATTTCAGGCGGAACTCTTCCAGCCTCTGTACTCCATCTGCCTCCAGTCTTTGGACTCCGCAACAGTTCCCGAGTGCTGGAAGCTGACAGTCATGTCACCACTGCTTAAGAAACCGACTTTGGACCCCGCCTGTCTTTCCAACTATAGGCCGATCTCCTTGCTCCCTTTTCCTATTAAGATCGTGGAAAAGCTGGTGACCCACTCCCTTTCGGGCTTCTTGGAAGAAATCGGGTGGTTCGATGAGACACAGTTTGGTTTCCGTCCAGCGCATGGGACAGAATCCGCACTGGTAACCGTACTTGACAATCTTCGTTCGCGTGTCGATAGTGGTCGGGCAGCCTTTCTGGTGCTGCTCCACATGTCGGCCGCGTTCGATACGGTTTGCCATCGGACCCTCATCAGGAGGCTGGAGGAGTGCGGGGTCACATAGGGGGTGAGAGACTGGCTGGTATCCTACCTTAACAACCGGCAGCAGATGGTCGCGCTTCCTCCTTTTCGATCGGAGTTGCGGAAAGTAGGGCAGGGGGTCCCACAGGGCTCGGCCATCAGCCCGATACTTTTCAATCTTTACCTCCGCCCTCTGGTCCAGCTTATAAAATCTTTTGGTATCTCGGCTTTTAATTATGCTGATGATACCCAGCTGGTCTTCTCCCTGGAAGGAAATAATGCGGTCCCGCTGGAGACATTCCATCGCTGCATGGCAGCTACAGCGGATTGGCTTCGGGCCAATTCCTTGCAATTTAACAGCACAAAGACCGAGGTGCTCCATTGCTCCATGGACCGGATCCCTCGGGTACTTCCGGAGAACTCCTGGCCTTCTACTTTCCCCGAGACAGTGTCGGCCGCGGAGTCAGCTCGTAACTTGGGGGTGATTTTCGGCCCAAATTTACAGCTGGACATGCATTTTAATAAGACCATCTCCTCGTGCATGATGCTGTTACGCATGCTGCGTAAAGTCTTGCCCCTTCTCCCTGTACAGGCCAGGCCGGAAGTAGTGCGCGGGACCATACTGATTCGTTTAGACTACTGCAACGTGCTGCTTCTGGAGGCCCCAAAAAACCTGCTGGGGAAGTTACAACGGGTGCAGAACATGGCCGCTAAGCTGGCTCTCTCTCGCCCTAACCTTAGCTCCTCCACCTTAGCCTTAAGGGACCTACACTGGTTGCCGGTGCACTTGCGTGTATTGTATAAAGCAGCGTGCCTAGTGTTTAAGGCGGTACATCGACAGGGCCCAGTGCCACTGCAGAATATGTTCACTTGGTACTCTGCGTCGCGGCCCCTTCGCTCTTCTTCGGCACAATTGCTTGTGGTTCCGAGGTTCCAGAGAGTAAGGATGGGTGGCCGCTCGTTTAGTGTCGCAGCGGCCAAACTCTGGAACTCCCTGCCACTCCCTTTGAGAAGTCAAAGGGACTACTTCCCGTTTAGGAAAGCCCTAAAAACGCATCTTTTCCCTAGGAATGTTTGAGCAGTGGAAGTGTTGTTGACCGGATCTCAAGCGCCAGGATGCCCTTCGGGCGACAGGACCGCGCTATATAAGTATACAAAAAAAAATAAAAAATAAGATGGACATACCACTAATGTACTCTCCTAGAATGGCGCTGCTGCGCAATCCGCTGTTGAAGGTTACATATGAGGGACTGTGCTGTAGAATGCTGAGCAAACTGAAGTACAACACTTGGGGAGATCTATACACGGGGGGAAATTCCAAAACAAAGAGCAGTTTTTCGGGGTACACGAGCCCACGGTTATGGACACATTCATGTCCACCCAGCTTAGGCAAAGCATGAAAGCAGTTACCCAGGCATTCCCGGTGGAACCCGACACGTTTGCACCGCTACACACAATACTGCAACCGGAAGCCCCAACACATGTAATTTCCCTGTTGTATAGGCAGGTCAGAAACTGCCCCCATACTCAACCCCTGCGTGCTGGAGCAGAATGGGATAAGGACTTGGGGGAACCCCTGACGGACGACCAGTGGGAGATAAGTTGCACGCAGACAGAGGCTGTTACTGGCAGTAGTAGATTAAGGCTCATACATTTTACGTTCCTTCACCACCTGTATCACACCCCGGCTAAACTACACAGGTTTCCACTGAGAGCAGACGACAGGTGTGAGCGATGCGGGGGTACAGAGCAGACTTCATGGACTTGGCATGGCGGTTCCCGAGAGTGGAGGATTACTGGGAGGCAGTCTTTGAAAGGATGTCAGCCATGGTAGGAGAACAGATAATAATGACCCCACTCATTGGGCTCCTGGGCCTGACCCAGAATCTACAGACAGTACATAAGAAATTTTTGGCAATGGGGTTCTTGATTGCGAAGATAAGGGTGGCGTGTCGATGGGGGAGAGGGCGCGGGCCTGAAGAAATAAAAATCTTCATTCTCAGGCGTCTCACTAATACAAAAGAAGAATCTGACACAGAAGCTGGAATATAAAGAGAACATTTTTATTAAACTCAAATGAGTGAGACTACGTCACACAGAAGCCTTAGCAACTGAATGAGGCAGTCTGCTAGAATGGTCTTACTTCACATATTATATACTCTTTATCCTGCCCCAGGCATGTAAGGGAGTTGTACCAATTACATTCCTAAACAAATGGAAAATCTGGAGGGTCAGCAGGTGAGTAGCCTTTGGGATTTTAGAAGGATATGGGCAAAACATTATAATTACATAGTTCACAAAGGTTAATCTGATTCTGATGGCACTGCAGGGCATGGCATGATTACATGTACAGTATCCCAACCCAAAAGTTAATCATTAGGAATGTCCCAAATTCAATCTCCAAAAGCCGGACAAACCTATAATTGAAAGCATAACCCATGTAATGTCAGAACATAAAGGAAACAGTAATAGATGCTGAAAAAGATAAAACATGTGCAAGGAAACTAAAAGTTAACGATGTCCTGAACATTGATTGGCAATCTCAGACAAAGATCGATCAGGGAAATTGGCTTTGCGAGGTCAGTTTCAGGTGAAAAGGTCAGTTTCTTACAGTTCATTCCAGAGTCAGAAAGAAACCATAGTTAATATATACATGAACTCAGAAGGCCAGGCCACTTATACGCCAGGCTACCTTCACAGGCCTACGTGAGGGCAACACAAAATGGTGGCACAATATAAAATGGAGTCAGTCTCGAGAATTACAGAACTTCAGGCCCAACTTTAAGGATTGGGTGCATGACCTGACCACTTGGCAGGAACAACTGCATAACTATGCGGACCTCCTACCAATGAAATCCCACCCTAAAGACATATGGGGACCATTAGTGGCCTACCTCCTGGTGCAGAATGCAACTACTGAGGAAGAACAGAGGGAGGAGGAGGGCCTAACGGACAGTGGAGGGAGGTAAGATGGACTGAACTGGCCAAAATTGTAGGCAACCTGGGTACAAGGGGGGAGGCCGGAAAGGAGAATGTGCTATGTATTCAAGTAACTGTATGAATATGAAGCAGGATATGAGATCGCAAATGTTTTAGTAATGTGATGGGTGCAAGACCTTACCGAAGGAAGGGGCGACCAATTCCGGGATACCATAAAGTATCAAATGTTGTAATACTGAATATGCCAGAATGTGCAGGGGGGGAGGGAGTTACAAAGTTGGGGAGGGGGGATTTAGTCCTGTTGTCTTGAGGAGAATGCAAACTAAGATAGCGACTAGGATTGTAACAGGAATGTATTACTGATCGTAATGCACATGCTATTGTACCATGCAATATTTCAATAAAGGTTTTGGAAATAAAAAAAATTTAAAAAGTGGAAATCTATGGTGTATGCTGCGGTCTTTTCTTTCTTCAAATCATCAAAACATTGGCTCTCTCCTTTAGAGTCTGCATTGGTCTCTCAAGACTTTTCAATCTCAAGGCCGGGTCCTGTGTCTTCTGTGCTGCTCTCCTGAGTCCGCTTCCAGGAGTTATTCTTCAGAACTGACTGCAAAACCTATGTCTTCTTAACTAGTATTTTTTGAAAATTATGTTGTAGAATGGATTATTTTATACCATTGAAATATGTTTTACGGGTGAGATTTCTTAAACCTTCCTGGGTATGGTCAAGCTCATGAGCTTCACCCACTCGCTCGGTACAGAAGGAGGAGAAGATTAAAGTATTGTAATTGCATTTATATAGCGCTAACTAACCCTGACGAGGCGTGGGAGTGCTTTTTCAGAGACTAGCATGCTACTCCGGATTCCGTAAAAGAGTAGTGGTGAATTAGTATAGTGAAATATGAAAGTAATTTGAGTATTATCCAGGGTGATTCGAGCGCCGCGCAGTCACTTCTTACTAGCAGCATTCACACACACTGGTGCTTGTGGGCTCATAATTTCAACCGAAACTTCGAAATAACAAATCAAAAGCAGTAAGGACTACAAACCAGGACTGGCTAAGGGTGTCTTTCATTATGTGAGTCAAGGTGATAACTTAGCAATGTGACCTATCACACCTCAATCTTCAAAACCCTCATACACTTTTTCATCAATGTGAGGCGCTTCAACCGACTGCAAGACAGAGGGAGAATGTCCCCTGATTAGAGGGCGAGCACTCACAATAAAAAAACTAAATTATCCTCCAGTGACAATCTAAATGTCCTTCTTTATGTCTGTTGCCTGGCACTTGGGTTAGTTATCCAGAAAATAACTTAACCAATAAAGCATTCCATGAACACCTTACTTCAACATGTGTAAGGTACTCTCTAAGGTGCTCTCTCAGCCTCAGGCAGAGAGAGCAACTGGAAGCACGTAGTTTTCTCTTGTTGGAGCTTGCAAGAGAAGTGCCCTTGTGCAGCCATGGGGCAGGCACCCAATGTAGGTAAACGAACTCCACGCTCCCTCACATGGTTAGTGTGCCACATAAATTATGTAAATGAGGAAGGAATTATGGGATATTCCCAATTCATATGGCAAGCCTTTCGAATAATATGTATCTATAATTCGGCAGAAGTGTTCTAAATTGCCTGCTCAAGTATCTGTTTTGTAGCTGAGTCCTAGGTATATGAATAAAATATCCTCAATGCCAGGCCAGAATGTGATTATGCAAATGCCACAGCCTGAAAAACTATTTCCAGTAATAAGTTGCTAAAATATTCATACAATGGAAACATTTCTGACAAATGTTTAGCTGTTGTTGAAGCTCTTCAGACGAGGCAGTGCGGCATGGGGTCGGCGCCCAGTTTAGGGGATCCAACCCCTCTGGAGCTTAGGAACACCCCTCAGTTTATTTATTTATTTTGCATATTCTATGTGTCCGGGTATGCTTCTGAGGGGCACACCCATGCTTTTAATATGTTTTGTTTCAGGAGAACAGCCTTATTTTTTTGTCATGTTATATTTATTTATATGGTTATATTTTATGAATTTAATCAACCTTAACGTTAAAACTTAAAAAGTAATAGTTTTGATCTTTTTGTGTGCGTTTCTTTTAGGGGTTTGCAGCACAATGGCGGCAGATAAAAAGATGAGAAACAACATGACATGGGACAGAGCACCATTGCAGGGGTTCAGTGGCAGGGCAGAACAAGTCCTTGAGTTTCCGAAAGAGCGGGAGGTCCACGGTGTTGGGAGACGTCATATGGGTGTAGGCCCAGGCAGAAGTGTGCGACCAG
This sequence comes from Lissotriton helveticus, assembly GCF_964261635.1. Lineage (NCBI taxonomy): Eukaryota > Metazoa > Chordata > Amphibia > Caudata > Salamandridae > Lissotriton > Lissotriton helveticus. The sequence continues at coordinate 1,347,007,886 of NC_136059.1, forward strand.
GATGCGCAAGTCTCTCACACTGTGCAACAGTATCATGCTACACTCCGCTGTCATCTCCTTCCAGTGGTGCTGGAACAATTTTCAGAGTGGGGTTGCTGCCATCAATGTCACATGAAGTCCTCAACATTGTGAAAAATCCAAGTGTCACGCAAACAACAAGGATAACAGATGAGTCGCAGCCGTTCAGCCGGAGGGTGGTAGGGCTGCGGTATGTAGCTGGAGGTGCATTTTGAAGCACACTGTTGCAAATATTTGACTGAAGCATGGTGTGAAAGTGCACCACCATTTACAGAGAGCACATTGTCCATTGATATGGCCACTAAATTTTCACAGGTATCCGGTTTTCCTGATAAAACTATATAGCGCACATACAAAGTGTGGAAATCAGGTTTCAGCAAATGTTTATAATTTACCCATCACTAAGTAAAGTGGCTTGATTTGCTTTGATCCTATTGAAAATCTTTCTTTGCATCAACCTTCAGAATTACCAAAAAGTGCTTAATTTGTGCTTACTTGCCTGCTGATATATGTGTACAGTACATGTACAGATATCTAAATGTTGCGTTAAAAAACATGATATCCTACAAACTTTCCTTTCGCAGTCCCCCACGCCAGCAAGTGTGCCACATAATTCACTTAATAAAATTCTCTCAATTTGCAGTCAAAGAACGAAAAATAAACACCATTATTTCTCATTCACTTTCTGAACTCCAGCATAGTTATTTCTGGGGGTGCTGCAGCACCCCCGCACCCCTACTTCCAGCTCCTATGCCTCCTTCACCTCTGAATGGTATAAATGGAGGCCGACACTGAAAGGGCTTCCTGCAGCACAACTGCACTACGAGCTGCCAGAGAGTTCCTCTTCCCACTCAGTACACCCACACAGGCCAGAGACCTTTATATCAATGAAAGAGCTTTATTTCGTTTTTTTGTGTGGAAGGAGCCAGCTTGTCTCTTCCTCTGAGCTGGCAGACTCACAACAGACATAGGACATAGGAGATCTCCTCCCTTGTGAGGTGGCAAACATTTCTTCTTCCTTTTGACTTGCAAGGTTTTGCACACATGCTTTGCGGCTGTCCCACAGTGTTGGCCTGTATTTGATTTGTAACTGTCGTCATAGAAAGATTCAGACAATTCTGTTTTGATTACCTCTGCCCTAGGAAACGTTTGCTTGCAGGTTGTATTGTGAATGTCCTAGCTAATATGGGCTCTGTGTTAATTATTTTCTTTAGGAGTGTCTGTTTCAGTGCTTCATTTGTTAAAAAAAGTTTCTGGGTCCAAAGTTTTCTAGGGAGCCTGTCTCTGTCTCTGCTGAATGTCATGGCTGCTGAATACCGAGGCTGCTAGTCTTGATTCCACCTCATGACCTTTTCTTTCAGCACCCCACACTTCCTGCCTGTCTCTTTACCTCACTGTTACAGCTCCTTTTCTTCCCTCATTGCTGCCTTTGTCACTCTTTTTGTTTCTTTCTCTTAACCGTTTCGGTGCAGCTGGAATTACCCTCCGGTGCTGGAGTATTCCACGTGTGCGCAGTTCGGACGTACCCTGGCCGTCCTCCGCACACGCCCACCGTGACGTCAGATGGCCGGGGGCCGTCCGACGCCCGAAAGCGGTTACTCCCTCTTCTCCCTTTTAATCTCTTGCTCTGAGTTGAAGTCTAACAATGAAAAATAAGGGCCAGCCTCCAAAAATGAGAGCAGGTGTCCACCGCCTGCAACCACCGGCACAAATTGAGCACTGCAGTTTGTTGGATTTATGCAAGGATAAGTTGTTATCTGTATCAACACACTTACATCCTACATTGCTTATACAGGAAAATGACTTCACAACACTGACACTTATAGCGCAGGAGAGTTAGTTAGGAGATTTTGTGGTATATCACTTAAAGTGGAACAACGCATTTATTTATGTTCAACCAAAAAGGAGGGAGGTATATTAGTTTACAATCTTGTTGCAAAATAGTATGATTTCAAGTTTACATACGTATTTTATGTGGGGTTTTGTAAAGTGCTGCAGACCACATTGGAGTAGCCTTAGAGCACTTTGGAGTAATTTACTTGCAAGGTAACCTAAATGAATAGTTGAATTCGTAGAGGAAAATGAATACAGAGTCATAGAGCTGAAAAGATTATTAGATAATCAGTAAGCATTGTCTCTATGCATGAACAGTAAACGGAAGCACCACCCCACCAACCCCCAGGCATGCTCATAGATATAGTAAAGTCATTGATAAATGTAAACAGAACCAAAGTGTGACCATGGAGCCAATAGCGCAAATAAGTCTCACTAGCTGGTCTCTCTCTCAAAAAAATAGTATAATATAGTGAAGTTTTAATTTCACATACAGATTTTCGACCGGAGAATACTGCTCTTTCTATAGTTCCCACATACATTAGTTCAGCAGCGGGGCGTCCATTGGGGCGTAGGGGCGTAGCCCCACTAAGCCTGGACGCACCGTGAGCGTACAAGTGTTAATCTTATCTTCAAGATACATAACCAACATTCTAGCCGCAGCGCGGGACACACGGGGATAATTTACCCTCGGTCCGGAGGGAGCAGGGGGTGGGAGCGGGGCTGCTGGTCTGCTGCTGTGAGTGAGAGTCTCTGCAGCAGGCCAGCAGCACTGTGCGCGCATGAGGAATAATGGGCTGTGACTTGCCTGAGCATGCGCCGATGCGCTGTCCTGCAGTTCATCATAGAAAGAGGGTCAGAAGGGGCCGGGGTGCTGCTTCAGCCGGGCCCCGGGTTTACAAAGGCCCGGCAGGGCGAGTACACAATGTGCCCCCCTAGCCAATCCTGGTGCTGCATGCAGCGCCAGGATTGGCTGGTCCACAGCGCAACATCCATTATTGGATGCCGCGCATGGGTAGGGGCAGTGGCAGACACTGCTCAGCATATGTGGCCAATCACTGTGTGACTTCAGCATGAAGCCAGCAGTGATTGGCCATTCAGGCTGCGCGTGCGCCGGTGACGTTGTGTAAGAAATGCGTTACTTACCTGTAACTGCAGTTATCCAGTATTAGTGTCTTTCATAGATTCACATGCCTGAATCATTCCCCGTCGTCGAGACGGGAGCCTCCGGTATATAAAAAAGTAATGTCCTATAGACATACATAGAAAAGAATAGGCCTAGGGGTCTCACCTTAGTGACCTATCCACGTCCTTTTGCAGGAAGGACCAAACAGAGCAGGCCCAAGGGTCCCACCTTGGTGGCCTATCTGAGTCCTTTTGTAAAAAAGGACCGAATAAAGAAAACCAACCAATCAGCTACTACCTCCTTCTAGAACCTTCCTGCCAGGAGCCCAAGTCTCTCAGATTTTCGTACGCACCAAGCTAGTTAGGCGAAAACTCGTTAGAGAGATAGGTGAGCCCTGCCAGGGGAGGCGGGAGGGTGCATGTGAATCTATGAAAGACACTAATACTGGATAACTGCAGTTACAGGTAAGTAACGCATTTCTTATCCAGTATTTGGGTGTCTTTCATAGATTCACATGCCTGAATCAGAGTAGCGAGCAATACATTATGCACATTTGTGATGGAACATCAGATATGAGTCCGTAGATAATACATATCATGCGACTGCAAACCACCAAAATGCATTGTCATGTAAATATTAGGAAAAGAATGTGCATACCAGTAAAGGATGGAGGGATGTAGGAAGGCTCACCTCACTGGAATAGATGGCGAAGCACTGCTCGGCCCACTGCTGCATCCTTCATCAGCTCAGTATCCAGGCAGTAGTGCCTGGTGAAGGTGTGCGGGGACTTTCAGGTCGCCGCTCTGCAGATGTCCAATACCGGCACTCCAGCGAACAGCGCCGCAGACGTGGACATGGCTCTTGTCGAATGAGCTTTGACTCGTGAGTCCAAAGGCCGTCCGGCCTTGTCGTGACAAAAGGTGATCGCAGAAGAAATCCACCTTGAAATACTCTGTTTTGTCAGGGGCATGCCTTTCCGTGGTCTACTAAAGGCAATAAAGAGTTGGGATGACTTTCGGAAGTGTCGTGTCTTGTCGATGTAGAATTTAAGACATCTCTTCAGATCTAGTGAATGCAGTGTTCTCTCGGCTGCAGTGGTAGGATTTGGGAAGAATGATCTAAGCACCACTGGTTCGTTAAGGTGGAAGTCCGAGGGGACTTTTGGAATGAACCGAGGGTTAGTCCGCAGAATGACTCTGTCTTCCCTGAATTGCAGAAAGGGATCTTGGATGGAGAGAGCCTGCAACTCACTGACCCTTCTGGCAGAGGTTAAAGCCAGGAGGAGGGCTGTTTTCCAGGAGAGGAATTTGATCTCCGCCTTATGGATGGGTTCGAAGGGATGCTTCATCAACTGATGAAGTAGCACATTGAGGTGCCACGATGGAGGAATTGGTCTTGGTCGTGGAAAGGACCTGAATAGGCCTTTTAGGAATTGTTTTATAAGTCTATCCGCCCACAGGGATGGGCCCGTAGCAGTCCTTGTAAACCTGGAAATCGCCGCTAGATGCACTTTGATGGATGCATGTGCAAGGCCTGATTGCGCAAGATGCAATAAGTATGGCAGCAGCTGCTGTGGAGTGGTGTGGAAGGGGTGCAAGCCATTAGCCACACACCAGGAACAGAATCGCTTCTATTTTAGTGAGTAGGTTTTATTAGTGCTGTCAGCTCTAGCTTTCGCAAGGACGTCTCTGCACTCTTGTGGGATGTTCAGGTGGCTGAATTCGCGATATTCAGGAGCCAGGCTGACAACTTCAGAGAGCTCAGATTCGGGTGGAGGACCTGCCCGTGGGACATCGTGAGCAGGGCCGGAAAATGCTGCAGGCGAAGAGGGGGCCGGGCAGAGAGGCGATGAAGTTCCGTGAACCAGTGCTGCCTCGGCCAGGATGGAGCAATTAGGATCAGAGTGCAGGGCTCTGACTTCATCTTCCTGAGAACCCTGGGTATCAGTGGGAATGGCGGAAAGGCGTACGCAAATACGTTGCGCCCTGCGATGGAAAATGCATTCCCGAGGGTTCCTGAGTGGTGATGCCTGCTTGCGAAGCTTGGGCATTTGGCGTTCTCTCTGGTGGCAAAGAGGTCTATTCGCGGGGTGCCCCACTCCGCGAAGATATGCTCCAGCACCTCCGTGTCTAGTTCCCATTCGTGGGAAGGAGACCTCTCTCTGATCAGGGCGTCCGCCAAGACATTGTCCTTGCCCGGGACGTACTCCGCTTTCAACGTTATTCCATGTTCCAGAAGCCAGTTCCAGACCCTTTGCGATTCTCAAGATAGTGAGATCGAACGCGTCCCGCCCTGTTTGTTCAGGTAGTGCATCGTCGTGGTGTTGTCCATCCTGACGAGCACTGGGGAGTTTCGAATGCGTGGTAGGAACGCCTGAAGAGCCAGGAAGACCGCTCTTAACTCCAGTAGATTGATATGGAGCTTGGTTTCCTGTGTCGTCCACTTGCCGTTGATCTGGAGTTCTTGGAGTACCGCTCCCCACCCTTCCAGGGATGCATCCATTGTTATTACGTGTGGTTCTGCTGGGAGCAGGAACGGCAGTCCCCATAACAGATGTTTGAGCGATCTCCACCATTGTAAGTGGTTGACCATGGGTCGAGTGACACGTATGCGGTCCTCGAAAGATCCCGTAGCTTGTGTCCATTGCCTTGTTAGTTCCTCTTGGAGAGGGCGCATTTTGAGGCGGCAGTGGGGAATGAGCATTATGCATGAAGACATCATGCCGAGGAGGGACTTGAAGGTGCAGACCGGTAGAGTCTTCCGTGAAGCCACTGACTTGGCCAGGGAGATGAGTTTGACGTTTCTCTCCTGAGAGGGGAAAGCTCTGACGCGTTCCGTGTCCAGAGTCGCTCCAAGGAACGTGATGACTTTGGTGGGTTCCAGTGTCGACTTCTCGCGGTTGAGGGTCAAGCCTAGTTGGTGGAAAATATCCAGACAGGCGCTGGAGGATGAGGCTGCGGCGGTCGCGGATGGCGCTTTTACCAACCAGTCGTCCAGGTATGGGAACACCTGGTGGCCTTGTTGACGGAGGAAGGCTGCCACATGGGAGAGGCATTTGGTAAATATCCGTGGGGCACATTTGAGGCCGAATGGAAGGACACGAAATTGGTAGTGTTGTCCTGCTACCGCAAACCTGAGGAACTTCCTGTGCCCTTTGAGGATAGGAATATGGTAGTAGGCGTCCTGAAGGTCTAAGGACGTCATGTAGTCCCCTTCCTCCGGAAGACCCAGGATTTCCTGTAGAGTTACCATACGGAACGATTGTTTCTTTAGGAACACGTTGAGTGCCCTGAGGTCCAGGATTGGCCGCCACTTTTTTCCTTTTTTGCGGATTAGGAAGAAGTGAGAGTAGAAACTTTTTCCCTTGTGGGCCTGTGGAACTCTCTCTATCGCTCCCTTTTTTAACATGGAAGCTATTTCCTGAAGAAGCAACCGTAGGTGCCTGTGGGATCGTTTGCAAGGTGGTGTCGTTGGGGGAATTGAGACAAATTCTAGGGAATGTCCAAATTGAATGAGTTGGAGTACCCACCGATCCGTTGTTATGTTTTGCCAATTTTTTAGGAAGTATGTGAGTTTTCCTCCAAGTTGTAAAGAATGCAATGGTGGATGGGCTAGCCATTGAAACGAGTCATTGGCGGTTGCCAGCAGGTCATTTTTTTTTTTCCTCTGTAGTTCGACTTGCCGTAGGAAGTCTGGCGCCCCTGTTGGTTTTGCCGCTGTTGGAATTGCGGTTTGCTTTGTGAGTACGAATAGGAAGACCTATTCTGGTAGGAACCTCTATATGAAGGTTGTCCCCTTCCTCTGTTGCCACGAAAGGACTGGGTCCGGAATTGCAGAGGACCAAGAGCCTTGGCAGTGTCCGTGTCCTTTTTAATAGTGGTGAGGGCCGTGTCAATTTGATCACCAAAGAGGTGCTGGCCATCATAAGGCATATCGAGGATTCTTGTTTGCACTTCCTGGCGGAAGGAGGTGGCCTTGAGCCAACCCTGTCGTCTTAGTACTGCAGCACCTGCCAGTTGCCGGAAGCCAGTCATGGCGGCGTCAATCGCGCAGTCGATGAGTTCGGAAGCAGATGTTTGGCCTTCTAAGAGGAGCGAATGAGCCTCCTCTCTGAGATCTTCTGGCAGATTAGAAAGATAGGGTGCAATGTCTGCCCAGAGTTGACGATTGTAACGGCCTAGAAGTGCAATTGAATTCGCCACTTTCACCGTTATGGCCGACGTGGTAGTGAAGCGTTTGCCAATCGCATCCAGTTTCCTGCCTTCCTTGTCAGGTGGCGTCGACAGAGGCGATGCTGGATTTCGCGAGTTTTTCTGTGCCGCTTGAGTCACTACAGAATCTGCCTTGGGGTGACCTGTGAGGCATGCTGGCGCCGATGATGTTGCCTTGTATTTTTTATCTAGTCTGGGCACTACCACTTGTAGAAGCTGGTGTTTGCATGAGTTGTTTGCCTTGTTTCCAGATAAAGTCAATGATTGGGATTGATCTTGTTGACTTCTTAGTGGGCTCCTTGAAATCGTGAAGGAAGCATTCCGTCTCCTGTGTTTCCATAGACATATGGAATCTCTTAGCAGCCCGCTCTATGAGATTGTGGAATCCACCAATGTCTGCGGGTGGTGATTCCGAAGACTGTGGTTCTGGAGAGGCCGGAGAATGTGCCACATAGTCCTGGTCTGCATCCGGGTCTGACTCGTCGTCATGGACTTCACCCTCTTCCTGTTCTCTCTCCTCTTCGTCAGATGAGAGAACGTCTTGTATTGGCACCTGTACTTTCTCAATCACCAGTGGAGATGGTTTATGGCGAGACAAAGGAGCTGGCACCTGTGCAGCTGGAAGTGCAGGTGTAGTGGGTTTCTCCGGAAACCTTTCTTTATAATCCTTTATTAGGAACTGGAGATCCGAGACGATGGATGCTGGGAGACACCCCATTGGAGTAACCTGTGTCTGGATTTGAGTGTGGACCGATTGCTCTACATGGTCCTCCTCCTCCGGCTCCTCGTCTGTGGTTTGACACTTAAGCACCAAGTCTGATGGACTAGTTGCTTGTGTATATGAATCCTCATCCGACTCCTGACCTTGCAATAGACAGGCTGGAGGTAGCTGTTGCACCTTACTGGGCGACGTCAGGACTGGCGAAATTGGCTTTTTTTGTGATTCTGACTGTGACATGGCTTACTTGCGGTGGAAAGGCATCTATGGCATGTGATAAAAGTGCAGACTCTTTACATGGTCCTGTGGTCGTCAACGCTTGAGTCGACGGTGCCGTGTTAGGCGCCTTCGCCGACGGTAATTTACCCGTCGTCGGCGGTGTCTCTGTCGACGGTGTCTTCGTTGACGCCGTTTTCGCCGACGGCAATTTCTCCACCGTCGACGGTTTACCCGTCGTCGACGGTTTTCCTGTCGTCGACGGAATGCTCCTCGTCGACGAGGTAGGCTTCGTCGACGGTGTGGTTTTCGTCGACGGCGTCGTCGTTGATGTCTTCGACGACGGTCTCGACGTCGACGGTAATAGCTTCGTCGTCGATGGAGTGACCGGGATGGTCGACGGCGTAGGTCTACTCGCCGACAATGAAGGCGTCGTCCTCGTTGTCGAGGAGGTAGCCGACGATGCAGTCGTCGTCGACACTGTCGTCGTCGACGTCGAGACGGTTTTTTGCGCTGAATAAACCATCGACGCTGTCGTCGTCATCGGGACCAGCGGCTGCTTCCTGGTGACAGGAAGTTCCTTGTCAGACACTGAGGTCTTGCCCTCTGAGGACTTTTTGGAAGTCTTCATAGGAGGGGTGTCTGAGGGGCTAGGGGAAGTAACCCTTGGCCTCTTCAAGGAAAAATGTGAAGTTCCAGAAACACTCTCACCTTCCGACACCAAGTCATCTGTCTTGGTCTTGAGTCTGTTGAGCCAGAGTAGTAGGCGTCCTTCTCGGTCCTTGACGGTCTTGTTCGAGAAGGTCCTACATATCTTGCAGTCCGTGGCTTGATGGTGAGGGTAGAGACAATATAAACAAGTTTCATGTTTATCCTCTCCATGAAGTCTTTTCTTGCTGCAGGAGGAACAGGCCCTAAAAATACCCTTTTTCTGGCTATCAGACATAATTATAGAAGTTGAATAAAGTCGTTTTTGAAGAAAGAAGTAGTTTCCTGAGGAGAACTCAGGTGGAGACTCCCTAGCACAACGTGCGGTAGAAAACTGAGAGACTTGGGCTCCTGGCAGGAAGGTTCTAGAAGGAGGTAGTAGCTGATTGGTTGGTTTTCTTTATTTGGTCGTTTTTTACAAAAGGACTCAGATAGGCCACCAAGGTGGGACCCTTGGGCCTGCTCTGTTTGGTCCTTCCTGCAAAAGGACGTGGATAGGTCACTAAGGTGAGACCCTTAGGCCTATTCTTTTCTATGTATGTCTATAGGACATTACTTTTTTATATACCGGAGGCTCCCGTCTCGACGACGGGGAATGATTCAGGCATGTGAATCTATGAAAGACACCCAAATACTGGATAAGTTTCTGTTTCTAAAGTATTCTAAAGTCGCCGCCACATGCACAGACTAGTGAGTCGTGACTAGAGCCAGCAGCAGCAGACGTCCGACCTGCTCCGAGTTCCACACACGGTCACCACACAGCAGAGACTGTCACGCCATCAGAGTCAGACTCGTCACAGAATGCACTGAGACACAGGTGGGTGCGTGCTGCGATGATGCCCCATCATGATGGTAATGTTTTGCTTCTTGTAGGGTATGGACGAGGTTTGTAATTTCTCATAGTATCCTGTACATATAGCCGTAGGTCCGTTAAGGAAATGTCCATAGACCTATTGTTACCCAGTATACCAGTTACTGATGTTCTGATGTTGGTTATCTATTTGATTTTGTTATCCAGGCTAGTGTTTTACCTAGTAATCGCGCTCGACCGGCTATGTTTACTCACGTATAACACATTTCTATCAGCTGTGTCCTTGAATTCTTCTAACTTATCCTACATTTTAGCTTAGGAGATTTGCATCCCTTGAGTGTTCATAATAATCTTCTAGTTGCTTCATTTCACATTCCAGAGTGCCCAGTCAAGCGCGGATCGACCTCAGAATACCCGCTCTTTTAGAAATACATAGGCCACATATATATATAAACGTTGAACGCCTCCCAAAGGGTCCCCACCATTGCCACTGATCAGCCATTCAGCTGGAAGTACATCACGATTCCCGACCTGACCTCAGCCCGAGACAGGGTCTCTCAACTCACTACCCCGCAACCTCCAATTTTTAGCTTGCCGTGTTGTTCTGGGATTATTTTGCGATAGTGGCACTGGAAAATGTTCTGAGGGTGTCCTTGGCAATATTTCCACTCCATCAATTAACATCATCATGGACTGGGCAGTCACCCAGAAGTTGATGGGAGCTAGCGTCATGAACCGTCCAGTAATAAGAAGTGACATTTGTGTCAGTAGGACACAGAGTTCTCTATGTATCCACTAGCCTGTTTAACTGCCTTATCTTATGCAATGCTACAGATTACTGGGACATAGTCCTAGTAGTCTGAGTTGATCTATCTCCCGCTGAAGACAAAACCAAACTATAGTCTCCACCCCACACTATAGGAATATATTACACCATTTGTTCAGGAGTTCATCGAAAACCTCCAGACTGCCCACACAGGACACAGCCATAAAGCAACACTAGTGGCATGCCACGTAGCTTGCCCACCTTCAAGACCCTTCTACCCTACGTATCTGACTGCTGCCTTGTACCGTGAGATACAATTATAACACAGTGTCCTGAAAGGTAGAACGTTAGTAGGCAGTTATAAATAGCATGTACATAGCATTGCTAGGGTGGACAAGAAGGAGAAGACTCATTTTTTGAAGCAAAAGATAATTATTCATCTTTTTGTGGTAACATTCATTTCCTGGTTGGATGTACACAGTTAAGAACAGCACTGTATAGAAGGTACTGACAACCACATGAAAACTTGGTGCGAGCAAACGTGAATAAATATTGCAGGTGGCGACGCAAGTGCAGGAGAACAGAAAACAGCGTAGTCGGCGCACTGTGTTTGAGGTGCAAATTATCTACAGTGAGTGGCTAAAACGGCGCGTTGTAACATAGTGATATCACAGTAGGCACAATTAATTTAATGAAGCCACTAAAGAGGAATGCGCCTATCAATCAGGCTGTTGAGTCGACGGCGTTTCGATCCGGGGCATTTGGGATCATCATCAGGACTGGTTGTCTGAATTTGGTAAGTGCTGTGAAGAAAAGGGAGGGAGTATTAAGGCGGGGAGAAGGGAAGTGGTAGTGCTTGTGAATCGAGCACCTGAGAGGAGTAATTGTTACCTTTAAGGATCCTTGAGGAATCGACCCTTGTACCCACGAGGAGGAACGACTTTAAAACCCAGACGGCCACTGAATGGCCCGGTTGCTGGCAGGGAATGGAGGAAGCTGGGGAGAGAAGGGGGACTGTGAATGACTAGCGGTAGGATTATAACCAGTTAGGCGGGGTTGGTTCTAGTGGCACCGGGTTGGAGGACCAGATTACGTACCTCACTGTAGGTTCCAGCGCGTGGGGCGTGTATGGTGTATGCTGAGGAAATCAGCATTGAGATCGACCGCGTCTGTCAGCCGAGCTTGATGGGCGCTGGGGAGTTAAACAAGTAGGGTTTGAGTTAGAATATGCCCGAGTGAGAGAAACCGGGGCATTGAGGAGAGCGGTGTCTAAAAATTACCTGAATGAATCAGCGCGTCTCTCTCGAAGTCGCGGAGGTTCTGCAGCGAACGCCGAACAGGTAGTGATATTTCACTTCCGCGTTTGGGCGGGGAGAGCAACGAGTGAAGGGGGCGGAGGGATGATGTCAGCGGGGGTGTGTGGGAACCAGGCGATAGTGATAGGATGTCCAGCATGGGCGTGAGAGCGGCGTCATGGCTATGGTGCGATATCCATAATGGCAACAAGCGAAGGAATGAGACGTTAGTGCCAGGGGAGCGCATTAGGCAGGGGACTGGTAGGGGGGGCGGTTACAGGCAGGGTGAAACGGGGGCGGGTACAGGAATGGCGTGAAGTGCCCACGAGACCACTACGAGTGGCTAAATCAATGTATATATAAACAATCGGCATTTATATATAAAGAGCCAGAAGGGATGACATACTATTCAGAGCATACAGTTGAGCCCTTGTTGAAAATGAACAATCAATATATAAAAAGACCTGTTACATTTTAACATCTTGTTTCTTACTATAGGTAGGTGTTGGTAATATAATAAATGTGATTAAAAGACACGAGGGCTGGTTATGGTACAGGGAGTGGATTCAAGGGAAATTCCCAAGGAATGGAATCAGGGAGAAGGAAAAGGAGTGCAGTTATACAGTTGGTTAGGACAGAGTAAGGATGAAATCAAGTCGTGACCGTACTATTCCATTCATCAATAGTGTTTAGTCCCTTGTTGATGGAGTCACAGATGGTCATCCATTTGCATTCTGCCTTATTAAGGAGGGTTCTGATATCTCCCCCTCGAATAGGCAATATGGGTTTTTCAATTACTTGCCATTGTAGGTCCGTGTCACCATGGTCATGTTGTAGGTAATGTGCGACCAGTGGAGCTGACATGGTTTTGCAGTTGATGTGGCTCTTGTGCTGGATGATACGCTGTTTGATCATTTGCGTTGTCTGTCCGATATAGATCAAGTTGCATGGGCATCTGATGGAGTAGATAACGTTTTGCGATCTGCAATTCGTATGTTTTTTCAGTTTGTTGGTGCGACCATTGGCAACAAATTCCTTCGTGTTGGTGGTGAGACAGCAAACGCTACACGTCTGGCATTTGTAGTGTCCTATTATGGGATCCAGGCCCCAAGCAGCTGTGATGGTGTTTTTGTCTTGTTGAGTTTGTGGCCAGGTTATGGCGTGTACCAGATGGTTGGCTAGATTACTGCCCCGTTGATATGAAAAAAGGGGTTCATCCTTCAATTGTTCATGTGAACGCAGCAGAGACCAATTTTTCCGGATGATTTTGTTTATTTTGTTGCTGTGGGGGTTGAATTTGGAAACAAAAGGGATCCTTGACATTGGTTTCTTGGGTTGAGTGGTAAGAAGGTGCTCCCTGTGGCAGTACCACGCTCTTTTCTTCGCTCTAGTAACCAGGCGTTTGGGGTATCCGCGATGTATTAGTTTCTTGGTAAGCACATCTGCTTCCCTGAAATAATCTTTTTTCCATTTACAATTGCGACGGATACGGAGGAATTGTCCGTACGGTAGACCATCACGTAATCCTCGTGGGTGGTAACTTGAATAGAGTAACAATGTATTCTTTTCAGTTGGTTTTCGGTACAGGGCGGTACCCAGAAGACCTTCCTCCGCATGGATGGTCACATCCAGGAATGGTAGATCATTTTGCTTGCAGTCAAAAGTGAATTTTAGGTGTTCTTGAGATCGGTTGAGCCAGTCAATGAAAGGTCTTAGTGTATCAGCTGTGCCAGTCCAAAGTAATAGAACGTCGTCTATATACCTGCGCCACAGATTGATACTGTTAAGGAATGGATTTATAGGTGTCAAGATCAATGTCTTTTCCAGGTCATGAACAAACAAAATAGCGAAACACGCGCCCATAGAGACTCCTTTTATTTGTAGAAAGAATGTGTCTTGGTAGAGGAAGTAGTTGTTTTTTAAGGCTATTCGCAGAAGATCCATGATAAATTCTGTCGGGATACGTGCAGGCTGGGGTCTTGAGACGAGTAACTTGTGAATAACCTCTAATCCCTCATCATGGGGGATATTGGTGTAAAGGGACTCGATGTCTAATCCTGCCATCACTTGTAGGTTAGTGTCAAAAGGTAGGTCGTCGATGGTATTGATGAGGTCCATCGTGTCTCTGATATAGGTGTCAGTTTCAGGGACAAAGGGTTTAATGATGGAGTCTATGTATTTCCCGAGTGGCTCCAGGATTGAGCCGCAGCCAGAAACAATAGGTCTGCCCGGGGGATTCACACTGTCTTTATGTATTTTGGGCAAAACGTAAAGTACTGGTGTACGGGGATTGGCGTTATTGAGGAACTCAAATTCCTTTTTGGTAATGATGTCTTTGTCTTTCGCATCCATAGTAACAGAAAGTATTTTGCTTCGGATGTCCTCGAGGGGGTCTTTAGGAAGGGGTCGGTAGTGTTCTTGATTTGCCAGTTGTCTTTTGATTTCGAGGTCATACTTAGTTGTACTCATGATGACAATGCCTCCGCCCTTATCCGCCGGTTTTATAATGATATCGGACAAGCCTTGTACCGTGAAGCTTACCATTTTCTTTATTAGGGTGATTATTCCCTGTAAAGCTAGTACGAGGAAATAAACCTACACTGAGCCCATGTAGATGCAAATCTGGGTCCAAGACCTGGTATTATGTGCTTCTCCTGTAAAAAAAAATCTAAATATCGGCACCATGTCTGTTTAGGTAGGTCATTACCTGGGTGCTTTTTGGGGAAGTTTAGATCATCAGAAATTCCAACTGGCAGCGCTTAATTTGTAAAACAATGCGTGCTGGGGTCCAAAGATTTTTTCAGGAGCGCAGTCCCGGTCCTGCTGAATATTGCATTTGCAGAATGTCCTTGATTCCACCTCATGCATCTTTGTGCCACCACCCTCCACTTCCTGTTTCTGTACTTCAGTCTTGTGGCTTCTTCTTTCTCACCTTGCTTCTCGCTTTTTAGGTCTCGCGACCTATCAATGCGCATGCGCATTGAGCGGAGTGAGAATTCAAGTGCTCAAAATACTCGTGAAACCAAGGGTTTTTTCGTGCGGTTTTCTTCGAGTTCACGTGAATCACGTGACCAAACAAGCACGCGCATCGGCCTCCCTCCCTCCCTCCTAATTGCATTTTTTCACGGCCGCCACCACATCAAAGGGCTTCTCCCAGCGTGCGCTCTGCAGCTTCTCCTCCCCTAATTATTCATGGCTGGCCGGCCGTACTTTCAGTTTCCCGGCCGCTCTTGTTTTTCATCTCACTTAAAGCCCTGGCAACACCTATGTCCACATGACAACGGACGTCCTTGGGAGTCACGGATAGCATTGTCTTCAGGGTGGGGAAGGGAATGTTACACTTTAAATAAATGGCTCATTACAGATGTGCTACAGTGAAACGCTCCGGTGTGTTAGAAACATGTTTATTTGAATTCTGAAGATCCTCATTACACTCTAAAATGATGTTTGCATGCCAAATATTTTTGAGGCTCAGCTCGTGCACAACCTCTTAGAGCCAGAGCCCACTCCGGCTCGGCTCTGCCTTAGAGACCCCTTTAATTGGTGTGCTGCCCGCCTCTGTTGCTAATGACTTCTTTAGCACTTCTCAGAGTGCCTTGAGAGATATAAGCCTAGGATGTGTGCTGTATAAGAAGAAATCCTTTCAGTACACACTCAGGTCACATGTTCATATGTGCAAATTACTTCCTCCACATGCCTCTCAAAACTGGAGGGCAGAGATCTGACGCTTGAGATGCGCCAATGGGCGTTGTTCTACAGAGGAGTGGAAGCCTAGCCTGCTGGTAATATTTTGTTGAAGTGGGCTTGGCTCTTGAGAAGCATGGGAGGCCAGATTGGCGGCTTGCTGGAGTTTCTCTTTTACATGTTCATGATAGGAGGTAAAACGTGTGTTTACTCTTGTATCTAGCTTAAAGGACATTGTTTTAGAAACTGCATTTCATCAGTAGTTACTTGGAATTTTTATTCAAGGATAAAATGTATAAACTCTGGAAACGTTATGTATGCCAAACGACACCAGTGAACAAGCATTGGCATAGCCAATAGGTCTCGCATTTGGGACCTTGTAAGTGTTTAGCCATGCAACAGTTGGTGTTGTTGCATCAAGGATATTCTGCTGCATAACTAAATACTTATACGGTCCAAAAAGCGAGACCTATTGGCTATGCCAATGCTTGTTACTGTTTTCTCGCCAGTCTCCCCAGTCAGCCGTCTCCTCTCTGACCAAAAGTCTGATGATGACGAATAAGGCGCGTTCCCCAAAGGAAAGTGCTGATGGCCACCTGCTGCTGGCCCCCTCCTGCTGCTGGCCACCACCTGCAAGAGCTGAGCATGGAAACACGTCGGCAGGTGTGAGTGCTTTCAATGTTTCATTAGAGTAACTGCGGTTTCAAAGGAATGGGTGGGCCATTGGGACCTGCCTGGTGAGGGGAAGCAATCTGCTGCTCGAAAGGTTGGAAGTGCGGGGGTTTCTCGTGAAAAAATATTCTTGACTTACTATCGACTTTTCCTTTGTACGTCACCCAGGTTTAATTACAGCACCCCTTGGTAACTTTAACATATTGCATTCTATGACCTTTGCAAGTAACAACCCTTCAAAATGAGAAAGTAAAGAGCAGCTGAGAGATGTAATCCCCATGGAAGTCCCCATGTTGGATTTATTGTTTGACACAGGGAAAGTAAGGCAGCAACGGGAGACAGAGAAAGAAAAGTGGAAAAACGGCGCAAAGGCAGGACACATGGACGGAAATGTATCTGTAACCGTCACCGTGAGATAAAGAGTTAAGTCACTCGAGTCGGAGTTTCTGTGAATCTGCGAGGCAGCCAGCGCAGAATTATATATTTTTTTAAAATGCTATTAAAATAGTATTTGCCTTATTTAAGCAGTTTCACCCTCCCCTTACCAGAAGCACCTTCTTAATGCTTGCAATAGTGTCTGAGACAGCAGTTCTCATCTTATTCACAATTCCCAAATAATGTGCAACGCTTATTCTGTTGCTTACAGTTACAGAACACAAAATACATTGAGTTCATGTCACGTCTATTGAGAAAAATACAGCGCTTGTAATCTTTCTTCCAGTTACAGGTTGAGGGAGAGGGCGAGAGAGAGGGAGAGAGAGACAGAGAGGGAGAGGGAGAGAGAGAGAGAGAGAGAGAGAGAGACACATCTGGTGGCCAAATCTCAACACATAAAATCAGATAACGTGCAATACCGGCTTCCCGGCTTATCCAAACTGTGTGATCCTAGGCAATCGTTTTATTGCACAGAGCCTCATTTTTAAGTCGAAGCCTACCAGACGGTGCAGCTATTTGGTTTGCTCACGACATCGTGGGGAAATTCTGAAAGCCTCTCTGGGAATACATTTCACCTATTGCTTACCATTGTCTTTGTAGTTTGTAACTCACAGTTGCCTGCTTTCTGTTATCTGGTTTTAGTTGCTTTGGGCTGTCCAGCTTCAGTACATCTCTCTCGTGGGCATTCCTTGTTTACTGGATCCTTCTGAGTCCTGCCTCTCTGTAAACAGGGCTTTAAATCTTATCTTGTACGTGTACCTGATGCAGATCACAACATGTGCATATGATGTAAATCGGTCAGTGAGTCACTGCTTTTGTCAGAGAGATCCTTTTGTTACTTGCAGTTTGTAAGATAAAATCCTAACATACAACTGCGAGCTAATAACATTCATCTAATAGGACGGAATGTATGAAGCTCTGTGGTTATACTGAATAATCAGCTACCTATGTTATGCCATCTATTAATGTAATAACTGCACTTTCACAATTGCTTTATTAAACCTCCTGCTTTCTCAAATTTGCTTGAAAATGCACGATTTTTCTTCTTTTTTTTCAAAATTTTCTTGGTGGGGTTTTGGGGTTCGGGCTCGCTCGCTGCGCTCGCTCTCTACGGTGCTGTATGCAAATCACTTTGCGCCCCACCACTATCAAATGTCACCCACCGCCCCTGCATTAGTTGTGCTCACTTTAAAGTAATGTTTCGTTGAATTAACGTTTTTTATATTGTCCTGTTATGGAAACATATCCTTGATGTGTTTATATCTTCTAATAGCAACATATGCTACATTCATAAATATCTTGGAGCAGTATTTTGATGTGTACGTTTACTCAACCACAAAGTTCTACTAGGCTGGTAGCTTTCTTCCCTGGCACAGTCTGTTGACAGTCCTTTTCTATTAAGATTATACTTTATTTCTAGCTAAATTGCTCTGTGATATAAACTGGTTAGGCACTTAATGCAGGAACAATGTAAACAGCCTTGCAGTGAATTAAAATAACCTGAACTGACTTCTCTGGCTGGGCTGTGATTGCTTAATTGAAGCTCAGTGTTCTCTGTCTGGTATGGAAACTATGTCAAATGTACTTTGTGGCAAAGAATACATAAATTCAAAAATGTAATGAGTGAGCAGGCAAGCAAAATGATGTAGTGCAATTAATGGGTCAGATCCCATTAGAATAATTTCAGTAAAACGTTCTAAGTACATCTAGATTGAGGGACTCAATGCAAAGGCCACAAATGAGAGGGTGGGAGGAAAAGGCTGTTAATTGTTAACGGTGTTAAGGGTGTGTTAACTTCAGGTGAGCGGAATTGATAAACCATTACTTACTGGTAGTCTTCATTACCCCCGATTAAGGGACCACTCATCCCAGCTATTACTATATGAGGCCGTCAAACTCCAGAAAGGCACTTAAACACACTAATCGTTTCTAATTCCACTGAATAAAGGCCCCTCCCACCTACCACTATGTCTACTAGTAAGAAGGTCAGACAACCAACACAAGGTGGTGGGAGGGGTCATACCTTGGACGAGGAGGACCTTAATTGGGGTAATGAAGATTACGGGTAAGTAATGGCTCAGTACCCCCTCATAGGATTTTCTAGTCCCAGTCATTACTATATGAGGAGTACTTTACAAGCCCATAAACCAAGATTGACACAGAAAAAGCAGAAAAACAAATACTTTGAAAAGTCAAGCTTATACCCTTGATGCAGAAAATTATCCACAGAAGCATGCAACATATCGAGACGATAATGCTTTATAAAAGTGTGATAAAACTGCCAGGTGGCAGCCAACAGATATCCTGAACAGCTGCAACCTCATCCTATGAATCCAAAACAGTCCTGGCAGAATGCCCCTAAACATGAACTGGAGGAGCCCGTCCCAAGCACCGATAAGACTGACAAATCACCTGCTGTACCCATTTACTAAGAGTAAAGGTAGCAACCTTTCTCCCTCTATTAACAATCTAGAAAGAGACAAACAAAGCAGAAGAAAGACAAAAGTCTTTTGCACTTTGCAAGTATATCTGAAGAGCCGTAGGCACATCCAAAAGAGGATGGAACCTGATCATCCCCACCCTCAGGAAAAAGTGGGAGAATAACCTCCTGCTGTGAATTCAACTAGGAAGATATCTTGGGAACAAACAGCCCTCATCAGCCAGGATAGCTTGAATCCAGTGGCAAAGTGAACAAGAGACCCACGTCTAGGCATACCCTGCCAACTTAGGGCGAACAAAGCAAACAAAAGGAGATGATGGACATAGTGCTGAAACTGTTCAGACACTCACCCCAGTCACAGATCTGGGTTGAATCCATCATCGTTCTTTAGCTCACTTCGCCACCCCAGTTCAGACACAGCTATATACAAATCAGTCTTAACCCTGCGCCTCTTGGGAACTGTCCAGCCTGAACTGCCAAGCCATGTCTTCCCTGGAACGGAATCAAGCATCCTGGTACCGGTTTCGGGCTAACAGCCCTCATCAGCAAGGCTAGGTTGAATCCAGTGGCAAAGTGAACAAGGGACCCACGTCTGGGCATACCCTGTCAACTTAGGGCGAACAAAGCAAACACAAGTAGATGATGGACATAGCGCTGAAACTTTTGGGACAGATTGAAAAGGCTTCAGAATCTTCTTCTCCTCAGCCGATCTCTGAACCATAGTGTTCAAATTGTTCCCAAACTATTAATGAATCAACAATAATAGTCAACAATAATCTGTGCCACCTCCAGACACCATGGTTTATTCCATAGGGACCTCTGCGCTGCCACAGCAGCCACTGAAGAGGAGGAAAAACCCCATGAGGTATGGACAGTGGCATCAGACAGGATCTGGGCCAACATATATGAGCCAGGACAGGCGTTGGGTCCCCTTGGTCCTGAAGGCAATCAAACAACCTCTCTAAACTTTAGTGAGTACCTGTGATGCATTTGTCGAATATGCCCTGTTTTCCAAAATTAGAGGCTATGTAAGCCCTCTTCAGAGCCGCCTCAACCTTTTTTTCAACCGGATCTGAAAGGATCGCCTCCTCAGATGATAAAGAGGAGGAAGACTCCATAGAAGAGAAATGGAGTTGACCTTTGGTATCTGTTGCTATTGATCCTCAAATTGAGCCAGGATATATTGTTTGCTCTCAAAATGGGGAATACCTTGCTTATCGACTTCTTGCAATTCCTTACCAAAGATTTCTTTTATAATGTCATGCATAGGCAAATCGTCCACCACAGAAGAACTGTACTGTGAGTGAAACCCATCATCCACTAGGGATTTTTGCTTAAACCCCAGAACCTTGTGAATATTGGCTAGAATATCAGAAAAAAACCTTCCCCTCACATATTTGCCCTTTGGAAAGTTGTCCATATCCTCATTGACCTCCCCCCTTCTGCTTTTTAGCTTGCAGTTTATTTAAAGCAGCCTGGACCACATTATTAATAAGATCTTGCACATCAGACCCTGAGATTTCAAACAATCTTCCTCCTCCAACTCCTGTACATGCTTCCTCTTAGAAGAAGCTTTCCCAGGAGCAATTGCAGACTCATCAACAGGCTCTATGCTCACAACACTAACAGCAAGCAAGCCAAGCAGGAAGTGAGTCCTGCTAAAGGTACCTCTTCCTCATTTACCTGTCGCTAATCAACAAAGTTTCCTTCAATGAGACTTGTATGCTTAAACAAGCATTTGCAATGCAATAGGGCTCGCATTTACGCGAGTTTAAGCTATTGGCATTGTAAATGACAATAAGTTCTATTTATGTTTCAAAAACACAAACATAAATAAAAGGCATGGTCATTTACAATGCCAATAGCTCAAACTCGTGTAAATGCGAGACCTGTTGCATTGCAAAAACGTGTTAATGCTACGGCGCAGCTGCCGGCTGATGGTTTCATGCCTTCATTAGCTGCGGATCGGTGCAAAGGTGGTGTCGCCTGGGCCTAGTACTGCCCCAGGCGGCGAACTATGAAATTACACTGGCTGTCCCGGCATCACAAGCTGAAAAGTCGTGAAAAGTTTTAGGAAACATAATGTTGGGGCGGAGACTAGCAGGAATACCACCATACAATGTAGAAATTCCGTAAATTTAATGTGAGACACATTTGTCTTTTAGCAGGCACATGTGTAATTTTTATAGGATTTCCGGTGAAAATAACCCCTAATCAACAATATAATGACAGTGAGATAGAGAAGGTGTATTATGCAAGGAACACACTAAACACGAGTTTGGACAGTCGCAATAAATAGAATCACGCACTGGGTCCATTACTAGGTGTGCCCTTTTGTTCAGAAGGCCTCTCCCGAGTAGATATTTGCAGAACTCGGTGCTAACAATAACGTAGTTGGCTATCTATAACGTAAGATCACAGTGTAGTCATAACACACTAATACACTGGAAGGAATAACTGGTTCAGGATAGATGTCATTCTACATCATACATCAGTGAGAATTCGAAGTGACATGAGAATGCTGACCAACTACTAGACTGGGAGTACAGTTGTAGAGTCTCTTTAGTTTACAATTAAGTTTTTTAACTATGTACTATTTTTCTTAACCTTCTGATTGTAGAGACCTGGTGTCAAAAGACCTCCGGAAGGAGGAGGTACACACAAGGTACCAATTTGGTGAGAAAATCTAGAGTGAGTTTTGAGATTTAATATAGTTCAATCATGAGTGCTGGGAAATGGTATTTACACTGGTGTTTTTTTATGTGTGATACACAATCGTGGGAGTTGGATATAGAGAGTTATGCCTACACATATCTTGAGCATTTATATGATTGTGTTTTTACACAGATGGTGGACCAGACTGTGATTGGGACCACCGATGGATGCCATTTATTGAAGTATGACCTTTTTGAAAATTTATAATTTTTCACATTTTGTGCAGAGTGACATTGAGTAGGTCCTGAAGAATGCTACGAACCTGATGGTCAATAAGCAGAAACATGTTGACCAGAACTTAAAGGGGAACATCCTTACCTTTTTTAACTTCGTCTTTTTAATCCTAGCCACTGGGGCCCTCATTAAAATTTGATTTTGTCCACCAGGAGTTAGTATTAATTCACTTATTATTAATTTTGCACTCTGCCCCTCACTCCCCACAAACATTGGATGACTTAAAACACCTCACACTCCTCTCCTGTGGGAGAGTTGTAGCCCACACCGTGCACCTTGCAGGCACAGTGTGCAAGAAGGAACCCAATGATGAAGCATGTCACCTTTGGGTGAGTGAGGGTTCTCATCTTTGCCAGATTAATCGGCCATCCCCCTAACCCCCCACACAAAATGTTCTTGAGAAAATTTTCTTGAGAATAATAGTTAAACCATCCGGTTTCCTTATTGTGAGTTTTGTTAGTATCAGTATTGCCAGCCTCTGATAACACGGGCAGATCCAGCTGGCTTCATCGCGCGCGGCTCCCGTGTGAAACTCCAAACCAGTCACGCTCGGTGGTGTCTCCTCGGGGCCTCTCATTCCCTTTCATTCATTAGTATGAATCAAGCGGTATAGTACTGCTGCAGCCGGCTGCGCACGCATGCGCACAATCGCACTGTAAACACACTCAACAGAAAATTACAGGCGGAAAAACAGACAGGAGCGGCCATAGGCACAAAAAATCCACACGCAAAAGTAAGCAGGAAACTCACGTGCGCAGAGAAAAAAATGCTAGCAAATGCATCTATGGTGGGCAGACACATATGGAAGACGAGCACAGATAAAGCACACAAAAACACAGAGAGCTCACACATACAGAGACCAGCGTTCACAAGGAAACTCCGATATTGGACACACATAGAGAATTATGAGCATACTAAATACTGATTAACAGGAAACACACAGGAAATAAAAGTGCATATACGTACACACAAAAAGTACAAGCCGTCGCCATTGCGTGAATGTAAAAAATAAGTGCTCACCCACTAATTAAAGGAGACAGTCACAAGCCGCAAGCAAACGATCCAGTCTGGGTGGGCAGGGCCTAAAGAAGACAGGGCTGTCACCAAAAAGCCTCACTTTCAATCGAAGGCCAGAGTTTACCATAAAGGATGACGCGCGCCAATCAAAAGCATGGGCGGAGCTTCCACTCCACTTCCGAAATCAACTCGACGACAATAGATCTTCCAGAGCGAGCAGCGCATGCGCTGCGACGCTAGGTGGCCCCTACAAACGGGCTGCTGCCTCCCCTGCAGCCTCGCATACTCAAGACACAGCCGCAGGGTCCAAGTACTGCCAGAAATAACCTGCATTAGGTCGGCCCTCCCACTACCACCGCTGGCATTGCTCCCCGTCCCAGCCACGAACATGCATATGGAGGGCGGCCATGGCAATGCAGAGTTAACAAATATCACAGAAGAACTGTAACATCGGTAAGCATATAAACATCTTAAAATGTAAAAATAACAAATCTTTAACCATTTACTCACCGCATACACTAGCACGTTCTCTCACCTGTCTTCAGACAGGAAAACAAGCAGGCATGGGGTTGGGTGGGAGTGTAATTTGAAGTGCTTAGTTTGAAAAAGAATCAATGCCGGTGCTCATAGAAGCCAGCAGCTGCCATTATTAAATGTTGGGCCACTGAATACAAAGGCTGCATAGTCTGGAATGTAATTACAGCGAGAAAAGACGGTTGACTATACATTTCTGCACCTCATGCCAGTTTTAATATCCAAGCCAATCCAACGCAACAAGCCCTGGCATCAACCGTCTATTGGTGCCACTGTGCTCCAGATCCTCCAAATTGCAATTGGGTGGGCATGCGTGGAATAATAGAGTCCAAAAGTTAGAAAGTTATTTTTACTTACGTTCCTTTATTTTGTATTCGGTATCAAAAACAGAGCTTTAAATTCCAGCCAACGCGTTTCGTTCTCCATCGGAGAACTTCATCAAGGCTTAAAAATATAACAGCACCAATCGGTGCGTAGCTTGAGGATATCTGGATCTTCTCACTTTTAGACCATGTATTGGGTCCCGAGCGTGATGTCTTGATAAGTCCAATTATGCTGGCGTCCCAGATCTTGGCTACTGGTATTTCACTGTAAGAATGAGGGGGCGCAAGCAGGGTGTCACAAGAAAGAGGACGTGAGAGTAGATCCTGTAAAGGCCTGCATCGGATTGCGGTCCAAACGAAGGTGAATAGGTAGCCAGTGTACGCCACTCACGATGCGATGACAGATTCAAAGTTAACTTGGCTTGATGGCACACAAAAGCGGTTATCTATAAAGATCTGAAATATTAAAGAGTAGAACCGAAAAGATATGGTCAACGGTCCATGCAATAAACTATAATGCTGTAAGGGGAAAGTTCCCAAGGCTGTGATAGGCCTGTTCATTCCATCCGCGAAGTCGGAGTTCGGGACCCAATACATGGTCTAAAAGTGAGAAGATCCAGATATTCTCAGGCTACGCACCGATTGGTGCTGTTATATTTTTAAGCCCTGATGAAGATCTCCGATGGAGAACGAAACGCAGTGGCTGGAATGAAAAGCTCTGTTTTTTATACCACATACAAAATAAAGGAGCTTAAGTAAAAATAACTTGCTATCTTTTAGACTCTATTATTCCGCGCACGCCCACCCAATTGCAATTTGCATAGTCTTCAATCCACCTGAGACCTCATTAATCCATTACAAGACAGATAGTTCACTGTTGTGGGTTCCTCCTTTAGTTTTGTGCCGGGTTTTCCATCTTTCTCTTTCTTTTTCTTTACCCTTTGTGTGTTTTTTCTCTCTCTTGCACTCGGGAAATGTCTTATCAGGAAAAATAAGTGCCAGTGCCCCCACCGACATCCACAGGCTCAAATTAAGCACTGGTGATTTGTGGTAATTTAAAAAAAGCACATTTAAAGTAAATATTATCCTTTTCAGAAAGTTCTTCTTCATTTGCATGTCTTCGAAAGATTACACATAATTGTTATATACGTCTAGGAGATGTTTCTGCAAACTTTCTGGAACTTTAAATGCATCATTAGTTTTTGACTAAAGGTACTTTAGCACTACATGTTG
This sequence comes from Lissotriton helveticus, assembly GCF_964261635.1. NCBI lineage: Eukaryota > Metazoa > Chordata > Amphibia > Caudata > Salamandridae > Lissotriton > Lissotriton helveticus. The sequence continues at coordinate 1,347,032,875 of NC_136059.1, forward strand.
CACTGGTAGTTACAAGTGGGTGGGATGTAGCAAGACGCTATAGGACACTTAAAATGTACTGATTCTACACAAAATGTCTTCCATTGTGGTGCATTGTGCCGCAGTGCACATTGGCTGCCACCATGTTGCGCTGATCTCGATGTATGCTAATCGATTCGTGGCCATGTCGAAACAGGAGATGCTTGATTCCCCAGTAAGAGCGGAAACAATGATCTATTTCATGGGTCATGTGGTCACCTCGCAGGTCCTGATGCTTTGTATGTGGGCCACCCATGCTTATGAGGAAAGATGGCCATACTGGTGAGTGCTGAACTGGCAGATTTTGCTACCCTAGCCCACTGTCTCAGCCAGGATGCCAGGAATCCCAGTGGTTACGATTCAATGGTTGCTTATTATCGAAACACTGTACGTCCATGCCCCTGGACCACTCATGTTTCTATGTCCGGGTGAAAAGAGACACTCAATTTTGCAATGTTTACGAATCCAACAGGCTATAAAAATCATAGATTCATTAAAAGTGAAAAACAGGGGAAATACTTGAGAGGTATATTATCATCAGAAAATGTTGTTTTTCCAAACAACGTAAGAATACCTATTAATAAATGATATTTTATTGAGGCGAATTGTATAAGGCAGAAAGTTACTACAAAACACCACTTTCACTACCTTCTATTGTACACTGTGCTGCAGGGCACTTTGTATAACAGGGTACTGATTCTATTATATACATATTGGTAGGCTGGCGTGTTAAAATAGGACACCCTTGTCCTCTGCACAGTGCACCTGGAGCTGAGGCAAAGCTCCCATTTTATATCTTTGACTAGCAGCCCGCCCCAGCGTTGCCTGGGGCAGAAGGGGGCTGGGGGCAGCATTTCAGGCTTGCCCGTCCCTCCGCCCGTCCCTTGGCCCGTTTCTCCGCCCGTCCCTCGGCCCGTTTCTCCGCCCGTCCCTCGGCCCGTCCCTCCAGGTTCACTTACCTTACTCGCCGCTCCTGCTCCACTGCTCCTCCGCTTCTCGCTGGTCACGTCCCTCCAGGTTCACATACCTTACTCGCCGCTCCTTCTCGCGCTGCTTCTCGCTGGTCATTACCGCTTGTCCGCCGCTCCTCTCCGCCTGTCCGCAGCTCCTCCCCGCGATCATGTCCTCCGCAGCTCTTCCTGTTTTCCTGAACGCCGCTCCTCCCCGCACTCTCGATGTCATGACGCAGACGTCGCGGCCGGCGCTTCTTTCAGGGGACTACTTTGTTTTTAAAGTTAATTTTTTTAGTTTACGTTTTATTTTTATTTTATGTAGCCTATGTCCATCTACACACCCTGACAATTTCAAGGATGTATCGGGTGTGTGGATTGGCGCTGTGGTTCCCGAGTTTACCTTGCCAAAAGGGTTGAGTTCTCTCTTTATAATAGTAGTATAGATTAATGTATTGAGGCCATTGGCGGTGAGCCATGGACTTCACTCCTGGGAGTTTAACCCCTTCGACGCTCATGACGAGCTCAGCTCGTCATGGAGTTTCCATTGACTTCAATGGAAATTACATGGCAGAACATCAGGGAGCTTAGCATCCAAGTGGTTAAGAGACTCTGAATCAGGTGATACCACTAGGAAGGCCACAATGCCCATCATGTAAAGTTGGCGTAGGCTCGGTTTAGTGATTGTGCCCCTGCTATTTCCACTGCCCTGGTCACAGTATCGTATGCATGGATCCAGGGAGAGGTGGTGCTACCGATTTGCTAAAGCATTGGTCCATCAACAGAGTGGTGCAACAAGTTTAGCTACTACAGCACATGCTTAGATCTCCGCATGCTGGCCATAGTCCAATGCATGTTTAATGGCATAAGGTTGGCAACTGTTTGTGTGATGAATGACAACCATCTACTTGCTTTCATCTAGCATTGCTGCTTCATGCGTGGACGCAGGAAGAGGCTGCATGGCTGATTGGCTGACGCCCAGGTCATTTGCTTTATGTTCATCTGAATGGCGTCCACAATTTCATGAGCGTGCCAATAGCCTTAGTGTGGGGACAAAAAGGATAAATAACTGATGGATGGGTCGAAGAAGGAGTTTCAGAAACTTAGTGACCACAGGTGGAGAGGAACAGGAAAGCCTATAGGGCTTTTCTAAACTCCCATAGAACTAAATCAGTCTGAGGTCGACCAAAAACAGTTTTTAAAAAAACAGCCTAGGAAGCCTCTTGGTAAAACTGTTCACTTCTAAGATTAATTGCATTTCTGATACCGACGTAGACCTTATGCTTGACACATGATGTTTGCGCCGGGAGAGACCCATGCAGCTGTGGTGGGCACAGGGGAGTGGACTTGGAGTCACATAGTCTGTAGGAGTTCTCGATAATGCTATAATACTGTCACAAGCTACACCACTCCCCCATTAGTTTTACCCAGGGCCGGACTGGCTACCAGGCGTTTTGGAATGCTGCTGAGCTGGGGGCTGTTTTCGTTGATGGGGACCTGCGTGTGCTGAACGAAATTCGTTTTGCTTTGTTTATTTCCATATAATGAACAAACACAGTGCAAATGCCGCAAAATTCAAAACTGCAAACTTATTTGTATAAACATACGACTTAAACAATATGTTTATTGAATCAATCAAAGCTGATTTTTTTATAAATTTTTCAATTTTTCACTTCTATTTTGATAGTGACTTACACAAATTTGGTACAAATATTAAAAAATCTGGAGTGCACAAAAAGCGTTATTTACAGTGATTATAAACTCGTTATATATCAGTCAATCCTCATTCATACCTCACTCATCCCGCAACAAAACAACAATTAACAATGAAAACATAAATGATTCAATAAATGCTGTAAACATGAACAGCAAAGAAAGCCAATGTTGATTTCACAGTAAATTTGATGTAAATTAATGTTTCTGTGTCAATTGTAAATAATGCCGGTGGGAGCCCAGACCCAGTGGTTTTTTGTTGTTTATTTCCAAGCACAAGCAGGTCTCCATCAACGAAATCAGCCCCCACCGCAGTGACATCAGCCCCCAGCTCGTCAGCACGCCAAACCGCCTGGTAGTCAGCAAGGCCCTGGTTTTACCTGTGATGTAGTTGAGGGGTTTGTTACTGACTGAACTTGTGCCATAGCCAGTGGGTTTCGTCTTCACACTGGCGAGCTCCCAAAGGGGCACGGTAACCCCAGAATGGTTACACAAATGTGGGAGCCCACGCTGAAAGGGAAATGTCCACTCGGTTAGGAGATTATTTCGCAACTTTAAATACTTGCAACTGAAAGTGGGAGGCTCCCAGTGTGAATTGAAATGCTCACAACTACTACCTTGAAAGGAAGACGTTACCACGATGTAGATCTGAGCTTCCTTTATTTCCGTCCATGCAACAGCTCTCCCGGCAGCAACTGCTGTCCCAGGAGTTCTACATAGAACACTCCACGAGCGCTCTCGTGGGGACTTTATTTAAAGGTACATAACATCCTAACACATCCCCTTTCCCTCAATTGATTCAAATAAAATGAAATTAATCACAATTAACCCACCCCCTCCCTAAACAAAATAATCAGATTGAATAATTAATTAATAATTGGCAGAAACATATATAATAGAACTTAACATATGAGTAATGACTATTCAGTATGTGACAAAATCTCGAAATTTTCCAGGAATTCGTTTGTACCTGGTAGAACACCGTTTGGTAATCGTGTCACTTGATTCAACATTTGGTTTGACAGTAGGCAAAACCTTTGGATTGTCATTATGAGACATTGCACTCGAGTCAGGGGTGGTTACCTCGCTGGATTTCAATCCAAATTTGCTTCTAACAAACTCCTCTTTATGCTTAGGAATAATGGAAACACGTGATTTGTTCCAAATTTTCCCATTTTCCAAAATTACAACATGGTCCTTAACTTCTTTGACCAAAGCAGGAGGAGAAAAACGAGCTAATCCTTTACGCAACAGCATAGGTTTTCTTATCCTGACCCAATCCCCCGACTGCACTGGGGACGACCTAAAACTACTCTGAGCATATTTGGCCTGAGTACATGCTCTGACATCTGCTACATTGCCCAGCTTGACTACATCAACTTCTTTCCTCAACATCCAATCTTTGTTTAATTCTGAGCCTGCCACTCTTCCTCTGAGTAAAGTAAAAGGTGAGACACCCGTGCTGGAATTTGGAGTAACCCTTAATGCCCACAGCATGTCTGAAATTACTTTCTTCCAATTCAAACTATTGATGCTGGCTAGTTGTAATTGATCCTTGATCACACGGTTAAGCCGTTCAACCAATCCATTACTTGAAGGATGATATAAAGAAGTGAGGATGTGCTTGATCCCATGTAATTTAAGAAAACTTTCCATTTCACTTGACACTAATTGAGTGCCATTATCGGACACTAACTCTTCAGGCCAACCTTCCCGCAAAAATACTTCATTAAAGAAATTAATGACTGTGGCTGAATTCATGCACTCAACAAATTTAACTTCCGGCCATTTTGACATGTAATCAATTAAGACCAATGCATATTTCGGAGTGACCCCAAGATTGTAAAATGGCCCGGCCACATCAAACGCCAATTTGTGCCATGGCAATTCCTTAACTTGTATAGGAGTTACTGGAGTAGGACTCGTAACTTGAGATTTATCACTGAGAACACAAGCACTACAATCACGAACACAGTGTTCGATCGCTCTGTCCACTCCAGGCCACCAAAAATCTTCACGTACCCTTCTTTTCATTGCACGAATGCCCAAATGACCCACATGAGCTAAATCCAACACCTTTTTACAAAGAGTATCTGGAACCACTAATAGACCACCCCTTCGTAAAATACCATCAATTAAAGATAGCTCATCACAAATTCTCCTGAATGGTACCAATTCTGAAGGTAAGGACCTGTCATCGGGCCACCCATTAATCAAGTAGTCCATTACACTGCACAAATTCTTATCCTCAGACATAGCCAATTTCCAATCTTCCTCAGACAATGTGATTCCAGCTTCAGACACAGAACTTACTGCACACACCATTTCTAACTCTTCACTACCGTGTTCCAAGTCGACATGAGGGAGAGGCAATCTGGATAAACAATCAGCCACATTGTTTCTTATCCCAGGGACGTATTCTAGATGATAATCAAATTCATTGAGTCTGTATTGCCACTTGGCAATGCGAGGAGAAGCCCTCCCTCCACCTTTAGTAGTGAAAAGATCCACAAGAGGCTTGTGGTCAGTCTTGAGTACAATGTGATTTCCCCAAAGAAAATTTCTGAAATGTTGTACCCCCCACCATAAAGCCAACGCCTCTTTCTCAATGGTTGAATAAGTGCTTTCCGCTCCCCGGAGGGTTCTGGAGGCGAAAGCAATAACCTCTACTTTACCATCTGATCTCTTCTGTGATAGTACTGCCCCAAGACCCACATTACTGGCATCGGTAATTACAATACATTGATCATTAATGTTGAAAAGTTTGAGAGGCCGTGCCTGCACTATTGCATTCTTTAGTAATGTGAAATCACTGGCACATTCTTGTGACCAATCATACTTAACATTTTTCTTTAGTAAATTTCTTAAAGATACAGTTCTATCAGAGAAATTACGAACAAATTTAGCGTAATATTCAACTAGCCCCAGAAAGGAACGTAATTGGTCCTTATTAGATGGTTCTGGTGCATTCTGAATGGCGTCCAACAATTTCATTTTGGGTTCCACTCCTTTAGCCGAGATGTGATGACCCAAATAATCTACACTATCCTTGAAAAATTTACACTTATCTTTTCTTAACGTCAAACCAAATTTTCTTAAAATCTCTAAAACTCTTCTTACCCTGTTGTTATGTTCATCCACTGACTTTCCATAAATGAGAATGTCGTCCTGAAAGAAGACGACTCCCGCAGTCTCTTTAAAAAGGTTACCCATAAGACGTTGGAAGACTGCGGAAGCCGACGCCAGTCCGAACGGCATTCTCAAATACCGGAATGCACCTTCCGGAGTCACAAAAGATGTAAGATGTCTTGAATTTTCGCTCAATACAACCTGGTGATATGCTGAAAAGATATCCAGTGTGGTAAAATATTTTGCACCTTCTAATGTTGATAACATTTCATTAATGTTCGGTAACGGTTGTCTGTCAACCCAAATGCAAGCATTCAAATCGCGCAAATCCACACACATCCTGAGGGACTTGTCAGCTTTCCGTGCTAAAACTACGGGCGACAACCACTCTGAGGCCTCTATTGGTTCAATCACACCCAAAAGACGCAACCTCTCTAGTTCGTTCTTTAATTCATTTCGCATACTTAGCGGTACTTTACGAACTTTATGTGCCACCGCTTTAGCTCCCTCTTTCAAAATAATTTGGTGTTGAAAACCTTTGAGTTTACCCAGTTTGTCGCAAAAAACTTCTGGAAATTCATGCACCCATTCGCTATCACCAGAGACACTCAGGGAATGTATAGGTTCAATATCGGGCAAAGAGGCATAATAATGCTTAGCCTCGCGTCTAGACAAAATCATCTCTTTGTGGTTGGGATCAAGGATCATATTAAGCTCACCTTGTTCGTGCCAACCTAGTAAATTGGTACCCTCTTTGACAACATAAATGATGGAAGACGTTACATCCCCTTTGAACTCAAGATCACCCCTAAACTTTCCTAATACCTCCACTCTTTTGCCGCCATAAGCAAACATTTTTATAAAGGATTTTGACAACAAGATATGTCCTATTATGTCTAAATCTTTGACATTTACTATGGAGAAAGGAGAACCTGAATCTGCTAGAAACTTGATACACACACCATTCACACCAATGGAACAAATTGGAGATTTTCTTCTTGTAGCTCCATCAATAGATGATATTTCAACAACACCATCTGCATCCATGGTAGTAGAAGATAACATTAATAATTCATATTGCTCATTGTCATCATCAACACAGAAACGCTCATTAATGTTCTTCACCATGTGTGGAGATCCTTTCTGCGTACTAGTGGCCTTGCACAAACGTGCCAAATGACCTTTTTTGCCACATTTGAAACAAGTCTGATTAATTGCAAAACAAAATTTAAAGTTTCCTAAATGAGCTCTACTACCACAACGATAACAAGACAATCCTTGTGCATCATTCCTGGTTTTGTTGGTAGAAGGTGGAGGACGAAATGCACTGGGATTTGATGTTCTGCGTTCTGAAGTTTTGATTGCAGCTTTAGTGGTGATGGCATTGATGTCAGAGGATTCTGTTGGTGTTGAAACTGCAGCAGAAGATATAGGAGTACTCATTTCCTTTAAACAGAATTGCGAATGTTCAACTGATTTGGCTAAAGTCAAAGCAGTCTCTAAATCGGGGTCATCGGAAGACAAAAGTTTCTCACGTACTTTCTTGTCATTTGTGCGTTCAATAAGCTGATCTCTGATTATTTCATCCCTAAATTCCCTGTAGTTGCAATTGACTGCTAGAATTCTTAAAGCAGCGACGAAGTCATCGATGGATTCACCAGACATTTGTGCACGTTGTAAAAACTTGTGACGTTCCAAGACAATGTTACGTTTGGGACTAAATCTTTTGTCCAGGGTTTTGACTAGAGAAGCATATTCATCTAACACTTGTGCATCTCCATCATCACTTGAAATTGATATCCTCACTTCTTCAAGAGGTAAGGTTTCAAGAATGGACCTTCCTTCAGGTCCCAAATTGTATACTAGTAGTGCCTTCTTCTTTTTTGAAGTGAAAACGTCACCATCAATGGCTTCAATATATGCGTCAAAGGTAGACTTCCATTGTTTCCAGGGCATAGGAGGAGGCCCAGGAGACTGTAAAAAGGGAGGTGGTGAGGCTACTTCCATTGCGTGGGGAGTTGCTGCCACAAAACTTCACTTAATTGTATTTATCAGTATGTATTTATATAGTAATTTTGTGGTATGTTTAATATGTAAAATAATTATATTTTAACATTTGTGATAAAATTATTGAGTGTTTTATCTCTATTTCCTTCAGAGTATTGGTTTCTTTACTTTGTTTTTTTTTTTTTTTGTGAATAAATAAAGAGATTTGTGTTGAATTTTGCTTCACAATGCACTTGGAATCCCAGTATTGTAAAACGTCATAGAGCACTGTCTTTTCTCAGGAAGTGCACGTCATAAAGCTGTCCAGAGTCTGAAATAGAATGTGCTGGGGCGTGCTGACGCGCTGAAAGCAGAGGCAGGGCTCGAGATGGCAATGCTCGCGCTTAAGCGTTCGAGTTCGTTTTTTTTACATGCGCTTGAAAGACGCGCTGGATACAATGTTTCAATTTTGTTAGAAATGAAGTTTCTTCTGACTGGGATAATCGCGCTTGCGCTCAATAAGCTCTAGGCGTTTGGGATTATTAGCGGAAGTCTTTATAGATAAATTAAACTCACGGTTGCACGTCTTGCCGCTTTTGCCTTTTGAAGTTAGTATTTCTTGAAACACGACGTGCGGTTGCTCTGTTTACATGAAGGGCAACCCCTTGGAAGAGATGAAGCACTGGACTCGCGTCGCCAGTGAAAGGAAGACGTTACCACGATGTAGATCTGAGCTTCCTTTATTTCCGTCCATGCAACAGCTCTCCCGGCAGCAACTGCTGTCCCAGGAGTTCTACATAGAACACTCCACGAGCGCTCTCGTGGGGACTTTATTTAAAGGTACATAACATCCTAACATACCTGTTTCCTGATTCTTGGGTAATACATTTAGTAAAGTGAGGCATGGACTTTCCGATGCACAGATTATCTAATGAATGCGTATTTTGGGGGCAGAAGTGAATCTAAAAAAACTTAAATGACTTACATTTGCAACTTTCAGACATATTCTTTGAAGGCGATATACTTTACTCCTTTAAGTCGTGAAGTGTAAGAAATGTTAGTAATGTATCTGAATTATGGTACCGCCGTTTTAATCAATTGGAAATTTATGAAATGGAATTTGGATATCAATTAATAATGCTTAGCAATATGTTCATGTACACTTTCATTAATTATTTGCTTCACTTAATTTCATCTACCTTGAAGGAAGCCATTAAAAATTCAACTCCTTGGAACTCATTGTTGATGCATATGTCCAAAAAAAGGATGATGTTCAAAATGACTGCAGCACCACGTCCTTGTGTTCTTTTTACATTATTGTCGGATTCTTTTACAATCAGGAGAAGCAGGTCCTCCATAATGGGGGCAAAGTCCTCGGTAATAGAGTTGGAGATGATTAGTGTGAGAAGCTGGCCTGGTATAATAATATCAGGCCCAAACGAAGTCCAGGGTGCCCTGACAGTAGAAGTGCAGTGGTGTCTGAACTGAATCTTATCCCACAACAAATCTAGGGACTTACACCAAGTAAGCCCTTAAGTAACCTAGGCAAAAGGTTGGTAGGATTCAGGGGACCCTCCCAGGGGAAGGTCTGGACAGGGGGAGCTTACTCCCATGTCCTTTGTCCAGTTTTGCGCCAGAGCAGGAGCCAACGGCTCCCAGGACTGGTTTGAGCTGGACTATGCACAGGGACACCAAATGTGCTCCTAATGCAGACTGAGTGGCGCTGGCAAGCGCACCCACCCCATCCCAATACACTAAATCCTGTCTGGGAGGTGGTCATACCTCCCTGTGATAGGATGCCTATTGTTCTGCCTCCCCCTGCTCAAGCTTGGCTCAGCAGCAGGAGGACAGAATCATATCTCTGGGCTGCAGCAACCATTTTGGGCTTTCCGGGTTAAGAGGGCTGGTACCAGGAATACTGAGAGCCTAACGGAGGGCTCTTCCAGTGCTTGGAATCATACCTCCCACACCATTTACAGGGTATGATTCCAACATGTTTGATACCAAACATGATAGGATTCATTACAGCCGTTTTTAGGGCGAGCTGATGTTGCATTCATGCGAAGCATGAATGCATCAGCTCGCCAACTTATGCTGCCCGTATTTAGGAGAGTGGACAGCTACCAGACGCGCGCTTTGACGAGGTCGGATTTCACCTCGGGAGCGAGCGTCTGAGCCGCGCCTGCGCAGATGAACTCCCAGCCCCTGCTTTCGCGTCGCTCTGCTCGCATGCATTAATGGCACACAGACACAGCCAGCCCCCACCCTTCTGCATGCACACACATACAGGCGCGCGCACACATAGACAGACACACGCAGACAGACACACACACGCAGACAGACACACGCACACACACACGCACATACACGCGCGCACCCCCTCCCCCCACACTTACCAGGGTCTTTTCGTGTGTCCCTGTCTCCCTCGGCAGCCTGCGGTTCAGTCTTCACAACAGGCGGGGCTCTCCACGACCACGGGAGCTCCGCTAGTTCACAGGCAAATCTTCCGGCTGATTACAGAAGCGCGGGGCTCCCGTCCGCTTCCTGTTTGCGGCCCCGCCCCCGTCCCAAAACAAGTTGCCTGGCTTCCGTTCTAATCCGGACTGCAGACATAAAGCCCACAGGTAGGTCCACGGGTTTCCTTTCACGGGTAATACCTTTTTTTATTTGCTGTGTGAAATCCATGTCCTGGGGCAGGGCAGCTCCCTGCAGACTCACTCACTGCTGGCGCTTTTCAAGTGTGGTTTCAGTAATGTTTGGCATGATTTCTTTGTGTTGGTTGAGCCCCCAGGAACCTGTTCCTCGCCAGGCGTTTATGTGCTGTTGCTGCCACGGTGCACCTGCCCTCCACATGTACGCAGCTCTCGGAGCCACACCTCTCTAGAGACCATACACAATTCATATGTGGCCTGTCGCTACAGACGAGACTGAACCAGCTATCACAGCTGCATTATAAAGGACTAACCAGGCAAAGTAGGGTTCCCGCCCTGCCTAGCGAACTGTTACCAGCGCATCTTCTGGTTGTAGCTTGAGTCGTGGCGCCAGACGGCAGTCTCACCGGGCAGAAAGAGACTTCTGTCAGATGCATTTGTCCATTTATAAGCAGGGTAGTACTCTCCTGCTCTAGTACAGTAGCACTGTCATCGCCATTCTGTCCCTTCTTGCCCTACCTTTTTGACCTTATCTGCTCAACACTTGTAATTCTTCAACTGTCCCACTGACCTTGCCTTTCTGCCACATTCTTGTAATGCCCCACTGCCCCACCTATCTTTTCAACCTCTCTGCTGTCTCACTAGCCCCATCTAACTGCCCACCGGTCTGTTGTTCCACTGTCCCCCTCCTCACCTATTGATTACCCTGTTATCGACTTCACTGCCCCACAGCCTACTATCCCACCAGTAATTCTGTTTTATATGTTTTCCCTTCCACCTCGTGCTCACTGAAGGCATAAACAACTGATGCAGTGCTCATGAAGAGGGGAGAGGAGAGACCAGGTGGCTGGAGATGTGTCAGCAGCTACGAGCATACCTAGTAAAACATTTCGTTCATAGATTATGGGGTGACGGAGGCCACAGACCTTTTTTAGATCTTGCTTGACAGCACAGGTGTCTGCATGATATATATTGTTAACAGTTCTTTAAAATATATAAACAGTAGACTTTGGCTCCACCCCAGTCACTCTTACCTCCTGCTATTGACTGCTTGGTGTGTCATTCTGGCTCCCGTGGACTGGTTGCAATGCAATGCATGAGGACTATTTTACATATCAAGGTACATTCATTCCTCAAACATCAAATTATTTCTCTCATAAATTCATTGTGTACGTAAAATCTTTTTTTTCTCGCTTAGGTAGGCTTTTTTCCGACTTTAAAAAAAAGCACTAAAAACCATCACTAAATAGCTAGTACGTCTGTTCAGCGGATTAGTTTTTGAAGTGTTTGTCTCTCGCCTGCCTACAACTGTAGGTGTCTGTTCGAGACATCATCTTTCCAATAAAATATGGCAGACATTTAAGACATGTTTAAGCATGAACTCTGCATCAATGCGGGCAGTGCACATTCATTGTGGTACATCAGGTAAAGTACAGGGCATGGCTGATATTTTGGGATCAAAGACCAAAGAGCTAAATTAAGACATGGTCTGCCACAGCTTTGGGCTGACTGGTTTCTGAAGGTGTTGAGTAGCTGGATTCCCGTTTTGTACCATCATAGACAGTTGTTAATGGCTGCTTGTCAGAGGAACTTCGAAGACATGTACTGTTTTTGGCTGCTAATGTAGCAGCATTGGTGGACATCTCTAAAGTAAGTAAAAGATCCTAACACAATAGCGTATACAAAGGGACATAAGAACACATAACAAAACAGGGCACATCACAACAAAGCAATCCCAACAGAATGCAGAACAGCAGCCGAAGTCCAACGCAACGCACAAAAACACAGCTGGAAAAAAGCCAGCAGAACACATCAACCTCCACAATAAAATGTCACACAACAAATGTACACACACGTTTTTGTCACACACTACCACTTAAGGAATCGTGCTTTCAAAAAAATAAGATACAGTAAAACCACATTTTGGGTCATGTGAAGAATGGAAGGCCTCTGTCGGATTACTGTCACCTCATGTGCATGTTTTATGAAAGTCTTAAATCCACCAAGAAGGTTGTTTATTGCACTCTGCTGCAGTAAGTGTTGAGTCTTGGGGCATACAAAGAGACGGCTGATAGCTCCCAACAAGCCCACTTAACTTGTGGGAGTCTGGTCTCAACAGCATCACTCGAGAATATTTTATGAAAGATCTCCAGCTTAATTCCACCGTCTGCCTCCCTCTCACAATCGGAACAACAGAGTGCGCATCTGTGATTACTGGGCACATGCATCATTGCACCCGTTTGCGATTCCTAAATTGCGAAAATTAAGGAATCGCAATTTAGAAATCGCAAACGGCAATGCATGATTAATTCGCAAATATTTTTGCGATTTCCTAATTTTCCTTAATTGAGATGCACATTTTGCGAATCGCAATTAAGGAAAACCTTCCCATTGATTCCTATGGGCCAAAAGGCCCATAGGAATCAATGGGAAGGCATTAACATTTTTCGATTTTCATTTTGCGAATCGCAATTTGTTAATGCATTTCAAGGGTGCTGCGGGGGGTCCAAAGGACCCCCCCCCTGCACCCTTGAAATGTTATTTGAAGTGCAAGTTTCACACACATATGTCCAAAGGACATGTGTGTGTGTAACATGACACTTTCAAAAATGCTTTTTTGAGCATTTTTGAAAGATTTCGCAAATTAACACGAGGTTCACCCTCGTGTTAATTTGCTCCCCCTATTTGCGATTTCGCATTTTTTTAAACATTCATGCATTGCATTTAAGGAATCGCAAAAATGCGATTCCTTAAATGCAATCGCATTTTTAGAAATCGCAAAAAATTCCGATTTCTAAAAAATTGTTTAATGCATCCCAAAAAGTGATTTTGGAATCGCAAATGGCCGAATTTTGCGATTCGCACCGTTTGCGACTCCAAAATCGCTTGATGCATGTGCCCCTAAGTTCAGATTATAGGAATCTGAGTGGCATGCTACCCTCGCACGAAGAGACGGCTGATAGCTCCCAACAAGCCCACTTAACTTGTGGGCAACATAATGAGCACAGCTCACCACACACACTGCATGCCTCAATCACTGGCGTTTGACTCAACAGTGAAAATGCATTCTGGGCTTTAGATGAATACCTGTTGTGTACAATATCATTATTTGCAGGGTGTTTTGCATCAGCCCATTGCTTACAGTTTATTGGGGTTCTAGTCACTCACACACTGCCCCCTCACACACACTGCCCCCTCACACACACTGCCCCCTCACACACACTGCCCCCTCACACACACTGCCCACTCACACACACTGCCCCCTCACACACACTGCCCCCTCACACACTGCCCCCTTAAACACACTGCTCCCTCACACACACGGCCCCCTAACACACACTGCCCCCTCACACACACTGCCCCCTAACACACACTGCCCCCTAACACACTGCCCCCTCACACACACTGCCCCCCCACACACATTTTCCCTTCTCACACACTGCCCCCTCACACACACTGCCCCCTCACACACACTGCCCCCTCACACACACTGCCCCCTCACACACTGCCCCCTCACACACACTGCCCCCTCACACACTGCCCCCTCACACACTGCCCCCTCACACACACAACCCCCCACACACACAAACACACACACGCAACCACACACACACAACCCCCCCACACACACACACACACACCCCCCCCCCACACCCCCCCACACACACAACCCCACACACACACACAACCCCACACGCACACACAACCCCACACACACACATACCCATCCACACACAACCCCACACACACAACCCCACCCACACCCCACCCACCCACACACAACCCCACCCACCCACAACCCCCCACACACACACAACCACACACCAGGATAGCAAACATAGCATAGCAAAACAAAACATAGCATAACATAACATAGCATAACAAAACATAGTATAGCATAACAAAATAAAAAAAACAGCATAACAAAACACCAACAAAACATAGCATAGCACAACAAAACATAGCATAGCATAACAAAACAGCATAACAAAGCATAGCATAGCATAGCATAACAAAACACAACAAAACATAGCATAGCATCACAAGACATAGCATAACAGAACATGGCATAAGAAAGCATTGCATAACAAAACATAGCATAGCAAAACAAAGCATAGCATAATAAAACAAAGCATAGTATAACAAAACATAGCATAGCAAAGCACAGCAAAACATAGCATAACAAAACACAGCATACCATAACAAAACAAAGCATAGTATAGCAAAACATAGCATAGCATAACAAAACATAGCATAGCATAACAAAACAAAGCATAGGATAGCAAAACAAAACATAGCATAGCATACAGCATCACACAGCACCACCACAGCATCACTCAGGAGCCCCACAACATCACTATGCGCTACCACAGCATCACTTGAACGCCACAGCATCACTCACTTGCCTCCACAACATCACTCAGCGCCACCACAGCATCAATCTGTACAACCATTTAACAACAACTGGTTCAAATATGTTCTCTCAATGTTTCAAGCTTTATTACAAATGTCACAAAAAGATGTTAAAATTTCACTTCTGTTCTTGGATTTTCGTCACAATAAAAAACACTGAACATAATCTTCACAAATGTTATTTACAAAAGTTTAAGCTATTGCCATTATAAATTACAATAACTTTTATTTAGGTATTAATTATTTTTTAAAAATTAAGTCATTGTTATTTGTAATATCAATACATGTAAGTCACGTAAATACAACACATATTGCATTACAAATGCTATAGGTGTCACATTTGCAAAAGTTATAACTATTGGCATTGTAAATGACAAAGCTATTAATTTCGCTATTTTCAAAACCAACACATAAATAAAACATGTCATTTACAATACCAATAGCTCAAACTTTCCTAATGCGAGACCTTGCATTGCAAATGCTTGTTTAGATGGTCATCGCGCAATTACGCTGTGCCCCTCTATATGGTATGTGGCTGCTTCACTAACAAACCGGGAGAATGGATTACGTATGCTGCAGGGGTGTCCTGCTCATTCAGGGGCACCCTCTCACTTAGAACCAAGCACCCTGCCTGAAGGATTGCAAAGGCCTGCTATAGGGGGGACTTATAGGTTTTAAGTGCAGTGACCCTAGATATAGGAAACCTGAATCGTTAGTAAGTGGTGCTAGCACCAGCTTACATAGGCTGCAATGGAAGGCTGTAGATCCATTTTGAATGGTCTCTCATGGGTGGCATAATACATGCTCAGCCCATGGGAGACCTCAGGGTACTTATGCCATGGCTACCTTAGTAACATATACTAGGGACTTATAAGGGTACCCCAGTATCCAATCTGAGATGTGCCTAAGTACTGAACACAACAGTTTAGGTAGAAAGCAGATAGACTGGGGTCCTGCTTAGCAGGATACCAGTCAGACTAGTTAAAATACAGCTTAGCACCAGGCAAAAGGTGGGGGTAACTATAGAAGCAGATCCTAATTTCCTACAATAAATACATCCTTCATCATAGGTCTGTTGCTTATGGTTGGAAGGGCAGTTAGTATATCCGTGGCAAATGGCTGGAAGGGCGGTTAGTATTGCGGTGACAAGACTACGCTCAAAAACAGAACAATACCATTTTTGACAGTCAGTCTCTAGATGAATCTTTCCTTAGCAGAATGGGATGCTGTTCTCGGTACAGCTTTTGAAGCTCATTTAGTGCTTTATCACTTGGCGGGGATGTGGCGTTTCGGTCAGAACGGCCTACTTTGGCTTTGGGAAACTGGGTGCGAGTCTAGGCGTATGCTCAAAATTCTGTGATTCTCATGTACCTACTAAAAATGAATGTGCCGTTGTGTAATTTAACTGGTGCTCATGTAAAGCGCTCCAATACCTTCGGGTCGAATTTGTACTATATAAAACTACCAAAAAAACAATGCCAGGAAATGTGCATCTCAATGTGGTCTACTGTGAGTTTTACCCACCATTTCACGGTTCACAAAATGAAGGACAGCGCAAGATGAATGCTAAGAATGTGTAAAACTAAAATAGAAGGAACATATTTTTGCTTGGGAAATCCAGCAGAATAAATAGGATTAAGATCAAGGACTATATTTCATTGCAAAATCTGCAGTCCTCTTCGAGGCACACGAGTCAATTCAGTTTGTTACAAGCATTATGCAAATAGTCAAGTTTGTAAGTGAGGGAGAAGAAACAAATCGACAGCAAAGCTTGTTTATGACAAACAAAATCATATCTGAGCTGCCTGACATTTCTAGTTTGATACTTGTACATGTGCGTAATCTATTTGCTTGAGCACAGTAAAGATTCATATTTTATCTTGACTCCCAATTTGATCCATTGGGGGTAAGTGATGGACGAGCATTTTTCTTCACATCAGATTTCCTTCTAACATGAACAGTATCTAAACAACCCCAGCTCCTGCAAAGGGCAATCACTGACAACCAGCTGTCACCAAATACAGGACTGTTGTTGCTGCAATAACACATTTTACTAGGAAAACCATCTTACACAATGACGGTTGCCACCCGTAATGTGCAACTCAGAAAATCAAAGACCAAAATCACAATCTGCAAAAAAGCTGGGACTCATGACTCAAGTAAATCTGCCTTTTCGCAATCAGCAACCTTTCATTGCTGTGGCTGGTTCAGGCCATGGTTGGTCGACAAATCGGGCACAGCTGCAAATAAGACTTCCCAGTTACATGCTCCCCATTCTCAGACCACCCACTCAAATAAGTTAATTAAGTTACTTCTTATTCCTGTGTATTAACAAGCTATAGGCATTAAGTAAGCTCTTCCTTGTACTTGCAGCGCTGAGGGAACTAAACGCTCTGCACGCCTGTCAGAAATCAGTGAGGTGCATTTAAGATCATTCCTGACAACTGGATAGTACCTCAGGTGGTGGCCAAAATCTCTAGGGCCACTCACTACCTTATACAGAGCACACCCAACATTTTGCACCACACCACTGTAATGCTGCTTAGTTTGGCCCCACTATAGATGAGGCTGCATGCATTGATCCAGGTTAATCCCACTTTCCCCCAGCCGCCCCCCTTCAAGCGAGAGATGGGAGGCTAACTCCCTCTCAAACAACAGCAGCAAGGATGGATGCAGAAGAAAGTTACTTAGTTGTAAAAAGAAAAGTGTGGAGTAGCACTCACAAACCTTGCCATGCCCTGAACGGCTGTACAAATAAACTGAAGAGACAGCCAGGTGGTATATATTTTGTACCATTAGACTGTTCCACCCACTCAAACCTACACCGTCTTTTTGAAAAAACAATGAGAGGAAAAAAATCCTTCAAAGTTGTAGGATGCTGACCCTCGTTGCCACTGTTTTGGGGGTTCTTCTGCACTCTCCTTGCCAGGATCTGCAGGAGAATGTCCCCAGAATGCTGCAGCTCTATATTCCCTCCTGCCCCTATAGGAGGGCGCGCATCCAGGAAGTTGGCTCTGACCTTGGAACTTGAACCCACCAATGGCTATTTTAACTATGAGATAGTGAACGGCTGAAAGCGACTGTGGTGGAGCTCCACTTACAGCACCTACCGTGGAGAGGGACTTTAACAGTAATATGAATCACATTGTCACCAGATTTATACATGTATATCTGATCACCGGGATCCAAATTCTTAACTGCACGGGCAAATAGGGTGGTTGTGATAGTCACAATGTGCGCCTTTACATATGCCTCTCGGTTGTTTAGGCCCTTCTGTATCCTCAGGCAAACAGAGTAAAGTTATATAGCAGCTGGGCAAGCTGAGTGGTTAAATCACAGTAGAGAAAACCCCCTTTCGAAGGCTTCCAATGCCAAAACGACAGATCCATCAAATACCTGTAATGAAATCTTCTACAACTTGGAAATAAAAAATAAAAAACGAACAAAAAAAAATACCTAATGACAACGAACTCTTTGTGAGCAATGGAAAAACTTTAGCAAATTTTTTAAATCTTAGAATGTTCAACATAAATAAAGTTTTCAGCACCTCCTGTATTCTATAAGTCTGTCAAACAAGAAGCATCGATTCTCCTACAGAGCTACAAGTTCACGAGAGAGTCAACATGTAACGATCATATTGTAAAGGGAAAATAACAGCTTTCATTCCCAGCCCGCCATTGAATACCCACCCGGTTTGGAAGCGTGGCCGTCCTTGTGTGGTAATTGAATATTGTCATGACAACAAAGCGTAATCCGCTGCGAATTACTTCATATGAATGCAAAACCATCCGCAGCCCCGGTAAACATTCTCATTTCAGAACAACCACGGGCTGTGCCTTGGGCAACAACAAAAGCTGTTTCCCTCTCATCAGAACAGAGTCGTACCGCAGCAAGGGTGTAGGAGACACTAACGTTTGCGAAGGGGTGGGGGGGGGGCAGTGGCGTCACTGGGGTTGGTGTCACCCGGTGCGGGTAACTCATGGTGTCACCCCCTCATGACTTACCGCATGGACCACCTCTGTCGGAAATGTATGGCGCTAGGTACTGTCTTACTCCCTATAGCTCCCTCTCTCTGTCTAGCTCCCTCTAGCTACCTCTCTCTGTCTTACTCCCTCTAGCTCCCTCTGGTTCCCTCTCTCTCTGTCTTACTCCCTCTAGCTCCCTCTCTCTCTGTCTTACTCCCTCTAGCTCCCTCTCTCTGTCTTGCTCCCTCTAGCTCCCTCTCTTACTCCTTCTAGCTCCCTCTCTCTCTGTTTTACTCCCTCTAGCTCCCTCTCTTTCCCTGTCTTGCTCCCTCTAGCTCCCCCTCTCTGTCTTACTCCCTCTAGCTCCCTCTCTCTCTGTCTTACTCCCTCTAGCTCCCTCTCTCTGTCTTGCTCCCTCTAGCTCCCTCTAGCTCCCTCTCTTACTCCTTCTAGCTCCCTCTCTCTCTGTCTTACTCGCTCTAGCTCCCTCTCTCTCTCTGTCTTACTCCCTCTAGCTCCCTGTCTTACTCCCTCTAGCTCCCTCTCTCTGTCTTACTCCCTCTAGCTCCTGCTCCCGCTCTCTTTCTCTTACTCCCTCTAGCTCCCACTCTCTCTCTTACTCCCTCTAGCTCCCTCTCTCTTACTCCCTCTAGCTCCCTCTCTCTCTGTCTTGCTCCCTCTAGCTCCCTCTCTCTGTTTTACTCCCTCTAGCTCCCTCTCTTTCCCTGTCTTGCTCCTCTAGCTCCCCCTCTCTGTCTTACTCCCTCTAGCTTCCTCTCTCTCTGTCTTACACCCTCTAGCCCCTCTCTCTTACTCCCTCTAGCTCCCTCTCTCTCTCTTACTCCCTCTAGCCCCCTCTCTCTCTGTCTTGCTCCCTCTATCTCTCTCTCTCTCTGTTTTACTCCCTCTAGCTCACTCTCACTCTGTCTTGCTCCCTCTAGCTCCTTCTCTCTCTCTTACTCCCTCTAGCTCCCTCTCTCTGTCTAGCGCCCTCCAGCTCACTCTCTCTCTGTCGTACTCCCTCTAGCTCTCTTACTCCCTCTAGCTCCCTCTCTCTGTCTAGCTCCCTCTCTCTCTGTCTTGCTCCCTCTAGCTCCCTCAGTCTCCCTCTCTCTGTCTTACTCCCTCTAGCTCCCTCTCTCTCTGTCTTACTCCCTCTAGCTCCCTCTCTCTCTGTCTTACTCCCGCTAGCTCCCTCTCTCTGTCTAGCTCCCTCTCTCTGTCTTACTTCCTCTAGCTCCCTCTGGTTCCCTCTCCCTCTGTCTTACTCCCTCTAGCTCCCTCTCTCTCTGTCTTACTCCCTCTAGCTCCCTCTCCCTCTGTTTTACTCCCTCTAGCTCCCTCTCTCTGTCTTGCTCCCTCTAGCTCCCTCTCTTACTCCTTCTAGCTCCCTCTCTCTGTCTTACTCCCTCTAGCTCCCTCTCTCTCTGTCTTACTCCCTCTAGCTCCCTCTCTCTGTCTTACTCCCTCTAGCTCCAGCTCTCTCTCTCTTACTCCCTCTAGCTCCCTCTCTCTCTCTTACTCCCTCTAGCTCCCTCTCTCTCTGTCTTGCTCCCTCTAGCTTCCTCTCTCTACGTTTTACTCCCTCTAGCTCCCTCTTTCTCTCTGTCTTGCTCCCTCTAGTTCCCTCTCTCTGTCTTACTCCCTTTAGCTTCTTCTCTCTCTGTCTTACTCCCTCTAGCCCCCTCTCTCTTACTCCCTCTAGCTCCCTCTCTCTCTCTTACTCCCTCTAGCCCCCTCTCTCTCTGTCTTGCTCCCTCTAGCTCTCTCTGTCTTACTCCCTCTAGCTCCCTCTCACTCTGTCTTGCTCCCTCTAGCTCCCTCTCTCTCTCTTACTCCCTCTAGCTCCCTCTCTCTGTCTAGCACCCTCTAGCTCACTCTCTCTCTGTCTTACTCCCTCTAGCTCCCTCTCTCTGTCTAGCTCCCTCTCTCTCTGTCTTGCTCCCTCTAGCTCCCTCTCCCTGTCTTACTCCCTCTAGCTCCCTCTCTCTCTGGCTTATTCCCTCTAGCTCCCTCTCTCTGTCTAGCTCCCTCTAGCTCCCTCTCTCTCTCTTACTCCCTCTAGCTCCCTCTCCCTCTGTCTTGCTCCCTCTAGCTCCCTCTCTCTCTATCTTAATCCCTCTAGCTCACTCTCTCTGTCTAACTCCCTCTCTCCCTGTCTTACTCCCTCTAGCTCCCTCTGTCTCCCTCTCTGTCTTACTCCCTCTAGCTCTCTCTCTGTCTTACTCCCTCTAGCTCCCTCTCTCTGTCTTACTCCCTCTAGCTCCCTCTCTCTTACTCCCTCTAGCTCCCTCTCTGTCTTGCTCCCTCTAGCTCACTCTCTCTCTGTCTTACTTCCTCTAGCTCCCTCTCTCTCTGTCTTACTCCCTCTAGCTCCCTCTCTCTTACTCCCTCTAGCTCCCTCTCTGTCTTGCTCCCTCTAGCTCCCTCTCTCTCTGTCTTGCTCCGTCTAGCTCCCTCTCTCTCTGTCTCACTCCCTCTAGCTCCCTCTCTCTCCGTCTTAGTCCCTCTAGCTCCCCCTCTTTCTGTCTTGCTCCCTCTAGATCCCTATCTCTCTCTTACTCCCTCTAGCTCCCTCTCTCTCTGTCTTGCTCCCTCTAGCTCCCTCTCTCTCTATCTTACTCCCTCTAGCTCCCTCTCTCTGTCTAGCTCCCTCTCTTGCTGTCTTACTTCCTCTAGCTCCCTCTGTCTCCCTCGCTCTCTGTCTTACTCTCTCTAGCTCCCTCTCTCTCTGTCTTAGTCCCTCTAGCTCCCTCTCTCTCTGTCTTACTCCCTCTAGCTCCCTCTCTCTCTGTCGTACTCCCTCTAGCTCCCTCTCTCTGTCTTCCTCCCTTTAGCTCCCTCTCTCTCTCACTCCCTCTAACACCCTCTCTCTCTGTCTTCCTCCCTCTAGCTCCCTCTCTCTCTCTATCCTACTCCCTCTAGCTCCCTCTCTGTCTTACTCCCTCTAGCTCCCTCTCTCTCTGTCTTGCTCCCTCTAGCTCCCTCTCTCTTATTCCCTCTAGCTCCCTCTCTCTTATTCCCTCTAGCTCCCTCTCTCTCTGCCTTGCTCCCTCTAGCTCCCTCTCTCTCTATCTTACTCCCTCTAGCTCCCTTTCTCTCTCTAGCTCCCTCTCTCTCTTTGTTACTCCCTCTTGCTCCCTCTCTCTCTGTCTTGCTCTCTCTAGCTCCCTCTCTCTGTATTACTCCCTCTAGCTCCCTCTGTCTCCCTCTCTCTCTTACTCCATCTGTCTTCCCTGGATCAGTATAAACAAGAGTGTGAGCAACAGGTGGCACTGTAATGAAGAGCAAGCTGAAGTTTGGAACTGGTTCACTGGAAAACTGAAGACTGCAAGATACTGAAAAATAGGAAACCATGCACCCTCAGATGAGCTAGGCTGCTATAGAGTTGCATTGTGAGCAAAGAAAATTGCAGTCAAGCATTGCAGATCTCCTGCGAGACCGTGGCGAGTGTGAACAGCATGAGGAACAAGCTTGCACAGGCAGCGACAGTAAAGGTGAGAGCAGAGGCGAGGCTGCAGTGCAGATTGGTGTCACCCCATGTGTTGGTGTCACCCGGTGCGGGCCGCACCCCCCGCACCCCCCTAGTGACGCCACTGGGGGGGGGGAGGGGCATCCTTGGGGACTCTCCATTGACCCTATAGAAAGTGCCCATGGTCTGCGAGCCATAGGCTCCGATAAACGTGTACAATCGCATAGTTCTAAATTGAAAAGGTGCACTTATGATAAAGGTGTACATATGACCACAGTATGCTTTCTTGTTTTTTACATTCTCCAAAGTAATTAAAAACCGTGTGAAAAAACATGAACCTTGAATCTTAATGCACCAAGCAAATAAGAGGTGGAGCGTAAAAAAGAAAGAATAAATCACATTTTCTTAATAACATTCTTAACGCCTTAACCGCGGCGGTTCTATTAGGTGGGCGGGGCTGCATCAGGCGTTGGCCGATGGCAGCACTAGCGAGGTAGTGCTCCCGTCGGCCAACGCCGACAGCAGCACGCAAGGGGTTAAACCTAAAAATGCAAATAGACTATTCCGAAACAAGTTGCATAGAAATAGCTCCAAAAAGCTATTGGCGCTAATAATAGTCAATAGTTGCAGTAGATTGGGACATATACACCATTTCAAGCTGACCACAATGGAGCGCGGGTCCACTACTTCAACCAGGTCTGCCCATGTCAAAGATTATACCTTCTGCCTTCAGTCTTTTAAGTCCTAATCCCCCACAGGAGGAGAATTGTGACGGCCCAATGGCGTCAGAGGAGGCATGTAGGGACCCACATGTTTTCAGGCAGAGGCAAACAGCAGGGCCCAGTCCGGGACCAGTTTCCGCAGCATCAAGTTCAGGATCAGTTTCCACTGGTCAGCTGTACAGTTGCATGAAAGGGCTCTTGTAGTTTGTTGTAACCCTGCAGCTTGAACAGGAGGTAAGACTTATGACCCTTTAAATCTACTTCTTTGTCATGGGTACAAGAGGACACTAGTACAGTCCTTCAGAGTTCCTCACAGGTCACAGATAGCAGGTTCAGTCTGCCTTGTTTCTTCTTCAGGTCCACGAGTGCTCTGAAGAGGGTGACTGGAGGTGTGACATTTAGGCCTACCACAAGCTAGAGGGTGGGAATAACTCATGGGCATGCTCTAAACAATCAGGTAAAAGTTTCTTGAACCAAATCTACCTAATTTGGGCATTTCGAAGATGGCGTAAGTATTTTATCACACAAAACTTGAGGGCTAGGGCTGAGTGGGGAGAATATTATGTTAATCCTAGTATCTTCCCACATATAGTATCCAGTTTTAAGCAGCCACTGTACCTCCAATAAACCCAGAGACAGACGTCTGGTAGGACAAAAGCAGGGAAATGCTGCAACCAGACAGAGGATACACAAGAATTGTCTAGGCATCCTGTTTTCACCCTTTGAAGTGCTCCCCAAGTGTTATATGTAAAATCCAGAGATAGAATTCTGGTAAGACAAAACAGGGACTTCCAGTAACCAAACAGTGGATACACAAGAATTGTCTTGACATCCAGTTTTTGCCCTTTGATTTGTGCCTTAAGTGGTATATGTAAAACCAAGCAGACCTGTCAAGCTGGATTTCATACTCAAGCAGTATTTGACAATGTAATGTCAAAAAGGATGGTCACAGCCCTCACACTGCATAATCTATGAGATTCAGAGGAGTCATCTCTGATCATTCAGGCCAACCATATCAGTCACAGCTGAGCAATCGTATAGTCCTGGGAAACATTTCACACCGATTCAAGTGCTAATTACTGGCTAGGAGGAGTTGGAGAGCAAATGCAAATAGCATACAGGATCTTTAGGCAGGCAAAATGCAACTTTCTAAAATTTAGAGTTCCTTAAGATTTGTTAAAAATCTGACTATAGAATTCCATTGGATTTATAATAAATATTAAAAACCGTTTTTTTTCCTTTTTTATCCAGCTAGTCCTATTCCTGAGATGCAGTATTAGGATGTTAATCCGTATTCTGATAATCTACGTCGGGCAGCTAGATCTGCCAAATTAAAATTTGTTTTTGGGTGCTTATCCATGTAAAGACTTGTTAACATTAAATGTCTGCGTGTCCTACATTTATATACCATGCACAAGTCCTTCTGGGCAACAAAACGTACATATGGGTCACTAATTAATTTGTCAAGGGTGGTTTTGTCCTGTCAAAGGAGTTAATTTTTACAGAGCAAATTTCTATTTTTACAATACTACAGTGAGGCTATAATGGAAGACCTGAAGCCATGTTTTACACTGTCACTGTGTTGGATGGGTCAGTAAGTGCTGCAGTTCATTAGTGACATTTAACTCACAGTCCCTGGATGCAACATGTACCATATATAAGGGACTTATAGATAAGTTAGATATGCTAATTAGGAGAATGCTAATTTGACCATGTTTAAAAGGGGGTCAGGCACTTTAGTACTGGTTAGCGGCGGCAAAGTGCACAGAGTTCTACAGCCAGCAAAAACAGTCAAAGCACAACTATAGAGGTATATAACACAAAAGTTGGTCTTTCAGAAAAGTATGTTATAAAAAACACTGAATTAAAATCTCTGAATGGCTTCCAACAGTGGCATTTTCCATCACTGCAATCCCTGAGCATTTTCATCAGAAGAACCACCTCCGCCATAGCCGCAGTGCTGCTGTGGGCACTGTGGAACCAGGGAAAGAGATTACTATTGCCAGCCTCCCCGTTGAAAAACTGTGTGCTCATGAGCAATCATATTTTCAACATATTCGTCTGCTCCCATTTGCTCTAGCATTCAATAAGATGGGGATTGGGAGTGAGGATTCTACTGCAGGCAGCTGAAGTGTATTGATTGCTTTCCTGTGGCTGGAAGGTGGAGTATGCACTCAATGCAGCAAGTTACAGTATAAAACACAATACAAAAAACTGTAAACTTTTACTGTCTAATCTGGGGAAAGAATTCTTGCACATGAATGACATGAGTGTAGAATGCTTGCAAACCGAATATGTGAAGACGCAGACAAACGTGAGAAGCCTTATGAAATGAAATGAAATGAAATGAAAAAAGAACTTAATTAAGCGCACTGTGGCCAAGCGGCTTCCTATGAGACACATATGAAATACGCCTTGTGTTTGAGAGGCTCACAAAAATGAGATGCAGTGTGTGTTTGTTAGAAAGAAATGCTTTACAAATGCGAAAAGCCTGATGTGAGAGAAACAGATACAAGAAGCCCAGTATGTGAGTCGCTCATAAAAACAAGATGTATGTGTGTGTGCAGTGCATGCATGCGTGTGTGTCAACATGTTCTCAAAATCAAGAGGCAATGTGTGTGTGAGAGGTGCAACCAACCAAATGAGACAGGACTATTTATTAGGCACAAAGTACCCTCATACATGAGATGCTTGAAAAAAATTGAGGAATGTGGGACAGGCTTGTGTGTTTGGGTGATGCTTAGGTATTCAATAAGTCTAAAGGCTTCTTTAGAGCCAGAAATTGGATTCATTCTTAGAATCATTTGAAGCATCCTGGTTTCAATGAGTATTTACTTTTGGAAGAGGTACTGTCCGGTTGTTACCAGTTTTGGAAAATTTGCACAAAGTACAGTCTGAATGTGTATTATTAAAAAAAGAAAAACATTGAAAGCACTGTACCACTTAAACAATGAGTGGCTAATGTATATCTTCTGATGCAATGCATCATCATTAGTAGAAAGTAGAATAGCACCATGCCTACTAAGATACTGCACCTACTTTGTCTCTTCCTACGCTGGTGCACTTTGGGCTGCCTTGCTCCAATGAACGCACCCTTGCACTAGAGAACAATGCATCTCCCTCAGATTGGTTTATCTTGCATTTATTTTTCACTTATTGTGTCTGTAATTATATTTTACATGCGGTTTTTGCCCCCGGTCAGGGTCACTGTATTTATGTGGTATAGAGGACCATATTATGTGGCGGAGAGGACCAAGTTATGCAGTAATGAAAAGCAAATTATGTGGCATATTTTGTGATGTGTCACTTCATGATTTTGACATTTTTTACACATCCTAACACTGGGCAGACGTTTCACCTCATTTGGTACCAATTAATGCCCAGATACAGGAATATGCAGTTGAAAGGTGAGCAGTCAACCTTTGTGAAGGTCTTTTCGCTGCATGGTTACTTATGTTGATGCATAGTAAATTCTGATCCGTTTGAGCTAGAACAAAATATTTTGTTTCACCCTGCAGATTATGCATCTGATGATGGATTATGTGACAAATGTGTCAAATACATAATTATGTCGAAAATGTAGCAGCTGCAAACCCGCATTATTCCAGCTCAAGGCGCTCTGTTCGACAGGATACTAGTAAAAGTCACTAGCTGGCCACCATGTATAAACGTACAAAAGATAAGCACCATAAGGGACAACAGCACTTGTCAAGGCAGTCTATGCTCAGAAATGTGGTCACCATCATGTGAGCCATCATGAATACCAAAAGCAGTCAATGAAATATCTGAACATGTAAGAAAATAGAGAACGGAAAAAAACAGCTGGCCAAGGGGAAGAAAACAGTAAAGTTTCAAGACAGAAGCCCCGAAGTCCTACCACATGACATTCGATCAGCCCTCTGATGTGGGCTATTTTCTTTGTGGCTGTCTCAGTCTCCACCGCAAGGGCACAACATCAAAGGCTGCAGTTAAAGCCTTTGAATACATATAACGAGCTTGACCTGATGTACATTAAGGTCAGGACTTAGAGAGGCCGAATGACAATGGGCTGCTCTGGCTGTCAAAGCATGAGGTGTGCCTGCCCCCTAGCTCCCTCCGGGTGAGCCAGTGGCCTAATTGAGCTGCTCTTGGAATGCTGTTAGAAATTGCTTTGCAGGGGACTGGTGCAAGGGAGAGGGCCAGAGGAGTTGGGGAGGGCCAGCATGGGGGCTCTTCATTTATTTGTGTCTACCTTCCCTGCATGGAAGAGGCATTTCCATTCAAATTAGTCTCTACTGTTCTTTGCCTGCCATAAAGCTGGGTATGAGTCCCAGCGTCAGCTCAATATTCTGGGCAAATCACTTATCTCAAAGAGCTAAAAAAATGTGTCTGTCCCTCTGTAATGTTATCTGGAGCTCATGTAAAGCACTCCAATACCTCTGGGCCAATTTGTCCTATATAAAACTGCATGCATTTGGGGAAAGTGAGACTATTTTTTTAATGTATTCTTGCATTTACACACTAGCATCATTTTCTGTATTGGAAAATACATGTGATGTTAGCAGTAAAACAAAAAAAACCACTGATACTCCTTTCACCAGTTTCTGAGCATTGGAGGGCCTCTCTTATGTGGAAAAGAAGTATCTAAAAGCCCAGGGTGAGTGTAAAAGACAGTCGACCATTAATTAAAACTTCCACAGCAAACATATAGATAGAAAAGCAATTAAACAGGAGTTCAAGTCTTTTTTCATAATTCTGAGCTTCTAACTTATATTTTTTCCATAGGAATGTTATTTTCAATTTAAGTGCTGGCCCTATATGCCCTAGTATACTCTAATTACCGCACATGTTTGCCAACACTTAGCTCCATGATAGTAACCAAGTCGTTTATTGCAAAAGGTTACGATTTGCGAATGTGGGGCACTTTTTTGGGCTCCCTGGGCCTAATTATTGGCCCAATCCAACCCTGCATTCAATTGTGCGTTGTTTCTGGCGTGGGTTAACTCATACACACAAGTCCACTTCTGGCTGTGCACTTCTTGCATATGGCTGAGTTACACAGGTATCAAAGATCTTGCTCTTATGACCACTTCATGAAAAAAGCCTTCCTGAAATCAAGTAAGCAATGAACATGATTCATTCAAGGATTTAAAATGTTTTTCGATATGGGGTCCTTACTTTAAAAAGAAATGAGAATATGTTTATTAAATATTTTTAAAAAACAGAAAATGAGAGAACCTTTGAATTGGTTTCAAAAGACCACTGGATCAGACAAATGATTCAATGATAATTTGTTATTTTGATCCAAACATCTACCCCCGCCTCCATTGTAGTCACGATCACTGTTCAAGCATTTTATGCACAGAAAAGGGAGTGAAGTTCAAGCAGGGACTTCATCACTGTCTCTGTTTAAACGTCAGATGTTGTTCAAGTGTACACTCAAACAAAAATTCCTTTACGAGGCCGTGGACATCTGTTTTGAAGCGGGAACAGTTTTCACAGTGGGGGTGCTGACCATTAGAGTCAGCTCAAGCAAATAATAAGAATCTTGAAAAATACCTATGTCCTGAATTAGTGAGTGTAGGGAATGAACGAACACTTTACCTCCTACAGCCTTCACAACTTTTAAAAAAATAGTCTCCGGTGATGCACATATTCCTAAACGTAACGGTGAGAGATGGTTTAAATGTGGCACAATATAGTCTGTCCATTTATTGTAGTAGATTTAGCTTTGTGTGTATCACTCAATATATTAATGTACCCTAACTTGTTTTTAAACCCGACTTAAAAGACAGAGGGGCTGATTTACAAAGTTAAAACTTACACTTTTATGTACGTTTACAATTGTTTGCTATTCACAAACGTATTATACTAGTAGTATCTTTTACAAGTGCAGAGTCTCTGCACATAAAAAGATAGGACAGACCTATCTTTTTATGTGCGCACACTCCACAGTCATAAAGATACTACTAGTAAAATACCTTTGTGAATAGCAAACAATCGTAAACATACACAAAAGTGCAAGTTAGTCTTTGTAAATCAAGCCCAGTATGTCTGAGTCACAAAAGGCAGTATGACGGAGATGTACGTACATCAGTGGAAATTTCCTAATAAAGGCACAGTATGAGTTATTATACAACAGTTGAATAACAACAACCAAAATATATTCCTTCTTGAATTGAGAGATGTGCTCCTCGATAACGAATATCACAATACAATGTGTCAGTTCTGTGAAAATGCCCATGGTTCCCTGGAAGACACATGTTAACCGATCTTCATGATCAGATTGTAATGTACTTTGTGTCAAGCAGCTGTTTAGTTCTTAAAAGCATTTAACCTTTCACTCTTTCAAATGCAGAAAGAAAAAGAAACCTCAACTTCTTAACCATTCTCCTGCTTAACGTGTGCAGGTTACCTCTCACACCTAGTTCGCGCGCCACTGGAAGCATGCAGGTGTGAGGCAGGGCAGCCCTTTGATCGGCCTCTTTGTTATGTTGAAGCTTGGCTTCGAAGCGTCAGTTGGGGTGGGGCTGAGGAGGCCCTGAGGGCTGACATTTTTGTCCTCCTCTTTCCTTCACCTTTGTCCCCTGTGTCCCCCCCTCCAAAATCTGGGGGGGGGGGGTAAATCCCCTATGTCCCCCACACTTCCTCCACCCATGTACAGCGGTACCTGTTATCACCCGGTATCATCATCTGGGCGGTTTTATTAAATTCCCAAATAAACAGCTCCCTTTGGGCAAGCTTAATTTTTTTCCTTTACACTAAAATATATCCACCCAAAAATACACGGAGTGCAAGTCAATAAATACATGTATTTAGTTAAAAGAAAGATACAATAAAAAAAAAATGTTCATGCTCCAGAAAACTGCTAAAGCATTTCTGTGGCATCAGGGTTAATAAGTAGTAGCGCACAGACTGGATATTTGACTGCAGCAAGACATCGAAAGAGGACTTGAGTAGAGTGTGCTGCAAACAGATTCACCTCTAGTTGATCCCTAGAAAGTGATGGAAGTCTCTGAGAAGATCTTACAAAATGTATCAAACCACAATAACAGTGATAGTTTTCCTGCTTGCGTAATTTAGTCCTTCGATGATGAACTCGCCTAGTCGCAATAACCCTAGTCATTTCAGTTTCCATTTGGGTAGGTGTAACCAACTTCGTGGTAAAAATTATGGTGTCCATGTAATCAGAATTTGGGTGTCAAAATCATGGTATCGTTAAAGTAAACATGTTCACTCTGTAGAGTTCAGGAAGAACTGGTTTGTTTGTTGTGGTTGGGTACATTTTAAGGGGGTTATACAAGACTGCAAATGAGAAGTCTGAAATGTTATGCATATACTGATAGTCAATTAAAACAACCTCCCTTACCACCACATTGATATCGAATTTAGAAACCTCTCTCCAGAACAATGATCGGCATCCTAGTGCGAATCTGCACTTGAGAAACTAGCAACCACAGAATAACAACAAAACAAACATAGGGCAGTAGTATTGTAGAATCACATGTCACGTACATGCCATCCTCATGCCTACATATTTATTTCTTCTATTTCATTGTACAGTCTTCAAGCACGAACCATCAGGGAAAGCAAGGGGTGGGGAAGGGATTCACACTTTGATGGAAAGCTCTTATAAAATCCCTAAACACCAACAAACGGCCCAGTGAATTGTCATACGTAGAGCACCTTCCCTAAAGTGCTATGGATACCTATATTTTAATGGTTTCACTTGAAAGGGTTTTAGGTAATGACCCTTACTTTGAGACCTAGAGAGCACTTTAGAATCAAGTGTAATTCATAAAAAGTTAATGAAGTGAAGCAACTTAGTGCTAAGCCAGCCATAAAATAATAAAAGAGCAGGACAGCTTAGCATATGTGTAAATCCTCAAGCCGATCTCACTTCTGACAAGGGCTAATGGGACGCTTGAAATATCATCGACCCATTCATCCTCTTGAGTACTGAAAAAGGTCTTTGAATTTTAAAGCACACATTTCAACAGGAAGGATGAATAATTCGTCTCCAATCTACACAGCGTCCTACACTTGCCCTGTATATATTCAAAAGCCATGGCAAATGCAGAGTTTGTACGGGAAGTGACAGTCTGTAGTGTAAAGCCTGCCACCTGTGAACATTAGCTGTTGCAGCCAGTGGGCAGTACTGCAGAAAGACACGTGCTTAGCCTGGTTTACCCACTTAACAGACAATGTTATAGCTTCTGTAATGGCACTGCTGCATTACCTTTGATTTCGGAAGAAGATTACCCTACCCATCTTCCAGGGATATGAACATGCTTCATTGTTCTAACTCGCCGTCTTCTGCATCTGTCAATATTTGAGCAGGATTTGTCCTTGTTTTAATTCCTGGCCTTACCACATCCCGCCCAAAGTGCTAAAATACAAAAACATAGGATGTCATTTAGAGGACATCCAAATGGTGACTGTCACATCCACCAGCTTTGAGATTCCAATGGTCCATCTAAGGGTCGGGAACAGCAGGGCTTCCACGGGTAGAGCCTCAGCCGGGTCTACTTGCAGAAATCCATGGCAGCTCTGCTGGTGGACATCTTTTGTAGATGGTGTATCTGCCACAGGAACTCCAGGCTATGGTGGTGGTAGCAGTGACAATGTCTCTGTATTTCCCTACCCACACTTTTACGCGAAGCATAACAGTCATGGCAAGGGAACACAATTAATGGTCGTGCATGTTGGGGCTACTGACTTTTCAAGATTTCATAAACACTTGCTTCGGGAGTTTGTTTACAAAATATGAAAAATACATATCAAGCAGGTGGAATAAACATTGTACTCAGCATTCAGCTCTTCCTTGAGTGCTTCCACCGGCAGAATCATGGATGGTAGACAGATCACTCTATATAGAGGGTGGTCATTTATCTGGAAAGTAGAGTCCAGGATCTGCTCTGACCTAGTAGGCTGGAAGCAGACCATGAACCCCAGAAATGACACCATAGTTCTGACTTGTAGGTTCTCTCCAACCATGTAGAACTATAATGTAAAAGCACACACATGACAGTAATCTATGGAGGCTTTCCTCTGCACTTTCCCCCAAAGAGCTGTCGCACAAGCCACATGGGGACCCCACTCTGGCACAGGACTTAATTATTATTATTATTTTTAAATCCAGAAATTCGGATCACTACGTTATCCTCTTCTTAGATTCATGGCAGAATTCGGGAACCCAAGTTGATCCGCTAATTGATCCGATAGTTGATCTGCTAATCTGGTCCATTTTGCAGAATTTCAACAAGTTTTTAAAAAAAATGATCCAGAGGCTATTCAAACCATGATTGATTATTGTGCATTGATGTCCTGCAGGGAAAACTATGAAATCTAAAAGAAGATATCTTGGAAAAGCAGGCCTTTTGCTAGCAGGATGGACTCTTGGTGATGAGAATCACCCGCAATATAGAAGAACAATAATTTTCTTCTTGGCTAATAAACACATTTCAGATCTTCTGTGAAATATCAAATAGTGAATTGTTGTATGAAATAAAATCAGGGGTGAATTCAACAGTTTGGGCACTACAAACAATCTGGAGCAGCCTTCTCTGTTGATCTTATCAACCCAGACCATAAGGACAAATGTAGTGTGCAGAAAATGAAAAGGTGATTGAAGAAGGGAGAAGTCAAATATTAAAGTTAATGAAAAAGGACCTGTGGCTTCATGAAGTTGACATGCAGTGGATAAGCCCTTATGGTCAATTTGCTGATCTTCCATTAAACAGTGCTATATGGACATATATTTAGAGATACAGTGTTATTTACCTTGACATCAAGCATCTTCTACTAATTAAATACAGTATATCATGCATGCCATGTTCCCTGGTACAGACTTTTGTGGTAGTTCAATCTGGTTCACCCATTAAGTTGAACAACAATGGCATTGTGGATGGTGTGACACAGTCTACTTAGCTCGCCTGTGCCATTACAAAAGGTGGCCAATCTTATGCTATCCAGTCTTGGCCCTGCTCCAAAAGAAACAGTCCAGCCTATACTTCTATGCCTTGTCCCCCCTCAATGAGAACATGCACAATGTCATTCAGGTATCAATTGGTGGAGGCAAGAACACTTCTATGAAAAGAATTCCCAGTCTATAGGTGGTGCCTGTGGTACAATTGCTCATATTACAAGCGAAAATGAAGAAATACCACATTAACAAGGATGGAGTGAAAGTACAGCTGAAAAGATCTGTTGAGGACACAACAAAGTATTAATTTGTGGTGCGGTAACAACACATTAGTTAGGAGGGTTCGCCATTCAAGAGAGTTGTGAAAGGCACCATAACTCAAATATCTAATTCAACAGGGAGCTAACAGCTCATAAAAATCTCCAAATCACCAAAGTGGACAAGGCATTGAGACAAAAGTTCCAGCTTTCACCAGATAACCCAAGGCCCGCACAGAGCTACAGAGCCACACCAGCTGTAGTAATATGCTGTACAAATACCAATGAAAAGAATAATATGTAGACCGAGGGGAATGCCAGTGTCACCATAAACTTAGTATGAGTCAACAATCCATGGGGATGTATTTCATAATATTGCAGGTGAAACAGGACATGTACATCAATGTAGAAGGACGATATGTATTCACAGGAGACAGTAAGCCATGGCATGCAATACATGCGCCACCTAAAAAGTACATGGAAATAGAGGTTTCATCACGTTCTTCATATAAAAACACCTTTCCTGGTACCTTTGACTGTTAAACATTTAAGTGCTTGTGGGGACTGTTGTGAAATTGACCGAGTGCTGCGCTGAAACGCACTCACCTCTGGGAGACTGCTGCTGCTGGGCGCTGGGCTGCTGACACCGTTTGTGAACCCTGTTGACGGCGCCATCCACCATCTCGGCTGCCAAGGGGAGGAACTACGGTTCCCAGCGTCCCTAGCGGCCGTACACCACCACTTCCTGTCCCGCGCACCAGGAGGTGCTTAAAATCGCGGAGCTTCCTCCGCGTCGCGGACGCGCGCGGACGGCGCCGGGCGGAGCCCGGGCAGAGGGCGGGCCGTCTGTGGCCGTCAGTGGACAGCAGTGGTCGGGCAGGCCACCCCCCTAATATTTCCTCTCAAAGGTGAGCACTTCACTAGGATAACAAAATGGGCGATTGTACGACTATCGGCAATAATATTGATGATTCTACCCAGGGTGTTGATACCTCCGTCTCCCTTATTACATCCTTTGAGACATTGATAGAAACAGCTTTTAATGAGATTGTGGAGACTGAGAGGAGGTTTTCCATGGGTTCATTTACCACCAACAATAAATTGAGTGTAATAAGTAGTACAAGTTGTACAAATGGAAATATACATATAACCCCTGCAGTCATCGTGGTTAAGCCATCACATCCTCCTGTTAATGTGCCCATTGTTCTGAATGACGAAAATACAGTGACTTACATAGCACAAGACCCCGCCTCTTCAATACCAGCTGTTGTCACCCCAAAGCCGGTACTGATATCAACACCCCCTGTATCCTCGCTGACTGAAATCGTTCCTACTATTACAATAGCTTCCCAGGACGACGTTATTACCCTGGACAGTATGGAATCTAGTAGCAATAAACAGGGAGGGGAAAAACGTAAAAGAGGCATTACTAAGCAAAGTGCTAACAAAAGGAAACAACCTTTAATCCACAAGAATCAGCCCACACCCCAAAATTTGTGGAATAAACAAAAATCTTCGGGGGCACAAACTGTCTTTACGGAGGATAAAGATTTAGCGGACACGGACAGTACCTCTGCCGCATCAATCAATCACTCGAGTGGGAACTCTAACACTGTATGGACCCAAACAACACTAATGGGAGATAATTATAATCTCTCAAGACAAAACGTGAACCTCATAGAAACTATAGTGGATACTATTTTTAACCGGCTAGAAAAGCAAATGATCAGCCAGTTTAATAATGTTTTTAAAAGACTTGATAGATTAGACAACCTGGTCAAAAATGGAGAAATAAAAAGGAAGGGGTCTGTCATTCTGGATCAAATCAGAGCCGACCGTCTTTTAAAAGAATTGGAATCTGTAAACAACACATTGTCATTAAAGAAACAGGAAATTACTACCTTTTTGGGTGGGGCTATGAGTAACCCTGGAACATTACCCCCGCCTACTGCACCATCTACAATTCAACCCCGATCCACTAATGGAGGGTCAAATCTGACAAAATCCAATTTACCCACTAAACCTACCCCCACACCTGCCCCTAGAAAAATTACCACCTCCCTTATTACCAACAACACTGCCTCCAACCGCAATAATGGTCTTACCCAACCTACAACAGCATTAAGACCAACTGTTGCTAACAATAATGAGGGTATTGGCCAACAAGGGACAAGCAAACCTTTTAAACATCAAGGGCCTGCCTTACATTTGCCTCCGGATGCTTGTCCTTTTGTTTTGGTCCTTGCAGGTGTACCGCCGTTGAGGGAGGACCAGGGGGAATCATGGGTGCAATTGCGAAATAAATGCATAGACTGGCTGACTAAGCACAAAGGCGTTGGATATGATATCTCAAGAGAGATTCTATCGGCCCGCAGGGTGTCGTGGGTCGGGCCCTTAATTAAAGATAAGGAAGGGGACTGCATAGTTCTTAATTTTCAAAACCCAGGTACTGTGAGAAACCTCCTTATCAGAAACAGTAACTGTTCTGCAATTTCTACTGTTATAACTATGTATGATGTAATAGCCCTGCAGGAGACATGGGATATGGCCTATGATTTTTGGCTAGATGGGTATACATCTTATTTTTTAGCAGCCCAACCTTCAAATTCAGGTCGTAATAAAGGAGGGCTGCAGTTTCTATTATCAGTTAAAATGAATGGATCTGCGAAGGTACTAAATACACTATCCCCAAACTTTCTTGCTTTGGAAGTCACATTGATTAATAAATCCAAATGTGTTTATATTAATTTTTATAATGCCACTCAAAGTACTGGCGATATCGAAAACCTCAATTCCCTGAATGAGTTTATGTATAATTTTAAAGAGAGTCAAACCACGTCGATATATTTTATACTGTTGGGAGATTTTAATGTACATTTATGTCAACAAAACTGTCAGTTAGAAGATACTTTGAACTTAGATATGTTTCAGCCCCCACATTTTGAACACTCTGGTAAAGGGATAGCTCTAGAAGATCTTCTTCTTCAAAATGATCTTTATGAACCGGAGTTTTATGATAGCAATGAAAGGGTTCCAACCTACAGAGCTAGGGATTGCAACACTATCATTGACTATATATTTATCTCACCGGCTATGTTGCAGAATGTTATTTTTTATAATGCTATACACACCACACACAGTGATCACAACCCAGTTGTGTTGAACATGGAGGATAATATTTTATTTTTGTTTAATAAAAACCCTGAAGTAGACATTGCTGTAGATATAACTTCAAAGGATCAAGGGAGACACGTGAAATGGAGTAAAATTATTCCTGAGGATTTCCTTTACTCCCTTAAGGAGAAAGTGGGCAGCGATATTAATGTCTGCAGGGAGCCACTGAAGTTCAAAGGGAATATTATTGGGTCTTTTGAAGCCATCTGTCGACAGGTGGCAGATGACCTAAAATGTAAACCTACAAAGAGAGAGAAAAAGGTAGAGGGGTGGTTTAATAGCGCATGCTCCAAATCACATCGAGAATTACATAAAGCACTGAAAAAAGTACCCCGTGATAGATTGGAGGTGGCTAGGCTTAGGAAACAGTATACTATGGACATTCAAATGAGGAAAAGGGAAATTAAGAAACAGGCCTGGGAGGATTTGTATGACAAAGCAACCCTGAGGGATAGTGCAAAATTTTGGACCATTGTAAATACCCCTCTGTTCAATGGGAAAGAAAATGCACCACTGGAGGTTAATATCCCTGAGAAGGAATGGCTTAACCATTTTCAAAAAATTTATGGTAGCAACCTCGATCTAGGACAATCAGATCTTCCATTGATCCACATACAAGACCCCCTCCAAAGTTTTACCATTAAAGAAGTTCAGAGTGCAATTGAGGATATGTCATCACAGAAGGCTCCCGGTCCAGATGGCGTACCCGCTGATATGTTTAAAACAAATCCCGAAATGTGGTCAGTTGTACTTACTAACGTTTTTAACGTAGTTGGTATAGATAAGATAAGACCTCCAACTACCTGGTCACAGTCAGTCATCATCCCCATCTTTAAGAAGGGTCAACGGGGGGACCCTAGATGCTACAGACCCATATCTCTGTTAGATTC
This sequence comes from Lissotriton helveticus, assembly GCF_964261635.1. Taxonomy (NCBI): domain Eukaryota; kingdom Metazoa; phylum Chordata; class Amphibia; order Caudata; family Salamandridae; genus Lissotriton; species Lissotriton helveticus. Next base: position 1,347,070,119 of record NC_136059.1, read on the forward strand.
CTCATTCAAAATCTTGGGCAAAATAATACTGGAAAGAATCTCAGTTTGGGCCACTAATAAAAACATCTTGTGTGAAGCTCAGTATGGCTTTAGATCTGCCAGAGGCACAGAAGATCAATGCCTCAATTTACACCTTATACTGAGCAAATACACTGTAGCATCAAAGGGGATGATGTATTTGGCCTTCATGGACTTGTCCACAGCTTTTGACCTAGTCAATAGGTCAAAGCTGTGGACAATACTCCTTGAAAAGGGGCTGGACCGTGCACTTGTGGATTTTTTGGCGCGTCTCCACAGTGACTTAAGGGCAACTATCCGCATGTCTCAAGAAGGGAACTGCACCGCTTTTTTTAAATCGGGAAGGGGAGTGCGCCAAGGGTGCATTTTGGCACCTATGCTCTTCTCCCTTTATATTAATTCCTTGGGTGAGTCCCTAAAAACTGCCTCTACAGATGTGCCTCGTATGGGTGGTTCCGTGATGCCGGTACTTTTATATGCCGACGACACGGTACTGATGTCAAGGACCCCTAGGGGTCTTCAACATCTATTAAACACTTTTGGGGCCTTCATGCAAGAGCTGGAATTAGTGATTAATGCAGGAAAATCACATGTTATGGCTGTGGGTAATTGCAAGAGTAATCCCAGAACCCTGTCCTGTAATGGATCCGCACTCACCAAAGTTAAAGCCTTTACATACTTAGGAGTGGTGTTCGATGAGAAGGGGACATGGGCACCACAAATCCAGAACAAGACCGCTGCAGTAAAACGATCATCTGCTGCTATACTGGGGTTCGCAAAACGCCTTGGTGGCAAACCTCCAGAGGCCATATTATCCATATACAAAGCTAAAACTCTGGCAATAGCCAGATATGGAGCCTCTATTTGGGGTTATAAGAACACAACCCACATTCAAAGAGCAGAGAATATATTCCTGCGATCCGCCCTAGGCTTACCAAAATCCACACCTGCTTTCTCAATCCATATGGAATTAGGGATGGGTTATATTGAAGATATGTTGTCCCTGGCACCATTAAGGGCATGGATTAAAACTTGGCTTAACCCCAATTTAACACTTAATCATAAGATTATTAAAGACTGCATGGGGCGGGATCGAGTGGCAGAGATTGAGTGGCTTGCATACATTAAAAAAACAGCAGGATATCTGGGCCGCCCTGATCTATACTCAAATCCTGAAGGCCTAAAAAAAGAAGACATTAGTTGGGTAAAATTGGAATATGTAAAGAAAAGAGAAGCTGAAAGAGAATCTTGCGAAATCACAAAGCCAACCGTGAGATCACATTTCCTGACTATTACATCATTAGCTATCGAACCATACTTGGCAATGGTAAACAAACCTTTCCATCGGTGGGTTCTCACTAAATTCCGATTCAACCAGGCTCACCTTTTGCTGGGTGATTATAGTAAATGGTGTAAGCCCCGTGAGAATGCCCCTTGCAAGTGTGACGATTTTTCAGACCAGGATTCTGTGCATTTTTTCTTTTTTTGTCCATTCTTTAGACATGCTAGAGAGAAATATATTAAGCCTATACTAAAAGAACAAATGTTTATCCAAGTTAAACCGGCTATTCTATACCTACAGCTGATGGAAACACCTTTAATTATGTATGGGGTAGCAAATTTCCTTACAATGTCTATTAGGTCTAGACGAAAAAGACTTTAATCACCAACAACCTGACTTAGTCTTTGTAAAAAACTGTACGCCTTGTCAGGGTAGCACTATAAAATGATTGTATTATAGGCTTGTAAATATTATTATAAATAGATCATGCACCAAATCCTTTAGTACAACCTGTGTAAATGAACCGAAATTTTGTAGGCTACTATAGACAGTGTAAATATGATGTAAACTCTTTGTAAAATCCTTGTAAATATATCTTTGTATTATTAGAAATTTGCACATAATGTCGCTTGTTTTAATATTGTTATATAAAAAATTCTTTTGTATATCCCTGTGATCAACTTTGAATGTATAGCATACTTTTATGATTTTTATTTAATCGAATAAAGTGTTTTTGACTTGACTTGACTTACTGTTATAACTATGTTACCTTTGAGTTATTTCTACAGACAAATGGTAATACAACCTCGGCCTCCTTTAATGCAATTTCAACCATCATCAATGCATTTCCAACCATCACCTATGTATTTTCAGCCACCGCCTATGCAATTCCAACCTGCCCCATTCCCATTTAAGATGTTCAATAGATTTGCACCTTTGTCGGATCTGGATATGCAAGATTGACCATCTCTGACTGACTCTGTTGCATCATCTCTGTCACCAATTTCCGAACCCCAGGTTGTTCCACAACCTTTGCCTCGGACTGTTATGAGTCAAAAACCTCCGATTCATAGACAATCGTCCCTGGATTCCGAACTATCTCTTGTCAGCTGGAATATAGCAGGACTAAAATCCAAATTGAAAATTAAAGAATGGTTAAATTGGGTCGACAATAACTGTGACATATTGATGTTACAAGAAACTTGGTGTACAACGACACCAACAATGGAGGGTTTCTGTTGTTATAACTTAAAGGCTTCCCCCTCTCATATGGGTCGGCCCAGTGGGGGTCTATCCATCTGGTCCAAAATAAAATCCGGGGTGCAAACTAAATTGATCCCTACACCGGGTAATTGTTTTATGGCTATGAAGTACATTAACAGACTGAAATTGTGCATTATTAATTTTTATAATAATGATTTTGTAACTCGTCCTAAGGATAATTTTATTTCATTGTTTATTTTTATTGATGATATTATGGAAGGGCATAAGTATGGGCCCTTTGATGGCATTTGCATTGGAGGGGATTTTCATGCCCATATGTATCGCAATAGCCCATTATGCAAAAACGGTGAGGAGCTGAAAAACCATCTAGCCTCCCGCGACCTAGTAAATGTAATGGAAAATGCAGGTTCTAGTGCAAATTATATAACAACACCTACTTTTATAGGTCATGGCTGTGCCTCTACGATAGATTACATATTTACATGCCCAACATTAAGCGACATAATTTTAAAAGCAGAAGTCATCTGTTCCACTTATAGCGACCACTATCCGCTTAGAATATATTTACACAATCCACAGACCATGAAGGCTGCAGCAAAGTTAAAGTTAGAGATTGGGCCACAAAATCTGGCATTATCTACCGATAGATTAAGACTAGTATGGAAAGGGGTGGACAATAAAGACATTCTAGCCAGAGTAATTAAGAAACATCCTGAGACAGTAGAGACTTGCCTGTCACACATGAGTCCTGGTAGTGATGTGGTTGATGCCTTTGGCAACCTATGTGGGGCCATTAAAAGAGAATCCTCTAAACCAGCCAGGCAGAATATAGCTCATGGTCCCCGCTGGTTTGATTCTTCTTGCTCTAAGGCCAATAGAGACCTGAGGGCTGCTTTAAAAATTAACCCTAGGGATGCTTCACTCGTGAGAGACTTAAGATCAAAATATAAAACTGCCCTACGCATTAGATCCGAGGCTATAGTGATTAATCACTGGGAATCTCTCACGCGTACTGCCACACTAAAGGACACAACAGGTTTTTGGAGAGAAGTTAAGTCCCTAAGATCTTTTGGTTCTAGCATCAACCCAATTAACTGTAACATAACGGGTGAGGCGTGGGTAGAGCATTTTTCTCAAATTTATGCTATATCAGCCACTCCTCTAGATACTGTCCCCCTATCCAATAGCGCTGCACCCCTGACCTTTTCATTAATGGAGGTCGAGGATGCTATAACTGATAGCGCCAGTAATAAAGCCCCCGGCCCGGACAGTCTTTCTATTGACCAGATTAAATCAGAAATTAATTTTTGGGCCCCTCTATTATGCAACTTATTTAACAACCTGAGTGACAGCTCAACTCCAGAATCCTGGTCGAACAGTGTAATCGTACCGATATTTAAAAAAGGTGACAGGTCGGACCCCGCCTGCTACCGCCCGATTTCACTGATCGATAATACGTTAAAGGTCCTTGGAAGGGTAATCTTTAAACGGATAAGGAATTGGGCTGAGGATAACAACGTTCTTCATTGTAGTCAACTGGGATTTAGAAGCCAAGTAGGCACTGTTGAACAATGTCTAAATTTAAATTTGATCATGGCCAAATACATCATTGTTAAAAAATCCCCTCTTTATTTAGGTTTCATGGATCTGAGTTCCGCATTTGATTTTGTTAATCGTTCTAGGTTGTGGTCAGTTTTGCTTGATTATGGTTTGGATGACTCACTGGTGTATTTTCTTTCTGATTTACATAGGGACTTAAAAGCGAGAGTACGAATCAATAATGATGGCGATCTATCCAATGATGTTCTTATCAGCAGAGGAGTTAGACAGGGCTGCGTACTCGCCCCACTGCTTTTTATTTTATATATTAACGGGTTGAGTAGCACTTTGAGTAAGATTACTAAGGACGTCCCAATTATAAATGGCTCCCCCATTACTACCTTACTCTATGCGGATGACGCAGTATTAATGGGGCGTACCGAGAATGCTTTACGCATTTTAATCTCTGGGTTTGTTGCCTTTATGTCCGACCTTGGTTTAAATACCAATTTTAAAAAATCTTTTATCATGAATTGCGGATCAAAAAAGTACAATATCACATCAATTAAATCCGGCAACAATATTTTAAAATGCACTAGCACTTTCCCCTACTTAGGGTTGTTATTCTCCAACTCAGGCTCATGGCAGCCACATGCTGCCTATGCGAGAAATAAAATTGGCAAGTCAATCAATTCAATTTTATCTCTCCGACAACCCAAACTGGCTGATGTCGTTACACCCCTGCTCAACATTTATCGTACTCAATGCCAGCCAACTGGGACATATGGAGCAGAAGTGTGGGGTTACTGTAACAGCACGGCTCTCCAGTCGGAGGAAAACAGATTTTGCAGGAGGGTGTTGGGGGGAGTTCTCTGTGCCCCTACATTTATTTGTCACAATGAACTGAGGCTGCCATATATTGTTGATTTTATTAGGTCTAGGCCTGCTCTTTTCTGGATCAAAATATGGTTAAACCCAGCAGCATCCTTAACGTGCAGTATAATATCTGACTGTTTGTTAAGCGATAGATTCTATCACATACCTTGGTTAAATGCAGTCAAGAATAGCCTGCAGAGCGTGGGTCAAGGTTCTTTATTTAGTTCCCCTAATTCTATTGTACCCGCTCATAAGAATAGTATTAAACGGGCATTGCTTGACTCATATAAAGAGGAACGAATGAGATCTGAATCTATTAAACCTGTTGTTATTAGATATCTGCGCATTATTGACTCAGGCAGTGATAATTTGAATAATTTTTACAGATACTTGTCAATACCAATAGGAAAGTGGAACCAGAGCCTTTTATTCAGGTTTCGGGATGGAAGCATAGTTAATTTGCTCAGCTTCCCCCTTGGCTATAACAAAAAACTAGAAGAGTTGGATTGTCCCTGCCCTCATGGCGGAAAACAAAGTTTATTGCACTATCTCTTCTTCTGTGGCCATTATAAATCGTATACCTGTAAATATTTAAGGCCGATTCTTCACAAATATAACCTTAGAGACTTCAATCTCGCATTAAAATTTTTCAAAATGCTGCACATAGATGAGGTTATATATACTGTAAGCTGCTTTATAAAAGTTTGTGTGAGATCGAGGGCAAGCATGGAACATGGATAATGGATAACAGTACTAAGTTTTATGCATTTTTTGCACTTTATCACTCTGTTGCAAATTGACTACAGATTTAATTGTATATGTGTTTCGATACAAACGATCACTTCGGGAGTATATAAAATGAACACTGTGATTAAGTACTCCTATAGATTAATGTTTCTCCCTCCATTATGTATTTTGTACTTTATACTATGTACATCGCACTTTATGATATATATGCTGCCTAAACCCAACTGGATAATCAGTTTTTAATCTTTTATACATGTTTTTAATCTGTTTTAAATGTATTTTCATTCTGTATGTACTTTTATGGATGTACTAAAAATCCGAATAAAGATCATTTGAATTTTGAATTGAATTGAAGTGCTTGTCCAGATCAACCTTGTACTTTATTTATTTTCACAGAAACAGGCAAAAATCTTTCCAACAGAAACATTTCACATGTCAACAGGTTGTGGTGCATAGGCAGAATAAGCAGTGACGAAGCATAGGCTCCCGCAGCACAATGGTGCAGGGGCCCCCCAGGTCCAGGTGCACCCTCAGCACAGTGCCCTGACCAGAGAGCTCCTGATTGAGTCCCGAAGGGGGCCCCTCCATGTACCTTGTAGGGGAGCCCCTCAAGCTTTGTATTGCCACTGAGAATAAGCTATAAAATGAGGTGTATAAATCAATTAAGTGGAGGGTTGCTTACAAGTGGAGATGACCATCTCCCGACTGAAAAAAACAAGAGGAATGCTGGGACACTAATACTGCCCCTCCCCCCAGGAGTACATAAGCAGTACTTACCCAGCAGCCCTCCTGTACTAACAAGCCCAGACAGGAAGGCCGGCCGCCCGGGAGGGAGGGAGGGGCGTATGAAGGTGTCGAGGACTACGGGACCCGGAGTAATGTAGATTACCGGTAAGTAATAGGACATTACCCCCAGGTCCCTCCGTCCTCGACACCTTCATAATTACCAGTGGAAAATACCAAAGCAGAAAACCTGGCCTTCCGCACGTACAAGCACACCCAGGAAACCACAACAAAGCAGCCAACAAAGGGAGCACCGAGAAGGAGGAAGGAAGACCGCAGGAAACAGCCGACCGGCGACCCAGAACAGGACAGCAGGGACAAGGACCGGAGACAAAGAAAAAAGGCCAGGGCACCAAGAAAGGAGGCCACCAACCCGAGAAACCGGCAACCGGGACCCGGACCAGGACACCAAGAGCAGGCAAAACAACCCACCGGAGAAGACCGCCAAGGCCAGAACCAGCAGGAAGGCACACAGGGCCAGGCAGACACACCAGGAAGACGAGACAACCTGGAAGAAAGCCAAAGAAATAAACGGACAGAAGAGCACAGGCACAAGCACCCAGCCCAAAAAGGAAGGAGAAGCACAGGCCAGAAACACGGCCAAACACCCAAAAAGAAAGGACTCGAGCCCAAGAGACCCGAAGAGGAAACCCGGCCGAGGAGGCCCAGGAAGCAACAAGCACCCAGGAGCTGAACAGGATCGAGAACCTGACCCAAAAGACAGGGACGGAGAAGAACCCCAGAACCCAGCCGAAAGCCCACCAAACAAGGAGAGGCCAACAAGACCGGAAACCAGCCACAAAGAAAACACAACCAGGTCGGGAACAGAGAAACCGACCACAAGTCCAGAAAACCCCAACCCCAAAGGGAAGAAACACAAGGCAGGAGGGGAGCAGAGAGCAACCGGGAAACCCCAGCAGCCGCCCAACGAACAAAAGGGCAGCACAAAAGAAGGCGCCCACACGGCACAGGACCACCCAGGAACCCCACACCCAGGCCAGACAAGCAGCAAGGCCAGGAGCAGCGGAAAAGAAAAGCCCAGGGAGCAGAGCACCCAGACCACAACCACAAGGACCAAACCCAGCAACACCGGAGAGGAGCCAAGCAAACAGCAAAAAAACAGGGCAATAAAACGCCAACAGAACCGGGAAGCCAGGACCAGAACCAAGCAACCCGACCCCGGGCAGACCCAAGCAAACCCCCAAAGGAGAGCAGAGGACCAAGCAGCAGGAAAACCACAGACAACCCACCGCCAGGCGGGAGGGACTCGCAGAGGCAAGAGCACCACAGAACCGCACACCAACCAGAGAGGGAGGGGGGCGGGGCACCCAAACAGACCCATACCAGGAACAAAGCCGGGGAACATTGTGATTAACAAGGACCCCCTGGATAATGCTCTATTAGACTCCTAGGGCAGGGTAAACAACCTGTATGCGAAAAATTCCTAGGCAGTCAACAACTTTCAAAAATAAACAAGTAAGAGAACCCAAGTCAAGGACAGTTGCAAAAGCTGAGGAGATGATCTGAATTCATCAATTTTTAATAAAAAACACAAATGTGTGTATAGTGTAAACAATAGCAAAAACACAATTCAATAATAAAAGGTCTAATTAACACAATGCTAAAAATTCACAACCAAGGAATTACATTAAAAGCAATTACAATTCAATTTATGAAAGGAACACCAATTCTGACGGTGTCCGGCTGAAGGACAAAAACAGTACTCGACGCGCGTTTCGGCGACTTAACGCCTTCTTCAGGATCCACAAGGCATTTTCATGCAGACCAGGGATTTGTTCGGTCAATGCTCGGGCCGAGCCGGGGAAGCAAGGGAGGAAGAAGCGAGCCAGGACCACAGAACCAGGAAGAACCCGGAAACGTCCGGCAACAAACCCCCAGAGCAGGCCAAAAAAGACAGCACAGCCCGAAAACCCAGGAGGCACAGCCTGAGGACACATACAACCAGCAAGAAGCCGGCAGAACCGGAGCCACAGAACCCCACACAGGCCCACAACACCGGGAAAACAAGCCCGGGAAGAGAACCACCAGCAGGAGAAGGCCCAGAAGGAACCACCCGGAAGCGCCCCAAAAGCAGAACACCCCGCCAGGACCCGAAGGGAGACCAGCAAGGAAGCCAAGCCCAAAAAGGAGCCTCACACGCCGGAGCGGCACGCCCCAGCCGAAAACTCAGCCAGGCACCCACCAAGGGAACCAGACGAGACCAGAACAACCCAGGGAGCAAACACCCCGAGAGCAGAAGGACCAAGAAGCCAACAGCACCCAGCAGCCCCAGGAGGCCAGGTAGGCACCAACCGAGCCCGACCAGGCACAACCACCGAGCAGACAGCAGAGCATGAGAACACCAGCTCCAAGAAGACCGACATCCCAGCAAGCCCGGCAGGCCAGGAGGCAGTCCAGGGACCCCGCGCCCGCACAGCCAGGCAGCCGGGCGGGGAGAAGAAGAGAAGCACCGCCACTCAAGCCCAGCAGGAGCAGCACCAGCACACCATCCAATCTGTCGACAGACAGAAAAAAAGAACAAGAGGGCTGCTGGGTAAGTACTGCTTATGTACTCCCAGGAGGGGGGTTGGGGGGGGCAGTATTAGTGTCCCAGCATTCCTCTTGTTTTTTTCTGTCGGGAGATGGTCATCTCCACTTGTAAGTATGAAGGTGTCGAGGACGGAGGGACCTGGGGGTAATAGAGGAATTCAATCTCAGATGAACCATGTACAATAGCGTGTAGGGTCACCCACTGTGGGGGAGGGTGGCAGACAGTGGCACAATTGAGGGTGGAACTGAGCATTCAGTGAAGAAATGTGATGGAAATATGTGTGCACTCTGAGTGGATGTGAGAAGAGAAGGAACATTAATATTTTCATGGACAGTAGGAAGTACTGTATCATCAAGATAAAGGATCTAGGACTGAGCCTTATGTAATGCCTCCGTGTGAATCTGAGGGTCTATGATAAGAAGTCTGGGACACAGCAGCTAGTACCATATGTTGTCCCATTGTCTCTCCCATGTGATGTGTCCTCAACACCACACAGGCTATACTTGTGGGTATGTCATTTACTTGCTGCCAGCAAAGTTTAAACAAATATTTTCAATTACTCTTATCCAAAAAGTGACATAGACATTTGTTGAAGGTATATTAACAGCTTGCATTAATGTTTGTGGACTAGGTTTTGGTGTTATGTAAAAGCACTGGGGTTGAGGGTGCCCTAGAGCTGCATTCCTCTAAGCTCTTTTTGGAATCATGGAATCTGAGTTATCCTGTTATTATATGTTCTGGATATTGTGTTTTTGTCAGACTGAGGTTGGGTGGCAGTGCCATGATCAATGTCCCAGAGGTTTACAGTTTTGATAACTCAGCGGTCGGTCTGCCAGTGGTCATTTGGCAATTGTGCATACATTTCTTAGGCAGGGAACATGCTATGCAACAATGTTTACAGCATTTCCTTGTGTAGCAAGTTAGGTCACAATCACTGGGCCTACCTGTCAAACGACGGCTTCTCTCCACAGTCAAACGCATCCTGTAGTTCCTTGACAAGGTTGGCCTGTCCTGGAAGTCTAAAGAGACCCTCCTCCTTGAGTCCTCTCTGCCGGATGAAATCTACGCATTGCTCCACCAGCAATGGAGCCAGCCGATTGCCATACCGTTTCTCGAACCGGACTGTTTCTTCCAACTTCTGACCAAATATACCTGTTTGGAAATGGAGAACAAAAATTGAAGATTTGAATGTGAAATACCTTAATGTTCCTGCCTATCAGCGTATTAAAGAAGGTTTAAGAATCTTTGGAGAAAATGTACTTAACAACATTGATCATGCAATGAATAAATAGGTGGAAAAACATAAAATGTGAAGACCTCTAATGCCTCTTAATGCCCCTTATCAGCGGAAAGTCTTTGTCCAGAAATCTCCCCCTCTTTTGAATTACTGATACTATGATATTGGTAGTTCTAGCAGTATCGCGGGGAGATTACTTCTGATTACAGCACATAAGCAATAACATGCAGCCATCTGTTTTTCACACCTATTCTTACAGGGATTTCCTAATGTTCATGCTTTTAGCAGATGAAGTGCCCTGGTGGATTCTTCTGGACCTCCATATTCCTCTATTACTTTTAATCTCAGTGGGGCTGGGAACTCATATTATGAGCCCCAGAACTACCGGGGCACTTGTCTTAAATCTCTCAGTCTTTCTAGTATCAAGCCTAGCTAAATGTTTTTTTTTTATTTGATGTATTGGCTATTTGACAGTTGTACATGTTGCATGGAGACGGTTTTTGATGCCATAGTTATGTTTTATTATTGTTTATTGTTTTTGTGTAAACACGTGTGTCCTATACAGGTTTTGGTTGATTCTGCTAGGTGTTAAATACTGATCAGTTATGAGTTCCTGCCATGCTGTTATGTTTTACTTTATAGACCGATCCCGAGCATCTTGAGCAAAGAGGAAATGTGTCCAGACCAAAGTGATACCTTGTATAGCACGTGATAGATGGATATTTTTTGTGTGGCTGAGTTTATCTACGTTTCTTTAAAAAAAGATTTTTGTTGATTTTCAGCATTAAACCTAAATGGAATTACATGATCAGGTGTACCCAGGTATAGGCCGCTGTCTATACATGGCCGACGCAATTTTCATGAGGGCAGAGAACAATGGCTGGCTTTTATACACGTCGCATATTGAACAACAACCAGGAGGATCTTGCTACATTGACCATAAATGAAAGTCCGTGGTTGGTGGTTCAAGTCACCAAACCGAAAAGGCAGGTGATCCATGGGCGGCTATGAACAGTCTTGGAATGTGCTCCAGCCTTTGCCCTGCCTCGTGTGAATGGACTGAGTAGCAGAAACGAGTCCATTTTGTATTTCCATCTCCCGCCACCATTCACAAGACAGTAGATCAAAAAACTGCTCTGCAGCTTCTCTGCCCCGCTGTAGCTAGTCTGAGGCTCCACTGCTGTGACCTATCTCGTGAACAAAACAAAAGACAATTCACCCTAGTTCAGAATCTAGAACCACACACGCTCAACTTGAACACTGAGAGATGGCATTCACCACACATTAACTAATTTGACCCATTCTCTTCTCGTAATGCAAAAAAATAGATTATGGACAGGCCCCAGTCCAAATTTTCCCTACTTCTTTAATAAATTGAGCCAAGGGACATATGCCCCCTAAACTGCTTTTTGTGGTCTCACTACAGACAGCTAAAGCTGTCTTCCACCGACAGCATTGTATACCATATTTATTAGAGTCAATCCTTCCTAAAGAGTGGATGGCTTTTGTGTCATTTTGATAGATATTGGAGACTACTATTGGTCGCACTTTTATATAAAGGTAAGCAAGACCAATTGGCATTGACTGAGCTTGTTTATCTGTTTGCTCACAACCTCCTGTGTGCAGGACAAAGCACTACTGGACTTGACAGAAATGTCTTGCCTTCTTGGCCATAGAAAAAAGGAACAAAAACTTTTTGAGGGAACATGTAACTCCTTACCTCCTAGCCACTTGGGCCATGGGACAAAGCAATCTTAGACTGCACTGAAATTGCTTACAGCTCTCCTGTCTTACCCAAACCGGGTAAGAACAGCTAGAAGTTCAAAGTTCTTGTGTGTAGGCCTTCATAGGAGCCAGAAAAGAAAGACAAATGTTTCCTTGACTAGACATCGAATACTTGGACTAGAAAAAACAAAACAATGTGATGAACAGAGAAAATAGTGGTAAGGAAAACAGTGGTACAAGGACGGCCATTTTTTGTGCTGCTCTTGCTCCTTTCTGGGGGCCAGGAGCCCAGGACCACAACATCCAGCCTCCTTTGCGGCCTGTCTGCCGCCGACGTCACCCGCAGCACCAGCAGGCATGGTAAAAACCTCTGAGGGCTCTCGCAGAGCAGGACCCCCATTGTTTGTGCTGCTCTTGCTCCTTGCTGGGGTCCGGGGGCCTGGATCATTGTTGATGTGTTCATTGATGCGTGTTTTAATTTTCCTGGTTGTCATGCCCACGTACCTCAAGTTGCATGGGTACGTGAGGAGATAGACCACGTTCTCCGTGTTGCAGTTACTGAAATGGTTAAGTATCCACGGCCATGTGGTTCCAATGGTAACAGTCTTCATGTTTGTAGTGAGGGGGCATGCGACCCAACCCCCGCACGAAAAAAGACCAGTAGGTCTCTGAGTGCTCCGTAATGTCAATTGATTATCCTATTGAGGTTCCGGATCTTTAGCCCTTACAAGCTCATCCCGCAAGTTTTTACTTATTTTAAATGCGAACGGGGGGTTCCCAGTGTTTTTCCGCCCCTTGAAGGATATGCCAGTTCTTTTTAATGATTCTCTGTACATTCTTTGAGGCTGGGGTAAAGGTTGTGACACACACCATCCTATCCGACTTCTCTTTAGTGATTGATTCGAGTAGAGCATCGCGATTGACATTTCTTGCTCTTTTCTTTGGCCTTCTGATAAGTTTTTTGGGTAGTGTCGATCTTGTAATTTGGAATCCAGCTCCTCTGCTTGTGTTTGGAATGTGTTTGTTTCAGAACAGTTTCTGCGTATCCTAAGAAACTGTCCGATCGGGGGTTGTCCCTCAGGGCTTTGGGGTGATAGTTTTCATAAAGCAATAGGCTGTTCTTGTTGGTTGCTTTATTGTGGACTTTGGTACTGATGCCCTCTGTGTCCATTGTGATGTCTAGGTCTAGGAACACCGCGTGATTCTTGTTCATTGAGAGGGTAAATCTGAGGTGTCTATCTTTTGTGTTGATCCACTCTACAAAGGATTCGGCTGTGGTCTGGTCCCCCCGCCAGACAATAAAAACGTCATCAATAAAGCGTTTCCATGTCCTCAGGTTTGAGGAAAAAGGGTTACTGCCATGGAAGATGCAGTCTTCCTGAAACTGGTGTATATATAGACATGCAAGGCTTGGGGCAAATGTACTGCCCATCGAGGTGCCGGTGATTTTCTGTCAGGGCTATCTCTGCACATTTCAAAACGAATTGTTGCGGTGTTTGGAAATTCCAGTCTGTACTGCGAAGGATTTGTTCTACCACTTCCAAGGTGCGTTGTTGGGGGATGCTCGTATAGAGCGCCTCAATGTCCATTGTGATGAACATATCTTCCGTGATGTTAGTATCTAGATCCCTCAGGTGGCAAAGTACATCTTTTGTGTCCCTTAGCTGCTATGTGGAGGGAACCTCTCCATGTGTATTTTAGGTAGAGTATAAAATTTCAGTTTTCTAGGGTTGTCATTCACAAGGAAGTCAGCGTCTTGCTTGGTGATCCAGTCATTGCAGAGAGCTTCGCTGATGATTGTGTTGATCTTAATAGTCAGTCGTTTGGTCGGATCGGTGGTGTATTTCTCATTTGCTGGTGTCATCTGTTAGAAGACGATTGCACTCATCTCTATACATTGATCTGTTCATCAGAACTATCGCCCCACCTTTGTCAGCTGGTTTGACTGTTAACTCTGTGTTGTTTTTGAGTTTCTCTAGAGCTTGTCGTTCTCGATTTGAGAGGTTCTGAAAACCTTTTCTCCTCTGAAGTTGATTTGTTCCACCTCTGTAAGTACTGTTTGTTCAAACGTTAGAATGTGCCATGGAATTGTCTGGGTAGGAGGCACAAATCTGGATTTCTTCCTGAGTCCTGTATCATTGTTTTCAAGTTGTCCGTTATTTGCTTCCCCAAAATGATTGCGCAGTTTGATCTTTCTAAAGAATTGTGCTAATTTGGTGTTAAGCACAAAAGTGTCATTGGCTGGTGTAGGGACAAAACCAAGTCCTTTGGAGAGAACTGACTCTTCATCTTCAGTGAGCAGGCAGTCACTTAAGGTGACAATGTTAGTTACTCTCTGCTTGTTGAGGGGCCGTTCCCTCTCCCCTTGCTCCGGGTTGTCATTGCCACTGGGGTTTGATCTTCCCATTGTACCGTTGTATTCTGCCTTTTTTGTCTTCCTTTGCCACGGCCGTGGCCCCGGTATAAAAAAGGCTGTGGTCCAAGTGGAAATCCGAAACCGGGTCCATAGATAGGTTGTTGCCAGAACCCATATTGAGGCAGTGGTGGGTGCATCACTTGTGGGTGATGGTTCTGTTGTCTTCTGCCCTGGGAATTATCAGTGCTTTCATCACTGCTGCTCCCACTTGAGCTCCTCTCTTCCCCGGAGCTAAAAGTCCAGTTTTGTGGGGTCGCCCTAAACCGTTGTTGCCTTCTGTTCTGTTGGGGTTGGGCAGGTCTTTCGTAATAATCGTCAGTGGTGTATGGATAAATGGTTTATTTACTGAATTTTTGAACATCTTTCTTCAGTTTAGTGAGTTTAGACTGAGTCAGGTATTCCTGGTATTCCGAGTGATCCTTGTTGATTTATTCCAGTTTTTTCGGAAAACAGTTGTCTGTACCATGGTTTTGAGTCTGTCCTCACTTTGTTGGATCTCCACCAACAATGCATCTGCTAGTTCCCTAGCAGTGTTGATGATAAGGACTAGCCAGTCCTTTGTACACTTCCATGCTATTCCCGACCAGTTTGTGCAAAATACTTTATTATTAAGAAACAATCTGGGTTCGTTAGTGACGATAAGTTCCATTAGTGCACTGTTCTTTCGCAAGAAAAGCTCCATGGAGAGCTGTCCGGATGCGGTCTTTCTTTTTATTGGTCAGTGCCTCCCATTCATCTGTATTCTGGACCGTCTGTGCTACTACTGTCTCCGCCAGTAGAGATGGTGTTCTAACCATAGTTCTCCTCACTAAATGCTAGTTCCGTGTCTATATTGGCATGACACCACACCAATTATTACATTAAAGGGTGTGTTTGCACTTTTGGCTATTTAGAGATGCCTGGTCACAATACCAGGTATTCTCAATTCAATCCACACACTAAGGTGGTTCTGAACCCCTAACTATGTTCCCACTGCTGTAAACCGTACTAAATATGTAACCACAAAAGGCCAGAACATTCTGGACAGAGGGAACCAGAGGCACAGGGTACTGGTAGATGGCAGCCTCCAACATAAACTGTGTATCAGAATGAGCCATTCCCAGTCTCGGTGTCACTAGTGGAAGTGCAGTGTTTCAATTGTGAGCGCTGGCATCTCACAAAAAGTGAAGGACTGGTCTCACACACCACCGGGTGTCATGCTTCATCATTGACCAGTCCTCGCCCTCTAAAACCTTGGTTTGATAAGAGGGCGGGCATACACCTGACGACAGGGATGCACTTCTAAACTAAGCGGGGGCCCAAAGAAACCTGAAGAGTGAATTAAAAAGCCATCATGAATGTCAGCTTAAATTTAATATTGCCAGCAATCATATGGTAGTTTAAAAGAAGGTGATCGGTGTCATGGGGATATTAGTGTCTCACCAACGCTGTGAAAGAGGTCAACATGTTTCTGCCTGTAGGCCCATGTGGGTCCGCGGCATTCTTCAGGACCATGAACAAACGGGTTCCGCTCTTACCAAACTATGGCCAGAGGGTTCCACTCAGTGGGGGGATAGCGATCACACTCAACTTAGAATTGGCTAGATCTTTATTGCCTGAAAGAAAAAAGAAAATGAATAAACTAACAACATTGTCACATAACTAGTGCACACATTTCCAAATTAAGCCATAATCACCATGGTTCTAGCGTGAGTGGCTAATAGTGCAACAGTCAAGTGAGAAAAGAATTATTGGAGAGATTATCCGCATTGTGCTTATCCTAAAATGAGGTCAGAATGGCCCCATAGGAGGGAAGTGGCAGATGAACCCATTAGGTCCAGGAACTAGAATGGTTTGGGGAGAAAGAAAACAGAAACACGCTCTGTTAGAGGCCACTGGGGGGCCTGTCTCAAGAAACAACATGTGTGTCTAAAATGCCATTAAAATGGATCGTATGACCTGTAGGGAGAGAAACCATCCAACACCGCACTCATACTCTTACTGTTCAATGACGTGGTCTCCGCCTCTATGCCTATGTCTGCATGCCTTCGCTCCTCGCTGGTGAAGTGAATTCAATGCTGACTCGTATTTATAATCTAAGCCACAGCAATTAACGAGGTGATTAATGAGCGCTGCTTCGGAGCCGCTGTGCGCGATCCGGTATCTATGTAGTGCCCAAATATGGTCCCCGGAACCATTTGTCCAATTGCGTTGAATAGAAATAGTGCAGTGTCCGCTGCCGTGTGCGAAGCATCTCGCCTGTGGGTATGCGTGGATACGTCCTACTCAGAGGAATGTTCATGCACACTAGAGTAGCATCGGTGTTAGTCTAGAGACCGAGCTGCGCATGCGCCAGGTCTATATGAAACACGCATGTGTGTTAAAATGGCCCAGAAAAAGAATGGTCTGAGGTTAAAAAAACCCGCGTGTGGTGCAGTATCGCCAGTAGTGGTGTCAGCAAATAAATTATGGCTAAGACACGTGCTGAACACTCTTGTGGTACACAATGGTGCTTGTCAGCTAATCGTATTTACTAACCATTGATGCTTGCAGCTTAGTCATCGTGTATGATGCGGTGTCGTCGGCAATGATGTCGGCATAAACATGATGACTATGACTCGTATTGAAAAACTCTTGAGGTACACCATGGCGCTCGTCACCTAATTCCTCATCATATTTTCTACCCAATGATACTTGCAACTTACAGTCATACAAAGGGAAAAAAGGAGAATATGTAAGAGAAAGGTTTTAGGGGTTCTGGGGCTCAATGGTTATAACCATTTGGTATTAGTAATGGAAGCAAGATGTTTCGGGTAAATGAGTAAGGGTGGATGTATATATAGAGAGAAATTGGTTTAGTACTCAGACTCAGTGTTCTGGATGTACAAATCGAACAGTGATCAGAAGTTACGAATTCTATGTTGGTAGAGTATAAATTGGTAATAGAGTTTCTGCAATAGACCCCCTAATGGCATGTTTGTGTATAAGTAGATAGCCACCCCAATGGAGGGATCCAGACAAGAGACAGAAGGAACAGCATATTTTTAAGCAAAGGTCATGCGATCATGACCAGCATAATGTTCCAGGTGACATCTAATAGTTCTGCCCTGGCATATAGTTGCAATTGAATACCACGTGTTCCGACCTGCATCTTATCTAGTTTTGCAATTCTCTTAGATATGATAATGCCTGCAGAGAAGCCAATACCACCCTACGCAGGGCTTAGTAGCATAACCCTAGAGACCCGACTACGATTAAGGAAAGCAGGAAACGGTATAAGCATGCCATTAAAATAAGAAAGCCGGCCGTGAAGGAGAAGTGAGAAACAATAGTGGGTGTTTACCGTTCTAAAGACCCCCAAGCCTTCTGGAAAGCAGTACGGTCTGTCTTATCTCCCACCCTACCAGCCGATAAAGTAACTGTCCATATTTCAGCTGAGACTTCGGTGACGCATTATGCTGGCCTGTACTCTACCGACTTTAGTGCTGCTGATGCCCCAGCACAGTTGAATTCAGTGTGCCCAAACCTTATCTTTAATGAAGGGGAGGTCCTAAAAGCAATTGTTAATAGTAAAGGTAAGAAAGCTCCGGGGCCAGATGGTATTCCATTGGATTTATTCATGGAAGACTCAGTATTCTGGAGGCCGGTGCTCACTTCAGTATTTAATTTGGTTTGTAGTGAGGGAGTGCCAAAGTTGTGGCGTTCATCCGTTATAGTGCCTGTATTCAAAAAAGGAAACGTGCACGATCCTAAATTCTACCGCCCAATATTCCTTTTGGATTCCTCTGTCAAGGTAATTGGGAGAGTTGTGCTAGACCGCCTATTGGACTGGATCAATGACAATCACAATCTGGCTTCCAGTCAGGATGGGTTTAGAAAGGGGCTAGGCACAATCAAAGAGTGCCTCAATCTCCATCTTATTTTGGCTAAATACAAATACGTGAAGGGCGCTTCCATGCATCTGCCATTTATGTACCTGACCAGTGTATTTGACTATGTATCCCGCTCCAAGTTGTGGGACATCCTAGTAAATATGTGAGTTGACGCGGGTCTGGTCTCCTTCTTGAGGCTTCTCCATCATGATCTTTCCACTTCAGTGAGGTATATTAATGCTGGAAAATGTTCAGAGCCGTTCAGCATCAAGAGCGGGGTGCGCCAAGGTTGCGTCCTTGCCCCAATCCTATTTCTCCTTTTTACCAACAATCTGGAGAACACTTTAGTTTCGGTTGGGGCTGACGTTCCTCAAGTGGAAAAAAGGATGTACCGGCGCTACCAAATAGCGGACGACGCAGTCCTCTTGGCAAGGACTAGGAATGCTCTTAAAGAACTTAGCTTCAGCTTTATTAGCTTTATCAATAACCTGGGTCTGGAGCCAAACTACAATAAAACCTTCACTATGATATGTGGCCCGAAAAATACTAAATCCTGCAGTTTGAACATAGAAAGCAAACATTTGGAGAGGGTTAGTTCCTTTCCTTACCTAGGTTTGGAGTTTGGTGAAGGTTGGGGATTTGGGGCTGTAGGGGTGTACTTGCCATGTAGACTGAGGAGAATAGATTTTGCCATATAGTTTTAGGTGTTCTCCCCTCATTGCTGCACTTTTCCCTCCATCTGGAGTTAGGTCTTGATTATGTCCAAGATATCATAAATGCAGCCCCTTTAGCCACCTGGTGTTTGATTTGGGCCAACAAAAAAGCAGATTTTAACTGGGCTATCATTAGAGACTGTTTAAAGTTGTGCCAAAAGCCATTCTATTCATTGGCTCCAATATATTAAAACCTGCTTCACGGAACTTGATTGTGCTTCACTGTTTGGGCACCCAGAATTAATTGGCAAAGGGGATCGACAGAGGGTTATGGGTAGCTTCCGAAAACACAAGGAATCCTCTAGGGAATTATCAGAAGTGTCCAAACCCTCTGTTAGAGATTACTGACTTATTGAAGTACCTCCCTCAATTGCTCCATATCTACTATATGTAACTAATGTTTGCGAAAGGAATTTGCTGACTAGATTTAGGTTGGGGTCATTTAGCTGGCTGATATGTTTCCCTTTGGGCCAGGATTCTCCTGAAATTATTACCACCTGCCCTTGTGATGAACATTCGAGCCAAACTATTTTACTTTTTTTGTTGTCAATTTTATCTTGCATTTACTAGGAAGTTTTTACTACTGATTTTGCGCAGATGCACATTTTCTAAGTGCAAAGCGGCCTTGTATTATCTTTTGCAACTTAATGACTGTGATGTTTGCTTTTCTGTCGCAAGCTTTTTGAAGTGCACTTTAGCAAAGAGAAGGAGCATGTTGTTTTAATACCAAAGCACTTTAGTATTTATTGTTTTTGTATTGCTGCTGAATGCCTATTGTTGTGGCTAATTTTATTACTTATTATAAGGCTGAATTTAATATTTAATAACAATGCTAATGTCTAATACTCGCTGCTAACTATGGATCTAGTTTAGTTGCACTGCCACTTTAGCCATGGTCAAAATATTGTCCTTGCCTGCGGTTTTATTTATTTTAAATGGAATATAAGACTGTAATTCCTTTAATGAGTTTGGATTATAATGTTGTTTGTCACTATGTGTACCTTTTATGATCTGTCTTCGGAAGATCGAATAAAGAATTGAATTGAATTGACTTTACATTTACTTTGTGTTGTGTCTAGTGTGGATGTCACTCACTGAGACTTCTTATATTTCACTTACACATTTACACCTACAACATATTACTGATTATATTATAAATTAGGCCATGTTCCGAGTGACAGAAATATGATCCGCTCATAATAAGATCCCTAGTTTGTTAAATAACTGAGATCTACTACCATACATTTAGCACCAGCAAGATTCTAATTGGTGAATAACTTTGAAAAAAGCAAGCAAGATATTTACATTATTTTTCTAAAAGAATCACATGAAGCATTTCTCCAGTTTAGAGTGCAGAACGATATTCCATACTTTGGGCGAATCCCTGAAAATAATTACCTGTAAGTATAATATTTTCTCAAACTAGTGCTTTCAAGTCAGGGAGTATCCCCGCCTCTAAAGCAGCAAGAGCCTTCTGAGATAACTAGTTTATGTGCTATGTAGCTGTAGCCCCATAGTGGTTTACTTTGTGGCCTATACAAGCCAGCTTCCATAAAATCTAGGTTTTGATTGGAGGCAAACCAAGAGTGCTAAGGACTGAGGTCATGCTCCCACGAGTATCATATGATTGTCATACAGCACTGCCTTGGGAATAGAATGGTTGATCTTGGGGAAGCCAATATGTAAGAGCTTGCCTTAGTCAGGCTTTGAGAGGACTAGTGATTGACTCACTGATTTAAAGTCTTCTGCTGTGATAAGTGACTTTTTTCCACAGAGGACTCTGATTTGATATAGTGACCATCTGGCTAAAGAGTTTATATGGGTGGTTAGATTTAGATTTTTATTCAGAATGAAGCTTAAAGATTGTGTGCATTCAAAGATGGATGTCTTGCTTCCAAGTAGAGTTAGTAAATTAAGCCAAGATTACAATAGGATAGAACCATGGGGAGATCACTAGAATTTAATTTTCCATGGATTTAATTTGAGATGCTAAAGTATCATCCATGACTGAAGTTTGGTGAAAGTCTGTGCAAGTTGAGGAGCTAGATTTATTAGCTATGAATTCCATTAGTTGGCCAACAAATTAAATATGTTGCCCATAAAGATTATAAATTATGTGAAATATGGTAAGTTTAATGTCTGTGATTGTCACCTCCACCAATAGATATTGGAAACTTCTGAAATTGAACTTTTCAGTTGTTTATATTGTATGGAATCTCTATGACTCTTCGCCACCCATACCCCAAATATATTCAAATGATCAAGGCAAATTATTGAATATTCAGGAGGGAAGGAGGGCTCACATTGGCTGAAATCATTCAGTCAGCCATGTTTCTGTCAGGATCAACAGGCAAAGGTAGTATAGTTGAATTGTATCTACAATTTTAAGCTGGTCTTTGCTCAATATCCACATCTGTGCAGAAGATATCGTAAGGAGCAATAAAATATTTTTGTTGGAGAAAGCATTGTGATCATCCATTAAGCTTGTTTGAGTGTACATATTTTCTGGAACGTCAATAATCTGGTCTTCTACCTTCTGAAAAGATAGTATGGTGTGGGACAAGGATATCGTTATCAAAATATAGAGCCTGGGCAACTATATCCATTTAGAAACTAGGGATGCATATTTTGCACACCTACTGGGTTGCAAATGGGATTACAATTTGGGATGTAACCCACGTGATAATAGGTAACATCGCAAATTGTACATTCGCAGGTGGTTGAAAAGTGATCAGCCGAATGAATACTAATTACTTGTTAAAAGCATGCCTTTTCCATGAATGGGACTAGTGATGCTTTTTTTCTGTTTAAAGTTTGCAGTTTGTGAAGCCATCTAGAGAGCAGTTATTGGTCATCTGGACCACTGCTTCTCCCCCCGAGGTCTCTGCTATGATTCCCAAATGGTAGGATGTTACTTAGGGACAACTTACCTCTTGCAAATTAGATATCACACCCTCTTAGGTGTCAGTACCTGATCAGTGGTTTATGACCAAAATGGCATTCACAAACAATTACTGCGTTCCTCTCCACAATGCACTTGGAAGGGAAACATCCCTTTCATGCTCACTCTTATTTGTGATTAGAACAGAGAAAAGAGGATGATAGAAAAATGGAATATGGAGAAGTGATGCATACAAAGATGGAAGGAAAGAAAGAAGGGGAGTGGAAGGAAGGCCAAAAGCAACGAGAGAGGGAAGTAAAAGAAGAAAGAAGACGGTGGCGACCCTGTCATTATCATGGCTCTAGGATAGCCGTCGACATCCCTTTTGCGTTTTCCAGCGTCCCTGCCTAGCACGCTCGAGGACTTCTGCTATATCCCATTATCCACGGCCATCATGACCCCACATTAGCGGATTCAACTTTAAGCACCTCCACGGTGGAGCTTCCTCTTTTATTCCGTGCAGAATATCACTGCCAGGGATCAGTCTTACACCCGTCCAGCCTCCTTGAGCGCTTCTTTACATTTCCATCTTTAATCGACGTGAACCTATCACAGTATCGTCTGGATTGCCAATAGTTATTTTACCCTCTACGTCCATTTCTTCACATTGGTATCGGCTAGCTGCGCCTCATATACATGTGACATCCCACTGGACGAAGTTATTACCCCTGCATCAGGTAGATTTCTATCATAGAATCTATCCACCTTCCATGGATCACATCTTCTTTCGCCTATTTTTGCATTAGACGGTAACCTGATGAAGGCCCACATGCTGAAACGCGCATAGTTTTTATTCTACCGCATTACCTCTATCACTATATGTCTACTGTTGTCGTTTTTTGTTAGTGTTTTTAACTCACTTTCATGTATATATAATTATCAGCTGTATTATTTATAGCAATAGCACTATTATATATAAATCTATTAGGAATTATTATGTTTTCTATCAATTCAAAAAATACAAAAATTATCTAATAAAATTGACATATATAAACATCACTTATACAACTGTCTCTGTCACATGTTATATGAGCTGTGCGAAACAGTCATTGAGCAATCGGTTGTTGTCACCTAGTATATGTGCCTGTTATTTATTTCTCTAAATGTGATATTTCATGACTTAACTATAGACCTTTTCCCAATGCATTATTTTCCCTATGTATAGTTAGTCGATTCATTATATAGGGGTCCCCTATTTTCCAAAAAAAGGAGACGTAGGCACTGTCAGAGTGGGGGTGCTGCCATCAATGTTACATCACTGAACTCGTAGAGATTGTGAAAACTCCCAGTGTCACACAAAGAACAAGTGTAGCAAATGAGCCACACTCACTTGGCAAGAGAGTGGTAAGGGTGTAATATGTGGACCATTTTGGAACACATTGTTGCAAATATATTAGCATAGCATGGCTACCACTGTCAGTTACAGACAGCACATTCTCCATTGAAATGGTGCCTAAATTTGCAAAAGCATACAGTTGTACTGATAGGACTATACAGCGCACAATGTGTGGAAATTGGGTTTCAGCGAATATTTGTTATTTGCACATCACCAAGTTTCTTGATTGATTTTAATCCTATTAAAATCTTTGTTTCCATCACTCTTCAGAATTACAAACAAGAATTTGCTATGCATAGGTATTGCATGTGCGATTGTTTAAACTATTGGCATTGTTAAATGACAATGTCTTTTATTTATCTGTTTTGATAATTAACACATAAAAGGCACTGTCATTTACAATGCCAATAGCTTAAACTCTTGTAAATGTGAGACCTATTTCATTTCAAAGAAGCAGCAGCCATTGTCCCAGGCTGCTTGGAAAGTGAAAGCGCGCATGCTGCTGAATGTTGCTAGAAAGCATATTGTGCCTGCAGTAGAAGAAACTCATTAAAGAAAGTAGTGTTACAGACTAAATAAGACATACTGTGTAACAACAGAATTAAAAGGACCAGTCCTCTTGGGAGGTTACAAATGAAGACAAGGTGGTACTGAAAGACTAACAAGCCTATTAACGAATCAGAAGCCAGCATTTACAAAGGACAATGACACTAGCCAATGAAAAATATGGGTGGAGGGTGGGCGGAGCTTCAAATCCATACTCTAATACAGCATGCTTTGCAGAGCTACGCATGCTTTTTTCTGGTTTTGGCAATGCTTTTCGCTGACTTTGTTCAGCATTTCCACATAATCAGTGGCGCACCACGGAGGGTGCACGTATGCCAGCAATAGCATTGCATGGAAGGGGTTTTGTCTGCAGCAGAATATAGAGCACAGTGCGATATGATTAATGGGGGAACGTGCAAGTGAGCTAGTATATTGTACAGTTAACGTTTTACATATTTACACCTTGAGGCACAGGCAGATGTTTCCTAGAAGCCCTCAATGTTTTATGGGTAAAGGGTCTCAGCCATGATAAGAGCCCAACCCTCCTGTTCCCAAGTGAGCCATTTTGTAACAGCCTGATTCTCTCAGTAGAAGCCTAAATATCAGCCGTGACGCTCTTCATTCTCCTCCAGTCTCCCGAGGCGCAACAAGAGCCCCCCCTCACACACTTTCTTTCTTTGTTAGGTGTTAGTTGTTGGTACAAGGGCCTTAACCGCATGCGTGCGGCGCATTTTCCCGCTGTGCGCTGACTTTTTCAAAAAGCCGCGGTTCATGACGAGCTCAGCTCGTCATGAGCGTACGAGAGGTGTACCTCATGACGAGCTGAGCTCGTCATCGCTCGTCATCAGCATCGAAAGGGTTAAGGTTCTTCAAATCTGTTACCTTTCATGCCCGAAATATGAGCTCTTGCGTCGCTGGCCTGCCTTTGTCCTCTGTAACAATAGGCGTCAGCGGAGTACTAATGTACAGCTCAAGGGAAATGAAAGGGTATTATTGGGCAGGGTGGGGACATGACGCAGCTAGCACTATGAGCGGGAGCATGGTGAATACGGACACTGGAAGGGGGGTGGGAACAAAGGGAATGCGGACAACGGGAGGGGGCGGGAGCATGTGTAACATGGACAACGGGAGGGGGCGGGAGCAAAAGGAATGCGGACAATGGGAGGAGGCAGGAGCATCTTGAACACGGACAACGGGAGGGGGACAGGAGCAAAGGGAATGGGGCAATGGGAGGGTGGTGGGAGCATGGTCAACACAGACAACGGGAGGGGTCTGGAGCAAAGGGAATGCGGACAAAGGGAGAGGGGCGGGAGCACGGTGAACGCGGACAACAGGAGTGGGGTGGGAGCAAAGTACAACACAACAGGAAATTCAAAAACAAGCCGAGGCAAAAGAAAAAGTAGTGCAGGTACTAAAAACATGGCCTGTATCGAAAGGATACATGCAGAAGGGGCAAACGCCAGGGCGGAAACAAAACAGCGACAATGCGGGACAAATGTACTCTATCCATTAACCAAAACTGTGGCCTTTAGAAAGGCGGACTAAGTACCCAGTCACAAGTGGTGGGTGTGTTGTGTGTGTCTTCTAACTTTCCAGAGACATTACAGCATGCTTCGCAGCGCATGTGTGTTGCCTCTAGGCTCAACCTAAAAAGGGCCTTCATTTGTGCTTTGCTAACCAGTAGAGTACCTGTGTGTCGTGGGCCCTAGTACAAGGAAGGTAAAGGTTTCCTTAGGTGCTCTTTGAGCTATAAAGTAGAGAAATAATCAGGCTTCTTCAGTTCATTTGTAGGCATTTACATTTTGTTAGTCAAAATGGCTTCGTGCAACCTTCCCTTTCACATCACCAAAACGGTCACATATTTGATTTCACAAAATCCTCTCACTTAGCAAAATCCTCGAAATTATCAATAAAAGAAAGTAAAGTAAATACGAAGTTCCATGCTAAAGAAATAAGCAGCAGTTAGTCGGAAGACATGGTCTGCCGTTTGACCTCTGTCTTTGGACGCACAGGAATTGTGACAAGATCAAAGCAGGCTGTACAGGCATCTTAAAGGCTCATTCACCTTTGAAACTCCGGCATGGTTATTTTGGGGATACTGCACCACCACCCGCACCACTATCTCCCACGCCAATGGCAGGAGACCATATGCAGATAAAGCAAATTGCACTGAAGAATAATAACAGCGAAGAGATGTTTATGTTTTGAATCTATCTCAAAGCAAATAATGTAACTGAAAGAGACTGTGCCTTCGCCTTCATTGACCTTTTCAAGTGCGTCATGCGGCCAGAACTGACTGACTAATGTGACATTCCTGTTACCACCCCCCACCGCCTTCTCTCCCCTAGTATGCGCGCGAGCAAGCAGAAACTAAACATGCCCCGCGTGACGGTCAGGTGAAATCTCTGCGTGGCAGGGCGACGCAATAGGTGATGGATTAACAGGAATCTTTCAAAGTTCATGGATTGAAGATATGGCTGAGCTTGAAATCACGGGACGTATGCTAATCCGAAAGAGACTTATTTACTTCAGAAACCTGTCATAGAAAGAGATAAACCTGTATGTTTCGCCATTGTTGACCCCCAAAGCCCAAACGATTAAATAGGGAGCAAGGTCCCCATTCCCGCCAACCCATATTCCCTATTTAATGTTGAATTCTGAATCAGGCGGAGGAGCTGATATTACAAGAGGGGTATTGGGTAAAGAAGGTGGTTGTCCTATCCATACATGCCAACTTTAGGAGGAGGGGAAAGAGGGTGTTTTTAAATAATAAATTGGGGGAATTCATTGTCTCTATTAACTTGCATTAAAATAGGGGTCATTTCAGGTGGCAGAAAACTAAAAGAAAGGCTTTTGTGGCATTAAAAATAAAGGATTTCCCGCTTTATTTGGGTGTTAGCATGTCTGCATATCCACCCACCTCAAATGCCGTGTTCTTGAGGTGGAGACTCCATTGTCTCTGCCATTGGAAATATCTTTTTAGCAGTCCTGACGGCAATGGAAATGGGATAGGTTGGGCTCTAATATTCATATATAATTAAATATTGCTGCCCCTCTACAACAGCACCATTTCTTTTGATTTATAGATAATAAATTCTTTACTACTGTGCTTTCCAAACTTTTTACACCCACCCCATTTTTTTGCCCTTTTAACTCCTGCCACCACCTCATAATTGGAACACTATTTTGTAAATTTAGGAGGTTCACAGGCTTTGCTGAGCAGCAACCATCTCCTGCACCAGGATGTCCTACATTCAAGATATCCTGAAGCTAGTAATCATCAGAGGATGGTAGTTTAGTAATTTTAGTTGTACTATCGTTGGGTGAATTGAGTGAAATCGTAAAACCTAGGCAAACTTGTTGACGGTAAAAAAGTCCAGATTTTGCCTGACTAGCAGATGTAATAGAACATTCACCCACACCTTGGCATGTTCTGCCATTTTCCCTCGCATGAAAATATATGTAAGGACCACAGGAAGCACGGTAGACATGCCACAGAACATGAATGTTCAACGTTTGATGCATCAATGTTCCATCCTACAAAAGGTAGAACGTTTACAGTGTTACTCTGAAATGCCAGTTCTTATCATCAGATGCTGTCCTACCTCTCGGCCAATAGTAGCTAAGTCAATGTTGTATACAAAAGATGAAGGAATAACAGACATAACGGGGGATCACTCAGAATACATTTGGAATAATTCTCTTTTGTCTACCAGAACATTCCTTACAATAGCGCAGAAGAAACACTATACCGTTACTAGTTGAAAGAACATGCAGAGGTTAATTCATGAACCTTTTTAGAGGAAAAAGCAAGTTGTCCACATGCACGATTCACTAAAGTATTTTTACATGTGGAAAATGAACTGCATGTATGTGAACTACATGTGTGCCTTTGCGCACCCCCCTGTTACAAAATCGCAGTCCTGTCCTAGCACTGGGCTCCTGCACTTTAAAGAGCAGTGAAGAGAGAGAAGACAGAAATGCTCCATACCAGCTTGTCAGATGCTGTGCCCTACCGTTCATTAGATCGATATCCACCATTAACTTATAGATGGACACGAAATGCTGTTGTTTTACTTCTATGGGATGTTTAAGGCCCATATGTCAAATGGCTGCCATGGATGATGCCGGGGCAATGAATACCACTTACTAACATCTGCTGTATCTGGAGGCCCTGGCAGTTCCCAAGTAACTCATATGAGGAAATGCTTGCTGTTATGTATTTGTCACTTTGTAGTGCTCTGAGGTCTGATATGGAATAGTGATTGCAACAGTTGTGCTCTATTTCTTGCCCTAACCCTAGCATCTGGTTTCATCATGAATCAGGACCTGCAGCCACAAAAAATTAGGCTACATATGTTAGTCTTTCAATCTGTGAATTGGGCCCATGTACAATATTTTGCCAAAAGAGACTCGGATCAGTTTGTGGATATGGACCTATGCTGCTAATGACACTCCGATTCTACTTGAAAATGCAAAAAAAGGAAAGTTCTTAAGGGATTTTTCATGAGGAAAATAAAAAAGTAATGGGTGGAATGGTTGGATCACTCTGAGCAATTAGTCGAGGCCACATCCAAGTCCATTGTTTTTTGCCGACCATGTCACCTCAGACAGTAACCGACCATATGCAAATCATCTTTGGCTCTACTCCAATTGAAACAGTCCAGTCCGAACTGCCAGGCATGTCCCCTCTGGCTACAATTCTCCACTCGTATGGTGTACATTCATGTTTTTTGTGTCTACCAATGATACTTAGTTGATCTTCAGTCTTCTTTACTAAACCGAGTAACAATGGTATCTACTTTCCCTATTGAACAAGCTCACTACATTACCTACAATTTACCAAAAATACAGCACTTTGATTTCTTCTGTGCCTTAATCATGTGATTTTGGATACAGTCTATTAATTGGCTTCTAGCAGATGACTCCATCATCGCAAGGCACCTTGTATAGAGGACAAAATGTTTGTCTGCTGGAGGTCACACTTCTTGAGGAAGTGATACTACAGATATTGTCCAGGCCGTTCCTTTCAATCCACAACTTCAAACGTCTACTCTCTTAGCTGGACAGAGTGGACAGAACATTCTTTAAAGTCCAAAGGACGAATCGTTGAAACACAGTGCCTTAATCCTACAGGAGGTAGAATCATCACATGAAATTGAATAAAGACCAGATATTGACACTTCAATCACTAAAATAATAGTTTTCAATCAACGGTTCAGCATCTGGCCCAGCAAAGAACAGTTATCTAGTACTCTTTTTCTATCTGTTAGTTACCAAAACTCTCAAACATTAACTCAATTTCATTCTTTCTTTATATGTTTTATCTAACGTTATCTAGACCTTGCTAAAAGACCAGTGTGCTGTAGGTAATACTTGATCATTGACACAAAGAGCATCAGCGATTGGGTTGTGCATCTGCCTTAGAATGTACATGCAGTGCTTCAATTGGTGTCTGCAGTAGGATACGCTCTTGCGGCTATTCCTTATCTCGTCGCCATTGTACTAGATTTCAATTATGCTCCTCAATAAAGAAATGCTGCAAAAACTGTTGGACTCCCATAGGAGTTTGTTAGGAGACAGTTGAATTTACATCGGTGTAATCAGCTTTAATTTGGAATAATGCTACGCAAACAAATGGAATAAGACATTTTGCTGAAGGACAGCAACTGCTTAGATGTCTGATGTAGATATCAAAAAGGTCCTCTAGGCTAAGATCCTAAACTACAGTGCAGGAAAGACTACAGGTTAGCTGTACAAAGCATTTTTGAGTTCGGAAATGGCCCAATTAGTAGAATAGGCCATTTGCATATGCTTTTTTAAATGTGCAAACACCAAATTGCAATTCGGTCACAATTTGGGATTGCGACTAAATACCGATTTGGGATATGGAAGGGGTTTGAAGGGGTCATTTCCAAATTCTAAATCATAGTGGTAAGTATACATTTTTTCCAACTAAAATGCAGTTGCAAAACATTCATAGGTTACAGTTTCCTCAAAGGAGTTGGTAACCCGTTCTCAAATGGACCCTTTCTCCTTTATGAATGTTAAAAAATATATTTTTCTCTAACAAAATAAAAATTACACTTTTTTTTGTTTAAACGCATCCCATTTCCTTTAAGGAAAATGTATTGCATTTAAAGAAAAAAAATGTGCTTTATTTAAAAAGTCACATACCTGACCTCAGCAGGCCACCATCCCTGTGATGGGTGTGATTCCTAGCGGGCCACAATTTGCGACCTACACTATTAATAATCATGTATCCCACTATGAATAGGCAATTTGTAAAACAACCTATTAGTACGTAGGTCGCTTCACAAATTACCGCACTGGTCACAGAAATAAATACTGATCGCAAATTGCAGTATTGTGTGACATATTATACATACATCTGGCTCTGAATGAGAGATTCAACTCAACAAAATCCTTTATATGTTTATTACCTTTCTCTAAGGCCACTCATTTCTCCAACTCAATGTAGCCTTTGACAGAACAGTAGAGTGCATGGTAAAAAAAGCAGATGAGAAGTTGCAAGCTTGAAGTGGATCCTTACGTCCTTACCCTCCAAAGAAACATAATACTTTAATGTAAGACTGAAGGAAGTATAGTAAGGCTTATCACCGCAGACCAATCCGTGGCAGTTTATGAATTAATTCCCAGTGCTTCAGATCACCGCCAGCAGTAATTCAGCATTCAGTTGAATGCTTCTTCTACCCTTGATTATATTTGTATGTGTCTTTGGTTTAATGTTCTTTGCACCCAGAGGGTGGAAGGAAATTAAAGGAAGTGTCTAGGGAGCAACTTTCTTATCAGCTCAAAATCAATTTGAAAGCTTTTTTAATTTAAGTTCTTTGCATTTCTGCCTGCATGTTTATTTACATTCCACTCACTGATGGACTAGGGAGGGAGAGACTCCTCTGGAGGAGAAGCTTGTAAATCGCATTCCTTTTCATCTTGTTTGAGTTGATGTAAAAAATGATTCTCCACGAGAAGAGCTACAAACATTCACAACATCAGCTTACGCACAGACCTATGCATGAAGTCAATAAAATACACCCTTCGCACATATTAAGCCCTATATGCTTGAATTCTTCTAGTATTTAGAATGCTTTAAATGGGCAGGTACTGTTAGTTAATTTGAAAGGTAGAGTACCAACACTTCTCAGCATGGGTTCAATACTTTTAAGGGGAGAGTGCCAACACCTCTCAGTAGCCAACAGTTACTTCTACAGAGTGAGTACCTATGTTTTTATATTTCCATTTCAAGTACTGGCTGTTTGACAAACTGAGAAAATTGGGAAGTGGTCAATAACAGCATATTCCTTTGTCCTGTTGACAGTTAACTAACGTTATTTCATTATTACTTCGTCCTTTCCAATTTGAATACTTACCTAAAATCACTAATATTACATTTAGGTGCAGAGAAAACATTGATTTTGTCAAAAGAATCAACAGACCCACATTACTCCAAACCCCGAAAAACACTTGGACTTGAACACAATAGGGAATAATTCTTCTGGCATTACAGTTTTCCATCGTCACGTCATAAGTATGAGGACCCTGGTAATTCTTGAGCTGCTTCTGGCTACGAATGATATCACCAAAATTAGTGGCAGAACAAAGGGCTGATTATCAGGGTCTGCCTTCTGAGCATCAAAGGCCACTAACATCTGAAGTCACTGGATGGAAGATTTTAATATGGGAGCTTAACACTTACCTTATTACTTTCTTTATATATTTATTTTTTTCACTGATGAAGCAAAGGTTTCAGTAAAGTTATAGCTAGGTGACTATGTCAGTGATAAATGTAATGTTCTGAACTAAACAAAACACCAAAATTCACCGGTTATAGCTAGCAGCACTAGCTATATCTTGCACTCATTTCATTCACTGCTTATGACCTAATATTTTTAATCACTCATGAGATGTTCTATGACGTCATTTATGACATCACTGATGACCACTCAAATGACATCATTGAAGACTTCACCAATTACATCATCCAAGCTTTGTTTTCCCGCATATCGGTTTATAAATTACTATGGCATAAGAGGCCTGACAGTAAGTACAAATAGCTCAATAGAATATCAGCCATCAATAATGCCATCACAGACACAACTCCCTTAGGTGCAGAAAGCACGCATTAAGTGCAACACTGATCCTATACGATAAACTTTACAGCTAGTATCGTTCACATTAACAATCAACCACAGATTATAGGAACTGTTCATTGAGTACGGTGTGCAGCCTGTATACAAATCTTCAGAGAAACCCAGGTTTCTAAAAATAGTGAATGTCAGTTCCAAAACAAATGACCTACTATGGACAGCTTGTATCTGTATTAAACACCTGTAACTCAACAAACCTATGTTGAGAAATGAAGTTGGGATCAGTAGAGAACTGAGCACTGTAAACAATGTTTTCTGTGTGGAGAGAATTTACTTTATACCTCATTGTGTGCAGTAAAACCTTCATAAGAAACATGCCACAGAGTACGAAAAAGTATCTACTAAGGACAGTGTATACTCTATGAAAAAGTTGTCAAAAGGACATGATTTGCTCAAAACAACTAAGATCTGAAGGTGCTAAACTTCCTACTACCTGCATCCTTTATACTATTGTGACAAATTTACAGATAGCCGATCTTCTCAAGCAAAACAAGTATATAGGTTAGGTCCTGATGCACACACTCTTCTAAGTTATGTAGAAATTGCTACTCTGACACGATTCTGTCTAATATCTTAAGGCTGCTGACAAAAGTTAGTATCTACTACGTAGAATCTTACTCCTGTTGAAAACTTTTTCTACAGTACCAAAAAACTTGTGTGGAACATCATAAACACAAGTCCTCAACTTTTACCTGCACACAGAGTTACTCTTGAGTACAAAGATATGTAACATGCTCAATACCTCTACACACCTATGGTGCATTAGGAGCAGATGTGTTTTGTAAACACTTACATCCGTTAGCTGTACAAAATTAGGTACACAAGTAACATGATACTTGCCCACTACTATGTGAAATATAAAACAAACGAGCCCATCCATTGGATGATGTAATCCGTGATTTCATTTGAGGTGTCATCGGTGATGTCATAAATGATGTCATAGAACATGTCATGAGTGATGTCATCTGTGAGGTCATAAGCAGTGCATGGTGGGGATTGTAGTAATAGTTAGCGCTGCTAACTAGTGAATTTTTTTTTTTTTATTCAGAACGTTAATGTTCTCACTGACATATTCACCTAACTATAAAGCTACTAGCAGCCCGTCCTGACATTGTCCGGGTATGAAATAGAATGTGTGTAATGTGTGTATTCAGATACGGTCATTCGCGTGTTCCCTCGCTTGAGGCCCAGCTGCAGCCCTGGTTGATGTTAGCAGGCGTGTGTCCCCCCGTTTGAGGCCCAGCTGCAGCCCTGGTTCATGTTATCAGGCGCATGTAATTAGTGTTGTGATCCGCCGCCTGAACCCGGCTACAGCCCTGGTTGATGTTAGCAGGTGCGTGTAATTTGGTTTAATGTGATAGTTCAGTAACAGCACGCATGAGAGACTGCAGTAATTGTCCCCGCAGACACGCTCAGTCGCGTGTGCCCCGCTTGAGGGCCAGCGGCGACCGTCTAACAATTAGAATTGGGTGAGTCTTGAATGATTGTTTCCCGCTGTTCTTATTTTTTTATGACCCACACCGACGCTCTTCGGCCCCAAGTGCTTTTTAGACGCACCCAGGCCAACCCACACACTGCGTTCTGCCCTTTCAGACACACCCAGGCCAAGGCACACACTGCATTCGGCACCCCCAGTATGTGTGAGACAACGGGCAGTCCCCCAAGGGAGTCTTGCGAATGGTTACTTACCACACTTCGGGGTGAACGCCTTTGTGACGCCCCCAGCACACGGCCACAGCAGACGATCTGATTAATGTACGACCCAGATGGCATGAAGTGCGGAACATAGCACACACCCCCAGCGTTTGTCACGCCCCCAGCGTGCCCTTTGATGCTGCACAATTGTGTAATTGGCGCTTCACATGGCATGAAGGGTGGACACACGCCCACAGCGCGGACACACGCCCACAGCGTTTGTCACGGCCCCAGTGTGTCACACCCCCAGCATGCCCCTTGATGCGGCGCAATTACGACTCACATGGCATGAATATATATTGTAACCCCTCGGTTCCTTTTCGCCAGAATTTGCAGCGCTCTCTTGCCGGTTCGTAAATCCCCGCGCCAGAACCACGCCACATTTAAATCCACAACCAATTCCCCCAGCTGGGAGAAAAACGGGACGAACTCGCGTTTGTCATCACTTATGTGCTTTTTTATTTAATCCTCACAGCATGGAGTTTCTCAAGCAGGCAGGCACAAATCTACGCATTTCGGAATAGCATATCCCTTGTTCACGATCAATTTGGCTCCAGGCTCTCAGTCTCAATATAGTGAGTCACTTTATTACATCATTTCCTGTTTGATGTTATTTTGGCCCTCGGCCTTCTGGATGATGTAGTTTTTTGCAATTTTATTTATACATTTTTTTATCCGTCTGCATAGCCTATGTCCTTCTGCTGCAACTGCCCTTTCCAACGCTGTATTGGGTGTTGTGATTGGTGCTGTGGTTACTGAGATTACCCGCCTCAAAGGTTTGGGCTCTCTCTTTATAATATTAGTATGGATTGTAACCTTTGTTTTTCCAGCAAATTTCTAAGGTTTTTTTGAAGAAAAAAAAACAGATCCTTTTATCACACCTAACTATAAAGTTTCTTTAACCTTCAGTGAAATTCTAGTTTGTTTTTTTAACGTAAATTAGTGCTTAATTATCATACGTAAATGCAACGGCCAGGCCATACTGCCAACACTTCCCATACAGACAACTCCACCCTGCGCACATAGGGGCTTAGCCATAGGGCCTGGCCCTGGGGACCCCATCCCCCAGGGCCTTTTTTTTTTTTTATAAAGGGGAGAGTGCCACACAGCCCACTCAATGAGCTCTTATTCGCCCAGGGAGCTCACCTGTCTGGGCCAATTATTTAAATAAAAAGAAGGAGGCTGTATGACCCCTCAAAGCTTGATAGGCCCTAAGGATCACATCACCCAGGGCCCACTCTTTTAAATAAAACCTGGGGTTGCACGTGGATATCCAGCCCCGGGGCCTGACATACTTTTTGTGGTGAGAGGGCACATGCCCCCACTCCTTGTGCTGACTTCAACCCCTGGGACCCTATATCCCGGGGCCCTGCACACTTTTCAGGGGTGCGGACACATGGCCCCCCTCCCTGGGCCAATTTCAGCTGCAGGGACATCATCCCCTGGGACCCAGTGCATTTTTGTAGGGGAGAGGGGGGCAAGCTGCTCACCTCCCCAGGCCGATTTCAGCCCTGGGCTCCCTATTTCCCAGGGCAAGGCTTTATTAACATGGGAAGGGAGGCACAAAGCCCCCCTCTCCAGGTTTATTTCAGCCCGTGGCCCCAGGCCCCAGTATGCTTGTGTTCGGGAGGAGGGCACGCGCCCACCTTCCTGGGCCGGCTTTGGTTTGCGAAAAACCTGTTTGTATTTGGACAACCATTGAGAAAGGCAATCGCCGAAACATGTCTGCTCTTTGAAATAAACCATCCTAAACCCTGTGAGTGCTGACACTTTCTTTCTTTTGGAAGTAGGAGCATTTATAAATATGAGAGTTACACACTCTCATGGAGCACCCGCCCAGGAAGAGTTCAACAAGTGACTGGTGGAGTTAGTAGCTGTTGTATAATTGGACACTACCAGAACCGCCGCAAGAGTGCATGGAGTCACTGAGGTTCCCGTCATTGAATGCAGAGACTATCCAAGTCTCTAGGATAGGTCATTGGACCAACCCCTGCAGGCAGTGATCTGCTAAGGAAACGTGGCTTGCGGTATGGGCGAGGGGCAAAGGATGTAACTTATTGAATTGATGGGCTGCAGATCGAAGAAGGGGGAGGTAGCCCATCCAGGGCTGTCTGTTTGCGTGGACACTCCCATTCAGGGCAACATTAGGATACACCTAAGATGGCGCCTGCAACAGCACAGTGAATCAAGCATCCCTACCCTCTCTACACAGGAAATGACATGGTGATTGAACATCTTGAAAAGAGAGTCTGCAAAAAGCCTGTTTGTATTTGGACGAGCATTGAGAAAGGCAATCGCCAAAACGCGTCTGCTCTTTGAAATAAACCATCCTGAAACCCCGTGAGTGTTGACACCTTCTTTTGGAAGTAGGAGTGTTTATAAACATGAGAGTTCCACCCTCTCATGGAGCACCCGCCCAGGAAGAGTTCTACAACTGCTTGGTGGAGTTAGGAGCGGTTTTAATATATATATATATATATATTATATATTATATATATAGAATCTACATTGAGGAAGGAAGCGCAGCTTCCGAAACGCGTCTGTGCAAGTAAAGTTGCTGTTGGAAATCTAAGATTCCCGTGTGTGCAGTCCTTATTTTCCAACCCGGGACCGGGAGGGATTGAGCTTTAATTTATATAGCGCGAGGCTCCGACGCGCTTGGACCGCACCCGTCTACAAGAGTGCCACGCATTTTGGGGCAGAGAGCGAAGATATATATATATATATATATATATATATATATATATATATATATCGAGAGAGAGAGAGATCACATGGTTCAATATAGTCAATGAGGGGACCGGCGGCCTCATAAACCTCGAGGTCAAAGTCTAAGTAGTATGTGAATCCCACAGAACCACAGGATTGCAAAATCAGATCATAGTACATGATACCCATTATACATTTTTTATATTACATGTTTATTTTAGAGTAGTTAGCTTCAAAATGTATTTTTTGAAAAGTGAGAATAAGAATGGGCACTGATTGGAAATATTTAGGTTTACCTTTCATGAATACATTTTTTAATAAAACAATGGATAATGGTGAAGGTTAGTGGATTTAGTTCATGTTGCTGCAATCGGTACCGATTATTATTATGACATTTGACATATAATTTGCAGATTTCACAAACACAGTTGTTTCTAACCCAAATTATGAAAATAATACTGCACAGGATGTGCTGCATAATTTGCCTTTTTATGCCACATAATTGAGATAATATTGCAACATAAATTAGATTACCTTGCCACATAATCTTAGTGGCTCTGACAATGGTAAACTTATGCAGAGAAGTTTGTGGGTTATCATCATGATGAAACCGATATTTCAAGGAACCGTGAAATATTTCCCATATTTCATGGCTCCATGTGAACTATGGGTTTTGTGCCACTGCATTTGTGCAATAAAAACAAACATATACTATATACAGTATCTATGTAGATATGTACAGTGGTACATGTTATATATTTCCATTGTTAAACGCGCCGAGGAGTCTTGGCTCATAAGCGCCCCTCCCACCAGACTTGCATATATAATTTATGTAATAGCTTTTTTACACGGTGATTTAACCAAAACCATGAAGCAAAGTACTAAATGAGTATATTGAGACAAAACAACATTGAACAGTCGTCTTCAGTATTAGCAGAGTTCTTCGCCTGTCTAGAGTAATTCAAAAATGAAATCTGAGAGGTAGTATACATTGTTTTTCTCACATCAGTTTTTTGGTACTAATATCGAATTTGAGATTTGCATTGTAGTGAACGCGCATTTATGAATCAAATTGCTTTAAATTATACCATGTGCAACAGGGCCACATTAATTGTCGATGGCATAGCATTTACTCATATATTTAATATAAAAGATTTCTCAATTAATGATATACGCATGTTAACATTGGCATCAAATCTAGTGTCATGGCATGCAGTACTGTTCTGCATTCATTACTGACATTCCACTTTTAAAAAACACGGAAATGTGCCCTGCAGCCAGGAGTTGGCAAGTCCCTCCATTCAAATAAGGACAAAGTATGCTGAGGTGGATCACTGCCAGAAGTAGCGCCAAGGCCTGCTCCTGAAGTGGTGCAATTTGCTGAGAAACAGTAGAAATATACTATACTGCCTTCGCAATGGTATGTCCCGCAAACTGTCACTTTTTAAATTTAGCCTATTCCGGAGCCCAGCATTTCAAGACCGGCCAATGTCCTGGTCATTTGTCATCGCTCAAAGTCATATTTATGCATGTGATCTATCAACAGTAAGAATCCTGCATTTGGCAATGGGAATGTAGTTTTAAGAAATGTGCAATAGGCAACCCAAATTATATCCTGTCTCATTCACATAAACTTGGTCAGTGAAAAGTGAGCATTAGTATGTCGAAGTAGGAAATAGCTGGTTTACATTAGCTACTAAGTGCAGAGGAGAAAAACCCAGCCTGCATAAAAGGCAAACAATATCAAATATAGTGCTTTCAAACGCAATAAGCATTGATCAAACTACATCCTGCCCTGCCAAACTTGCATTTGTTATTACTTTGATGGCAAAGGTATGAATGAAGAATTATGATCGTAAAAGTTATGAAAACTAAAAATTATACCATCTTAAGAGGGCTGGAATTTCTGTAAAAAACAGGTTAAGAATGACACTTTGTAGAATTAAATGTAAGCAATAAAACGAAATGTAAGAGGAAGAAAAAAGAGTGGGCCTCTGACCCCTGGCATTGAAATGGACTACAGTGTAAGTGGATGTGCACATGTGCACAAGCAAAATGTTGTCACCCTCAGTGAAATAGTTGGTCTACTGCTGCGTGCTCTATGCTGAGGAGAGCAGAAGCAAAACACAGGTTTAGAGGGACTTCTTTTCCCCTCTGGAAAAATTCACCATTGTGGGATTTATCATCTGTTTGCTTTGATTATACAAACTTTGTGGGGATCTACTAGAACATTTGTTTGTGAGTGATGCAATGCAGGTCTAAAATAAAAATATATCACACTGCTTCAGAAATTAATTTCCAAAGAAACTAATTAAACTTAATTTGCCATTATCATCCTTCCTGTAAAGCACTTCCTCAAAAAATTCAAAAACCACCTTGGTTCTCCCTCTCTACTATTCTCTCTCTGTGTGCCTCCCCCCTTTAGTTATCTGTCCATATTACTTTTCTATAAGTTACTTTACTCTCCCTCAGTTGTTTCACCCAGACTCACCAATCTATCCCTACACCTGCTCCTTTCTCTTTTTAACTAGCTTGAAGCTTCTCATACCTCACTTATATCTAGCTACCTCCCCTCTCTCTCAGTCTCTCTTTCTCTCTACCTCACCTCTATCTCTCTGTCCATCTCTGCCTCATCTCCCACTCCACCTCTCAGTTTCCCTCTCTGTCCTTATTTCCTGGTTCCCTCACTATGTTTGTCTCCCCTTTTGGCTTATGTGGAGGTCACGCTCTGGTAAGAGGACACTACACCTAGAGAAGGGGAAGCACGGGTATAGAACAAAATTAAGGAGAAATTTCAGATTTCACCAGGTGGATTGGTGAAAATCCTCAGTGTAGTGCATCTACTTTTACAGACAATGTCACTTTTAATGTGGGGGTTGGGGTGGGGGTAACTTTAAGCCTTTCAGAGTTGTGTAAATGTATACTCTGCAGGACTTCCCTAAACAGCCGCCAAACAACTCTTGGTGTCTTTCCTAGAACTCAGCACACAAGGTTAGTCCCGGGAATCCCCCTAAAATATTGTTGCTACAACAAAAAGTTTCTAGATCCAAAAGTCAAAACAATTGGTTTTGTCAGTTCTTCTTATAATGATATTTCAAGGACTGGCATTTTTATCCCAGCGCCATTATAACAATGGGCACATAATTGTGGCAGTTGTTAATTAATGCTGGATAAGCAAAACGACCGTTTTTTCTTTGCTAAGATTTTTAAAACATATTTTGCAATAACCACCTCCAAGCGTACTCTGCACACAGGATGTATCATGCATCTTTCTTCATCCAGGCTTTAAGTTTGGAAATCTCACACAGTTTTCTAGATGCATTTAGATACCCTATGAGCACAGCATTGTTTCCTTTGGTGGGGCCTCATCAGCTGCTCGGAGCAGGGCCCACAACGTTTGTACTGAAACTCAAATTAAAGAGATGAGGTATGTATTTTCACATATGTAGGGACAATGCAGACACGTTTTAAGGCATGGACAAAGTGGGCTCTGGCCCAGGGCCCCAGCCTTTCAGACGTTTTGGAAAATGTTGTGTTTGTGTCATGCATCATCCATTATTTTATTTATTCTTTAGATCACAATAGGACCTGACATATGAGAAATGGGAAGGTGTCTCCGAAATTATTTGTAGTAATATTAGTGAGATGCTGCTGTTATACAATAGTAAAAATACACCTCACTATCCCTGAATATTAGATGTAAACACATTTAGAACTTGGACCAGTGTGCCTGTGCGCTGTCAGTGACCTGGCCAAATACGGCATGAAAGAGCTGAAACTGGATCATAAATTCAAAGCTGTTCCAAACATGGGCCCCCAAAATAGGTTTGGCCCAGGGTCCCGAAAATTCCTTAAGATGTCCCTTGAACACTGCTTTAACGGTAAGAAGGCAGAAGACAAGGGCCCAAAATGTATTCTAACGGCATGCCTCTTGCGAATGCTGGAGCTGCCGAGCACCATGGCTTTCTAGTTTTTATTCCACATCGTGCCTTTTTCTTCCAACACCAGACACTTCCTGTCTCTTTATCTTATTCTTGCAGGTTCCATTTCATCACTCTTCTTTCACATGGTCACTTTTCTCCTAGTTTGCTCTTCTCCCTGGCCCTTTCTTTTCTCTCTCTATCTAAGGATCAGAGTCAGAGGGTGAAAAAGTGTTCTAACTTCCCAAAAATGAGATCCCCGTGCCATCCGCCTGCAACCATCATCACAAATGGCGCGGTATATAGATAATCATGACATAACCCCATGCCGTACAGGCGAGCGGCGTCATTCTGACAAAAGAGAAGAGCGCAAAGGATGCCCAACACAAAGTATCTTTATCTCAGGCACACATACTGTCTTAGCTAACAAAGGAATCCAGTATTCCCCAGGCCTGGCGCACTCTGGACTGAAGCTCTGAATCTCCATGGCACCTCGCACAAAGGCATATTGTTATTCTATCTGCTTTGTTTGATTTTACTCCGAAATGGAACCCTCTGTGGCTATGCTGTAGCTTTGTATTGTGCTGTTGTGTAAACAGATTTCTTGTTTAGGCCTATATATGTGCCTCGATCTCTGTTGCGTAGCTTTGGTTTTGCTTCGATGTTGAGACTCACAATTGTAACCTGAAGTGGATCACTGCTGGGTTTGTGGTTAGATGTTTCCCAGTTTGCCTCTCCCAAGACAAGAAAACTGCAGGTAGCATTTTGGATTAAGAACATTGAGGACATAAGGGCCTAACTGACACTGGTTTTGAAAGTAAGGCAAATTGATGTATTGCTCTGTGTCTTAAGTCCCTTGTCTGACAAACTCAGGAGTCCCTACTCTCTGATGCTTGCATTGCCCATTATACATAAAAGATCGCACTAATATACACCAAGCCATGGTTATATTGAGGTTAATTGAAAATAACCAAGACTATGGCCAAGCTCCGTAACATAAATGACATGGAATCCCGGAAAGCAATATCCCCACTGTACACATATACCAATTTAGATTACTGATTCTAGAGAAGGATGAGGAAAGGGAAGTGGCGCCCAAGAATGAGAAAGTAAAGTACATCCCTGTCTGGTAATTTTAGAGATTTGATATTTTCTAAAAGTGAATGTGCCTGCTAGGTAAGTGGACTTCTGCTTGCAGAAGTTCATGAATATCTACTTCAGGTGGCAGTCGTACAGGTGACAAATAAGGTAATTTAACATATAATATCGCAGAAGTGGCTTTTGTGTAACTTCCAGGTTCTCTGTTACCTGTACTATATAAGGTGGGCTTACGTTTGGGTATTATTGAACAAGTATTCACCGACTCTGAAACAGATGATGTGAGAAACATAGAGAAAAACTCACTCTTGAAAATGTGGTAGGTTACCGTGGCGCGAGGTCTAAGGATAACAAGCGGGGTGGTCCATAAGCAGGGATTTTATGGAATTACGCTGTTCATTGATAGATTGTTGTGCCTATGTCAATCTTGAATAATACAACATAAACAAAGTAAATAAAATATGTGCGGTAGGTGGATTAGGTGAGATTTTATAGCAGATTCTTGCCAGATCCCCTAGGCTATTTCTACAGCTATATATTTATATCTAAAAAGAAGCGAAGGATGAATGGATATGTGGAGCTCTGTCAGTGCCTTACCTTTTACTACTGAAATTGCAAATTATTAAGTCAATACATTTTCTAAACGGGATTTCGTACACAAAAAAATCAGGATAAGATCTGATGATGATTGATAGGGATACAGTTTTTGCTAAAAAAAAAATTTAAAAAAAGAATGAACAAAATACACATTCCGTGCTTCTTCCACGGGATTTTCTATGGTGATTACAAAGAGGCTACAATTATAAGCAACCTGTACCCACAGACCACATAAACCAAATTTCTGAGAGAATGGTGGGAAAGGGAGGGGGAGAAAGCCTTACTGAACGGTGCCTTTACAGCTCTGCAAGAACTTGTTTTTTGCTGCTTAAATCACCGGTGGGGAAACACACCGGCTTGCTGTCAGTAAATTAATCTGGTAATCCTCCTCTGGAATTGCAAAAATTCCTTTAGCACTGAAAAGATTGTGGGGGTAGCCGAGTGCAATTAATTGCTGGGTCCTTAAATGGGGAGTGAGAAAGCAGATGGTTGCATTCTGCTTGTGCTTACAGAGGCAACAGAAGGTTTACCTCAGAGATGAACTCCAACCTATTACATTTAGGATTAGGAATGCAATGAAGGCGAGAGGGCCGATTACAATTTAACTGGATAGCACCTCGTGAACATCGCCGTAGGTTACGGGAGATGTCTGAAGCACAGTGCTTCAAGAGTACCTGCTTTTATTTTATTTGATAGGGCGAGTACCATCACTTCTCACAAGCACTGCGCTTTGTCCACTGGGAGGTTAACAGTACTTTTCATCAGCTGCTTGAGGCTATCAAAGAAAGTACTGGCATGTCTCCCCGGGCATTAATTACATTAATCACTAACAATGGTAGAGCACCAGCACTTGTCATCAGGAATGAATTACTATCAGTGAAAACGTACCGGCACTTCTCACCAGGAATGAGCTACCCGCCAAACACAATGCACTGACACGTCTTCAAAGGAAGACGTGTCTACCAATCAGA
Organism: Lissotriton helveticus; assembly: GCF_964261635.1. Classification (NCBI taxonomy): domain Eukaryota; kingdom Metazoa; phylum Chordata; class Amphibia; order Caudata; family Salamandridae; genus Lissotriton; species Lissotriton helveticus. The sequence continues at coordinate 1,347,113,062 of NC_136059.1, forward strand.
GAGTACCAGAGCTTCTTAATAGAATGCAGGCATTCAAGGAAGAGAGCACTTGCATTTCTCCCCATCCATTTCAGAAATTGGGGATGCATGTTATAGGGTGCACATAATTGTGTCCATCTTAATTCTGCCTTCTCAAAAAACACTCATCAGTTGTCAATGGCCCGGGCTGAAGACTCAACAGTTTAGCCGAGGGTCCGAAAAATCCTATACTTCAGGTCTCTGCATCTGCTCTCACCTAGCAATGATAGAAATTAATGAGGAGTGAAGGCACCCTACACCAAAGCTCTTTTAATGCCTGTAGGCGCAGCTTTGGGATTTTCAAGACCGATGTTAGTGGACGTATGACTACTTCACACCAGGAAATGTCATCATCCCATACGTTGGCATAAACTAACCCGATAATGATATCGAAGTTTATTGTGTAGAAAATACATCAATTAAAAATAAAAGCATTATAGATAAAGAGCATTCGAAAAATTAAAAGCAACATATTAAAAACATAAATAAAAAATTTGGCACAATGAGTCACGATCCTAGGGAGAGATCACCGGAACCATTTTGATTCCTTAGAGATGAAACCTTAGAGTTCCTTAGAGATGAAACCGTAATTAGTGGCTTGTTACACAGTCCGGATGTTAGCAGCAAGAAAAGATGTTTGCAGATATTTTTTTCCTTAAATCCGATAAAAAAGGACATAGGTAAAATATATGATCAATTGACTCACCATTATAATCGCATAGTCAACATTTCCCAAACTATAGACACTGAGGGCCCGATTCACAAAGGTAAACTGAGACAAAAGTCTAACTTTACGACTTTTGGTATTCACAAAAAGGCATTTATGAGTAGTAAAGTTCGATTTTTGACACAGTTAAACATAAGTTTTGGTCTTAAGTTTAACTGAGACCCAAGACTAACTTTACTACTCGTAAATGTCCTTTGTGAATACCAAAAGTCTTAAAGTTAGACTTTAGTCTCAGTTTACCTTTCAGGCCTTGAGTGTTCTACGAGTCTTTGAACTGAGTGATCGGGATATACATTAATCCAACTCTTAAGTACTTCATGTTGCAGACTGCTTCCATAGAGGAATGGAGATATTCCTGATTTGTCGGGAGGTTGAATGTGTAACTGGCATGCTTACAGGACTTAAACCCTAACAAGTCAGACAGTCTGCAATTCATCTTCAAAGTCCTCCATAAGTGTTTTGCGCACTAAACAGGACACTTTTGTGTGTGCAGCAAATGACGGGAGGTGGTTGTTGGTGAAAGCCTCTTCTATAGATCCAAAATTCAGTTAAATTGGCATGCATGAGGGCATCTTAGAAAAGAGGCTTTGAGGAGACCTAGCATGTTGTAGGAATCCTAAAGCAGAATTATGTGCACTTGTCGGTGTAGATGGGAACTTGAAATGAGGTTGACTTTGGTTTCCGGTGCTCCCTCTCCATCAGGCATCTCTGATGAATCCTGCATCCAGTGTTTCATGTGTCGGACTCCTTCATAAGAGGTCATACTAAACAATGCTGTAACCCCTAGACCCAGCCTAACCTAACTGGGCTTCAGCACACCTTGGCCTGAGCGGAAGTCTCATAGCAAGTCATACACACCACGGTCCCACAGAAGAAATGTATTGATGGCAATGTTAGCAGCACTGCTAGAATGTTATTCAGACAGCATGCTCGGGCTTCTTAAATTATTGACTTTTTACATTGTACGCTCCATGAATAAAACTGCCTATTGGTTCTTACATATAGTTGTATAAAGAGACTGGATCTTTCGATTCGACTGCTGCTATTGGGATGGCATGTGCATAGGAGTCCATTTAAATACCATTTAGTCTTTATTTCATTTAAAAGGTCAGAAAAGGGGCAAACCAGTATGTAAGAATGGTGGGTCTTTTCTGAGCAGAGATCTAGAGCAAAGACTAGTAATCTGGAGCCTGAAGAAACAGTCACTTAGGCTTAGTTGCTGCAGGGCCTGTACTAGTGGGAGTAGGTCTGATCCTTTAGTTCACTGAAGCACATGTCCATGCGCATGCGTCCATCTCACAACAAGTATGTACATCTTCTGATCACTGGTTCTCATTACCAGTTTCTGCTTTACGTCTGCTCTGACAACATTCAAACAAGCATTGGCATAGCCAATAGGTCTCGCCTTTGGAACCTTATAAGGGTTTAGCCAGAGCTAATGACTTTGCCTATGTCTTTAAGCTGTGCTGTACAGAGGTCTGTGTGAAGGTTGGGAACTCTGAAGCTCACAGCTCCCCAATCTGACTGACCAAGCTACGCTTTTGGGTGAGCTCCATTCGCTCAGACATAAAGACTAGTTGTCATCAAAACTACTTTTCAGATTGACTGGTATGGAACCAGATTTCTTGTGACAGATTAGCAATAACCGGAAGCCATTGTGAAAGGCGTTAGGTTGGCTCAAAATGGACAGATGCAATATCCTCTTATAGAGGGTGATGTTGTTGAAGTCTCAGCAGAGAGGCCAAGACTCCACTCTCACACCTGCTTGAGCAGGTGAAGAAGCTGCCGCAGTGGAAGACTTCGGATTCCAGCTCGCTGTCTCCTGCCAAGTGTCTCTGACGCACAACCGTGAACCCATGCACACCCCTAGAGGCGGCGATTATGCGCTATATGAAGGCGCAACTTGGGCAGACAGTTCCCAAAGGTGTGCAGCGTTCTGTCAGAGACTCGCTTGGTGTGCACCATATATCAGCACTTTCACAATACCTGTCCGCCTAGCACAGTTGTGCTCACCCCCTGCTTTACAGTTCCTTGAAACGTCACAGCAAAAGGGGCAACTGGACACACTAGCAGTATGAAACCAACACCAATATCGTTCTGTACACACAAGTACGTAATGCTCCGGCCAGGTCCTTAACATGGTCAAGCAGGTCACTAACAGAATACATCACTAACCAAGATCTAGTCCATGATAACTTCGCCACCAACTACACTATGACTCACCTCTGCACAATACTTAACACTGATAAACAGTATAAATAATAAAGCACTGACTCAGCCAATAAGTACTCTAGCGCTGTACAGGTCGCCCCAAATGGTAGTAAAACAGTAAAGGAATGCACACATCATCAGTATATAGGGAGGAGGCGTGTCCTCTGGCTTAGGATCCGCACACTGCACCCCACTTCTGCACACCGATTCCATTTTACACTGCTTGCCTCTAACGTGCAGCAAACCGCTGTAGATCTGTCAGGGAAACAGATGCTCCAGGCCTGGCAGTCATTTGCTAGCTGTCCGATGACTGGTGGCGTGTTATCCTCTGTGTTTAGCCGTCAAAACACAGGAGGGAGAAGGGGATAAGAACAGTGAATAAAAAAGTGACATCTGCTGCACTGATAGAGGGGGTGTGCAGTGGGGTGAGGACAGAGCACCCCGCTTCAGCAGGTGGGAAATGAAAGCGGGCAGTCATAAAGGGGAGGCCACAGAAAGGCGAGAGTCCTTATTTTTAGGTCTCGCATTTTCACTGTGGTGGTGGCCCATAACATGCTCTTCTGAGCGAAACTCCCGGTGTCAACCGTGTCTCCAGCTGGAACTGACCTTGTAGGGGCTGTATTTTTAATTATCGATAAAGCAGCTCTATTTAAACAAGCATTGGCCACGCGAGTGCGTGTGTACGCGCAGTCAGCTCTTTTTCAAAGCGCACACTTGTGCTTGTGGCGCGCCGCTGCGCATTGCCGCAAGCTGTATGCCGCCACAAGCACGAGTGTATGCTTGGAAAAAGAGCTGTACGATGGCTAAAGGTCTCCTATGCAGCGCATGCGCACTGCGTAGGCGAGACCTAAAAAGGTTTTGGTTCAACTGGAGGAAAAAATATGGGATACACTTCTGATCTTAACTGAATGAGTGACTATTCAAGTGAAAAGGTGAGTTACTCTCTGCATCTTAATCTGAATATGTCAGTTGGTCATGGCCAAAGTGAAAAACAAGAGAAATGAAGTTCTATTGCTACATAAGTGCATCCGAGTTATAAGGTTATATTGTGATAAAAAATATTGAATGCTTTTTTTATCAAATAATCTGGGACACTTCAGCTATGATATTTTGTGTTGGGTCAATACCAACGTTTGCCCTATCTCGGTGTATGTGTTTCTGAGATATAATGCCAATTTCTCGATCTCCCAGTTACTATTGCAGAATAGTACTGTTTAAGAGGTGTCCCAAAGTATGTGTCTCTTTGCCCCTGTCATAGTGAATTACCTGAATTTCGATGCCAGTGTGTTTTATTCTCAGCCCCAGTGTTGGCGTGGTTCCTGTTTTGGTGACTTTGAATTCCTAGTTCTACCATCAGTCTTTTATCTGATCCCAATGCATGGGTTCTTCAAGCACTGCAGACATTTCTCCCCACCCCAATTTCAGGGCCTATCCAGTAATCCCTCCACTGGGTATAACACTTTTGAAGACACTGGCAAGAGAGGAACCCCTATCCTGTACCCTGACTGGGCTAAAGTGTCTTCATGATGTTGGCAAGTACTTGGAACATTGTACCCTTTATCTCCTCCTACTAGGGATAGTCTGCTAGGCCCCAATGAGGTGCCACAGTCCACAGTTACAAATTCTTCCTGTGTTCATTCATCCAGCCTTTGGCAGAATTCTCTAGCAATGGGCACTGTTTATACTCATTCAGTCAGTGGGCTGCGAATGAGTGCTGCAGTTGTGGGAGGAGTGGCCCTGAATAGATTGTCAGCATGGGCCGAGGAGAAGGGGATTACCTCATCTATCCAATATGGGTTTCGCCCGGGACACTCGACCTTGGCACAATGCTTAAATCTATACATGATACTGGGGAAGTACACCATGGCAAGACAGGGCACCATCCACATGGCGTTCATGAATCTCTACTCCGCGTTTGATTGTTTAAACCGGGGGAGACTGTGAGATCTAATGGGCGCCATGGGGGTGGAGCCTGCCTTGGTTTCGTTTTTAAGGGACCTCCATAGGGACACCAGAGCAAATATTAGATACTCACAAGACCTCAGGGTATCAAGAGATTTCCCTGTTGAGAGAGGTGTGCGGCAGGGCTGTATCCTGGCCCCTTTCCTTTTTAATCTATATATCAATGAACTGGATACATTTTTAGTAAAAACAGGCACAGACTTTCCTTACGTTGGGCGCAGGGACTTGCCCGTCCTGCTGTACGCGGACGATGCTGTCCTCCTGGCAAGAACCCCGAAGGGCCTACAGACTCTATTGAATGCATTCCAGGGCTTCATGGCTGATCGAGATCTTGCCATTAATAACACCAAATCATTCATCATGCAGATAGGAGCGGGCCAGAAGAAACAGTACCCATTCATGGTCAATGTAAAGATTCCCCTATCTTCTACCTTCTCTTATCTGGGAGTCCTATTCGATGACCAGTTGAATTGGGCTGCACTTGTACAGCGGAAAAGAGGCGAATTGATACATACCAATGCAGCCATATTCAATTTTGCATCTAAAATGAGCAAACGCCCAGTGGCCCTGCCCTATTGAAGATGTACCAGGCCAAGAGCATGGCACTAGGCAGCTACAGCGAACTATGGGGTTACGCTCCAGTTAAAAGTATTGAGGTGGCTGAGAACAACTTTTTGAAACAACTACTGGACGTCCCGAAGGGTACAGCTAACCTAATAGTCCACGAAGAAACTGGAACACCTTTCATTGCTGATATTTTATCATTACGGCCTTTATTGTTTTGGCTAAAATGCTGGTTGAACAAAGATCTGACCCTTAACCACCAGTTGTTAAGCGAAGTGCTTTCACAAGATCACGCGCTTAACGTCCCCTGGCTTAAATATCTAAAGAGATGTTTCACCGAACTGGGGCGCCCGGACCTGTTTTCTAAACCGAGTACAATTGTGGCTGATGTAGAACTTGTCAAAAGAAGTTTTTCTACAATGAAAAGTTTGGAACGTGAAGAAACGTAATTGAAAAAACCAAGTATACGATCATTTGTTAAACTTAAAACTACCCCCCTATTGGAGCCTTATTTATCATGGCCCATAACAAGCCATGAGCGGTTCCTATTAACAAGGTTCCGGCTGGATTACTACCATCTATTACTAGCCGTTCCTAGGGGGTCTCATAGAGGTCAGGTGTTACCCCCTTGCGGCTGCGACAACTTGTCTCCGCAGGATGTGATACACTTTTTAATTTTTTGTCCATTTTATGACGTTCCACGCAGGTCCTGCCTAAAGCTCATATTAAAGAGCTTAAAATTTTAAACAGGTCCTTCCGGCTTCATATCACTTACAAATGGTAAAACCTAAAAGCACTTTATATCTGGTAGGGTTCCTTAAATCAGCTCTGAAAATTAGAAATAGACGGGAAGAGTGATGATCCTCTTATAGCTGTATTTTAATATTGTACTTTTATGAATCTGAAATGTACTGTATAATCTTTTGGGGGAATTTGCACATGTATTTATTTTATCAAATTTTATGTGGATATTGTAATACTGCTTTTATGGTTTTTAATATGAAAAACCGAATAAAGTATTTGAAATTGAATTGAATTGAATTGAAATTGAGTGCTGCAGTCTAATCATTCCCAACATGGAGAATCCTTTGCAGATTTCATAGCTATTGAGGTTGAGACTAGCCATGTCCGCAGCTAAGGTTCATATAACCACTGCTGTTTATATGCTGTTCTGTCTTTCAGCAAGCTGACCATCTGAGAAAAAATACAATGTAAGCATGGATTTTTCCCCCTCTCGTGTGCCGCACTGTAGATGTCTTCCTGTTCCAGGGACAAAGTTTCCCATGCCCCTGTGAACATGTTATCCTGACCTAGTTTCAATGTGCTCCTGTCCCAGTTACTATATCATCTATGTTTACTTTAGAATAATAACATGCTGCTGCTGTCTCAGTACACATGTCTCTGTCACACTAGCAGTGTTGGTCCTGGCCCAGCACACATGTCTGCCTGTCTCAGAATTAAGTGCTTCCTTAAATCACTCCATTCGCGGTCTCTGTGTCCGTTTATTTCAAATCCACTGTCAGTGCATTTCTTGTCCCAGTATTAGTGCATTTCCTGCCCCAGTGTCAGTGCACTCCCTGCACTAGTGTCAGTATTTCGAATGTAGCTGTTTCAGTGCATCGTCTGTGTCAAATGTGTCAAAATCAGTGTATTTCCTAGAGGCAGTGTAACCATGTCCCCTGTTGGTGTATTTCTTGTCCCAATTCCATTGCATTCCCTATCTAAGTGTCAGTGTATAACCCATTAACGTTTGTGTATTTACTCTTTCCGTATCAGTGCATCCCCTGATCACACTCCATGTTCCACTGTCAGAGCGTTCCCATCGTCAATATATTTCCTACATCATTGTTAGTATATTCCCGCCCCTGTCAGTTTATTTCTTGTTTAACAGTATATTTCTTGACCAGTGTCAGTCCATACTACCTCCCAGAGTCAGTGAATTTCCTGTCCCAGTGTCAGTGAACACCCTGTGTCACTGTTGGTATATATGTCCCGGCCCAGTGTCAGTGAATTCCTTGTTTCACTGTTGGTATATAAGTCCCGGCCCAGTGTCAGTGCATTCACCGTCCCAGTGTCGGTGAATACCCTGTGTCACTGTTGGTATATATCCCGGTCCAGTGTCAGTGCATTCACCGTCCCAGGGTCAGTGAATTCCTTGTTTCACTGTTGGTATATATGTCCCGGCCCAGTGTCAGTGCATTCACCGTCCCAGTGTCAGTGAATTCCTTGTTTCACTGTTGGTATAGCTCCAAGCCCAGTGTCAGTGCATTCACTGTCCCAGTGTCAATACTTTCCCTGTTCCAGTTTCAGGCCATTCCCTGCCCCAGTGTCAATATATTGCAGGTCCCAATATCTCCCCACTCTCTATCCTAGCATCAGTACATTGCGTGTATGTGACTGGGTTTCCTGTCTCAGTGCAGTCTCCGGTCAAGTGTCATTGCATTTGCATTCTCTGTTCTAGTGTCACTGCATTCTCTGTTTTAGTGTCAGTGCAATCTTCCTCAGGTCCAGTATCAGTGCATTCTCTCTTCCAGTGTCTGTGCATTGTCTGGCCCAGTATCAGTGCATTCTCTCTTCCAGTATCAGTGAATTCTCTGGTCCAGTGTCAGTGCATTCTCCCTTCCAGTGTCATTGCATTCTCTCTAGCAGCGTAAGTGCAATCGTCCGGTGTCAGTGCATTCTGTCTTCCAGTGTCAGTGCATTCTGTCTTCCAGTGTCAGTGCATTCTCTCTTCCAGTGTCAGTGCATTCTGTCTTCCAGTGTCAGTGCATTCTGTCTTCCAGTGTCAGTGCATTCTCTCTTCCAGTGTCAGTGCATTCTCTCTAGCAGCGTAAGTACAATCTCTCTTCCAGTGTCAGTCCAATCTGTCTTCCAGTGTCAATGACTTGCTCACGTCATTTGGCCTAAAATCAGCAAACCAGAATCAGATGCACCTGGGGAACAAGATCTGACCTACAGTTAAGGACATTTCAACAATCGACTATATCTTTAGGTCAAATCCCCTAGCAAACCATCTCCAGAGTTTTGATATAGTAAACCGTGAACAGAGCGACCATAACCCTATAGTCATGAGCTTGGACTTAAACCACCGGACAGCAGACAACAGTGAGGAGCTAGGCTTCTCTACAGGAACTGACACAAAGACTCTAGTCAGGAGAATTAAGTGGCAACCTTTCCACTCGCCTCAGGTGGCCAAATGGCTCGGTGACGGGAGAATCCGGTATAAGGACCAACCTGGGGAACTACTTTTAATAAACGGGGACTTTATGACCAGAGCTCTGCTAGAATCACTTCAGGGTCCTACGGGTCCCTAAATGTGAACACAGCAGCTATCCAGTCATCCAAAAAACTCCTGCTGGAACGGAACATTAATCCCACGCAGAAGAATTTAAGGAGGTGTACTCGCCTGTGCAAACTTAATCCAACATCCAGAAATCTAGAGGCTGCAAAAGATGCAGGTAAAGCCCACACAAAAAAACAACGTGGCCTTGAAACTACCACAACAAGAGGAGGAGTAGAAATTTATTTTTCGATATGCGTAAGGTAAGATCCCTAGCCCAATTCTGGAAGCAAGTGAATAACCTAAAATCCCTTGGGCTACCAAGGGACTACGCAGTTCCGTCATCAGACTGGGAGAACCATGTCAGGGGACAGTTTCTTGCAAATAAACACCATGGTGCTCTGCCTGCCGAAAGTAGAAGAACATAAAGACTTTACCTCATCCTCGGAAATAGTAAAACTAATAAAGGGTATGAAGGCCAGCGGAACTCCTAGCCCAAACAGGCTCCCAGCTGGGATTTTCCTATGTGCCCCAGAGGACAGAGCAGAGTTATTAACTCCGCTCTTTAACACCGTCTACACATTGGGCAAAACTCCTGAAGCTTGATATGGCTGAATACTTTGACCTATCTTTTAAAAATGTGACCCCCTTAAAACCAAGCATCTACCACCTAATAGCTCTGCTACATCTGGAAGCAAAAGCATATGCCCAAATTCTATTGGAAAAACTGGAAAGCTGGGTAGAAGAAAACAAGCTCCTCCCCTTTTTCCAAACAGGCTTCAGTGGGGGAGCTGCCACCAACGACAACATTATAGCATTATCCACTCTGTGCCATCAAGCCACCCAGCAGAACCAATCCCCACTTTTCTGCTGCTTTATCGACCTCACTGCAGCATTTGATAAGGTCGACAGAAAGACCCTCTGAAAGAAATCAGCAAGCTCGGACATTCCATCCCCTCTCTTAACTGCCATAATCTCCCTCTATTCTGAAACCTGGGTATGAGTGAGAATAGGCCCAACATCTCTATCAGCTCAAATTTGTACCACTAGTGGTCTGAAATAAGGCTGCGTGCTGGCACCCTTACTTTTCAATCTGTGCACGGCAGATCTGGGAAAAGCTCTATCCAACAGCTGTTTGGTTCCACCCCACTTAGGCCATGGTACCCTTCACATCCTCCAATATGCGGATGATATAGTCATCATGGACCACAACAAAGTGGGGCTCCAAGGCGCCTTGACCAGCCTACACAAATGCAAAGCAATGAATTATCTTATCATCAATCCAGACAAGACCAAAATCCTTGTACTCGGTCGGCACAAGAACAAAAAACAAATCTCATGCACCATGGGCCCAAAGTCCATCACGTCAGCTCCGAAATATACATACCTGGGTGTTTGATTCACAGAATCTGCCCAATCATCTGCTCACAAAAACAATCTGACGAAGAAATTAAAGGCCATTACTTATGGTTTAAATATTCTCGATAACAGTCTAAAAAGTCCATCTGCAGAGAGAATAAGAAAAGTCATTCAAGCATCCCTTCTCCCAGCACTTTTCTACGGACACCAAGCTTTTCCTGGGGCCTGCTCAGAAATCCTGGAGCAGTGTGTGGGCTATAAAAATATCTTCGGATTAGCAAAACATCTTCTTAGAGCAAGACCCAGGCTGGAACTTGGACTAGTCATACAAGCATTAACCCTTGAGGCCCACTTTCTCAAATACTGCATCCGCATTTTGAAATCTCCGGAAAAACTCCTAAAGAGCTACCTCAGAGACATATTTGAAAAAACAGGCTCCCTGATGAACATTCATCTTAAGAGAGACCTTGTTACCACAGACATAAATCAATCAGCAATTGCCCTGTCTTCGTTTTCCTATGCAATCTAGAAAAAGACCAGCAACAGACAAGTACAATTAGCCACATTCCAGCAAGACAAGGCCTCATTAATAACATCACCTTTCCTGGTCCAGCTAAATGCCTCATATCTGGTAACCAAACCGCAGCCTTACCTCTTAGTTTCTCTCAATCCTAAAACCAGATGAGAGATCATGTACATTTGATTGCTGGCCCTACCGATAGTGGATTTTAACCGGGCTTGGGTAAATCAAAAAAACGGAGGATGCGATTATAAACATGAATCATGGCTGCACCTTTTGTGTTGTTGTCCCGCCTTAGCCTATGAAAGTAGAATCTTACTCAGGGAACTATATCTGAGGGAAAAAGCAAGCACCTGCCTAGAGGTCTTGGCAATATGTTTTTCACAAAAGGAGCCCACCACCCTGGCCCGCAGTGGAAGATATATATAAACTCTCAGGGACGCTCTCCAGCCCCGTCCTGGCCCCCTACAACGCCCACACAAAGTCCAAAAGCTGATTCCGGATTACTTTAAATTGAAACCAGGAGATGGACATTTCACCCAACAGAAATGAAATCACGAGGCCATGTTTCCATATCATTAATTATATGCTCTCGGATGGAGCCTATAACATTCCCACAGGACTTAGAACCACCTTCGAATTAAGAACATCAGTGATCGGGGTTTACCAACTACTTCAAGCATTAAAAGCTTGCTTTAGGCTCCACAAAGGCACAAAGCACAAGCACTTCACCTGAGAATCGGGATTTAAGGGCAAAATATGCGCCGTCAAAGGGTAAGGGAGGAAGAACCCGAAAGCTGACGGGTCAAAAATGGGCGATATGTTTTATGGGGATGATCCGTAGAATATTGGGCAGAAGTTAGCACAAAACTCAAGTTTTGGACTTCATGATGGCACAGAGCACACACGCTTTATTGGAGGTCCGGGTCCATGAGCAAAACATGTGTTGCTAAAGGGAGAGGGTCGGAGAACTGATGGGTCAGAAAACTGGGGACTCTGTTTACTGGGCAGGGTCCGATGAGTAATGCGCACCTTTTTGCAAATAACCTGAAGTTAACTTGCCACTCTCAAACCATGACGCAAGGGCCAGGTGCAACCCCGACGCAAAAACTTTTTTTTAATTGGGCCAGAGAGTAACTGGTATCTTTTAATGTACTTGAATATTCTCGCTAGTGTCTATTTTTACTATTCATTATTATGGCTTCCTTTTTACAATGTTATTTTACTGTAATGCAATGTTTTAATTAACTTATGCAAATAAACTTCATTTTCCATTACCCAACCATGACCCAGTGTCAGTGCATTCTGTCTTCCAGTGTCAGTGCATTCTTTCTCTGTGTAAGTGTCAGTGCATTCCCTCTTCCAGTGTCAGTGCCTATTCCAGTCCAGTGTCAGTGCATTCTGTCTTCCAGTGTCAGTTCAATCTCTCTTCCAGTGTCAGTGCATTGTCTCTTCCAGTGTCAGTGCATTCTCTCCTCCAGTGTGGGTGCGTTACTTCTTGCAGTGTCAGTGCATTCTCCAGTCTAACATCAGTGCATTATCTGTTTCGGTGGCAGTGGATTCTCCAGTCCAGTGTCAGTGCATTCTTTCTCCAGTCCAGAATCCTTACATTCTCTCTTGCAGCGTCAGTGCAAACTCTCTACCAGTGTCAGTACATTATTTGTTCCAGTGTCAATGCATTCTGTCTTTCAGTGTCAGTACACTCTTTCTTCCAGTGTCAGTGCGATCTCTCTTCCAAATGTCAGTGCATTCGTTATCTGTGTAAATGTCAGTGCATTCTCTCTTGTAGTGTCAGTGCATTATTTCTTCCAGTGTCAGTGCATTCTCTCTCCGGTTGTCAGTGCTTTCTCTGTTCCACTGTCAGTGCATTCTCTCTCCCAGTGTCAGTGCATTCACACTTGCAGTGTCAGTGCGATCTCTCTTCCAGTGCCAGTGCATTTTCTCTCCCAGTGTCAGTGCATTCTCTCTTGAAGCGTTGGTGCAATCTCTGTTCCAGTGTCAGTGTGATCTCTCTTCCAGTGCCAGTGCATTCTCTCCCCCAGTGTCAGTGCATTCTCTCTTCCAGTGTCAGTGCATGCTCTCTTCCAGTGTCAGTGCATTGTCTCTTCCAGTGTCAGTGCATTGTCTCTTCCAGTGTTAGTGCATTCTCTCTTCCAGTGTCAGTGCATTGTCTCTTCCAGTGTCAGTGCATTCTCTCTCAGTGCATTCTCTCTTCCAGTGTCAGTGCATTCTCTCCCCCAGTGTCAGTGCATTCTCTCCCCCAGTGTCAGTGCATTCTCTCTTCCAGTGTCAGTGCAATCTCTCCCCCAGTGTCAGTGCATTCTCTCTTCCAGTGTCAGTGCATTCTCTCTTCCAGTGTCAGTGCATTGTCTCTTCCAGTGTCCGTGCATTCTCTCCCCCAGTGTCAGTGCATTCTCTCTTCCAGTGTCAGTGGATTGTCTCTTCCAGTGTCAGTGCATTCTCTCCCCCAGTGTCAGTGCATTCTCTCTTCCAGTGTCAGTGGATTGTCTCTTCCAGTGTCAGTGCATTCTCTCCCCCAGTGTCAGTGCATTCTATCTTCCAGTGTCAGTGCATTGTCTCTTCCAGTGTCAGTGCAATGTCTCCCCCAGTGCCAGTGCATTCTCTCTTCCAGTGTCAGTGCATTCTCTCTTCCAGTGTCAGTGCATTGTCTCTTCCAGTGTCAGTGCATTCTCTCCCCCAGTGTCAGTGCATTCCCTCTTCCAGTGTCAGTGCATTGTCTCTTCAAGTGTCAGTGCATTCTCTCCCCCAGTGTCAGTGCATTCTCTCTTCCTGTGTCAGTGCCTTCTCTCCCCCAGTGTCAGTGCATTCTCTCCCCCAGTGTCAGTGCATTCTCTCTTCTAGTGTCAGTGCATTATCTCTTCCAGTGTCAGTGCATTCTCTCTCAGTGCATTCTCTCTTACAGTGACAGTGCACTCCCATCCCTCTTACTGTCCCCCTATTTTAGTGGATTCTTTTATTTGAGGTAAAATCACAACCAAGGGCTCTTAAGCATCTCTCAAAAATGTCCCCCATGATCAGTGCTTTTGAAAACCTCTACTTTCTTGTTGGGTAATTGCTGTCAGTTCCTCTGTAATTGCAACCATTGCAGATTCAGGAATGTGCACCAGTTATTAGCATTCCTTTTACAGGAGGAGTTTGTTTGTTCTCAGCAGGAGGCAGCTGGATCGTGAGCAATTAATTTCCTCCTTGCACCAAGCGCCTTTTCTTTCCTTCAACATACAACTCTAGGCGCTTCTTGCGCCTGTTGGTGGGTGACAGGAGACATGAGATGTGTAACTCTTGAGATGTAGTCTTGTGAGCGTATGGCATCAACATAGAATCATTTAGCCTTTTCCTCACTCTGGGACTCATTAACAAATGTAAAGATACTTTTTGACATTCACAAACTCCGAGTGTATTTTTACTACTAGTAATTCAGGACTACGCTACGGAGTCGGGGGCAGACCGCTCCCCAAATAAAAAGATAGGACATGTCTATCTTTTTATGGGAAATCTCTGTCTAAAATTACTATTAGTAAAATTAAAATGGGAGTTTGTGAATATTAAAAAAATTATAAACGTACAGAGAAGTGTGTGTTAACTTTTGTGAATCAGGTTGGAATGGGTGTGAAAATACTGCGAAGCTAAAATTATCAAGAAGTGCTGCCTTACGCCGACTATCAATATCGCGGTGTATGGAGGGCCTCTATTTTAGAGTAGGGATTTATCGCAGATTGCAGCTAGGTTTTATGAACCAGGGGGGCCCAGCATCAGTCACCAGAGAGGAACATGGCCTTTGGCCTCCTTCGGAGCTGAACAGGCTCCCAATATGCAGTGAAACAGTGTAATCGTAAGGATTTTGGGGGTCTCGGAAAAAAAAATATTTTCGGGACCCTGTTAGGATCAACTTTTCATTTTTATTAACCCTTTAATGGCAAATAACCTTGACTTGAGATCTGTTAAAAATGGAAAATAGAAACAGACAGATGTGAGAAAGAGAAAAATACTTTTCAGGGGCGCCTTGAAAGTTGGGGGCCTGGGTAATTGCCGTGCCTTAAAATGTCTCTGCAGTGAAATCCCCTGGTAGGCTGTGGAAGAAGTAGTTGAATGGACTCAGGGAATCTTCAACTGACTCCGCCCTGAGAGACAGGCGCACAGTCTTCTTGCTTATTGACACAGACATGATTTTTCAACCGTTGGGTTCTGTGCCAGACCCCAAAAACGTAGTATTACGTACAGTTTCTTTAGATGGCTTTGAAATCCAAACTGATATTAAAACAGTTCCCAGCGATGTTCTTAGCTGTTGGTTCCTCCCTTGACACAAAGAAACCTTGACTTCCAATGCTAATGAGTCCATGACAGTAAGGACCAGCAATGGTGCCACTCTGGCACTTTCGCTACAGGTTGCAGGCTAAGGGACTGCTATAAGAGCAGGACAGGCTGTTATCGGCTCTCTGATATGACGGAGGAGTGTCGCCCAACCGCTGAGAGCCAGCAGAGGGAAACAGCAAAAATAAAATGATAATATATTGTTTTTTTGTATCATTTTATTTTTCCTGTTTCCCTTTAGAACCAGCCAAGTCGGGACGGGCGGGCTTGGCTGTCTTCACAGGCAGCAGGGGAGGAGTAGTGCTCTCTCTAAGTGCGTGTGAAGGTTTGGCCGGCAGTCCCAGGCTGGCTAAACCGTCATGGGCACTTAGGTTTCTCTAACCCAGCTGTGTTACTCAGCCGGGTTGCAGTAGCGGCTGTTACAGAACGTGTGTTAGCAGATGGGGGAGGGACTTGAAAATAAAATTTAAAAACACTTACCTGGATGTTGCCGGCCCCGCAGCCACCTCTCCTCCGTCCTCTTCTTGGCTTCTATGTAGGCAGGAACCACCCAGCTCCCCTGAGTCAATCACAACGCTGCACTGCAGCGTTGTGATTAGTCTCAGAGCCGTTCTTCAGCGCTCAGCCAGGGAATGGGGGCCTGGTCATGTTCTCAACCCAGGCTGTAATGCAGTCTGGGTGGAGGACATGCAAACTGCGCATGACATTTTGGCCGGCCCAAAATGGCTGCCCAAAATGTTATGTGCACTTAGGAAGTGCTTACCAGTTCCCCAGCCTTAAAACAGCACAGCCCGCCCCCAACCAACTGAGCCAGAGGTTTAAATAAAATGATAATAAGGTTACGTTATTATCGTTTTATTTTTCTGTTTTTAATTGGTCACTCAGTGAGCAGTGGGGCGGTGCTCTTCCGCCTTAGCGGATGAGCCGCCACTGCCCGGTTGGAGAAATTGCACAGACTCGCAGACACTGTCTGAGTGGCAAATCAAGCTGCTCAGACCAATCCAGGCGCTGCTCTCACGCTACCGAGAGCAGCGCCGTGATTGGGTGAGGAGCCTGTGCTTTATTATAATTATTTCCCCAATCCCCCGTCCTGTCCCTCCTACCCCCACCCACCCACTTGAGTTTTTTAGCTGCCGCCACTGGCTGCTATGACTCAAACAGAACCCCATGCCACAATTAAAGTCGCTCTCTCCTGAAGTGCAGGTCTGTTAGAACATTTTTGCCAGGGTTGATTTGGGTATCCAGTCTGACCATGTCCAACTCCCTTCTCCACTCATAGAAATGACAGAAAGACTGCCCCGCCATTGCACAGAACCAAGGTTAAATACATCTTAAACTGAAATATGTCTAATTATTATCTTTTGCTGATTGCTTATGAAAAATGTCATAAACGCATAGCATGTTGCAATATTTTATCTTAAAAGGTTCTTCGACTAAGGAGTGGTGTCATAATAGTGCACCTCATAAAAAGGCAAAATTATAGTTTGCTTTGAGAAAAATCTTTTTAAAACTGCTTAATTGGGAGGATTACAAATCATGTGCGAACGATACCTAGCTGAGACAATGAAGCCTCTTGTATTGCTCCTGTCGAATGTGCTTCTCATAGCTTAGTGGATCTAACAGTGTAGGTTTCAGCATGTCTAGGTTTGGTACCTAGACATGCTGAAACCCACACTATTTGATTAGAGTGGAGCTACTTCCTGTCTATACATAATCTTCGTATTTATTCCACAATCAGCTGTATTTTATTATCCCATGCACTCACAGAAATACTTACTAATGCACTGCTGCAGTATTCTTCACTGGGAAACAACAATTGTGAACATTCTACGAAGAGGGAACCCAGTATACTTAATTGACTAATAAGTATTCCCTGTCGTGTTCTATGGTATGCATTTTCTACCCTCCACCGCCCACTCCCTAGGAATAATCTGCCAGGCCTCAATGAAGCCCCTGTGGAATCCACTCATTCCATCCTGAATTCACCCTCTTGTGAATGGTGGGATTTCCATGCAGTGGACAGCATTGACCCCCTACTCCGTTGTAAGCGGGGCTATAATGAGTGCTGCAGTTTGGTCCTTCCCAACAAGCCAATGGTTCTCAATTTTGGGACCTATTGGCTTTGCCAATGGTTTTTAGCAATGCTGTGGTGCATTCCCTTTGCTGTGGAGCATGGCTGGAGAGAAAAAAGGTGCTATGACGCAGCTGCATCATTTTGCAGGCGAGCATCAACAAAATGTCCTAGGTACCTTTATTTTTATCTATCAATCTGAGAAGGGAAGCATTTTATTTTCAAAAGCAGTTTGGGGAAGCAGCATGGAGGGCGCAGGTGGGGGAAGAAACACTGAGGGTGTAGGTAAGCAACACAGAGGGTGTGGGACGCAACACAAGAAAAGCGAGCCGCACGTGGATGAGAGACAGCAGCATAGAGTGCAGAGGAAAAAACCTGGGGGAGAGAGAGAGCAATGTGGAATGGGCAGGAGAGGTAACAGAGGCGGCACAGGTGAAAGCTACATGGGGTGGAGGAAGCAACACAAAGGGCAAGGGGAGAAGCACAAGGGAGACAGAGCAACGTGGAGCGGGGAGAACCACATGTGCGAGAGAGAGAGCAGCACAAGCTCTGATGGTGGTGGGAGAAGCAGAAGAGAAAGACAGCTAGAAAACACATGCGCTCTCTTGGAGAATTTAGCAAAAACAAAAAAAAAGTGGTTCCTTAAAAGTGAGCAGAAAATAAATAAAGATACTATTCTACAGGGGAAGAACAGAAACAAAATCGACAAGGCTAACCACTGAATAAGAAACACGGTAATAAAAGTGACAATGATGCCAACTAAAAGTAAGCGTGGGCGGGCTTTAGCCTCTTGTGAGAGACAATAAGAGGAATATTTAGTAATAGTTCATGCAATGCAGAAAGGCAAGTTGCTGCACCTCATTATGTGGACGGGAGAGAGATGATCAGTGCCATAAGTACCACGATATGGCACTGCTCGGGTCCCTCTATGCGCTTTTATGTCTTTGTAAACCTGGCTTTGCAGCAAACTATATGGGTGGATTCACTGGAACGCCCATGTTCCACCCATGCAACTCCTACCCTATGCAAAGTAACAAGTCAGCGCTACACACTGTGCTGCATTACTGTGTATTTACTAATCCACTCAAAGTCACGCAAAACGTGGCATATCAGATGCCAAAATGGATTTTGCTTCTGGGCTGAGCCACAAACGTTACGCAAACCTGGCGCAAAATCTTAGTAAATCTGGCCCTAAATGTTTTACAACCAGATAACTACTCTGTCTGTAATGTTCAATGTAAAAAGTTGGTACACAACAGACTTGTAACTCCATCTTGGATCTCACAGCTATTGTGGCAAAGACTAACCAGGGCCCAACTCTGGTTTATGTGATCACTGTTGTGAATATGTTGGTTGGGCCTTTAAGAAGATAGTGATCTCTACATTATATATCTCTTATATTAACTCTGTATCGCTAGTCTTTTGTATATCCTGTTAATTTTCAAATAAAGCTTTTTAAACATAAAAAAAGAAGATCGTGATCTGAATTATACACTATGATGCTGGCTTATTTCATTCTCTCTTCTGTCTCACTGTTTTTTCTACTTGACCTCCCATTTATGGACGAACCAATTACTGAGTGCTGCCCACAAAAATTAGCTATAACTTTTAATTTCCGTGACTAGTGAACTACCATCAGCTGTACAAAAGGGTAAATCTGACAAGAAAAGCACAGTCTAGTAATTAGTATCATTCCAAAATAGAGTCAGAAAATGATCAGACATAAATGTTATGTCCTAAATATAATTTTCAAAAATATTTCCCAGGTGGAGGAAATAATGGAAACCCTACACTGCGTGTACGATATGTTTATAAATGATATTTAGGACACAATATTTATATCAGACGATATTTCTGACTCAGATATTCTGTCATATAACACTAGGATTTGGTGGTAACACTATCTTCTTTACACAAACAGATCATGTGAAGTTGGCTGCCTATCTGAAATTACTTTTCAGGATTTATGTACCCTGTGTTGACAGACTCAAAGATATGCCTTGTGTACGGGAGTGATGAAGCATAGCCATATAGGATGCTGACAACATGCAGATAAACATGAAAAGCAAAGGCACTGATAAATCACAGAGAGAACTTCCATGGCTATAACGGGTGCTGCACATTTTCAGCGAAGTTTCTCAAGGAATGAGTGACAGAGGGCAGGGTTAACACCCACTAAGTAAATTGTAGGTCAAGAATGATACACCTTTGAATACTGGTCTAAGTCAATCTGCATTTAACAGGCAGGCCATACAATAACAGCGTAATCGCATAAAATTAGAACATGTTGTATTTCCCCTGAATGAGCAGCATTTAATCATGAGTTGTCTGAACGTCATACCACCAAGTTACAACACCTGCAATCACTACCACAACGTAATACAAAAACCTGATCATAAAAGAACTTCTGATAACCTATTGGAGCCGACGTTTGAGTGCTGACTGGAGTCACTGGACCCCGAGATTGTGTTATGCGAGATCTGGTACACACCATTTAGATAGGCTGGACACCCCCTGACTGTGACCCGAGGCACACAGTTAGGATGATCTCAAATACAAATGACCAACTTTCTATGCTGCCATCATCAGCCCATATCTGAATCTGGTCACACTAGAGTAACACCAGCCCAACATGCCAATGTGGATGCTGGTTCACGGCAGATGAACTTTTCACCTCATCAGGTGCAATCTCCACCCAGGAAAAAAATGTTCTTCATGTGCATGAACCCCATACCCCGATATACTCCCTATAATATAATATAATATTCTGAGGTTTCTGCAGGGCACCGTCATCATGTGCTGTGCATTATACCATACATACGTATGTGGTTAATAAATAAATTAATTAATATATAAATACATGTTTGGGCTGTGTCATCATTCAGGTAGCCAAGTACAAGTTAGGTATTATCGGAGATTTGGGAATCTATTATCACCATCGTCTGTGGGATACACATGGCACTTCACCCAATCTAACATTTCGGCAGCATCTATTGTGATAATTTGCCATAGAGGGATAAAGGGAGAATCTTTGTGGGACTGCATGCTAGAGGACACCAGCTGGTGCGTATTTTCACCATGCAGAGGCGGGGCTGTTGCTTTACCATAGAACCACATTCGTGCACCACTTCGGGTGAGAATGATAAAGTGATATGCACTGCCATTGATTACTGATTATTGCGCAGATTGTAAGTGCATTAGAGCAATGGCACCAACACCGCTAATATTTACATACATGTCTGGTAGGAATCAATAGGTTTTAGAGGGATGAATATGCTTTAATCCCAAAGAAAGATTGATTTTCTGCATCGTTTTCTTCTCTACCACTGCAAGAGATGCATCAGGCCGTGGCAATGTACAAAAGGTTGAACGAATACAAGCGAACTACAGTGCTTCATCGCAAAGCAGGGGAAACAAACACACTGGAGCCTATGAAATGAAAATACAAAAAACATGTATATCATCGGATGGAGAATCATACAATTTAAGCTATTGTTATATATATTATATAATCTAATCCTCACCACAGAAAATTAGATTTTCTACTTCTAGAAAGTCACAACTTGATAATGAGTCAATCATTGGATTTGTGTTTTTTTGTAACGGTTCTTGGGCACTACCATTTTCAACGCTGAGGAACTGAGGGGGTTCAAAATCCTAGGCCCCTTTATTCTATACAACCAGTGTAGATGAGTTGCCTTGAATGGGGTATGGTCTCACTCATTAATTTCTGAAGACACCTCACCTCAAATGTTGACTATACAGAAGTCAACTCTCTGAAAGCAAGTGATGCTTCAGAATGCAGTGTCTTTCAATGTTTTACACAACTTCAAAAGTATCCAAACTATATGTCTTATAGAAGTCTGGGAAACTAAGTCTCTATTTTAACCTGGGCTTTACCCTGGATCAAATTATTTTCATGTTGGCACATATCTCTAAACTGACCATAAACCACCCAACTTCAGCTCCCTCGTCTCATGCTGCTAAACATTCTAGCTCAATGAAGATTTCAGATCGACCATTCAAGTGCTAGTCCTTATACACTTTACATTAAGAAATGATTTACTTGTGAGTCTGTCCAAAAATGCTACAGTGCCTTGCTGAGCCACCATACACGCATCTACCCATCTTGGAGAAAGGTGAATAAAGAAGTTGGACCACATCACCACCATGCCTAGAAGACCTCCAGTGAGGCCAGTATCTAATTCAAGAAAGCATGCTTACCCAACAAAGCTCTTTATTTAGGCAGACCATCCTTTCCTAAATGATAAATGGGTTCTCACAGGATGAGAAAGTAACGCCAGGAACACATCTCAACTACTGCTTGAGATCCCAAAAGTAATGAAAACTAAAACTCTGAACCAAGCCTTCTCCTTTTGACTCCTGGAATCTGGAACAAAATCCTTGAAGATCTCAGATTGTATTAAGACATTTGAAGTCCCAGCTATTCATAATCTATCTGTAGAAGTAATAATCACCTTGTGTACTCTCATCAATAAGGTCTCTCATTCTCTCTGTCTCCCTCTCAATACACTATCACTTTTGCTATTACAGCTATGCTTGAACATAGATAGTTCATTCTCTGCTTCTGACATTACACTCTTTTTCATGATAAGAGTAAAGTTTGTCATTGCCCCGATGGCTATGTCTATGCCATGTAAATGTGTGGAAAGAAAGAAAGAAAGAAAGAAAGAAAGAAAGAAAGAAAGAAAGAAAGAAAGAAAGAAAGAAAGAAAGAATGAAAGAAAGAAAGAAAGAAAGAAAGAAACCACAGAAGTGAAATCCTGGTGCACGTTCTTGTCTTCAAATGAAAGATGGCCTGCTTCCTTAGTATCCAATACAAGGCCTTCATTTAGCACCTGCTTCTCACTATGGTTGCAACCAAACATACTAGACGAATGGCTGCTTTAGCAAAGACCAGTGTTTAATTAGGGGGAGTCTGCGTGTTGGTAACTATGCGGTGGCTCCTGTTTTGCAATATGAAACCAGCCCTGATTTTAGAAGATGGTGCTGCTCCACAGGGGGCTTAGCCAGGAGCATAAGGTTAATCTTTCCAAGTTGATAATTGGAGACCTTGTTATTCTTTACCAGAATTCACCCTGGTTCCCTCTAGGAATACACGGATGCTAACATGGATCTGCCAAAGAAGACAGCATCATGGATAGGCCACCCTACCCAATGTGAAGTACGTTAGTTTAATTCACAACAACTCTATGTAACTATGTAAATGCGTGGAGATGAGGTATCATATTGCGTGGTGAGTTCCAGGAAAATGGAGTCCCACATCCGCACAAACTTCAAGCACAAACTTACTACGTGACAATGTGTATTTAGTATTGACAGCAAACTAAGGGCCTTATTTAGATTTTATAGGATAAAATACCATGCCATAAATGTAGGGAATTTCCAGGGCCACTATAATTATGTGATTTTGAGGCCATGGCTTACTACGCATAATTATGAATTCACCACAGTTGCCGCTCACTCCATCATCTGCTGCATAATCTGCAGATTTTAACAAAAAAAATATTGCTTCTTGCCCAAATGGATCAAAAGTTACTAAAAAATGCAGCAACCTGTGTTTGAGCTCAGTGTAAGGCCCTTTGCATACGTTAACTAGTAGTCTTTCATTTGCTTATTTCTATATTTAGTTGATAAACGGACACTAATGAGGTGAAATCTTTGCCCAGATAGAATTACCATGTGCAAACATGTCAAAATAATGAATTAACACTATCACTAAGTGTCCTGCATTATGCTGCATAATTTGCCTTTTCTTCCCGCATAATTTAGTCAATCCTGCCACATAATTTAGTGCTTCCCTGTCGCATTTTTCCAGCAGCCCTGCAAATATCCCCTCCGCCTTATTACAAGTACATCATATCCTATGGCATTTGTAATAAGGCAGAGGGGAAAATCACATTTGTGGCAGCGTATCTCATCTGCCAAACTCTAACTCGGGCCATAAATAGTGTCTGCTAAGAAGCCTCACAGTCCGAGATCTGCCTTGAGTGGAAGAGGTACATTTCAGTAAAATGATAGCATATCTCAATCTGTGAAATTAAAAGCAAGTACAATGTAGGCGGGTCCTCCTTTAAAATTGGACACTATGACAGTCAAACCCGTTACCCCACTTCCCCTCCCTGAATTCGTGATGGCCCCTTAAAGGGTTGCATTGCGTTAAAAGTCCATTAGCGCATTTCAAATGTGCATTAGGACTGTGGCGGCCCATTAGCCCGTTTCAGAGCTAAGAGGCCATACCCACTGCATCCATCATGCACTGAAAAACGTATAACAACATTACTGTATGATGTTGAAAGCCCACTGGGTTGAAAGGCGGTTAAAGTTAATGAGGACTCAAATGTATGTCCTCCAATGGACTTTTAGCTTCTCGGCAGGCCCTGCCACCCCCGATGGAGTGTGCACTGACAGGATGCCAGTTTTCGCTTCATAACGTGAACCTGGCACGATGCGAACAAATAAACACTCAGAGTACATCCAAGATGTGCTGGGCTGTGGCGTGTCAATTCATGCCCCAGTGTTCCCGCGACTGTCTTATCTGCAGCATACCTGGCCCCGCTCCACCTGCCCCGGCTTAGCCAGAAGAAAAACAAAGAGAGCCCATGAGGGGCGGGGGGGCACCTACCTCTTCGGAAGCTGAAGCACCTCTTGATTTTCCGGTAGGTCCCCTTGGGGATGAGAGGGGTGGGCGCCAAGGTGCTGACGGTCCGGACCCCTGCGTTCTTATCTTCCAGCATCATTGAGCCGCAAGGCTGGCGTCGAGGCGCGCGCTGCTGCTGCCAGCCACATCTGGGGTCCTTGCAGCGCTCACTCCATTGCCACCTCCCGTGCAGAGGACATTACTCTGGACGCCTCGCGTGGCCTGGGGGCTGCGGCGGGCGTGGGTGCCGTCTGTCTCCCGGTCGGTGCAGCATTCCCTGGTTTGGTGTTCTTTCGCCGTCCTCGCTCCGCGCCTGTACCCGGGAGCAGTGTGTCCCCGAGGAGCCTCTCAGCCGGCGCTGCCTCGAGCTGCAGACTCCCCTCAGCCCCGGCTCCCGCGCCGGGCGCGCGCTCCCGGAGCCTCTCACCTGGCCGTGCGCGAGGGGAGGGCGCGTGGCTCGGGAGCCTCCCGCTCCCTCCTCTGCCTTTATGACCGCAGGAGCCCCGGGCGACGGGGTGAGGAGACACGAGACGGCGCCACCGCTGCCACACGCACTGCCAGCCCCGCGATCCGTGCCTCGCAGCCTCCTCCCTCCCTCCCCCCCGGCAGTGCCCGCTACAGGTACTCCCAGGGAAGGTTACCACCCCCTTGAAGAACTCTCTGACTCCGTCTCATTGCCCTGATCCCCTTCCATGCGCTCTCTTTCTCGAGTCACACTGTCTCCCGACTATGGTCATTGCTTTCATCTCGCCCCAGTCTTTTTGTTCGCTCCTCTCTTCTGCCCAACCCTATTCTACCCTCTTTCTCTCTGGCCCCAAGGGCCACACGCCCTCCTCCTCCTCTATGATACGCGTGTCATCTCCTCAGCCAGACTCTCCCCTATCACTCTCTCCCTCTTTTCCGCCACACCCACACTTGTCTGTCTTCCTTTACCTTTCCTCTGACACGGCCCTCATCTTCTTTTGTCAGTTGCTTCTTCTTCTGTTTACTCCCTCCTTCGACCTCTCTGTCCCCCTTTCCGGTCACCTCCTTCCTGTCACTGCACCGAAGCTTCCCATTATGCCACCCACCTCTCCTCTGTTACACTCTCTCTCTTCTTAGCCTTGTCACTGCATACCAGACACTTCTCACCCACTGCCGGACTGTCTCTCCAGTACTCCTTGTCACACTCTCCTCCCACCTGTCACACGCATCCTCATTCGTTTCCGATCCCCCCTGTCTCCTTCTCCTCTACCACTGCCTCCCTCACTCTCCCTCTCTCTCCCTTTCTCTCTCTCGCTTTTGTCAGACTCCCACTCCCGCCTGCCCTCCCCTCAGTCTCTCTCCTTTTCCTTCTGAGTTTCTTATCTTTCCTCTTTACTACGGCGCTCTCTTTCCAATAGTCCTTGTCACCCTCTCCTTACTGCCTGTCACCCCTTTCCCTTTCCACATTGGTCCCTGCCCCAGGCTCCTCTGTCACAGTGACACTGCCCCTTTCGGTTGGCACCCTGCCTGTCCCCTTCCCTCACCGGCGCTCCCTCTGCCAGACTCCCCCATCCTCTCTCTGTCCGCCTGCCCCCGCCTCCCCTGCCCCCTCTCTAGTGACAGCGGCCTGACTGTCCCCTCGCAGCCCCCCGCAGCAGGTGCAGCCTTTGCTTCTGTGCAGCGCTCGCGTGTGAAGAGAGGGGAACAACACCGGCAGAGGCGCTCTTTCGACCTTCTGACTTTGATTTGACTTCGAGCCGCTATCACGTGCTCCAGCTTAGCATCCAGCAATTAACAACCCCCTTCATCTCTCACAAGGAGAGCTGCCCGTGACCCTGCACCCCCCTCCCCGCGCCGCCATCACCCGCATTCCGGTTCATTCCTCGTGCGCATTAGTTTTAGCACTTCACATGCAGCCAAGGAAGGGAGTTCCTTAAAGAGTTATATACTCGGAAATCTGAAGATTTACTCAACATGACTAGTTGTAACTTTGATAAACAATTCGCAATTTTTCCCGGAATTCTCCCGTACCAGCCTCTCAGAAATCGAGCCCTTCTCTGAGCTTGGAAGGTCGCCCTTCTTCAAGCGCGCGAAACTGTCCTTAGCGTAACCGAGCAAACAGCGCTGTTATCGTGCGTTAATGATTCATGGAGCGCCGCCTCTGGGCCGGAGCTGCAGTGGCACGGCTGGCATTCCTGCCTGCTGCAGGCCCGCACTTCAACCATGACCGCTTACCCAGGCGAGGCAGGCCCAGCTGCCGGAAAAGCCTGCTTCTCTTTGCATCATAAAAGGAGCCGTTTTCATGGCACACATAGCGCTTTGCACTTCCTAGCGCCATATTGTGAGAAGGGGTGTTACATGGATGTGAATCATTGCACACACACACAGTTTTTGACTTAAATTCCACTGTACTAAGATAGTGAGACTGGGCTTTGCGTCAAAAAGTTATGCCTTCTTGAAGCTGACGCTAACTGTGAAATGTTTTTATTTCTCCAAACATTTTACACCTCGCATAAGTGCTGCTCTGTACAGCACATATCCGTTGTGTTAGATGTTTTTGAATTTGCCCTGGTATCAGGACTTTAAGTGTGATAAAATAACTGGGTGGTCTCTCAAAGGGGCGTGGGCAATGTCATTAAGGGCGTGGCTTTAACATTTGTAAGCTAAAAATCTGTGCTTAGAATAGTGTGCCGCCCAACTTGTATTTTGCTGTTACTGTCATTGGATGCAGATATATGATACAAGTAAAATGCATACCTACAACAAGTCAGGACTATTGGCTCTGTCAATGGTTGTTAGTTGCATATGATAAATAAGCAGCAACTATCCCTGCATATAATATTGAAAAAGCTTCCACTTAAAGCCCTGGTGACATCACAACAATGTTGCTGCTCCTGAGTTTCAAAAGAGAAGGGACCCTCTTTAAAGGATTTCTTTTTCCCTACAACGCTCACCTATTGTATTGTATTGTATTGTGGCATACTTATATAGCGCAACCTGTCACCACCAAGGGCATCCTGCAAGACGTCATACCGTAACTTCTCCACTAGTGAGAAGTGAGCAGTGTGAGCACGCACACATCCATGTGACTGCAGGTTCTGCAGTCTGGAAAAATACGGACCACCTGTACCAGGGCACAAACAGAGCCCGATAGAGACTCGTTTCGAGGCCTCTTTTAAACAAGCATGTGCAATGCAATAGGTTTCGCATTAATTAAGTTTGAGCTATTGGCATTGCTAAATATTGCAACACCAATTGCAACAAAAGTCTATAAATTGTAGGCCAACAAAATGTGTATGTATTTTTGTAGCATTGGTGGCATGCTGCGATTTAGATGAACATGTTTAAAAGTAAAGTGCGCCATACTGCAATTGCTACAATAGTTAATTGTGGATGCGTTAACAATTGATGTGTGCACTGATGGCTGGTGGTGTGTGTGCCTGTTGAAATTGTGCACTGATGGCTGGTGGTGTGTGTGCCTGGTGGAAGTGTGCACTGCCTTCTGGTGGTGTGTGCCTGGTGAACACATGCACTGACGGCTGGTGGTGTGTGTGTGCCTGGTGAAAGTGTGTACTGACGGCTAGTGGTGTTGTGTGTTTGTGTGTGGTTGTGTGTGTGCTTGTGTGTGCGTGGTTGGATGTGGCTGTGTGTGTTGTTGTGTGTGTGGTTGTGTATGTGTGTGTGTGTGGTTGTGTGTGTGGCTGTGTGTGTGTGGTTGTGTGTGGTTGTGTGTGTATGTGGTTGTGTGTGTGGTTGCATGTGTCTGGTTGTGTGTGTGGTTGTGTGTGTGGTTGTGGGTGTTTGTGTGTGGTTGTGTGTGTGGTGTTGTGTGGTTGTGCATGTGTGGTTGCATGTGTGAGGTTGTGTGTGGTTGTGTGTGGTTGTGTGTATGGTTGTATGTGTGATTGTGCGTGTGGTTGTGTGTGTGGTTGTGTGTGTGTGGTTGTGTGTGTGTTTGCGTGTGTGGTTGTATGTGTGTGTGTGTGCAGTTGTGTGTGTGTGTGTGTGATTGTGTGTGTGTGGTTGTGTGTGGTTGTGTGTGTGTGTGTGTGTGTGTGGTTGTGGTTGTATGTGTGGTTGTGTGTCTGGTTGTGTGTGCTGTGTTGTAGGTGTGTGTGTGGTTGTGTGTGTGCTTGTATGTGTGGTTGTATGTGTGGTTGTGTGTGTGGGTGTGTGGTTGTGTGTGTGGCTGTGTGTGTGTGTGGTTGTGTGTGTGATTGTGTGTGTGGTTGTGTGTATGGTTGTATGTGTGATTGTGTGTGTGGTTGTGTGTGTGTGTGGTTGTGTGTGTGGTTGTGTGTGTGTGTGCAGTTGTGTGTGTGTGTGTGATTGTGTGTGTGCGTGTGGTTGTGTGTGTGTGGTTGTGTGTGTGTGTGTGAGGTTGTGGTTGTATGTGTGGTTGTGTGTCTGGTTGTGTGTGCTGTGTTGTGGGTTTGTGTGTGGTTGTGTGTGTGCGTGCTTGGATGTGGCTGTGTGTGTTATTGTGTGTGGTTGTGTGTGGTTATGTGTGTGGTTGTGTGTCTGGTTGTGTGTGTGTGGTTGTGTGTGGTTGTGTGTGTATGTGGTTGTGTGTGGTTGTGTGTGTGGTTGCATGTGTCTGGTTGTGTGTGTGGTTGTGTGTGTGGTTGTGGGTGTTTGTGTGTGGTTGTGTGTGTGGTTTCGTGTGGTTGTGCGTGTGTGGTTGCATGTGTGTGGTTGTGTGTCTGGTTGTGTGTGTGGTTGTGGGTGTTTGTGTATGGTTGTGTGTATGGTTGTATGTGTGATTGTGTGTGTGGTTGTGTGTGTGGTTGTGTGTGCGGTTGTGTGTGTGTTTGCGCGTGTGGGTGTGTGTGTGTGCAGTTGTGTGTGTGTGATTGTGTGTGTGTGTGGTTGTGTGTGTGTGGTTGTGGTTGTATGTGTGGTTGTGTGTCTGGTTGTGTGTGCTGTGTTGTAGGTTTGTGTGTGGTTGTGTGTGTGCTTGTGTGTGCTTGGTTAGATGTGGCTGTGTGTGTTATTGTGTGTGTGGTTGTGTGTGTGTGGTTATGTGTGTGGTTGTGTGTGTGGTTATGTGTGTGGTTGTGTGTGTGGTTGTGTGTGTGTGTGGTTGTGTGTGGTTGCGTGTGTATGTGGTTGCATGTGTGTGGTTGTGTGTGTGGTTGTGTGTGTTTGTGTGTGTGGTTTTGTGTGGTTGTGCGTATGTGGTTGTGTGTGTGTGTGTGTTTGGTTGTGTGGTTGAGCATGTGGTTGTGTGTGGTTGTGTGTGTGGTGGTGTGTGTGTGGTTGTGTGTGTGTGGTTGTGTGAGTGTGTGGTTGTGTGTGTGGTTGCGGTTGTGTGTGTGTGTGGTTGTGTGTGTGTGTGGTTGTGTGTGTGTGTGTGGGCATATGTGTGGCTGTGTGTGTTTGTGTGTGGTTGTGTGTGTGTGGTTGTGTGTGCTATTGTGTGTGTGGTTGTGGGTGTGGTTGTGGTTGTATGTGGGTGTGTGGTTGTGTGTGTGTGGTTGTGTGTGGTTGTGTGTGTGTGGTTGGGGTTGTGTGGTTGTGTGTGCGGTTGTGTGTGTGGGTGTTTGTGTGGTTGTGTGTGTGTAGTGGTATATGTGGTTGTATGTGTGGTTGTGTGTGTGGTTGTGTGTGTGGTTGTGTATGGTTGTGTGGTTGTGTGTGGTTGTGTGTGGTTGTGCGTGTGGTTGTGTGTGGGTGGGTGTGGTTGTGTGTGTTGTGTTTGTGTGTGTGGTTGTGTGTGTGTGGTTGTGTATATGCTTGTGGTTTTGTGTGTGGTTGTGTGTGTGTGTGTGGTGTGTGTGTGTGTGGTTGTGTGTGTGGTTGTGTGTGTGGTTGTGTGTGTGTGGTTGTGTGTTAAGTGGTTGTGTGTGTGGTTGTGTGTGTGTGGTTGTGTGTGTGGTTTTGTGTGTGTGTGTGGCAGTGTGTTTTTGTGTGGGTGGTTGTGTGTGTTTATGTGTGTGGTTGTGTGTAAGTGGTTGTGTGTGTGGTTGTGTGTGTTTATGTGTTTTTTTTGTAGAGTTTTATATAACGCGAACTAGACTCGAACCGAATCAGGTATCAGGGCGCTTTACATAGCACAAGTTACGTTTTTACATGAGGACACACACTTTCATTTTTAGGCACGGGGAGATTAAGTGATTTGCCCAGAATCACAGGAGGTTTTGGTGTCGTTACCGAGACTCGAACCCAGATCCCCAGGTCCGAGGTTGAGCGCCTTAGCCGTTAGGCCAACTCCTCTCTTTGTGTGGTTGTGTGTGTGGCTGTGGTTGTGTGTGGTTATGTGTGGTTGTGTGTGGTTGTGTGTGGTTGTGTGTGTGTGTGTGTGGTCGTGGGTGTGGTTGTGGGTGTGGTTGTGTGTGTGCTTGTGTGTGTGGTTGTTGTGTGTGCGGTTGTGTGTGTTTGTGCATGTGGTCGGGTGTGGTTGTGTGTGTGGTTGTGTGTGTGGTTGTGTGTGTGGTTGTGTGTGTGGTTGGGTGGTTGTGTGTGTTTGTGGTTGTGTGTGTGTGGTTGTGTGTGTGGTTGCGTGCAGTTGTGTGTGTGGTTGTGGTTGTGTGTGTTGTTATGGTTGTGTGTGTGGTTGTGTGTGGGGTTGTGTGTGTGGTTGTGTGTATGTGTGTGGTTGTTGTGTGTGTGTAGCTGTGTGTGTGGTTGTGTGTGTGGTTGTGTGTGTGTGGTTGTGTGTGTGGTTGTGTGTGTGGTTGGGTGTGGTTGTGTGTGGTTGTGTGTATGGTTGTGGTTGTGTGTGTGTGGTTGTGGGTGTGTGTGTGTGTGGTTGTGTGTGGTTGTGTGTGTGTGGTTGTGCGTGTGGTTGTGTGTGTGGTTGTGTGTGTGGTTGTGTGTGGTTGCGTGTGTGTGTTTGTGTGTGTGGTTGGGTGTCGTGTGTGGTTGTGTTTGTTTATGTGTGTGTGGTTGTGTTTGTGTGGTTGTGGTTGTGTGTGTGGCTGTGGTTGTGTGTGGGGTTGTGGTTGTGTGTGCTTCTGTGTGTGTGTGGTTGTGTGTGTGTAGTTCTGTGTGGTTGTGTGTGTGGTCGGGTGTGGTTGTGTGTGGTTGTGAGTGTGGTTGTGTGTGTGGTTGTGTGTGGTTGGGTGGTTGTGTGTGTGTTGTTGTGCTTGTGTGTGTCTAGCTGTGGGTATGGGTGTGTGGTTGTGTGTGTGTGGTTGTGTGTGGTTGTGTGTATGTGGTTGTGTGGTTGTGTGTGTGTGGTTGTGTGGTTGTGTATGTTTGTGTGTGTAGTCGGGTGTGGTTGTGTGTGTGTTTGTGGTTGTGTCTGTGGTTGTGGTTTTGTGGTTGGGTGGTTGTGTGTGGTTGTGTGTGTGGTTGTGCGTGTAGTTGTGGTGTGTGTGGTTGTGTGTGTGGTTGTGTGTGTGGGGTTGTGTGTGTGGTTGTGTGGGTGTGTAGTTGTGTGTTTGGTTGTAGCAAAGCATTAACACAACATGTTCTTTGATGTTTGATGTTCTTTGAACGAGAAAATCAAAGGGGCGCCGTGAAAATGATTGCAGGCGAACATCAAAGGGCGCTGCTAAAGTGATCGCGGGCGAAAGTGATCTCTGGCGCTTAATAAGTATGACGAGGTTTGCCATTTGGCGCCTCGTCTCCTAAGCGCCTGCCCGTGCACATGCACTGTACCTCTAGGCTGGCCAGGCTGGCCATGGTAGCATTTTTTGAGCCCTCACTAAATGTATCGCCAGAACAGCGCTTGAGCTGGGCCAGGCGAGACCTAAAAACTGCCTGTGCTCAGCACCGGTGTGACCCTGCCCACTTAAAGCCCTGCCTGGCATAGTATTTTCTTCTTGGGTTTCTGCAATACGTTTCAGATTTTGATTGTATTTTGCTCTTATTTATTCTTTGGCTGCTGCACCGTGTTTCGATAAAAATGAATAAATCTGCCACAAAAGTGTTTAGTGGCTTAAGTGGCTCCTTACCAATAGGCCGCATTTCGGAAATCACAGCAATGATAAGTGGAGTTTTTGCCCCAGTTCAGCACATGTGCAAAATATACAGTAGTACAGAATATAGTGTAAAGTTAGACAGCCTGAAATAATCAATTAAAAAAAATCAGAAAAATGTGCAGCATTGGTAGTGAAAGAGATGGCACTGAAGACTCATTGCTCTGCCAGGTTATATGCCTGGGTGACATTATGTTGTACAAAATAAAAACACTATATGACTTCTAATCAATAATCAAGCTTTCCCACATGACACATTACTTTATGTGCACACACAAAGAGGGGTGTAGAGTACAAAACAAAAACCACAACACATACTCAGGCAAATCCATCAATTGGAAATAACTGCCCTCACTCACATACCGAAGCATGTGACATGCTTCATCATAGGGCCTGCTTACAATACGCCCTGGTGTAGCCACACTCAGGGCGGAGCATAAGGGAGGGAAAAAAATAATAATAAATTCCGCACAACACAACGTATGACCATAAAACACAAACGAACACGTAACATACAATGTGATGAGGACTGTGCAGATCACCCAGTGTCTGAAACAAATAATGCGACAAAAGTGCAGTTAATGGGAAGTGCTTAAAACTGATTTAGGGTGCCAACAAGAAAATATACTTTATTTAACATTACTTGGTACCCACATCAGGATTAAAAGGTAAGAAAACAGGATGGGAGATGTCTTGTTTGAGAATTAAAGATCTCTCAAGACTTCCCTCCAGATACTGCTGTGGTCTAATGGGCCCCAAGATATGAGCCGGTCAGTTTAGATCCGTGCCCTTCTCGTTACGTGTTGAGGCTGATCCCAAGGATTCGGGAACACATTCACGAGTTCATGTAAATTACGAACCCGAACTGGTGTCCGGCAGGAGGGTACCCCGAGAACACAACTGTTCCGTGGAGAACGCCCTTCCGAAAACGCCCGCTTTCCGTGACACCGGCTCACATCTTGGGGCCCATTAAACTGAATTACCGTAGGGCCAGAAGTGAAATAAAAGGCGACAGTCCTGACGAAGACCGGGGTGACCATATAGGCACAATCAATCGGTCGAAACATATTGACCACAGCAGTATCTGGAGGGAAGTCTTGAGAGATCTTTAATTCTCAAACAAGACATCTCCCATCCTGTTTTCTTACCTTTTAATCCTGATGTGGGTACCAAGTAATGTTAAATAAAGTATATTTTCTTGCTGGCACTTTTGTCGCATTATTTGTTTCAGACACTGGGTGATCTGCACAGTCCTCATCACGTTGTATGTTACGTGTTCGTTTGTGTTTTATGGTCATACGTTGTGTTGTGCGGAATTTATTATTATTTTTTCCCTCCCTTATGCTCCGCCCTGAGCGTGGCTACACCAGGGCGTATTGTAAGCAGGCCCTATGATGAATAATGTCACATACTTCGGTATGTGAGTGAGGGCAGTTTTTTCCAATTGATGGATTTGCCTGAGTTCGTCTTGTGGTTTTTGTTTTGTACTCTACACCCCTCTTTGTGTGTGCATTTGAATCTACATGGGGGGCTGGGGCAGTAGAGTTAGGAATAGATATTTGGCCCTTTCCCCTCCTTTGTGTCAAATACATTACTTTATGTTTCTGTTTTTCTAAAATGCTAATCAAGCTTGAGAAAATGTTAATATGTTCCTAAATATGTGATAAAGGGATGAACAGCTCCTTCATTGACTACATATATACCAACACAAAACGAAGCAGTGAACATATCCAACACTACAGCTGTCATAGAGCACCACAGCACAAGTATGACTGCTTCTTGCCACATCCGGCTGGTGCAGTGACGGCATTATTCATCCATGAAACTCATTTATTTAATAAGTCAATAGTCTATGAAATGCATTCACTAAGAGACTTCACAAGCACTAGACAGCCAGAAATTACACAGTGATGTGTGGTGAAAGCACATGCACACTGACACCCTGGAAATGCAGGTTAAACTCCTTCCTCTTGACTAGACCAATCCCAAAACACTACCCTAACCCATTACTCGTGGAAAACCTTATTACCTAGGCCAAAATAATCTTAAATATTCACCACCAAATCCTTCAAAATATTTCCAATTAATTCCCTAAATCAAACTTCATCCTGTTTACACCTTCCCTCATCTGAGTATTCACACTCTTTTGCCACTCTGATCTCCGCCCTCAGTCCCCTCAAGGCAAACTACACACCCCAAGCCAGGACAGTTGAGTTCAATAGTGTTCTGAGAGATGTCTTGGTCTTGTGGTAAAACACCCTCTCACTCCACTAGGTATCATGTAACAATATATGGAAAAAAAGGCATAAACAATATTCTTTGCCAATTGGAAGATTCAAGAACTGAGGGTTCAGAAGGGCGTGATTCTCAGAAAGGATGTACAGAAATTAAGATGTCTGGCTGTAGGGTATGTGAGAAGTTCACAATCCAGTTTGTTTACTGGAACAATTGATTCATAAATGAAAGACTTCAAAATACAAAATTTCAAGGACACAGAGAAGAGGAGGACATTCCACACCCTTTGACGGTAAAGATTATGTCATTTTCGTGAATTAATCCTAACATAAACAACATACATTGGAACTCATTTGTAGATTGTGTTGCACACCTAAGTGTTACGTAAGTGTACTCAAAGTAGAAGTAGTGGATATACATGAGACACCAAATGTAGAGAAAGTGTGTTGTTTATGGGGGAAAACAATCATGGTAAAATCAGTGATAATCAGTTCTAGCCATATTATGCCCTTGAGTGACAATATGCACTTTGCAAGTAACACAATCCAGCCAAGTGGTATCCGCTGCAACTACAGAGAGATTTCAGTGGTTGACAAACATTTGTCTTGATGCAAGATCTTGGCCTTAAACGTAAGTCAAGCCCTAAGAACGTTCAGAGTGAAAAGTTGGATGAGCTTTACCCATAATCTGAACCACTAGCATGGTCTGAGCTATAGCCACGATCCCTCTTAATAAACAGCACTCTTCAGAGACTATATTAAAAAAATTGAAACACTGACTGTAAATTGGTTGAATGGGCAACTTTTTCTAAAATCTCACGGCAGTCAGAGGTCACTGGGCTCAAATTGGTAAAATCAGAGCTTTTTGCCACCAGTACCCATCTTAATATCGAGTAGGCCTAAGTAAAATTGTAATTACGCCAGAGTAATAGGAATAATTTCAGTCATTTCATGCTACTCTATTGATGAAAAAATACTGAAAATATGCGATTACTCCTGTTCACGTAATTATGAGTAATTTGACACAAAAACCCTACCGCAAGAGCACAGGAAGAACTAATTTAGCTGCTGGGTGCTGCTGTTAATTTTTTGTTGCATTTAGTGCTATTTTCTTTTTTTTTTTTTTTCAATTTTTGTTAAGATTTTTAAAGTGCACAAAGTACCAGGTTAAAACAATCAATACATGCAGTACCTTCACTCTGACCAAACCCAGATCGAGATAATAACCAGTACCCATCCGAACCAGATGCATCTCAGAAGGTCCAGAGGATCGTCTAATTCTGTGGCATCGAAAGCAAAAAGTGCCCTAGATAAGATCGAATACAACAGGGACTGGTAGCCTGTGCATAAAGAAGTCAAACTGTGGCTAGCTGGACTTTAGGGGGGCATAGGTGAAGGTAAAAAATACCTTGACATTTAGGGCAGGAAACTTGCATCAAAGAAACTCGAGTGACGTTAGTGCTATTTTGTTAGCACAAAATGCATCCTCAGGTCAATTTTTGAAAATAAGGGTGCATTTTGGGCTAAGGAAATAGCACTATATGCTGGTTTATGCTCCTTGCGTAATTTTTTTTATAATTTAGGGTAGTTAAAATACAGTACACTACGTGTTACACTCAACCCTAATATTGAGGTCAAAACTGAGCATCAAGTACATCCCTTTAGCACATGATCCTAATGGTAGTGGAATTGAGCAAGCCAAGGCTTACTCATGGCGATGGTGTGGATTTAGAGATGGAGCACTGAATAAAACATCTGATAAAAAACACTAAATCACTGTCCACCCAGTACTTTAGCTTGTAAAAGAAAAATACTTTACTTCTAACATACAATGCAATTAGAGTACATAATCATCATCAGGCACCATACGTGATATTCCCACTGTAATTCAATAACTACGACAATCTGCGTGACAGTCTAAACTGTTCCATGTGGATAAGCCTTATGAGTTAATGCACTTTGGTCTTTGGCCCTTTGAGGGGAAACTCAGGGAGTATTCCTTGTGGGAGCTCCTGTGGCTCAGATGACTCTTCTGGCTCACAAATTACAGCCTTGTACCTCAAAATATATGATTCTTCCTCCTCCAACCATTTGTCATCACAATGTCACAATACCTTTCTGTCATTGGTTGTAGTTTATGCAGGCTGGACCTGCAGTCCATCATTGGTTGGTAGTCCCACTGTTTGAGGTGATATGTGCCTTGTATGGCCCATAGAGCATGACTATCTGCTTCTTGTCTTTGATTTAGCAAATTTTTTTGTGGTCCACAGTATATGCATGTAAGGGGAACACAGTCAGTACCATACCCACGACGGACTACCAGTACAGCAGACGCATTGCTTGTAGCTAGGTAAGTACTGCTCCTTCAGTTCATCATCAAACCCAAACAACCCTCGACCCATGTTCTTTAGCCCACTCAGGTTGCAATGGTGAGTGGCAACTTCCAATGTGCTTGTCTGTGAACAGGGACCACCCTCCTTCTTGGCACAGCTCAGCTCTGTACAATCTTTGACTGCTTTCGTGAGTTGACAACCATCTCTAGGCACTAACTTCTAGCAGTGGGATCATCCACTAGCACTTCATGGATCTTCAGGAAGGTTCCTCGAGATGAGCACTTGCATGAGAAGCACTTCAAGGTCACCGGTACCTCGTCGATTGTTGCTTCAGGGTCACCTGGACCTCACCAGATGTTGTGAGCAGCTCAGGTTCTCCACGGGGTACACTGGCCATCACAGTTTATCAGGTCCTCAGTCCTCCACTGTTGTACCATTTGAAGGCAGCATTTTCATGGAAAGGGGTCCTCCAATTCCCCTCCTAAATATTTGGTCAGTTTATTCTTTCATGGCATGCTCCAAGGCAGTTTTTCCTGGCAGGCTGATGAACTCACACATGTTCTGAATCTGAGAAGCAGTGCTAGTGGTGGATGCTCCAAGTCTGGAGCATAAACGTTTTCTCCACTAGTGAGGGACCGAGGTTCCAGTAGAAAAATCTTGGCATGCTAGCAGAAAATGTATGGCCATTTTCATACTGAAATTACGATGGGTGTGGTGTGTTTCAATTAACAGCTCGGAGAATGGTTTTGCTTATTCCACTCAGACTGATCCTTACAGGGTTCTTGCAGGAAGGTGTGATGGTGCTGGGAGATAACCACAACAATGGTACAAAAGAAAGAAAGGCTGTCCACTACCACTTAACCAACCTGTATACAGTAGCCATTCCAGTTAACAATGGAGCCAGGGAAAAGCAGGGGAAACATCCCTATGCCTCAAAGGGGCCGTCTTGCTCCTCTCCTTCACACCCAAAAGTCTGCCTACTAGAAAGAATTCTGCAATTTGTGTTCTCTTGAACCCTCCATTTTAAATACCAATTCGATGTAGTATATACTTAACGGATTTCCACGTGGCTATGGGCACATGTGTCACACGGGCTCCACAGACATCTTTTACTCATGCATATAAGTATATACACGTCATTCATGTCCCACATGGGTAAACGAACGACCCGGTAGTAGGATACTGACAGGCAACTTTAAAAATGCAGGGATGGCTGGTCAGCATTTCTCCCAGGCAGAGTCAGGTGAAAAGGCTTGCTTGCCAATACAATTCTGCTCGCCGCCATCACCGTCAGTCTTCTGTAATCCAGCGAGCTGATGGTGGCCACTCTCGGTAAGGGGGTGCAATTCATGTGCCCCAGTACACCACAGAGCCATGCTCTAAGTCTCAGTCCAGGTCACACATGCATCTGGTTCGCAAGCATGAATGCCGAGTGCCAAGTTCAGGGTAAAACATCTACTGCTTGCTGTGATGAAGCAGAGGCAGGGGCACAATCTCTCCTGATCCAGGCAGGTGACGTTTCATCACCATAACAGATGACATTTTGCAGTCTAAAGTTGACTACACACGTATAACCCACCTTTTTTTTCTCAAGTGAAATCTATAGGGGCTATGACATTTTGATTTGCGTTTTGAGTAAACCTTTTCACAATTGAAACCTACCTGTGTTTGTTTGTAATTACATTCACTATATTTAGCATACGAATGATCACATTTTAACAAAGGGGATAGAACTAACATACAGTAAAAGATCGTTAAGCAATATAAGTGAAGTCAAAGAGTAGGATACATCTGACCAAACTTCCTAATTTGGAAACTAAGGGTCTGAATCAGAGTTTGGCGGACGGGTTACTCTGTCCCAAACGTGACAAATATACTGTCCACCTCAATAAAAGTGAATTATATCCTATGGCACTTGTAATAAGGTGGACGTGATGTTTATCAATTTTGCAATAGAATACTCGTCTGCCAAACTCTACATAAGACCCTTAGAGGAATAACAAAAAAGGAAATCTTTCTATATCACAATTATTTAGAAAAAATAAAGTGGCAGATAGTTGTCAATTAAACAGTTTTGGAATCAGAAGATTCTCCTAAAGGAATTCATATTTTGGAAGTCTGTCAAGGAGACATATCCAAGCAGAATGTCGAAGAGTAATTACCGCCAATTCAGCCGCTTGATCAAGATACCCCTGTCGGCTGGCACAAAATGATGAAAGGGCGGGAATGTCGTCTTACAAAGACTGTAAGAACCCCAAATTGCCTCTTTTGACATTCTGAAAAGTATAACAGGATTTAGGGCAGGGCATTAGCAATAAAAGATGGAAAGTTAACCTAGTTTATTGTTTGCGGAGTATGGATATCTGTCTGTAAATTGAAAGTCAGATATCATAATAACACCAAGGTGCAAACCGGACTTCTGAGAACACAGAATATATTACTCATAATAATAAGAATAATAATTCCTTGTTTTACATAGTTTTTCATGCTGCAGATCTGCAGTCGCCACCACCTATGAAAATATTGGGTGTTACTGTTTTTGGGTACTTAATTTACTGACGTAAGTAGTATGATACATTAAGTTGGCCTTATCGGGACTCAAACGCATGACAGGCCAGTCACAGCAAATGTCAAGAGCGAGCAGTTAACTCACTGAGACATTTTGCAGTGACAACTTTTTTTTAAGGGGAGTGTCCAATTCGTGCTTGAGCTTTACAAGTGTTCACTATTTCAACAATTACATCCAAACTAAGGGTGTAAACTATAAAGGATCATGCATTTTAAGACAAGCAGGCTCACATCCAACTACAGCAACACTTGACAAATGCCACACACAAGACAGACAAGCCAGAATGATAACTGCTCAGGGATCTCCTCAATATCACAGGCGAGCTGTGGACTTCGGACTCTTGCAGTACCTGCGAACGTTCAAAAAAAGGGTAGATACAATCTTCATTTAGAAAGAAGAAGGGTTGTGGAGTCTCCATCAAATTAAATAAGCAATTCTAAAAATTTACAAAAGGCTTGAAAACATAATCAGAAATATGAGACCTTTATGTGAAGGGATGATAAAGTAACAGGCTCAAGAGCCATATGCTATAAGCATATTTAAAGAATTGTAAGCAAAATGGATGCTTCTGCTAAAAGGCTTTTTTTACAACACTAGACCCCTAAAACCAAACAACTTCTATTATACAAACAAGAACTTGCAAAGCCAAAA
The DNA here is from genome assembly GCF_964261635.1 of Lissotriton helveticus. Taxonomy (NCBI): domain Eukaryota; kingdom Metazoa; phylum Chordata; class Amphibia; order Caudata; family Salamandridae; genus Lissotriton; species Lissotriton helveticus. The sequence continues at coordinate 1,347,152,440 of NC_136059.1, forward strand.
GGTATGATGTTAGCTGCCAGACTTTTGGCTTTGTTACTATTTGTTTTGTTTTTTCATAGCCTTTGCTAAACTTTATTGGTGTGGTAGCTGCTTGGTCCTCACCAACATTAAAACATTGGCTAAAATAAAAACAAAATGTTTTGGTTTCAAAAAGCACACTCTGCCATGGCAGACCCTGGTACTGAAGAGAACAACTTTGTGTGCGGATGAGCTCCTTGTGAAAGAGCAGAATACCATCACCCACAGTTAAGATAGCCATCTTCTGAAGTGAGCTGACCCATGCTGGATGCTGCATTAGCGGAATTATGCTGTGAATGACGCAACAACAGACTAATGGATGAAGAGGGATGATTGAGATCCCCTATAAGTAAGTATATCATATCTACAATTTTGGTCAATTCAAAACCTCTTGGCTTACGCCAAACCTAAGAAAGCTCACAAGAACTTCAAGCATCTAAGGAAACTTTTATATATAGACACTATGTGTTAAAGATGTACTGTTAATGGCAATAAATATCTAACCAATCATAAAGTGAATGATGTCCCTGTTTACATTAGATATCGCCGTGTATCACGCTGCAGTGTATCAGCTTCTTAACATATCATGCATTAAAAAGCCAAACATTTTTTACAGATTGGTTCCTCAATTCTAGCAGAAGCGCACTCTTTAATGATATTCGCTAAGGAGAATGATTGATTCTATTGGGGAAGTGATGCATTTGGTCAAGCTGGTAAAGCAAAAGAACAAATATTTCTCTGTATATTGAAGGAAAATCCAATTCTAAAGGAACTTCTGTACACAGTGAACTAAAGGCTTATAATGACACGATCAGCTGAGTGGGTAGATAGATCCATGTGGTTTAACATGTACAGACAGATAGGCAAAGACAAAAGAATATGATGATAGATACATTATTAAGGTGCACACCTTAGCTATTATATATGAAAACCACCAGAAGTGGGGAACACATGTATCTCTGTTGTCTAAGGGCCCGATTCGCAAAGGGGCTCCGCACTTGTGGTGGAGGCCCCGTCGTCATGGGGGGGGTCTCCACACTCAGGCGGAATCTCAGCATTGAGAATTCTTATTACAGAGATTCCACCCCGAGTGCAGAGACACCCGCACGAGTGCGGAGGCTGTTTGTGAATTAGGCCCTGAGTGTATGGTCCTGATGAGGTTCCTTAAGGATGGCAGTAAGGATGATCTTGAGTCTTCGGTGCTTTGAAATTGAACCATTGGCAATCTGCTGATGGGAGCCGCTATGAAAAGACCTGTCCTAGGGACCTCTAAAATGGCTCTACATCTAAGGAAGCATGCAGCGGAAAGTTTCTCCTGTGATTTTTTTTCGTTAAGCCTTTCAGTACAGCTCCAGGAGATAAACATGCCAGGTAAGGAACCTAGGAATCATTTGTGGCACTGATCTGTAATTTCTGATACAAGCCAACAGTGTGAGCAAGGGTTTCACCATACAGCTGTGCATGCTGTCGATAGTCCTCCCTCTCCAACAGACTGCACTCAGGTACAGCCGAGAAGCTGCCTGGTAATGACGTAACTCTGAACATGTACCACGGCCAACACAGGCCTTCCAAAAGGCTAACAAACTGCAGAGACTTCAAAACCTATCTGGCTGGATATTCTTCCATCCATGGGAATAACATCATGTGAAATCAGCCCTGAAAATCCTCCACGGTCTTCTGGTGTCATCAAAGAGCAACTTAAAAGTGTACTTTCAATGTGTGTGCTTGAAAGATGAACAGAGAGAGAGTCTTTGTGGCAAACATTAGTGATCCAAATATATCTAGAAGCAGTTTTCAATTGTTTAAGGGGGTGGCGGACCTTCCACAGCTTAAATAGGCAGTAGTATTTGTGTCTGGTCAACCATTTTTATGATTTAGGACCTGATTATGGTGCTATGTGGGCCCTTTCTGACTGCTGAGGTCAGGAAGATTCCCCCTGCTGTATTACGATGCAACAGCTGCTACAGCCGTGGTCGCATCTACAGCAGAGCACATATCCCCGAATATGTCACTGCAAATGCGTACAATATCACAGAAAACATGTGAATTGTACACACATGCATGACATATGGGGAGAAGCCTTGTGCACCATGTACCCCATTGCTGGAGTGTGGCAAAATGTGCACAGTCCAGTCAATGAGGAGACATACAGCAAAATTCCAGTGCCCACAAGATCGTAGTCATCGGGGTGCACCTGCTCAGGTGTAGGGATCCTCGGTGGAGACTGCTGGAGACAAGCGGATCTGGATGAGAGCGCACCCCCAATTCCATCATTTCTGATGACTGAAGGCAGTTGGTCGGACCGCTGCGGTCGGGTCGTTGGAAACCCACATCGTAATCCGGACAGTGGTCGCAGATCCCTGTACTGCCCTATGGATGCTTTTTTTCTTCGACCACCATCTTGATGGTGGGAAAAAGCTGTCGGAGTCGGCTGTCTTTCAGCGGTCTGTTGGAGTACAGGATGCATGCATCGAAATCCGGGGTTGGACCAACCGCTTCCGAAGAGACTGCGTGGGCCAACCACCTCCAACAGAGCTGCAGAAGTTGGTCCGACCAGCATCGGGATCAGGCCCTTAATGTCAAACTCTGAGGGGGTGTTTGGCGAATGCCAGAATTTCCAAGAAAAGTCATTGATTGGAGAAAGATAAGAAATTGAAAAGTGTCACTGGGATGTAGCATTTGAGCTCAGAAATGTTAAATTCATTTTAATTTTATTTTCTGTATGAAAGGACCACCAAGCCCCAGTTTTTTAACATGTATTTTATCGTTGTTGTTGTACCTAACAATGCATTGTAATTATTCTTATTAATCAATCAATAAAAAAATGATTCTTTTTAATACAGGGCGGCATGCACAAGTCCTCAATGTGCAAACGCCTGCATCTGAAACTCAACTACATGTCAATGATAAACCATAGTATTATGTCTCCGAGATTGCGGAGGACTAAACACTGGAACACTCCAAAATGTCACCTAAAGGGACTAGCTAAACTACCTACTCTTCATAAAACGTCTCAAATCAAAACAATTCAAACAGCCATGTGATGAGGGTATTGAGCCAAGAATGTTGGGAGGCGAGAGGTAACTTTATATACATGACTATTCTGAAACGGATGTATGACATTACAACGCATGCATTTACATCGCATGCCTTTACAACGTAAGTATTACAACGCAGTCCATTACAACACATAGTGCTTTGGGGTGCTGGATAGTGAATAGTTTAATTTACTATTCCAACTCCAGTCCCCGTGGACACTAGGGAAGGTTATTGGATCGTAAATTAACCTATTCCCTATCCTAGAGCGCCCCCAGAGCAATGCGCTGTAATAGTTTGCGTTGTAATGGTTGCGTTGTAAAGGCTCTGCGATGTAAAAGTTGCGTTGTAAGTGTTGTTCACCTTCTGGAACATCAATAAGGCAATGTGCAACGTTTTAGAAAGTACCCGAATGAACAAATGTATATGTATTGATGAATTAAGGAGGCAGTAATGTTTGACAGACATGAATAGTGCATACGTTGAAGCAGCCTTGTACAGAAGGGCAATATGAGGGTACATTATTTAGCTGTGTGCTTTAGTGGAGTTCTGTAACTAAACAACTCAAATAATCGGCTAATACTCAAGGACTCACACATTTTGTATACAATTTTGTTCCTTTCCTTTCACGGTTTTTAGTGCTGTTCTGGTATGTTGATGCATAGCAACAGGGTTTATCTCTGTTAGACATTTCTATTTTAAAACACTGCTTATGCGAACTGTGATGATCTTGTAGAATATGCTTTGATCGTGTTCATGGAAAAATATGTTAGCTTCCGAGAAATAGTCCATAAAAAAACACAGACCTGATTGGTATGCTCATGGAATGCTTGTGGTATTTAGAAAGACTGAAAATACAGAATTGGTTAGAGCAGAGAACATGTTTTGTATAAGGATATTTGAAGGAAATGCCTTGAAAGGTGTAGCTAGTAATGTATGTCATTTTTAAGAGACAACCTTAGAATGATGTACTCTCCTTGAACAAATAGCGAATTGAGCATTAGATTTTTTTGGGAAGAAATATTTTCAGAGGGCTTTGCTCTGCCTTTACAAACGGTGAGGAAGTCATAGCCCTCTTAATGAAATATGAAACATTTTGCTTAGGTGATGAGACAGGCGCGCCTGGGTGTAAGTTGTTGAGATCATGGGTGAAACCAAACAGAAAGGACCCACCTGAACCTGACCTGATGTGAGTGCCATGCGTAAAGGTGTCAGTGTTGGATTCCCTCTTGCATAGCAGAATGCCTAGGAGAGTGGTCACAGCATGGGGAGATGAGATGAGAAACAACCTTTACAACGCAACTTTTACAACGCACTACCATTACAACGAAACTTTTACAACGCCACATCCATTACAACACATGCAATTACAACGCAACCATTACAACGCATGACATTACAACGCCCACCACTACAACGCATGTCATTACAACTCAGTCATTACAACGCATACCATTACAACGCATAACATTACCATCCAACACTTACCCTACTGTTGCACCCCATGGAGTTAGAATAGTAGTTTTTACCCCTACACTATCCAACACTTACCCTACTGTTGCACCCCCTGGAGTTAGAATAGTAATTTTACCCCTACACTATCCAACACTTACCCTACTGTTGCACCCCCTGGAGTTAGAATAGTAATTTTTACCCCTACACTATCTAATACTTACCAAACATGCAATGTAATGTTATGCGTTGTAATGGTATGCGTTGTAAAGGTATTATGCGTTGTAATGGAATGCGTTGTAAATGTAGTTTTTAAAATTTCGTTGTAATGGCATGCGTTGTAATGGAATGCGTTGTAATGGATGTTGCGTTGTAAAAAATGCGTTGTAAAGGTATGCGTTGTAAAAGTGTGCGTTGTAACGTCATACATCCGATGAGATGTGCCTGTGTGAATCAGTCAACTTTCCAATGGTGAGGGCTGTGGTCAGAGACATTTTAAGGCATGGGCAAAGTGGGCTCCGGCCCTGGGCCCCAGTCTTTCTGGGGGGCCATGATAGAGCCGGCTCTGTTCTGTGCAAAGTCTTGCCCTGGTGACCTTTAATAATTCGTAAATACATTGTTTTAAATACCTTTTTCCTTTAATATATTTTTAATGTGGGTCATGTGTGAGAGTCTATTACAGACATTTTGCAGACAGATGTGTATGTGCTTAAAAAAAAGTTTCTTTCACATAAAAACAGGACCTCACATATGAGAAATGGGAGGGTGTCACAGAGATTATTTGCAGTAATATGAGTGAGATACTGCTGTGTTACACTATTGAAAACACATGTCACTATCCCTTAATATTACATGTGAACACATTTAGAATCTGGACGTTTGTGCCTGTGCACTGTTTGTGACCTGGCCAAACAGGGCACGAAAGAGATGGAGCTGGATCATAAATTCAAAGCTGTTCCGAACAGGGGCTCCCAAAATCCTTAAGATGTCCCTTTCCGTGACAGTTATATAAATTGTTCCTCATCATTGAGACACAAGTGTTTATTTTTGTATGGATGCAGGGATTAATTTGAGCCATTGCTTGCGGATTGGACCCACCAGCACTCATTATTGAAAACCAGCCCTTATATTTCCTCATCATACTTTCACCCAAAACAAAAGAGAGAACAACAGAAAAGAGCAAAAGAAAGATGAAGAGAAAGAAGGAAAAACAGTACCAGAGGGTGAATGCAGGTTTTAAAAAAAGAACTTCCAAGAGTGAGATGAAGAGGCAGGGAGAGCCTGGTGGGGGATGGAAGAGACATGTGATGGAATGAAGACTACCGAGCCTAAGTATTCTGAACCTCCGTTATTTCTAGCACTGGCCATGGGCTTCTGAGTAAAAAATGGACCCTAGCACTTATTTTTTTACAAATTAAGCAGTGGCAGATGTGCTAAGCTCATGAGTTCATATGATAACCAAGAATGTAGAATGACTTGGCCTAAGGAAGACCATCAAAGCAGTGCCGACTCTCGGCTCTCAATTTGGGAGTGAAAGTTGCAGTTTTGGGCTGCGAGGGAGTGGGAGAGTGAAGAGGGTGATGTAAGTAGAAGGTCGAGCATATGTGGGTCCACTGTATCTGAAAAGGAGGATGGGAGCGTCATATATATAGCAGATGGTGTGGGTGGCTGTCAGGAGGCCTGGTATTTATTTATATACGGAGATGGATGTGGGAGCGATTTTTCAGAGGGTAATAGGAATGGGTGGTGTAGGTAGGAGTGCGCAGAAGGTGGTAACGGTGAATTGAGGTCACCAGGCAATTTCTGATTGAATTTGGGCAGAGGGTGATGGGGGCCAGAAGGCCAGGCATTTGTTGGTCCACTTTATTTGAAGAGGGGAGTTGGGGGCAGCATATATAGTGGGTGCGTGGCAGGAGGCCTGGTATTTTTTTATATTTGGTGATGCGCGTGGAAGTGTTTTTTTCAGAGGGTGATAGGAGTGGGCGGAAAGAGGCCAGGTATCTGTTTTTAGGTTGAGCCTGGTCAGCGCATGCGCTGCTCTGCGAGGCATGCTGTATTGAGGTAGGGACTTGCAGCTCCGCCCTCTCTCAGCCCATATTTTTCATTGGCTTGTTTCATTGTCCACTGTAAACCGTGGCTGTTCATTGGTCAAAAGGCTTAGTAGTCCCTCCTTAGTACTGCCTTGTCTCATTTTGTAACATCTCATGGTGACGCCCCCTTTTGCATGTGTTGTTGCTCTGTAGGCTTTAATTACAGCCTACGAGCACTATTTTCTCAAATAGCTTTGCCCTGCCTGCAGGCAGGACTCACTCTCTTCATCACGCTTTTTAGGTCCCGCCTACGCAGCGCGCATGCGCTGCATAGGAGGGCCTTTAGCCATCGCTCTGCTCATTTTCAAGCACACACTCGTGCTTGTGGCTGCATCCACCTTGAGGGAGCGAGCCGCGCGCAGCCACAAGTACGAGTGCAGTGCTTGAAAATTAGCAGACTGCGCGCACACGGACGCACGCACTCCTCCCGGGCTCACCTCCTGCTCCCCCTCTCGCTCGCGTGTGCACCACTTCACACAATCTACATTCTGTTTGCTGGCAAATCGGATCCGAAATACAGGCATCATAATCCAGTTTACACCACCGTCCAACCCACAAGTGTATGTATAAAACCGCTGCAACACGTAAAGTGACTTCCCTCTACTTAGCGCATGATCCCGCACCCCTGCCGTTTCCAGACGCTATAAATCAGACGTTACTGTTAACGTTACTAGTTGTTCCTCGGAAGCAGGTGTGCCCTTGATCAAATAGTTAAAACCAGATTTAAATCATAATTGTTTTTAAATGTATTGTAGACCTTTACGGTCTCCCAAACGGAACAGGCGCTTTAGTGTTCAAAAGTGAAATGTTAGCAGCGCTAACCTCCCCATTCTCTCCCCACCCTCCGTATTGTCATTATTTTATATGTAAATGACACACTTAACTTGAGGAACCTAAAATCTTCTTCCCTTTTGCCTGTTCACTTGTTCAGCAACTAATGTTGACATTGTAAAACTCAAAATGTGGCACGAGAACAACTATGAGTTTTAACTCTCTCCCGATGGGGGTTGTGTTGCTGACTAATATAACATTCGGTTTATTTCATATGGAACAAGTTCAGCGATTCTCTGCTTGAATGCGTATTTGTTTGTGCATCTTCTCGTGTTCTCTATAATTCCCTTTCACTTATTTCAGCATCTTCCCTACGGCAAATGTGAGATCTTTCCGTTTCAGTCCTGTAAGCGACCTGTTGTACTCTACCTTTTGTCATGGTTTGTGCAGTCGTGAATGTATGGGAACCTTAATTTCACAACTGTTACGGTTTATCTTTCTTCTTTGTAACACATCAGCCTTTTTACCCTTCCTCGCCTTCTTCTGCAAAGTCTTCTTCAATGTTTCTCATCACTCAGTGCCAATTTGGTAACCCATCTCAGCCAGGCCATTTGCATCAGAATCCTTGAAAAAGCAGTTTGCAATATGGTGACTCTGTGAGCTAGTTGCAATCTTGCTTCTTCTACTCTGCAAGGAGAAAATGGACACCCCGCTAAATCCTCTCCGACAAACAGCTGCATCTGATTCCAAAGGTGCGCGAGTCCTACTTCTGTTTGTTTCTCAAGTGTCTGAAGCCTTTAACCAGGGCCAGTGGAAGTAAGCAACGCTGCGCCCTTTTCCATAGAACAATTTTGTCCTATAACAATCCCCATGTGGTAGATGATATGGGCTTTTGATCATTACAAGATGTCTGCCCTGGATTAGACGCCAGGCACTATAAGTGTATACTAGATCCTTTTTCAGCACAACAACCTCTCTAAATACGAAGTGCAACTAATATCTTGTGCTGGAGTCTTACCTTGGGTAGCATTGAATGGACAAAATGACTACAGTATTTTGTGAAATTAAATCTAGCAGCATCTGATCATAATGCCATATAATTTGAGCAGCTACATAGCAAAAAAGTATAAAAATTGTAGAAACTTCTTTTGCTTATAGTGACAGCTTCTTTTGCATCCTTTCTTTAGATTATTTTCTTGTTGGCAAATTTACCTTAAATAACTTGAATCTACAAAGAACTGTGACTTACTAGGAAAAGGTATGTTTATCTTTTGCCTTTGACATCTAACCCACCCCAATGTACAAAAAAGAATGTGTAATACTGAAATAAGTTTCATTTCTTGACCTGTTTAGAACTGCTATCCTAAACTACTACCCAAATTGAAAATAAGGATTATCAACACATTGATGAGAAGCTCATGATTATTTGGTAAGATCACATGTAGCAATCAGTCTCCTTCTTTTTAAAGTTCTTAGCACAGTCAGGACTTGATGTATAGGCACTGATATCATGTATACACCCACCAGGAATATAAGTAGAATATGAATTTGACAAGCCCAAATCCTTTTATAACTTGTTCTCTTTAAAAACAAGATTCCTCCAAGTAAAGATAAAAGTTAACAGGAAGAAAGTAGCAGAGCTTAGTTCATGAAAGTCTACAAAGGCTTTTCTAAACAATTGTCAGGGTTCTTTTTAACAAATGTAAATTGTGTATATAAAATACGAGGACAATAGGTCATAAATAGGTGTGTTCTTTAGTCTTTGAAGAGTCTGTTATAAGGATCGTCCTTTAGCACTCTTTGTAAATATGTAGTATTGTAATAAATTGTTTTTTAAAATTGTAATTTAGTGTATATATATTATATTAATTTTATGTATGTATGTACATTGTTTGTAGCCCTGAAGAAGTCCGTGGAGGACGAAACGCGTTGGCTACATGTTTCGAAGAATTCAATAAAGATTGAACATCAAAAAATACATCCAACGACTCTGCTACTGAATAATCATTGTGTCAAAACTGAAATTTGTATATCATTGTTTTCTCTATAATATTTGTTTTGTGTGCTGGATCAGCTTTGTTGAAATTACAAATTAGAGCATAAAAGTTTTCTTTTCTGTTCATGGAGATTGAGGGGTAAAAGAATCTCCGATCCGTGTCACCAAAAAATTGATAAGGCGAGACAAACGATAGGTGCAGTCGTGCATATAACCCCTTTCCCCGTTCTATTAAAAAAATTATCATAATCCAGTTTACACCACCGTCCAACCCACAAGTGTATGTATAAAACCGCTGCAACACGTAAAGTGACTTCCCTCTACTTAGCGCATGATCCCGCACCCCTGCCGTTTCCAGACGCTATAAATCAGACGTTACTGTTAACGTTACTAGTTGTTCCTCGGAAGCAGGTGTGCCCCTTGATCAAATAGTTAAAACCAGATTTAAATCATAATTGTTTTTAAATGTATTGTAGACCTTTACGGTCTCCCAAACGGAACAGGCGCTTTAGTGTTCAAAAGTGAAATGTTAGCAGCGCTAACCTCCCCATTCTCTCCCCACCCTCCGTATTGTCATTATTTTATATGTAAATGACACACTTAACTTGAGGAACCTAAAATCTTCTTCCCTTTTGCCTGTTCACTTGTTCAGCAACTAATGTTGACATTGTAAAACTCAAAATGTGGCACGAGAACAACTATGAGTTTTAACTCTCTCCCGATGGGGGTTGTGTTGCTGACTAATATAACATTCGGTTTATTTCATATGGAACAAGTTCAGCGATTCTCTGCTTGAATGCGTATTTGTTTGTGCATCTTCTCGTGTTCTCTATAATTCCCTTTCACTTATTTCAGCATCTTCCCTACGGCAAATGTGAGATCTTTCCGTTTCAGTCCTGTAAGCGACCTGTTGTACTCTACCTTTTGTCATGGTTTGTGCAGTCGTGAATGTATGGGAACCTTAATTTCACAACTGTTACGGTTTATCTTTCTTCTTTGTAACACATCAGCCTTTTTACCCTTCCTCGCCTTCTTCTGCAAAGTCTTCTTCAATGTTTCTCATCACTCAGTGCCAATTTGGTAACCCATCTCAGCCAGGCCATTTGCATCAGAATCCTTGAAAAAGCAGTTTGCAATATGGTGACTCTGTGAGCTAGTTGCAATCTTGCTTCTTCTACTCTGCAAGGAGAAAATGGACACCCCGCTAAATCCTCTCCGACAAACAGCTGCATCTGATTCCAAAGGTGCGCGAGTCCTACTTCTGTTTGTTTCTCAAGTGTCTGAAGCCTTTAACCAGGGCCAGTGGAAGTAAGCAACGCTGCGCCCTTTTCCATATAATTAGGTGTTTAACGCACTTGCCACATATCCACAGCCGGTCTCCGAATATGCAGATTTCAACATCTACTTAATATGGCTCAGGAGGTATTTTTTAAAAGTGCTAGACACGGTGTTGCACAGTGGTTGGTTAGTTGCACACATTGACTGCCAAGCAGTTACCTTCTGATTGCTTAATGAGGTACAATTTTTGGGACACTTTATTAATATGTGTTAAATGACGATGTATCGAAATATCACAGAATATGGTGCATTCTGCTCCATAATATGGGTTTCCGTGCTGCATAATTTAATTAGCTATGCCGCATAATCTGGCCATATAATTCCTGTTAGCTGCCTTTAATCTGCCTCCTTAATGTTTGGTTTATTCTGTCTCTAACACGGAAAAACTGTAATCTTCAGCGTCTCTAAACGTGTGGCTGTTCACTTGGACCTTTCCTGCTGATCTTTAATGTACCCCTCCCAGTCCCCACTGACAGGCTGCACTTCAGTGCCCTCCTTCTCACTTTCAAAACCTGCATAGCTGGAAGTGTCATGAGCCCTAAATAGCACAGCAGAATCAAAGTACTGTACACGCCACCTTTAATGCCAGTTCATTGCCCTCTGCACACAGTTAATCTCTATAGCTGGCAAAAACTCGCTGCTGGTGTCTGGTGTGATCTGCAGTCCACGAGTTCAAGCCCCAGGGGGGACCACACCAGTCTGTCATCCTCCTTAGGTTGATTCATCGCAATACCCTTTGGGTAATGGTGAAATCTGTTATTTACTGTGGTTAGAACTTTTGGTATTAAACTTTACGTAACACAGAATAATGAACGCGTGCTTTGCACACACCCTAAACATTATCTAGAATATGTAGTAACCATGGAATTAGCCCCCCATTTCTTCTGATTTCTTTTTGTTTTGCTTTGACCATTATGACCATTTCCAAGCAGGCATATGTCTGTGTCACATTTAGGAGGGTACTTTGAATGGGCTTATACTCCATCGATATTGGGCTGCTCTAAAGTACCTTGTTCCCTGCCCCATGAATTCAAGCTAGCCTGGCTGATGAGGGGTGTTACCCTGAAACTGGTCCCAGGATGCTTGTGTCCGGTCCAGAGAAGGTCCTGGCTTGGCAGTTCGGGTTGGATTGGCATAGCCAATATGCCTCGCCTTTGGGACCTTATAAGTGTTTAGTTATCCAGCACAATATCCTTGGTTCCACAACATCAACTGTTGCATGGCTAAACACTTATAAGGTCCCAAAGGCGAGACCTATTGGCTATGCCAATGCTTGTTTTATTTTTATAGCAAACATTTGTAATGCAATAGGTCTCGCTTAAGCGAGAGTTTAAGCTATTGGCATTGTAAATGACCATGCCTTTTATTTATCTGCTTTAAAAACAACACATGAATAAAAGGTATTGTCATTTACAATGCCTATAGCTCAAACTCTCATAAATGCAAGACCTATTGCATTGCAAATGCTTGTTAAAATGCGTGGGGGGGATATTTATTGGGGATGGTGCAGTGGGTCGCAGGAGTTTTCTTTTTTATTATTTAAATATTATATATGTTTCCACCATTAGTCCTCTGCTCTTGGGTACATGTTAGAAGCAGGAGCATATCACTGGGGTAACAATATACATCGTAATATTATAGGTAGGATAAATGTGACTAAAGGGGATTTGATTTACCTAAGAGTTCTGAGTGACATCACAGACAACTCAAGTTTTTCTCTTGTCTATTTAATGACAGTCATTACCTTTATATAAATCTATATCTAAAAGTGACTCATTATATATGCTAAGTGATTTGGTAATTGGAAAGATGGGTTCAGTTACCACAAATTATATCTTTAGGTATCTATGGAATTTTAATTAAATCAAATTAGAAACACTGTAGTTTGAGGGAATAATTAATTTTAAGAAAACAGAGGTGTTAGTAGGGTAAGGATCAAACCAATTGTTGAAGGTGACATATGCAAAATGTGAAGCACAGTATCAAAAGCCTCTCCAGCGGTTGCATGACATTTGCTGTACAGATTTTAAATGTGCTTCTTGTTTATATTGAAAGAAGCGAACCATTCACAGTAATGGGTCTGCTCAGACAATCTAGGTGAACAAATCATTTCTCAATCTGCAAATGTTTGACCATAATAGAAGAAAATACTATCCCACTTTGACGTGAATCAATTGCAACTGATTGGTTGAGATCTCTGCTCCTTACAGAGAGTATGGGCGGGCTTATCCATAAATTGTACTTACCACCACCAAAGGGCGCCCAGATGACTCGACGGATGGATTTCACCCAGTCCTCCATGTCGTTCTGTGTACTTGCCATAAGTAGGTAGGTCTCATGGTTAGCAGTCATCCGCTCCCGGTCTCCTCCTGAAAAAGAGGACCAACATTATGAATGTCCATAAACGCGACCCATTCTAAGTGCATTCTGTTCAATTAGAGGCTGCTAAATCACAAAGTGGTTGGCAGAGAGCTTTCCCTCAAGGAGGCATATGCCAACCTGGTTATCTTTCTTTCCCATCTCTCATTTCGAAAAAAGGTTAGTGAATAGAACTCGCAATCTGATTCCAGAATTAGATTATCTTCTTGCAGGGAGTAACAGTGACGTCCGCCATGAACGGTGCATCCCCTGCACTTGTCCCCTGCATGTCACTGGCGAAGAGGCGACACTATCACATGGTAGCAACTGCAGCGACTTGCAAACAAACCAGGAACAGGTGACTCACTGGCCATCTGAGCACGTTTGCAATGTTCCAATTTCAGAACCAACCCAATTTTCCAGGACAGCTGCAGACCTGCACGGGGCGGCCCGACTCAAAATGCCGGTTCAATTGCTTCGAGTAAACGTTACTTAAAAATCTATTATAGGTGCATTTTAATTTCAAGCATTGTCTTTAAAAATGATCACATTAATTACTTGCCAACCCAGGAGGAATTAAGAATATGAGAAACGTTATTAAAAGGAATTCCGTTCTAATTTTACTATGCTCAGGAAGAACTGGCCACAATGCCTGCTCGCCTCAGACTGAGGCCGCTGTGGCAGGAGCAAGGACCTGATTTAGAGTTCCGCAGACGGTTTATTTACTCTGATACAACGGATCGATTCTGTGTATATACAGAGCATGTGGAGAGTTATTTGAAAGTAAGAGCAATGTCTGGACCTAAGTGCAAAACCTCAAATTCCAGCCTTTTCTACCATCCCTCTCCCATGCACCTTATCTCACAGCTGATCTCGGGCCCCAGCCCCATATCAGCCACCATCCACCTCCACTTTCATTATTTCCAGTAAAAAACTTTAGTAAAATCACCTTCAAACTTAAAACATTGATTATAGCAGTAAATATAATTAGCACGCACTTTAACATATGAAAGCTAGGGGTAGGGTTTTTAGTGTAAACAGGAAGAATGGCGCTCAGACTAATTTGCGTAGTGTAAAATATGCTTAGACTAAGTACAGTGCTGCCAGGTCGGGGGAATTACCCAATAACCTCCAAAAGTGTATGAGTCAAAAAACCCATACTAGAAATATGAGCACAGTCCCGGGCACACGTGGTGGGGGTATGACAATGGTATTAAAGTCTCATCTGGATCAAAATTGCTGCGGTCGACACAGTATATTGTTCAGAATTATTTAATGAAGCAACAACTAAATACAATCAAACAACCAGCCGACATGTGTTTCGTCACAAGGAAATTATCCTGTGACTCTTCAGGGCTGTTTAGCGTGTGTAAAGAAAGGAGAGAAGGTCCCACAGAGCCGGTGAAGATTCCAAACCGGCCAGGGGTACATGGTGGACTCGATTGTGAACGATGGAGTAGAGTGCAGAAGGCAACCTGGTGAGTGGTAGAATCGACTCAGGTGCCACGTACGGATGAAGGTTGAGGGTGCGGGAGTGTAGGCCGCAAGGGGGGAAAAACTTGCGGAGTCCGAATGTGCAGAATGGATGAGTCGGGGCAGGTACGCCTTGCCTGGGTATAGTATGCGAGGACCATCCAGTGTCTTGTGGAGGGGCGAGAAGGTTGGAGCGCCATGAAGCGGCAGGGAAGTTGTCAGCCTGAGTGAAAAGTAGTCATGGCCATCCAGGATGCTGGGCGAGCGGGAGGGCGGGTGCACCAATCTGCTGTAAGCGAGGAGAAGGCCGTGAGACACTGGCTTCGTTACAACATCCGGATGCGGGAGTTGCCACGGAACCAGTGTCTCACGGCCTTCCCCTCGCTTACACGGCGCATATTAACATATGTTCCACAGTTGCCCTAATGACCTCACTGCTAATTAAATACACAAAAACAGAAAGGCCATGACAGGGCCGGCTTCAGCGCTAGTGCAAAAGTCTTTTTTGGCGCCCCACCAATGACCTCATTCTCCTCACATACCATTACTAACACCCTCCAACAGTGCCCTTCATCTCTCATATGCATCTTTATTTGTTGTATAGCACTGCTTATATCAGTGTAGGGTGTCACAATACTTTACATCATGCACACATTATACAGAGACAATGAATCATACACGTATGTAAGTCAGTCTATAGGGAATGTCACATAAGCCAATGAGGATTACAAGGTGTAGGAATCACTTGTCATCCATACTGGTGGGCACTATATTTTAAGAGGGTTTGGTCTGGAGAAGCACAAACTCAGGATATAACGAGTACTCCAGTGGTTGGCTTTACTGGTAAAAATGTATATATGTACAAACTAACTCTTTTTAGCAACATTAGAATAATGAAAAACTCGGGAAGTTCTGACTATATCGCAAAACAAAAAAAAGTGAAGTTCTAACTATACCATTCAGGTTTGTATGCAGCTCTTTGATAACAGTTCATAGGTCACTGTCCTATGTTAGGATTGTAACCTCTGAACTGCAAGTAACACAAAAACCTTCCTGACAAAGGCAGCAACCCTCTGAGCTATCCACATAAAATACAGTTTATCTGCATTTCAAAACTACCAACAGACAAACAATTGCCCTCCAGCAGGCTCATTAATCACCAGTTATCTGGACATTTTTATTGATATCTTGCATCCATGGCCATGATAATGATAACAACGATTTAAATGAAGCATACACAAAGTACGTGTCTTTCAGGGCCTTTGCAGATTTTAAAAATAAGAACAAATAGTCCCACATTTTCTTTCCTACTCAGATAGATTCCTAGAACTTTGCCTCACTGCATGATCTAATAAGCAGCTGCAGGGGTAAGGGAAGCACTGAATAGAAAAATAAATATACACACAGCCGGAGACAAATAATTTGTCCCATCCAGCGTTTACAATTAAATTGACCATTTTCTTTTGGCCTTCAAGCTGTCAGTGCGAGGGCCAAGGCTCATGTTAGGGTGGGCCTGGCCCACCTGCTAGAACCAGACCTGAACTGAAGCAATGTTACTTCTGTTAGAAGCCCTGTCTAGGCACGTACATGCTATCATAGATTGTAAAGTTGAAATCAAGAAAGAGTGTGTTTCCCTGGAACAGCACAAGGGTCAGAGTGTGATCCTCTAGCGCCGTGGTACTCATAGTACAGCCCGCCGGCCGCCAGCGGCCCGGCAGGCCTTTCTTGGCAGCCCGCTGAATTTTCAGGTAATGTACCCAAGGCCCCCCCACAGAGAGTAGAGAGAGAGAGAGAGTGGAGAAAGGGAGAGAGAGTGTTGTGTTCATAACTAACAAGTCTGCCTGAGACCTCCCTTTAGAGCAATTAGGCTGCAAGAAGCCAACCCTAGACAAATGGGAAGCAATCTGCAGACAATGAAGTTCCAGGGATTTTAAGGGGAACAAGCAGACTGTGGCATTCCATACGCCATGTCAGGACACTGGTCCTTTTTAGGTCTCACATAAGACAGCACATGTGCTGTTCCTTGCAAGACCTTTTAATTTTTAACAGTGTGCTTATCATTGGTTAGCTTCATTGTCACTCTCATTTGCTTGATTCTTATTGGTCAGCTGCCATAGGCTTCCTTCCTCTTCATGTGTATGTCCCTTCTGTGGCGCTTGGACACATTACTAATGACCTTCCACTGCACATCTTTATAGGCGCTCTTTTTTCTTTGTGTTTAAGCCTGTCAGAATTTTCTCTAGTGTATTCCTCCCCCTGTGTGTTCCTCCCGCCTGCTGACCCTCCGCTGCTCGACTGCCTGCCCAAGCACCTCCTTCCCACCCTCTATTGCCCATCTTTTGCTCACAGGCCCTCCCTCCCACCCTCCATTGCCTTTCTCAAAACCCCTATCTTCAACCCCCTCGTTTATCCGTTTGCTTGCCCGCAAGCCCTCCCAACCACCCTCCTCCGTTGGCCGTGTCATATGACATTTTAAACCCACACCCTGCGTTTGCTACGTAGCCCTCCCTCCCATCAGAAAAAAGAGCTCTATGATGCATCCAGTGCTGGCCACGTTGTAGCGCTTTATGGATTTTGTTTTAACTTTCAGACATGCTGCTCAGCACCCACGCGCTGTACAATATGGCTAAAAAAAACAGTGACAAAACCAATACTGGTTGTAGGCTGAAACTATTTACTTTACCTATGCTTCTTTGTATTTGCCAAGGCTATGAGTAATTGGGAGCTCATAATAACCTTAAAAAAAACATGCTCTCATACACAAAATTATAGGATATAAAATACACAACCTCTTGTATATACAATGATTCGCACGGTGCAGCAAATGTAAAGGTATAACGAGCTACGGTAATGGTTATGTTGCAGATAAAAGGTGCAGGAAATAATATTGTTAAACAATATATGAGAAAAAAAATGGTGTTTTATTTAAAACCGAATTTTTAAGGATATTTATAGTTTGATAAATAAACCCGGGCAAAGGACCATTAAAAAAACAAACACAAACCATTTTAGACTACAATACCAAATAGCAATAACCAAACAAACCCTTAATATGTGGGGTACTCTCTGTCAAATGCAAGTTTGAGACTTTCCAATCTAACAGGAAATGAAATGACTCGAAGGGATTCCCATTGCTGATTTGTCACTGGATAATAATTCATTCAAAGACATTTGGCTCCATGCTACTGTTAGCAAATATATACAAATGCCAAAAGGAAGCCACGGGACTGCTACCTTGACGGTATCATTTATCTTTTTGTGAAAACATTAAAATACATTATGTTTTGGTAGTTTGTGACAACCATGAGATGGCCACAAGGCAACTTGTTTTAAAAATCAATAAAAACACACAAACAAATGTAGAAAAAGCAGATAAATGAGGACTGTACACGTTCTGCCTTCCAGGTGGATGGGCACACACAAACGTGTCTTCCAGTACTTTAGATTTTTTTTAGCTGTTTAAAATAATGTCCCCTGGCGCCTTCTCTGCTCTTGGCCGTTTAGCCTTTTACAGTTTTTTTTGCCAATTGCCTCGAGCAAGGCAGACCTAAAGTGAATGTGACAGCTCGTGTCCGACTTATATTCAAAGGCCCATGCTCTCTGAGAGCGCCAGAGGGCTGAAGGGGTAATTGGCTGTTATTGTTAATCAGAGGCTTCCTCGGGGTGACTAAAATAATACTGAAGAGCTGGAAAAAGACAATTACCGTATAATCCTGTCCTAACATTTTCCTCTATAGACCTCTTGTCAGACAAATTCACAGCCTTCCCGCTTGCCAAAGCTGTTCCCTGCCCTGAAATTCGTGCCATCTTGTGTCAGGCTCTACTAAAGCAATACAAACATCCTCTCCTGTCACATGCACCACACCCTGACATCTCACCTTTAAAGTTCGGGCCTTCTTGTGTATGAGTCCAGAATCCAGCGCTTAAGGCAGAATCCAGCGCTTAAGGCCCCTCATAGCCTCATCATGTTTTGAAATGCCTTTTAATTCCATGTAGACCTACATGTGTCGCTCTCTGCCATTGGTATCTGTCCTCGTCCTCAAAGCAGCTCCTTATGTTCTAAAATCTCTACATGCATCTCAGGCATCTCACCTAGGCGGCCGCAGTTTTTTTTTTTTTTTTTTTTATTTGAATTTGAGCGGTGGACGTCCATGTAAATGCATCTTTCAGGAAGAAGCTGCATTTTCTTGGCATCATAATACACGTAAAGCAAAAAAGTATAGAACCAATAAGCGTGACTGATTATCAGAACAAGTATCGAGAACATAAGTGCCTGGCGCGCAATGCTTGGCCACAGCTGCAGGTGACAATGCCAGGGTTGTGTGATGTTCACTGAGGGTACCCCACCCATTGGCTTAAATATGTACACCCAGTGCTTAATTTGTATAATATAAGTGAAAGGGTTCAAGATATTTCTCAGGAGGCCATCTGGTTTGGTATTACCCATGGCCCCCAACCACTGCCAGATACTAACCCTAATGCAATACAAGTATGACAGTTTGGAGTACGTCTGGTCACCTCAAACTGGAAGTATGTACTGGATCCCCTGGTTTTATTATTTTTTAAAGCATATTGAAAGCTTGGTTGATGAACTCTGTTTACTAATAGACCGCAAGGTCCACCATGTGGTGGATTGTAATAAAAAAGTGTAGGTGTTGATAAATAAGTTCCAGTTCCAAACACTGGCAAACAAAGGCCCATATTAAGCAGATAAAACAGTAATTGTGAAGACTAAAGCTCCATTTACAACCCAATCTTGATTTGGTTCCAGTTAAAAGAGTTTGACTAGAGGACTGTTGTCCTATGGTTTTGATAGTCAGCCTGTTGAAAGAGCTTCCTTTGGGGCTGTCACAAGAACAAGATCAACTGTGCATCTGTGGCTGAAAGCATCCTCTATCGAGGGTAGTCCCCTATGTCGGAAGCATTGACAGAGCAATAGCCCAATTGAAGTTGTCAGGGGTGTGCACTGTGCGCTAGAGAGTGTAAGAGCATTGAATGCACAATGTCTTGGATGCAAGAAATTACACATTTCACTTGTAACCTTTAAGACATCCTTGAATTGAACAGTCACGGTATTCTCAGTGAATACCCTAAAGGAGTGGGCCCGCGCCATGTTTGAAGTCTAGCTATTACCTTTCGATGTAGACATGAACACAACATGTATGTGTTTTTATGATTGGTTTATCTACAATCTATACAGCCATGAAGCAGATGAAGGAAACATGCAGTGGCGGCTTCTGGCATTCGAGGGGCGGGAGGGAGGCAATACAAACAAAATGGAAAACAATTAAAATAAATAATATTGCTCTTACCTGTTGTAATGATGTGAACACAACATTAACATCATTTTATAAGCCAACAACACTCAACTTGTCATCTCTCTGTACACAAACCCCATCCAAACCAAGGCCAAGTTCCACAACTGCATAAAGAACGTCCAAACATGGATGAGAGACAGCTGCCTCAAACCTAACACTGACAAGACCGAAGTCCTGATCTCCGGCAGAAACACTGCCCTCTGGAACGTCTCCTGGTGGCCCATGGAGCTCAGGCCCACCCCCACTCTGAAAGACCACACCCGCAATCTCGGCATAGTACTAGACAGCAAACTCGCCATGAAACGCCAGGTAAACACTGTCTCATCAGCATAGATTCACACTATCTGCATGCTCCGAAGGATTTTCAGGTGGCTCCCAATTAGCACCAAGAAAACAGTGACACAGGCCCTCATCACCAGCCGACTCAACTATGGCAACACACTCTACGCTGGCACAACCTCTGAATTCTTAGAGAGACTTCAGACAATCCAGAACGCAGCAGCCAGGCTACTCCTTAACCTGCCCAAGAGGACACACATAACCCAACACCTGAAAATCCTCCACTTGCTCCCCATCGAGACTAGACTCCAGTTCAAACTCCTGAACCATGCATACAAAGCGCTCCACAACCAAGGACCACAGTACCTGAACCAACACCTTATCTTCCACCAACCAACCAGGAACCTTCTCTCCGTACACCTCGCACTGGCACAGACTCCACGTATTTGCTACAGCCGCACAGGAGGACGCTACTTCTCTCACCTCGCCACCAAAGCCTGGCATGCCCTCCACCTCTGCACCGCCCACTCCCGGAGTCAGTTCAGGAAAGAGCTCAAGACCTGGCTCTTCGACTGATACCAGCAGCACAGCACCTGGATGCCCTCCGGGGTGATGACGCACTCTACTAGTATCAATTAATTGATTTATACCTGCTGCTGCAACGGATGCCGCCCACCCCTCTTTGAAGATCATCGACTCCAGCTGCACACTGAGCAGGCTCCCAGATGCCAATCCCAGTGTTTCTCTCGTGCTGGGAATAGTATTGGGGATTGGTCTGAGTGGCCTGGTTTGCCGCTCAGACACTAACTGGGAGTCTGTGGCATTTTTCCAACCCGGCTAGAAACCTAAGTGCTCATGACAGTTTGGCCTAAGACGGCTGGCCAAACCGTCATGCACACTTAAAAGTGCTTACCACCACTCCGCCTGCCATGCCTGTCAAAGGGGATTGCCTAGCCCCACCCCACTGAAGAATACCGCTGGCAGCGATCAGGCAGGCAAAAAAAAAAAAATGATAATAAAATGCTTATATTATCTTATATATTGTTAATTTTTTGCAGGGGGCGGCGCTCCTCTGCCATTTTGGGGGAGCAAGTGCCTTTTCATGATTTTTTCACACACATCTAGGGCAGCATATTATTATATTATTGTTGGAAGCGCAACATCCTCTTTGCGAAATTTGCACCATCTAAAATATGGGGCCCTTATCAATGCACTTCCAAGAAGTGAAAGATTGTTTTCGCAAGTACTTCACCAAACCAGTCACTGACATGTATAAAAATAAAAACAAAACAAGCAACCTATTGCAAAAAAGCCCAGAAACACAAAACTAAATACCAGCAAACATACAGTGTTTTACCCTCTGTTGGTCTGTGTATTCAGAATACTAATATTCGAGCGATTCTTTGTCTCAGTAACAGTGACGACGACGACTTGTACTGTTTGTGCACTGCACTCGTACTCTGCCATAAAATATAGTATTCACACATCTGTTTACCGTGCCCCATCCTGCACCAGAACAACTACCAGCTGTCACACAGCATTGTACGAGGAAGTCATTCCGTGCTACATCTGTTGTAATGCTCGTATGTGCCGATTAGTTATTTGCGGTTGTTAAGTATGTTACAAGCTGTACCTTTGGTCTGCTTCCTTGAGAAGAAAATTATTATGGGAAATAGGCGCATGTTACAACTTATAGAACGCAGTAATTATTTTAAGTAATCGCCCCCTGAGTTATTTTTTATTAAGCATATTTGAATGTTCTTGAATTTGCAATAATAGCCTACTTTTCTGAAACAGTGCTCTCTTAAGAATAATTTTCATGAAGCTTTCACTGTGAAAACAGCAGGTCAAATACATATATATTAACATAAATGCTGTAACTGTTTTTTTTTACATAGTTTTCTACCCTGTCTTTTTTCATTTAAACAATAATGATCAAAGTAAAGTGTAATGCCAACTTAGTTTGGCCATGGCATCATCACCTGACAATGTCCACTACAGTGTTACTTTCATTAGGCTGCATATTTTTTAATATGAATCACTAAAAAATTAAAACAAGTGCAAAATAATGTTATATATTTTTCCATCAACACAAAAAAAAAATGACTTGAAGATTATATGGTCACCATTGTTGATGTTCATTTCGGACTTTAGGAAGAAAAGGTAATCAAACGATATTTAAGAGGTTGTCTCACCCTTGAAGTATCAAGACTTGCTTCATTGGGGTACGAACATGCCACCCCAGCGGACTCAACCAATGGGAAATAAATACCCTGGGAATTCTTATAAATCTAGTTTTAGAACAAATACACAGGTCCTGTTTCAGGCAAAAGCAACCAAAACATACCTAGGAGTATACAACAAAGTTCACTTTATTAGTACGTAACCCTGGTATCATTTAAAACCACAAAAAATTGTAATATGGTGAAATAAAATTATTCACCTGGCCATCATGAATCCATAAGTTACTGACATATTTCGAATTATACAACAGCCTAAAAAGGTCTAAGGTCTTCTTCAGGGTATAAGAACTCCCTAGCTGTGGCATCCAATCAAACCATGCAAAAACAAGGAAATAATAAACCCTACCAGTCCCTCTTTTGGATTGGTTTGGACCCGAGTTATATTAAACTGCATGCGTCATAGCTGAATGTGGGGGACGTCACCTTCATAGTCACACATTCATTAGACGGTAGATGTTACCACTGCACCCAGTGGGTCCCCTTACGCTGCAGTAATGCAGCCACATTTTTTGTGTTGATCTTTTTTCAGGGAGGACATACTTGAGGATTCACCTCCAATACTCTCTTATGGGGATCACTATATTTTTCCATCGCATGACCTATCTTCAAAACCAACAGTGCCAATTATACAGTTCCCCAGCGGGCAGAGGTCATCCACCCTTCCTCCCTGGTGGAGGACTGTACACATTTTTAAAGACTCCTGCTTCCAGGGCAGAGTTCTCTGCCCTGTGAAGAGAGACACCGCCTATGCTGATCTCTTTACATCGCTGGAGGCATGCTGGCTGGTGCTTTAAACATTGCCTCTTCCTTTTTATGTTCATTGAAAACAAAAGACTCAAGGCGGGAGTTTGTCTACTCTGAACAAAAAATAAATGTCCCATGTGCAGGGAGCTTTCCCTCTCCAAGTGGAGGTCAATTTGCAATTTTCTTGCCTGTGTGTGCCATACCTGGCACTTCGCCCAGCTCTAAACAGGGTGAGAGCACTGCCTATTTATGTCCCGCCCACATCGATAAACTATAAGTTACGCCCTTATTTTCTTCCTCTCTGCCCTAATGTGTCCATGTTCACCAGTCATTCCCAAACTTACGATTATGGGGCTTTAACCTGAGCCTTTTTGATTCAAAAAGTGACACTCAGATGCCCGCCATCACCCCACAATGTTTAACTGTTGAAATTCCCTATGATTCTTTCAGATGTCTCTGGTAAACTTAGTATAGTTTCGGTCAAGTTCACAGTTCAAGTAAAATATTGCACTCCCTTCCCAGTGTGCAACTTTCAGGTCTACCTGAAAGGCTCCCTGTAATAGATGTTGACCACAGCTACTAGCCTCTCCAGCCAACTGAACATCCAATGCAGTGCTTTAAAAGTGCTGAGAGTGACAGAGAAATGGAGAGAGAAGTTGAAGTGGTCCTGTGGCCTGGCTGTTGACTGTGGGAATCAGTTGACCCATCCTTAAGGCAGGCCCGCTGGATCTATGTGATTGTCAGTCAATAGTTGTGGGTAGTGAGCTCCGACATACCTTTTAGAGGCACTTATTTATCGTCATGACACTTTAACCCAAGGCAAGACAGAGAAAGAAGCAAAAGCGAGAAAGTAGAAGGAAGAGAAAAATAGGTAAATAAAGAGAAGAGGAGTAAGAAGAGATGAAAAAGAGACTGCAAGCTTGAGGAGGAATCAAAACGTGGGTGTGGGCCACTGCACTTGCTTAAAAATAAAGCACTTCAATTGTCCCAAGTCATAATGCCGAGTTTCCCACTTGGTGAATCGTCTTAAGTTCCTGGGCTCCCCTCTGCCAAAATTGGGTGCGCCTTTAAACATGCTACACCACAGCACAAATCACTTTTTAAAGCGTTGACATTTAAGTTTTTTTCTGGCAGACAAAGACACATACTCAATAGACTCAACCATCGCTTTGCCAGCAGTGTTTCATTGGTCACAGCCCCCGGCTGCAGCATCTATGCCCATCCCCTACACTTCCTTATCTATTCTTTAAACCACCTGCTGGCATTTTCAGGTTTTACCGCACTGAAGCTTCATACTTCTAGCCCATCATGCATGCCTAGGCCCCTATGTGGTTCATGCTCTGTAGACCGCCTTTGCACAACTTTTTTTTGCATTCTTCATTTTTTTTCCATTGCCAACTTGGATATGAAAGTAGAAAAACAGGATCCAGAGTGCAAATGTCTTTTCATTACCAGAATTTGACCTGAATTAATGTCTAGGCATGAAAGCACGTGTGCAGAAGCCCAATCTGTGCAGTTGTCTATCCAAAAAAAAGAATTCCTCTAGGAAATGTGTCCTTACTTTCTTCCTAGGTGTGGCCTAACAGATGTTGGCCGATGCTGCACAGCATTGGCAAAGTATGCCTTCCGCTGATGATACATAGCATCAGTTAACAGCGTTTGCATAGCCTATTGGTGACTTTTCTAACCCTGCAAAGCTCCTCACCTTTAAATATGTGTTGCTCTCCCAACCTGGCACTGCACTACTCCACCTCCTAGACCTGTGCTGCTCCCCCTCGCCAGAGCTGTACTGATGCTACTCTACACTGACCCAGCACAGCTCTTCAGTTTTGCAACCTCATTCATCGCATGAGCCCGGCGCTGCTCCTCCTTGGACCTAGAGCTCCTCCCCCTGAAGATAGTGTTACTCCCTATGGACGCTGCACTACTCCCGCTAGGATTGTGCTACTCCCTACTTTCTACACCTTAACCCTCTCCTGCTGCATACCATCCTAGACCCTGAACTGCTCCCAGGTATCACCCTTCTGTTCTCCACCTTTGGACCCTACACTTCACACCAGGCCCCAGTGCTTAATTTGTAAAAAAAAAAAAAAAATGCGGGAACCCTCGTCAGGAGGCCACTGAAGCTTTACACAACTACTAACCATAACACTGCCACAAGTGTGACAATTCAAACTGTTTGAGGCCTGGCAAAACTTTAAGAATGGCTTCGGTGGCAAGGATTTGTGGTTCTTCGGTGGCAGGTATTAGTTGTTTTTTAATGTATATTGAATAAACAAACAACTGTTTTTCTGCTCATCTATAAATTGCACAAACAGCACCACCATGTGGCAGTTGTCATAAGTGCAGGTTCTGGCAATTAAGGGCAGGTGCAGAGCACCAGAAACCACTGGTTCAAACTAAGCACTACCAGGCCCCTTATTTGCTATATGTTCCCTGTCCTATTCGATTTCCCTGGGCGCTGCTCTACCCCCTCCAAGCGACACCCCCCTCACATTCAAAGGCTCTGTGCTAACCAGTGGCAGCTGGTGACATTTGAAAGTGATAAAGTAAAATTTGTGTGGGAATGCACCATGGCGGGAGAGCCTGAACAACCTAAGGGGGCCCGGGGGCGTTCTCCCCCTGAGATTTCTTTTTAAAGAGTAGTCAAACTGGGACATCTTATTTAGGGGGCCCCCCGGACCATTAGGAACAGCTTTGAATATATGGACCAGTTTCAGTTCTTTCATGCCCTCTTTGACCAGGTCACTGACAGTGCACAGCCATTCCTCCAAAATTCTAAATGTGTTTACATCTATAATATTCATGGATACGGATGGCATGTGTTTTCAATATTGCAACACAACAGAAGCTCACTAATATTAATGCAACTAATCTCTGTGACGCCCTCCCATTTCTCATATGTATGTGACGTACTGTTTTGATCTATAAGTAACTTTTTTAAGGATGTTGCATGAAACGTAAACTAACATTTCTCTGTAAAAAGTCACTCTGAAATAGACTAGCTTCCCACATCACCCACATTAAAAATAATTCTCAGGAAAACGCCAATCATCTTACCTGGACTGTACCACATGGCGGCTTTAATGCCCCTACTAAATGTTTTGTGACTTCTGCCCTGATGTTGTGTTAATGATTGAAGGAGGGAGCCAGGAAGAACACACCTCCGACTTGGAGATCTCTCCATCGTGGTATATTTGCTCCAGATGAGGATGATGACTTTTAACAAGTCGTTGTTCTCCCGCTAACTGCCCAGCAATGTGGAACTAGCAGGTTCCTACTTATAATGGGGAAAATAAACTACACATTCCATAATGCTTTGCCTGTTAGTCACGCTAAGAAGATTTTTTATTTTTCAGTTTTAAACAGCGCAAATTTGGCGTGAAGGTATATTGGCGCGCATTTCATGAGCACCAGTTAAATTAAACGTTCATTTTTGGTAGGCACAGGGAAGAGGTTTGCCCAGAAGCTCAGGATGTTAAGCTGACCGCGAGGCTCGGACCTGGTTCCCGAGTTCCTTCGTCGGCAGGGCTGGAAGTTAAGTCACACTGCAGATGGTATCAAGTGTTTATCTGCCACTTGGACCATACAGTGAGAGTTTTTTGTCCAACACAAATTGCTCAGCCTGTAAATTATCTTCACTCTTAGTTCACTGAACTCTGCACCGAATCGGACCCCGGTTAAGGAGTTCACATTAATGTCACTTTAATGCTAAAATCATTGTGTACCTCCACTCTGAACCGGTGCAGTGTAAGGCGACCTGGGGCCTTTTCTCTGCCAAGCCTGTGTTTGCCGAAGGCATTACCAGTATGTTTTGAGAAGTTGTTTGGCAGTTGCGGCAGGCATGATGAGCGGGTGGGGAGGATCGCATGGAGGGGTCCTGCATGGGGGGGAGGTGGGAGGGGTTTAATTAAAATAAAACGTACTAGGCAGCCTCCCTCCCCTCCGCCAATCACAACACTGCAATGTCAGCGTTGCGATTGGTGCAGACGGCGCCTAGCCGGGCGCCTCATGGGAGGCCATTTTCTTTATGAAGGCTGCATGCAGCCTACATTGAGAAAAGGGAGAGTGAGCTTTGGTCGGCCCCAGAGGGCCGACCAAACAGTCAGGTCCCACAGCAGTGGGCTAGCCACGCCTCCCCTGCTTTCCAGCAGACCCGCCTGCCCACAACCAGGCACTTCTGTTTTTTCGCAGTGCGAGAAGCAGAAACATAAAATGGTAGTTTTACCATTTTATGTTTCTACTTACTACCATTTTATGTTTCTGCATCTCGCACTGCGAGAAAGCACAAGTGCAGCAACGCCCCTCTAAACCTAAAGGAGAAGCCGCCCCTTGTGGTGACCTCTTAGAATGATGTATGGCCCCCCACCTGGATCCTGGATTCCGAACACCAGGCCCCCTTCCCTGGGTCCTGCGTTTCCATTTCGCTATCCCTCCCCCTCCTCCTCCACTGAGCTTTGACCTATTAATACGATTTGTTTTTAATTATATTTTGTTGTGGAGGTTATGGTAAGAAAAAGATATAAAGATATCTCCACGAGTATGCACTTCTTAAAACCTAAAAATGTATTTTTGGTTGATAAATTTAAGAGCAAGTTCATTCAATAAGAGAATCTATATATATATGGGGCTGGTGCTTTCAAATGGTAGCTGAATTAATAACGAGTGTGCTTTGAATATATATCTTTTAAAAGAAGTAATAAAACATGTGAATTACGTTAAATTCCATTTTTGTATGTTGAAGTTGAGCCCTGAACTCTGTGTCCCTAGACGTTGCGTCTTTCATGCGTAGAGGAAGTCTGTCTGCGTGAAAAAGTGCACCTGTCACGCTCAGCACATTCCTCACATCCCGTTCATTTGAGTCACAGTGCGTGCCGAGGAAACTGAGTGACGTGCTAATGTGCTGTTCAGGATGCAGAGTAAAAAAAGCTAGCGAGAGAAGAGCACTATAGAAACAATCGCATTCGTACAGTTTTAAGGGTTTCTTGTGCCTTTAGACTTCTTGGCGCTATGCAGCAGCAAGCTGGTTAGTATGCTGGTGGTGTGAACATAGCAACAATATAGCAGCCAGCCATAAGATATTATGGGCTACATGTAAGAAGCAATTTTGTGTTCTGCGAATCGGACTGTTTGCAACCGCAAGAGGGCTTTTTGTGATGTACATAGCCAAATTTGTGATTCTGTTATTGAGTCCCTATTCGGGTTTTGAGATTCAGTATTTGGAAGGGGTGTGTTGAGGGCCTCCCTTCCTAATACTGAATTGAAATGGCATGTACAAATATTTTGCAACTGAAATACAGTCACAAACATTCGGAATCTCCCGCCAATCGAAAGTTGGTAGAAGTAACCCATTCGCAAATGGAAAGGGGTGTCCAGGGGAACCCTTCCTCTTTGAGAACGGTTTAAAAATGTCTTTTAAGAGCAGCTAGTGGTCCAAGGGACCACTGCATGCTTTTAAAAACATGAAACTTCAAAGTTTTACTTTTTTTGTACATGCATCTCGAATTTCTTTAAGGAAAACAACTGCATTTAAAAAGAAAAGATCGCTTTAGAGGCAATCACAGATATGGTGGTTTGCTGATCCCAGCAGGCCACCATCCCTGTGATGGCAGCGAATCGTAGTGGGTCACTAATTGCTACCTACCTCATTATTATTCACGAGGTCGGTCTATTTGTGACCTACCATGCACTGCTCATGAAAAAGAAAAAAGTTTCATATATTAGGCACTGTTTAGTAAAAGTTTTTTAACAGCACTTTCCATGGCCTTGCCCACATTGCCAAGTGCATGAGACCATGTACCCAATCAGAGAGAGTTCAATTGTAATTGTTTTCTGTACCCACGCACCCATGGTCAACCTGGCTTTCAAAGATGATTGGTTATTTTTACAGGCATGACGTGCATGTCTCTAGGGACACGTATACAGTATGGATGGAGAACGGGAATAACAAAACAGGAGCACAGGACCTGGGGGAGGGGGTATGTTGTTCAGAATCCAGGTGGGGATCCACACAGTGTCCTAGGAGGTCACCACAGACCCTTCGGATGGAGTTGGAAGGAGGAGGTTGGAGGGAGAGGTAGAGCAGTGCCCAGAGGGATCAAATTTGGTACGGAACATACAGCCTAAAAGGGGCCTGTGTGCAGTCTAGGGTCCAAGCATGGAGAACAGTTTAGGTTCTAGGATAGTATGTAGCAGGAGAGGGTGAAGTGTGTTGGGAGTAGCACAAGCCTAGCAGGAGCAGTGCAGCATCCAAAGGGAGTAACACAATATCCAAGGGAAGCAGCACTAGGTCAAAGGGGGAGCAGCACCGGGCTCATGAAACGGAGCAGTGCAGGAGGTGGCGGTGCAGGGTCCAGTCAAGAAGAGCGGTGCTTGGTCCAGTGGAGCGAATCATCTCAGATTTCTTGAAGAGCATCTGCAGCGGATCTAGCAGGGCGGGGGAGGGGAGAGGAGTGAGCGGTACACGGAGGTGTAGTAGTGCAATGTCCAGGTTGAGAGCACCACACAGGTTTGAGAGTGAGGAATTTTGAGGGGTTAGGAAAGATGGCCTTGGGGTAGGGTGACCAGAACTTTAAAGCCAAAAGACTAGGACATTTCATATAAAATAGGACTACAATTTCACTTTACCTGAGCGCCCAGAATGACAGTGCTCATCAGCATAGAACTACAGAGGAGGCAGTAAGAATATAAATAAAATTACATTTTTAGGGCCAGTATCATGCATGTTAATTACATTGTTTTCTTATAATAGCTCCTAACTATTGCTGCCATAGAAAACGTGAAAAGGCACCTGCCACCGTTTTCAGTTGACCCCCTCTAAAAGCCGGGACATGAGCTACATTTCCTGAAATCTGCCGGGACAGCTGATGAAACCCCGGACTGTTCCAGCAATTCCGGGACAGCTGGCCACCCTACCTTGGCGAGCAGTCTACTTACCAGGCAGCAGCACTGTACTGCTCCTATGCCTTGCAGAAAAAGTACTGCAGGGCAGCAGCTGGGCAAGATTCTTTCCCCACCAGAAAGTACATGTTGCCTTTGTGCGGTGCCCTTCGCGCCGGCTGCACTGCACCGTGTAAACAAACAAGGTGGTAAGTGCTGGGGTAAAATGACAGAGAAGGGTGGCAAAGGGGCCAAGGGATATGGGGTGCGCACCACTAAAAAAGAAAACAAGCATTGGCATAGCCAATAGGTTTCGCTTTTGGGACCTTATAAATGTGGTTGAATAACAGATTTCACGTTGTCGCATACTTCCAAAACAAAGCCATAACTTTCCTTCAATGAACAAGACACAGGAAGGGAAGCTGTGGCCACCCCCTGACAGGAGATTGCCTTGGCAATCATAAAAAACATGAACATTAGAGCACCAAATGCCATACAGTTTAGAGACTAAACACATTCAGTTTCAGGGAACACGTAGGTACAGTGCATCTGCGCTTCTATTCCAAGTCATCCAGTAATTAAGCACTAAAAGTAGGTTACAGGAACTCCTGAACACTTACAACATTGATTACGGTAAATCAGAAGCACCAAGATCGGGACCTACATTGAGGATTTAGGCCGTTCTGCTGCCCCATCAAGCAAATCAGTGTCCCCATGATATGCTGAAAATTAGGGGCACACACACCCTGCAAAATTCATTGGGGTGAAACTCGCTGTCGCCCATGCCTGGGTTGTGCAAGGCAGCTGCCCGCGAACATTCAACACAACTGCAAGTAATCCTCACACTGCCCGACTCGGACTCCTTTGGTATGATCAGAGGCAGGCTTAATAAATAATGAGGAGAGCATTGCAGCATATTTTGAGCCCTCCGGGGCCATGAGGACTGCTGTTAATAAATGCCGAATGAGGACGGAGCAGGGATGGCTTCTGGCATGCAAGTGCCTTGCCAAACAAGCTTAAACCAAAGACACGAGCAGCCTAAACAAGCCCAGGAGTGGTGCACGCGCGCTTGTGCCCGCCGCTGCACACAAAGAAACAGATGGCTCACTGCACGCATCTGCGCGCAACCGCAAGCAGTAGGCCTTTTCACATGCACGAGCGCGTGAAAAGTCCAGAGCGATTCCAAGAGGTTGTTTTCCTAGAGCAGCGCAGCGCATGCGCTGCACTAGGCTCGACCTAAAAATAGAAGCAGGTATGAAGGGTGTCACCCCATAACAAACAAACAATAAAGACATCCTGCGGAAGCCCACGTTCACATCTGGGTCATGACATAATTTCTCACAGAAAGAAAGGTAAGTGTTTGCAGCCGCAATGCAAGCATCCCTCCATACTGAAAGAGTAACAGCGCATGCAGCAGCAGTGCATGCATCCCTTGTTAACTGAAAGAGAAACAGCACATGCAGGAGCAGTGCATGCATCCCTGCATACTGAAAGAGTAACAGTGCATGCAGCAACAGTGCATGCATACCTCCATAATGAAAGAATAACAGCGCATGCAGCAGCAGTGCAAGCATCTCTCCATACTGAAAGAGTAACAGCGCATGCAGCAGCAGTGCATGCATCCCTCCATGCTGAAAGAGTAACAGCGCATGCAGCAGCAGTGCATGCATCCCTCCATACTGAAAGAATAACAGCGCATGCAGCAGCAGCGCAATCATCCCTCCATGCTGAAAGAATAACAGCACATGCAGCAGCAGTGCAAACATCCTCCATACTGAAAGAGAAACAGCGCATGCAGCAGCAGTGCAAGCATCCCTCCATGCTGAAAGAGTAACAGCGCATGCAGCAGCAGTGCAAGCATCCCTCCATACTGAAAGAATAACAGCGCATGCAGCAGCAGTGCATGCATCCCTTGTTAACTGAAAGGGAAACAGCACATGCAGCAGCAGTGCATGCATCCCTGCATACTGAAAGAGTAACAGCGCATGCAGCAGCAGTGCATGCATCCCTCCATACTGAAAGAATAACAGCGCATGCAGCAGCAGTGCAATCATCCCTCCACGCTGAAAGAGTAACAGCGCATGCAGCAGCAGTGCATGCATCCCTCCATACTGAAAGAATAACAGCGCATGCAGCCGCAGTGCAAGCATCCCTCCATGCTGACAGAGTAACAGCGCATGCAGCAGCAGTGCAAGCATCTCTCCATACTGAAAGAGTAACAGCGCATGCAGCAGCAGTGCATGCATCCCTCCATGCTGAAAGAGTAACAGCGCATGCAGCAGCAGTGCATGCATCCCTCCATACTGAAAGAATAACAGCGCATGCAGCAGCAGTGCAATCATCCCTCCATGCTGAAAGAATAACAGCACATGCAGCAGCAGTGCAAACATCCTCCATACTGAAAGATAAACAGCGCATGCAGCAGCAGTGCAAGCATCCCTCCATGCTGAAAGAGTAACAACGCATGCAGCAGCAGTGCAAGCATCCCTCCATACTGAAAGAATAACAGCGCATGCAGCAGCAGTGCATGCATCCCCTGTAAACTGAAAGAGTAACAGCGCATGCAGCAGTGCATGCATCCCCTGTAAACTGAAAGAGTAACAGCGCATGCAGCAGCAGTGCATGCATCCCTCCATCCTGAAAGAATAACAGTGCATGCAGCAGCAGTGCAAGCATCCCTCCATGCTGAAAGAGTAACAGCGCATGCAGCAGCAGTGCATGCATCCCTCCATGCTGAAAGAGTAACAGCGTATGCAGCAGCAGTGCATGCTTCCCCTGTAAACTGAAAGAATAACAGTGCATGCAGCAGCAGTGCATGCGTCCCTCCATGCTGATAGAGTAACAGCGCATGCAGCAGCAGTGCAAGCATCCCTCCATACTGAAAGAGTAACAGCGCATATAGCAGCAGTGCAAGCATCCCTCCTTAAGGAAAGAGTAACAGTGCATGCAGCAGCAGTGCATGCATCCCTCCATACTGAAAGAGTAACAGCGCATGCAGCAGCAGTGCAAGCATCCCTCCATGCTGAAAGAGTAACAGCGCATGCAGCTGAAGTGCAAGCATCCCTCTATGCTGAAAGAGTAACAGTGCATGCAGCAGCAGTTCAAGTATCCCTCCATACTGAAAGAGTAACAGCGCATGCAGCTGCAGTGCAAGCATCCCTCTATGCTGAAAGAGTAACAGTGCATGCAGCAGCAGTTCAAGCATCCCTCCATACTGAAAGAGTAACAGCGCATGCAGCAGCAGTGCAAGCATCCCTCCATGCTGAAAGAGTAACAGCGCATGCAGCTGCAGTGCAAGCATCCCTCTATGCTGAAAGAGTAACAGTGCATGCAGCAGCAGTTCAAGCATCCCTCCATACTGAAAGAGTAACAGCGCATGCAGCTGCAGTGCAAGCAATCCTCTATGCTGAAAGAGTAACAGTGCATGCAGCAGCAGTTCAAGCATCCCTCCATACTGAAAGAGTAACAGTGCATGCAGCAACAGTGCATGCATACCTCCATAATGAAAGAATAACAGCGCATGCAGCAGCAGTGCAAGCATCCCTCCATACTGAAAGAGTAACAGCGCATGCAGCAGCAGTGCAAGCATCCCTCTATGCTGAAAGAGTAACAGCGCATGCAGCTGCAGTGCAAGCATCCCTCTATGCTGAAAGAGTAACAGTGCATGCAGCAGCAGTGCATGCATCCCTCTATGCTGAAAGAGTAACAGTGCATGCAGCAGCAGTTCAAGCATCCCTCCATTCTGAAAGAGTAACAGCGCATGCAGCTGCAGTGCGAGCATCCCTCTATGCTGAAAGAGTAACAGTGCATGCAGCAGCAGTGCATGCATCCCTCTATGCTGAAAGAGTAACAGTGCATGCAGCAGCAGTTCAAGCATCCCTCCATACTGAAAGAGTAACAGCACATGCAGCAGCAGTTCAAGCATCCCTCTATGCTGAAAGAGTAACAGTGCATGCAGCAGCAGTGCAAGCATCCCTCTATGCTAAAAGATTAACAGTGCATGCAGCGGCAGTTCAAGCATCCCTCCATACTGAAAGAGTAACAGCGCATGCAGCAGCAGTTCTAGCATCCCTCTATGCTGAAAGAGTAACAGTGCATGCAGCAGCAGTGCATGCATCCCTCCATACTGAAAGAATAACAGTGCATGCAGCAGCAGTTCAAGCATCCCTCCATACTGAAAGAGTAACAGTGCATGCAGCAGCAGTTCAATTATCCCTCCATACTGAAAGAGTAACAGCGCATGCAGCAGCAGTTCAAGCATCCCTCCATACTGAAAGAATAACAGCGCATGCAGCAGCAGTGCATGCATCCCTTCATGCTGAAAGAGTAACAGCGCATGCAGCAGCAGTACATGCATCTGTACACGCATAACAAGTATGGCATGCACAGAAACAGTGCACACTTCCCTCACGTACACAGATCTACAGCGGTGCACACTTCTTTGGAGACAGAACAGGCAGAGTATGCAAGTGATTTAAGAACAAGAGAGAGAGCAAGGGATGCTTTTTTCACTGAGTGTGAAAGCGAGATTACTCCTATTCCCCTGAAAGGAACTAAGTACAACAAAAGAAGGAGTATCCCCTCCTGAGGTTTCAAGAAATCTCACTTGAGGGCGTACTTTCTGGCAAAAAGGGAAAATTCAGCCTTTTGTATAAAACCCCTCTCACCCACCCACCTAGGTGTGACATGCTTCATCATCGGGGTCCACCCTGATGACCTAGCGTCACCAGGATGTGCTTCAACACCTGAACTACAGTGGAGCGGGTTGTGACTGTGGGTGCAAAAAAATGTTACAAATTGTCCTGGTTTAACTCAAAATATAATTTTTATTTCCGAGCAACTGAACAATAGTTAAAAATTCAAAGGCGAGACCCTGGTAGGTGAGTTACGGCCAAGGAGTCTCTATATGTGTTGGTGTGCGTTGGTCGACATGTTTCTACCAATGGGGCAATTGCCCGGTATTCTTCAGGACCAAAAACAGGTGGACGGAAGGTATGTGCCCCCTAGAAGGCACACCCTGTCCTGTGCCCCTGTGTACCTAGTGGCTAAAATGGCCAAAGGTGTGAAAGCTCAAGCAAAATATGTGAGCTGAAAAAATGAAAAGGAGACCTGTGGGGAAAGAGATGTAGACATTATTCAGTTGTGATCATGCTTACTCTCCTGTAACGTCGTGACGTGTCTCCGTGCTCATTTGTTCATGCCAGGGAAGTCGTGACGTGTCTCCGTGCTCAACAAGTCATGCCTAGGAGGTGGAGGCCCTCCGTGAGGAAGTGGATCCTGTGTCCATGAGAAGTATGGCGGACACAGTTGTATTGCCAATATGTGTGTGCATATACTCATGCATTATCAATAGAGGCTCGCATTTAGATAATTCATATAAATCAATCGAGGCAATATTGGTGCCT
Source organism: Lissotriton helveticus (assembly GCF_964261635.1). Taxonomy (NCBI): domain Eukaryota; kingdom Metazoa; phylum Chordata; class Amphibia; order Caudata; family Salamandridae; genus Lissotriton; species Lissotriton helveticus. The sequence goes on from NC_136059.1 coordinate 1,347,187,840, forward strand.
AAATAGATGCATTACTACACATTTCGTAGTTCGTTATGAACGTGACTATTCATGGGGGCGTATGTGAATAATCGCCGCAATCCGCAATTCATACCTTGTGATTACAAAATAAGGGCGGCGTTCCATTCGTGCATATAATCATTGTATAACGTGACATTAGCGTGTAATAACGTACAAGACTGACACACAAGTAAACATGTAGGAGTACACACAGAAACCATGGTTGGAGATCGGGCTTACTTAGTTTTAAGCTTTAGCGTGCTTCAACGGGCAGAGGGTAGGTATTTCACGTCGTCAAAACATATTCTGTAATGGCGGGAAGCAAGATGGTAAGTGGCGTTACTGGCGGTTGTGCCTAAAGGGGGAAGCTCCCCGTGTACGGAGAGCATTCCGTGCCTGAAGTGCCAAGTCGTGTAAATGACTTCCTGCGGGAGAGAGGATGGTTACTTACAGTTTGCGGGCGGAAAGAAAGGCCATTCACCTACATCTACCGGTCTCTGCTCGGCTAGTGCTGCTATGTCGGGCGTGGCCGGTGAAATGCATTCTGCCTCACCGGGGTGGGCGTGGCCACCCTGCGGCGGGGGACGGGGACCTGATTACGTCACGTTGTGACGTGGTGAAAGTTCATGTCCCTTTTAAGGGAGCATGGAAAAGTGACATAATGTCTCCATAATGTTAGAAATAAATAAGGTTAGAAATGAAGAACCTTCTACGGTAAAGAGTACACGGACTGGAAAAAGGTCCAAAGGTGGACAGTCAGTGTCCCGAATGGGATCTTAATGTTAAATAAGGATAAATAAGGAGCCAGTGGGGTGTGCTCTCCCTATGCAGGGGTCGGAGGCGATACCCTGCGGTAGAGGGGAGGAGGCCTGATTTCGTCACTTAGTGAAGTGGCTGTGATGGTTCATGTCTCAGTTAGGGGAGCTTTAGAACAGTTTTGTACCGTTGTGAGTTTGAGACCCTCAGTGGTAGACGGTGCAGAAGCTGAGCACAAAGGGCCAATGGTAGACGGTCTGTGTCCCCATGGTATCTAATAAGGAAAAGTGGTGGATCTAAGGAAAGCCTATTGGTGGGCTGGTTCGTCCTCATTGTACAATGGCGTTGGGGACAGGTTACAAGGGTAAAGAAGTTACTATGGCAGATGTAGGTGGGACACGGAAAAAGAAGGATTTATTCATTTGAATACAGAGCCCCATGGAATATTATCGTTCATTCCTGTCTTATGGGTGGAAAGTCTATATATCCACCGCTGTTCTTTCTCGAAGAGACGTGCCTGTACATTAAGGCCAGGTTGGATTTGTTCGATTATGGTCCACCTCATATCATTGGGGGTGTGACACATAGTGAGAAAGTGGTCTGTGAGTCTGGTGTTGTTCTTTCTGCATCTGATTGTGCTACGATGCTCAGATATTCGTTGCTTCACTTTGCGTGTGGTCATGCCTACATAGGACTTATCGCATGGGCATTTGATCAGGTACACGACGTTGTGACTGTTGCAGTTTGTATGTGCTTTTTGCTCCCAAACTTTGCCTTCTTCGAGGTTCAAGGTCTTCGTATTGGTGGTGAGGTGGCAGACACTGCAGTCCCCACACCTAGAATGTCCTGTGACAGGCGGAAGTCCCCATAAAGTTGTGATGCTTGGGTTCACTGTCGCCATTTTGTTTGGTCTTGTGTTGACCAGAGTGTCTTTTATGCTTCGTGCTTTTTTGTAAGAAAACAGGGGTTTGTCCCATTTGTAGTTGCCAGTATGGAGTATCGACCAATGTTTTCTGATGGATTTGCTCACTCGGTTGGACACAGCGTTATATGTTGTGACACATGTGAGAGGGATGTCATCATTATTTTTGGGCACATCTTCAAGTAGAGCTTGTCGTGGCTGATTCCTAGCTCTTTTTTGGCATTTGCTGGTGATTTTTTCAGGGTAACCACGATTGGCTAATTTCCTCGTGAGATCTTGTGCTTGATTTTTATAGTCACTCAATTTGCTGCAGTTTCTCCTCAGCCGCAGGTACTGTCCATAGGGTAAGTTTTCCCTGAGGGGGCGGGGATGAAAACTATCGTATCTTAGCAGATTGTTTTTTGCTGTGGGCTTGAAGTGTGTTTTGGTTATCAAGCAATTGTTTTCTCTCTGGATTTCAATGACCAAGAAAACCATCTTGTTCTTGTCTGAAGAATGTGTGAAACGTAGGTTGGAGTCACAGTTGTTGAGCCAGTTGATGAACGACGTGAGTGTCTCTTGTGGTCCTTGCCAGATGGCGAAGACGTCGTCTATGTACCGTCGCCAAAACTTGATGTGGTTACCGTAAGGATTGTCTGTAGCTAGGATGAATTTCTCTTCAAAGTCATATACGTAGAGTCCCGCTACGCTCGGGGCAAAAACACTGCCCATGCTGGTACCCCCCACTTGGAGGTATAGCGTGGTACCAGCATGGGCAGTGTTTTTGCCCCGAGCGTAGCGGGACTCTACGTATATGACTTTGAAGAGAAATTCATCCTAGCTACAGACAATCCTTACGGTAACCACATCAAGTTTTGGCGACGGTACATAGACGACGTCTTCGCCATCTGGCAAGGACCACAAGAGACACTCACGTCGTTCATCAACTGGCTCAACAACTGTGACTCCAACCTACGTTTCACACATTCTTCAGACAAGAACAAGATGGTTTTCTTGGACATTGAAATCCAGAGAGAAAACAATTGCTTGATAACCAAAACACACTTCAAGCCCACAGCAAAAAACAATCTGCTAAGATACGATAGTTTTCATCCCCGCCCCCTCAGGGAAAACTTACCCTATGGACAGTACCTGCGGCTGAGGAGAAACTGCAGCAAATTGAGTGACTATAAAAATCAAGCACAAGATCTCACGAGGAAATTAGCCAATCGTGGTTACCCTGAAAAAATCACCAGCAAATGCCAAAAAAGAGCTAGGAATCAGCCACGACAAGCTCTACTTGAAGATGTGCCCAAAAATAATGATGGCATCCCTCTCACATGTGTCACAACATATAACGCTGTGTCCAACCGAGTGAGCAAATCCATCAGAAAACATTGGTCGATACTCCATACTGGCAACTACAAATGGGACAAACCCCTGTTTTCTTACAAAAAAGCACGAAGCATAAAAGACACTCTGGTCAACACAAGACCAAACAAAATGGCGACAGTGAACCCAAGCATCACAACTTTATGGGGACTTCCGCCTGTCACAGGACATTCTAGGTGTGGGGACTGCAGTGTCTGCCACCTCACCACCAATATGAAGACCTTGAACCTCGAAGAAGGCAAAGTTTGGGAGCAAAAAGCACATACAAACTGCAACAGTCACAACGTCGTGTACCTGATCAAATGCCCATGCGATAAGTCCTATGTAGGCATGACCACACGCAAAGTGAAGCAACGAATATCTGAGCATCGTAGCACAATCAGATGCAGAAAGAACAACACCAGACTCACAGACCACTTTCTCACTATGTGTCACACCCCCAATGATATGAGGTGGACCATAATCGAACAAATCCAACCTGGCCTTAATGTACAGGCACGTCTCTTCGAGAAAGAACAGCGGTGGATATATAGACTTTCCCCCATAAGACAGGAATGAACGATAATATTCCATGGGGCTCTGTATTCAAATGAGTAAATCCTTCTTTTTCCGTGTCCCACCTACATCTGCCATAGTAACTTCTTTACCCTTGTAACCTGTCCCCAACGCCATTGTACAATGAGGACGAACCAGCCCACCAATAGGCTTTCCTTAGATCCACCACTTTTCCTTATTAGATACCATGGGGACACAGACCGTCTACCATTGGCCCTTTGTGCTCAGCTTCTGCACCGTCTACCACTGAGGGTCTCAAACTCACAACGGTACAATACTGTTCTAAAGCTCCCCTAACTGAGACATGAACCATCACAGCCACTTCACTAAGTGACGAAATCAGGCCTCCTCCCCTCTACCACAGGGTATCGCCTCCGACCCCTGCATAGGGAGAGCACACCCCACTGGCTCCTTATTTATCCTTATTTAACATTAAGATCCCATTCAGGACACTGACTGTCCACCTTTGGACCTTTTTCCAGTCCGTGTACTCTTTACCGTAGAAGGTTCTTCATTTCTAACCTTATTTATTTCTAACATTATGGAGACATTATGTCACTTTTCCATGCTCCCTTAAACGGGACATGAACTTTCACCACGTCACAACGTGACGTAATCAGGTCCCCGCCCCCCGCCGCAGGGTAGCCACGCCCACCCCGGTGAGGCAGAATGCATTTCACCGGCCACGCCCGACATAGCAGCACTAGCCGAGCAGAGACCGGTAGATGTAGGTGAATGGCCTTTCTTTCCGCCCGCAAACTGTAAGTAACCATCCTCTCTCCCGCAGGAAGTCATTTACACGACTTGGCACTTCAAGCACGGAATGCTCTCCGTACACGGGGAGCTTCCCCCTTTAGGCACAACCGCCAGTAACGCCACTTACCATCTTGCTTCCCGCCATTACAGAATATGTTTTGACGACGTGAAATACCTACCCTCTGCCCGTTGAAGAACGCTAAAGCTTAAAACTATGTAAGCCCGATCTCCAACCATGGTTTCTGTGTGTACTCCTACATGTTTACTTGTGTGTCAGTCTTGTACGTTATTACACGCTAATGTCACGTTATACAACGATTATATGCATGAATGGAACGCCGCCCTTATTTTGTAATCACAAGGTATGAATTGCGGATTGCGGCGATTATTCACATACGCCCCCATGAATAGTCACGTTCATAACGAACTACGAAATGTGTAGTAATGCATCTATTTAGGCACCAAATTTGCCTCGATTGATTTATATGAATTATCTAAATGTGAGCCTCTATTGATAATGCATGAGTATATGCACACACATATTGGCAATACAACTGTGTCCGCCATACTTCTCATGGACACAGGATCCACTTCCTCACGGAGGGCCTCCACCTCCTAGGCATGACTTGTTGAGCACGGAGACACGTCACGACTTCCCTGGCATGAACAAATGAGCACGGAGACACGTCACGACGTTACAGGAGAGTAAGCATGATCACAACTGAATAATGTCTACATCTCTTTCCCCACAGGTCTCCTTTTCATTTTTTCAGCTCACATATTTTGCTTGAGCTTTCACACCTTTGGCCATTTTAGCCACTAGGTACACAGGGGCACAGGACAGGGTGTGTCTTCTAGGGGGCACATACCTTCCGTCCACCTGTTTTTGGTCCTGAAGAATACCGGGCAATTGCCCCATTGGTAGAAACATGTCGACCAACGCACACCAACACATATAGAGACTCCTTGGCCGTAACTCACCTACCAGGGTCTCGCCTTTGAATTTTTAACTATTGTTCAGTTGCTCGGAAATAAAAATTATATTTTGAGTTAAACCAGGACAATTTTTAACATTTTTTTGCACCCACAGTCACAACCCGCTCCACTGTAGTTCAGGTGTTGAAGCACATCCTGGTGACGCTAGGTCATCAGGGTGGACCCCGATGATGAAGCATGTCACCCCTAGGTGGGTGAGTGAGGGGTTTTATACAAAAGGCTGAATTTTCCCTTTTTGCCAGAAAGTACGCCCTCAAGTGAGATTTCTTGAAACCTCAGGAGGGGATACTCCTTCTTTTGTTGTACTTAGAGTATGCAAGTGCCCTTCACATGCAGGAAACAGCTGGGGCAGAGGCAGCAGCAGGGAGAGTCATTGTGAGGGAGGAATTATGGGTCTTGCAATATAGAACTTTGGTGCATTAATGTCAGATTTACTGGTTTCCACGACCAGAGGGGACACGTCGCTGCACGCTATGAAACGTTCGAATTAATATATGATTAATTAAAACTTGTTTAACAGTGGTGTGCGATCACAGAAGCAGGTGTGTACATTGGCCTCGGCCCGCTCGTAAGCAGCTGCTGTTTTTGTTTCATTGCCTATGAGCTATATTTCCTTTGATCCTGGAGCCATGAGGGTGACTTTAACAGCCTCAGATAAACACACACTGAACCACAAGGCGAATAAAATGGTTGCCTTGGGGCGATGGTGGGCAGTACATTGGCAGCTTTGTGGGAGTGGCAGGCACCACGTTTTGTAATACTTTGATGGGAGGTCAGTGAATTTACTGGACAAGTGGCCACCATTTATGTACGTGGCTCCTGTGGAAAATTAATTGTGGAAAGTTTTGTTTCCCTCACTGATGAAAGGCAGGAACCAGACGACTTAGGAACTCATCTTTCAGGTCCCCATCTCTCCCTGTTACGCTCTCTCTCTTTCTCCTTCTCTCTCATTGGGCAGAGAGATGACAGGCATGGCACGTTGTTCTGGATTAGGAACTGGACATGTCCTTGTGTGATGCCAGGGGTGCTGAGATCATCACTTTCAAACAATGCTGCTCCCACATCCTTTTGCTTATCGAAGAACAATACAATCAAATGAATGATTGCTTTGCTGACTATGGATTGAAATGGAAGCTCTTCTTTTTATGTGTAAGGATATGCAATAACGTATAATGAACTTTGAAGAAGACTCCACCAAGATTTCCTGCAAAGGGGCCCTTATTTTCAAAAATACACTCTGATATTTCCCACCTTGAGAACGTGTACTCCAGTACACCAAAATGTAATGACATTCCATAAATGGCCCGTATAAATCAGAAAAGCGAGGGAGCTTCTCTTTTCACTCACCTCTTATAAATTAGCATGAGCAGTGTGAGACAACAATGATGTTTTAAAATAAAAACAAACAAATGTATTTAGAGATGCATATTTCGTCTCTCTACTTGGAATTGGGTGCAGCCAGAGTTGAGGTTCTGACCTGCAGTGTCTGGTTGTTCTATTTACATCAGGAAGAGGTGTGGCGCCGCGGCTAGGGTGACTGACTCCGGCTTCTGGGGAACAAGGTTCGATCCCCGGCACCGGCGGCAGGTTAGCCCAGCACCATGTGACTCTGGGCAATATCTTGCTTAATCTTCCCGACGGCCCCCAGCGCCTAAAGACCCTAACGGGTGATTGTGCGCTTTACAAAATGTGGATATCTCTCTTCTGAAGCACCTTGAGGCAGATGTTCCCATACAGGAGAGTATGGCCATATGTTTCGATCCTGAGCCGCCCTTTTGGGCCACGTCTGGATCCCTTTAGTACAGGGGTCTACAAGCCGAACCATGAGAGAGTGGCCAGTGGAAGGCACAGCTGTAACAGCGTCGGCACCACAGCTCGTGCTGTAGTGAGGTTTATTCTAGAACGCTCCTGGGCCATGGAAAACGGAAGTCGAGCTACGCATTGAAAACTTCTCCATCTACAAAGTGGAAAATGCCAGGGTCACAGGCTGTCGCTACTCAAACCAGGAAGAACACGTTGGCATGGTAAACAAGGCCGCGCGCCATTCTGTAAAGCAGAAACAGATCAGCTTATGACCCAAGGTTGTTTCCGTCAAACATAAGCAGAATTATTTTCCACAACACTCATTTGGCTCTGATATTTCGCAGGCCTGTAATCTGTGCTCTCAAGAAGCTGTTACCTTATCTGTAGAGTGTTAAAGGGCATGCGTACTGGTCGGGGTCACGACTGACGTCTTTTTTTTTTTTTTATAGACGCACAAGAGTGCAGAACAAAGACGCCTATGGACCACAGCTTTAAGTGGAATGAAATATACTGAGGGGTCTCTTAAAGAGGTGTGGTCGATGCAATTAAGGACGTGGCTTAAAAACACCTAAACTAAAAATCTGTGCTTAGCATAGGGTGCTGCCCGGTTGGTATCTTGCTGTTTCTATCATTGCATCCACATATATAATACAACAAGTAACATTACACCTGCAACAAGTCAGGACTATTGGCTTTGCCAATGGTTGGTAGTTGCATAAGATAAATAAGCAACAACTATGGCTTCGTTGTGTATATATAATATTGAAAATGTTTTCGTTCTGAAATGATGGGACTGTGAACAAACTATACTGAGTCCTTTTGATGTTACATCAAAGGCAGTGAAGGGTGGCGCTGCTGCAGAGTTAAAATGTATCTGTTCACTGTGGGTGAGGGCAAAAATGGAGAGCCTGATAGGGACCCATCTCAGCACCTGCTTTTTAGACCAGGACCCGGCCACTTAAAGCCCTGCTAGGGACTCAAGGACATCTAGTGATATTGGGATGAAAAAGGGGCAATGACTGAGATCTGGCTTGCTGGGTTCAGGCCTGTCAAATCACATGGCACAACCACGTGACACACGGGTTCACACCTCATCACACAGCAACCTGGTGAAGAGGCGCTATCACATGAGCTGGAAACACTTTCTTAGAATAGGATTCCTGCTCAGATGTGCATGATGGCACTACTGGGCTCTGTTTTAAATCTCTCCAGGAAGGGGGGGGGGGGAGTAAGAGAGCAGGACAGCATCCACAGCCTATTAAGCTCTAAAGGCAGAAATGAAAAATTGGTACGCAGTTTCTCTTTACAAGTGCCCCCACATATATTGGATGGAATGTGCCTGCATTTACCGAGCCTAGTGGTCCCAAATTACAATTGCCAATAGCAAGCAGGGCAGAGTCTTGTTCACTCACCTGTATCTACAGTCCCCCCCTCCCTGGGGACCACCTTACTTATCCACAACTACCACTGAGTCAAGTGCAGAAGGGGTACTTGGCCCAGTTGCTCAGGATTCATAGTAGATCTGGCCCCAGGACAACAGGAGTAAAAGGCCTCAACCACACAGTTGGGCCCTGTAGCCCCTGTGTGCCTCGTAGACGGCACAAGTCGGGGGTGCACGCAGGTACACAGCGTCCACCCACTATTTTCTCAGGGTGAGACGCCGTTCCCTTGTCGCACCTGTGCCAAGATCTTGGGCCCCACAGAAATATGCTGAACTTGTCCTAGTGTAATTCTCAGACACCAGGACACATTCAGCAGTGCCCTGTACATTGTCTGCTTTCCATTTCAAGCAGCAATGTGCAGGCAGCGAGAGAGATTTTTTTTCATTTCCAGCTGGGTCGAGAAGCCATTAGGCCTCCTTTAGTTTGAATAGCCTGACTGCAGGCAACCTGGAACTTTACACTTAAATGTAAATGCCATGGAGGGGAAACAAAGGCACACAGCTTGTTAACTCTTCACAGGTACTTAAGAGAGGCATGAGTTTGCCTGTGTTCTGTCCTTGTATATAAGAGGTGCATGCACTGTAAGAATATCAGGTGTGTTGGTCTATCCTAGTATTTACACAAATAATTTAAATACCACAATTGTATTTCTTTTATAGCACTGCCCAACCAAATGTTGGCTGTCAGAGCTCTTTACATAACATACATATTACACATTGCCAATAAATCATGTGCATGCGTAAATCAATGTACAATATGAGTTACATGAGACAGGGTTACAAGGCGTCGAAGTTGCATGTCCTCCATAGCTCACTGTGCTATATTACAAGGATTCCAATTTATGAACTGCAGGTAACAAAAGGATCTCTGTGTTAAAAGCAGTAATCCACTTTGCTATCTACATAAAATACAAATCTGTCATCTGCGTGTTATGTGATGTGATGTGCTTTGCAGGAGACACATTAACCCGCTATGCTACTTTCACTCAAATCTGGGACTTCACAAAGCGCAGATCTCTCCAACAAACACATTAACCTCCAGAGTATTATCACCATTATTTTTATTACCGGAGATTTACTAGGCACCACTCCAGCATATGCCTTAACCCATTAAATATTTTAAAATGCAGACTTATCAACAAATTAAGCAGAACATCTACTGCCATGCTTCTCCTTGTTGCCAATTTCTTCATGAAAGGGTTAAAAAAGATAAATATATTAGTTTAGGCCCCGATAATTTGTGCGGGATTTGCGCCACTTTTTTGGCTCCACCCTGACACCAAATCTAATTAGTTAAATCACATAATGTGCTTAAATGTGTAATGTCCTGCTGGACACATTCTAGTGTCCCAGCAGGCACTGAGCTTACTAGCCACTCCCTAGAGGGCTGGACACACTTGCACCCCACACCCATCCACCACAGGTGTCACAAATGACATGAACCTGCAAAGAAAAGGACCCGGGTGCACTTGCTCATGGCTAGTTGATTCAGGATAGCCACAGTGTCTGTGTCATCATTTTAGTAGCATGCAGGCCCAGGGCCCACAACACTACAAAATGTACTCATGATATACCTGATAAACATGTATGAGGTCTTAATATCTGATGTCACTTCTTGTGATGTCACATCCAGTGAGGTCACTTCCTTTTATGTAACATGCAATGTCACGAATTGTGACATCATGCACTGTGATGGCACGCGTTATGATTGCACTTGCAGACTGCCTAACCTGCTTAGTCCCCCCACTTCTTTTTTTTAGGACTTGTGCCCTGCTCGACACCTGTCTACAGAGTAATCGAGTTCACTCAATGTCATCTCGCACACTGTTTCCAGTAATGTGCCTCAACTTTACAAATAATGTATGCTATTCTAATGAATTCCACAGAGGTAAACCAAGACTACAACACCCAGAAAGCATTAGGTTTTCAAATGAAAGCACAGTTCTGGAAACAGGGTGCTTGATGACATAGATTGGTAGCCACTATGCCGCCAATAATAAACATGAAGTAACATTAACAATTGTCCGTGTGTATTAGCGATAGTGATATTGTAGGATGTGTGGAGCGGAGGCTTCTTAGTCACACAATAAAGTTCCTCTCCAAAGTGGACTGCAAATGGCCGTAAGCGCGTTCCAGCAGCAAACACGCAACAGTGCCAAAAAAGATTGACAATACTGAAAAATGTTTCAAACACACACAGTAATAAGTTTAAAATGAATCAACAAGATGGGGCAGATATTCAGAAGAATTAGAATTGACGGTGATGCTGTACATCTGATTAAAGTAAAGAAGAAAATAGGTTCAACCGAGCAAAGAGGCACTAACTAGAGAGTGTGTGGCAAGCCTAGCGGTTTTGATTGTTGTGAATTCTGATACGGACTTGCAATTAAGACAAATGTAACGTAGAAAAAGTAGCAGGTGAGAGCACATTATGTAGTCAACACACATTCCTTTAGGAACTTAAAACACTTACGATCTGATGTATCAAAGGTTTTCAGTTATTTTGTGTCAATGGGGAAACGCGCTGATACATAATGGCCTTAGTCACTTGACAGGTGGACTTCTGGTTTCCTTTATTCTTTGTCCCACAATTTACTAGTCACATAGTCCACTTCCTACATTTACACTGTGGTATTTGTTCTCTGAGAGAGATCTGAGCACAAGCATCTCTGAGTAAGTAGGAAATCATGACTAAGGTTAACCACATAAATGCTCCACCATCTGCCCATATCTAAACCCCAGTCCTGTGACTCGTACTCAGCAAATGCAAATAATTGAAATATCTGGCAAGATCAGGGCTAGACTGGCCGTAGCGGGCATCCTGCGCTTCCCAAGAAAGCTGGAAGGGTGGGGGTCCATTCTGCAGTGGTGGGGTCGGTTTTGTTACAGGGTGTGGTTTTACAGCAATGCTGCAATGTCGTCCCCCTGTAACAAAAACATCAGTGCTTCATACTTACTGTGGTGTTGTGGGCCCTGGGCCCACATGCTGTTACAAACTAGACACGGACACAGTCATAGTGCTCACTCAACTGGCCACGAGCACATGCATCCGGGCCCTTTTATTAGGCAGGTCACGTCACTTGTGACGCCTGTGATGGATGGGTGTGGGGTGCATGTGTGTCCGCTCCCACGAGGGAGTGACTGACTAACCAAGTGTCTGCTGAGACACTGGAACGTGTCCAGCATGACACTACACTTACATGCTCCCCACCACCACCAACCCGGGGGCTGGTCTGACAACATTTCCAGGGCTGCTTTGAGTTACTAGAACTGTGGAAGGCCAGCTTGCGGGCTGTCTGTGGACGCATGAAAATTAGCCCCCTGTTCGTCTTTGCTGACGCCTTCCTGGTGCTATTTCCGCAAGATGAGGCCTGAAAAGAGTTCTCAAGTTTGGCGTGTTCCGCCTTATACCTTTCACCAAAAAAAGACTTCAGGGGCATATTACCAAGGGTGGCGATATTGAATTATCGCCGCTTTCTAACTGACGATAATTCCATCGCCCTATTACCAAGCTGTCGCTAACACCAGTTAGCGACAGCTTGTAGGCGATAGCGAGCGGTTTGGGGCCCGCTTTGCATGTCAGCAATATTTATCGCTAATGACATGCAAAGTGGGCGTACCCAACCGGTTAGCGACTGAAAGCAGTCGCTAACCTCGCTATCGCCTATTACCAAGAAAGGCGAAGCGATGGAAATATTCACGCTAAGCGAGAATATCGCCAAACGCTAACGCCTGCAAATACCATTTCTTAGCCATGTTATCCAATGGGAGGTGGATAACATGGCTAACAGCATTTGCACGCTAATGCGTGAACACCTCTGGTTTTCCAGCGATATTCCTGCTAACGCCTGCAATATTATCGCTTTTGAGATAAACGTTGGTAATAGGACGTTATCTCAGCGATAATATTGGGCGAATCGCGGCGTTAAAAAAACTAACGCTAAGCTCAGTTAGCAATAAATATCGCTAACTGTTGGTAATATGCCCCTTAGTTTCTCAGAGTTCTATGGTAAGGAAATATTCGAGTTTTCTGCATATCGCACCTCGGCTCACTTCAGCGGGCTCTTTGCAGGAGGCCCAGCTGTGAACCAACCTTTAATCTTCACGTTGAACCTGCGGCCATTGCTGGGCCTCCATCAGCTGCACGTAGCCACAGCACATGACCATCATTTGTTTTGACTTGGGACAAATGGAATGTGACTTTGAGAGCGGCTGCTGTGCTTGAAGAGGTTTCACTCATTACAGTTGAAAAATTCATGTCAGGTTTAAAGCAAACTTTTGCTCACCTTGAATTGTCAGTGCAATATTCATAATGTGAATATAATGTTTAAAATAAAGGTTAACACAGAAATAGGAAATGAAAAATGTATTTTCCTAAAAATGCTGCCGGACAATAAAAAGATTATGCAAGAACTTATTTTTCTATAAAATTCTCGGCACCCTCCAATTATCCCCTAAAATTTAACAATTGCCCTGGCAGCAGTATGAGGGTACATTTGACCTTTTGTCGTGGCCCTTCTGCCCTCCCACTGCTGAAAAATTGCGAAAAATTCAGCAGGGTGACCCGTGGAGCTCAGTAGAATCTTTGCCTCTTTTATGGACCTGACACCAATTGTGCATAACGTTGGGGTTAGCCACACCCTTCAATATATCAACAGCTAAAATAATAACAAATAGAGTGGCACTTTCCAGCTCCACATTCTGAAAACACAGTCCCTCTTTCACTGGCTCCTTGGCCTAGAGGCGCACATTAGTTGGCCAAAACAAGATTATGTGTGCCCTGGTACGGAGGCACTGTCATTACGACTGAGATACAATATTCTAGGCCACAGGTGAGCTTGTTCTCCAAGCCAACCAAAGTCCTGCTGTTGGATGCTATTTATGTTAACATTCCATCTGTAAAATTCTTGGGACGGGGAATCTGTAACCAAAGGGTCTATCTGTATCAAGGTGGTTGGGGTTCTCACATATAGGATTTAGTTTCCGTAAAAAAAAAAAAGCTGCCATGATGTACGTCACCTAAGGAACTGAAAATGGCCTGCCATAGAGAGCTAATCTGAGAGGGCCCTCTGATATAAACAAGCACTGGCGTTGCCAATAGGTCTCGCAGTAGGAAAGTTGGAGCTATTGGTTTTGTAAATGACAAAGCCCTTTATGTTTTTAAATTGAAAAGAAAAATAAAAGGCATTGTTATTTTCAATTGTAATAGCTCCAACTTTCCTACTGCGAGACCTATTGGCAACGCCAGTGCTTGTTCCTTCTTAAAGTGAGGTTGCGGCCTGCCACACCGTCCGCTGTGTCAAATTGTGCAGGCTGACGTCACTCCCTCCCCCCTCGAGTATACAGACCCCTCCCCATGGAGATTGGTTAGAAATACAATACTTTTAGCTGGAAAACAAAAGTGCGTTTCTCTGAAGTTTTAGGAAGCGAAATTGCCACAGCCCATTACAAAACTGTCACCTTTGTGAATTCTAAAGCTGCACAAGATGATGAAACAACTTTCTATAAAAAGTAACTTTAAAAACGTGGTTGAAAACAATTAGAATTAAGAAAAATAGAAGGGAAAAATTTATGTAAAAGAACATATTTCACGGGCAGGGCTGGCGCAGAGGCTGCGAGTGGGGCACGCCAGCACGTGGAATCACTGTGGGGCACCTTAGTGCCCAGTGTCACGCGCCTGGCTGGGGCATGTTAGTGCACATCCGTGCGATAAGCACCAGTGCACAGGGGGGGGGGTCAGATATGTTATTACATATAGTGTGGGTGGCTTGTGTTATCATATGGAGTCTGTTGGGATTTTGATGGGGCTTGGCGCGTGGAGTCGGAGTAAGACGTGATTACATGGCGTCTGAGTGAGGTCTGATGTTACACAGAGAGGGGGTCGGAGGTGTATTGTGACATCCGGGTGTGTTCTGCGTGGGACATCTTATGTGAATCTGGCTGTAAGTGCCAGTACGAAGGGCGAGGGTGGGTCCAGCTAGTGCTGTGGGACGTGTTACTACCTCGAGTCTGGGCGAGGTGTGTTATGTGGAGGCTGGGTGGGATGTGGCATTACGTGGAGTGTGATTGGGACGTGATGGTATGTGGAGTTTGGGAAGCCTTAGTACATGTGGTCTGAGTGAGATATGTTATTACTTTGAGAGTGGGTGGGGCGTGTGGAGTCTGCGTTGCATGTTCTGTTTATGTGCAACGGGGTGAAACATGGTATTATGCTGAGTGTGGGTGGGAGTGGGTGTAGGATGGGGTAACTGGTGTCTAGGTGGGATTCATTACTATATGGAGCCTGGGCGGGACGTGTAATAATGTGGCATCTGAGTGAGGTGTGCTATTATCCAGTCTGGTTTGGATGTCTTATGTGGACTCTGGGTGGGTTGTACAAATATGTGAAGTGTAGTTTAGATGTGGTATTAGGTTGAGGGTGACTGGGAGTGTGAGCAGGATATGTAATTTGGGTGGGATGCGTTACTATTTGGCATCGAAGTGGGTGTGTTATTATGCAGTGTACGGTTTGGATCTGCTATCTGGAGTCTGGGTGTGTTGTGTTATGCGGCATTGGAGTGGGTGTGTTATTATGCAGAGTCTGGCTTCGATGTGTTATCTGGGGTCTGGGTGGCAAATGATATGTAACATTGGAGTGGGTGTGTTGTTATGCAGAGTCTGGTTTGGATGTGTTATGTGGCATCTCTGCAGAATTCGAAGGGGGGAAACGGAGACGTCGGAGAGTGACTAAGAAAGAGGCAGAGGAAGTGAGACAGGATGGAGATTCGAAGGGGGGAAACGGAGACGTCGGAGAGTGACTAAGAAAGAGGCAGAGGAAGTGAGACAGGATGGAGAGAGGGTCAAGGCCGAGGAATAGGAAAGATAGGCACATGACGAAAGAGAAATTAGGGTAGACTGAAAGGAAAGGGGGGGGGAAGGTCACAAAAGAAAGACTGGCAGTGAAACAGAGGCGGAGGAAACTGAGGAGGCAGAGTGCGAACACAGAGTAGAAAGGCTTGTGGGAAAAGGCAGATTGCGATAAAGCAGAGACGTATAGACAGACGGACGGAGGTGCGGAAATGTTAACAATGGGATAAGACGGGTAGGAGATGAAAGGCAAGAACAAAAAAATGTGAACAAATGCGTGCGCCGGGAAACTGAGCCATGAATAATTAGGGGAGGAGAAGCCGAGAAGCCGCAGAGCGCACGCTGGGCGAAGCCCTTTGATGTGCTGTGCGGCGTTAAAAAAAATGCAATTAGGAGGGAGGGAGGCTGATGCGCGTGCTTGTTTGGTCACGTGATTCACGTGAACTTAAAGAAAACCGCAGCAAGAAGCCCTTGGTTTGAAGAGGATTTTGAGGACATGAATTCTCGCTCCGCTCAATGCGCTTGCGCGCATTGATAGGTCGCGAGACCTAAAAAAAGCCTGGGCGTTCTGCCAAACTTCTATCTAGTACATGAGGTGCTTACTCCCACTTCCATCCCAACTGGACAACTCCTCATTCCCCTCAACTCCTGACAGACGAGGTCCAAAGGAATCAGAGCAGCTTCCATGATATTAATTTGCCTGGTGCTTCTCTGGTTCCGCAGCTTGGCTTTGAGTCGGACTGCTGACAGTGCCAGACACCGGTACATACCCAGCATTCCTGCACACGGAAGCACTAGTTGAATCAATCACTCTCCACGCAAATATCTCTAGAGCTTCCTATTTCTTATTATCTGTTTAGTCCATGAGTCTTATACAGATAAGCTAATCCACAAATAATCAGAAAAAGTAACTGCCTCCAGAGAGGCATTTGCCAAGAAGAACTGTATGTCTTCAGAATCTTGTTTAATGTTCTGGGCCCATTTCTGCTGTAGAAAGTAAAAGAAAAGTTCCCAGCAATATCTTCATAGAATTTGGTAGTCTTGCGGGCAAGTCACCAGAGAAGCATTACTTTCTGCCTATGTTGGTCTACTAAACATGCATTGCCACCCACCTTACTCTCTTAGTTTGCATAACAGCCCCCTGATGTAGCACATGTGGTGTGGTGTATGGTTCTGTTATGTTAATGGGTGTTAAAAGGATGTCGGAGCACCTCCATCTTCGACAGACAGTCCTGGAGCAAGGTCCTCATAATGGAGGCAAATGCCAATAACTTATGCAGGAGTTTGAGTGATAACAGGCTGGGCCCGATAAGATTGTCTCTTACAAACTAGCTGTAATAACTACCTCTTTCCAAG
Source organism: Lissotriton helveticus (assembly GCF_964261635.1). Classification (NCBI taxonomy): domain Eukaryota; kingdom Metazoa; phylum Chordata; class Amphibia; order Caudata; family Salamandridae; genus Lissotriton; species Lissotriton helveticus. The sequence continues at coordinate 1,347,204,642 of NC_136059.1, forward strand.
TTGTTGGGAACAATCCAGTTTTCAGCACACTATTTGAGACATGGTAGTAACTGGTGCATCAGTCAAATTGCATAAGAAGTGGTACATGTGCATATTAAAATGTGTATAACCATGCATATATAAGTGAAGTCCATATTGTTGTCAAGTCAAAAATATCTACTATAAGGCTTGTCTTAAATTTTTGTATCAGTTGATTTACTGGTGGGCAAACATGTTGGAAACTTTATGCAGGGCCTTAAAGTGTCTTTATTGTTTTAGCACATATGATCAAACAGATCAGCCTTTAGTTCCAGATGTGCACAGTAGATACAGAGAGTGAAGCAAGGAGCAATGCCTAGGACAATTAACCTGAGTCAGGCTTATAACTTGATGAAGAAAAAATTGCCTTTGCTCAACAGAGTTCTAACTAGGATTATGTCACACACTCTGAACCCATAAGGAGAAGATAAATAACCGACACATAATGTTCAATCGAGATGTAACTTTCACGCCACATTTTAGCACAGTGGTTAAATAGTACCAGTTCTCACCTGGCCACACTTCATAAGGTAAACACCTGCATGCAAAACTTCCCCCAATGAAATGGGATGGTGAACCCATTTAGCTTCACTCTGTATGACTACTGACATACAGCCTACATAGGAATCCTCAAAAAAGTAGTGCATCAATCAGGTCTTGGAATTATCTCCCCATGAATTTCCAAGGTTAGCGATGATCAACTTCGGAAATTTGTTCGCCTCTTGACTTTTTGCAATAACGTTGATATTTCCAATCACTTAATTATTGAGTAATAAATTCATAAATGTATATAGCGCATATACCACAAGCTACGGTTAACTCAGAGAATGCAAGATCTTGAGCAATACGCAAACGTGGTCACTTTACAAACATCATTGGCTATGATCAGCTCAGAGTTAGGCTGATTTAGCCAGGTTTCGATGGGCTCAAGGAGGGGTTTCTTCCAGCTACATTTTTTTAAAGTTGTCAATCGTGCATACTAAATCTGCATTTAAAGAATATTTTATTGAGAAATATATTCAATAATATATCGTTATTATAGTGGAACCGGGTGTAATTCGGGGTCTATCCCCCACAAACCAGAATTTCCGTAAAAGTAATTTCACAGTTACATTTTTAGCCTGGCAGGCTAAAGAGCAAGCTGCTGCAAATTTGATACGTTCTTTAAAATGCCCAATAACACATAGGGACACATCAGAGTCGGCAGAAATTGGTTCAATAATGTTCTCTCATTACCAAACGATCTATAGTAAGCATCATATTATTGATCATCAAAAGCTATTCGATTTTCTAGGTAGATACGTATTGCCCACTCTTTCACAAGCAGACCAAGTGATAATGGCGAGCCCATTCTCTAAGGAAGAATTGGAGTTGGTGATAATGGACCTCCCAAATGGCAAGGCTTGTGGCCCGGATGGGCTTCCAGCCGAGTTTTTTTAAGGTCTTCTTCAGTTCTCTTTCTGATTTATTTTTTGTTATTATTAAATTCTATATTGGATGGCGATCAAATTCCAGAGTCTTTCCAGGAAGGCACCGTAGTGAGTTTTTTGAAGAGAGGGAAAGAACCCAAGGATCCCAATTCATATAGACCCATTACATTATTAAATTCCGACTACAAAATCACCACAAAATTATTATCAATACGTTTTAATACTATTGCCGCAGATTTAACTCACCCTGATCAAAATGGCTTTATTGCAGGTCGACAATTAATTACGAACACACATTATTTAATTGAGGCCTTGAGACACGGGGAGTTCCGGCTTTAATTTTATTATTAGACGCGGAAAAAGCTTTTGATTTGGTGGTTTGGGCAACACTTTTCATTATTTTGCAGCATTTTGGGATCCCACAACAAATTATCAATTTAATTCAGAATCTATATACAGGTGCCAAAGCCATTGTGGTAATCAATGCAGCCATGGTGGGGTCAGTCTCAGTCAAGCAGGGCATGAGGCAAAGCTGCCCCTTGTCACCTATTCTTTTCGCTTTTTTTATCGAGCCATTAGCAGTCGCAATTCGGAATTATTTGAGTGTCGCCCCTCCTATTCCCTCTATGGCCAAAATTAAATTATATGCCGACGATATTATGTTACTAATCAAACCTGATATACAATCACAAACACAGGCTTTACAGATTTTTGAAGAATTCGAGGCCTTAGGGGGTTACCGGATTAACAAAAAAAAAGACGGAAATTTTGGTTTGTGGGGGGGTAGACCCCGAATTACACCCTGATATAGGTGGCTGCATTAATCAAAGACCTAAAAGATATTTGTTTTTTTTTTTCTGCTTCAGTTCAAGATTTATATACACTTAATTTTGATCCTCTTCTTCAGTAGGTGCGCTTAATGTTTGCACGGTGGAACCCGTTGCCATTATCAATTCTTGGTCGGGTAGCACTGATAAAAATGTCCGTACTCCCTCTATTCAATTTTTTATTCTCTACCATTTCTTGTTTTTTGCCTGGTGCTTTTTTTTCGAAAGTAGAATCTGTGTTTTCAGGCTTTCTGTGGGCAAAAAAGACGCCTCGAATTGCAATAGGGACACTCTATGAGGACACAGAGCACGGAGGTCTTTCTCTACCCAATCTTAAAGACTATTATAATGCTTATTTTGCACAGTATTTGGCCAGATTTAAAAACGAAACTTACGGTCAGGCTTTATTTATACATTTTTTTTACGATCTAATTTGTCTCGAGATTCAAATCCCCTCCCCTCTTCAGGTTCCCAAATCACCTAAATTTGTTCGCTACAAGACTTTGAATTGGTTTTTTAAAAGACGCGACGTTATGCTTAAAAGATATTCTCTTCCCTTTCTTAATTTAAAACCCCCCCTGATGAGTGTTTTTGCATTTATAGGGATTAAAATCGGATCAGGAATAGTTGCAAATTGGGAGCGTGCTGGGTTCACTACATTGTCAGATTTTGTTAGGAACGGATCCTGGATAACCTTGGCAGAAATGGTACGTTTAATTCAGGGGAATTTTTTGTTGATAGGTTCCTACAATCTGATTTACAAAAGTCTGGAACAAATGGACCCATTACACATTAGCAATCCTACACAGTTGACTAAGGATCTTTTTTTGGCTATACGGGCAAAGAAACCTGGGGAATGGAAGCGCTGTTTAGCACAGAGCAGGGAGGGGGATCTGAGTTCTAAACCAATTAAAAAATGGCAGAAACAGGAGAACCATGGGTTATCCCTTAACACCTGGAAGACCATTAATAAATTCAATTTTAGTTTATTAAGGGGAGCCAATTGGCGCAGAATGCTTTTCTTTGGCAAATGGCATTTGTATCGTACTCCGGCGGCCATTGCCAAAATGTATACCAACGCCTCATCCAATTGCTTTAGATGTCTACATTATGATCCAGCCAGCTGGTCTCATATAATGGTTCATTGCCATAGAATTAAGCTATTTTGGGATGAAATTTTCGTTTTTCTTCAATCATATTATAAGATTAGGATTTCTTGGAATGTTAAATTAATGCTGTATGGCTTTGATCCGACTCTTAAACTTTTAGATCATCCTTTAGAATTTATATATATTGTAATGGCAGAGGCTAGGTCATTATTACTGCAGAATTGGCGTTCAATTCAGGTTCCTTTGTTTCAGGAATGGTTGCAAAAAATGAAGAAAGTTAGAACAAGCGAACAACTTTATGCTCGTAGAATTGGGGGGATGAAAAAATTTGAAAAGATTTGGGGATCGTATTTTGATAAATCTGTGTATGAATTTTTTTTTTTTTCAGTTTGAAAAGAATGTGAATGCCTGTTTGTATTTTTTGGTAATTTTGGTATATGTAACGGTCTTAACGAAATATGTTCTTTATGTTTTGATTAAGATGTTACCAAGAACTTCAATACAAAAAAATAATAATAATTATAGTGGAAACGGGATTTTTTTTTCACCGATTCCTTATCAATTACTCTGCTAGTATAGGATGTGTTCATGGTATGTACACAGCTCTTGATGCGGAAAATATTAGCTCTACATGTTGTGCCTGCATCATCCTGGTTGCCAGCACCATCCGCGGATGTGTGAGTTCTAGAAACATATCTACAGAGGGATGTATTATGTAGATGAATTTGCCAGTATGAAGTAGTGCAACATGCCAGTAGTGATCTGAATGTTGGGCCCTAGCAAAATGCTTCCCTTGCTCGTGTGTAGAAAAGCCAGGAGAAATTCTGAGAGATGCACAAATAAAGATACTTTCTTCTGTTGTGAGGTCAAAAGGAACTATTTGCTCTACACGTCTCCATTTTCCAGACCATTCCAAGTGAAGGTCGTGCCAAGTGTGGGCAATGTCAAAGCTTGGTGATCTCACTGCAAGGGGACATTTTAGTTTGCCACAGAGAGGTGTGGTCAGAACAGCCAAATGTAAATCAAAGCGTGTGGGCCTGTATCCTGATGACAGATGACTCGCTGTGTACACGGTGGTGCGCACTTGTCACCCCTCCCTATAATCCATTGGTCAAACCGCTGCAGCCGCGTGTGGCGTGTGACACATGCCATTAAGTCGCACAAGTACGTCAAACCAAAAACCTTCCTTGCTATTACCAATGACATCTTCTCATTTAATTACACTTGTCATATACTTACGTCACAAACAATCATAGTTATAATCCAGGCTCTCTTATTACCAACCAAAGATATAATGAGCTTTGGATGCTCTCTCTGGACTAAGAAAGCTTGACTGAACTTCCAAAAATGGGTTCGACTCCTTAGAATGACGGGCAATGGTTTTCTCATGCCACGAGCGCCGTGCTTAATTTGTGCATGTGACGGGTACCAACACTCATTTTTTGGGATAAGTACTTTTATTTTTCATCACCAGACTTTGATGCAGGCAAGAAGGAGAAATACAGAAAAGGGAGGGACAGAGAAGGAGGAAAAGAAACATGGGAAATCTATGACAAAGGGGGAAAGTAGGGATGGGAAAGAACCCGCAAGATTGAGATAAAAATACAGGAAGCGAAGGGTGGTGGAAAAAAGAGGCTTGAGGTGGAGTCAAAACTCCTCAGCACTGGTGGCAGCGCCTCCACTTACGTTTTTACCAGTTAAGCAATGAACGCGGGCCTTTCAGCGATGCCATTGCATGGCTACAGTTGTGTGCTGCAATGATGTTCACATGTTTTGTACTTTCCTACAACCTCACCGGTGCTGGAGGCCATTGCTTCATTGACACTAGCTCTGACCATTTTCATGAAAAATCTACGAAAAAGAACACGATTTTAAGATGAAATGGTTATTTACGTCTGGGTAGGGAGGGCAGTGTGTCTGACACAGGGTCTGAAGTGGACACCCTCGTTCAAATATCGAAATTTAAGTATAGCTTAGATTTTTCAATTATCACCATGTTTAATTTTGTCCTCTTATCCTCTGCAAATTCATACTGATTAATTTTGAAAATTGTTATATGGTAGACTGTGCACTAGGGAGGGGTGCTGCAGAGCTAAACATAGGAATACAGAGCGTTCCCACTGACAGAACAGGGAAGAAGAGGAGTTAAATTGTGTGGAGTTCATGGGTCATAGTACAGGTCACCCATTGGCTATCTTCCACCCGTACTCTGATGTTTAAATTAACACATTTCATATGAAATCGCCTGATATGAAGAGTAATGTAATTGTATTTCCATTTAATGTTCTACACTGCCATCCTGTGGCAATTATTCTTAAACTGGACAGCTTAACCTCCAAGGATAAATAAACAATAAGAAAAGCTCAAGTGTCCTTTACATCCCCTTACTGAAACGTTAATACTTTTTTAGGGTTTGGTTTAGTTTATTTAGTTTTGTGGAGCCTCAATGGCAGGAACCTCCACTCTTTGCGAGCACCAGGCAGTACAAATTACTTAAAAGTTGATCCGGTTCAGCAGGCTGCCCTGAAGGATACGTGTGGGCCGTTATAGTGGGATAGGAGACACATTCTGATCCTTGTGCAAACAGGATTTAGAGCAGGGATCTAATTTCCGTCAGTGCTTAATTCAAGCCGGTGTTTTTCCTCAAAAGGTTTTGATCCAGAGCAAAATATAGAAAAACACAAAAGGCGAAAGGAGGAGGAAGAAAAAGACTGAAAAACAGCAACAAAGGTAAATAGCAGTGAAGAAAAAACCTGTCAGAGTGAGTTAAAGAGACAGGGAATGTTTGGTGGTGGATGAAAGAGGCATGAGGTGGAATCAAGGTTTGGCAGCCTTGCAATTTAGCACAGTGAATAGCACTGGTCTCAGGCTTCTGAGCAAAACGTTGAGCCCCTGCGCTAATTCTTTTACAAATTGACCACTGCTTACAAACAATATGGCAATTGCCTCTTGGTATTTTTCTCTGTCAGTTTTTCCCAGGTGAAACCTAATAACATTTATAGGGGAAAATAAGAGATCAATTCCAAACCACACAAACTTGGGGGAAGAAAACAGTGATCTTGAATAAAATTACTTATTTTTCAGAGGAAAACTAACATTTGAGGACTTTATTGCACCCAGTAAAAACCTCACCCATGTAGTCAGTGTTTAGTGGATGAGGCACAGATCACAACCATTACACCCATTTTGAAATCAGGGCCTTCAGAAGTCAAACCCACCAAAATTAATCAGAGGAAAATGTGATGTAAAACTCCAAAATCTGTTATTTGATGCCAAAAATATTGACTCTGCAGGTTAGACCTCATTTTATCTTATAAACTCTGAATTGGCGGTACATCACCCTTAAGTACTGGTATTTCCTGGGAGCAATACATTAGGCCCAGTCAAAATCGTATCACGCTGGTTTAATCTTGCATAATTCTGGTAATTACCATATGTGCACAGGAACAGCGTGAACAACTAGAACACAAGTGGCTGCTGTTTGTGGCACTTGTGTTTGTTGTACTTTTTTTATGCAAGATGCGTCCTTCCATCCAAAATGGATGCACGGACACATTTTGCACTAAAATATAGCCCCAAATGTAACATTTTTAATAGATATGCAAAATTTCACATATTTCCAAAATGTTATGTAATTACGCGAAAGCAATAAATGCAAATTTCGCACATCCTTATAATAAATACCAACCTTGTCCCATGACATTCATGATTGAGGCATTGAAAATTTAAGTGTAATAACTTTAGGTGTCGTAAGCAGTCCAGGTGATTTGCCCATTATTCGGCACTGCAGCTCCTCTGCTAGCTGATACTACATGCAACATATATGTATCTGTAACTGTCCTATAGTTGTGGATGAATCTTTTTTAAGATATCAGTTAAAATTATGATAAAACGTGACCACTCTTAAGCCTCAAATAAACTAGTAAACCTCCAGCCCTAATGGTGAATCGCATGTTTCAAAACAGCATCCGCTTTTCACAAACAGAGGGTATCAACAGAGCTGCATTATTCACAGTTGATAACTGTTCTGCTTTTTCTACCTTATATTGGAAAACTGACAGATATTCAGTTGTTTGCTCAAAGCAAATACCACGTGCAAGTTCCTTTAACTATGACAACAGCTCTGATAGTATAGAGTGCCTGGTTTCATATTTCCCAGACGCATACCATTTTAGAGAAAGCTAAAGATGACAATAAGCTTGAAACTTTTTAAAATATGTTTAGATAAAAATACATTAGCTCTAGGATGAGACGCCTTAGTTACCAAGTAGTGATGCAAATAAATTGTAGAATTAAAAAACAACAGATGAACTATGTGGTCATGAAAGCTATCAACCAAAACTGTGTAACGGTGTTAACATGCTATTTACATTTTATATATGCAGGAGCATGGTGTTTAAAAGAAACCTGCAGATTTCACCTAGTTAACAGTCAATAAACTTTTTATTTTTTTAAATAAGTAAAATATTATATGTTCCCTTCAGGACCCTTGAAAAGATGGAACACAAGACATGGTCCAATATTTAAACCTATGTGGTTGATTTGAAAAGGTAATGTATTTCATTGTTTAGTGCGAGGAGCAAATAAAAGTGATCAAACGTAGTCAAGAGTGCACTAAGTACACAGTACTATGAAAAACAAAAAATTGTAAAGTAAGAACGATTACAGGGTTGACTGGATTGCGAGGGCACCATTGCCTGTTGCAATCCACACCACTATGATTCAAACATATTCTCTTTTTTCAGAAGTCACTCAGTCAGCGCTGTCACCTCTTGCACAGAAATCAGTGTTACATGTCTGACGTTATATCTCAAGCGCCCCAGGAAAGTTCCATCTTTTTAGGAGATGTGAGAATCCTGAACAGGCTTGAAAGATTTCAACTCCTCAGAAGCCAACTGCATTCATAATTTTATATAGCAAACACGAGGAGATGATGGACAGAGAGCCGAAACTTTTAAACACTCAGCCCCAGTCACAGATCTGGGTTGAGTCCATCATCATTCTTTAGCTCACTTTGCCGCCCCAGTTCAGACCGAGCCATTTGCAAATCAGTCTCGACTCTGTTCCTCATGGGAACAGTCCAGCCTGAACTGCCAAGCCAGATTTTCTCTGGACCAGAAACAAGCATCCTGGGACCGGTTTCAGGGTAACACCCCTCATCAGCCAGGCTAGCTTGAATCTCGTGGCACAGTGAGCAAGGGACCCACGTCTGGGCATACCTTGCCAAATTCAGGCGAAAAAGCAAACACAAGTAGATAATGGACAGAGCGCTGAAACTTTTCAGGCACTCACCCCATACACTAATCTGGGTTGAATCCATCATAGTTCTTTCAGACCAAGCCAAATGCTAATCAGTATTGAGCCCGTGCCTCATGGGAACAGTCCAGCCCGACCTGCCAAGCCAGGTCTTCCCAGGACCGGAAACAAGCATCCTGGGATCAGTTTCAGGGTAAGACCCCTCATCCGCCAGGCTAGCTTGAATGCAGTGGCAGAGTAAGCAAGGGACCCATGGCAACTTAGGGCGAACAAAGCAAACAAAAGGAAATGATGGACGGAGCACTGAAACATTATAGACACTCACCCCCAGTCACAGATCTGGGTTGCATCCATCGTCGTTTTTTAGCTCTCTTTGCCACCCCCGTTCAGACCTAGCCACATGCAAATCAGTCGTGATCATGTTCCTCATGGGAACGGTCCAGCTCTAACTGCCAAGCCAGGTCTTCCCTGGATGGGAAACAAGCATCCCCTGTGTCTGCTTCATAATTTTATAACCATGCTTGCTTTTGTTATATAAAGGTTTCTTAAGAGTTTGGAGGAGGGGTTACTCCCTCACAGATGTGACGTCTATCCAGTCTATATTATTACAAATGTGTTTTATCCAGTGTCATTTGTAATATGTCTTGATTGCTAAATCCAGAACTTTTTTTTATTGGAGCTGAATTGTCCCAGAAACGAGTATTAGACCAGTCACTCTCATCGGATGATGCAAAGGTATTCCTCATCCATGTTCCTTCAAGCCTTCCCTTCCGGCCCTTATTCTTGTACAGACTCAGGGTCTGGAACAGAAAAAAAAATATTCTGATATGGTCAGCTTTAAAACAACTCTTCTGCCAGGAACTTTAGGCGCAGGTCGTGGCTTATCCAATGATGAGTTGGCTGCCGCATTCACTGTGCCCTTCCTCATCACCTTGTTCTTCATCTACAATTACCACTAAATAGGAGGGAGTGGGCCTTTGCAACTCATGTGATGCAGGCACCTGTCAGACTCTTTTTTGTGGTTGGGATTCTTGAAGAGGTTTTCATGACTTTGTCTAGCCATAAGTTTCACACCATAATGCATATTTATCTTCATTTTTCTTCAGGTCTGAGGGACTGCCCCACAATATCAATGGTCCTGACAGCACTTCAAGAATACAATATTTAGGTGGTTGTTGTTTGATATAAAAAGTGATATTATGCAAACATTTGAGCCTTTACTACGTAACTATCAGAAAGCCAAATGTGCCTCTGATGTTATCATAACTGTCTACATGACTTTTGGTATTGTACGAATTTGAAATTAAAGGACAGAAAGAAAATCTCTCCATATGAAAGAATTAAAAAAAATGCTGTATGTCACCAAGATAGCTTACTAATCTAAAATATAACCTTTGTTTTCTACATTTCTGTTTATTCATTTAATTACTGTGTAAAACCAATAATTAACCAAGAAACGTATATATCCACAACATTCCATCACCACTGCCCCAACAAGCAATCATTGTATCCCACCCTTCCAGCAGAGAAAGAAAAGACAAGCACAAGAGGTGAGAACATGCCCTAGGTACTGGTACATTGTGTCATTATTATATCTTGGCATGTATGGAATGAACATGAGCCCACCACTGCCCCATATTTTCTAATGTTTCTGGGCCATTCCCCTTGCTTTATAATCAGCCTCCTCTCCAACCCCACACCTGACTGTGCCCCTGTACGTCACAGGAGACCTTTAGGGTGGTGCGAACGGTGCAGCCGCACATGCTGCTGAGCTCAGGGGGATGCTGTGTTTAAAAATAATGTATGGGTTTAAAAGCACCTGTTGCAGACCTCCTTGGGTGTCCAGCAGTTTCCAGACAACAATACAAATGTCAAGGTAACTCTGGTGATTATTGTTCCTGTCAGAGAGAGATGATCGAGTTTTGTCTCGTGGCAGTTTTGACTCATCACAAAGCAGTGCAGAGGGTTGATATACCACTTATAAAGAATGTGCAACATTCAGATCATAGAACTGTATTTTATGTGGATAGGTCAGTGGGTTACTGTCTTTGTCACAGAGATCCTTTTGTTACTTGCAACTCATAAGTTACAATCCTAATATAACAAAGTAACCTATGTAGGCGCAGCCGGCACAGGTAAGAGCAGTGGGGTGGGAAGGGGCGGGGCAGGTGGGGGCGATGGAGGTTCATGGGGGGGAGGGGAGCACCAAAAAAGATTGTTGAACCGGGTGCCTCCAGCGCTAAGCCATCCCTGGTACCATTTATCTATGGGTGGGAGAAGGGCAGCCCTCCAATGTTTTACAATGTCCCTTTTAGCAATTAACAAGCCTGTAAAGGCAAACCTATGCAATGCCCACCTCCCCACTGCCTCTGACATATGCCGATCAGGGCACTCCATGCATTTAGAGGCAAAGGATCCCCATGCCCTGTTCAAGTGCAGTATATATTCTCTGCAAGTATGCCTGAATTATTGGGCAATCCCACACTACATGGAAGAAGGATCCTTCCATCAATCGATACCTGAGGCACAGGCAGTGCTCCCCCCTCCTTATCTTATGGGAGTGGGATGGGATATAATATATGCGGTGGGAATGGTTAAAGTGTATCAGGCAGAGGCAAGACGAGAAAATCTCCTTATGGGCAGCCACTTTGGCTTCTACCCAGTCTTCCTCCTCCAATGCTCCAAAGTTCTGCTCCCGTTACTCTCATACAGGTCTTAGGGGATCAAAGGTATTGACAACCACCGTCATGTATACAGAGGAGATGGCTTTAGCCTCAATTATATCCAAAGTTAGTTTAGATTTAGGTGGTTTAAAGTTGGGGATGTCTGTCAGGTCCGCCTTGTGATCCTATAATGCATGCCTAAATTGTAGGTATAGGAAAAATTGAGAGTTGTGGAGGTTGAAGTCTACTTTCAGTTGATTGAAAGACCTCAAAGAGCTCCTTTCCCATCCATCTTCCATTTTGGGAATCTCAGATCATCCCAGGCTTAGAATCCTGGCACTTTTGCCACAGATGGCAACCAAGTACTGTGCCTTAGGAGCATCTCATTGTTTGTCCCAGCTATTCTTTTCAATGCCCTCTACCAACAGCCCAGCTGTGATTTGTGGGAGGTACTGAGGGATTTGTCCACTGTATATTATTGACAGGATCTGAGGGATACCAAGGTTCTCCATCTCAAGGAAAATGGTTGGGTCTAACCTATAAACACAGAGCCAATTATTTATAGATATTTACTGAGCCACCTAGTACTAAAGCTATCTCTAAGCTACCATTGAAGGGAGTTTGAACATATTTGACAGAGGAGACTCTAGGGACACTCCCAATCTGAGGTAGTGTGTAATTCCAGATTGCAGCATTGTGAAGAAACATCAACAAGAGGAAAGGGGTAATGTTGTACTATATGAAGGTGCTGGGATGGGGGGGCGCAATCACCTTGAATGTGGCCCCACACTCCATAATGGAAAGTGGTAATTTACTCCATTTGTCCAAGTGAGATCTAATTTTGTCATGAGAGAGAGACCATTCAGGTCACAGCCTCAACATGGGTCTATTATGAACATCCCAAGGTATTTGAATTCGACTGCACCTTTGGAGCCTCTCCCAATCCCAAATGGTCAAGGTGCCCCTCACCCCACAAGGCAACTACCGCTGATTTCTCCCAATTAATGTGTAACCCCGAGGCCACACCAAAGACGTCTTACATGCAATAGATTTGGGGGATGGTGAGGACAGGTTGTCCAATGAAAAGTAGAACGCTATCCGTATATAGACCTGGAACACCCTGCCCCTCCACCTCAGGCAATCCCCGTCGCTGACCAAATTTAGGAAGGACCTCAAGACCTGGCTCTTCGACTGAACCTCCATGCCCAGATGAATCAGCACCTTCAGACCCTCATGGGTGAGTAGCCACGCTATACAAACTCCTGATTGATTGATTGATTGGTTGATTGATAAAGGGCAATATGGTCCTCAGGGCTAGCGCTAGAGCAGTGCGACTGGGGAGACGGCAACAGGCGCTGACTTTGGGTGGGGGCATCATGTTTGAAGTATATTATGGTTTTTAAAGCACCTGCTGCCGCATTGAATTCCTGGCCTCCAGCAATTTTCAGGCAACAATAAAAATGTCAAGATAACTCAGGTGATTAATGCTCTTCCTAGAGAGAGATCTGAGGTTTGTCTAGTAGAAGTTTTGACTCATGGTACGGTAATGCAGAAGGTTAATATGCCTGCTGCAAAGAACATGTACCATGCAGATCACAAAGGGCATATCATGTAAATAGTTCAGTGGGTTGCTGCTTTTGTCTGAGAGATCCTTTGTTACTTTCAGTTAATACCTTATAATCGTACCATAGAACAGTGAGCTATTAACTGTTATCAAAGAGCTGCATGCAAACTTCAAGGTACAGATTAGAGTGTTATGATTTTTTCCCTCGTCTTTCGTTATCCTAATGTTGGAAAAAGGGTTCAATGGGATAGAAATCAATTTTGACTATTAAAGAGAACCCCCAACCACGGTGTTACGTTTTAAAGTCTTAGTTTGTGCTTTTCCAGACCAAGCACTCTTAAACTATTCTGCCTACCAGTATGGATGATATGTGACTTCTACATCTTGCAGTCCTCTGTCGTATGTAACATTTCCTATACACTAATTTACACACCTATGATTGATTATCTCTGTGTGGTGTGTGACTTTCAGGTGCCCTGAGTCCGGCCACACACTTCCGGAAAACTCCTCCCAGCCTCTCCAACTCTGTGTAGCAACTCTAGTCGAAGGCACGTTAAGCTCAGATAATCAGCGAAGCAGCTTCACCTGCTATGCCCCGGGATAGGCCCCACACCCTCTGGGAAGTTGAAGCAAGGGGTGTGAGGAACAGGAAAAGGGGAGGGCCAGAACTGAACCCTCCTCTGGGCTCATCGAAGAAAAGACAACCAGGGCCTGCAGTGATGCCGGCGCCTCTACCTCAGGCTTCGGTACTTTGGAGTGGGCCTCCCCAACCACACCAGCAGGCCCTTCTCCCAGTCTAGTGAGCGTCCAAGCAAGACTCCAAATGGCCACCAGCACTTCGCAAGCAGATGATGGGTAGCCTCCACGCCATGTCCATTGATCCTCCTCCACAGAGGCGAACCAGGGTGTATCCTCATGCTCACACGAGCAGGCCACTCTTTTCCTCCGTATCAGCAGCCCATACAATGTCCAAGTCAGCACCGATGTTGTCGGCCACAGCATAAACTTTTTGCAGCTCACATCCTCCTCCACCTCTACCTTGCAGCTCCGCCACAGCACTGACTCAATCAGTCCATCAACAGGAAGAGCGGTAATGCCTAAATACCAATGGTTTTGCAAACTAAGGTAAGGATTATACAGGATTTATAGGAGCAGGACTGAGCTATAATAATTTGCAGCTGCCATTTTGGGCAGGCGCCCAAGTCCCCATCTAACTTCTATTTTTAACATCAAATACAGTATTGTAATAGACTAGTCAATGTTACAAGGAACTAGTACCGCCCTTCAGACCTCAAAACCCAACACTGATATCTTTCCAGTAGACTGTAGAAAACTATGGGGAATGTCCTGGAAGGTAACATTCTGCACAAACATACTGCAGACTCGAAGGGAACACAAAAGCACACAAATTCAACTTTATTACTGAGTGGAATTCCGATATTTTGCCACTTTTTTTCAGATTCTGAAAAACGTTTAAACAGTTGTGAGTGGGTGCCAGCATTTTAAAAAGATGGCCTGTCAGTTACTGAAAAATGTCAGATTCCAGATGATTCTCAAGGGAAGCATCCTTTACCCCTGCAGTCACAACCATGACCTGCCTTTACAACGCAGCTACTTCTTGACTCTGTAATATACTATGAACTTCACTCTTCCCCAAAACACCAAACCAAATAAAAATGATACAGAATGAATCATCATGGCGTACTCTTGATGAAAATCAATCCGACACACCTTCAAAACCTCACTAAATTCTTGTAGGATATCAGCTAGACCCAATTTCAGCACTACGGACAAGTACCTGGGCCACACAGCTTTGAATGTTTGTGGAACATCCTGGAATAATACACTTCCTTCATTATAGATTTCTCTTTTCTTCTTGTTTACTGAACTTCCCCTCCTCTTATTCTCCCAACATCCATCCCACGAATGAGCACTACTTGGCTGCACAAATGCAAAGGTGATAATGATAAACAGAATACATTAAAATGAAAGTCGGTGCAGAAGAGCACAGTGTTGCAGCAGTCAAGGTCATGTGGCAGAACTACGTGGACTATCAATATCTAAGAAGCTATCTACACTATCATGCAGGTTATGCTAGTTCTGCTGTTCTCATTTTTAAGTCGAGCCTGGGCAGCGCATGTGCTGCTCCATGAGGTGTGCTGTATTCAGGTGTGGACTTGAAGCTCCGTCCAGTCTCCGCCCATATTTTTCATTGACTTGTGTCATTGTCCACGGTAAATGGTGGCTTTTCATTGGTCAATAGGCTTAGTAGTCCCTCCTTGTCTTATTTTGTAACCTCCTTGTTAGTGTGTTGTTACTCAGTAGGCTTTAATTACAGTCACCGAGCACTATTTCCTCAAATAATTTTGTCCTGCTGTTGCAGGTGCCAATTCAATAAGTCTTGCATTTGCGAGAGTTTAAGCTATTGGCACAGTAAATGACAATGCCTTTATTTAACTGTTTTTAAAAATAACACATAAATAAAAGGCATTGTCATTTGCAATGCCAATAGCTCAAACTCTCCTAAATGCAAGACCCTTTGCATTGCAAATGCTTGTTAATTTTGCACTACAAACCCCAAAATTCATTTAGCTAGATGGCAAACAACTTCGTCTAACAGCGGTCTAATTTAAAAAAAATCCGGTACTTTTTTGCAACTCCGTCCCTATCTGCAAACAGAAATTAGGAAGAATTTTCCAGAGCGGTAAAGCACGAAGTTGTCAGTAGTGTAATGAAATTCAAAATGAAAATGGATGCTGCGCAGTTCCGGGGCCCGGAGCATAACTGTAGAGCGTTTCACCCTTCCTAGAGACAGTTTAGGAATTACCATAAATAAATGTATGATTTCATTTGGTTGCCTTCTAAAACCTGAGAACCCATTAACCAAAGTTGAAGGGGCGGTAAGATAAATGATCCATCTCACTCAGGGGAATGTCGTAACAAATGATTTCCCGCTCTGTTTTATGACAGGACAGAAAGTAGCTGTCTGAAAGTGAATTAGCCATATGGCGGTGAATTAACGGGGCAGTGCAGGGATCGTCTAAAAGTACCTGAGAGGCCGCTTCGACCTGTGCGACTGCCTGCCGCCTATCCCTCACTGACAACAATTAGGAGTCGGGGTTCAACAAAAACAAACTTCACTACCACAGCTCTACGGAGAACACTTTCGGTCCTAATGGTTATTAGTATTTTTTTTTAAATGCACCGCACATAGACTCATGGGAGCAGAATACAGAAAACAGTCACGATTTCGAACGGTACAGGTTATACGCCTGTAACACAAAAAGTTGTGGGAAAGGAAGGACAGTCACTGATATTCTGCACAAACCAACCAGTATAGTAGATACTAACTTGTTGTAATATATAGTGCTTCTTATCACGCTTCTGCTGATTCTAAGTGCTATAATTAACATATGCTACAGCAACTCAAATTGCCCAGCCGCAGAAGGATGGAAGTCTGAGCCGGCCTTGAGCAGGAGTCTTTACTAGATTGGCAAACGATGTCATAAAATTCTCTGTTTGTTGTCAATGTCAGATACCTCCCTTACAGCATTTCACTAATACCTTTAAAGGGCCATACAGTGAAAGATGTCACAATAAGGGGCGTATTATGGTGTTGGTTGGAGTTGCCTCCGACTGACATCATCGCAGAATCGGGACCGAACGACCTCCCACATGGTGCGGGTGCATACTCACATTTCCCTATGGGAGCTGGTGCTACAGCCATAAACCGGCCAGAGCACAAGCTCCCATAGGGAAATGGGAGGCTGTATTCTTCCCTGCACCGCATGGCGCAGGGATCAACAGGGGGCTCCCAACCAGAGGCTGCAAACAAAAACAGGCCCTGCTAGGGGCCACCAAACTTGCTTTCCGACAGGCTTTCCATGTCAGAAAGCCTGGAATGGAAATCCTGTGGGATCCAAGGTGCCTAAGATAGGGGAACTATGTGAGGAGCAGCAGTCAGATGCTAGACAACAACAGTTGGCCTAACGGCTAGGGCGCTCGACCTCGGACCTGGGGATCTGGGTTTGAGTCTCGGTAACGACGCCATAACCTCCTGTGATTCTGGGCAAATCACTTAATCTCCCCGTGCCTAAAATGAATGTGTGTCCTCATGTAACGTAACTGGTGATATGTAAAGCGCTCTGATACCTGATTCGGTTCGGGTCTAGTTCGCGCTACATAAAACTCTGCAAAAAAAAAAACGAGCATCGTAATGCCAATGGTGGAAATGCCAACCATTAGGATTACAGACTGGTTTCCAACTGGTCAACGGGCCCCGGAATCCAGCCGGAATGACCGTCCGGTTTCAATTCCGACCGCCTAGATTGTAATTAGGTGGTCGGAATTGAAACTGACGATCTCGGTCGGAAAGCCTCCGACGTGAGACTCGAGATTGTAATAGGCCCTTAAATCTCAAATCCCAAGCAGGACTCATTAACCCTATGCGCGCTACGCGTTTTCCCGCTGTGCGCTGACTTTTTAAAATCCCGCGGTTCATGACGACCTCAGCTCGTCATGAGCGTACGACAGGCGTAACTCATGACGAGCTGAGCTCGTCATGAGCGTCGAAGGGGTTAAACAAAGGAGCAGTCTGGAATGCCTATTGGTCTTTGCTAGAGATGCAGATATGGGTAAAAGAAACAATTTTTTCGTACACTGGATCGGCCCTTTAACGTGTCAGTCACAAACAGAAGGACATACATTTGAGACAAGAGAGAATGTGCCAAGATGTGGATTACAAACATAAAAATGTAAATAATGGAACTCAAATATATAATATGACTGCTTCAATGTACGTAATCAACTCGGTTGCTGTTCAGCTTTTTGCCTCCTGAAATGCTCACATTAAAACAGCATTCAATGTCTGTTACTTGGTAACAGCTGTAGGGGCCGCGGTAAAAGGAAACCAGACCTGGTCAGTAATTATAAGAAAACAAAAACAGCACAAGGCGAATGAAAAGTAGCCATTTGTTCACATAAACTTCTATAGCTTTCCAGGTGCCAGTTGGCACCTGGATCAGCAATGATGGCCACTGCAGTCATGGCTACCAGGTTGTCTACATACAATCAACACAGCTGGACACTTTGGTTCACAAAAGAACCAAACAGGATATTTGTCACAGTGTTTCGAAGGTAAAAGGCATCTTGGTTTCTCATTTTTGCAGCAGTGGGGTAACAAGAGCATCATAAGTGCGGTGTGGTAGAACACACACAATTAATCCAAGCTTTTCTTTTTATCATGGCGACAATAAAAGTAAGAAGGCTATTCAGATGTATTTGAAAATATTTGTGTGGTATGAAACGTGGCGACTAACACCAAGACTTCTAAGATGGTTGCCAGGGATGAGAACCAGAAATATCGAGGTAAGAGAATATCAAGGCCTTAACATCCAGGACCAAAATATTGAAATGTAAATATACATAGGTAAGTATAGATCTACTGTGCTCAACTCTACATATATTGACCTTTACAATATATATAGTCAAGAGCACAGCAGCCAGCGTATTGTCTGACAAGGAAACATTTCTTATGTTGTGTTGCATGTATAGGAATGTATAGGATTGTTTTGAAAGACTTGACTGTGGTGCATAAGGCCAAACCTGGAGCAAACCGATATATTTATCTCCACAAACATGCTGCTACCTTCCCCTAGGCGATCAGGAAGTTTGTTGTATCATGTCGTTTAAATGAGTCTTCTTGCTCTTTTCCCTGAGATCATGGACCACAACAGGTACTCAGCCTACCTAGAAGTTGAGGGAGCGGCCATGAAAAGAACCTATGGTGAGGTCATCAAAACGTAAAACTGGTGCTTAATTTGTACCGGTGGCTGCAGGTGGTAGGCGCTAGCTCTCATTCTTTGGGCTGGGAACTTATTTTTCATGATCAGACTTTGACCCAGAACAAGGGAAAATGTTTGAAATGTACATAATGCTTTATTCAGTGTGTGTCATGCATGGTGAGCTGTGTCTTTCTAGATGTGGCTTTTAGCCTTCCATGCTGCACGAGGGCTAGGCAGCGGCAATTGTCTTTTAGCCTTGGAAGCTAATACGCGTTCGCATCACCTGGGCTTTTGTCCATGGCCACAGTAACAGGAGGTACCTTCGGATGTTCCAGGGGGTTTGCTTTAGGCTACAGTTAATGATAGCTAAGGATCTCATGTGGTGGCACCTGCCAGATGGCCCGCGTCCGCTGGATCATCTAACAAACCTTCAGCCAGGTGTTACCATTAGAGTATAAATGGGGGTTACCCATGGAGGCACTATGCGCCTCATGCACAGATTACAGACTAGAGTAAATATACAACTTAAGCATGGGTTATCACTTTTTTAGGTACTGACCTGAACGTGTTTACAAAAGGTCACAGTTAGGGTCATGAGTTACTGGAAACTTTGGAAGTGGTATGAGAATGGATGTACAACATTACTGTTCAATATACTGATTTAATATGATTAAAAACAACTGAGCACAGGACAGGATTACCAATACAGCATGACCAATACAATTCACCTGAGCATATGTGGTGGATTTAGACTAGTTTTTTCACAGTAAAAAAATGTTCCCTGAGTAAAAACGCCTTGCACCCCCTTCTGGTAGTCACTGATGAAATACAGTGGTGTTTTCCTCCCCCTCACCACCCCAGAAGCACAGTTCATCGTGGCTTTTGAAGGAGTAGTTTTACGGGCACTTCCACGATGGGAAGCTAAGTGCATACTATTAAAGAATACAAACAAACTTTATAGTTTCTACATATTCAATGTAATTGGATGCCCCCCTGTCATGCACTCTTCCCAACAACACTGAACTTAGTGAGAAAATTCACCCCGCATGTGGATCATTTGCAGTACTGAATTCGTTCTCTGTGTAAGTATGAGCAGGTCTACTTTTTTAATTAGATGTAAGGTTCTACACCAAAGTAGGACTTTTAGGAAACTCTAATATTTATTACAATGTCCAAAAACATTTGCAAATCAGTCCTCATATGGAAGGACCATATTTCTTCAAAAAATATTAATCTATTGGCTCCTTCTCTTTCACAAGCTCTTGAAAATCTAACTCTAAGAATGTATTTTTTCACTAAGTGGTTGAGTCATTCCATTCCATTGTATTGCAAACTATGTATGACAATCTAGTTCCGTTTTGAGCAGATTGATTAAACTATTCTAAAAGGCACAGCCTCTTCCATTTTGTCATGCCTCTGACGGTTCAACATACTGGAAAAGTAAAAGAAAAAGTCCAATTGTAAAGTGAAAATGTGACAATATTGTCAAATTCATTATCAACTTCCAAAATTATACATACATTTTATGGCAAAAACTGTGATCCAAAATATAAGACAAAATTGCTATTGCCCTTTCTTGCTGACAGCAAAAGCAAGAGAAAAGGCATTTCCAATGTCTTTCATGTTCTCAGACGTCTCAAAGAGGCATCTAAAATGGCCTCTTAGGTCTTATGGCAGTGCGCATTAAATGTCAATTTAGTAATTTCTTAAAAGTCAGAACCTTATTAGGGAACATATGGGTGGCACCGACGGGATGGTAGTCATGGATCCCACCGCGCAGTAGCCACTGCACACCATGAAACATTACGGGACGCTCTTGCCTGTATTGCTTGCGCCCAGTGGTGGGCTACATTACATGGTGCATTGCCATAGTCAAATGTCCATATGTGCTGGTATTGCAATGCTAATGTTTTCCGTTGAGTGTACTGTTTTATTCTATACAGCTACTTAAAAACCTTATCGAAATTATTAGTGTGCACTTATAAGTTAAATTAATCCGAAAATGTACCCCTTCTATATTATGTTTTTCATGAATAAACATGGATAACTCCAGATCAGAAAAATATATATGCATACACAAGGAAGGAACTTTGAATAAAATAAATACTACACAACAGGAAGCCCTACTCATAACAGTTCGGAGAGCATCAGTATGGCCTTTGTGATCCTATGATTTCACAACAAGCTCAAGGAAAGTCCCTGAGAGTTCCTCTGGGCCCGATTCACAGAACTACCTTAAGACAAAATCCTAAATGTACTACTTTTGGTGTTCACAGAATGCGGAGATTTCAGCCATGGCTAAATCTCCGCCACCGGCCGGAATCCCCACCTCCGAGCCGAAAGCTCCGCCTCCGGGCCGGAATCTCCGGCCTGAGTGCGGACGTAAAGTTAGTAGTCGTAAATCCATTCTGTGAATACCAAAAGTAGTAAGTGCATTCTGTGAATACCAAAAGTAGTAAGTTTAGGATTTTGTCTTAAGTTAATTCTGTGAATCGGGCCCAATTACTACAAAGATGCTGAACAAGATGATTCCCAGATGCTGCCGATATAGCTGGTAGCAGTAAAGCTAGCGCAAGCCTCTGTACATAATGCCTCCACAACTGGTCATAATGAAAAAAGATGCAATGTGAGAAGAGCGAGCGTTTGAATGAGAGTATTATTAGGTGGGGGAAAAGAGAAAATGGTGCATGCATTATAATCCACTGAGATTTCATACACGGTTTTGTTGTAAAAACCCATTCTGAATGTAACATATTAAAAAAAACAAGAATTGAAATATTGTCTTCCTTTCAATTGTATTACCTTCAGGACAAAACTGTTATGCTGCAACTGCAAGCAGAGAGCGCAGCAGCAGCTGACCTTCAAATGAACTTTGAGATGCCACAATGCCTGCACAGCAGAGAGGGACAATAATAATATAAAACCTTATAAATAAATAAATACAATTACTGACTTCAGAGGGAGGTCAAGCTTACCAACTTGTTAATCATCTTTGTTTGCACCCCTCTCATATGAGTGACTGCTTCTCTTGTCTACTACTTATCTCGTACGTCCACCTAATGTAAGGCGATTTGATACCCTCATGGATCATGTTGGCACTATATACAACTTTATAAATAAATAAATACAGTAAGCATCAAAGTCCTATGCAAATAGTCCTATGTAACATTGCACCTAAAGATGTCCCATATGGGATTGCCTGTTGGCATTTCCTGTGAGGAAATACTATTTCCATGTCATAGCATCTCCCATGATATTTGCCATTGACAAGGCCTGTCCACCATCGCACCTTTTCCCTCTCTCAGTCCCTCTACTCCAGGCCTGACATAATAGACACCCTCAGGCACCTCTAAAATAATAATGGTGAGTTTCTTTATTCGTTTGGCATTGTTTGACTTCACATCAGGGAGATATTTCACTTTGTTAACAGCTGAGTAGATATAATCTCCCAAATCCTTTAACAATTCCATCCAGAATCGTCTGAAACGTTTCTCTAAGGAGGAGATGCAAATCTGAACCCCACAAAACCACTTAGAATATGTTTTAGTCAACTACATAGTAAAAGTTAGCAAACATCACATTTGGGTTTGGTCAAACCACAAAGAGAATATAGAGAGGTACATTCCATGATTTGTAAAGATTGCACTTTTTTGTGGCATTGCATTTCTCAACAAACAAAAGTCTTCATATACTCAGAGTGCTACATAAATTATGCAAAACAGTATTGGAACTATGGTGGTTCTCATTTTAGTAGGAGAGCATTCCGAATCAGTCCACAAGTGACAGCCTTTTGATGGCGGCTCAAATGCCTGCATACTGTCAAAGTACTTAAGCATTCCATTAGAAAAATGCGACCCATGCCACGCCAAAAAAAATACAATCCAGTCCATGGAGATTACTGTACACGTTTCAGCAGGCACTCTTGTGCAGCAAGAAATCACATGCTACCAGACTCTCATGCCACATACCACAAGTTATCCAGCAGTTCTCTTGGTACCCAGACAGCAGTCTGTGTCAAAATGATGCTGCTGCAAGTTGGCCTCTGCCAATAAATCCGTGCATCTCTGTGGTGTAGTCACTGATTTGCTCACTGAGCAGGGCCGGCTCTAGGTTCATGGTGGCCCTGGGCAGGGAGCTTAGGTAGGGGGCCCGGAAGAGGGGGTCCGGGCGGGGCGGAGCGTGCACACCAGTAAAGAGGGGAGGGGGTCAGGGTGTTTAGAAGTGGAATAGAGCCAGAGGCCGCCAAATCCCTGCCAGGGGCCACCACGCAAATATGTATCCATCCTCAGAGGATTAATATATTAAGGATATATTTTGGCGTGGTGGCCCCTGGGGTTTGGTGGCCCTGTGCAGGTGCACAGCTTGCACATGCCTAAAGCCGGCCCTGCACTGAGCACAGGCACATACAGACATTTACAGAACAGCAGTGTTTCACTTGGGTCTGTATAGGTATGCAGCCAGGCCCCACACCATTAAAAAGCTGTTCTGTGGAAACTACGAAGTTGAGCACTGTCCCTGACTACCCGCCATCTTAAGAGAGGCGCTGAGGGATCACCTAAGAGCAGTGCTGGACTGAATTTTCAGGAAGTCGGGTAGTGCCAGGTGGGTCAGTTTGAAAGGTCCAGTGTGTACTTTGGTGCCTTCAGCCGCGACGGGATGAAAAAATGCCCACAGACAGGCCCTTTCAATCTGAGACTGCCAGACTGCCCGAAAGGCCAGTCCAACACTTGCTTAGAGGGCATTATTGATATGCATTGAGCAGAGCCAGCCTGCAGTTTCTGCTGGGTGTTGCCTCGCCTTGTTGGTTGATCTGTGCTGGACAGTCTCTATTTCCAGACTGAGGTCATTTAATCTATATTTGATTGCTTGAGCTCTGCGTTTCAGAACATATTCACATATACTTCTAGCTCAATTTTTCATGCAAATGTCTGTACTATTTGATTTTGTTGCATTGTTGTGTCTCGTATTAAGCTCTGCAATATGCATTGAGAAACTCAACTGTTTAGGTAAGAAATTCGATTTTAACCGGAATGACCTAAAGAAAATCTAAAACTAGCCAAAAAGAAATACTTTGAGACGATAGCAGATCTAACTAAAGATTTTTAAACACAGAGGCGATGATATCCATTTTGTAACTCGTGTTCAAGACTGAACAGGCTAAAACGATTATGTGTTACATTTGCCTATGCACCAAACAAGAACATTTGTAGGAGGAGAAAATGTGAACAGATTTCACTGTCTCACTCATTCAGTCTGGAAACGTTTACCAAAACACAGAGAAATAGATTTATCCGGCTCGAGTTGTTCCCTATTACAAAGAAAAACAATCAAGCAGGGCAACTGAAAAGAGAAAATATTTGAAAAATAGCAATTTGACACAGACAATGAATATTATAACCTAACAGCACAATCTAACAATCCGGGAAATTAATCACCTCCATTTACCGTCCCTGGTATTCTCGCTTGTGTCAGATAATTAATAGCATGCTATTTTGTAAAATGACTGTTTATGAGAAAAGTAGCTTATTATTACTCTCTGCAGCATACATGCCCTTATAAAAACCAGACAATCTGGAATATATTTCTTTTAATTAAAATAATACCTTAGTTCCCCTCTCTTTCATTCTGAAAATGATCCTTTTGCTTCGTGGGGATCTTGGGTTGTGAGACTATAACTTCCCAATTATTCCCATTGTTATATAAAAAAAACAGTTTCATTTATTTCATTTCAAAATCTTTATTTCGGTTGTGAGACCATAAAAGATAACATTTCATATCAACAATTTAGGAAAAGATTTTAGGAAACAAAAAGTTGTTAAAAGAATAAAATAGGAAAAAATCTTTCATAATTTATCAAGGCCGCAGTTATAAAAATACATTTCAATAACATTTTTAAAATTGCAGACGAGCCCACCACATTGCAGCAAGAAATCGTGAGGTAGAAAATACTATATTTATGCTAGTGTCAAATTTTAAAAGCTTATACACATCTGTACAATGAGTTGCACCAAGATTCTTACATAATTGCTGTAACTCTCTTCTTCTAATCTTATGATAGCCTTGGCAGAGGAAAAAACATGCAATTCTGTTTCCTCGACTAGACCACAGGTGGGACAGGCCACGGGAACATCCTTTGACCATTTATTAACAAATGAATACAGGGGGAGACAGCCATGTTGAAACTGCAAGTAGAGTTTCCTGGCTATGGTTGGACGTATACAATCCAAGAACGGCTCTAGTTGGTAGATGGCTTTTACATCCTTGAACTGGCGGGTCACAGAGCAGATGTTAGGGTCCTCTGAGATGTTATCAAGTTTCGCCTTCCAGTACCTGGTGCTTAGATACGTGCGCGTAACCCGGGTATTGGCAATTAAAGGACTTGCCCATAGGTCAGAACAGCCTATCTCAATTAAGCTTTTCTTGATGTACATAAGCCAAGGTAGCTTCCCTGCCCCCGGTAGGCTAAGTACCTCTTGTAATTCGTCTCTGTACTCCGCCAGCTCCTTTGTTGCCCACAGACGTCGCCAATACATGAGCGGATGCCTTGTAATATCTTGTTCAATGGGTCTCACCCCCAAATCCATATGCAGGGGCAACAGAGGGGAGCTTGGTGGAAGCCCTACCACTGCCTCAGGAAGTTATTTTCCGTGTGGGTAATTGGCCTAAGATTCGAGTGCCCCCAAAGTTCAGCCCCATAGAGAGCTGAACTTCTGGCCTGTGTCTTATAAATCTCTTTAGCCGTGCTCAGGGGTTTATGGTAGGACTTTCTGAAATGTTTGGCCAGACCCCCAGCTATCTGAGTTAAATTTCAGATTAGATCTAACCACCTGCCATGCCAAGTCATGTTTTCATTTAATGAAAGACCCAGGTAGTCGAATTCTGAAACCCTTTCTAGCGGTACACCATTCATACAGAGATTAGAACAAACATTCTTACTGGGGTTAAAAACCATGAGTTTTGTTTTTTGTATGTTGATTTCTAAACCCCTTCCCCTACAAAATTCACAAAAGGCATCCAGAATGTTTTGCAGGCCCGTAGGGAATTTTGAGAGGAGCAAGGTGTCGTCTGCAAACATCATTGCTGGTACACTCTTGTTTGCTAGCTTAGGGGCATCAATATTCTGACATTTGTTTATGGCATCCACTAAGCCATTAATAAAGATGCAAAACAGTGTGGGAGCCAATACGCATCCTTGCCTCACTCCCCTATTAACAGATATACGATTAGTATGTTCCCCGCTCTTACCGTATCTAGGTGCCATTATGTAATTACCTAAGTAGGAGTAAAAGATAACACGGAAGTCCCAGCTCCCTGAGCACCTTCCAAAGTACCTCTCTTGGAACCAGGTCGAAGGCACTTTTGAGGTCAACGAAGACCAGATATAGGCTGCCACCCCCCATCGTTACTATCTTCCAATAGAGGAGCTGCAGCCTAAAAATCTGGTCTATCGTTGACATTTTGGCCCTGAACCCCGCCTGGAAGGCGGAGAGGATATTGTTGTCCTCCATCCATAGTTGTAGGCGATCCAAAATGATCCTAGAGAACACCTTTTGGGAGACGTCGATCAAACTGATCTGTCTGTAATTGATTGGGAGAAGCGGTGAGCTCTTTTTAAATATTGGTATCACCTCTGCACCCAGCCAAGTCTCAGGGAGATCCATCCCATCCAAAATGGCATTAAAAACTACCCATAAATAAGGACCCCGGATCTCGGGTTCCACCCGGTACAGGTCGCCAGGAACCTTGTCAAGGCCAGCTGGCTTCACTGGCACTATTCTTTCAAGGGATTTATACACTTCCTTCAGGGTGATCTTTGGGGTGTCTAAATCTGTATCTAAGAAAGCCAGAACTTCCTGCCCCTGGCCAGCACATTCGTCAGGACTTTGAGCGTATAGAAGTTTATAATGGGCTTCCCATTTTGCGGCTGTTATATTAGGTTCGACAGCACCCTGTCTTCTTGCAGTTCATGTGCTCACTATAGTCCAAAAAGATTTAGGATCTTTGTTTTCCAGAACCTGTTTAAGATTTGCCCACTGTTCCTCTCCCCAGGAAATTTTGGCAGCGTGGGTGGCGTTTTTATAGGCTAGCCTTGCCCTTTTTTATAGGGGAACCGCACTTTGATTTTATGGCTCTATCAAGGCACTTTTCATTTTCCTACAATTCAATTCAATTCAAAAGTGCTTTATTTCGAGTATTACTCATAAAAGCAGACAAACATACATATATTAAAAAAACAATTAAATTTACATAGTCAATTAGACTTAAGCACAAAAATAATATGTAAAAACACAGTACATGATTAAAATGTCAAGAGCAGGTTTGATATAAAAAAGTGGCAGAATAATAATCACGAATAAACAATTTGTGAGGATATTCATATCATAAAATTTCAACCGATGATACGTTAAAATTAGGTATGTTACAATAAAAAATAAAATAGATACAAGTCTAGCAGTCTCTGACCAACTAATCAATTTTTCCAGAGAATAAACAATAGTCTAGCAGTCTCTGGGTTTATGATGAATTATTACAGAGAATAGACATGTATCTGGCAATTCCTATAGACAAAACAATGGATAATTATCCTCCCATCAATCTCTGTCTTATAGTCCAAGCCCACCCCAGGTACTTTGCAGTAGCAATTATAATCCAGTCAGCAGATGTAGATCTTACAATCCGCAATGCTACCATGCTGTTTTTTGTACCTAGGTTCCTGCACATG
The DNA here is from genome assembly GCF_964261635.1 of Lissotriton helveticus. Classification (NCBI taxonomy): domain Eukaryota; kingdom Metazoa; phylum Chordata; class Amphibia; order Caudata; family Salamandridae; genus Lissotriton; species Lissotriton helveticus. The sequence goes on from NC_136059.1 coordinate 1,347,232,014, forward strand.
GGAGCCAGCCAAGCTCGCCTAGGAGCAGAATACATTGAACAAGAGAACAAAAAATGACCAAGCGTCTCGTTGCCTACCCCACAGACTGGACAGATTGATACACCCCCTGCTTTCCATTTAGATGTTAAATTACAGAGGGGTAGAGAGCCTACCCTCAGTTGGAAAAGCAGTTTCCTGTCCATGGGTTTTAATATGTAGTCCCAGTACATTTCATAAATTGGGTACAACTTGGTCTCTAAGTAGCTAGTGGTCATGGACCCACTGTTTAAACTAAGCATACTCTTATTGACAACATGTTCCCAGTAGATGTTTTTTATGGTGGACTTGGAAGGGAATGAGGCCCCTGCTGGATCAATCCATAGAGCATTAAGTCCTAATTCGAACAAGGCAATCTTCAATGATTTAAACCATTTAATTTTGTTGTAGCAGTCACTTGTGACAACATCTTTAAACCCATTCGCGTAATGAGAGAGCTCTGGCGTGGTCCAAAGCCTACGCCAGTATAAAATCGGGCGTAGTTTGGCTTTATCAGAGATCGCTCTCCTACCTAATTCATATCTTAGGGGCAATTGCGGGCTGCTCTGAGGGACACCTATCAAATTCCTATAACATTTATTTTCTGAGGTTTGGAGCTCCTGAAGGTTTTCGTGCCCCCATAACTCCGCACCATACAAGGCAGACCCTATTGCTTTTGCCTCATAGATTATCAGTGGTGGTTTGATGGGCTTAGTGAGCGATTTCCTTTGCTCCTTGATAATTGTGCCAGCTAGTTGCTTGTGCCTTAATATAGCAATATTAAGATGTGACTGCCACCTATTATCGTTAGAAATATGGATCCCTAGGTAGGTGAAGGATTTTACAACCTCCAAGGTGCGACCACTCAACGAGATTTTAGATTTAAAATTTCTGTGGGGATTGAAGGCCATAAGTTTTGTCTTGGACCCGTTTACCTCCAATCCGTGGGCTACACAGAAATCATCAAATATTGCCAATGCTTTTCGCAACCCAGCTGGTGTTTTTTTTTTTTTTTTTTTTTTTTTTTTTTTTTTTTTATTATAAACCTTTATTTGAGTATGCAATAAAATACAAGGATGGGCCTACAACCACACGGGCCAGCCGCTAAAGAGGAGAAAATACACAATATATACTTCCGTAGCGGTAACGATCAATCGTCAATGCAATACTCCATATAATATACAGAACAAAAACAGATTTTGTTTTATAAAAAAGAACAGACACACAAAAAAGGCGAAAGTGTATTACTGAAGGTCAGCCCAAAGGACGGGAGGGGTGTGGAAAAGTAAATTTTGCCATGTTCTGTGTCCCTACGCCTCATCCATCATATGTTATGTATGCATGACCAATATGCATATGTTATTCCCCATTTCTGATTAAAGACGCAATTACAGTTGTGTCCACCTCTGGTATGCTATTTTCCAGTCCTCGTGAATACTACGAATATCAGGCCTATGTAAGTAATGTTGCCACGTTTCTCAGTGTGCACGTTATTCAATTATAAAGTCCCCGTTTCTAGGCCTCAAAAGGGCCCGGACCACAGATTCAGCTCCTGTCTCCTGAAAGCCTCGCTGAGGAGCGATACAGCCCCCACCTGTATCCTCGACCCTTCACTTACTTCCTGCCTAGCAGTGCCCGGTGCAGCCCGGCTCTGCCTCTGAGTCTGCCAAAAGTATGTTATAGTTCCTGCTATCAGTTCAGTCCTCCTCTTCTGCATTCCTAAGCTACTGAACTGCATCAATAGTTTCCGTCATTGTCTAGCCTTCTCGGCTCCACGTTAGAGAAATACTGTATTTAATGGTCATTTAATATTCTTCACGCACTACATGTAGAATAATGCATGGTCCAGTCTTAGAATCAGGTTAGCTTTTCCCCTCATGACTTCTAGTTTATATCAACATGTTCCCTAAACATTAGATACCAGATAGGGTTTAGGTACATGTCGCTCCGACCCTCCAGACTCTAGTCTCTGCTCCTAGCACAGAGTTCGTAGCCCCAACTTCTCCTAGTAACACGTCATTGCCAGTTTTCGCGCACCATTAGGTTAGAGGTCCCGGCTCCTTAGGTAGCCCCCTCCTATGTTTCCGCCCATTCATGACATATTCTGTTACGTTTGCATCACATGTCTATGTAAACTCCCAGTTACACCCACTTTTACTGTTATCTCTCGCGACTGTTACACGTCACGCCTTCTATTCCACCCACTGTTACGCCTACTGCAATGTAATGCTATGTGTTTGCGCTATGTATATATATATCAATGTTATGTTATTGAATGTTAGCGCGCTCATCCCAGACCAAGCCCCAGCAGCTGCTGGGCATCTTTTTCCCCTACTGGGTCCCAGTTGTCCTGCTGGGCCCTGTCGTTCTGCTCATCCTATGCAGGTTGTCCTGATCCTGTCCTTATGCTGTAATAAACCTGCAAAACTCCTACTACCTCGAATCTTGACTCTTATTTATTGAGCTATCTGTTATTTATTCATTTATGCACTCAAAAATAGGGTATTATTTATTTATTTACCACATAATGGCGCCCGAACAGGGACTTGCCCTTTCCCCACGCGTCGGTGAAGCCACGCCGACCCCCTGACCCTCTGCAGTCGTGACGGAACCATACTGGCCAAGTGCAGATATTTCTGCTTCAAGTATCCCTCAGGCCCACGGAGGAGACGGAGGAGGCGGTCCAGCATCCGAACGAGACGGTGGAGGAACGCGGCGAGTCCCGACCAGAGCCCAAGCCGAGAGTCCAAGGTCCGAGGTATCCGGAGGCCCACCCGTAACTAAAGTCCGAAGTCCGAAGTTCGTCGTCGTCGTCCAGTCCAGTCCGAGGCCTTCCGTTCCGTGCTGCCCGGTGAGTACCATTGCTGGGGTAGTGTCTAGACAGGGTCAGTCTAAATTGACTCCTGGTCCGTGGGTTGGTGGTACCCAAGCCCACAAACGAAGTGTTCACCTAGGTGGATACGGGTCTTGATGCGTTCCTTTATGGGACCGGTATGTTCCGTACTGTTACAGCAGTGCATCCAGTAACTCTAGTCTGTTCCGTTCTCGAGAATTCTGTTCTGTTTCTGTTTTCAGTATTTTCAGGTAGTATTCTGTTCGAACTGTTATGTTATGATATTGTTTAATGTATTTCCAATGTCGTGGTATGCCTGAATTGTTTTCCCAATTGTTATTGTTTTTCGTATATTGTATTGTGTTCCGATTCAAGTTTAGAATGCCGCTCTTTTCCAAGTTACGTCAGTTAAAAACTAGAAAGGGTCTGCTGGAAGCAGCAGTTCCTGTTCCGCCTAGGGACAGTCCAGGTCACTTTATGTATCAGAAACATGGCATAAGCGCCATATTGTATCTAGATTTATGGGTAGAGTATACCAAACAGTTAGAAGAAAAGTATAGATGGCCCGTATCGGGTACATGGGATGCCGAATGTATCATGCGAGTAGAAGAAGCATTATGGAAAAAGAAAGCCAGACAGTCACAGAAAGATGCCATCGAGTTATGGCGTAAGGAAGCGCATAGAAGAACGGAAAAGGAAGTCAGAAAGTCAGAGTTAAGTAGAGAATCCCAAGAACGAGCCCAAGAAAGAGAATTAATCGAGATAGGTGAACAAGTCAAAGTCGAACAGTCAGACAGACAGAGGCATGCCCTTATTAAGGGTATGTATCCTCTCCTTGCCGAAGGCTTGCCAAAAGCGACCCCAGAGGCACCCAGTAATTTCCCGCCACCATTGGTTCCGACCAAGCTACGTCACAAACCGACCGCAGCTGATATTTTCATTTCGTCCTATTTGGATGACACAGTCCCAGAATATGCAAATCCAGTTCGCGCTCCACCTGTCCCTGTAAATCAGGCACTTCCCGCTCTTCCAGGCACCGGAGTACCTGTTACGGTACCCCCGGGTCAGCCCGCCCTACAAGTTCAGCCCACGTTACAATTACCGACCCTGCAAGCACGAAGAATGTCAGTTGACGATTCTAGTCTAGGGGCCGCAGGAGGAGGTCCTCCTCAAACCCCGCCGCCACACAAGCGTTTATCAGCACTCGAATTACATGCTCAAGCATCACAGCGTACTCCCAAGAGTAATAAGTCTGTCGCAGAAATCAGGCAAGCCCTTAACGAATGTAGTTATGATCCAGTTCCAGGCGAAAATACTATGGTTTTATATTCCTTGCGTGTAAGAAGAGTGACCGAGTATCTAGTCACCTTGCCGAATATGAAAGAAGATCTAGACAGAATATATCGTTTCATCCGTACAGGGGATGATCCAGAAAGTATTGGCGAGATTATGTCCCAAAGGAAAGCCGAGATTCAGCTCATGATATTAAAGTTCCTGATCAATTGTCTAATAAGAGAACAAGATTACCCGACTAAAGATCCCGCCGACATGAGAATCCTAACAAGGTGGAGTGATAATATAGCCGAGGGTAAGCACAAGACCATTAGTGCCATGGAAAGTATGTACAAGAAAATTCGTAAAGAAATAATAAAGTTACACGAACAGCGTAAAGCAGCACAAGTAAGCGAGAAAGAAAGTATCTCTGATCCTGAAGAGGAAGACGAGAATCCCGCCAGAATAGCGTATGTAGGAAAATCCAGATTTCCAGATCGCCATTTACGTCCAGAGCCTAAGTCTATTTTTCATCATCCAGCACGAGAGCCGCGCTCTCTAGAACAAGTATTTCAAGCTACCGATCACATTCTGAAATCACGAGTCGGTTATAGCGAACTAAGTACTATGCACGAACAAGAACTAGCCCGATCAGCAGTCCGATGGATTACTGATTCTGTCACTTTTCCAGACGAAGTAGTGGCACAAATGTTTCTGAAACTGCCCCCAGCCGAGCAACGACTGGTGGGTATGTATATGATCCAGCACCTCATTACCCTGTATGAGGGTCAACATTCTGATCCAGGTCCGTTACATGATATCCTGAACGAGTTACTCCAGTATAGATGGAGAGGTCTAGGTACCGATTTAATTAGTGTCATTCTAGAACAGCGCCACAAGTATAGAACGTTCCTGAACCCGCATTTTGTTCATGTCTCACCCCCAGAAAGTAAACCGTTTTACATAGACAGACAGAATCCGTTACGAGAAGTCCACCCAGTCCAAGGGGCGGGTGGCGACATGCAACGAGTGTTTGTATACACTCCGATATCAAAGATGGAACTCCTCGAGATGAAGAAATTAATTCCCTGTCATGACAAAGATCCAGCAGGGTTCCATCGAGAATTAAAAGACATGCTCCGTATGGGAGAATACACCTACCCAGATATCATTAAAATGTTAAAGGTTCTGCTACCCGCAGGGGTGTATGAAAAGTTAAAGGAAAAAGAATGGGAGGTGGGAGAGAAAAAGATCGATTGGACAGCTCTAGAAGCTGAAGACAAGGCACGAGTACCAGGTACCGGTCTTGGAGATAAATGTAAAGATTTACCAGAATTATTGATTCAAGTTTTACCCAGATTATTGACAACTAGGAAAGAAGACTGGGATGCAATCTCAGCCTGTAAACAGAAACAAGAAGAGGATATTAGTGATTTTTATTCTAGATTTGAGAAATGTTTCAGTATTAACAGTGGTCTCAAGACAAGTAGTGAGTCATACCCTCATCTTTTCGTTACCAAATTGGTCGAGAATTCAAGTCCACAGATTAAAAACCGAGTTTTGAAAGTCGAAAGCACCTGGCAAGCAAATAGTCCGTCCCAGATGCTCCAGATGCTCCAGTACCACCAGAATAGAATCAGAGAAGAGCAAGAACACGAGAGAAAACGTATGAAAGACACGAAAATGAAAGTGCTAGTTGCACAATCTATTCCTCAAGACAGTCAGAAGAGAGGTCCGAATCAAGCCAGTCACCCTGCAGCTCCCGTTAAAGGGAACTGCAATTATTGTAAACAGCCAGGTCATTTTATAAACGAGTGTGCAGTTCTGAAACACAACATAGCTACTGGTAAGACTAAAGAAAGACCACGTCCGCCGAGACAAGAACAAATTTCACAGACTCCCCAGCTACAGAATGCACTACAGACAGTTACAGTACCGCAGCCTATTGCTGCAACACAGCACGTTACATCGCAGATGTACCAGTATGCACAGTCTGAGTATCCAGAGTACCAGTCATATTCATGAAACAGCCTAGAGAGGGAGGTAGGCTTGCCTCTCATCGAGATTCCTGTAGATCAAGAGGGTCCCTATGTTCATAGTCAAGTATTAGGGAAAGACAGAAAGTTTTTGATCGATACAGGGGCAAGTAGGACCACAATTAGTCACGCCGAAGTTCCAGGGGCTCCGCTCTCAGGCTCAAGAAATGTTTCCCTTGGATTTTCAGGAAAACCCATAGTTAATGAAATATCTAAGCCAGTTACTCTAGAAGTAGGTCCATTGTCCCGTACTACTGATCTGTTACTTACTAAGTCATGTCCAGAAAATCTATTAGGTATTAAGACACTGAAAGAACTAGGTGCAGTTATTTGCTGTTCCCCAGAGGGAATACGTCTGTTCCTACGTGACTTTAAGGGTCACTATGTATTACGAGATTTTGATTCAAGATTGTCTAATGTTCCACAGTATTTATGGGCGCAAGGTCCAACTGATGTAGGTTACATGCAAATCACACCCTATCGTGTGACTCTCAAACCGGGTGTAGTGTTACCGCGAATCAGGCAGTACAGATTGCCACCTGAGGCTGTAGCAGCCTTATCCAAAATTATTGACGAGCTCATGGCTCAAGGAGTAGTTGTAGAAACTGACTCCAATGTATGCAATTCTCCGATCATTCCAGTCATGAAACGTACTGATCCGAATGCACCCCCAGTATACCGATTAGTGATTGATTTACGAGAGCTTAATAAATGTATTATTCCTCAGTACCCAGTTGTTCCAGACATTTCTTCCCTGTTAACAGCCATTGATTCCGAAGCCATGTTTTTCACTGTTATTGACCTCAAGAATGCATTTTTTAGTGTTCCAATTCATCCAGACAGCCAGTTTCTTTTCGGATTTTGTTTAAATGGAAGGAGCTATATGTTTACACGCGCTCCTCAAGGTTTCACAGAAAGCCCTAGTATTTACAGTCAAGCACTCAAGAGACAACTAGACAACATTCACATGCCAACTGACACTGCCCTGCTCCAGTATGTCGATGATCTACTGATCACAGCCCGTTCTGAACGTGCTTGCGAGCGAGCATCACTTACGGTTCTGTATTTTCTAGCCGAGATGGGGCACAAGGTGTCACCTTCGAAGCTTCAATTCTGTGTCCAGCAAGTGGTATACTTAGGACACTTGCTGTCCAAGAGGGGTAGGCAGTTGACACCCGACCGTATCCAGTTAATAGCGAGTCTTCCCCAGCCCAGAACCCAGAAGGAGGTACGTGCCTTTATCGGCCTTACTTCTTATTGTAGACAATGGATTCCCCAGTATGCATTCCTAGCCAAGCCACTGATACAGTTAACGACACAGGAGACAGCCGTATCGACTGTCCTCCCTTGGACATCTGACCATACACTTAGTTTCAACGAGTTAAAGAAAGCCCTATGTCAAGCTCCAGTTCTAGCTACACCGAACTACAGTAAGCCTTTTACACTTTTCGTTACTGAACGCGAAGGTACAGCATTATCTGTCCTCACACAAGATCAAGCAGGTCAATACAAGCCCTGTGCTTATTTTTCGAGCACATTAGATCCAGTCGCCCAGGCGTTGCCTGAGTGCCTCAAGTCAGTTGCAGCCACAGCACTAGCTATCAGACAAAGTGATTCTATAGTTTTAGGACATTCCCTGACAGTACAGGTCCCGCATTCAGTAGAAGTTCTTTTAAACCGAACACAAACTCAGCACTTGACAATTGCACGTTTAACAGGTTATGAATTGACACTGTTCCAGCCACACATAGAAATTAGACGCTGCAACGTCCTGAATCCTGCTACACTGTTACCATCAGTTAGTTCAAATTCAGACACACATGATTGTGTGGAAGTAGTTAACATTACGACAAAGCCAAGACAAGACCTGACAGATATTCCGTTACCAGATCCTGACCTAACACTTTATGTGGATGGTTCATGTATGAGAACTAGTACAGGAGAACTAGTCGCCGCGTATGCAGTGACTACTGACACTGAAGTTATTGAAACACACCGTATTGATACCCTGTCCGCTCAAGCAGCAGAGCTAGTTGCTCTGACACAAGCCTGTATACATGCCAAGAACCTGAAGGTTAATGTTTACACAGATTCACGTTACGCATTCGGAGTTGTACACGACTTCGGAGTGCTCTGGCAGGAGAGAGGTTTTATGACTTCTCATGGAACCAAGATTCAGCATGGTCTCCTTATTCAAGCCCTGTTAGATGCCATACATTTACCGACATCTATTGCTATCATGAAGTGCAAAGCACATACGAAAGTCACAGACATTATTTCCCAAGGTAATGATCTAGCAGACCGCACAGCCAAGCTTACAGCACAGACTCCAGACGTTCCAGTTAATCAGACACATATTCCAGACCTGACTACATGCATGACAGTTAAGGACCCTACTCAAGATGTCATAGATATCCAGTCACATGCTACTCCCGATGAAATCAAGAAATGGTCTGTACAAGGAGGGGTCCAGACAGATCAAGGATGGTTAACGAAGGGTAGAGCCACATGGTTTCTCCCCGATTCTATGGTTCAAGTCATTATCAATACCGCACATAGTCCAGCACATTTAGGAGAAAAAGCTATGTTAGACAGTATCCAGAACATTTGGTTCAACAAGCATTTACGAGCTGCAGCCAAGCAGAAAGTCCGTACCTGTATGATATGTTGTCAGTTTAATCCAGGTAAAAGTGTCCCGGTGGAACAAGGTGGTTTCCAGCCCCCTGACCACCCTTTTGAGGTCCTCCAGATGGATTATATTCAAATGGAGCGATGTCGAGGTTTCAAGTATGTCCTTGTAGTTGTATGCGCTTTGTCCAGATGGACAGAAGCATATCCAGTCCCAGATTACACAGCCGCGACCACTGCCAAGCAGTTGGTTCGTGAATTCTTCCCTAGATATGGACTCCCTAGAGTCGTATATTCTGATAACGGTCAGCCATTCTCATCTGAACTCATGAAACACGTTTCCCTGTTGTTAGGGTACCAGTGGAAGTTCCATTGTGTACGCCATCCAGAAGCAGCTGGACTAGTAGAAAGACATAATCAGACTCTGAAAATCCGTATTGCAAAAATCTGTAAAGACAAGGGTGTGGACTGGTTAGTTGCTTTGCCAGTCGCTCTGTTTTACATGCGTATGGTCGCACATTCCAGATCAGGTCTGTCCCCGTATGAGGTCGTATTCGGCCGCCCCCCTAACATGTGGGGTACTCCTAGACCCCGATGTATTACCGATGTTTCATGTAATATGCTGACAGATTACCTAGCTTCCTTGATGTCTGCCCTCAACTCATGTCGTTCACAGGTTGCCGCCGCATTTCCAGACAATACCGAGGTGGCACCGCACGAGATCGTTCCAGGGTCGTTGGTGATGATCCGCAACTTTGACAGATCAAGTCCGCTGGAACCACGTTGGAAAGAGCCACGTCAAGTCCTCTTGACCACCCGAACTGCCGTCAAGTTAGAAGGCAGGAAGGGGTGGGTCCACCTTTCTCATGTAAAACTTTTTAAAGGACCAAAGCCAGTCGTCAAAGACATTGCCAAGAACATTTCCCAGGATTCGAAGGATTGCCAGAACATTGTTTTAAAGGACTGTCCCGCACCAGACTTTGTTACAACCCCTCCCTTGTTAGAGAAAACTCCGCAACAGGAGTATAAGTTAAAGCTCAGGTCTAATAAGTCAGCCAGTTTGATTGTATAAGTCCTCCCCTAGGTGAAACGGTTAGACTGTTTCTGACATGTATAAAATAGACCCCCATAGTGAGAGAGTCAGTCGCAGTTCACTACAATGCATCGTTTTTCTGAGTTTCATATTATTTCTCAGCCTAATGATTTCCTGCACCAGCTACGCATTTTTTCTGTATTTACCAGTTCCTCATGTAAATATGTCTGCTAATGCTACAGTAGAGCACACGTTTAGTGATCTGCCTCCTCACGAATATGCATACCGCCTTGCCATGCGTAATAACACATTCATCCGTATGTTACATTATTCACACCAGACCAGCAATGCCACTAATTGTTGGGTGTGTGGTCGACTCCCCCCTTTCCAGACATCGAAGGGAGTTCTGCCACTCTTTCCTTATCCATTCTCACACAATGGTTCGTGTGGAGCATGGTCCACGTTAACGTCATCCTCAACAGATATGTCCTTTCTTAACAGTACATGTTTCCCAGACAAGCAAGGTCCCCCCCACAGAACAGGTTTAGATTTAGAAAATGAAGTATATAATTTAGGAAATTATTCGTCGAATTTCATGGTTCTGAATGTTCAGTCTGATACTACTCCAGACTCACCCGCTATTTCAGTACTACCAGTCAAAGGCGAATTATGTATCCGTAGTTATGGTTCTGTACATATAGGTCATAGTGAATGTACTACTGTTGTCAAGTATGGTGACAGTGGGAAATCTATTTTCAAAGCTTCACGTCATTCTTATTTTGTTTGTGGTCAAACTGCATATGTCCGTCTGCCCCTCGATTGGGAGGGAACCTGTTACATTGCCTTCCTACTGCCACCTGTTTTTCTAGCCCCACCTGACTATCATAGGAATTCATTCTTAGTACACACTAGGCACAAGAGAAATCTCCAGATTGTCGATTATACTGAAACTGCCGCAGAGCAATTCATTGATATAGATAAAGGTGTTTTCCCTTATTTAGGTACAGTTGTAAATAGTAAGCTAATCCGTAGGTTAACAAGAACCCTTGAAGCAGTAGTAGATGAGACTGCCTCTGCTCTAGGTAATTTAACTGAAGAGCAATCCTTTATGAGAATTGTCGTTTTACAGAATCGTCTCGTCCTTGACGTCATACTGGCCGATAGGGGCGGGGCCTGTAGAATTCTCGGATCCAGTTGTTGCATTTTCATTCCAAATAACGCGCCGTCTGTTTATTCAGCTATAACCAGACTCCATAAAATTGCCCATCTGTTACACCAAGATCCAGGCACCTGGACATGGTCCGGTTGGTTCTGGAATGTAATTTCCACCTGGGGATGGAAAGTCCTGTCCTTCCTAGGTATTGCAGTAGCGATCATATTTAGCTGCTGCCTCTGTATACAATGTGGCCCTGCGATTTGCAGCATGTGTGCTACCTCTTGTATTCCTAGTCCCAAGCCCCGTTCTAAATCCCGTTCCAAGACAATTCGAGACGAGCAAATGGTACTGTATGAAATGATAGACGGTATCATGAATATTGATGTTTCCTGATGTAAACGTAGTGACAAGGAGGGAATGTGGAAAAGTAAATTTTGCCATGTTCTGTGTCCCTACGCCTCATCCATCATATGTTATGTATGCATGACCAATATGCATATGTTATTCCCCATTTCTGATTAAAGACGCAATTACAGTTGTGTCCACCTCTGGTATGCTATTTTCCAGTCCTCGTGAATACTACGAATATCAGGCCTATGTAAGTAATGTTGCCACGTTTCTCAGTGTGCACGTTATTCAATTATAAAGTCCCCGTTTCTAGGCCTCAAAAGGGCCCGGACCACAGATTCAGCTCCTGTCTCCTGAAAGCCTCGCTGAGGAGCGATACAGCCCCCACCTGTATCCTCGACCCTTCACTTACTTCCTGCCTAGCAGTGCCCGGTGCAGCCCGGCTCTGCCTCTGAGTCTGCCAAAAGTATGTTATAGTTCCTGCTATCAGTTCAGTCCTCCTCTTCTGCATTCCTAAGCTACTGAACTGCATCAATAGTTTCCGTCATTGTCTAGCCTTCTCGGCTCCACGTTAGAGAAATACTGTATTTAATGGTCATTTAATATTCTTCACGCACTACATGTAGAATAATGCATGGTCCAGTCTTAGAATCAGGTTAGCTTTTCCCCTCATGACTTCTAGTTTATATCAACATGTTCCCTAAACATTAGATACCAGATAGGGTTTAGGTACATGTCGCTCCGACCCTCCAGACTCTAGTCTCTGCTCCTAGCACAGAGTTCGTAGCCCCAACTTCTCCTAGTAACACGTCATTGCCAGTTTTCGCGCACCATTAGGTTAGAGGTCCCGGCTCCTTAGGTAGCCCCCTCCTATGTTTCCGCCCATTCATGACATATTCTGTTACGTTTGCATCACATGTCTATGTAAACTCCCAGTTACACCCACTTTTACTGTTATCTCTCGCGACTGTTACACGTCACGCCTTCTATTCCACCCACTGTTACGCCTACTGCAATGTAATGCTATGTGTTTGCGCTATGTATATATATATCAATGTTATGTTATTGAATGTTAGCGCGCTCATCCCAGACCAAGCCCCAGCAGCTGCTGGGCATCTTTTTCCCCTACTGGGTCCCAGTTGTCCTGCTGGGCCCTGTCGTTCTGCTCATCCTATGCAGGTTGTCCTGATCCTGTCCTTATGCTGTAATAAACCTGCAAAACTCCTACTACCTCGAATCTTGACTCTTATTTATTGAGCTATCTGTTATTTATTCATTTATGCACTCAAAAATAGGGTATTATTTATTTATTTACCACAGGGGACAGCAACAAAAATGGAATCAAAGCTATAAGCTCCAAAGAGCCCGGATGGGGGGGGGGGACGGGGCACGAAGGAGAAAAAGAAGGGGGGGGGGGGAGCCGGAAAACCAGCACAACCCCTATATGCAAGGTTCCAAGAACGCTCGCCTAAGGAGACCGGGAAAGCTCAATGTCATCCACAAGGGGAGGAGTACAGATGGCAACACGATATTCATTCCATTGACCCCACACCCTAGTCCATGCCCTGGGTCTGCCCCTAGCCACGTAGACAGTCTTCTCACGGAACATAGACCAATCCATGTTATCTTCCCATTTCGATAGTTCAGGGGGCTTGGAGGCCCCCCAAAGTTGAGCAATATCTCGCTTCGCAACCATATAACCCAGGGTGGCCCACCTAGTCTGGGCCACCGAGCAGTCAGTGGGCTCCCAAACATTCAAAAGACAACGACGAGGTTCCGGACACAAGGACACCCCTGTCACCACCGCCATAACCTCAAGCACAGCCGTCCAGTAAGCAACCACCATCGGGCATTCCCAAAGAATATGTAGGAAAGTCGCACTCAAACCACATCCACGCTTACACAACCCATCGGAAGAAAAACCCATCACAAGCAAACGAGGTCCCGTAACATACACCCGATGAAGGATCTTCAATTGGACCAAACGGAGACGAGCCGGGATAGCCACCTCTTTAGGAGAAGAGAGGGCCGACTGCCAATCCTCGTCATCAAGCTCCAAACCATCACGAACCCACGCCTCCCGAAGTCGGACCAACAGATCAGTCCGATTATTAATCAGTTTCTTATAAATCAGGGAGATAGTGCTGTCAGGAAGATGTCCGTCAAGGACACGGTCTTCAAGGGGGGAAGAATCAGGCGGAATCTCACCAGGAGCAAATACAGCGGTCAAGGCGTGCCTAACCTGTAGGTATCGAAAGAATTCCCGACCACTCAAGCCATATTCAGCCTGGAGGGCCTGAAATGTTCGCACAGAGCCCTTGGAATACACATCTCCCACTTTAGAAATTCCAATCATGTCCCAGCGATCGAAACCCTTGGTAGACCAAAGACCGCCCAGACGTTCGGAAGCATAAAGCGGTGTGGCTAACGTCAAGCGATCCTCCCAGCCCAGGCTCCGAGTCGCGGCCCGCCACACCGCCAAAGCAATCGACGTAGGACCCACAAGATGGCGCCCAGCAGGGCGAGAGTAAAGCACTCTGTTAAAGTCACTTCCCGGAAGCTGAAGTCTATCCATCTCAAACGCCGGATTACTACCCGGCGAGAACATGATGTGGTTGATAGCGGACAAGTGTGAGGCCCAATAATACCTCTTAATATCGGGGAGTGCAATGCCACCGTCATACCAAGGAATGGAAAGCTTAGCCAGAGCAATACGCGGGCGTCCATCCCAGACAAGTTGTCTCTGAAGGGCCTCAATCTCCCGAAAATAGGACTGAGGGACAGGATCATAATAATTCTGGAGAGCGTAAAGAAACCGCGGTAACGACATCATCTTAAACAGGGCTGCCCGACCAAGGGGAGACAAGGGAAGCCTGCGCCAACGAGCAACGTCCAAACGCAGTCGAAGCAACGGAGGAAGGAGATTACGATCAAAGCGAAGAGACGAGTCCAGAGTAACGAAAACTCCCAAGTATTTGAAACCATCCCGGGCCACCTGAAGAGGGAGCCTGCTCGGTAATGGAGGCAAGACACCAGACAAAACATACACACAGGACTTGGTCCAATTGATTACGAGGCCCGAGTTAGCACCAAAGGACACAAGAACGTCAAATAAAACAGATAAAGACTTACGAGGGGAGGTAAGATACAAGAGGATATCGTCCGCATAGAGCGAGACTCGATCCTCGAAGTCCGGGGCCCAGCGGATCCCTTTAAGGGACGGTTCCCAGCGGAGCCAGGCCGCCAACGGCTCAAGGGCGAGCGCAAACAGTAGCGGGGACAAGGGGCAACCCTGGCGGGTGCCCCTGCCCAGGGGGAAGGGAGCAGACACCCTACCATTCACAACAACCTGCGCCAAAGGTTCCGCATACAATAACTTAATCCAGCTAATAAACTCGCACCCGAAACCGAATTTCTCAAGAGTCGCCCATAAATAAGGCCACTCCACAGTATCAAAGGCCATGGAGGCATCCAAGGACGCCAAAATGGCCGGTTCAGTCAGTAGCCCCGCCCTCGCTATCACGCCGTGAAGACGACGTAGATTCAAAGCAGTGTTGCGATGCGGGATAAAACCAGATTGATCCGGATGAACCAAGTCTCCAAGAACCGATAGGAGTCGGGTCGCCAAAAGTTTCGCCAGAACCTTGGGTTCAACATTTAACAGGGAGATGGGTCTATATGAGGAACAAAGGTCGCGAGGTTTACCGTCTTTAGGGATGACGACTATCGTCGCCAAACGCTGATCATAGGGAAGGAGGTTACGCTCACGAGATTCCAAAAACATATCGCGGAGATATGGCGCCATTTTATCGGGTCGCAACTTGTACAACTCAATAGGCAAACCATTTGGACCCAACGCCTTGCCCGAACGGAGCGAACGAATGGCAGTAGCTATTTCATCAACCGTAAAGGGGGAGTCCAAAGCGATACGGTCCAAATCAGAGACACAGGGCAATGCAATATCACGTAAAAGGAGGCGAGAGTCAGCCACATCCCTCACAGACACAGGAGCATACACAACACGGAAATGTTCCGCAAAACGATCCACAATGGCGATCGGATCAATCACATTCTCACCACTCGCAGACTGAATCACAGGCACCACACGATTAGCTCTTTCTTTCTTGTCCAACCACGCCAGGAGTTTACCCGCCTTATCACCAACATCATACAATCTGCCTTGTTGCTCACGAAACATCACTTTTGCAGCGTCAGTAACTAGGGATTTATATGCAAACTGTTTTAGACCCAGGGCATGAAGTTTCTCAGGCGTGACACCAGATCCCAACTCGTCCTCCAAGGCAGAAATTTCCCCCTCGAGGTCCACCACCTCCCTCTTCCCGGCTTTCTTAGCTTCAACAATCAAAGAAAGGGCCTGTCCACGAATCACAGTTTTGAAGGCTTCCCACAGGGACACCGCCGAAGGGACCGACCCCTCGTTTTCCAGGAAATAAGCATCTATGGACTTGAGCAAGAGGGCACGAGTCTCAGGGGAGGAGAGATACCATGGGTTAATGGGAGCCACTCGGCCCACTGCCTCTATTCCAACCTCAAAACGAAGCCAGAGCGGCGAGTGGTCAGAGATGCCCCTTGGCAAATGTATAATCTCACGGACCGCCGACGACTGGGCAGCGGGCATCAGGAAATAATCTAGCCGAGATAGGCTACCATGGGCACCAGAGTGAAAAGTGTATTGAAGCTGAGTAGGATGTAACAATCGCCAGCAGTCCACAAGGCCAAAAGTATCCAAAAACCCACCCAACCAACGCTGGGCATGCGGGGTATCCCTGGGGGGATGGCGATCGTGAAGGCCAGAAAGCACTGAATTAAAGTCACCGGCAAGAAAGAGTACACTATCAGGAAGGTCCAACAAGACACGGCCTAAATCAGTGAAAGTAGCAGTTTGCAAGCCTGGGGGGACATAAACATTAAAGAGGGACAGGGTGCGGCCCTCATATCTACCCACCAGAACAATATATCTCCCACGATCATCCCGAATCACCTCATCTATCGCCAGAGGGAGGGAGTTACGAACAAGGATACCCACACCCCTGGATCCTGAAGTAAACCCCGAGTGTGCCACAAGGCTGTAGCCCCATCTATTCATTGCATTACATACATTCCCAATCAAATGGGTCTCTTGCAGGAAAACAATGTCCGGTGACAAACGTCTTATATATTTCAACACCACACTGCGCTTGATGCGATCTCCCAGGCCGTTAACGTTCCAGGAAACAAATTTCAACCCCCTACCCCCCATCCCACCCACCCGAGCCAGGACCCCCCATCCAAGAGCTAGACATCAGAAACATCAGTAAAGACAGAAGCAATTCGCCTTGAAAACAACACACAAAAAAATAAGAACTTCCCATCCCCCCTCCCCCAAGCTGAAAGGAAACACCCCCCACCCTGCACCCCTGCAAAAAGCTAAAGAGCCACCCCAACCTGCAGTGTGCCTGTCGCCCCATAACCCCTAGTCTACACAAAGACCCCGGAGGAGGAAAGGTCTCCGTTCCA
Organism: Lissotriton helveticus; assembly: GCF_964261635.1. Lineage (NCBI taxonomy): Eukaryota > Metazoa > Chordata > Amphibia > Caudata > Salamandridae > Lissotriton > Lissotriton helveticus. The sequence continues at coordinate 1,347,248,852 of NC_136059.1, forward strand.
CCCGCCCCCAGACTACAGTAAGAGCAAGAATCAACACACAAAAAATAAATAATCACATTGCAGAGGTACGCCGGCCACCACTCCTGGGAACGTATTCAAAACGAGACATCAGAGTCAAACAATCAGATCTCCACACCACCTTCGGCACCACCAGGGTGAGCGGCAGACTCAGTCTCAGGAGGACGGTCAGGCAAGGAGTCCAGCCAGTCATTAACAGCATCCGGTCTATCAAAGAACAGAGTACGCTCATTATACTCAACACGAAGTCTGGTGGGGAAAAGCATAGCATAGCGTAGACCCCGATCTCGAAGACGTTTCTTAGCACCACGAAACTCCATCCGTTGTCTTTGAACCTGTTGGGAGAAGTCCGGGTAGAAGTTCACTGTGGCATTCTCGAAGGCCACCGGGCCCTTCACCCGTGAGGCCTGCAGGATAGCGTCCCGATCCCTATAATGAAACAGTTTAGCCACAATAGGCCTTGGCGGAGCACCCGGCTTAACTCTGCCCCCCGGGACACGATGTGCGCGTTCAACCGTGAAAAATTTGGTAAGCCCGGAGGGGGCAAGATGGTTTAAAATCAGACCCTCAACCAGGAGATCAACAGAGTGGGGTTCAGGGTTTTCCGGTACACCAACCAGGCGAACATTGCAGCGACGTGCCCTGTTTTCAAAATCCTCCAGGCGTCGGGTCATGAAGTCGTTCATCCGACGAAGATTCCCAACCTCTGTCTGGAGCTCCGAGACGTCTTTCGTGAGGCTAGATGATTTAATATCCAATGACTGCACCCTCTCATTCGTCTTGCCGAGATCAGCACGAATCAGATTCACCTCAATGGCCACGGTGTCAAGTTTGTGGGCCAAGGCCTCGTACTGAAGGCCGGTGGATTCCCTCACTCCCGAGATGGCGCCCATGATATCCTGTAGGGAAGGCTCCGCCGACTCTTCCAAAATTCGTTCAGATGCCGTACTGTGGCCAGGTAGGGCAGCACCGGGGGACCCCTTAGATTGAGTATAACGGTCCATGACGTTCGTCTGAACCGGCGCTCCGCGCAGAGGTGTTTTCGTCTTGCGCGTTTCTCTGTCCCCTCTGCCCGCCATTTTGAAGATGCGGCACGGGACAAGCCACCAGGGTCGACGGGCCAAACACCCAAAACTCAGGATCAAAAGTACACCAAAAAGAAGGGCTCAACTCGGGAGGAGGCCACCAAACCAGCAAATAGACAAGAGGAAAGCCCCGTGTCCGAACTGTCTCCAAGTCTCAGCCAAGCGCGATACGCACACTCGTGGCACAGGTCGAGACAGAATCGAAACCGAAACTCAGGAAGGGGGTCTCACAAGGCCAGATCTCCTGCCGTTGTTGTTCAATTCCAGGACGGCCACAGATCTGCACCCCGTCCCGGGCGCACCTCAAGGGCGGAGCCCAAAAGTTCAGACCACCGTAGCTCAGGAGTACGAGATCCAAAGCAAATTCCGAAAAGTGCCAGGGTAATCAGCCAAACGTCCTCTAGTTGAATTCTCACAAGAAATCAGGATCTAGTCAGGATAAATCGCCGGGAGCGGCGAGGGTCCGGAGAGCGCTGTGCTCAAGCGGCCATCACGGATGCCCGCCAAGCTCCTCCCCCCCAGCTGGTGTTTTTGATAAAATTAAGGTATCATCGGCGAACATTAAAATTGGAACTTTTTCACCTGCAAGAAAGGGAGCATCCACTGCCTGAGATTGCATACAAGAAACCACACCGTTGATAAAAAGGGTGAACAAAGTAGGCGCCATTGAGCAACCCTGCCTAACCCCACGCTCAACTGGGAATTCGGCGGTGTCATTACCATACCCGCCCCAGCGAATTTTAGCATAATTGCCCTCGTGTAAACGCATGATTAAGGACAACAATTCCCCGGGGACCCCAAGAGTCACAAGAACTTCCCACAGTTTTGACCTTGGTACCAGGTCGAAGGCAGCCCGCAAGTCAACAAATGCTGCATACAGGCTGCCTCCACCTAGCACCACGGTCCTCCACTGAATCAGCTGAAGACGGAAGACTTGGTCCACAGTGCTAGTTGCCCTGCGAAAGCCGGCCTGATAGGGGGATAAGATGTTATTATCCTCAACCCAATCAAGCAACCTATTAATGATTACTCGCCCCACTATTTTTTGGACAGTGTCGATCAAACTAATTGGGCGGTAATTACTAGGCAGAGCACGGTCACCTTTCTTGTATATCGGGATGATAACAGCACCCCTCCATGTTACTGGAATATCTGCACCTCTGGCAATATGATTAATTAACAGATGGATGTATTTAGACCATCTTGCAGTATCGTTTAAAAAAACGTCTGCTGGAACACCGTCAATGCCGGGGGCGCGACCATGATGGACAGATTTGAGTGCAATCGATATTTCGTGCTGCGTAAAAGTGTCAGCTTCTGTCATGGAAAAGGGTTGACATACGCTATCTATAGACTGGTCACTTGAGGCATATTGTTCGCTAAAAATTTTTACCCAGGCATCCTGGGGGACATTGTTTGTGGTGGCGTCTTCGATCCTGTCATGACCCCATTTGACTATGTGCCAGAATAACCTAGAATGATTTTGGTCACTGGCACTCTGTAACAAATTCCAGTGGGCTTCGTCCCAATCTTTTTTTGCTTTAGCTATGGAACATTTATATTGTTTCCTAGCTGTCCTGGTAGCCTCCTTGTTTTTATTCTTAATTGCGGCACCCAAACGGGCCCTGGCCCCCTTGCAATCTTGGTTATACCATTTGGCTGGCCTATGTTTCCCAGGCTTTTTATTATTAGCCGGTTTTAAGAAATGGCATTTTATTTCTTTGAAAAGGTCATTATGGACCTGGGTAACCATGCTTTGGGTAGGAGATTGCCCAACCTCTCCCTCAAGGGCCAGTATAGCCTTATCAGTTGCCATACTTATTTTTTCTAAGACCAGCGGGTCAGTTCTAACACTGGTCCACCTCAGCCTACGCATATCATTTGTGGGTATAGTCAATGGCGGAAGAGGTTCAACACAGGTACTTGAAACAACATCAGACATCCACCAATTATGGAGGACACATAAAGGGTTATGATCGCTCTCTGACCTTTCCAAAACAACCATGTCAGTGACATTTGGCCATAGGGGCATGCTACATATAACGTAGTCAATACGGCTCTTATTTCTTCCATTGTTAAATGTCATAGCTGGTACTCTGTCAGACTTTGTCCGACCGTTCAAGGCCCTTAGCCCATGTTCAAGGCACATAGCGTTTAGGCCGAGAATATCCTCAGTCCAGCGAGTTATTGGAACTGTATTGAGAGCGGGAATATCCCATAGCGTATCTTCCTCCATACCCAATTGTGCCTCACCAATGTCTAGAGGTTCAAAAGTGTGATTTAGGTCGCCAGCTATTAGTATGTTATTCCCTGATGAGTGAGTTTCTAACAGTTTATACAAAGACAAAAGGACCTCAGATTTTCTTGCATTACCTCCTCTAGCATATATATTATAAATGTCTATGGAGGTAGATGGGTTACCCTTTAGTCGAATGAGCTGGATATCTTTTTGGTAAAGCTCAATGTTTCTCACATCAATCGTAAGAGCCTGGCGGACCCATATGGTAAGTCCCCCCATCGGTCGCCCTTTTGGACCCTTGGTGGCCGGGAGGTAAAAATTCAAGTAACCTAGTGCGAATACAGGATCAACGGCCCAGGTTTCTTGAAAAATGCAGACGTCATACTGGCTGACAAAACCGAACCATTCACCACAATCCTTTTTGGAACAAAGCCCTGCAATGTTCCAAGACAATAAATTCCCGGTGGCATTTGCCATTGTAGAATAAATACAATGAGCTGACCCTATTGGCATTAAATCAACAGTACCAGTTTCATTAGTATTTACGATAGTTGAACCAACTCTAGGTACAATAATATCTGTCACATTTTGTAATAGTGCAGGACAACTGGACACCACTGTAGGGCTTGCAGCCGTAGGAACTTGCAGCAAGGTGGTGGGAGTGGATGGTAGTCAATCACAAGCGTCTAGGTTGGAAAGAGCAGCAAATCTATTTTCCACTCCTAGACCCCACTCAGCAAGATCAGAGTTCTTGCTGCCCCTCTTGGTTACAACGTTCCATTTTGTTCTAAGAGTGCTGCAATTAGGGCCTCTACCTTTCCTGGGATAGAAGAAGTCTAAAGTCAATGGGACAATAGGGGTGAATCTTTTCTGAGGCGGGTGGAGATTGGGCAGGATATTTGGCAAGACCTCGGGGTCAGAGAAGTTAAGTACAACACAGTCCCCCTTAAATTTTTTTGCCCTATTCCCAATCCACTCGACCCTTCTTGCATTCACCAGTTCTTCCGCTAGTTGCTCCTTGCCCCAGGGAGTTATGGCCATGTTGTTGGTTAGCCATGATAACGATTTATTTAGTAATGATGCAGTTGATTCAACATCACCGGGGGCTAATTTGGGTACATTTGCAAGAACAAGAACTAATGGTGAGGCTTCCACGACGAGCTCTGATGATCCTTTCAAGGAATTAGGTTCCCCGTGCGGTAAGGCAGATGGTACGTCTCCGGGAGGCCTATCAAATAAATTTGCCAATAATGGCGACAGGATTTGGTGCAACAACAGAAGTCAGTCCGTTGGATTTGTTAGATTGAATTTCACTCATCAGAGGCTGGACACATGTTGTAATGACTTCTGGTAGTTTTCTCACTTCCCCCAGAGTTTTTCCCAATAGACCTTCCAGTTTGCTTACCTCAGCAGTTAATTTATCGATTTTACTAATCAGGGGTTTTACCATCCCTTTGATTTTTGTATCCATCAGGCAGCAGAGTTTTTGTAATAGATCATCGGAAAGAGTCACGTAAGTTTCCCCAGTCAAATCCTCCTCCTCATCATCGGTAGTTTTCCTTGGTGGCGTCGCAGCTTTATTTTTGGATGATCTTAAGCCTCCTCGCTTTTGAATGGCTTTCCTTTTGCCCCCGGAAACCCTTGGTGCGGGAATGGGGGGAGCGGTAGAGATGATAGACTCGCTGTTTGTGGAAAGCACAGTCAATGCGTCAGTGTCACTATTTTCTTCAATATTAGCTACTATGCCACTGGGCTGAATGCAATTTGTGTCCTGGAGGGAGGCGTGTGCCCTGCCCAGGAGGCTAATATTTAGCAAAGCGAATGAGTCCTCATTCTCAATATCTACCAATGGTGAATGTGTGGGGGAATCTAATCCCAGAGAAGTCCTTCTATCAGTATTGATTTTTGTCACAACTTGAACAAGGTAGTTCTCCATTGTATTAGAGACAGAGGGTAACTTTTTTACAGGCATTTGTCAGCAGGAATGCGCTTGAGGCAAAATTTGTATAATACACACAAGTAATAAGGTTTATGATTACCTGGAGCTTGGCAGGCCTAATATGCCTTATGCGATGAAGAGGAATAGGAACAAGAGGCAAAATCCCTGGCCCAACCCAACCGTGGCCAACCTCGGACGGCCTCAGACGGCCCGCCCTTTGCCCGGGCTTAGCCCCGGGCGTCCCGCTCGCGTCCCGCGTCGCGGGGGTTCTGCCGGCTTTATCCCCGTTCGTTGGCGCTCTCTGGCGCGTTCCCCGTCACTCTGAACGCGCCGCTGCAAAGCCTGCCGGGAGTTGGAGTCCCCCGGAGCGGCGGCGCGGAGTCCGGCGTCTTAGTGACTCTTGGCGGTGGCGGCAAAGTCAGGTCGGCTTTATGGACCCCAGCGGGACTCTCAGCGGTGGCGGCGCTTGTCAGTAAGGTAAGTCTTGCCCCCTGCGTGACTCTCGGCGGTGGCGGCGCTTTCAACTGACTCTTTAGAATTAAACCAAGATTGCCGTGGTTTGTGGGCACCAATCCAACGACATTCTTTCCAAAAGACATCTTTCAATCTCAGGAAGGCTTGGCCATTAATTTCAGCTACCTTGATCACAGAAGATACTAGGTTTTCAGAGTTCACATATTCTAACATGGCATCGAGGTCAGGAATGATCTCCATATATAGTGTTGTAATTTTTTCCTGAAAATCCTCTAGCCATGACCACTTTACTCTCGTCCTGTTGTTACTGAGGAGAAGCCCATCGTCTTGGACAGTGTGACCCGGGCTATGTTCGGCCCTAGGGAGATTACAAAACTTAACATCAGTGCATTATGATAACTGTCCTCACGTGGTATAACTCTAAAGTCAAGGGCTAACTACCATATTCTAGTTTCCAGAAGTATGTAGTCTAGAATTGAGGAGTGGCCCAACCTTATGTAGGTGAAACTACCTGTGGAATCTAAGGGGAACCGGCCATTGCAGGCTCTCAGTGAATATCTAAGAGATGGTGCTTTAATTTGAAGAGCTAAGGGGGACCAAGCCCTAATCTGAGGAATATTGGGCTCAGGAATAGCCCATATCTCATCCTCTTCTGCACTATCCAAATCCTCAGATTCTAGTATGGGCTCAAGCTGACAGTTCAGAACGCCTCCCAGAATTATCGCAGCATCAACAGGAATATCCGAGAGGAGATCTTCTAAATGTCCAAGTACAGGGGACTCCTTGCCTGTCTTAACAGGCCTACAGTAAATATTAACAAAAAAAAGTTTAAAATTATTGGGAAAGGATAGTATTAGGCAAAGAATGTCTGGACTATGTGAGTCCACTTGCCTAGCGTCGCAATTCAGATGGCATCCCACCCAAGTACTGAGTCCACCTGAAGGCCTACCCCTGGTTCCAGCAATGGCAGGGATAAAAAAGATGCAAAGCCTCTATGAATAAAGTGGTCTGTTGCCCATGTTTCCTGAAAGAAGCGTATATCACAGGAATCTACAAAAACTCCCCATTCTGGACAATATAATAATTATTATTTTTTTTTTATTTTTTTTAAACTTTATTTCTTGGCGGCGAGTAAAATAAAGAGGCACAAATCATACAAGCAACAAGGCAGTTAACACATACGGACCAGGAAGGTCAGATCCAAAAGGAGGTACACAGCCAGATACGGCCCACATCCCGGAGGCAGGGCGGCAACTCGTGAAACCTGCGAAACAATGAAAGGGATTTGCTCTTGTGCTCCCAGAATCCCCTGGGCAATATCAATTTCTTCGCCAATTTTCGTAGATGATGCTCTACCAGTCCAAACAAAAACAGAACAAGAACCCCATGAACGGCATTTGTGGCATTGATGCAATCACATAAGGAGTTATAGGCAAGGGCCCATTTCAGAGCGAACCTCACAATAGAACGTGGTCGATGGTAATCACAATGACAAACAAGTGTACGCAACAAGGAATATCGGCATGACTCAGGGTACTGCTACATCACCTCAAGACACTACACCCCAGAACCCTCCCCAGCAACATCAGACTCCGAGGAAGCGGAGGAAAACAGCTCCGCGCTGGTAGCGTCAGAGTCAACCTCCTCCATCCCCTCGATACACATGGCCCTCCAAGCGAGTAAGTCATCCTGGAGCTTCCCATCCCTTCGTGAGCTCTGCATATGTGACTCCTCCGCTAAGGCCCATTCCCTAGCGTCCCGTAACCAACTGGAGATTTCAGGCGCCCTCTGTCCCATCCAAGTAATGGCCACCCGCCTTCTCGCCAGAACCAACAGGAGTTGCAGTAATTTGTAGGACAGACCCCTCTTCCTGGGTTTTGGCACTAGCACCAGCAAACAGTGAATCGGTTCCAGATGGATCGCAAGGTGCGTAATCCGGGTAATGTGCGCCACCACCTCGACCCAAAAGTCATGTACTAAGGGGCATTCCCAGGCCAGGTGAAGGAAACCCGCCCGTTCAGCATTACACCTCGGGCAAGTATGGCTCCTGTCCGAGGAGATACGGTGGAGGGAGGCAGGTGTCATATATGTGCGATGGAGAAAGTTAAAATGTATCAATTTGAAACGCGCATTACAAGAGACCTTACGAGTCAACATCCCTATCCGCTTCCTCTGGGCCGGATCCAACTCAATCCCCAGGTCCGCCTCCCAAGCCCTCCAAGCAGGCATCAATGGGGGAGTCGAGTCCCTGCGCATCGCTGAGTAAAGAAGGGAAATCAGTCTCCTACCTCTGCCACAGGACAAGATGATGTCCACGGTATTAGTGAGCTCGGGCGCCTCTGGGAATTGGGGCCACGTCGTCCTGGCTACATCCCGGAGACATCCATAATGCAGGTATTGGCCCTCACGCAGTCCAAATGAGTCCGCTGCTCTCTCAAATGACACAAACGAGTCGTCCGGATAGAGATCCGCAAGTGTCTCGCAACCGCCCACGCGCCACTCTCGGAAAGACATATTCGCCTCCATCTTGAGTATTGGGGCCAGGATCCAAAGGGAGAGATCCCTATGGAATGGCGCACGGCGCAAAACGCGTTCAACGAAGTGCTGCCAAATGCGGGCCGTATGCCTGACGACATAGGGCAGCGCACCGTCGGCGCCCCGACCCTGCATGAGAGCTTGCTGTAGCACCCTGTCCGAAGCCACTCCCGCCAACAAGGCCAACTCCCAGTTCTCAGTGTCAGCAAACCATCTGGCCGCTGGGAGAAGTTGTGCAGCATAGTAGTATAAGTCAAATCTCGGGGCCTCAAGGCCTCCCGCATCCCAACACTGCGTCACCGTGCGCAACGCAACTCTGCTGCGACCACCCGCCCAGAGAAGAGATGTAAGGAGCGAATTTAGTGTGCGAAACACCCGGGGGGGCAACGGGCAGAGGGTATTCTGCAGCACATACAGAACTCTAGGGAGCATCACCATCTTAGCAACTGCTAGACGGCCCATAAGGGAGAGAGGGAGCGTGTTCCAGAATACAACGGACTTGCGGAGGGCCACAAGAATCCTGTCCATGTTATGGGTCAAGAGAGCCTCATCAGAAGCGGCCACCTGTATACCCAGGTACCGGAACGCCAAACGTTCACACCGGAGGCCCGCACAGTGAGAATCCGTCATCGGGACGAGATCATCAGGAGTCAGTGGGAACACCAGGGACTTAGTAACATTTATGCGCAGGCCCGAGGCCGCACCAAAGCGGTCCAGGAGGCGCAACAGAGTGGGGAGGGCCTCCACCGGAGAGGCCAGGTAGAAAAGCGCATCATCGGCGTAAAGGGAGATGACATTAGTAGTATCTCCCACCACAATACCCCATTCATGTAACTCCTTACGGGCTGATATGGCCAGGGGCTCAATTGCGAGGGCAAATAGAAGGGGGGACAATGGGCAGCCCTTTTGGGTACCCCTCCCCAACGTCCACTCATCAGAGCGGGCCGAACCCAGACGCACCTTGGCCCGGGGAGTTCTATATAAGATCCGTATCCATTCTCGAAAGCCGGGTCCAAATCCCATCTTGAGAAGGACATGCATGAGGTAACCCCAATGCACTGTATCAAAGGCCTTAGCCAGGTCAACGGAGACCAGCACATGGGGAGTGTCTCGCCCCCGGACTTCGTGCAATACGTGGTTCAGGCGGCGTAGGTTCATTGCCGTATTACGACCAGGGACAAAGCCACATTGGTCTGGATGGACGAGCTGAGCCACATGTGGGGCAAGGCGATTAGCCAACAGCTTGGTCAGTATTTTCGCGTCCGAGTTAATCAAAGTGATAGAACGATACGAAGCGGGGTCTGTGCTGTCACCCCCCGGCTTCAGTATCATACAAACTTCACCCTGATTCAAGGTGGGCGGGAGGTCACCCGTGCGTAAGGCTTCATTGTAAACCTGCAAAAGGAGGGGGGCCAGGATGGGCCCGAATGTATGATAAAACTCTGCAGGGAATCCATCCCCGCCAGGGGTTTTGGCTCGTGGGAGGGCGGCAATCGCCGCAGAGATTTCACCGAGCGTCAGTTTGACATCAAGGTCCTTTGCCGCCGCTTCTGGGAGGGTCGGCAATCCAATGTCCTCGAGGTAGGGGTGGTAGACCTCCTCAGATATAGTTGGGTCGGGCTCATACACAGCCCGCAGGTGGTCCCGCAGAACTGTGAGTACAGCAGCCTCCGAGTGGACCATATCACCATTGGGCGCCCGCAGTGCTACTATACGCTCAGCTGTGAACTCCCGGCGAAGTATCCAGGCCAACAAGCGGCCAGATTTATCCCCCTCTCGATGCAGTCCCTGTCTATATTGGCCCAGCGTAAAGCGATCGAGCCTCGTGAGAATATCATGGATCGACTCAAGGGCCAGGCCCTCCACGCGTTGACCCGAGACGTCCGGGTCAGGGCGGGCCTGGACGCGCAAGAGCTCAGCCTCCGCAGTCTGTAAGTCCGATAGTAGTTGTTTCCTGACCCCGTACGTCAGGCCCATGCACGCACCACGGACGACCGCCTTCAGTGCCTCCCACTTAGTGGAGCAAGACAAGTCACTCCCCGCCCAGTTAAGTTCCAGGTAATCGGAGAGGGTCGCTGCCACATGATCCCGGGCCACCTGATCTTGGAGCAGATCAGGAGGCAGTCTCCACAAGCGGGGACGTTCCATCCGGTCAGGCCATTGCGCCACGCACGTGACCGGAGCATGATCCGACAGGTATCGGGCCTGGTGCGTGACCGTCAACGTGAGAGAGGAAGGGAGATTGGCCGCCAACACTCTATCCAGCCTACTATGAGTGCCATGGGTTGGGGAATAACAAGTGTAAAGTTTCTGCGTGGGGTGACACGCGCGCCAAACATCGATCGCCCCTATATTATGCATCACGTCCCGCAGACACGCCGTCATACGGGGCTTAGTTCCCGCCCGAGGTGGATCACGGTCCAGTTCATGATGTAGCACACAGTTAAAGTCCCCGCACCAAAGAAGGGGCGCGTCCAGGCTAGGAGCCACTAGGTCCTGCATCTGGGAGAAAAATGCCGGGTCATCAACGTTCGGCGCGTACGTATTAAAGACCAGAAGGACCTTATCGTCCAATCTGAGTTTCGCCAATATGTACCTGCCTTCCACATCCGCATCAATATATTGGACAGCGCATGGAACCCCAGGGGCCACCCAGATTAGGACTCCCCTAGCGTACGTAGAGTAGGAGGAGTGGAATAGCTGGCCTCTCCATTTTTTGGCCAGTCGCTGCGCACCATCATCATCCAAGTGGGTCTCCTGTAAACAAGCAACTGAAATCCCATGGCGTTTTAGGAAGGTGAGGACCCTGTGTCTCTTAGTGCACGTACCCAGGCCACGCACATTCCACGTCAAGAATTTAAACCCCATGACCACCATTCACGCCCAGCCGGGCAGCAGTATACACACAGCCTAGGCTGTCGCCAGTAGGCCCATGCTACAAAGAAGTTAAAAAATGCATCGCTCAAAGCAAGCGCCCCGCCAAGCAGAAGCAACATGCGCCAAATGCCAGTGCCATCATTAGCACACCCCAGACCCCGCCCCCCAACAACCCCAACACACGAAAAAATTCGACTGGAACCCCCGAAACCCCACCACCCACGAGCAATAGGATAGCAACAACCAGTAACGCCACCCCGCCCTTCCCCCGCCAGTGCCAGGACGTGCACAGCCACCCCATTCAACACTCTCTACTCACACACACACACAACAGAACAACCCAACCTACCCCCCCTCCGAGCTCCCCGAAAGACCCAACGAATCCGGTATACAACCCGGACACCTCTCCCCCCTCAAGTCAGCAATGCGGGAGGAGCAGCCCACACTCACAACCCCCATCACTAGGTGCACATGCAACCCATTCGCCAAGTACAGGGTACCTGATCAGTGAACAAACACTCGCAACATCCACTCCGAACGAGCAGAGGTCCAAGAGCTGCCGGGCCATAAGGAACCATACAATAACAGCAGTCGCACAGCAGAGGCAATGCAGGCAGGCCAAGGATCATCCCAAGTCCAGGGTCTGCAAGGCAGTTTCCGGGACCACCGGGGCCACAGAGTCTACGTCCACCGACGTCTCCTGTAGGGTATCCGGTACCAAAATGTCATCAGGTGCAGCCGCACCGTGGAAACGTGTCTCAGCCCCTTCAGGCGAGGCCTCCATCTGGATGGCCCCATCCGGACCCACCGTGGGCCGAGTCTCAGGAGGACCACGGGATCCAGAACGGCGATTCCTCCTGCCACGCCGTCGTCTCTGCGGCCTGGTCCCCCACACATCTCGCGATCCCCCTCTCTCACCCGGGGGCAGATCATCTCCTCTGATCTCGAGCCACTCCCATACCTCTGCTGGCGTCTCAAAGAAGTGCGCCCGGCCCTGGGAGAGCACCTTGAGTTTAGCGGGGTATAAAAGCATATATTGCAGCTGCATGTCGCGCAACTTCTGTTTGACCCCCAAGTAGGATTTCCTTTGCTCCTGCACCTGCTGGGTATAGTCGGGATAAACGGAGATTCGGCTGTTCTCAATCGTGTGGGGCCCCGACTCTCTCGCCGCCTTAAGGATACAGTCTCGGTCTTTGTAGTTGAGGATTTTTGCGATGAGGGCTCTAGGGGCCTCTCCAGGACGCGGAGGGGGCACCAGGGCCCTGTGGGCCCGCTCCACAATGAAGACACTGGACAATCCAGTCGGACAGAGATGCTCCCGAATCCAGGTCTCCAGGAATCGTTCAGGGTTCCCTGCCTCCAGTCGCTCCGGGACCCCCAGGACACGTATGTTACTCCGACGCGCCCTACCTTCTGCATCCTCAGCGCGTCTCTCCAATGCTCGGGTAGTAGAGGCAAGCTGAGAGAGTGACTTCTGTAGGGACGCCACCTCCCCCTGCAGTTGAGTGATGTTGCCCTCCGCGTCCGAGACTTTATCCGCCACCTTGCGAAGGTCAGTCCTTAAAAGGTTCACATCCACGGACACCGTCTCGATCTGGCGTTCTAGGGCAGTGTGTGAACCCTGTATAGCTTTAAGAAGCTCCGCTCTGGACGGCTCCGGCGACTCCCCAACCCCATCGCCATCTCCAGCGCCCGTTTGGCGCGTAATTCTCTGCGGCGGCAGACGAGGGGTAGTGTACTGAGTGATCGTGTTGGGTTGGGTGGCCTTAGGGCCACGACCAGTCCGGCCCGTCATATCTGCTGCACCAGAAAGCGACGTCCTCAATGGGGCCTTCCCCGAAGCCGCCCAAGCAGGCTAGAGTAGGCGTCACCACAGCGCCGAAGGGAAACAGGCAAGCAGTGCCCGGGTCCACAAGACCAAGATCACAGGAGGCAACGCAGGTCACATGTCAGGTGCTACCAGAGCGCAGCAGCACGGGGCCACCCCCACCAGAGAGCAGGGCAGAGCAGGCACAGACGGACTCCACTATCGGCCGCCCCCAATCCAAGGATGCCGCCCAAGACCAACTCCAAAATGGCGGACAGCCGGGTCCAGCAACAGCTCTCTGGGAGCTCTCCCGGCGTCTCACAGATGACAGGGATCCCGATCTGCCTCAGGGCACAGGATACCGGCCAGCGGGAGGGGGTACAGGAGTGCCAATTTAGTATGGTCGGACCCCGGCAGGGTTACAGCAGACCAGGGCCCCCACACGCACCTCCGCGCCAGAAGAGGGGGGCCAGTGCAGAGTGGTTCCTCAGCCCCCACTCCCAAATGAAGGCGCTCCGTCGTCCGACGTGCAGCGCTAGCAGTTAAAGATGGGGGGCCCCCTCCGCACTCCAGCCCAGCGAGGCCACGGAATATGGCCGGCACCCCCGTCCCGCTCCCCTCCTCACCGCCTCACAGTAGAGCCTCAGTCCTCCGGCACCGCAGTTGTCCGGTCCCGGGCCGGGGATCCCACAGCAGACAGCCGGCGGGCAGCAGCTACGCACACAGGCTGGGGTCGCTGCTCCCTTCCACCGCCGTCCGGTCCAGCGAGAAGGCCAAAGCCGCGGTGCCGCGTGAAAGGGCACGCCGGCGCCGCCCACAGGAGCAGCCAGGCCGCAGGATGCGGCGGAACACCGACCACGGGTCCGTTCCTCCAGTCACAGGGGCTCGGCGGGACTCTTATCGCCTCTCCGACACGCTTTCCCCGGGACGAGAGGGTCCGGGCAGGGGAAATGACAGGATATTAACGGTCTTCGGGACGGAGCTGGTGGAGCTCACGTCCTGTCGGCCATGCTGCTTGGCCACGCCCCAATATAATTTATTTTTGATACGAGCCACATTCCAGGATAATATCTTGATTCTATGGAGGGTGAACTGATTATCGGCTGGAGCCTTCATAACTAGGGCCCTTGGTGGTGGAACTACAAGATAGTTTACAGAATTTTGGATAAGAGGAGAGCCAGAGTGCGCTACATTTCCTACATGGCTTGCAGCTGAATTTAGCGGGCTTGTAGGAATCTGCTCAAAGGTAGGTGGAATCTTACGCGCCACCCTTCCACTATCGATGACAGTCTTCAATTTTCCCATTGCCCTCCCTGTGTTGACTTCGGGCATTACTGGCCCAGTATTGCTACATAGGGACCCTGGGATCAAGAGTCATTCCACCTCCTCCAAACTCTCAAATCTGTTGAAAAGGGGTAAGTTGAATGGTTGGGGCCATTGGATGCTTTCCACCTGACCCCTCCCAATTCGATGAGAAGGCCACTCCCTAATACCATAACATACCCCAACCTCAGAACCAGAAGCAAAACCATGATTATAAAAGTAAGTGAGGGGAAGGGGTCTGATGGTAGAACCACCATTACTCAGATGTAAGACTTGTTGTACCAGGTGGGGCTTCATGAAGTTGACAACTACACAGTCCCCACTAATGTATTTAGCTCGGTTGCCAATCCACTTCACCCTTCGGGTTATCAAAATGTCAACTGCATTAGCATAAGAGAATTGATATTGTCTAGCGAGCAAATGAAGACATTTATTTTTAAGTTCCAAGTGAGTTTCTGTTTTATCTTCACCCAGGGAGGGCACACCAGCAAGGACTAGTACGTATGGTACGCTTGCAGGGGGCAGATTGATGGAAGGTAGCTCTTGGCCGCGATGACTTTGGGAAGTAGGGACTACTCCCCGGGCTGCAGAGATCTCCTTTCGGTCAGCGGGACCGTCTACCTTAGCCTCTGTAGTGCGAGCTGTTGTGTTATTGAGGATTGCTATCCCCGTGTCTGTAATATGGGCTGTACGACCTTCCCCTCTACTTTTCTCAGCAGATTTATTTCTCAGGCTAGTACACAAAGCTGGAGCCAAAGTTCTCCCTTGTATGTTGTCAGGGAGTGATGGATTTGGTTGTACCATGTCTAAGCATGTGCAGGTCTTAGTCATACTGTCCAGACGGGCATGGATTAGGGAAAATTCTTCTTTTAGGAGCCTGCTTATTTGATTGAGTAATGCGTTAGAAAATGAAGCAGCCCATGCAGGAGGCGTCAGATCCGTTTGTATTTGAGGCTCCCAGACACCATGATCAATTCCTACCGACATGGCGGTTCCATTATTTGTTTTCCTCTCTTTGCCCCCCACATTTTTGGGTTGAAGATGATGATTGGCTGCACTTGAATTAACAGGAGTTTTAGTGTGCCCTCTATTTTTGGTAATTACCTTGCATGTGGGTCCTGTGGTTGGAGCGGGAGACTTAGACGGAGAGACCTGGCGTTGTATACTGTCGCCCCTTTCGAGGGGAAGGGAAAAGTTAGATGGTGACGAGGCCAGTGGGAGGTCCGGGTTTATAGACAATCTGCGCTCAGTCTGCTCAATTTCTGTAGCCACCACTTCAATCGCCCTTTGCAACATGCGATCAATTGATGTCTGAGGGAGAAGTAGAGAGGTGGAACAAGGGGGGGCATGGCATAGAGCTTTTACAGTTTGTTTCCCCATATTCAACTCTATAAGGTCAGCTGGAGTTGTGGGGCTTTCTTAATGCTAAAAATGACAACAAGCCCAGAGGGACAACTAGAATAAGCAGATTGAATAATAGCACTTACAGTTGTGACAGTTGTTCACTCCTGGTTCTTCACTGCCTGGGCCCTATTCAAGACCCCTCAGCTCCTGTTACTTTCCTCTAAGTGCGATGTTGAAACCAAGGGAGATGGCCCAGTCCAGCCTCCTCCGGCCTCTGACGGCCTAAGACAGCCACGCCCTTGGCCTGGGCTTCGCACGGCGCGTGCCCACGCGTGCCCCGAAGCGGGTGGCGCGAGGAGTGATGTAGCTGCTAGTGGTGGTGGGAGGGGCTGATGGAGGACAGCTGGCGTGGGCCCGTAGTTTCCTGGGACCTGAAGTCCTTGCACGTAAGAAATTGCCCCCAAGCGATACTCCTTATGCGAAGCGTCACCCGCGAAGCGGGTGGCACGAGGAGTGATGTAGCTGCTGGTGGTGGGAGAGGCTGATGGAGGACAGCTGGCGTGGGCCTGTAGTTTCCTTGCACGTAAGAAATTGCCCCCAAGTGAGACTCCTGATGGCTTAGCTGTTTCCTGTCTTCTACTCTTGACAGTAATGATGTCCCCTCTGAGAGACACAACTTTTACTCTAACTCTCCTTACCGATGAACTTTTGTGTATTACATTACACTCATATTTGAATGGTACACTGCATTTTTAGGTTTCGTCTACAGACAATATTTAGCTTTCTGTTTTCAAAGGTGAATACTAAGGCTCTAATTACGTTGTCGGCCCTGCTGGGGTCGCCCAAAGTCGCTTTCCGACAGCCTTTCCATTCTGGAAAGGCCGACATGGAAAGGCTGTCACAAACTGACTTAATAATCCTGATGGCGAAAACGCCGTCATTAATGGATTATGAGGAGTTTCCGACCAACCGACGAGCTCCCGTCGGATTGTGTCAGTCAGATCCTTCGACTGCTGACTTCGACCACACGCATCGTAATGCATTGGCGGACTGCAGCAGTAGATGCGGTTTGGACCGCAACCGACAAGCTGTCAGTTGCGGTCCGAAACGCATTGTAATAAGGCCCTAAAAGCTTACAATGCTGTGGAAAAAACCAACATATAGAAGTGGTTTGTAACAGCCCGTTGCTTTAGCAAGGGTTGACTTTCTGTCAATCGCATCAGCTTGTTTCAATTCAATATTTTTTCTTCGTATTCTTGTGTTTGTTTATCTTCCTCTTCAACAAAGTGATGGAAGGAAAACCTGAACTAAACTCAGTGAATGGAGAAGGCTGAGAGCCACATCCCATACCATCCCATACCATCCATCGCTTGTCATCTACTATGCCACTCCAGACAGAGATTAATGGGTAAAGAACTGTGGCCCGGCCTATGACTCTGAGTGAACGCTATTGGCTGAGATGAATTGAAACCCTCTTTGATTGCTTTGCTGTTTAGTACTCCCATTGATTTTCTTTTGTAAAATGTCTTTGTCTTCAGGTATTTCTGTGAGTAGGCTGCGACTGGACTTTAAGGTGTTGGTGATGTGTCTGTTCTGATCCTGAATCGAAGGGTCGAAGAAAGTGTGTGCTAGGGTCTTACTTCATCTAATATAAGGATGGTAAATATTGGTCTGGGATATGACGGCCTATATCAGACCTTAAGGATAAACATTGGCTAAGTAAATTGCTGCCATCCAAGTTTATTGTACAGCCTGTAAATTTGTTATGGATTAGGAACTCCTGGTCAACGTTTAATCATATGTGTTGAGCTGGTGTACAGTGCCGCTGAAATACCATGTGTGCTTACTGGTAATTCTATGTGTGTTGTTTGCATAATTTACACAGCCTAGACCAGCACGTGCCGTTGCTCGGTGTTCTTTGTTTATCATCTTTGTTTTCTACGAGACGTTGAGCTTGTCTGATCAACCCGAGGGTTTGAGAAAGGCATGTTATTAGGCTAAAGATTTGTCGCCCAATTCTAATATAGTGTTTGGCATAGATAAAGATAAGCATACCTAGGTCAGAAATCCATTCTGAACACTGGGTTTCAAGAGTACAGATCTGAAATGGGCCCATGTTGTCTTGGGATGATTAGCTGAGGCATAGTGCTGCCTGGCGACTGTGCTAACTATTGCATAGAGTGAAAACAGGTATTAGATGCAACTTTATTACAGGTTTGTAGAGAAAGGTAATAGGCTACGAGGAGCCATGAATCAGTATAGAGAGCTTTATCATCAAAATTGTTTATGCAAAATCAATACTTCATTCCATAAACAACGTAATTAAAACCTCTCCACAATAAAAATGTAATCAGTGTAAAATGTTTATTGTATTATGTCAGTAATTATTCTCCACCTGTCTAATGTGTTAACACATTACATAAGAATGAATATCAGTTTGTAATATAATTTCTGGAAGTCTACTTACACAATTCTGTAACTCAAGTATTCATTCCAATGCACTGTCCATCTTCTCGTATACAAGGCTTGCTGCACCTGATAAACTCCTATGCACATTTCCTAATCCTCCTCAATTCTTTTTTGTAACAAAATACTTAGGGCCAGATTTACATAGGTTCTGCATCTGATTCACATTACCTTTTCAATACAGATCTGATGCAAAATCCTTTTTCGTATCTTCAAAGCAATGCAAACAGCACCAACTCAACTAGTAACCATCACAATCTAACAAGTTTGCCAATTCAGACCATCCCAGGCCCCTAAAGCTGTAAGAATGGCTTGGACGGCAGGTATCAGTCATTGTTAATGTATATTCAATTAACAAACAGCTGTGCTCATCCCTACTTTTGCAGGCAGTGGGACCATGTGGCAAACGGTCATATGAGATGGTGCGGACATTTAAGTGCGAGTGCTGAGCCCCAGAAACCACTGGCTCAAATTAAGCACTGATTTAAAACCTGTACTACGCAGATGCTACTGTTTGCTTGTAGCACTAATAAGAAGACATTCTCTCATACAAGAATCCCCTGGGGTTCAAGTCTATATAAATGCCTATGGATCAATATGGTATGATATGGTACGGTATGGGCGGGTACGGTACAGTACAGTATGGCATTGTACGGTACGGTATGGTACGGTATGGTACGGTACAGTATGGTACGATACGGTTGGTATGGTATGGTACAATATGATACAGTATGGTACAGTATGGTATGGTCATACATCACTGTCAGCTAGCCCCTTCCAGTAGCACTATTCACCACAGCCACACAAAGGGTTTTTAGGTTTCGCCTGGCGTTTACTGCGCAAGCAGTATCGCGCAGGCGAAATCTTTTGATTTTCAGTACGGGGCTTTAACCCGCCTCTCTCTTCCATTGGCTAGCTCCATAAATGGAGGCTAGCCATTGGAAGAGAGATCTGTCCGTAATTCTCAGAGCAGATTCGTGGGCGTTCCGGTGATTTTTTCTCGGTCCGCCCCTTTGCGAACGTCATGCAGCAGTGGGTGTTGTTTTATTTTTTTTCCCCAGGATGTTTGCGGCCGCCATTTGTTTCTAGGAGCTGGGGGGGTGGGTGGGTTCACGTATTGGCTTGTTTCTTTTACTTTGAAACAAGCTTGTTTCAGTTTTGGCCAAGGCAATTTCTCCCCGTCCCTTCCACCCCCCTCCCATTCTGATGCCTTCTCGCTCGTCCGCTGCCCCCCCCAGCCCCCTCCTGTCTTCAAATGCTCCTTTCTTCAACAAACTCGTCAGGAACCTCCTGCAGCCTCTCCCTGCCCTGCCAGAGCCGAGGACACGCAGCCGCTGCCCTCCAGCCCACCCCCGACTGCTCAAAATGTGTGCCTGAAGTGAGCAGACATTAGGTGTAATGTAGTTTGTGCCTGGCTTGAAAGTTCCGCGTTTAAAGAGCCCGTTTAACTCTGTTACGGACCTGTGATGCCGTCTCACTGTACACCGTGGAAAGGTCCAGCCAGCCACAGCATTTACGGCATTCTACATTCTAACTTTACCAACCAGCTCTGAGCTCTGCCTGAAAACGTTCCCCAAGACCTGTGGTGTGACCGTGCTGTACGCCACACTCCCGAAGGTGCTTTTCATTTGGTGCGCTTACTTTTGTATGTTGCGGAATAGTGCTATGATGGCTGCCACACTCCCGAAGGTGCTTTTCATTTGGTGCGCTTACTTTTGTATGTTGCGGAATAGCGCTATGTTGGCTGCCACACTCCTGAAGGTGCTTTTCATTTGGTGCGCATACTTTTGTATGTTGCGGAATAGCGCTATGTTGGCTGCCACACTCCCGAAGGTGCTTTTCATTTGGTGCGCTTACTTTTGTATGTTGCGGAATAGCGCTATGTTGGCTGCCACATTTTTAATAAACAGAGAGCTGGCTTGCTTTAGAAATGTATTGATAAGGCTGCAGGAGAGCAGGTCCTGAAAAGCGCGGCCCAGATTTATAATGCCCCTTCTGCCCTACCCCCTCTTCCTCCAGCTCCCAAAACCTTATAACTTCCCTGACTGTGAACACATGCTTGGCATAACCTCCTCGTCTGTCTTCCTCTCATCAGTAATAACATGGGGGCGTCGCTGACAATAGTGCAGCAGGTGCGGTGGCACCAGGGTCCAGGGGTAAGAGGGGTCCTCTGCATCCCAATTGTGGTTGCTTTTGCTGCCAAACAAGGGCATGGGGTGTTTCCCAGCTTGCATTGCACCCTTGCTAGGCCCCTGCTTATCTTTTTTGTTCCAGGGGTTTAGACTTAAAATGATTCACGAGCTATAGCAGCCGCTTTCCAATTATTGACCCCACTGTAGTGCCATATAAATGGGCGATGCACGCGGCGCTATAAAAAGTTCCAGGTGAATGAGTCAGTGTTGCAATGCCTTATTTGCCGCTAGTAAACCATCACATGGCCCGGGCGTAGGGATTTGGGAGCGTGCTGGCAACTCTTCCCTAATTACTCAGAAATGATTAGTGGGCGTTGCATAGCGACCTTTTGAGGACAATGTGTGTTTCATCCCCGGACCGTGGACCATGAAAATAATTACAAGTATGGAAGCCAAAAACCCGAATCAGAATGGCGGCAGTGGCAGGCTTGTCCACACCGTCCATCGACTCCATTGTCCCTGCCTGTTTCTAGATAAGACAGAGCCGGCGCGCGACGTCACCTCGTGAACAAATCGTCTACCAGGGTAGCTCATGGGGTTGTAGGACTTCTACCTAACGTCTGTGAAAAACGCACATCCATGGTTGACACAGGATGTGACTAGACGGGTCTGCTAGCCCTGATTGGCTCTTAATGTCTGGTGGACACTTGACATTACTGCCGCCACACTAGGGTGCTCTAAACAAGGATTGGATGAAGCTATCCACCTTTCTCTGTGATTGGCTGTGAGTGCCGGCAGTCACCTTGGATAGGACAGGGCATGCACCGCTCTGCAAACAGCAGCACAGCCTGCATTTTTGTGGCACTCTTTAAGAGAGCAAATTGTGTTCTTGTGCTGATCATTTGTAGCCTGGAGGCCTGTTTCAAGTTGACAGCCAGAAGCTCGAAGTATGCCTGAAAAGACAGGATATTTTAGGATATGTAAGCTTGAAACCTGCTTGCATCATCACTCACTGTATGTCACTCTACATGCCTCCCCGGAAATCCAATCTGCATCCAGTTGCAGGATTCCCGGAGACTGTCCGCATCCCTTCTACTTCACCCTGTGGGCCCCCTTGCTCATCTTCCATATTTGACGGATATTCACTCTTTACTACTCACTCTTTAATATACACTAACTACTCAAACTTTACTACTCGTACTTTAATACTCACTCTCTAAAACTCTCTATTACTCACTACTACTTACTCTAATACTCACTTTCTCATACTCTTGTCACACTATACTAATCACTCTCTACAACTATAATAACTCTATAATACTCACTCTACTACTGTCATCACCAGCACTCCCTACTACTGTACTACTCATTCTCTAATACTCACTCTCTACTACTCTACCATCAAATAACTATAATACTCACTCTCTACTACTAACTCTAATACAACTCTTCACTACTCACAATTAAAAACATTAAGTTATTGTCATTATCAATTAGATGCCATGTACTCATCAGATTTAGACAACAACATATACAAGAAAATTTGTCATGAGCAATGACAAAAGCTCTAACTTTTACAAAAGCGAAACCGTTGCATTGTAAATGCTTGTTGATTCTGGCAGCGCCCTTCGGAATCCCATCTTGACAGGACCGTCAGGAGTGCACAGTGAGATTCCATTTGGCTGAAGCGCTCGCCTCTGCAGTACGACAGACGCTGCTAGCTCTCGAGTCTCGGATCCTCAGCAGTCATTCACCAACTGCACACAATGAACAATAGCTCAATGCTAACGTTTTTAAACAGGAACTTAATCACGGAGGACAGCTCACAACACAAAAGGCAATTACCAGAAGATAACCATAGTGTTTCCCTGTATTTGGAGAACAAACAGCCAAGGAGGGGTGAGCTGGTGACTGAGAAGCCTTTAATGTTCATCGGAATATGGCACTTTCTGCGCAGCAGAATCAGGGTGTGTCTTGGGCACAGCTTACATGGGGATGGGCACATACACACGCACAGACAAATATTGAGGCATGTGCTCTTCCACATGCATGCAGCTGCACACGCACAAAACACACACATATATATCACATATATAGATATCTTTATATACAGATATATATAGATAACTTTATTTATATACAGATATATAAAATATATATATACATGTATATATGTATACAAACACACAAACATGCAGACACACATACACCGTGCGCATGCTCGTGTACAAATCCACATACATAAACATTCCCAGAGACGGTCTTCCCTCACAAGCATACCAATGCATGTACACAAATATGGAGGTAAGTGAGCCAACAAATTAACAAGGAAAGTCGAGCCAGACCCAGGCCAAGGGTGTGGCTCAGCTATTAGAACCCATTAAGTCCTGAAGATTTTTGCTATGTAAATCATACAACAAACATCACATGAAACATGACAAAGTCTATTCAAAAAGTGTATGTCTTTAACATGTGGCAGCTTTGACATTAATACTGCACATTATAGCGCTGCACTGAGAAGTACCTATTAAAAGTGATAGTTTTGTACAACTGGTAGTCTCAACTCACATTTTGGAAAGTACTTTTATACGCAATATTGAAGAAAAAGAAGTTTTGGTGATATAAAATATTTACCCTAGATCACACAACTTAAATGGGGAAGCAGCAATTTATTCAGGTTTTCTGGTTTCACTTTGTACAAATTAGCCAATGGGTAACTATTTCTCTTCCTTCACCCAAAGGTAATGGAGTGATGTACATGATCACCGGGAACAGATTTAAAACGCTGTTGGAACTACGCATGCCTTTCCAATGCAGGCTTTACAACGCATGCGTCTTTATCAAGCATACCTTTATCATGCATATTTTTACAACGAATATGCATATATATATATATATATATATATATATATATATATATATATATATATATATATATATATATTACATAGGTAGTTTTAGTTAGTTATTAGTTTTAGTTAGGACATAGAAAAAACATTTTTTGACTTGGCTATGTATTTGGCGCCATTTGATGAATCTAGCTGAAAGTTAAAAAAAAGGGTCAAGTTGGGTCTTTTGTACATGGAACTTTCGGGGTGATCCGTTCAGGCAAGGGCTGAGAAAAAAGGGGGACCCAAAAAAAGTAAAAAACTATAACTCGTACCTTAAGGTACCTATAACTCGCAGCATCTCCATGCACTGCCAATTACCCCAGATATTACATCGCTCATGACAACTTCTATGACAGCACTGATAATATCACTGTAACATTTGCAGAAAAACTATTGATGAGAAAACTGTGCATGCTGAGAGTGTGAATTATAGTTACCTTAGGGCACGACTTACAGTTACTTGAATTAACTCTAACTATTAAAGCTGAATTTCTATGGTTGTGCACGTGTAAAATCTGAACCTAACTATAACATCTCTGTAACCTTTGTTTTTTATGTGTATGTATATATATATGTATATATATATATATATATATATATATATATATATATATATTTATATATATATATATATATGTGTGTGTGTTTATAACATGCACTGGTGTTGTTAGGGTTCAGGGTGGGTGTGGGGTTTTGAGTTGCAAGGGTATTTTTAGGGTTTAGGGTGCGTGTGGGTTTTTGGGCGGCAAATGTAATTTTAGGGTTTAGAGCAGAAATGGGTTTTTGGGTGGCAATGGCACTTTTACGGTTTAGGGTGGTTATGGGTTTTTTGGCAAGGGTAATTTTAGGGTTTATGGTGGGTATGGGTTTTTGGGTGACAAGTGTAATTTTAGGGTTAATCCTTTCCGTACTTTGGATGGCCGGGAGCCGTCCGATGTCACGGTGGGCATGTGCGTCGGACGGATCCCGGCCATCCTAGCACCCACCCACGGGGGAAGCGCTGGAGCTCCCTTTGTGGGCTCCCCTTAATGTTGCTCCCACCGGGGAAGGCAGGGGAAGCGATTCCACTGCCCCCCATCCCCTCCATGTCATCTGATGTCATTACATAATACCGAACGCGCTGGAAGCCATTTGCTTCCAGCGCGTCGGAAAGAGAGGAGGTGAGTTTCTCCTGGGGAGGGGGGATTTTAACACAAGAGGCATCAGGGGAAAGGAAAGGGCTTTCCTTTCCTCCAATGCCTCTTTTCGTGCAGCAGGAGTGCCCACTAGACACCAGGGATTTTTTTTCTTAAATATAAAAGTGATTAACTGTTTGCAGGGAGCGGGCCCTTAGGCAAGGGTCGCTCCCCTTTGGGGGCAATGTTTTTGGCTATGTCTGCCCCCCTGGGGGGGGAGATCTGGCCATTTATTAAAATAATTGTGCCCACTAGACCACCAGGGATTTATTTGTGGGGAGTGGCCCCTTGGGTAAGGGTCGCTCCCCTTTGGGGAGCATTATTGTGGTCGTTTCTGCCCCCCTGGAGGGCAGATCAAACCATATTGTTTTTAATTCTGCCCCACTAGACCACCAGGGATATTTTTGCGGGGAGCAGCCCCTTGGGCAAGGGTTGCTCCCTTTTGGGGAGCATTATTCAGCTGTTTCTGCCCCCCTGGGGGGCAGACCGGACCATTAAAAAAAGAATTGTGCCCACATATGTTCGCAGGGAGTGGTCCTTGGGCAAGGGTAGTCCCCCTTTGGTGAGCATTATTTTGGCTGTTTCTGCCCCCCGGGGGCAGATCGACTGAATTTTTTTAACACTTTGTGTGGCCCACCAGGCCACCAGGAGTTTCTGTTTTTTGGGGGGATGTTGGAGAGCCACCCCTAGGGCATGGTTGCACCTCTTTGGGGAGCCTTATTTTGGCCATTTCTGCCTCCCTGGGGGGCAGATCGGCAGATCGGCTGATTTTTAAAACATTTGTGTGGCCCACTAGGCCACCAGGGATTTCTTTCTTTTAATTTTTGGATGTTGGGGAGCGACCCGTAGGCAAGTGTTACTCCCCTTCGTGGGGTGATTCTTTTTGCTGTTTCTGCCAAAGGTTTTCAGGCCCATCTGTCCCCAAGGGGGCCAGAAGCCACTAGACACCAGTTTTTTTTTTAAATAAATGTTGTTGGGGAGTGGGGGATGATTGTGGCCATTTCTGCCCTATTTGGGGGCAGATCAGCCATATGTTTTTAGGCCCATCTGTCCCCAAGGGAGACAGAAGCCACTAGACACCAGGTTTTGTTTTAATGTTAGTGTTGGGGAGTGGCCTTTTGGGCAAGGGTTGCTCCTATTTTACGGGGGTGAATATTTTGGCTGTTTCTTCCCCCCTTGGGGTGAGGATCTTATGCTCTTAGGCTCACCTACCCTTTAGCTTGGCTGGTGGATTGTGTGCGGACTGGTGCATTATTTGCATATGTGATTGTAATGTTTTATTTCTCCTTTTTATTCTAGTGCAAAGCTTTTGATTCTTGACTGTGGTTTTGGCAGTGGTGTTCTGCAGTTTTGAGTTGTTGCATTTATTTGGTAAGAGAAACATTTTTGTTGTGTTTACTCCAAATGAGTATTATTGTCATGCATGAACACATTTTTTGTAAGAGGTGTCATGATGGCAGCATATTTAGTTAGTGTTTTGGGCATGAAATTCTTTCCGATGTGTTTTGCATTGTCTTATGTGTAATTTTCTTTTTCTTTTTTAGTGAGATAGTGTTGATCCTTACTGTGTCTGTGCAGAGTAGGTGGTGGTGAGTCTAGCTGCTTCTGGCAAGTGAGTGGTATAGCTTTGTGATAAAGCCACATTTTGTTTATTTTACAAAGTGTTTGTTGTTGTTGACTTGTTTGACAAGTTACCTTTATTACTAAGGATTATGGCTAGCCATAGAATTACTGCTCAGCAGGTGTTTGGTATGCTTTCTGAATCTTCCACTGAGCAGGATTATGAGATTGGCAGTGCGTCTGAGAGAGAGGAGGGATTGTAAGATTCTGTCAGTGAGTCTTCTTTCCATGAGGAATCATCTGATGATGAAGCTACTCTCAGTGCGGATGAAGTGCCTGTTTTAGAGGACACTGATGTGTCCATGGTGCAGCAAGAGACATCGGGCTTGCAGCCTGGGATGCAAGGCTTCCCACTGGAAGTGCTGGACTCTGGGTTGATCCAAACATGGTGCAGCCGGTGTTGCCTGCCTTTAGTGGTGATGCAGGGTATAGAGTGGATTGTGATTTTTTTTTGCCTCTCCAGTTTTTTTCAGTTGTTTATGGATGGTGTATTTTCGGCTGAGATTGTTGAGCAGACTAATTTGTATGCTGAACAGTTTTTGAGGGACAACAGTGCCAGACTTAGGCCCGCTCTAGAGCTACACGGTGGACTCCCACAAATCTGGATGAGATGAAGAAGTTTTTGGGTTTTACTTTTTTGATGGGCTTGATAAGGAAGCCGTCCATGGCTTCATATTGGTCTACCAGTCCCTTGATGCCAACGGCCATTTTTCCTGCAATTATGAGCCGTGATTGGTAATTACTTTTGCTTCAGATGCTGCATTTTGTTGATAATGCTTTGGCATTGCCACAAGATCAACCTGACTTTAACCGTCTTTTTAAGATTCGGCCTGTTCTTGATCACTTTGTAGATCGATTTTCAGAGATCTATACTCCAGGGAAAGAAATAGCTGTTGTTGAGTCTTTGGTCCTGTTCAAGGGCCATTTGGTTTTTAGACAATACATCCCTAGCAAGAGGGCACATTATGAATTAAGATGTATATGTTGTCTGAGAGTAGTACAGGATATGTCTATAATTTCCGGGTGTACACTGGTAGGGATTCCACTATTGACCCCCTGGTTGTGCGTCCACTTTTGGAGTTTCAGAGAAAATTGTGTGGGGTCTTGCTAGAGGACTGTTTAACAAAGGTCACAATTTGTACCTTGATAACTTCTACACTGCTATGCAATTGTTTAAGGAATTGTTCAAAGTGGACACTTTTCTTGTGGCACAATCCGCTCTAACCATAAAGGTTCCCCAAAAGAGCTTGTTTGCAAAAAAGCTTCAGAGGGGACAGTGCAGTGACTTGCGTAGTGAGGAACTGCTAGCTGTGAAATTTGTGGAAGGAGGGCTTTGTACATGCTGACTATCATCCATGATGACAGTAGTTCACCTGTGACTATTTGGGGTCAGGTTGCTGAAGTGCGCAAACCTGTGTGCATTGTAGACTACAATAAGCACATGGGTGGTGTTGAAAGAATAGATCAGAGGTTGGAACCTTACACTGATGTTCGTATGGCTTACATTTGGTATACGATGTTGACCATCCTTCTCTTCAATTTAGCAACTACGTAATGCTTTTGTTGTGTTCAAGGAGTATTCTCCTGGGTCAAAGATTACTTTTGTTCAGTTTCAGGAGTATGTGATAAACAGCATTGTAGTGGAACAGGCAATTGTTCGTAGAGTTGGAGTGGTGGGGGATGTGGCTGGATTGAAAGATCGCCGCTTTCATGATTTAATTCCTTCCACGCCCCAAAAAACAATCCCTGTAAGAGATGTAGAGTCTGTTTGTGAAGAAGTATGCAGAAGGAGAGTTGTATGCACTGTGCTGATTGTCCTTCTAATCCTGGGCTGTGTGTGCCCACATGTTTCAGAATATATCACACTCAAAAGAGTTTTTGGGTGCATCTGTGAGTCTAATAGTGTATTGCCTGGTCTGTATGGTTTTATATAGTTACTGTTCAGATTAATCTTTGGCGTTATAATGATGTGTTTAGTTACCGCTGTTGTTTTTATAGTTAAGTTTTGTATCTAGTTCCAATTGGTTTGTGTTTTCTTTCTTGTTAAAAAAAAATTGATGACGGTGTGCGTGGACTGGCGCTTGGCTGGCTGTGTGTGTGGGCTGGTGCTTGGCTGGCAGTGTGTGGGGGTTGGCGCTTGGCAGGCGGTATGCGTGGGCTGGCAGTGTGTGTGGGCTGGTACTTGGCTGGCGGTGTGAATGGGCTGGCATTTGGCTGGCAGTGTGTGAGTAGTGACTTGCTGCTGGTCAATACACACTCTGCTAGTCAAACGCCACTGCATACACTATGTGAACCACCAGCCGGTGTGATTTCTGTGTTAGTCATATGGGCGTATGAAAGTGATGGGGCCTTGAATGGGGCTGTCTGTTGATGTGAATGTTGTAATGTGCTGGGCCCGCAGCTGGCAGTGTCATGTATGAAAGGTGTGTGAATGGCCTGTAAAGACGTTGGTGTCTAGCCGTGGCTTTACAGCTTATGAGCTGTGAGTCACTGG
Organism: Lissotriton helveticus; assembly: GCF_964261635.1. Taxonomy (NCBI): domain Eukaryota; kingdom Metazoa; phylum Chordata; class Amphibia; order Caudata; family Salamandridae; genus Lissotriton; species Lissotriton helveticus. Next base: position 1,347,277,271 of record NC_136059.1, read on the forward strand.
TTCAGGTTTTTAAGCTTTTAAATATTAACAGTGCATTTGCTTTTTTAAAAATCTCTTGTTAATAGAATTTTACGCTCTGAACCTTCACTCACCCTTGTGCCAAATCCAATCAGTATGTGTGAGTACTTAAGAAATTATTCATTTTGAAGTAACATTTGTTTTTTTCTGTCTCTCTCTGCCAAGGGTGTGCATTGTCTCCACATTGTCTGTTGATGTGAGTGTTGTAATGTGCTGGGGTCACAGCTGGTGGTGTGAAATGATGTCAAGTATGAAAGGAGTGCATTTCCTTTTTGTAAAATCTCTTGTTTATAAAATATACATTTTGAACCTTTCACTCACCCTCGGGCCAACTCCAACCAGTATGTGTGTGTACTTGAGGAACAGATGGAAAAGCAGTCATATTTGTCTCATGTGTCTTTCTGAGCTAAGTAAGGTGTAGTCTGTCGCTATGAAAAATTTCCAACTTTAGATATTTCTGTAGCCAAAAAAATGGGGAGTGCTGGGTGGTGTGCCTCTCATGGATCCCAACACTTGTTTTTTAATCACAATGACATGCAAACCTCAAAATGTGACAGAACCTGGTGCGAGCCATACAAGTCACCCCATCCTGGATTCCCCTGAATGTCTAGTTTTCAAAAATGTATAGGTTTGCCAGGTGTTCCTAGGTGCTGGCAGAACTAGGGTTCAAAATCCACAGCTTGGCACTTTGCAAAAAAAGGATCAGTTTTCATTGTAAAAATGTGGTGTGTCCACGTTGTGTTTTTGGCCATTTCCTGTTGCGGGCACTAGACCTACCCACACAAGTGAGGTACCATTTTTAACTGAAGAAATACGAGGTGGGTGGAATTTTGTGGATCCACGCAGATTCCAGAACTTTCCATCACAGCAATGTGAGGAAAATGTGTTTTTTTTTTTTTACAAACTTTGAGGTTTCCAAAGGATTCTGGCTAACAGAATCTGGTGAGAGCCAGACAAGTTACCCCATCCTGGATCCCCCTGGGTGTCTAGTTTTTAAAAATGTATAGGTTTGCTAGGTTTCCCTAGGTGCCGGCAGAGCTAGGGCTTAGAATCTACAGCTAGGCACTTTGAAAAAAAAGGGTCAGCTTTCACTGTAAAAATGTGGGGTGTCCAGGTTGCGTTTTGGGCCATTTCCTATCGCGGGCACTAGACCCACCCACACAAGTGAGGTACTATTTGTATCGGGAGACTTAGGGTAACACAGAATTGTAGAGCAACTGTTATTGCCTATTGACTTTCGATGCATTTATGCCTTCCAAATGAAAGACAATGTGTAAAAATGAAGTCACTTTGAAAAATGTACTATATTTCACATGCTAATATGGGTACTCACAATTTTGGAGATGTGCAAATAGCCATGTTTCTAAACTCTATATTTTGTCCCAATTTCAGAAATACATAGGTGTCTTTCATCCCGATGTTGTACTGTATATATTTTCCCAAATGAATATCTATGTACCCGGTACACAATTAAAAACCATTGCAAGACGCTGCTCAGTTATTGGTTCTGTGTTTGTCGTGTTCTTGGTGAAGTTTAGGGTGGGTGGGGATTGGAGGTTATGACTAGCCATCTACGATGGTTGGTGGACTGTTTTAGAGCTCTGGAGATGCGTACGGGAATCTCTTTTATCCAGCATCATCCTGCACAACAATGACACCCATATCCTTAAGGGGTGTTGACCTGCTGTGAGGCTCCTGTGGTGAGAGGAGTTATCACATAGCAAGAACCTGCAATTGTTGTTTGGAGAGGCCGAGTGGATGGCGCGGCCGTGCTGTGGATTTAGCCATCATCCCACTCCCTCCGCTGAGCGGAACGGGACCACCAGTGTGACAGACTGGGCACAGGGGTCCTCCTCTCTTCCAGATACTCTATGTGGCCCAATGTAGAGGCACCTGAGTGCCTGACCAGGACTACAGCATAGGGGTGAGTGGGGTCCGTTCCCCCGAGGCTGGAGCCATGACGCCACATTCTGAATATTGTCCCCACACCCCCTACCTAATTACTGCATCCAAGCCACGTGGTCAGTCCCCGGGGCCTCTTACTGAAATACCAGTGCGGAAATGGTGCCCGGAGGCTGTATACGAGCGGTGTGTGAGCCCTGCGGAGTAAGTGCAGTGGCTTTACATATTAGATCTGCACCCACTGTGATGCCTGCCATGACCCTGAGACACTGGGCAGGAGCAGGGTTTTTCTTGCTACTGTGACATCAGGATTCTGCCTGTTTTAGTGACCCACATCCTCACCCTTAGATGGACTATTAGTGCCGTGCAGATTTTCTGGCCCTGCGGATATTGCCTGCATCGCATCTGATTCCCCCCTCAAAAGAGCTGCCTGAGCATGGGGCCTGCATGTGAGATCACACCACGGAACACTATTGCCTATTGTGTGGTTCACATTCTCCGACCCATGCTTTTGCACGCATTGATGAACAGTACGGCCTCATAGAGCGGTTAATACAGGCCTCCCTCTCCTGCTGTGGCTCCCCAGCTACTCTGCACTATCCCCCATTGACAATGCACACTGTGGGCTAAGCCCGGGATCACCGTCATATCCGCCATCCTCTTTTGTGCTCTGAGGTGGGTCTCATATATTACAACTGATTCTACTATGACCCAAAGAACATTAGCTGCACAAGCCACTGACTGAGTTTGCAGCTGCCGCCTGGCCTTGTCACAGGTGCCATCTCTCTCCTGGGAACCCCTAATGAAGTGAGGTGTTGTGCATCCCCAGGATCTTTCCCCTGGATGTTGCCCCATGACATAGAGAGACATCATAGGTCACCTCAAGAGTGCCAGAGTGGCACAGGTATCTGGCCATGACAGTTCTCAGAAGGGTAGTGTACACTCTGACGGGTCGCCAGCCTGTACTTGGACGGACTATATCCCACCCACAATGCCAGAAGCATCTCCAGACAAGCTGAACCTGATCCTACAGGAAATAAGGATTCAAGAACTGCAATAGAAAGCCACATCGGGCCTAGATGTCTGACCTAGGACTGCTCCACGACCATCACCGTAAGCTGTCTGATAGAGTTAAGACTGCGGAAACTGACTGAGCAACTTTGGCTTCACAACAAAGGGCATACAAGGTGGAACTGGAAAACTTACATTCTCAAGTACACCTGCTACATGAGAGAAATGAAGATGCCAAAGGTAGGGCGTGAAGTAACAATATGCGCATCATTGGAATGCCTGAGGGTGCGGACGGCTCTAACGCCACACTTCTTATAGAGGACCGGCTAAAACCAGGGCGGCCACGCAAGGCCTGTCAGATATATTTACTGTAGAACGTGCACACAGAGTGCCCATGCGGTGCCCTCCATTGGGAATGCCTCCACAACACATTGTCACCTGGATTTTGAACTACAAGGATTACTGAGGATTGTACACGATCAGTGTACCTTGTTTTTTGACACCCCAGAGGCACAGTGGGGATGGTTGGAGACACACTACCCCAATGCCGAACAACCCCTATCCTCTGAGAACCAAAGTGACTCTTCCCGGCTCCCCCCTTGATGCCGTTAAGGACACACTGGGTACTGCCTTCACCAATTATTTTGCCAGTAACTCCGCCACTGCCTTTACTCTGCCCTGATAGAGCGGGAAGCGCTCAAATTGACAATATGGGGGTGTTCATCGCAGCAATATCGGGGGCACGACACACAGTTGTATATGACCTTATCCACACTGAAACATGACTCGGGTGTTGGAGCGCGAGGGGATGCATGATGTCTCCAGTGCAGATGAACTGCAGGACTGTCGCATCCAGTATGCAGAACTTCTGGAACGTCTGAGGGTCGAAGACTATAATACATACTAACAGAAGAAATACACGGAGGGTGAAAAGGCATGTGCATTGCTCACGTGCATGATTCGTCCACCTCTGTCCCACACTCCCATCCTCTCCCTGTGCACAGCCATGGGGCACCGACACACGGCTCAGACAGACATTAACTCTGATTTTAGGGAATATGACACACAGCTTTACGGGCCCAACCTTTCCCCCTCCCCTACTACCATTGCTGCCTTTTGGATGGTTTACAGTTGCCCCGAATGCCAGGCCTCCGCAGGGTTCTCCAATAACTCAAGATGAAAGTTATAGCGTGATAAACAAACTGCCCCACAATAAAACCCCTGGCCCAGGCGATCTCCCCATCGAATTTTACACCACTTATGCTTCCCGCCTTCTCCCACATTTGGAAAGACTGTATAAGAACTCTCTGGATTCTGGCTCCCCTCCTCCATCAGATGCCATGCCCTTGTTACGTCCTTACTTAAACCTGGCTGTGATCCAGAAGACATCTCCTCCTACAGGCCTCTGTCCCTATTGACGACTGAATACAAACTACTCAGCTAAGTGCTGGCTCCCAAACTACTCACCCTACTACCAGACCGGATACACTCAGACCAGAATGGGGTTGTCCCACACTGTAGCACCTCATTAAACATTAGAAGGCTATACTAGGTTATAGAAGGAGCTAGGGACACCTACCCTGCGGCGGGCTGTCTCTTCCTCGAACTACGGTAGGAATTTGGCACCTTATGATAGGACTATGTTTGCCACCCTCACCCTCATTCTATTGACTTATATTGAATGGATTAAACTCCCATGGCAAGAGCACGTAGGGGACCTAACGCTTCACCCAGATATCCCATCTCCTATTGCACTAGGCAGGGGTGTCTACTGTCTCCACTCCTTTTTGTACTAGTGATAGAGCCACTAGCTCTATCACTAGTACAACAGTCGGTGGCCAAATGGTGTATTTTGAAAGTTCCCCATCAATATGCTGTTTCTCAGTATGCAGATGACATGATCGTATATGTACGAGACCTTACTATGGACCTCATGCACCTAGTCTCCCTGCTTACATCGTTTAGGGATCTCTCTGGCATACATGTAAACCACACCGAATCTCATGCTTTTGCCTTCTGAGAATGCCCCTTGGGAGACACCCTGCCATTAGGCTCACACACAATAACCATAGCACCACTTACGTTTCACTACCTTGGGAAACAGATATACAGGACTACCGCAGATCTGCTGGATGGTACTCTTATCAAGACCACTGGCTCTCTCTGTTCGCAAGTACGGTTCTGGGTCACACTGTCCATCTTGGTGGTGGGCAGCCTAGCACTCTAAAAAATGATGATGCTACCCTATCTTTCATACTTTTTTGTAAATCTGCCTGTAGTAATTACAGTGATCTGTAGTACTTTACTTATTGATCTGATCTGGGGACTGGACAGGTGTAGAGTGTGCCTGGCCAAATTACAGTTGCCACCACTGGGGGGGAGTCAGTGAGCACCCCTGACTTTCTGGTTTATTGTTATGCAGGCCAACTGTCTTCCTGGCTTGCAGCGCACCACCTAACTAAAACAGACTTTAATCCACATATGTTCCGAACAGGTAAACTGCACATGCTGTTGCTACTGACACTACTCTTAAGTAATGCACTCACTTTTTGGAAGCAGGCCCTGAAATACACGGCAACCCCAGCCATGTATGCACCCAATAAACAATTGAAGGGATTGCTGGCACCGCTGGGTTCACTCACAGCTGCTGGATTAGAACCCTGGGAGTTGTTGGGTATATACACAAGAAGGAACATGTTTTTTGACCGAGGGCGTGCAACAAACCAGGACCTTGTCCATACCCTGGGAATGCCAAAATCCCCCTCCCTCACTCATGCTAATGTTACTCGTTATATTCATATGCACTGGGCACCAAAGGGGATGGAACTGGGAGCAAACTCTTTCACACAAGCAATATACAAGATGGGCACTGGCTGTCACCTTGTGAAGTGAAATTTTTCGTGAAAGAGTCACTCAATCCCTTTATCAAATGCTTGATAACCCGAAACGTGTTCCCCATTCCAAATACAATCTTACACGCATAGAGTCTGAAGCCCTAAAAACACTCCAGTCAGACGAAAAAATTGTCATCCGCGAAGCTGATAAAGGGGGAAACGTAATTATCATGGACAAGGATGATTATATGAATGAAATTTCCCGTCAACTCTCTGATTCCACCTGTTATACTAGACTTGGTTTTAACCCCACTGAAGAACTCACATCTCATATAAATATGAGACTTACAGAATGGCGAGAGATAGGTTTGCTTAGTGTTGAGGAGTGTCAATATTTGACAGTAACAACCCCTTCCTTTCCCTGTATTTATATACTCCCCAAAATTCATAAGGGAGGCCCCTTTCCACCTGGCCGTCCCATCATTTCGGGAGTCAATTCACCCACAGAAAGACTATCCGAGTATGTGGATACTTTCATCCAGCCCATGGTACAAAATCTTCCGGCCTACTTGAGGGACACTAAAGATATATTGGGCAAACTGGAGGGTTTTGCTTGGACGGATACCTTACATCTCGTCACCCTAGATGTAGTTGGGCTTTACACCTGTATCAAAAAAGAATTTGGAATAAGGGCCCTGGAAACCTTCCTGGACAAACGTTCAGCAGACCACATGTTACATAATGGTGTCCTCCTCGAGATGACAGAAATCATACTGTCCAAAAACTTCTTCTTACATGATTCGACATGGTACCACCAAACACAAGGGACTGCGATGGGTTCCAGATTTGCTCCCGCTTACGCCGGCCTATTTATGGGCTGGTTTGAGCGGGAGCATGCATGGGGTCGCCACGCATCCAGGTGGATGAATAACATCATCTTCTGGGGTAGGTACATCGATGATGTGATCATGATCTGGGATGGACCTACCCCGGAACTTTTGGATTACTTTGGCTACCTCAATGATAATCCTTTCAATGTTCGCTTCACGATGACACACAATCAGAAATCCATCGACTTTCTTGATGTGAATTTCTTTGTAGAGAACAATAAAATCCAAAGCTGCACTCATCGCAAGGCGACTGCCTGCAATAGCATTCTACACTATGAGAGCGCACATCCCCGGCATGTAATCGAGAACATCCCGTATGGGGAAATGATTAGGATGCGCCGGAATTGCAGCACGGAGGACTCTTTCCTTCATAATATCCAGGAGACTGAAAAACGATTTCTTGAGAGGGGTTACCCCAAAAAAATCTTGGAAAGAGCTAATAAAAAAGTCAAAAACATATCAAGACAAAGTAATTTAGCACCTAAAACTAGACCAACAAACAGTAGCAGACCCCTTTCATTTAACACACAGTTTTCTGATCAGAGCAGCAAAGTTTTCAACATTTTAAGAAAGCATTGGCACTTGATTGCGGATATACCGAGCCTTCAGGATTCGATCACCAGGACACCCAAAATATGCTACAGGAGAGGAAAAAACCTCCGTAACATCCTGTGCCCAAGCTATATAGAATCTAAAAAGCGGACTAACTGGCTAACCTCCCCCGCCAAAGGATTCTTCACATGTAGCGATTGCAACATGTGTGCACTGGGTAGAAATAGAACTAAGGAATTCTGTTTCAATACAAACAAATCCTACACAATAGATCACCTGATCAACTGCAATACCAAATATGTTGTTTATGTTTTGGGGTGTGGCTGCAACAAGATTTATGTTGGTAGCACCAAGAGAGCTCTAAAGGTCCGCATCCAGGAACATGTCCGTGCAAGACGTAATGGTGACATGAGGTACCCCATGTCCTATCACATGCAGGAATATCATGAAGACACAGATAACATGTGGTTTATGGGAATTGATCATCAACCCAACCACCCAAGAGGAGGTAACAGGGAACTTGCATTAAGACAAAGGGAGGCGGGCTGGATATGTAGACTACGATGCATAGAACTCGGTCATAACACCGAGGATGAACTACATCATTTCCTTGCTTAGCCCGCTTGTTCAGTTTCCCTTCTCCCCTCTGCTTATGCCCGCCATATAGGTGATGTCTCTCCTTGTGCATTTAAACAAATTTAGGATGATATGTCCCTATACTCTGTAAGAAGATCCAAATTTTGAACCGTCAATTTGTAAATAGAGAACATGTAAATGTCGTATTCCTTTTTGTTCTGCATTCAAACAAATTTAGGATGACATGTCCCTATACTAGGTTAGAAGGCCCAAACATTGGACTGTCAATTTGTAAATAGAGAACATGTATATGTCGTATTCTTTTTATTTTTATTTTTAAGCACACTTGTGAATAGTTTCACTTATCAATCCTAGTGAACAATGTCACTTGGTTCCCTTCCCTGTTTATCATGGCAGGTACGTAAAAGGTCCCAACCATTGTTATACATCACTGTTGTCTCCCTTCTGTAATTCTGCACCTTGCTGACTTTCTCCTCCTTCCTTCTTACATGAACCAGTCGCTATTTAATTACACGAGGCTTGGGGGCCGTAAAATTGAGCGAGCTATTATTCAGGCTTGGCTCATTCGAGTTAAGGATAGACATCTTGAGCAGACTTGTTTCAATTGGACCTTTTTTTTGTGGTCACAAGGTCTGGTATATTATCATATTTACCCTGACACCAATACCTTTTGTAACGTTTCTCATCGTCCATATACTCTATTGATCCTAGCTTATTTGATTAGGATTAATGAGACTGTATAATTTATGTCCTGTTGTTCCCCCCTCAGGGTTTTATATCTTCTGTTGTAATGTAATCCCATAGCAAAGCCTACTGATTACATTATCTGTGGGAACACAGGCAAAGATGGCCGCCGGATTTCCTTTCCACTTCCTATCCTTTATAATAGGGTTAATATCACCTCTTTATAATACACCCATTCTTCCGTTATAAATTTGATTACTCGTCCCCCTGCTTTAAGTAATTTTATCAGCTAGGACCATGCGTGATCACTTCCGATATCTATAAAGAAATCGGAATCCGTTCTATCACTTTTCGTCGCATTAAAATACTTATAGCATACAGGGCCGTTTATAGTATCCAACCGGCTCACGTGGGTTCTAATAAGGGTGGACACTCACCAGACAACGAGGATTAAGTGGGTAAGGATGTAGATATACATGCTCCTCTTAGCCATTCTAAGATGGCCGCCACCATTTTACAGGCGTTTATAGCGCATTATTGACATCTGGCGCTTCAGCCAGTATCATGCGTGGCCGTTTTTTCGATTAAGATTATTCTCACCGGTTTCCCCTCTTCTTCTTTTTTATTACTTTTATTGTTTTATGTGTTGATAGTATACAGGTCCGATTATAGGACCGACTCTACTATCGCGGTCACTAGGAAGGGCGGACACCCACCAAACAACAAGGAATATGTGGGAAAGATTGTTTATACACACGTTCCCCTTAGCCACTTTAAGATGGCCGCCAACATTACACATACTTTTTTGTTGTTTTCGCGCATTACCGAATCAGACACTACTTTGTAAATCTATACAGAAATGTATGTTAACATATTTTTAATTCATTGGTTACACCCGACTATAACATAACATTATACCTATTCCCTCATTTGCTAGACCTGCTGGTATACAGTGCCTACACCCCTCTCCCATGGACTAATAGGACCTCCAGTCCACCACTAGATCTATAGACCACTCAGGTAAAACTTATTTTATACCAACTTTGGTCTTTGTTGCTTTCCTATTTTAAATACCTTGCATAGAGCATGACCAAACTTTCCTCTTTAATGTTTTTCAGTAGATGACCCAAGACAGGTATACAATTAAGGTGGCAAGACCGTGCTCACCACTCAGGAACATTTGATAAACATTGCCCTCTTCGCCTATTAGCATGTTTACAGTAAGTGGATTGTAGAAAGGGAATATTAGATTTAACGACCGGGGTTTATTGCCCCTCCCTTGTCTGCTACTAACTCGTTTTGAGCATTGAAAATTATATAAATAGACTCTAAGATATTGATTTTTACATTTTTGTGTCCCCGCTAAAGGTCCAAACCTCTTAAATTCGACACTGTTACGAAATAATACACATCAGGAGTAAAGTCTCTGGGAAGGCAATCCTTGGACTCCGGTTCCCTTTACATTATCCTGTCTTCAAAAGCGACGAATTATAGACTCAAAGGTAAATGAGCTGTGCGTTCGGTTTAACAAGGGTATTTGTTGCTGGACGCAGTTGGTTCCTCATCTCACTGGGCCCCATACTATATGGAATCAGTCCACTCCCGATATGGGGTTTCCCTCTTGTTTACTTTGCTTTCTTTTATCAATTTTCTCATCCTTTTTCTTAGTCTGGTCCCTCTCGGTGCTTTAAGTATATACTGCAGGCCCTTTGTATATATCTATCCCCCGTTAGATATAATTTGTTGGGTTGAAATGTAAATACTACAAAATGATCTTTTGCAAATGTAAATAATGTTTATATTTTTTAACGAAATATATTGTTCACTCACGTGTACATATTCCTTTGTTTGGCTGTAACCCCAAGATTACAGATTGTCTGTGGGCTGAGGCCCAAGGATTAATGTACAAAGCTCCATGTCTATCATAGGAAGGTTTTAATTTGTCTGTTGTTGTTTAGATTGTCAGATTGTAAGTTATTCGTTGCACATAAAATTGATTGTATGTATATGTTTTTTACCGACAGCCCTGAAGAAGTCCCGGCTTGGGACGAAACGCGTCGGCTGTTTATGTTTCACTGCAAATTGAAAATTAAAGATTAAAAGAAGACTAACAACATTTCTTCGTGCTACATTTCTTCATTGTGCTTAAATACTTTTTGCACTTATTATCTTATTTGTTGTGGTGCACCTTTGCGGTTGTTTTTTTACCTTGTGAAGTGACTTTACAAAGGCTTGCATACACACTAGCACATTTCCCTCGCCCTCCTCCGGGCTCGGAGGGAAGAAGACCTAGGCAGGGCCCTTTACGACAAAGAGAAGTGCTTTCTCCTTGAAACCCCACCAAAATTCCCTGTAATTCCCGATTAAAATGTATTCAGTTTACACTGCTATACAAAGCTTATTTCACGCCACTCAAGATACACAAAATCTAACCCACTGCACCCTCAGGGTGCCCTAGGTGTCCAGCTGACCGAGCAGACCTAGTGCACATGCTTTGGTCATGTCCTTCCTTGCAAGCTCATTGGACGGATGTACTTACTTCTCTAGAGGACTTGGAATAGACCCCCTAATAGAATTCAACGGAACATTGCCTGCTGGGTTTGTACCTGTGCACCCTTAAACCTCCAAGACACTGTCCCATTTCTTAGATTTTGCACTGTTGACAGATTACTAGACCATGGAAAACCCCTGGACCCCTTTACTTAGACTAGTTAGAATGAGGAAGTTAAGCATTGGGGCACAGCAGAAGAAAAGGCCTCACACAGGGAAGAATACTGTGGGCTCAGAAAGCAACCAATAGCCATGGAATGGGAAGCTCTTCTAAAAAGATTTAGGTCCCAAGTGGAAGGGACCTTCCCACCATTCTGGGAAGGACCAGGACCTTTAATTACACTTCCCGGGCCCCTCCCCCTCCAGCAGACCACTGTGATCGCAATGCATGGGCAAGATGACATGCTCACTCAGTGAGACCCAGACTCCTCGTGGTCTCCTTGCAAGGCATTCTCCCCATCTGCCTCCCGAGTCCCTCTTACCCAACATCACAGTCCGGCCAATTGCATCATACAGAAGACTAGTTGGGGTTAGGCAGGGGGTTATGTTTGGTTGCTTCCTCTTCCCATTTGTCTCCTTGTCTTACTTTTTAGATAAACGAACGTCTTACATATTCTGGGTCCGGAAGTCACATATATAAGTTAAAGACTGATTTTTGGAAATATGTCTATGTACCAAAGTGCTATGCTCTTCTACGCACTGATTACTGGGATGCCATAGTTTGTATCTCCAGCAAGCTGTAATAACCACTGTGAATGCCGATAATAAGTGCTGATATATATTGTTTCCTTATATTGGCTTTTTTCTCTTTCTTGGAAAAATCAATAACATCTGTTTTAACCCCTTCGATGCTGATGACGGAGCGGTTCCGTCATCAGCATCGGTTGGGCTGTGCTGATGACGGAACCGCTCCGTCATCAGTACAGCCCTGGGGGAGAGCGCTGGCGCTCCCCCCCCCTGTGCGGCGATCTTTTTTTTTGCATGGGTGGCAGCGGAAGACTTTCCGCTGCCACCCCCTGGCCCCCCCACGCTTCCTGGTGACGTCAGCGCGCACAGCGCGCGCCGACGTCATCAGGAAGCGCTGGACGCGCTGGAAGCCATTTGTTTCCAGCGCGTCCAGGAATAAGGTTGGTGTTTGCTGCTCCGGTGGGGCGGGGGGGCCGTTTTTCGGTGCCTTGAGGCATCGGGGGGAGGAAACTGTGTTTCCTCTCCCCTGATGTCCCAATGCACGGCATTCCTGGTGCACGGTCGCGCACAGCGTCGCGATCGTGCACCAGGAATGCCCCACTAGACACCAGGGATTGTTTTGTTTGGGCAAATTGTGTGTAGGAAGCGACCCCTTGGGCAAGGGTCGCTTCCTTTGGCTGGCATATATATTTTCAGACTTTTCTGCCCCCCCTGGGGCAGATCGGCCGTTTTTTTTGGCCGATCTGCACCCAGGGGGGGCAGAAAAGCCCACTAGACACCAGGGATTGTTTTTGGGCATATTTATTTGTCGAGGAAGCGACCCCTTGGGCAAGGGTCGCTTCCTCTTGGGGCCAAATAATGTTTCAGACTTTTCTGCCCCCCCTGGGGCAGATCGGCCGTTTTTTTGGCCGATCTGCACCCAGGGGGGGGCAGAAAAGCCCACTAGACACCAGGGATTGCTTGTGTTTGGTTTTTTTTTTGTGCAGGAAGCGACCCCTTGGGCAAGGGTCGCTTCCTTAGGGGGCCAAATAATGTTTTAGACTTTTCTGCCCCCCCTGGGGCAGATCGACCGTTTTGTTTGGCCGATCTGCACCCAGGGGGGGGCAGAAAAGCCCACTAGACACCAGGGATTGTTTTTTATTTATAAAGGAAGCGACCCCTTGGGCAAGGGTCGCTTCCTTAGGGGGATAAAATATTTTTCAGACTTTTCTGCCCCCCCTGGGGCAGATCGGCCGTTTTGTTTGGCCGATCTGCACCCAGGGGGAGCAGAAAAGCCCACTAGACACCAGGGATTGTTTTTTATTGGAAAAGGAAGCGACCCCTTGGGGAAGGGTCGCTTCCTAGTGGCCCTAATATTTTTTTAGACTTTTCTGCTCCAGGGGGCCCACGTTTATAATGATTTATAATCTTCCCCCCTTGGGGACAGACACCCCATTTGTGACATACCCTGTGACATAGCATGTTGTAATGTGTGTTGTTTTTGTTTCTTCTAATGTGTATTGGTTTTTTTTCTCTTTAGATTGTTGCAGTGTGCGGTTCTGTTACTGGTGGTTCTGTTGTTCTGCTGTTTCTGTAGTTGCATGTGTTTGGTAAGAGACCTTTTTTTTGTTCAATTGTAATGTAATTGTTTATTTTGCAAAGTGTGTAGTAATACGAGTATGTGTTGTTGCTGTTTGTTGTGATTGTAAAACATGTTTTGCATTTGTTTTTGATGTGTCCTTCTGTAGATGTAAGTTTTTTTTTTTTTCTTTCTAGTGGGATATCGTTGCCTATTTGCTGTGTCTTTGCAGAGTAGGTGCTGGTGAGTGTAGTTGTGTCTTGTAAGTGAATTGTATATTTTTTCTAAATATATTTTTTGGTGAAAAAGTCTTACATTTTTATCTTACTTTGCGCAGTGTTGGGGTTGTTGAGTTGTTTGTGCAGACTCCTTTATTTGTAAGGATAATGGCTAGCCGCCGGATTACTGCTCAGCAAGTTGTTGGAATGCTTTTTGATTCTTCCTCTGACCATGGTCCAGAGTCTGACTCTGATTCGGAGCCAGAGGTGGGAGGTGAAGATTCAGGTAGTGAGTTTTCTCTACACATGGCTTCATCTGATGATGAAGACACTTTGAGTGCTGATGAAGCTACTTTTGGTGTGGATGATGTGCCTGTGGTTGGGGAGGACATTGCTGTGTTTACGGTTTTGGAGGACATGGTTGTGCCTGTGGTTGCGGAGGACAGTGATGTGCCAATTGTGCGGCAAGAGACATCTGGGCTGCAGCCTGGGGCTGCTAGACTTCCAGTTGGTGTTGTGAGACAAGAGTTAGCTGGGCGGCGGCCTGCGGCTGCAAGACTTGGCGATGAAAGTTCTGACCTCTGGGTTGCACCAGGCATGGTGCAGCCGGCATTGCCTGAATTTACTGGTGTTCCAGGGTGTAGGGTGAACACTGAAAACTTTTTGCCTATTGATTTTTTCAAGTTGTTTATGGATGATGTGTTTTTGGCAGAGATTGTAGAGCAGACTAATTTGTATGCTGAAAATTTTTTGAGGGTGAACAGTGCCAGCCTTAAGCCCCACGCTAGAGCTACCTGGTGGACTCCCACCAATTTGGAGGAGATGAAAAAGTTTTTGGGTTTAACTCTTTTGATGGGCTTGCTTAGGAAACCATCAATGGCTTCATATTGGTCTACTAGTCCCTTGATGGCAACAGCTATATTTCCGGCAGTCATGACTTGTGATAGGTATTTGCTTCTGCTGCGGATGATGCATTTTGTTGACAATAGTCTTGCTTTGCCACGAGATCACCCTGATTGTGACCGTCTTTTCAAGATTCGGCCTGTCATTGATCATTTGGTTGATCGATTTTCTGAGATCTTTTATCCTGGGAAAGAAATTGCAGTGGATGAGTCTTTGCTGTTGTTCAAGGGCCGCTTGGTATTTCGCCAATACATTCCTAGTAAGAGGGCACGCTATGGAATCAAACTGTATATGCTGTGTGACAGTGAGACTGGATATGTCTCTAATTTCAGGGTGTACACTGGTAAGGAATCCAGGATTAACCCCCCTGGTTGTCCGTCGACTTTTGGAGTGACTGAGAAAATTGTGTGGGAACTTGGTCGTGGATTTTTTAACAAAGGCCATCATTTGTATGTCGATAACTTCTACACTGGTGTGCGGTTGTTCAGGGAATTGGCCAAAGTGGACACTGTTGCTTGTGGCACAATCCGCTCAAACCGTAAAGGTTTCCCAAAATAACTTGTTTGTCGAAAGCTTGCTCGGGGACAGTGCAGTGCTTTGCGTTGTGAGGAGCTTCTAGCTGTGAAGTTTACAGACAGGAGAGATGTCTACATGTTGACTACAATACATGATGAAAGCACTGAACCGCGGAATGTTTGGGGTCAGGTTGCAGAAGTGCGCAAACCTGTGTGCATACTGGACTACAATAAGTACATGGGTGGTGTTGACAGAGTTGATCAGAGGTTGGAACCGTATGCTGCTCTTCGTAAGGCTTACATTTGGTACAAGAAGTTGGCTATCCATCTTTTCCACTTGGCAACCTTTAATGCTTTTATTGTGTTCCAGAAATCTTGTCCCCAGTCAAAGTTGACTTTTGTAAAGTTTCAGGAGTCTGTAATAGGCAGCCTTGTTTTAGTGGAACAGGCAAGTGTTCCTAGAGTTGGAGTGGTGGAGGATGTTGCCAGATTGAAAGATCGCCACTTTCCTGATACAATTCCTCCTACAACCTCAAAAGACTTTCCCAGTCGGAGATGTAGAGTCTGTTGGCGAAGAGGTTTGCGGAAGGAGGTTCGCATGTATTGCCCCGACTGCCTTTCAAACTCCGGGCTGTGTGTACCTGCTTGTTTTAGATTGTACCACACGCAAAAGAATGTTTGGGAGTATCAATGAGTGGTAAAGTGAACTTGTTGGTCTTTATTCTGTAATAGTTATTGTTCAGTTTCAAAGTTTGTATTTGTGTAGTCTTTTTAGATTTAGTTGTCGAGTTAGTAGATTTGTATCAATTTGCAATTTGTTTTTGTTTCTCTTTTATTTAAAAAAAAAACTTAAGTATGATGTTGGTTTGCGTGTAGTGTCCATTCTCTGACTGTGTGCATGGTTTGGCGCTTGACTGCCGGTGTCTGTGGACTGGTGCTTGTCTAGCAGTGTCTGCGGACTGGTGCTTGACTGGCGGTGTGCGTGGTCTGGTGTTTGGTTGGCGGTGTGCGTGCTCTTGCACTTGCCTGGTGTTGTGTTTGGATTTGTCTTTGGCTGGTGGTGTTCGTGGAGTGGTGCTTGACTGGTGGTGTGTGTGGAGGGGCGCTTGGCTGGTGGTGTGCATGGAGTGGTACTTGGCTGTCTGTGCACGGAGTGGTGCTTGGCTGGCGGTGTGTGTGTAGTGGTGCTTGGCTGGCTGTGTGTGTGGAGTGGCGCTTGGCTGGACGGTGTGCGTGGAGTGATACTTGGCTGTCTGTGCACGGAGTGGTGCTTGGCTGGTGTTGTGTTTGTGGAGTGGCGCTTGGCTGGTGGTGTGTGTGGAGGGGCGCTTGGCTGGTGGTGTGCATGGAGTGGTACTTGGCTGTCTGTGCACGGAGTGGTGCTAGGCTGGCGGTGTGTGTGGAGTGGCACTTGGCTGGTGGTGTGCGTGGAGTGATGCTTGGCTGGTGGTGTGTGTGGAGTGGTACTTGGCTGTCGGTGTGCGCTGAGTGGTGTTTGGCTGGCGGTGTGCATGGTCTGGTGCTTGGATGGTGGTGTGGGTGGACTGGCGCTCGGCAGGCGGTGTGTGAGTAGTTACTTTCTGTTGGTCACTACACACACTGCTAGTTGAGTGACACTCCACACAGTCCATCATTTTGTGTAGTTGCAGTGTCTGAAATGTGGGCGTGTGAAAGTGATGGGCCCTTGAATGGCGCTGTTTGCTGGTGTGAGTGTTGGAATGTGATGGGTCCGCGGCTGGCGGTGTGAATGTTTTGTATGTGTCACGCGTACGAAAGGTGTATGAATGGCCTGTAAAGAGGTTGGTGCCTTGACGTGGCTTTACAGCTCACGAGCTGTGAGTCAGTGGTTCAGTTTATCATACTTTCAATTATACACAGTGTATTTCATTTTTGTGAAATTACTTGCGTATACAATTGTATGTCTGAATCATCACTCACCCTCGTGCCAAATCCAACCAGTATGTGTGTGTGCTTGCGGATTAGATGGGTGTGCAGTAATAATTGTTTTTTTTCTCTTTCTGCAGTAGGGTGTACCTTGCCCCTTATTGTGATTGTTGTTATGTGTTGCTTTTCCATTCGGATGGTGTCAATGGTCTGGTTTGTATCAGGTATGAAAGGTGCGTGAATGGCCTGTAAAACAGTTGGTGCCTTGTCGTGGCTTTACAGCTCACGAGTTGCGAGTCACTGGTTCAGTTTTTATGCATTTATTTATTGACAGAGCATTTCATTTTTTTGAAATATCTTGTTAATAAAATTTTATGTACTGAACCGTCACTCGCCCTCGTGCCAAATCCAACCTGTATGTGTGTGTCTTTGAGGAATAGATAGCCGTGCTTGAATGTTTGACTTTTGAGTAACTCTGTTAAGTTGTGGTATCCTTTTACTCGGGAGAACAAGGGGAACGCAGGGTGGTAGGACTTTTTTGCCGGCACGGCGATCCCACGCCAAAAAGTTTGGAAAATTGCTATTTTTACCTATTTTTAAGGTTTGCAAGGAGTTCTGGGTAGGAAAACATTGGGGGACCCACACATGCCATACCTCCCTGGACTCTTCCGGGTGTCTAGTTTTCAGAACTGTTTGGGTTTGCTACTTTCCAAAGAATACCACCCAGCCCCGGGCCAAAAACTCAGGTGCACCCCCCCCCCCAAAATCAAAGTTATATTGCTTCAGGGTATTTTAAATTCACCACCGTACGATTTGGACCTTTTCCTATTGCAGCCACTATGGCTACCCACGCAAGTGAGGTACCGTTTTTATCGGGAGACCTGGGGGAACGCTGGGTGGGAGGTAATTTGTGTGAGCCCAGTGATGCCACGCTTTCCCAGACTACAACGTGTGAATAAATTGATTTTTTTTCTGCTAAAATTGAGGTTTGCAAGGGATTCTGGGTAAAGGAACGTTGGAGGATCCACGCAAGCCATACCTCCTTGGAAGCCCCCGGGTGTCTACTTTTCAGAAATGTGTGGGTTTGGTAGGTTTCCATAGATGGCTGTCTCGCACGGGGCCAGAAACCCAGGTAACCCCTCTTGCAAAAGCTGGTGAATTTAACAATGGTGAAAATGTTAAGTCCACCAGCTTTTGCAAGAGGGGTTACCTGGGTTTTTGGCCCCGTGCGAGACAGCCATCTAGGGAAACCTACCAATCTCACACATTTCTGAAAAGTAGACACCCGGGGGCTTCCAAGGAGGTATGGCTTGCGTGGATCCTCCAACGTTCCTTTACCCAGAATCCCTTGCAAACCTCATTTTTTGCTTGGAAAAAATCCGTTTTTTCACACGTTTTAGTGTGGGAAAGCGTGGCATCACTGGGCTGACACAAATTACCTCCCACCCAGCGTTCCCCAAGGTCTCCCGATAAAAATGGTACCTCACTTGCGTGGGTAGGCATAGCGGCTGCTTTAGGAAAAGGCCCAAATCATACTGTGGAGACCAAAACATTACCTTTAGCCAAATAATCTTATTTTTTGAGGGGTTCACCTGAGCTTTTGGCCCGGGGCTTGGCAGGCATCTTTGGAAACTACCAAACCCAAACAGTTCTGAGAACTAGACACCCGGGGGAGTCCAGGGAGGTATGGCATGCGTGGGTCCCCCAATGTTTTCCTACCCAGAAACCCCTGCAAACCTGAAATTTTGGTCAAAAAACCCACTTTTCCATACTTTTTTGGGTGGGATCTCGCTGCCGGAACAAATGTCCTACCACCCAGCGTTTCCCTTGTTCTCCCGAGTAAAATGATACCTCACTTGTGTGGGTGGGCCAAAGGCATGTGACTCAGGCTGGGGTGCTTAATTTGTCAAACTTAAATATGACTAAAAACTACTTTTTTCAAAATTCATTTTTGGCGTGTTCTGCTTTGGGGCACCCACACAAGTGAGGTATCCTTTTACTCGGGAGAACAAGGGGAACGCAAGGTGGTAGGACATTTTTGCCGGCATGGCGATCCCACACCAAAAAGTTTGGAAAAGTGCTATTTTTACCTAATTTTAAGGTTTGCAAGGAGTTCTGGGTAGGAAAACATTGGGGGACCCACACATGCCATACCTCCCTAGACTCTCCCGGGTGTCTAGTTTTCAGAACTGTTTGGGTTTGCTACTTTCCAAAGAATACCACCCAGCCCCGGGCCAAAAACCCAGGTGCCCCCCGCCCCCAAAATCAAAGTTATATTGCTTCAGGTTATTTTATATTCACCACCGTACGATTTGGACCTTTTCCTGTTGCAGCCACTATGGCTACCCACGCAAGTGGGGTACCGTTTTTATCGGGAGACCTGGGGGAACGCTGGGTGGGAGGTAATTTGTGTGAGACCAGTGATGCCACGCTTTCCCAGACTACAACGTGTGAAAAAATAGATTTTTTTCTGCTAAAATTGAGGTTTGCAAGGGATTCTGGGTAAAGGAACGTTGGAGGATCCACGCAAGCCATACCTCCTTGGAAGCCCCCGGGTGTCTACTTTTCAGAAATGTGTGGGTTTGGTAGGTTTCCATAGATGGCTGTCTCGCACGGGGCCAGAAACCCAGGTAACCCCTCTTGCAAAAGCTGGTGAATTTAACAATGGTGAACATGTTAAGTCCACCAGCTTTTGCAAGAGGGGTTACCTGGGTTTTTGGCCCCGTGCGAGACAGCCATCTAGGGAACCCTACCAATCCCACACATTTCTGAAAAGTAGACACCTGGGGGCTTCCAAGGAGGTATGGCTTGCGTGGATCCTCCAACGTTCCTTTACCCAGAATCCCTTGCAAACCTCATTTTTTGCTTTGAAAAAATCAGTTTTTTCACACGTTTTAGTGTGGGAAAGCGTGGCATCACTGGGCTCACACAAATTACCTCCCACCCAGCGTTCCCCAAGGTCTCCCGATAAAAATGGTACCTCACTTGCGTGGGTAGGCATAGCGGCTGCTTTAGGAAAAGGCCCAAATCATACTGTGGAGACCAAAACATTACCTTTAGCCAAATAATCTTATTTTTTGAGGGGGTCACCTGAGCTTTTGGTCCGGGGCTTGGCAGGCATCTTTGGAAACTACCAAACCCAAACAGTTCTGAGAACTAGACACCCGGGGGAGTCCAGGGAGGTATGGCATGCGTGGGTCCCCCAATGTTTTCCTACCCAGAAACCCCTGCAAACCTGAAATTTTGGTCAAAAAACCCACTTTTCCATACTTTTTTGGGTGGGATCTCGCTGCCGGAACAAATGTCCTACCACCCAGCATTTCCCTTGTTCTCCCGAGTAAAATGATACCTCACTTGTGTGGGTGGGCCAAAGGCATGTGACTCAAGCTGGGGTGCTTAATTTGTAAAACTTAAATATGACTAAAAACTACTTTTTTCAAAATTCATTTTTGGCGTGTTCTGCTTTGGGGCACCCACACAAGTGAGGTATCCTTTTACTCAGGAGAACAAGGGGAACGCAGGGTGGTAGGACATTTTTGCCGGCACGGCGATCCCACGCCAAAAGGTTTGGAAAAGTGCTATTTTTACCTAATTTTAAGGTTTGCAAGGACTTCTGGGTAGGAAAACATTGGGGGACCCATGCATGCCATACCTCCCTGGACTCCCCCGGGTGTCTAGTTTTCAGAACTGTTTGGGTTTGCTACTTTGCAAAGAATACCACCGAGCCCCGGGCCACAAACTCAGATGCCCCCCCCCCAAAATCAAGGTAGTTTTGCAATAAGGTAATGTAAATTCACCACCGTACGATTTGAACCGTTTCCTGTTGCAGCCACTATGTCTATCCACGCAAGTGAGGTACCATTTTTTTCGGGAGACCTGGGGGCACGCTGGGTGGGTGGAAATTTGTTGATCCACGCAGATTCCAGAACTTTCCACTACAGAAATGTGAGGAAAATGTGTTTTTTTGGTCAAATTTTTATGTTTGCAAGGGATTCTGGGTAACAAAACCTGGGGGTAGGCAGACGAGTCACCCCATCCTGAATTGCCCTGGGTGTCTAGTTTTCAAGAATGTATAGGTTTGCTAGATTTCCCTAGGTGCTGGCAGAGGCACAGCGCAAAAACAAAAGGTAGTCTTTTTGTCCGAAACGTGCTAAATTTCACTGGGAATTTGAGGTGCGACCATGCTGCATTTTGCGCTGTTTCATGTCGCAGCCACTATGCCTACCCACGCAAGTGAGGTACCATTTTTTTCGGGAGACCTGGGGGCACGCTGGGTGGGTGGAAATTTGTTGATCCACGCAGATTCCAGAACTTTCCACCATAGAAATGTGAGGAAAATGTGTTTTTTTGGTCACATTTTTATGTTTGCAAGGGATTCTGGGTAACAAAACCTGGGGGTAGGCAGACGAGTCACCCCATCCTGAATTGCCCTGGGTGTCTAGTTTTCAAAAATGTATAGGGTTGCTAGATTTCCCTAGGTGCTGGCAGAGCTACGGCGCAAAAACAAAAGGTAGTCTTTTTGTCCGAATCGTGCTAAATTTCACTGGGAATTTGAGGTGCGACCATGCTGCGTTTTGCGCTGTTTCATGTCGCAGCCACTATGCCTACCCACGCAAGTGAGGTACCATTTTTTTTGGGAGACCTGGGGGCACTCTGGGTGTGTGGAAATTTGTTGATCCACGCAGATTCCAGAACTTTCCACCACAGAAATGTGAGGAAAATGTGTTTTTTTGGTCAAATTTTTATGTTTGCAAGGGATTCTGGGTAACAAAACCTGGGGGTAGGCAGACGAGTCACCCCACCCTGAATTTCCCTGGGTGTCTAGTTTTCAAAAATGTATAGGGTTGCTAGATTTCCCTAGGTGCTGGCAGAGTACGGCGCAAAAACAAAAGGTAGTCTTTTTGTCCGAATCGTGCTAAATTTCACTGGGAATTTGAGGTGCGACCATGCTGCGTTTTGCGCAGTTTCATGTCGCAGCCACTATGTCTACCCACGCAAGTGAGGTACCATTTTTTTCGGGAGACCTGGGTGCACGCTGGGTGGGTGGAAATTTGTTGATCCACGCAGATTCCAGAGCTTTCCACCACAGAAATGTGAGGAAAATGTGTTTTTTTGGTCAAATGTTTATGTTTGCAAGGGATTCTGGGTAACAAAACCTGGGGGTAGGCAGACGAGTCACCCCATCCTGAATTGCCCTGGGTGTCTAGTTTTTAAAAATGTATAGGGTTGCTAGATTTCCCTAGGTGCTGGCAGAGCTACGGCGCAAAAACAAAAGGTAGTCTTTTTGGCCGAATCGTGCTAAATTTCACTGGGAATTTGAGGTGCGACGATGCTGCGTTTTGCGCTGTTTCATGTCGCAGCCACTATGCCTACCCACGCAAGTGAGGTACCATTTTTTTCGGGAGACCTGGGGGCACGCTGGGTGGGTGGAAATTTGTTGATCCACGCAGATTCCAGAACTTTCCACCACAGAAATGTGAGGAAAATGTGTTTTTTTGGTCAAATTTTTATGTTTGCAAGGGATTCTGGGTAACAAAACCTGGGGGTAGACAGACGAGTCACCCCATCCTGAATTGCCCTGGGTGTCTATTTTTCAAAAATGTATAGGGTTGCTAGATTTCCCTAGGTGCTGGCAGAGCTACGGCGCAAAAACAAAAGGTAGTCTTTTTGTCCGAATCGTGCTAAATTTCACTGGGAATTTGAGGTGCGACCATGCTGCGTTTTGCGCTGTTTCATGTCGCAGCCACTATGCCTACCCACGCAAGTGAGGTACCATTTTTTTCGGGAGACCTGGGGGCACGCTGGGTGGGTGGAAATTTGTTGATCCACGCAGATTCCAGAACTTTCCACCACAGAAATGTGAAGAAAATGTGTTTTTTTGGTAAAGTTTTTATGTTTGCAAGGGATTCTGGGTAATAAAACCTGGGGGTAGGCAGACGAGTCACCCCATCCTGAATTGCCCTGGGTGTCTAGTTTTCAAAAATGTATAGGGTTGCTAGATTTCCCTAGGTGCTGGCAGAGCTACGGCACAAAAACAAAAGGTAGTCTTTTTGTCCAAAACGTGCTAAATTTCACTGGGAAATTGAGGTGCGACCATGCTGCGTTTTGCGCTGTTTCATGTCGCAGCCACTATGCCTACCCAAGCAAGTGAGGTACCATTGTTTTCGGGAGACCTGGGGGCACGCTGGTTGGGTGGAAATTTGTTGATCCACGCAGATTCCAGAACTTTCCACTACAGAAATGTGAGGAAAATGTGTTTTTTTGGTCAAATTTTTATGTTTGCAAGGGATTATGGGTAACAAACCCTGGGGGTAGGCAGACGAGTCACCCCATCCTGAATTGCCCTGGGTGTCTACTTTTCAAAAATGTATAGGGTTGCTAGATTTCCCTAGGTGCAGGCAGAGCTACGGCGCAAAAACAAAAGGTAGTCTTTTTGTCCGAATCGTGCTAAATTTCACTGGGAAATTGAGGTGCGACCATGCTGCGTTTTGCGCTGTTTCATGTCGCAGCCACTATGCCTACCCACGCAAGCGAGGTACCATTTTTTTTGGGAGACCTGGGGGCACGCTGGGCGGGTAGAAATTTGTTGATCCACGCAGATTTCAGAACTTTCCACCACAGAAATGTGAGGAAAATGTGTTTTTTTGGTCAAATTTTTATGTTTGCAAGGGATTCTGGGTAACAAAACCTGGGGGTAGGCAGACGAGTCACCCCATCATGAATTCCCCTGGGTGTCTAGTTTTCAGAAATGTATAGGTTTGCTAGGTTTCCCTAGGTGCTGGCTGAGCTCCGGCTCAAAAACAAAAGGTAGTCTCTTTGTCCAAAGAACGTAAAATTTCACTGGGAAATTGAGGTGCAACCACGTTGCATTTTGTGCCGTTTCCTGTCGTAGGCACAAGGCCGACCCACACAAGTGAGGTACCGTTTTTATCGGGAGACCTGGGGGAACGCTGGGTCGGTGGAAATTCGTTGATCCACGCAGATTCCAGAACTTTCCACCACAGAAATGTGAGGAAAATGTGTTTATTTTGTCAAAATCTTAGCTTTGCAAGGGATTCTGGGTAACAAAACCTGGTGGTAGGCAGTCGAGTCACCCCATCCTAAATTCCCCTGGGTGTCTACTTTTAAAAAATGTATAGGTTTGCTAGGTTTCCCTAGGTGCCGGCAGAGCTAGGGTGCAAAAACTACAGGTAGGCACTTTGCCAAATAAGGGTCAATTTGTAACTGCAAAATTTAGGTGTGACCACGTTGCATTTTGCGCCGTTTCCTGTCGCAGGCACAAGGCCGACCCACACAAGTGAGGTACCGTTTTTATCGGGACACTTGGGGTAATTTAGAATTGTAAATCAACTGTTATTACCAATTGACCTTTCATGCATTTCTCCCTTTCAATGAAAGACATTGTGTAAAAAAAGAATCTTTATGAAAAATGACCAATAATTCTCATGCTAGTATGAGTATTCCCAACTTTGAAAATGTGCAATTATATACTGTTTCTGAACTCTATAATTTGTACCCAATTCAGAAATACATAGGTGTCTTTCATACAGATTATTCCATGTATACATTTTCCAAGACAAAGTGCACTATACCCAGTAAATGAAAAAATACCATTGCAAGTTGCTGCTCAGTTTTTGGATCTGGGTTCGTCGGGTTCTTGGTGAAACTACAAGTCCTATATATCCCCACAACCAGGAAGGTCTAATGGATGTAACGGTATATTGCTTTCCAAGAGTTGTCAAAATTAGAAAAAGTTATAGGTGAAAACGTTGAGACAAAAGGCTGTTTTTTTCAACAAAATTTCAAATATTCCAATATCTAACTGTTAGTTTCTGTAACGAAACCTTCATGGATTTAGACAAATGACCCCTTTCTGAATTCAGACTTGTGTCTACTTTTCGAAAATGTAAAGCTGTCCAGGATCCATTCTTGCTTTCAAACTCATTTCTACCATTAACTGGAAGGAGGTGGAAAGCTCTAAAAATAGCAAAAATAGGCTATGTCCCAGACAAATGCCAAAACTGAGTAAAAAATTTCGGTTCTCTGACAAAAGACTGTCATTCCCTGAAAGCTGAGAAAATTGAGATTTCAGCCCCACAAACCCTTTTGTGATAGCATTTTCAGGGAAAAACCCAGAGGCTTTCATTTGCAGCCCGTTTTTCCCATTTTTCTGAAAAAAACAAAAAAATCACTATATTTTGGTTAATTTCTGGGACCCCTCCAAGGGAATCCACAAACCCTGGGCGCCTTTAGAATCCCCATGATGTTGGAAGAAAAGGACGCAAATTTGGCGCGGATACCTTATGTGGCCAAAAAGTTACAAGGGCCTAAGCGCGCACTACTCCAAAACGCCAAAAAAAGGCTTAGCACAGGAGGGGAAAAGGCCTAGCAGCGAAGGGGTTAAAAAACATTGGGTGGGTGTGGGCTTTTGGCTGGCATGGATAATTGTAGAGTTTACGGTTGGTATGGTTTTAGGGGTTGTGGGTTACTAAGGTGATATATACACATGCACATACATATATATGTATATCAGAACCACACATGCCTTTACCATGCAAGCCTTAACACGGGCAATACAACGAAGCTGGTGTTACCATGCGTTCATTTAGCACGTAAGTTGCTACAACAACTTGCTTTAGGGAAGCGCTGGACTTTGGAATAGGCTAATTTACTATTCCAACTCCAGTCTGTGTATCAGTAGGGAAGGTGTTGGACTTAAAATCCAACACCAGTCCAACACTGTATTCTCTAAAGCAAGTCGTTGTAACGACTTGTGTGGTAAAGGAATGCATAATGTCAGTCTTTGTAGTACCTTTGTTGTAAGGGGGTGGTGCTGTGTGTGTGTGTGTGTGTTGAACCTAGCCCATTTTGTAGGTGTTCTCCCCAAACTTTCTGCCTTCCTCCTGTGTTTATCTGACCCTCTTTTTCCTGGTTTTAGGACTCTGTGCACTTTACCACTGCTGGCCAGTGCTAAAGTGCAAATGCTTCCTGTGTAAACTGTATTGGTGATTGGTTTATCATGATTGGCATATTTGAATTACTAGTAAATCCCTAGTAAAGTGGACAAGGTATGCCCAGGGCCTGTAAATCAAATGCTACTAGTGGACCTGCAGCACTGATTGTGCCAGTCACACAAGTAGCCCTGCAAACATGTCTCAGACCTGCCTCTGTAGTGTCTGTGTGAGCAGTTGTAACTTGCCAGGTCGAGCTGGCCAGTGCACCCACTTGCCAGGTCCAAACGTTCCCTTTTATTACATGTAAGGCATCCCCATGGTACCCCCATGGCCAGGGTGCAATATATTTAAAAGGTCGGACATGTACTGTTGAGTTTTACATGTCCTATTAGTGAAATACTGCTTATTTTGTTTTTACTCCAGCATGGCCTATCTCTCCCACAGTGTAGCATTGGAGCTGCCTTGTAACCTCTTACAAAAGTGTGTCTTCCTATTGGGGATAGAGATTTGGATGTTGGGTCTCTGGACTCACAATTTAAAAATACATATTTTGGTAAAGTTGCTTTTTAACTTGCTAGTCTGAAAATGCCACTTTTAGAAAGTGGGCATTTTCTTGACTAACCATTCTGTGCCTTTCCCTGTCTGCTGACTACACGCCTGGGTTAGGATGACAGTTGGGCTATTTGTTCATTCCCTCTAGACAGTCACACAAAGGGAACTGAGGTGTGCCCTGCATATCCTGATGTCCCATCACCAGGCTAATAGGTCTTCCTGAGCTAGAGTGGTCGGAGAAGTTGAGACTGACATCTGAATAGGGCTGTTCCTGTCCTCACACAATTCTACCCCACCCCCCGCATAGTGTGTCTGGAGCCAGGCTAGAGAAAGGGAGGGTCTTGTGCACTAAAAGACCTTCCTTTGAAATTTGCCTAATTCAAAGGCCTAAATGAGTATACGTACTGGACCTCAAACATCATACAGTCAGAGCACTTCTGGATTGTGGACATTCTGCCATGAAGAAGAGCTGGATGCTGTCGGGAGGAATTGCCATTCTGTTGTTTGCTTTGCTGTGCTGGCCTGCTGCTTCTGTCCTGGGAGTAAAAAGACTTGACTTGGCTTTCTACATTCTGATTTCTGAGGTTCTCCAAGGGCTTGAGTTGAGCTTGCCTACTGTTTAGAACTCAGGGCCATCAAAGACTTCACCTACCGGCACCTGGTCTCTCTTGTTGTGAGTCCTGTCTTGCTAAGTGGTGGCAAATCCAGTTCCTGGACCCTTAGAATGGAGTTCTGGTGCAGCAAGAAGAAGAAATGAACACATTTAAAACTTCAAAACTTTTTTTAAAAATTAAAACTTAACTCCAGCAAGACCGAGCTCATATAATTTGGGAATAATCCTCAGGTGTGGACACCGGAGTGGTGGCCGGAGGACCTTGGTCTGTGTCCCGTACCCACAAGGAAAGCCAAAAACCTTGGAGTACTGGTGGACAATAAACTCACCATGGGGGATCAAGTAAGCACAGTGAGTTCAGCCTGCTTTATGGTTCTTAGAATCATAAGAAAAATTAAGATCTTCTTAACTGAGAGCAATCTCAAGACAGTGGTGACGGCCCTTATAATGTCGCGTTTGGACTACTGTAATGGCCTATATAATAATGTCGAAAAACAATATATGAATAGGCTTCAACTAGTCCAAAATGCAGCGGCTAGATTACTGTCTGGGATGCCGAAGTTTGTTTCTGTGAAAGGAGAACTTAAGAAATTGCACTGGCTGCCTGTAAAATAAAGAACACGCCTAAAGGCATTATGTACCATTTTTAAGGCCATCAATGGAACTGGCCCAGAGTTCCTTAGGCGCAAATTCCAATGGTATGTTCCTGGTAGAAAGCTACGGTCTACTGGTGCCAAACAAGTGCATTTCCCCACATTTAAAAAAAATCAATTGGGGAGGTAGGAGCTTCATTCTCTGTGCCTCTAGAGCTTGGAATGAGCTTCCTTTTCAACTTCGGAATGCACCGGATCTCATCTCCTTTCGAAGGGCTTGAAGACATATTTCTTTTCTTAGTAGCATACACTCGATTTCCCCGGTAACCAGTACTTAGCGCCAGGACACCCCAGGGTAACCATGCGCTCAACAAGTGCAAATAACATAACATAACATTGGCTCACAGTGTCATTCAGAATCTGCGCGTCCTTGCAAAACTCGACGCAATGACCACGACTTACAACACAAGCCCCAGCTTTCTGTCACAGCTGCTTTAAGAGATCGCCTCTGCATGTGTTTTGAGCGCTGCATCACCGAAGTCTGTGACGCACCACTCCTACTCTGATGCAGCACCTGCTTCGACCCTGTGAAACCGACACCGCACAATTTGTGTCGTTTTGGTCTTGTGTTATTCAGGTAAATATTGCATATTTTTCTAAACTGGTGTGGACTCCTTTTGTAGTGCTTACACTGTGGTACTGTGTTAGTGTGTGTGCATGTCAAATACTTTACACATTGCCTCTGGAAGAAGCCTGAGTGCTCTGTGCGAAGATACCAAATAGGTAAGCAGGGGTTATCTTAACTGTGTGACTCTTAGATGTATATATATATACAGATGAAGTGAACAAGGCGGACTTGTCCGCCGAAACGCGTCTGATCGTATGTATTGGTGAATAAAACCTTTGATTTGACCCACGGAGTCGGTGCCTGTTCTTCTGAAGCCTAAGTCAGGATTGGGAAAAAAAAAATATATATATATATATATATACATATATATATATATATATATATATATATATATATATATATATATATATATATATATATATATATATATATATATATATATATATATATATATATATATATATATATCGTTTATACTTACCATTCATGCCTTTACCACGAAATTTTAAGTATTTTACAGGTAAGTAAAATTCCTTTAAATATACATATAAAGGGAGTATACTTACCTGTAAAATACTTACATTTTCGTGGTGAAGGCATGCGTAGTAAAGGCATATTTGTTGTAAACACTTTTGTCGTAAAGGCATGCATGGTAAAGACGGGTGCGTTGTAATTAAGCCATTGTAAAGGCATGCGTAGTTCCATCATATAGCCATGAGAACCAGTCACATTACACAAAGACATATGCATTGTTTGTAGGCACAGGGAAACTAAGTGATTTGTCCAGAATCACAAAATGTAGAGCCAATGCCAAAACTCAAACCTGATTCCCCAGTTCCAAAGTCAGCAGTTCCTACCATTAAGGCCACATCCTGGGTAGAGGGAGAAGGACAGGCAGAAGCCTTATAAAAGTTCAGCTTGTTATGGGCTTATGGTTTTAACAGGACAGAGGACCTCGAGCTGAGCCAGGATTCAGGCTAGAGCCTGGCGCAAACTTTCAGTGGCTCGCCAGCCTCTACACAAATACACACACAATCATGCACTCACATATAGGTAAGTACACATGGGAGCACAAAAATTACTACACCCACAAACTCACGCATACAAATATCACTTCCATGTGCAGACTGAGTAAGGAGAGTATAAAATGCCACTGGGCATCACTGTCCCTTTTTACAGCCTTGGGCATCCCCTTATGACAATGTTATTTCAACTGTGGGGAAGCAGACAGCCAGCTTAAATCTAAGTCCCCTGGTAATATGTGAGCTGTGTAAATAAGTGGCAAAGACGAGCACAAAACTGAATTTCATGTGGCATAATGGTCAGAGCTCCATAATGTGTGTAATTAATTGTATTAAATACTGCTGTTCGTTTCCATATTACAGTTACCCCTTAAGAAGGGCTGTTAAGCCTGAAATGCATTGGGTTAATGTGAATCAGGCCACCCAGGATGACGGGTGGATTCCTACCTGCTTTAGAACTTAGCCCCTGATGGCCATTTCTTATGCATTTGAAAAAATTAGGAATCACTCAGACTTTGATGTGAATTAAAACAGAGAAAAATGTGTGAAAAAATAATAGATTTAAACGTGATTAAAATGCATCACTGTCCAAAAAAAGGAGTATTTGGAACATTTCATGGCTTTGTGGTGTGACTTGCAGCTGGAGCGACTAAACGCTCCACATACTATGGAATTATGTATCCGTGCTTTGGGGTAGGGCAAGAGACAAGTCTGCATGCAAAACGTTTGCCAAGAGCATTCTATCACTTGCGATGTATTGGTCAGAGCTGCCAACTTGGGAACCAGGTTCGAGCATCAACGTTGGCTCAACGTCTTGTAATTATTGGCAAATCACTTAATCTCCCACTGCCTAAAAAAGTTATGTGTCCTTGTGTAATGTAACTGTTGCTCATGTTAAGCTATCCAATACCTTCAAGTCGAGTTTGCGCTATACGAAACTGCAAAAAAAAAAAAAAAAAAAAAACCTGCGTGTTAAAGGATGTTGGGCCCAATTTACAAATGGCTAGTTGCAGGTCTGAAACGTGCAGTGAGCATATGGTAGGCTTGCAAAAGACCTTCACCGAAAGCCAACCCGCTGATCCACAAAGAATTTGTGCATGCTTTGTGGGTGGCACAAGCATTGTGTGCAAGAGTTGACGTGCCAGACCTCCCTGCATAACAAATAGTAATGCAGCTAATGTAAAATGAAGGGCTAGGAGTGCAGTAATATGAATTAATACTTTGTTTTTTCTCTTGGCTCGTGCATTCATTTGGATTGAAGGACAGGAGCCTGCTGAGCCATTCTCCAACACCCACGTGCAGGGCACAGGTCGTAAAAAAGAAGTGGGGGGACGCTGTCACCAGAAGTGACGTCCCGACAGGAAGTGACGTCACGAAAGGTGCCGTGCTCCTCGTCCCAGAGAGGCCAAAGAGTGAAGTCCAGCTGTTTAGCAGGGGGGACGGCGTCTCCTTGGTAAAATAAGTGGGGGGACGCCGTCCACCCGCGTGGTACCCCGACTCAAGCCATGATGACAATGAAGGAAAATTGATTATTTATTTAATTTTCCCTTGTGGTCGTCTGTCGAATCGCCCCCAACCCGGCCCCACCGCTCTAACCTGCATAGACCGCTCCTGGGTTTTCTTGTGTGTAGCAGTAGGTTTGTGCTTCCACTAAAAAAGAGAGATTGTATGGCACTTTTTGCAAGATTAGACTAAATAAATCAGGACTGAGTTGGCTACGGTGGCAAGTCAATGATCAAGGCTATAGGCCTGATCTGTTTATTATGAAAAGTTATGAAAAAGGCAGTAGCCCTGATATGTTAGTGTAAAAAGTATATGTTAAAATGAATATGAATTTAATGGTGGATTATTTATTACTCCGAGGAAAGGTATTTTGTTACACACTTGTTTATTTGTACATGCATAATACAAGTTCAGGTCAAAAATACGGTTTAGACTCAGGCTTGTTAAGTCAATATTAAGCTGCTTCCTTCAACATGCTTTATGAAAGATAATAAAAAAAGTCCTCAACACATTAAAAGAAGCGCTCCAAGCGTTCTGCAGAAGGGAAAGTCTAAATCGTCGTGTGCTCTTCCAATTTGTCCTGTTTGTCTGCTGAGTAATGAGTGAAACGAGTTCTTCCCCTGGCATTTTGAAACTAATTTAAACTTTGAAAACTCGATGCTGCTGGTGGTAGATTTGACGAACTGAGAAAGGGCTCCTTCTGTGGGAGGAAGGGCCTGGGAGTCAGGGAATTCTACAGGGGGCACTAATTAAACTTGACCCATCTCCACAGCTCTCAATCAGAGCCCAGGGGCTCTAACAATGGCTGTAATGAGCAGACTGAAAAACAAAGGACACAGGCTTCAGAATCCACCCCTTCAATCTGAAAGCTTGTCATTGTTTCTGGAACAAGGATTGTACGAGCGCCAGTGTTTGCATGCATAATTCTAATCAAATAATAGTTGAAACACACAAAAACGGAGACAAAAGAGAACCTACAGCAACCCAGCACACATCGTTCTTATGGTAGAAAAGAATTGATCCCTCAAGCGTAGTTTAGTAGCGCAAAAAAAAAAAGGGAAAGATCAATGAGTATTTATAGAATTATATCTGAGCTCCACTCTGGGTTGGACTTCCACTAATTGGGCAACGAGAATCGAAAATGCCAAAGTTTCCAAAATGGTCTTCAGATATTAGTCACGCCTCTGCTTTGTTGTGTGTTGGAGTTAAATTGCTTTCTTGTAAAGAAAACAGTTATATCTGACATATTTAAATTTTTCTTAAAACGGTCTTATTCTGACAATAGAAGGATAACTTTCCAAGGGGTATCCATACTAGGCTAGCAGGTGAAGGTGCAACTGTGAAAGGGATGGAGTTTTGGTATCCCGAGAGTCCCTCACAGCTCAATTCACAAAGATTTGTTCTGTGAGTAAGTGTGACATAATGCAATACATGCTGGCGTGTGTCACACTCAAGTTGGGAGCGAATCAAACAGATTCATTCCTTTAATTTTTTAAGAGAAGTAAACATAGTTTTAGCCTTCTTTCTGATACAGCATCTTCAGGTTTAGCTATAAATAAATTCAAAAATATGTAGTTTAATAGAAGATCAATAGACTTAACAGGATCCCCTTGTGATCTTGCACTAAGACGGGAGCATTCAACATAAATTCAGGAGGCCTGGATTAATGGCAGGCTTTCAGGATATGCACAAAATATACATTTGATAACAATAAACTTAAATCAAATTTATTTTCATAGTCAGAGATTATTGTGAAAGTATAGCCTTGATCGGATCCTCCTGGCCCACACTACATATCCTTAAAGAAACTGTGAACGTATGTGCAACAATACAGGCATAATGCAATTTTTATGCTGGAGCTCTCCCTGTCCACTAACCAACAAGGCCATTATAGATTCTGTGGAGTGGTACTCCAGCTTGCATGACGGCAGACGAGAGAGGCCAAGATACATTGCATTCTACAGAGGTGAGGCTGCACTCATCTCAGGCGCAGTCTTTATAATTCCATCCCTGAAATTAGAATAAACTCACTGTAAATTTAATCAGACTAACTTGCTGACTTGATGCCCACCATGGTTTGCCACCGTGTTGGCTAGACTGACTTTGGTGAAATATGATCTGCCTCAGAAGGCACAGTGTACATTTATCTTGTATGCCTCAAGGCCCACCCTGGTCTGGAGGACGCATGCATACAGAAAATGGGCCCTACATGATGTCTTCTTTTAAATGTATTTGGAGTGTTTAAGGAGTTCAAACTTTGATTTTTCATAAGAGAAATGTGGCTAGAGAACTGTGGGTAAGTACAACCAGTGGCGGTCACCACTAACAAAGGGCGTGGGTGGAGAGAACATGAGGGGGGGAGAGCAAGCACAAGATGGGGAGGGGGGGTGACGGATTATTAATCATTTTTAAAACATGCCTGGTGCCATCAGCCGCCTCCTGTGTCGCATCACTACTGCTGGCCTCTTTTACCTGGGTCCCAGCAGCCCATGGGACAGACTCCCAGTCAACTCCTGTGCTGCAGAGAAGCGCTGGGATTGTCTGAGTGGCAAGAAAAACGCCCTGCTCAGGGAGTCTGTGGTTTTTTTTTCAGCCCGGCTGCTCAATGCAGCAAGGCTAGAGAAACCTAAGTGTGCATGTGTGTTTTGGTCATCCTGAGACGGCTGGCCAGACAAACACACATGAGCACTTAGGAAGTGCAAGCGTACTCCTCCTCCAACCTTCCATGCCCCGCCCCTCCATTCTGAAGCTGGTAAACAAAAAATATAACGATGCTAGAGCATTATTTTATTTTTCGTTTTCTGGCAAGGTAGTGGGGCGACGGGCCACTGCGGAGGACCCGCCATTGAGTACAACTACTTTAAAAATGTACATAGGAGAGTTTGCAATTTCCCACGGTTCTTTCAAAATGTAATAGTTTCCTAGACTAGAAAAGTTATGTTTTTATATCCATGGAATTTCAGAGCAAGCGGGAAGCATGGAGCTCTGAATTTTAATAAACACCAAAAGGGAGAACCCTTCATACTATGTCGAAAATGTGCGTTTGATTCATCGTTCTCAGAAATCAAGCTCTGCTGTGAGCATTAAACTTGACAAATTACTCATTACTACTTTCCCCACATAAGTGTTACTGTGACTAAGATGGCTGCAGAATTACTCCGAGTTGAAAAACAAGGCCAGGGTCATCGCCTAACTTCTACCCGGAGCCACGTGACAGGCAGTGCGTATCTGATATTATCCTGAAGAGAGACAGGTCCAGCGCCAGTGATACCAGTAACCAGTGGGTTCTCCGGTCTCTTATCTGTACCGTGCACGTCGCCACGTCATACCTCTAATTCGAGCTCAGCTCTTGTTGTTGACGTCAAAGTTAGATTTTGAGGCTCAGGCCCAATTAGCACCCTAAACAATTCAGTTATGTGCAAACTTATTTTTCATTTCTTGAGATGCTTAAAAAGATTTACAGTGCATCTGTGCATACATTTAGCTGGTGGTTTGATCACGCATTTAACAGCTTGTTTACAACAGCCAGAGGAAAGGGGTCTGTTTATAGGATTTTCCGTGAAAGCCTTAATCCATTGTCACAACACTGGCACAATCCTATCAATTAGGGCAGGGGGTTGTTTGTTGTTTCTCTGTTCAAGATGGAAATGTTGGGGTGGACTGATAGAATTAGCTCCGATGCAAAGTTTAAGTTGCTTGGAAGAGGTGATTGAAAGTGATTTGCTGGTGGTTAAATATTAGTTGGAGTGAGCAATGAGGTGCTTATTTGTCAAGGTGTCCTTCTGAGGAAAGCTGCCTGTTTCATTGAAATTAATCTCCCCCTCTCTTCTGGTGCATAACTGGCAGACACCAGTTGCCTAACGTTGGGATTGTCATGTCTTATTTTCAGTACTGCTGCATACTGCATATTGTTTGTTTGTCATTTTTTTCACCCGTGGTAGATTTCTGTGCTGCAGTCTGAACTGGCTATTGGTGTGATTATGCTGTTGATGGGCACAAATGCACTGACAGGCCCTTAAAAAGATCAATTAAGTTTGCCCAATCGTTTTTCACCCTCCTAGGTGGACATTTCTCTGACAGTGCCAATGGTCCAATCTGCATACTGCCACTGTTCTAAAGAAATTCAAGTCATAGTTGAGAATATAATTGAATTCTAATTGGCTACTGGCCATGTCAGTCATCTTGACTACTGCCTTGGTATGTGACATAAAACCACAAGGCAATAGCTATTCTTCCTCCAGGGTAAACCCAAATGGTCTGTCTCTATGGAAGGAAAGTCTTCGTGTAATGTGACACTTGCCTGTTTATCAAATAGCATAAAAGTGATGCTGACTGGTCAGCACCTAGCAACAGCTCTGCATTAATTACACATTATACATAATCATGTCCTTCCTGCCCTTGCTCCTTTTCATTTGACAGATCCCGGAATTGACAAATGTATGCAGGCACTTTATAACAGGGAGCAAGGCCTCATCTGTATTGTTAGGTGGTTCGTTTTAGACCCCATTTCAAGGTTAGTAAAAGGCCCCATTTGTGACGGATTCACATTTCTATTTCTACTAAATCTCAAATGGTCCCACCTTGTGTTATGTTACATTCAGAAATCTGCCTTACCTGCGTGGTCACGCCGGATTTTTCCCTTATACTTCGACTGTATATTTTTGCTGGCATTAGAACCGTGCATTTTACCATTGCTAACCAGTAGTAAAATGCCTAACCATGGTTCCATTGTCTTATTCCTGATTGGCACATTTTACTTGCCTATAAGTCCCTAGTATATGGTGTAAAACGTGCACCCATGGCTTGGAAGTTAAATGCTATTTATGGACTGCTGCATCTCCTGTGCCATCCACAATAGGGGCAGTGCAATCATGGCTTGAAACCAACCATCAGCGCCTGGCTGGGGCAGTTTAAAGAATTCGACCGTTCAAAATAAACACTTTTGACAGGTCAAAGCATTTGTTTTAAATATTAAGAAGACACACAAAAATAGGGGTTCTTGTCCACACGACAGGGAGCATGGCATTTAAACGTGAGACATGTATCAAATTAATTTTAACATTACCCTACATGCCAAAGCTCGAACAGCTATTTTCACTGTGGCAGGCCTAGCTGTCATATCTATAAAACCAGAGTACAGATTATAATACTCAGAGCCACTGGAATTATTTGACAGGGGAACTCCAAATTATGCGGCAGGGTTGGCTAAATTATGCGTCAAGAAAAGTCAAGTTATGCTGCACAATACAGCACATTTTAAAACTGTCTGGGCAAAGATTTCACCTCATAATTACCAATTTAAAAGCCGCACAGATAAATAAGTAACTGAAAGATGACCAATTAACTTTTGTGAGGGGCCTTCTACTGTGCATAAACACATATCCCATGTTTTAGGAACTTTTTATCCATTTGATTGACAATTTATTTTGCTAAAATCTGCAGATTATGCAGCAGAGGATGGGTTATGTGGTAAATGTGGTAAATCCTTATATTATGTGAATAAAGCTGTGGCTGCAGAATCACATGTTTCCAGCGGCCCTGCTAATACTGTATCTCGGGAATGGAACCAGCTAGAAAAATAATTAAAGAACTATTTGTAATAGTAGTTAAAAATACAATTCAATGGTCAAGTCCAGATTTTTAATATGTTTTATGGAAAATTAACTTTTAGAAAATTATCCTTTACCTGCCTGAACTGTCAGGCTAATTTGCATAAGCCTCTGCCAAATCTCAGTCTGTGCTCAGCCTTGAAAAGGTGCGAAATAGGTGTGCAATACCTCTTAGAAGCAAACAACAGGCTGAATTGAATGGGCAGAGATTACTCTTCTTAACATGACATAATATTAAGAGGGGGATGTGAACATCCTGTGACAGCACGCTGTCAAATCCTGCTTGACAGGGCTCCTCTCCTCCCTTAACATGACCCGAAAGGTCAACGCCGCCGGCTCCACCTTCCTCAACAACCTCTGCATCCTTCGCAAGACCTTCAAATGGATCCCCCCGAATCAAGAAGGACCGTCACCCATGCACTCATAAACAGCCGACTGGACTACGGAAAAGCCCTTTACGCTGGAATCAACAAGCCTCTGTTCCACAGACTCCAAACCATACAGAACACCGCAGCCAGACTTGTCCTCGGCATTCCTCGACAAGACCACATTACCCAACACCTACGAGACCTCCACTGGCTCCCCGTCGAAAAGAGTAACCTTCAAGATACTCACCCATGCCTACAAATGCCTCCACAACACCGGATCTCAATACCTCAACGAGAGAATCACCCTCCACATACCCAAGAGAAACCTTCAATCCACAGACCTAGCCCTCACCTAAACCCCACGCGTCTACAGAGCCAGAACGGGTGGAAGAGCCTTCTCCTACATCGTGGCCAAGACCTGGAACGAGCTCCCGATCAACATCAGACGAGCCCCCTCTCTAAACTTCTTCAGGAAGATCCTCAAGACCTGGCTCCTCCCCCCCCCCCCGGTAAAGTACTTGCATTAAACTAGATTTTAGTGTTAGATATGGTAAGGCCCTAGGATTACCATAGTAGACTCCCCACACACACACCCCAGCCCTCAAAGCCCAATTGTAGTGTGCCCAAAGACTTTTACCACCTTGAAAATGCCCTTACATAAACCATTTTTGGCCTGTTTGCAATAAGGCCAACATGGTCTACTGAAAAAGTGGGTAGGACTGGCCCAAGGAGGTTTTACAGCATTGTTTAGGGAGTGGCCAGGAGTCCCCTCCAGCCACTAGCGTGTGCCAGGCATAAATGTTGCATCCAGGGGACACCCTCCTTGGAACACTTTCTGGACCTGCATAAGATCAGAAGAGGACTGGACCTACTGTCAGTGACCTGGGAGGAGTCCTGAATTACTGGATCCAGGACTCCTCCCTCTTATACCTAGGACAAAGAAGTGGACTCCAAGTGGATTTGGCTGGCCTCCTGTGTAGCCTCATGGAGACAACAATCTGCAATAGGTCTTTTCCTGGAAGTACCTAGCTGACCAGTAGCAAATGTACCTGGATGGAACCGTGCTGGTGGTCTCTGCTTGACACCCTTTGTCTCTGAGTGCCTCTTCTGAGCCCCTGGAGACCTTGGAAGTGTAATCTGTGGTTGGTTGAAATGTAAAAGACCAAGCCAGAAGGTAAAATCTTGGACCGGGACGAGCCTGGTTGGTGTATCCAACCCACACTTCATTGCGATTGGCCTCAAATTTAGCCTAGGTCGGGTCTACTGCAACCGTTATCATTGGCGCTTTGTACTTCTAAGTGCTATTTCTAAATAAAAAAAATAAAAAAAATGTTATCCCCAGTTGCGCTTATTGGAG
Source organism: Lissotriton helveticus (assembly GCF_964261635.1). Taxonomy (NCBI): domain Eukaryota; kingdom Metazoa; phylum Chordata; class Amphibia; order Caudata; family Salamandridae; genus Lissotriton; species Lissotriton helveticus. The sequence goes on from NC_136059.1 coordinate 1,347,315,273, forward strand.
TTTTTTGTTATTTTGTTCATTACATTTTACTCCATTTTTCTAGTTCGGCTTAGGATTGTTATTGTTTGCCTTTTTGATTTTATTACTGTTTTGTTCCTGCGTAAATACTTAACATATTACCTTTAAGTGAAGTTGGCTGCTCTGTGCCATAGCTACCAGGGTGTGGGGCTCAGGTTAATTTAATGCCTGGAATGGTGGCAATTATGGACGGGTGCCCAAACCAAATAACAATCCAAATTTTTACAGCTGTGTTTTATTAGGTTATGTTGGGTTTTACGGTTTTGTGTTATTTTATATTATCTTACAGAAATGTATATGTAAAGAATCAGCGCTAGCAAACTATATTATAAAAATACATTGACCAGTTATGAGATTCGACCAAAGTGGTTTTTCATGTGAGCTCAATGATGATAAACATTTGTTTTACTGTCAAATGAATAGTGTAGCAGAGAAAGAATCCTATTTTCCAGCAATGGAACCATCGTCTGCACAGTTAGTCACTGAGATCTTCTCTGGTAACCATAACGTTTGTACTGAAAATGATGGTAAGCCGAAGTCCAAAAACAATTTGTGAAGCTTCATCCATTTCTTTTCAGCACTTTTATGGTTCACTATGCTTTTTCTATCTCTGAAATATTGTATGAACAAGGGGTGTAGCAAGGGTGCCATCATGGCTACATAATGACAGTATGAACAAGCATTTACAATGCAATGGTTTTGCCTTTGTTAAAGTTAGAGCTATTGGCATTGCTCTTGACACTCTGAAGCTCCACTCTGAAGCTCCACTCTGAAGCTCCACTCTGCACTCTGAAGCTCCACTCTGCACTCTGAAGCTCCACTCTGCACTCTGAAGCTGCACTCTGAAGCTCCACTCTGCACTCTGAAGCTCCACTCTGCACTCTGAAGCTGCACTCTGAAGCTCCACTCTGAAGCTCCACTCTGAAGCTCCACTCTGAAGCTCCACTCTGAAGCTCCACTCTGAAGCTCCACTCTGAAGCTCCACTCTGAAGCTCCACTCTGAAGCTCCACTCTGAAGCTCCACTCTGCACTCTGAAGCTCCACTCTGCACTCTGAAGCTCCACTCTGAAGCTCCACTCTGCACTCTGAAGCTCCACTCTGAAGCTCCACTCTGAAGCTCCACTCTGCACTCTGAAGCTCCACTCTGAAGCTCCACTCTGCACTCTGAAGCTCCACTCTGCACTCTGAAGCTCCACTCTGCACTCTGAAGCTCCACTCTGCAGCTCCACTCTGCACTCTGAAGCTCCACTCTGAATCTGCACTCTGAAGCTCCACTCTGCACTCTGAAGCTCCACTCTGAATCTGCACTCTGAAGCTCCACTCTGCACTCTGAAGCTCCACTCTGCACTCTGAAGCTCCACTCTGCACTCTGAAGCTCCACTCTGAAGCTCCACTCTGAAGCTCCACTCTGAAGCTCCACTCTGAAGCTCCACTCTGAAGCTCCACTCTGAAGCTCCACTCTGAAGCTCCACTCTGAATCTGCACTCTGAAGCTCCACTCTGAATCTGCACTCTGAAGCTCCACTCTGCACTCTGAAGCTCCACTCTGAAGCTCCACTCTGAAGCTCCACTCTGAAGCTCCACTCTGAAGCTCCACTCTGAAGCTCCACTCTGAAGCTCCACTCTGAAGCTCCACTCTGAAGCTCCACTCTGAAGCTCCACTCTGAATCTGCACTCTGAAGCTCCACTCTGAATCTGCACTCTGAAGCTCCACTCTGAATCTGCACTCTGAATCTGCACTCTGAAGCTCCACTCTGAAGCTGCACTCTGAAGCTCCACTCTGAAGCTCCACTCTGAAGCTGCACTCTGAAGCTCCACTCTGAAGCTCCACTCTGAAGCTCCACTCTGAAGCTCCACTCTGAAGCTCCACTCTGAAGCTCCACTCTGAAGCTCCACTCTGAAGCTCCACTCTGAAGCTCCACTCTGAAGCTCCACTCTGAAGCTCCACTCTGAATCTGCACTCTGAAGCTCCACTCTGAAGCTCCACTCTGCACTCTGAAGCTCCACTCTGAAGCTCCACTCTGCACTCTGAAGCTCCACTCTGAATCTGCACTCTGAAGCTCCACTCTGAAGCTCCACTCTGAATCTGCACTCTGAAGCTCCACTCTGCACTCTGAAGCTCCACTCTGCACTCTGAAGCTCCACTCTGAATCTGCACTCTGAAGCTCCACTCTGCACTCTGAAGCTCCACTCTGAATCTGCACTCTGAAGCTCCACTCTGCACTCTGAAGCTCCACTCTGAATCTGCACTCTGATGCTCCACTCTGAATCTGCACTCTGAAGCTCCACTCTGAAGCTCCACTCTGAAGCTCCACTCTGAAGCTCCACTCTGAAGCTCCACTCTGAAGCTCCACTCTGAAGCTCCACTCTGAAGCTCCACTCTGAAGCTCCACTCTGAAGCTCCACTCTGAAGCTCCACTCTGAAGCTGCACTCTGAATCTGCACTCTGAAGCTCCACTCTGAATCTGCACTCTGAATCTGCACTCTGAAGCTGCACTCTGAAGCTCCACTCTGAATCTGCACTCTGAAGCTCCACTCTGAAGCTCCACTCTGCACTCTGAAGCTCCACTCTGAAGCTCCACTCTGCACTCTGAAGCTCCACTCTGAATCTGCACTCTGAAGCTCCACTCTGCACTCTGAAGCTCCACTCTGAATCTGCACTCTGAAGCTCCACTCTGCACTCTGAAGCTCCACTCTGCACTCTGAAGCTCCACTCTGAAGCTCCACTCTGAAGCTCCACTCTGAAGCTCCACTCTGAAGCTCCACTCTGAAGCTCCACTCTGAAGCTCCACTCTGAAGCTCCACTCTGAAGCTCCACTCTGAATCTGCACTCTGAAGCTCCACTCTGAATCTGCACTCTGAAGCTCCACTCTGAATCTGCACTCTGAATCTGCACTCTGAAGCTCCACTCTGAAGCTCCACTCTGAAGCTCCACTCTGAAGCTCCACTCTGCACTCTGAAGCTCCACTCTGAAGCTCCACTCTGCACTCTGAAGCTCCACTCTGAAGCTCCACTCTGCACTCTGAAGCTCCACTCTGCACTCTGAAGCTCCACTCTGAAGCTCCACTCTGCACTCTGAAGCTCCACTCTGAATCTGCACTCTGAAGCTCCACTCTGCACTCTGAAGCTCCACTCTGAATCTGCACTCTGAAGCTCCACTCTGCACTCTGAAGCTCCACTCTGAAGCTGCACTCTGAAGCTCCACTCTGAAGCTCCACTCTGAAGCTGCACTCTGAAGCTCCACTCTGAAGCTGCACTCTGAAGCTGCACTCTGAAGCTGCACTCTGAAGCTCCACTCTGAAGCTCCACTCTGAAGCTCCACTCTGAAGCTCCACTCTGAAGCTCCACTCTGAAGCTCCACTCTGCACTCTGAAGCTCCACTCTGAATCTGCACTCTGAAGCTCCACTCTGCACTCTGAAGCTCCACTCTGAATCTGCACTCTGAAGCTCCACTCTGAATCTGCACTCTGAAGCTCCACTCTGCACTCTGAAGCTCCACTCTGAAGCTCCACTCTGCACTCTGAAGCTCCACTCTGAAGCTCCACTCTGAAGCTCCACTCTGAAGCTCCACTCTGAAGCTCCACTCTGCACTCTGAAGCTCCACTGAAGCTACACACCGCGCAGGGCAGCTCTGGATGCTGATGCGAGAGGCCAGCTGGGAGGCGCGCTGCTCGTCTTCCTGCTCGTGCTGACTCGGAGAGAAAACTTGTTTTCATTGGGAGAGCGGCCTTCAAAGACCCGGTCACTGCGCCTCTCCGAGTGTTTAGCTTGGGATAAAATGGGCGCAGTGTTGTGGTGATGACAGTAGAGCAAGGGAGGTGCCGGCAATGCCGGACCAGACTCGGGGGCGTTCCCGGCGTCGCGTGACGTCGGCAAAAGGCAAAGAATGTCAGGAACGCCCCCGTGTCTGGTCCGGCATTGACGGACAGGCCCCTCGTCCAATGGCAAGGCTCCGTTTACGGAGCCAGCCAATCAATGACGAGGGCCGACCCAAAGCACCCTACAGTTCTCAACAGGATCTGCACTCTGAAGCTCCACTCTGCACTCTGAAGCTCCACTCTGCACTCTGATGCTCCACTCTGATGCTCCACTCTGAAGCTCCACTCTGAAGCTCCACTCTGAAGCTCCACTCTGAAGCTCCACTCTGAAGCTCCACTCTGAAGCTCCACTCTGAAGCTCCACTCTGATGCTCCACTCTGATGCTCCACTCTGATGCTCCACTCTGATGCTCCACTCTGATGCTCCACTCTGATGCTCCACTCTGATGCTCCACTCTGAAGCTCCACTCTGAAGCTCCACTCTGCACTCTGAAGCTCCACTCTGAAGCTCCACTCTGCACTCTGAAGCTCCACTCTGAAGCTCCACTCTGCACTCTGAAGCTCCACTCTGCACTCTGAATCTCCACTCTGAAGCTCCACTCTGCACTCTGAAGCTCCACTCTGAATCTGCACTCTGAAGCTCCACTCTGCACTCTGAAGCTCCACTCTGAATCTGCACTCTGAAGCTCCACTCTGCACTCTGAAGCTCCACTCTGCACTCTGAAGCTCCACTCTGAAGCTCCACTCTGAAGCTCCACTCTGAAGCTCCACTCTGAAGCTCCACTCTGAAGCTCCACTCTGCACTCTGAAGCTCCACTCTGCACTCTGAAGCTCCACTCTGAAGCTCCACTCTGAAGCTCCACTCTGAAGCTCCACTCTGAAGCTCCACTCTGAAGCTCCACTCTGAAGCTCCACTCTGAAGCTCCACTCTGCACTCTGAAGCTCCACTCTGAATCTGCACTCTGATGCTCCACTCTGAATCTGCACTCTGATGCTCCACTCTGAATCTGCACTCTGAAGCTCCACTCTGCACTCTGAATCTGCACTCTGCAGCTCCACTCTGAATCTGCAGCTCCACTCTGAATCTGCAGCTCCACTCTGAATCTGCAGCTCCACTCTGCACTCTGAAGCTCCACTCTGAATCTCCACTCTGAATCTCCACTCTGAATCTCCACTCTGAATCTGCACTCTGAAGCTCCACTCTGAAGCTCCACTCTGAAGCTCCACTCTGAAGCTCCACTCTGAAGCTCCACTCTGAAGCTCCACTCTGAAGCTCCACTCTGAAGCTCCACTCTGAATCTGCACTCTGAAGCTCCACTCTGCACTCTGAAGCTCCACTCTGCACTCTGAAGCTCCACTCTGAATCTGCACTCTGAATCTGCACTCTGAAGCTCCACTCTGAAGCTCCACTCTGAAGCTCCACTCTGAAGCTCCACTCTGAAGCTCCACTCTGAAGCTCCACTCTGCACTCTGAAGCTCCACTCTGAAGCTCCACTCTGCACTCTGAAGCTCCACTCTGAAGCTCCACTCTGCACTCTGAAGCTCCACTCTGAATCTGCACTCTGAAGCTCCACTCTGCACTCTGAAGCTCCACTCTGAAGCTCCACTCTGAAGCTCCACTCTGAAGCTCCACTCTGAAGCTCCACTCTGAAGCTCCACTCTGAAGCTCCACTCTGAAGCTCCACTCTGCACTCTGAAGCTCCACTCTGAAGCTCCACTCTGAAGCTCCACTCTGAAGCTCCACTCTGAAGCTCCACTCTGAAGCTCCACTCTGAAGCTCCACTCTGAAGCTCCACTCTGAAGATCCACTCTGAAGCTCCACTCTGCACTCTGAAGCTCCACTCTGCACTCTGAAGCTCCACTCTGCACTCTGAAGCTCCACTCTGCACTCTGAAGCTCCACTCTGCACTCTGCAGCTCCACTCTGAATCTGCACTCTGAAGCTCCACTCTGAATCTGCACTCTGAAGCTGCACTCTGAAGCTCCACTCTGAAGCTCCACTCTGAAGCTCCACTCTGAAGCTCCACTCTGAAGCTCCACTCTGAAGCTCCACTCTGAAGCTCCACTCTGCACTCTGAAGCTCCACTCTGAAGCTCCACTCTGAAGCTCCACTCTGAAGCTCCACTCTGCACTCTGAAGCTCCACTCTGAAGCTCCACTCTGAAGCTCCACTCTGCACTCTGAAGCTCCACTCTGAAGCTCCACTCTGCACTCTGAAGCTCCACTCTGAATCTGCACTCTGAAGCTCCACTCTGCACTCTGAAGCTCCACTCTGAATCTGCACTCTGAAGCTCCACTCTGCACTCTGAAGCTCCACTCTGAATCTGCACTCTGAAGCTCCACTCTGCACTCTGAAGCTCCACTCTGAATCTGCACTCTGAAGCTCCACTCTGAAGCTCCACTCCTCCACTCTGAAGCTCCACTCTGAAGCTCCACTCTGAAGCTCCACTCTGAAGCTCCACTCTGAAGCTCCACTCTGAAGCTCCACTCTGCACTCTGAAGCTCCACTCTGCACTCTGAAGCTCCACTCTGCACTCTGAAGCTCCACTCTGCACTCTGAAGCTCCACTCTGCACTCTGAAGCTCCACTCTGCACTCTGAAGCTCCACTCTGCACTCTGAAGCTCCACTCTGAATCTGCACTCTGAAGCTCCACTCTGCACTCTGAATCTGCACTCTGAAGCTCCACTCTGCACTCTGAAGCTGCACTCTGAAGCTGCACTCTGAAGCTGCACTCTGAAGCTCCACTCTGAAGCTCCACTCTGAAGCTCCACTCTGAAGCTCCACTCTGAAGCTCCACTCTGAAGCTCCACTCTGCACTCTGAAGCTCCACTCTGAAGCTCCACTCTGAAGCTCCACTCTGAAGCTCCACTCTGAAGCTCCACTCTGAAGCTCCACTCTGCACTCTGAAGCTCCACTCTGAAGCTCCACTCTGAAGCTCCACTCTGAAGCTCCACTCTGAAGCTCCACTCTGAAGCTCCACTCTGAAGCTCCACTCTGAAGCTCCACTCTGAAGCTCCACTCTGCACTCTGAAGCTCCACTCTGCACTCTGAAGCTCCACTCTGAAGCTCCACTCTGAAGCTCCACTCTGAAGCTCCACTCTGAAGCTCCACTCTGAAGCTCCACTCTGAAGCTCCACTCTGAAGCTCCACTCTGCACTCTGAAGCTCCACTCTGAATCTGCACTCTGATGCTCCACTCTGAATCTGCACTCTGATGCTCCACTCTGAATCTGCACTCTGAAGCTCCACTCTGCACTCTGAATCTGCACTCTGCAGCTCCACTCTGAATCTGCAGCTCCACTCTGAATCTGCAGCTCCACTCTGAATCTGCAGCTCCACTCTGCACTCTGAAGCTCCACTCTGAATCTCCACTCTGAATCTCCACTCTGAATCTCCACTCTGAATCTGCACTCTGAAGCTCCACTCTGAAGCTCCACTCTGAAGCTCCACTCTGAAGCTCCACTCTGAAGCTCCACTCTGAAGCTCCACTCTGAAGCTCCACTCTGAATCTGCACTCTGAAGCTCCACTCTGCACTCTGAAGCTCCACTCTGCACTCTGAAGCTCCACTCTGAATCTGCACTCTGAATCTGCACTCTGAAGCTCCACTCTGAAGCTCCACTCTGAAGCTCCACTCTGAAGCTCCACTCTGAAGCTCCACTCTGAAGCTCCACTCTGCACTCTGAAGCTCCACTCTGAAGCTCCACTCTGCACTCTGAAGCTCCACTCTGAAGCTCCACTCTGCACTCTGAAGCTCCACTCTGAATCTGCACTCTGAAGCTCCACTCTGCACTCTGAAGCTCCACTCTGAAGCTCCACTCTGAAGCTCCACTCTGAAGCTCCACTCTGAAGCTCCACTCTGAAGCTCCACTCTGAAGCTCCACTCTGCACTCTGAAGCTCCACTCTGAAGCTCCACTCTGAAGCTCCACTCTGAAGCTCCACTCTGAAGCTCCACTCTGAAGCTCCACTCTGAAGCTCCACTCTGAAGCTCCACTCTGCACTCTGAAGCTCCACTCTGCACTCTGAAGCTCCACTCTGCACTCTGAAGCTCCACTCTGCACTCTGAAGCTCCACTCTGCACTCTGAAGCTCCACTCTGCACTCTGCAGCTCCACTCTGAATCTGCACTCTGAAGCTCCACTCTGAATCTGCACTCTGAAGCTGCACTCTGAAGCTCCACTCTGAAGCTCCACTCTGAAGCTCCACTCTGAAGCTCCACTCTGAAGCTCCACTCTGAAGCTCCACTCTGAAGCTCCACTCTGCACTCTGAAGCTCCACTCTGAAGCTCCACTCTGAAGCTCCACTCTGAAGCTCCACTCTGCACTCTGAAGCTCCACTCTGAAGCTCCACTCTGAAGCTCCACTCTGCACTCTGAAGCTCCACTCTGAAGCTCCACTCTGCACTCTGAAGCTCCACTCTGAATCTGCACTCTGAAGCTCCACTCTGCACTCTGAAGCTCCACTCCGAATCTGCACTCTGAAGCTCCACTCTGCACTCTGAAGCTCCACTCTGAATCTGCACTCTGAAGCTCCACTCTGCACTCTGAAGCTCCACTCTGAATCTGCACTCTGAAGCTCCACTCTGAAGCTCCACTCCTCCACTCTGAAGCTCCACTCTGAAGCTCCACTCTGAAGCTCCACTCTGAAGCTCCACTCTGAAGCTCCACTCTGAAGCTCCACTCTGCACTCTGAAGCTCCACTCTGCACTCTGAAGCTCCACTCTGCACTCTGAAGCTCCACTCTGCACTCTGAAGCTCCACTCTGCACTCTGAAGCTCCACTCTGCACTCTGAAGCTCCACTCTGCACTCTGAAGCTCCACTCTGAATCTGCACTCTGAAGCTCCACTCTGCACTCTGAATCTGCACTCTGAAGCTCCACTCTGCACTCTGAAGCTGCACTCTGAAGCTGCACTCTGAAGCTGCACTCTGAAGCTCCACTCTGAAGCTCCACTCTGAAGCTCCACTCTGAAGCTCCACTCTGAAGCTCCACTCTGAAGCTCCACTCTGCACTCTGAAGCTCCACTCTGAAGCTCCACTCTGAAGCTCCACTCTGAAGCTCCACTCTGAAGCTCCACTCTGAAGCTCCACTCTGAAGCTCCACTCTGAAGCTCCACTCTGCACTCTGAAGCTCCACTCTGAAGCTCCACTCTGCACTCTGAAGCTCCACTCTGAAGCTCCACTCTGCACTCTGAAGCTCCACTCTGCACTCTGAAGCTCCACTCTGAAGCTCCACTCTGCACTCTGAAGCTCCACTCTGAATCTGCACTCTGAAGCTCCACTCTGCACTCTGAAGCTCCACTCTGAATCTGCACTCTGAAGCTCCACTCTGCACTCTGAAGCTCCACTCTGAAGCTGCACTCTGAAGCTCCACTCTGAAGCTCCACTCTGAAGCTGCACTCTGAAGCTCCACTCTGAAGCTCCACTCTGAAGCTCCACTCTGAAGCTGCACTCTGAAGCTCCACTCTGAAGCTCCACTCTGAAGCTCCACTCTGAAGCTCCACTCTGAAGCTCCACTCTGCACTCTGAAGCTCCACTCTGAATCTGCACTCTGAAGCTCCACTCTGCACTCTGAAGCTCCACTCTGAATCTGCACTCTGAAGCTCCACTCTGCACTCTGAAGCTCCACTCTGAATCTGCACTCTGAAGCTCCACTCTGCACTCTGAAGCTCCACTCTGAAGCTCCACTCTGCACTCTGAAGCTCCACTCTGAAGCTCCACTCTGAAGCTCCACTCTGAAGCTCCACTCTGAAGCTCCACTCTGCACTCTGAAGCTCCACTGAAGCTACACACCGCGCAGGGCAGCTCTGGATGCTGATGCGAGAGGCCAGCAGGGAGGCGCGCTGCTCGTCTTCCTGCTCGTGCTGACTCGGAGAGAAAACTTGTTTTCATTGGGAGAGCGGCCTTCAAAGACCCGGTCACTGCGCCTCTCCGAGTGTTTAGCTTGGGATAAAATGGGCGCAGTGTTGTGGTGATGACAGTAGAGCAAGGGAGGTGCCGGCAATGCCGGACCAGACTCGGGGGCGTTCCCGGCGTCGCGTGACGTCGGCAAAAGGCAAAGAATGTCAGGAACGCCCCCGTGTCTGGTCCGGCATTGACGGACAGGCCCCTCGTCCAATGGCAAGGCTCCGTTTACGGAGCCAGCCAATCAATGACGAGGGCCGACCCAAAGCACCCTACAGTTCTCAACAGGATTTCGCCTGCGCGAAAAGCTGCGCAGAGCGCAGCTTTCGCTAGGCAAAACCTAAAAAGGGCCTGCCTTTGTTTTAAAGTTCGTAACGTGCCAGGAATCAACATAAAGGCGCCATGTTGGAGCTTTCCAAACATATTAATAAAGTTTCGAAAATTACAAAAAGATTGTCATTTTTTTTAATTTAACTTCCTAAATTCAGCCCAATAAAAGATCACTTTATATCTGGGGAAATGAGGTGCAACCTGGGCAGATGATGTCCAGACTAAGGAACGATTTAACCTTCTCTGTGTTGGTTCTGGAGTCAAAGCAATTATTTTTAGTTTGTGTTTTTAAGGCAATCTCGGAACAGAAATCTTTCTGAACTATTCCTGACCGAGCTGCGAGCAGCAGTGTGTTGTTTTTGTATCTCATCTCGCCACAATGAGGCGACCTGATTGAAAGTACAGATGGCCTCTGCTCATCCTAACATGTCCGCCGCCGCTCTCCGTTGTCATGCGGTCCGTCGCCCTCTGATCGCCCGGTCATGCATTATGAGCAAAGCAATCCCCTCTGCCCTGCCAGAGGCTGTCAGGGTTCAACTCTGCCACTCACAGTGACGGCCTGGGGCTGGGCGCCCAAGATCAAACCAGGTGGAAAATGACAGAGCCGGGAGATCAGCAGAGAATCCTACACAAGTTTAGCAGACTGCGCGACAGTAATAATGCATAGAACATATTTCGCCGTTCTAAGCACTGTAAATAACCGATGTTACACACCTGCCTAACTGATGCCACTCAACGTACAAACCGCAGAAGGATGGAATCGAACTAATGACTCCAAGAACATGACATTAAACCAGCAATCCAACTTTGAATGTGCCGAGCCCCCCCCCCCCCATTTTAAACAGCTTACTTCCGTCCTCTGAAATCACCCAGTAATAAAAACACAATTTACTGAAATAAAAAGCGCTCATCTCATCAACAGTTTCTATTTCACTCGTTCCTTCATAACCCAGTTAGATACCTCAGTGTGTATGGCGCGTGCACCTGCTTCAGAAATATTTTGGCAACTGAAGATTATATCCTGAACCCTGTCGGGGCCAATTCAGCCGCTCATTATTACTAGGTTAATAAAAAAAATGAGTGCCACTGAGTTAAACAATCGAACTTACTGGTATGTGCAGTGCTCCAAAGCTGCAAGGCACGCGAAATAAGTTATTATTTATTACACTTCTCAATACAAGAACGGTGAAAAAAGAGGAGAGTTTGCGTTAGTTAGAAACAGGAACTGACATATTCCCCACTGCAACGCATCACAGTGCCAGCCATCCCCTTGCAGTAGTGCATTCACGGCCAATCACTGCACGAATAGGGAAGGACAATATCACAACACAAGCATTCAATAATAAACAACAACTAAAATATGTCCGTGGCTAAGACAGAATGCTTATTCCGCAGAGGAAACGTTTGATTGGTCCTAGTACATTGCTGGGTATCCAGGGGCGACCCCACTTCGGAAATGCAAATTTAAGCAATCTACATGACCATACACACCCGACTTGGAGGTAAGTCTTGAAAGTGGTGCTCAGTCACATTTAAACAGATCCCAATTTTGTCGGTTGATGAAGTAGGGAACGAAAAAGCATTTTACAAAGCACACACGACACGAACTCTGGAGTCTTGGCCCCAAAGAAGTGAACAACCTCCCCAGTATCCCACATTGTTTCCAAATGGGCAGGGACGTAGCATGGTCAATACGATTGGGGGGGAGGGGGCTTCCGATTTTAGGGCAGTGGAAAGGGAGAGGAATGAGTACTTGTAGGAGTACCAAGAGAGAAAATGCAATATTTTGTAAAATAACCAATATTTTTGAGGATTTTCAAAGCAGAGTGCATGTGTATGTTTATGTGTATGCAAAAATTCCTGCTGAAATCAAACTGATATTCTCACCATAACCGGCTGAAAGCACCTGTACCCAATTATTTCTCTGAAACAACATTTATTGGTGGGATGTAACACCCCCCTGAAGCTAAACCCCTGTAAATGTGCGGCCCTTAATCTCTGCAGAGACCGGATTACTGCACGCACGCAGACTCTGCAATTTTGCATTAGTGACCGGCCATCTCCCATCAGCATCTCCACTGGCCGGCCAGTTCAGAATCTAATTTTCAGTCGATACTTTGTCGTTCCCTCGTGCAAAAATGCCCAGTCATCAGTGCAAATCTGCTGAATCGTTAGTGAAACACACCTCATCCTGCTCCAGATGTTCTTGAAAGCACTTCCTCGGTTGCCACTACTGCACCCACTATGACCCTACCGATGTAAACATAAACAAACAATGCAGGCCTGGAAGAATTCTAACAGAAACGCAGATTCAATACCTAGCATACTAGGCGAAAAATACATGGCCCCTAAACATTCGCGAACATATTTTCAACAGAAAAAATGTGTCAAAACTGAAGTTGACGATCAAGAGGACGTTCTGACGAGTTCCTTATCCCTTTTGGCAGCTATGGCCAAAACAACAGCAATTCCAAATCAAGCGACCTTGTAAAAACACACACACACACCACTGCTCGACATGAGGCCCAGTCATAGAGCCCCCAACCCAGCGCCGAGCAGCATAGTATAGCAACCCTTCCATAAATAAGCACTGGCCAAAACAACTGCGCCTGCGCCCGTGTCCTCGCTCTTGCGCAGCCTCACCTTGCATTTTGGCCAAAGAGACGTTAATCACCTCGCAGCCTGACATGTCTGTTTTACGTCCCCGGGCTCGCACGCTTCTTCCTCGCGGGGAGGGCCCGGCCTTCTCTGCTGATCTCAGCTCCACGCACCGACTTCCTCGCTCTGTAGCCAGCGAGGGACGGAGGGCCGCGGCTGCTGCACACAATGGCCTGAAAGCCCCCCTTGAGTAAAGTTTACTCGGCCGGGGCTGACAGAAGCTGTTTGCAGGGCGAGGTCACGCCCACTGGTCCCTAACAATAACAAAGGCCTGACAAAGGGGCGATTACACAGTTTAGGAGCAGCCGGGCTTTGAAATGCAGCGCTGATCCTTGCTGTCACTCCTGTCTTCGAATTCCAGAGCAGGCACAACGCCCATTTCCACTGCAGCTTTGGCAACTTCATTCACTTTTTCACACTCCATCAATGAATCCCCTCTTATATCGCACAGATTTATTGTCTTTCAAAGACTTAATGTTCTAGATTTTTTTTATATCTCTGCCTGATTAGTTTTTAAGTGTGTTCTCCCCCACCTCTCCAACATGAGCTTTCCTTTATTCCACAGACTCACTCTCCCATGTTAGTTTACACTACCTTATGTTAGTTAATGTTACCTTATGTTCAGTCAGGTAATGATTTTCCATGCCATGCTCTGATACGTAAGCTAACTTATGCTATATTGTTTGGGTTGCTTGGAAATTATTGTTTGAGCATATTATGCAGTTATATCAAAGCTTAGTATGATATGCTAAAATTCATGGTATTCCTGTGTTGAAATATGTAATCATAATATGTTACATTTTATTTAATCGTATATGGTACATTATATCCCATAATTTCATACAATGTTTTACTTGCTTTCTTAAGGTTAGATGAGTCTCATGTCCGTTTCAGTTTGAACGCTTTATTCGGAGGAATTTTTAGCCATAAAAGTAACATGCATATAACAAATCATCCAGTTAAAAACATATTAAGAATATTAATAAAAGAGATATTACAAATAGCAGTAGATTGTTAGAATGGTAAAGTGCCATGTGCCCTCATAGCATATTTTAAAAATTAGCCTACATGTAAACAAGTTTCTATATCAGACAATTGAATAACTGATAAAAACATGGCTCTACACTGCATGCTATTGTGGTATTTCTTTTTAAATAGAGGAATCAGGAATAACTTGGTATAAAATTCATTACATTTACAGGATAATAAAAAATGTAACATAGTTTGGCCAGTTTTGTCACACAGGCAGGAAATAGCGGCTAGATTTGACTTATACCCAAGCGGGAAGCACAATAGGTATTTGGCGGTATCAGCTCGAAACCTGAATAACAGAGAGCCCTCCCATCTCCTGCAAGGCTAGCAAAAATAAACATGGGGATACTCCAGGGCAGAGAGATAAACGGTTAAGGGGGGGTCCGAGGGGAAAAAAATTATTATAGACCTACTGGTACCTAGTCCCCCAACTAGACACTAAAACACACGGAAGGTACAGAAGGTCTCAGAAATACAGAGGGAGAGAAAAGAAAATAGCAAATCTCTCTATTGGGACCTAATAGTGTCCTCTTTACATGCCCAGAATACACAGTTAATCTGGAAACAACCAAGAAAACAAAAACAAGAGAAGATGCACAAGGAGAGGAAAAAGATACCCATCAGCCCACTCATAAGTGGAATCTCGTCATCTGGGTATATGTTGGTAAATGGTGTCCTCTAGGGTCTGCCTTGGAAACAATCCATAGGACTGCCTAGTGATGGACCCAGAACATTTCACCAACAGATGACAGTATATGAGCGGGAGGGGTTGAGGTTGCAGTGCTCAAAGAAAAAGAAGAAGAAAAGGAAAATAATCCAAGTGATTCTAAAAATACCTACGATGATGTCATGAAATACTTTATTAGGGCTGACCATCAAAGTGGTATGGTTAAAAACAGTATGCTGATAGCATGTAAGGAATTGCTACCCACCAATGTTGTTATTCGGTCAACATGTTTCAGCCTCAAGGGCTTTCGTCAGGACCTATGGTGCTACTGCAACACTTACTTAAGTGATGTGAAAGTGGGATCTACATCTGCTTTCCAAACTGAAAAGAGTGTATCTTCTCCTGCATAGACACAATACAAAAGACAGAAACAGAGACATGGACAAATTATGTCAACAAAAAGAAGTGCACAGACTGCAAACTCTCGTTTCTATGGTCTTTATAATATGGCTATGAACACTTGAAAGACACTCACCCTTATTGTGGGGAGAGAAAACCTCACCTCACCTGGCCACTGCTCAGGAAGAAAGGGAGGCCACGCACTGGAAATAAACAGAACACTTAGAAAGTTATAACCAGTGGTAGTAGAAACACAATCTACAGACAAGAAAAACTGGATTCAAAACACATAAATCAGAGACACACATGGTGACACAATGGCCAGACTGGTTTCCTCTTGCATCAGGAAAGTATACCACAAAGCCTCACTGACTGCACTGCTTGCACAAACCTGTAGACCTATAAAGTACAAAGGCCCAGGTAGCCAGCCGCAGTCACTGGGAATAGAGGCGCCTACTCCTGTGCTTTCCACCTAGTACTCAAAGACCAAAGACCAAAGCAATAATGCTATTGACTGTACCACCACCACTGACCTCTCCGTCGTTACCTCGGAGTGAAAACTGAGCCGAGGGGGAGGCGACGACTGATGGTCACACGCGATGTTAAATACACTGCAGTGGACCTGAAAGGAAACTCCTTTGTTTCAAAATTTGATTGGCTCATGTGCAGGCCAATGGGAATCGGCTCACAGGCAGCCAACCGTGACCTACACTGATAAGCCTGCAGTGGACCTGAAAGGAAATTCCTTTGTTTCAAAACTTGATTGGCTCATGTGTAGGCCAATGGGAATCGGCTCACAGGCAGCCAACCGTGACCTACACTGATAAGCCTGCAGTGGACCTGAAAGGAAACTCCTTTGTTTCAAAATTTGATTGGCTCATGTGTAGGCCAATGGGAATCGGCTCACAGGCAGCCAACCGTGACCTACACTGATAAGCCTGCAGTGGACCTGAAAGGAAACTCCTTTGTTTCAAAATTTGATTGGCTCATGTGTAGGCCAATGGGAATCGGCTCACAGGCAGCCAACCGTGACCTACACTGATAAGCCTGCAGTGGACCTGAAAGGAAACTCCTTTGTTTCAAAATTTGATTGGCTCATGTGTAGGCCAATGGGAATCGGCTCACAGGCAGCCAAACGTGACCTACACTGATAAGCCTGCAGTGGACCTGAAAGGAAACTCCTTTGTTTCAAAATTTGATTGGCTCATGTGTAGGCCAATGGGAATCGGCTCACAGGCAGCCAACCGTGACCAACACTGATAAGCCTCAGCCACATTAACAGGCCGACCGTGAGACATACCTCACGCGCATATGCACACCAGTCAAATCGTAAGGCAGTAAGATGGTGTGTTGTATTCTATCCAAAGAAGAGCCATAAGAAGAGCTAGGTGTGTTTATTTATTTATACTGCTAGAGGGCAATGTTTAGAGGTCGCGCGCTAATTTAGCCGTTTGCCAACTTCCAGTCGGATAGTACCGGGGGCTTAAACTGATATAGACACTGGCTACATATATTCAATATATATAGAACATGAGAAGGGGAACCCTACCCAGCGAGGGTGTTAGAGCTCAGTGGAGGTAACCCTTATGCCAAAGGCTGTTAGCACAAGGACTCTGTGTTCGGAAAAACAATCTGCGCAATCACAGCTGCATCCAAGGAATGTCATCATTCAATCCTTCTGTGTCACTATGAAGTTTGAAAACCCACTTCTGTTCTTTCCTCAATAGGAAAAGTGAAACATCCGTGACGTGACTAGGTATGTAAGGTTGTTCTAGAACCAACCATCTCAGTTCATCTGGACTATGTCTCTTGTCAAGGAAGTGAGTGGTGAGCCGTGTTGCCTGTTTTCTGCGTCTCATGGTGCTCATATGTTCCTGCACGCGCAATTTGATTTTTCTTGCGGTCATGCCGATATACCTTAGTCCACAGGGGCAGGTAATCTGGTATATCACTTTCTCACTGTTGCAATTAGTGTGGTGTTTCAATTGCCATGGTCGCGAGGTCCCAATGTCCACTTCACGGATGTTTCACTTTTCCTATTGAGGAAAGAACAGAAGTGGGTTTTCAAACTTCATAGTGACACAGAAGGATTGAATGATGACATTCCTTGGATGCAGCTGTGATTGCGCAGATTGTTTTTCCGAACACAGAGTCCTTGTGCTAACAGCCTTTGGCATAAGGGTTACCTCCACTGAGCTCTAACACCCTTGCTGGGTAGGGTTCCCCTTCTCATGTTCTATATATATTGAATATATGTAGCCAGTGTCTATATCAGTTTAAGCCCCCGGTACTATCCGACTGGAAGTTGGCAAACGGCTAAATTAGCGCGCGACCTCTAAACATTGCCCTCTAGCAGTATAAATAAATAAACACACCTAGCTCTTCTTATGGCTCTTCTTTGGATAGAATACAACACACCATCTTACTGCCTTACGATTTGACTGGTGTGCATATGCGCGTGAGGTATGTCTCACGGTCGGCCTGTTAATGTGGCTGAGGCTTATCAGTGTTGGTCACGGTTGGCTGCCTGTGAGCCGATTCCCATTGGCCTACACATGAGCCAATCAAATTTTGAAACAAAGGAGTTTCCTTTCAGGTCCACTGCAGGCTTATCAGTGTAGGTCACGTTTGGCTGCCTGTGAGCCGATTCCCATTGGCCTACACATGAGCCAATCAAATTTTGAAACAAAGGAGTTTCCTTTCAGGTCCACTGCAGGCTTATCAGTGTAGGTCACGGTTGGCTGCCTGTGAGCCGATTCCCATTGGCCTACACATGAGCCAATCAAATTTTGAAACAAAGGAGTTTCCTTTCAGGTCCACTGCAGGCTTATCAGTGTAGGTCACGGTTGGCTGCCTGTGAGCCGATTCCCATTGGCCTACACATGAGCCAATCAAATTTTGAAACAAAGGAGTTTCCTTTCAGGTCCACTGCAGGCTTATCAGTGTAGGTCACGGTTGGCTGCCTGTGAGCCGATTCCCATTGGACTACACATGAGCCAATCAAATTTTGAAACAAAGGAATTTCCTTTCAGGTCCACTGCAGGCTTATCAGTGTAGGTCACGGTTGGCTGCCTGTGAGCCGATTCCCATTGGCCTGCACATGAGCCAATCAAATTTTGAAACAAAGGAGTTTCCTTTCAGGTCCACTGCAGTGTATTTAACATCGCGTGTGACCATCAGTCGTCGCCTCCCCCTCGGCTCAGTTTTCACTCCGAGGTAACGACGGAGAGGTCAGTGGTGGTGGTACAGTCAATAGCATTATTGCTTTGGTCTTTGGTCTTTGAGTACTAGGTGGAAAGCACAGGAGTAGGCGCCTCTATTCCCAGTGACTGCGGCTGGCTACCTGGGCCTTTGTACTTTATAGGTCTACAGGTTTGTGCAAGCAGTGCAGTCAGTGAGGCTTTGTGGTATACTTTCCTGATGCAAGAGGAAACCAGTCTGGCCATTGTGTCACCATGTGTGTCTCTGATTTATGTGTTTTGAATCCAGTTTTTCTTGTCTGTAGATTGTGTTTCTACTACCACTGGTTATAACTTTCTAAGTGTTCTGTTTATTTCCAGTGCGTGGCCTCCCTTTCTTCCTGAGCAGTGGCCAGGTGAGGTGAGGTTTTCTCTCCCCACAATAAGGGTGAGTGTCTTTCAAGTGTTCATAGCCATATTATAAAGACCATAGAAACGAGAGTTTGCAGTCTGTGCACTTCTTTTTGTTGACATAATTTGTCCATGTCTCTGTTTCTGTCTTTTGTATTGTGTCTATGCAGGAGAAGATACACTCTTTTCAGTTTGGAAAGCAGATGTAGATCCCACTTTCACATCACTTAAGTAAGTGTTGCAGTAGCACCATAGGTCCTGACGAAAGCCCTTGAGGCTGAAACATGTTGACCGAATAACAACATTGGTGGGTAGCAATTCCTTACATGCTATCAGCATACTGTTTTTAACCATACCACTTTGATGGTCAGCCCTAATAAAGTATTTCATGACATCATCGTAGGTATTTTTAGAATCACTTGGATTATTTTCCTTTTCTTCTTCTTTTTCTTTGAGCACTGCAACCTCAACCCCTCCCGCTCATATACTGTCATCTGTTGGTGAAATGTTCTGGGTCCATCACTAGGCAGTCCTATGGATTGTTTCCAAGGCAGACCCTAGAGGACACCATTTACCAACATATACCCAGATGACGAGATTCCACTTATGAGTGGGCTGATGGGTATCTTTTTCCTCTCCTTGTGCATCTTCTCTTGTTTTTGTTTTCTTGGTTGTTTCCAGATTAACTGTGTATTCTGGGCATGTAAAGAGGACACTATTAGGTCCCAATAGAGAGATTTGCTATTTTCTGATACTCCAGGGCACTCAAAGGCAGATCAGTGATTTCCCTTCTGCGCTTCTGTGACGCCTTTCCTGCATTGATTCATACACAATTGAAGCTACTTTTCTTTGATTAAAACTTGAACATGAATTTGTCTCAATAAAGGCTCTCTGCATACCGATTTTGCCTAATTCTGATTTAATATATGCCAACTATGGGATTCGAAGACCATTCACACTGGAGAAGCAGTCAGATATTATATCTCTAGTTAGTACTGCTTTCTCGTTACTCCAGGTAGACAACCATAATAGTAGAGGTCTCAGTCTGATATAGTCAATAATGCATTGTAGGTTTAACTCTTTGTGGCAGATGATATGAGGGGTGAAAATTGGTACTCCCAGGAGTCGCCTGCCGAACCTGTTTTCTTCATAATATAAGGCCTCGCAGTTAGCAACCCCTAAAATTTCGGATCCGTAGGTAGCAACGGAGACACACTGGCTTTTATAGATTTGCAGCATGGCTGTCAATTGCCCCCGCCGCAGGGTTGAGGGAGGCAAAATAACAAATCTATTGCATTTGAGAACTCCATTCTGCTATGTGCGATACTGGGTGACCAGGTTCCTGAAGCAGAAACGTGACTCCCAAATATGAAAAACGGTTGACACTGCGTACAGAGTTTTAACCTACTTGCATGGAGGAAAGTTGGTTACAGTATGAGCCCATGCCATAATATGCGACTTTGTGAAATGGTGCAAATGTCTCAATTTGCCATAAAATCAGTGAATGCAAATACAAGGAGGCGCAGTGCTTTTGGTGCTAGAGCCATAAACACAGCGCCATCCGCATATAGAAATGGGTAAAAGACTACCTTTGACATAAGGCACATCACTGGCTATCTTTACTAGGGCCGGGTACAGATCGTTAATATATAAAATAAGCAAAAACAGAGCGAGCACACATCCTTGATGGACACCGCCGCCAATCTCAATATCCTTAGACACATTTCCATTGTCACTTATTCTAACCCTGGCTCTCGTGTCCCTATGCAAGTATGCAAGAAAACGAACAATACGTGCACTGAGTTGCTCAGCCAGATCCCTATTGTTTCTGCTTCCCTTCGGAGTCTGATTGCAAAGGGTTCAAGCGCCAGCATGAACAGCAGTGGTGACAGGGGGCAGCCCTGTCGTGTGCCTCTCTGCCCACTGAATAAGGTAATGAGGTAAGGGTCCCAGAGTGAACTCATGCCGTAGGTGCAGTGTATAACAGCTTGACCCAGCTCATGTATCCCGGTGGGACGCCAAAGTTGTTCATAGCCTTTATCATGTACTCCCAGTTAAGGGTGTTGAAAGCTTGACGCAAATCAAGAGAGATGCATCCAGCACCTTTATAGTCATCAGGAGTAGCCTCCATGACATAGTGGAGGCGGCTGATGTTCAGGGAGGTACTATGGACTGGGACGAAGCCACACTAATCAGTGTGGATGAGTCGTGGCAGGTAGGGGAGTAGCCGGCAGGCCAAGATTTTGCTTAGAATCTTGTATTCTGTAGCTAAAAGGGATAGTGGGTGGTAGCCCGACATATCCGTTGGATCTCTACCCTGTTTAGGGAGGAAAGTGACCAGGGCCTACATGGTGGAGAGAGGGAGGATACCAATATCCTGGGCTGTTTAGTATAGGCGTTCCAGGAGGAGGGGTTAGTTTATCCGAGAAGATATCAAAGAACTCCGCCGGCAGGCTATCAAGACCCGGATCCTTTTTACGTGGAAGTTCTCGGATGGCCGCCTTAACTCCAGCCATGGTAATGGGTCCGGACAGGTCTTTCTGGGCCACGCGCGAGTTTGGGGTAGGTTAGGTCGCTCAGGAAGGCTGCCATGGGCTCCTCCGCTGAGTCACCAGGGGCTCGGTATATAATGTGCCTCGTAGTATTCGTAGAAGGCCAGATTTATTTATTGCTGGCCGTTTACTGTGGTTCCATCTGACAGGGCTATCTCATGTATAGGGGTGGGAGGGGGCGCTTCTCACAATAATCGTACCAGAAGTGCTCCAGATTTATCTGCCTCTGCGTGTTGTGCTGGGTGAATTATTGATAATCTACTGCTCGGAGTCGCTCCAGCAGTTTGGCATGTTGTGTACTCGCCTCCTGCAGTGACTCCTTTTTCGAGGGATTGCTGACTGCTTCCTGCTCTAGTTTGTTTAGAATGTCTTCTACCAATTTAAGATTATTGTGGATCTTCTGTCTGACCCCCACAGTGGCGCTGATAGCAAAGCCCCTAATCACTGTCTTAAACGTGTCCCACTCTATTACGCGTGAGGATGCCGAATTGGCATTCTCACTGAAGTAATTAGTGATAGCGGACGCCGTAGTGTCACGGAAAACGGCATCATCCAGCCTCTGCTGCCACAGCCTCCAAGTAGGGACAGCTGTGGGGATTCTTCGCCAGGATAACGTGATCTCTAGTGGGGTGTGAACTGAAAAGGTCTTCCCAACGTATGTGGTGTGGGACACCTGGGCTGCTATGGAGAGGGAACAGAGTATCCTATCTATCAGTGTGTGTAGTTGGTGGGGCGGAGAGTAGAAGGAATATTCGTGGCTGTTTAGATTTTTAAAAGCGCTAGACATCTCCCAATGACAAGTCCGTCACCCATCCACGCAGGGCCTCCGCTTGCCTAATAGGGTCTGCTCCCTGGACGGGAGGGGGCGGGGGGTAGATCGGTCCATCTGAACATCTAGGACTGTGTTATAATCCCCCCACATGGGTAGCCCACCCAGTCTGCCAGCACTGTGCTCAGGCTTGTTAAAAATGTGTCCTGATCGTAGTTCGGAGCTGCCTATGACTATGTGAGTACCGTCTAGCGTGCCATGGACCATGACATACCTGCCCTGTGCATCAGTCGCTGCTCCAGGTCCACAAACGGGACCCCGTGTCTGACCCTCTCCTCGCAAAGGCGGAATATGATGTGGTGGACACTTGGCCTCTCCATTTTTTGCGGAGCTTAACCGCCTCGGATTCTGTGAGGTGGGGCTCCTGCAGAAGGGCAAACTGTGCCTTTTGTCTATTCAATTGGACATGAATCTGTGGCACTTCTGCACTGATCCCATACCTCTGACGTTCCCTGGGCGCACACAGTGCACTGTACTAGGGAATCACCAGTAAATCAAGTAAGGCACTCATGGAAACACCAATCCATAACAGCAATTTACATAGGGAGCATTTGCCCTTTGGCACTGATCAGCAGCAGCAAAGGGCCCAAAGCATCTAGACCTGTAAAAATTAAATCCAGCACACAGCAAAAATACAGGAGGCAGAGGCAAAAAGGTAGAGGAAACCACATCAAGTATGCCATTCTGACAAACATCCTGTTATAAAATGCACAATTTGGCCTTCTTTGCTTTCCAAATTGGCCTGTAGAAACTCCTCATTGCACCCCACCTGTAGGGGGTTCACTTGCTTAGCAGAACCTGAAGAATAACAATATTTCATGAGGGTTCCTTCAGAACTGTCTGTAAATGCTTCAGATTTTTTGCCTAATGTATATAGAAATCTGCATTAGCATGTACCATTCTACCCCGTTAGTTTAGAGATTTTCTACTGGGCAGGTAGTTATGCCCACTCTGGGGAGTTGACCAACTGGCCCTGTGCTCCTGAAGCTTTTAAAACCAACACTGAGACCAAAGGCAGAGGGGATTCTTCTCAGGATCTCAGGCATCATGGTGAGTTATTTAGGATCAAATGCAAATTTTCCTTATAACTTTATACCCTCAGTTTGGCACATGTTGCATTTCAGTAACCAGCTAATGGTCTTCAATCACAAGGGCTAAGAGAGCAAATTTACTTCAAATTGAAACTTTTCCAGCACAGTTTTAAACATGTTATGCACAACTATCTGAGTCCTGTCACTAAGCTTTTTTCTCGAGATCTGGTAACTCGCATTTTGCTAATTCCGATCTGAACACAAATTGTAAAATGCACAAATGCCCTTTGTGCAAAGGGAATTTTCACATTTTAGGAGTCATGATCACCCAAATATGTTTTCTCTGCCAACGTACTACTGAATAATCAGGGACATGGCATGGTTTAAACACTAGCAGATTCCCGGGTCTTCAGATTTAATAGGATGTGGCTGTCAGTGACAGCAGGCATCAGCAGGCCTTCTTTATTGCCCAAGATAAATAAAGTTAGAGGTTGGCCATTGAAAGAGGCCATGTACAGGATATCACATGGTATAATGTCAAACGACTCATGATGGGCAGGGGCACAGTTATTTCTGGAGCTTGCACTACCCACCGAGATCACTGTCCGTTACCTGGGTTTATTTTGTCTATCGTGGATGCACTGCTAGTGAACCAAACCAATCCTATTGCCTAACTATTTTTGTGCAAATTCACAAGCAATAAATCATGTGCTCTGTCAGAGATGAGCCCCAAGATGTAAAATCTCCTGTGGCCTTAAGAATAGGTCACTTTACCCCATGTTCACATGTCTCACTGTTCTGTGGGAAGTCAAATTTGCACAGATTTGGCCTTATGAAAATCACCCATTGAGGGCCTGGATCATAAAGCCTATTGTGTGAATAGTTGTACCATACTTCAGATTTCGGCGTGTCTTACTGGTGAATTTCTAGGAGTAAGGAAAGCCTCCTTACCGGAAGAAAAGAGTTGTGAATCAGGTCCACGAGACAGCTTAATTCAACTATAAATGGTTAGTTCCTTTTATTTGTGTAGATTAGAATGTTTCATCAGATCCCTGACCTAGATATTTACATTTTTGCCTGATCTATTTCCAGATGCAAATGTACAGATTATTAAATGACACTGGTGCACCTGTTAGGTACCAAGTAATTATGTCATATGCGATTCAGAAACGTTTGCTTCTGTTGTACTCACAATGGCATTTCCGCCTACATGAAGTCTGCTAATGAGCATCATTGATGGTCTTTTCACTGTTCCTATAATCAGCCTTACCATGTCATAATATTGGTAGGCAATTTACTCAATTTGTTAAAAGACGTAAGTGCGGGCCCACAGTTTTCCCTAGGAGACTCCTGCTGAATGAATAGTGTCTGGGTTACCAAGTACTAAGACTGCCTCGTCTTGATTCTTCCTTATGCTCTTTTCTTCCCTCATACTCCCTACACTTCCTTTGTTTTTATCACCCTTCTGCAGAATATTTTTCATCCCTGATTTCTCCCTTTGTCACTGAGTTCCAATATTTCACTTCCTCCTTCTTGCTCCCTTTTGCTTAGGGTAAAGGTCTGATGATGAAAGACAAGGCTTGGTCCCCTGAAAAAGTGCCACTCTACACCACCTGCAACCATAGGCGCCATTTAAACACTGTTGGTAAATCTTCAAAGGCAGAATTCACCCAAAGGCTAATTTCTCCCAAATTACTGCCAAAGAAGCTGACTCAAGACGTGCCGCGTGACGTGCGTTGACATGGGGGTGGGGGTGCTCTGTGTATCACTTATGGTCTAAGAAGCTAGATATCTAAACTCAAAGGTGCCAAGTTTTATGATTTGTTAATTCTCTGGTATGCAGAAGTAAATCTAACATTAGCGGCTCGTCCTTTCATCCATTCTAGGGGGATCAAATAGCTGTCAAGTGTGCAAGGACAAAGCTAAAATAATGGGGCATAAGCAACCGAGGTGTGGAATGTGAGGAGTTTTTAAGCTATCATTTAAACTATCTAATTATTCCTTATTTGATGTTTTAAGGATGTGTTGGGACCTAAACATAGCCAACTTTTAGGGTCAAAGCAGCGAAATAATAAAAACAGAGGTGAATCTACAGAACGTAAAATGATTGTCTAGTAATAAACACAAAATGAGTCTTCTGCTTTGCAGATCCCAGCATTTTTGCCACAATAAAATCTTGAAGTAGCAACCAAAGGAAGTAAAGAACAAAATAAAGAGCACAATACATTCTGAATGAATTTATAACCAGGAAAAAACAAGCACACGTGTTAAAATGCCTGGATGGCAAACCTGCATCGATGGTGCTCTTTACAGCTGTGGACTTCAGCAATCCTTCAATGCTTGAAGCATTAGAAAGTGGTGACACAAATGTGGACTTCTTAGCAGAAGGGTCAGAAATACCCAACATGTGTACTTATGAAGGAACTCTCGTAATTACAGGGTATGGTACACAGTTAAGCCATACTTATGGTGAAGGTTACTGTTCAGGCAAGCGGCTTGTTACCGCTCACGAGCTTCTCTACTCTGGGCCAGCCTCCATTGGTGAAATGTTAAGCTGTTCCTAACTGAATAGAGTGGAGCAACCAGAACAGCAGAATGTTTCTGTAGCGGGCCTGGACACATTTTATTTTTGGACTACAAGCTGTGTGCATGCATACGTGAGATTGTGTGAATGTGTCCACATGTGCCTGCATGTGAGTGAGCAATTGTGTGAGTAAAACTGAAAGTGATTGAGAATGAGTGAGTAGGAGTGAATGCAAGTGATTGTGGATAAAAGAAGTGATGAATAAATTAAAGTAAGAGTGAGTACAATAATTGTCAGTGAGAGTAAGTCGACATGAGAGTAAAAGTGAGTGCAAGTTAATGTGAAAGTGAGTTGAACCAATTCAGAGTGAGCAAGAGTGAGTTAAAGTGAATGACAGTGGATGAGAGTGAGTGAAAGTAAGAGTGAGCAAGAATTAATGAGTGAAACTGATCAAGAGCAAGTGTTAGTGAGTGAGAATAAATGCGAGTGGGTGAATGTATGTGAGCATGACTGTGATAGAATATGTCTGTGACCATGTCTGGCATTGGTTTAGACATGTCGGAGGTAATTTTGGGCTTCTAAAGTCACCTGTGACAAAATGTTGGCACTGGAAAAATGGAGGTCAATCTGAGAATATGGGACACCCTTGGCAAAATGAAAGCCCTGGAATATTATAGGAACTAAAGCTATGTGATTTTCTGGCCACAGCATTTCCATCTGCATATTACATCATGTGCTGTATAATTTGCAGACACTAACAAACAAAAAAAACTGGTGACCAGTGTTGCCCATGAGTGGAGGGCCCTTCAAAAAGGTTGACTGGTCAACATATACTTGCTTACTGCTGTATTTGGGAGTTAAATTAGTACAACTGTGGTGAAACGTTTGCCCAACCAGTGTTAGAATGTCTAAATAAATTGCAGTGATAATACTATAGCAAAATGTGCATATTTTGCTTAATATTTTGGCTTTTATTGCCACAAAATTTAGGCAATCCTATCGCATATTTTGGCCATCCCCTGCCGCAAAGTTCCAATGGTCCTGACTATATTAACATAATGGCTATTTAGAACTGTTAGACACAAAAAATATAACTGGTGGTGCAAGACAGTGCCACTGAGAAGGAATCTATAGTATGCTTCACATTATGGTCCACAATAATGGTACACCGTTTCTGTTCTTAGCAAATTAGTGGCTTGCCATGTTGAAATAGGAGTGACTTTCCAAGCAGGAGGAACCTAAGCAACTGTTACATTACAGTCCCGTTTTAATGTTAATGACACCACTGATCTATCTTCTTAGATGACCTACTGTCTTTTTTAAGTCTCGCTTACAGACAGCATTAGCAGACTGTTTTCAGAGATATACTGTGAACAAAATCAATAGTTACACTGGGCTTTGGGCCAGTCAATTGCATATGATTGGATGGCTTTCTTGTCACTTTCATTTGCTCACTTCATATTTGATGACTTTCCTTGTGTTTGTTCCTCACCTGGAGCATAGCTTCTTTACCATCATTTACATTTAATAACTTGTATACTTCCACTGCTCTCAATCAGGGAACTGCTTATTTCTTTTGCTTTTTTTTTTTTTTTTGTAAAACAATTTTTATTGCAGGGATAGATAAAACATACCATGACATAGTGAGCATCATACAGTGCAGTGTTACAGTTCAACATTCGTTTCCCATTAATATTAGACACAGCCATTTAGCCCACATCCCGGAGGCAGGGCGGCGTCAATTCGCTGTATTGTACACTCTGCGGGCCGAGCCCGATCTTACTGTTAGCTCTGCAGGAACTCCTTACTCTGCTTTTAGGCGTGTAAAGTGTTATCGCACTACTGGGTTGATCGTGATGTGCGTAACCTACCCCGGGAACCCTGAACAAAGACCCCCCCACCCCCTACCCACCCCTCCCTGTGTCTGCGTCAGTGATCGGTGCAATCCTAAGGCCCAAATCGTGGGAAAAACGGAGTCAATGCTTCTTATTGTCTGTGTGCATCTGGCGAAATTGCCGTGGGCGTGAGCGACCCTGTTCGAGGTGTCTCATCTAGTGTCTCTTCTTCCTCATCCCCCTCTACCAAACTGTCTCTCAGTGCCTGCACCAGCGTTTCCCACAACATTGCAGCCTCCTGCACCTTGTCATTTGAACTGCGGCGGGCCATCTGGTAACGTATCGTGCTCTCCGCAGTCGCCCACTTCAGGAATTCATTCATCCATCTTCTATGTGTCGGCGCTACTTTCGATTTCCACCCCCTTGTCAGCTCCCTCTTCGCTATGAGTAGTCCCATATCTATAAATTTACTCATCAGCTTGTTCTTCTTCGTGTGGGGGAACCAATGTAAGATGGACACTGCACTATCATATCGTAAGTTTCTGTCAGTGACTGTGTTCAGGGTCTCTTCGATTTCCGTCCAATAAACCTGCAACCCCGGGCAACCCCGTAACATGTGGACCAGGTCAGCCCCCACAAGATTACATCTGGGGCATGCTGCATCTGCTACATGAAAGTACTCTGCGATTTTGCATGGTGTGAGGTACGCGCGATGGAGAACATATAGGTGGATCAATTGGAAGCGCGCATTCCTAGTGCCTTTCTTGACTCTCCGTACTAATTGTGTCCAAGTAGTGTCTGGGATATCTAATAGCAGGTCAGCTTCCCATTTGTTTTTAAGTGACGTGAGCGGCAGTAGGGCGTCCGTGTGCATTCTGCGATAAAGGCACGTAACAGCTTTATACGTTCCCGCCGCCATCATGGCATACTGGCACGCTAGTGATGTAGCAGGTTCTATCAGGCCCCCACCCCAGTGCGCCTGTATGGCTCTCACCACCGCTGCATGCAGTAAGTAGTCCCCCCTCGGGAGATCATACCGTTCTTGCAGAGTCTGGTATGGGGACAGCTCCCCATCCTCGTAGAGGTCACCTACCATCTGTAATCCCGCCTCCTCCCAAAGGTGCAGTCTCGACCAATCGCCGCCATGCGGGAGTGCCGTCACCATGCCCAGTGGAATTTCCGGAGCATACGGGTGCCCAGTTCCAATTCGCCTCTGCGATCTGTTCCAGCATTGGCGAAGGGTCTGCTCCTCCAGGGAGAGCACTCGCAGAAGCAGTTTCTGCTTAAGAGTGATATATGCTAGGACATGGCGGGGTGTGCCGAACTCCCTCCCCTGCTCTGGGCCGCGGTACACTCTCGCTACCTCCTGCGTGAAGAATTGTAACTGGGCTGCTAAATAATAGAGCTCAAAGTCCGGAACCGCGAGGCCCCCCTCGTCCTTAGGACGGGTCAACGTCGTTAAAGCCACTCTGCGCCTGCCCGCTCCCCATAAGAAGGACACCACCGCTGACCTCAACTGTTTGAAAACCGCGCCGGGTATCCATACCGGGAGGGATTGGAAGAAATATAGGAGACGCGGCAGAGCGACCATTTTCAAAAGAGCAACTCGGCCTGCTGTTGAGAGCGGCAGAGTGGCCCAGAAGGACATACAACTCCTCAGGGAGCGGATACAGCGGCCTATGTTACCGTCGAGGAGGTCCTTCGGGTCATGGTAGATGTGCACTCCGAGGTAGCTCAGGCATTGGGGTTCCCAACGCAGATTCTGGCGGAGTGGAGGGCATTCCTCCCCCTTCCGTAGTGGGAAGAGACAGGTTTTCGACCAGTTCACCCGCAGACCCGACATATTGCCGAAATGCTCCAGTAGACTCTCAGCGCCCTCTACCGCCTCTTCGGCGTTGTCCAGAAAGAGGAGGAGGTCATCTGCGTATAAGGAGATAAAGTGGAGTTCACCCCCGTGAGCCAGCCCGGCGTAACATGTCCCCTTCCGAGCCTGAGCCGCAAGCGGTTCCATCGCGAGCGCAAACATCAGTGGGGACAATGCACACCCCTGTCTGGTACCTCGATGTATCTCGTATTGGTCTGACACCAATGATCCTACTCTTACTCTCGCTCTCGCCGAGGAGTAGAGCACCTTCGTCCATTGTATGTATCCCTCCCCGAGACCGAAGTTGTGCATTACCGTGTACAGATAGCGCCATTCAAGGCTGTCAAAGGCCTTTTCAATGTCGATCGCCAATACCAGGGGGGATCGCGCCTCAGATGGCGGAGCGTCCACCAATCTAAGCAGCCTGCGAATGTTGTGTGTAGTGTTCCTCGTGGGAATAAAACCAGATTGGTCTTTGTGGATCAGATCTTGCATATGAGATAGTAGCCTGGTGGCCAGCACTGTGCTCAGTATTTTGTAGTCAGTTGTAAGCATAGACAGTGGTCTGTAGGACGCCGGGTCTGTGCTCTCCCTACGAGGCTTTAACAAGGGGACCATTATGGCTTCGCTCATCGATCGGGGGAGTCTGCCTACTTCCTTGGCCTCGTTATATATCGTATGGAGTCTCGGGGCTAGGTGATCTAAGTATCTCCCGTAGAACTCGATGGGCAACCCGTCAATCCCCGGTGTTTTATTACGCGCCATTCGTTTCACTGTCCCCCTTATTTCAGTCAGGGCGATTGGGCCCCCTAGAGCATCTGCTTGTTCCTGCTCTAGGCGCGGTAGCTGCAGGTCGCTCAGAAAAGCGTCCAACGCTTCAGTATGATCACTCCGCCCCGCTCTATATAAATTCTCATAGTATGACCTGAAACAGTCCAGTATTTCTGATTGTGCCGTAAGGGTGTGAGCTCCACTGCCCCGCAAGGCCAAGACTGGCTGGTTGCTCCTATTGGGGTTCGCCAACCAGGCCAGGAGTGTCCCTGTTTTGTCCCCTTCAGCTAGCGTCCTCGTCAGGTATGCCTTATAATCGAAACTACGGAGGCGTTCCATCTCCACTGCTACCGCTTCCCGCGCTCCACTCATTTTCTCCTGCAAATCAGGACGATTCGGTCGATCTAGTTCTACTTCTCGAAGAGTGCGCTCAGCCTTGTCTAAGTCATCTACCAGGGT
Source organism: Lissotriton helveticus (assembly GCF_964261635.1). NCBI lineage: Eukaryota > Metazoa > Chordata > Amphibia > Caudata > Salamandridae > Lissotriton > Lissotriton helveticus. The sequence continues at coordinate 1,347,345,545 of NC_136059.1, forward strand.
TTTGCGCACTCCCGCATATTTCCCGATGCAGTGTCCCCTCACCACTATCTTAAACGCATCCCACTCTACAGCCCTGGAGGAAGCCGTGCCCTCGTTCTCCGCAAAATACTGGGCAATCCGCTCCTCTAGTTCAGCCCGGAATGGCGGATCATCCAGCATGTCGGGCCGCAACTGCCATGTCGGGACTTTAGGAGGTTCAGTCACCCAGTCCAGCGTCAGGAGGAGTGGGTTGTGGTCGGATAATGTACGTGCCAGATATTCCGTTCGGGCCACCGCGGCAAGCACCGGGGGGAGCATAGGAAGGAATCGAGGCGCACTTGGAGGTCGTGTATACTAGAGTAGAATGAGTAATCTCGCTCAGTGGGGTGCTGTGAGCGCCAACAGTCAGTCAGGGCCCATGTGCTCTGCCAGTCAGTTCTGCATCTCGCCAGGCGGTGTACAGGGGAGGTGTGGAGTGGCGGGTGCGATCTATCTAGTGTAACATCCTCTACAGTATTGTAGTCCCCTCCCATCAGCACCGGACCTGTAAAATAGCTGGCAAGCCCCCTGGAGAGACCTGTAAAGAATGTCGCTTGTTCCGTGTTTGGTGCGTAAATGCTACAGAGCACTATGTGTCGGCCTCTCAGTAGCCCTTCAACAGCCACATACCTCCCATTCGGGTCCACCGTATGCCTAGTCACCTGAAGGGGGATTCCCGCCCTAACCCAAATGAGCACTCCCCTAGCAAACACAGAATACACAGTGTAGAACAAATGACCTCTCCACCTGCGCTGGAGCGCAACACCCTCTTTTTTGGTTAAATGGGTCTCCTGTAGGAACGCTATATGCACCCCTCTACGAACCAGGTATGAATGGACCTTGTGTCTCTTCGCCATTGTGTGTAATCCCCGCACATTCCAGGACACACATTTCAACATCCCCACATTAGCCATTGTCCCGTTGGAGAAAAAGAAAAACTCTGGTGTGTAGCATCCTGATCACTGACTCGACCCCGCCCCCACCCCTCCCCAAGTAGCCCCTAACTTCCCATCCCCAAATCGTCCCCAGAGTCACCCCAACCTCTCCAGGCCCACCCTCCCCCAGAATAGGATCTAACTTCAAAAGAGTCGTTCCCATCCAAACAGTTGAGCAACGTGCTCACTTAGCAGCTAATACGCAGTCAACACTACGTTGGCCTTATGGGCCTCGGGGTGCGCAAACAAGCTTCCGGGTCTCCCAAGTGCTGTTTCCTGACCCCCCGCCCATTCACACACAGCAAGTCCCACATCATTTGAGTCACATAAACTTCTGCTCCTAGGGCGTTTGAAATCGCAGCAAGCCCCCCTCTGCCCCACCCGGTACCTTGTCAAGGGGTTCAGCCCTCTACGATTTCCCCCGATGTCTGTGGCGTGACCTTCGGGCCTCTGGCTCCTCCCAGGTCAGACAGATCAGTGTCCGAGCCCGTGCCCTGGTCCTCCGAGCCCGTTCCTTTCTCCGAGTGGGCCATCGCCGCTCCCGATACTTCTTTCACCGCTTGCAGCGCCGCCTTCCGTTCATCCGCCGTTTGAAAGTTCGTCGGCCCCTTCAAGCCCCGTCTGCGCCCCTGTGGCGTCTTGAACGTCGAAGTGATTGTCCTTGGCGCTCCTCCTCGGCCCGAAACCGGGCCCCATCCGTGCCAGCTTTGTAGGTGTCCCACCAGGCCCAAGCCTCCGAAGACGTCGGGAAGAACAGGGTGTTCTCGTCCACCACTACTCGGAGTCTGGCCGGGAATAGCAGCGAGTACTGTATACCTTCCGCTCTGAGCTCCTTTTTCAGAGAAAGGAAAGAGGCGCGCTGTCTTTGGGTTTCGAATGTGTAGTCCGGGAACAGTGTCACCTTGCTGTCGTCGACCTGGAATGGGCCCATCTCCCTCGCCCGCTGCAACAGCAAGTCCCTGTCTTTGTAGTGGAGCAGTTTTATGACCACTGGGCGCGGTGGGAGTCCCGGCTTCGGGGGTCTCGACGGCACCCGGTGCGCCCTCTCTAGTGTGAAGAAAGGGCCCACGAGGCGCACGTTGTTCCGCCGGCTGCGATTCTCAGCGTCCTCAGCCCTCCTCTCCAGTGCTTGAATCCGGTCGAGCGCGTCCGCGAGTTTCCCATCCATCGACTTCTGCGCCGGCACCAGGTCCTTCAGGGTGGTCTCTGCCTCCTTGACCCTGCCCGACAGCTTCGCGTGGTCAGCTCGCAGGAGTCCCAGTCCCTCCGACACTTGCGCTATATCGTGGTGCAGGGCGTCTTTCGTGGCGGCTATGGCCTCCAGGATCCTGTCCTGCATTTGCTGTAGGTCCATCGCAGGTTGCACGGGGTCCTCGGGCGTGTCCGTAGTCGGGGGTCCATCCCCCTTGGGGCCTCTGGGCTTGCCCATGTCGCACTCGCGTCGCCGAGCCGAATCCCAGGGGGTAGGCAGCGAGGGGGAGGTTTTGCCGTCTCGGATTGGCCCCAGCATCCCAGTCTGGGGTCGAGAGAGTGGTCCCCTCGGGCCTCCAACTGCGACGTCCCAGCAGAGGGCACGATCAAGTTCCCCACAGAAGGCCGGTCCCTGGTGGGCAGGAAACGGGGCTCTCCCAGGATAAACTTACTCTTTACGGGGTGGCCGCGGTAGTCCAGGCAGTAGATCAGTCGGGCCGCTGGGCCCTGCAGAGACGATCGTCGTAGGCCCCCACCAAAAGCAATGCCTCGGCGACCACCCCTGGGGAAGCCCAGGATTCAGTGTAGGAGGTAGTCGTTGGCTGACTCCCAGTGTTTGGCGCAGCACTCGGGGGAGTTGTGCCTCCCAGCTAGGGTCGGGTGATGGGGAGAATGACCTCCCAACAAGGTAGCCAAGGTCCCCGCCGCTCCCCGGAGTAGGCAGGGGAGCCCGGTCGCAGCTGGTCAGCAGGGTGAGGTCGCCGCTGGGCTGCCGTCCCCTAGGGCACCACAGTAGGCGCGGCGGTCGGACAGAGCTCCGGCCAGGCTCCTCACTCCATGCCGGGCCCCAGTAACTCAGCCCAAGGGTACGGCCCGCAATGGGAGCGGCGCCGCCAAGATCCGCAGAAAAGGCCCCGCAGCCGGGTCCTCGAGTTATGCTCCCCGCCGGGGCGGAGCTCCGTCGCCCGCCCTCAGGCTCTGCAGCCGAGCCGGCGCGTCCCCCTCGTCCCTCCGTCTCCCGCCGTCACAGGCACTGCAGGGTCTCCTCACCCGCCCGGAGGGGTTACCTCCGGTGGATCCACAGGCCCCAAAGCCGGGGCTTGGATTTCGGCTTCACCGGGCGGGGGGCGGGGTTTCGCCGGATTACAGCGTGGGCCGTCACTCGCCCCAGTCTGCTCCGCAGGTGGGGGTCGGCCGACCACTAGGACGCGCCGGTCCGTCTAGCCAGGGCCCGCAGGCCGCTCACAGTGCTGGAGGTCGCCAGCGAGGATGCCTCCAAGGTCCCGAGGCGCTCGGCTACTCAGGAGCCGCCATCTTGGCCGTCGGCGGCTCGGTCCTCCCGCAGCCCGCGGCAGCCTCCGCAGCAGTTCCACCGGCCTGACCGTCCCAGCGGAGCAGGTGTAGACGTGGTACTTGGGATCCACCCAGGTGGAGCGGGGATCCCAAGTCTTGGGCAGGATTATTTTACGGATAGCCGGGCGGAGGGACGGGAGCCTCGCTAGGCAGCGTCCTTCTCCATCGGCTGCTGGCCACGCCCCCTTATTTATTTTGCTTTTAGCACTCAATAGGACTGCATTTGGTTTCTTGATCTCTCTCTCTCTCCCTCTCTCTCTCGCTCTCTCTCTCTCTCTCTCTCCCTCTCTCTCTTTTTCTCTCTCATGTGCAGCATCTCAGTCTCAAAGCCCCACCCTCCATTATCCCTGTTGCTCCCCCTTACTTTGCCACCCCTCCCAGTGTGAAATTTTTTAAAGTTTCGTTTTTAATCTCATCTGCCCTCAACTCGTTTCGCTGCTACCCCATTACCCTTATCCCGCTTGGTTTTTTGCTTTTTTTTAATCCCTCCACAAAACAAGCATTTGTTTCTTTCTGTCAATGCAGAAAAACAATAACAACAAAACATTGGCAAGGCCAATAGGTCTGTGCCGGCAAACAAAAAGGCAAGACTTATTGGCTTTGCCAATTCTTGTCTATTGACTGTAACGTCTCGGGCAGACAAAATGGCTCACAAAGTTGAACAAGCAACTTTTACTTCGGCTGTGAACTGCAGTTTGAATCCGGTCTTCCATTATTTCAATCTACGTAAATTAATATCCATTAAATTGTTTAATAACACTGGCTTTTACTTAGAGCACAAATCAATGGCCAGAGTGTTGTGCCACGAATTCTTTATCCGGGGGTGTAGCTACAAAAGCAGAACAAAACATGGTGGGGAAAATAGGCACCTTGAATACCGTGTCAAAGAACGTAGAAATTGCCTTGTACACATCTCGCCTTTTGACGGGAACATAATTAATTAGATATCTTGTTATTGTTAATCAGCTTTAAGAGATCCCAAGAACGGGACCTTCAAATTGTGTTTTTCATTCTGAGACTCACTGTCTGGCAGGGAAATAAAAGCTTCATGGATTTCATGTCAAGTTTTTGATTCTCTAACAAAGAGCCCTACACATAATAGCAACTGCACAAACTATCAACCAAGTCTCCCCTTTCAACCACATATCATAGCAGTAGGGCAAACCAGCTGGAATATTCTTAGGGCCTTCAAATATCTCATGATGTTTTTGAACTTTACTTAATTAGTACTGTCATCAGCCTTACTGGCACAGCGGGGGATCATAGAGATGGGTTATAATTTTGAGCTCCCACAATAGGCCAAGAGAAGGCTACAAAGAGTCAAGTCAGATGTGACACACATAACCTTACATCAGTCCCAAGATGCCTTATCATCCGAAGCACTTTTCATACTCTACTGACTGAGAATCTTGCGAGGGCACAGGCTAATGTCCCACGTGGAGCACTATGCTTACCAAAAACAAGCTCCTCCATTCTTAGTTAATGATATATCCCACACAAGGCTTATAATCTCCTCAAAGCGATGCTCTATAAGTCCACAAAATCAACAAGCATTGACGAAGTCAAAAGATCTCTTATTGCATTTTGAACATAAATATTTTTAAGCCATTTACAGTCAAAAACAGCACGTAAAAAATGATTGTTTTTTTGATACAGTGCACCTATGCATTAAATAGTTTAATGTATTCTAATTCAGGGTACTTTTGAGATGTAAAAATCATGCACTGCAATGCAAGAACTCCCTAGGAGACAGGATGATACATCAAGTGGTCAATGTTATGTGGTAAGACAAAAATACTCCTCTGGACTGAGCTTAAGCCTACTTTATGTACATTTTAAAGAAATATCAACAACAAGCCTAGCAAATGGCTGCACTGTCAAGCCAGGCCTAAAAAAGCATGCATGGCGAACTTCATTAACTGCTTCACCTCATTCCTGCAGTACCGGTAGCAAAGAATCTGAATTGGCAACACCCTCTCTGACGTAGCAGACATCAACAGGGGCGTTCCTCAGGGATCTACAATTTCACCAATGCACTTCAATATATATAAGAAACCACTCACTGAAGTCCTCAAGCAATCAAAAATCTTGTATCACATGACACCCTGAGGAAAACACAGGACTGGCTAGCCCTCAACCATCTCAAACTAAATCCGCTGAACACCAAATTCATCATTTTCTCCCCTCCCTTTAAATCACAACAACCTCAACCATAGTCCCTTAACTTCAAATCACTTGACTGCAACCCAACCATCTGCGACCCCGTAAAATCATTAGACATCACTCTAGACTCAAATCTGACCAGGCAAACTCACGTAAAATCTGCTACCAGAAGCGCCGATCTACACCTGTACCTCCGAAGAAAACTAAAACCCTTCTTACAGTTGGAAGATCTCAAAGTTCAGCGCGGCTCGCATCACTTAGTCAAGAGCCTGCTGTTTTTAGTAGCTCTGTGACAGCCACAGCCTGCTGGTGTGATCTGGTGCTGCAGGGCTGGGCAGCAGGCAGTGGCGTGCTGACCATGCCAGATACCGCTCAGCAGTGCTAGTAATCGCTTTTATTAGGGTTGAACAAGCAGTACTATAGTCAAATCTAATACAGCGTCTTGGCTGGCTGTAATGTGGGCATCTCACTCTCCTGATTTCTGGTGCTTTACAGTTGTTTTAAGATCTTCTTAGAGCTTTTCGTTGCTGAAATGGGTGTAATTTCTGATATTTATGTTCCCTCGTCTTCATTGCTTGATTTTGCTTGTGACAAAGTGTCACTCATAGTCGTTGAAATGTCTTTCATAATTACTCTGAAATTGTGAAAATGTCACACATAGCAATCTGAAACCTTGGCAGCTATTTGTTGTTGAAGTACCTGTAAAATCTGAAAATCGGTTCAAGGGAAGCTTGCACTGCTATTAGGCATATCAGGGGCCATGCACTATTGCTGCGACCTCTGACCCCACTCTTAGTTATGGGATTAGCTCGAATGACTGCTACTTGTAAAGTACCTTTTCTGTGAAACAGGATGCAGTGGCGTAGCAATGGGGTGGGGGCGGGCCACACCTGGAGGCACGAGTTTTGGAGGCTGAGGCCTCCCCTCCTCCATTTTACCTTCGGCCGTTGCGGGGCAGATACCACAAGGACCACCACGGGCGGCAAAAATGTCTAGCTGCACCACTGACAGGATGGACACTAGTCTACAGCTCTCCAAGGTACACCTGCTGCATATATGAGATTACAGCCCTAGTAGTGTCTGTTCTGATCCTGGTCTATCTGAGATGATTGATAGATTTTGACTGCCTCATCTTCTGTGTGTGTTAGTCAAGTCTGAAAACACACACAGAGTAATATGTGATCGTGCAGAGAAAACTGATGTTCAGGTCATTTTCATGTATAAATGCCCCTGCTAACAAATTAAGAAAATTAACATGAAAATGGAGAATGGTTCTATTGAAAGGTCAATGCAGGGAGTATGCAGGTGTCATACGGGCGGTTGACTTTGACGAAAGTGTGACTATAAGCCCTGCCCCCCACCAGAACCCATGTTGTGAGGTTATTCAATACTTCACATAGTAACGGCTTTCAAAAATCAAGAAGGCTGGACAATAACAGTTGGTTTATTCGTTTTATTCCACCACAGGTTAGGGTGCGCCTTAGCGTGCGTGTACCACCGTGGTGTGCTGGTCCTGACGAATGCTTCACTAAAAACACTTAGAAGCAGAAACATGTTGACCAATTGTTTCTTTTCACATTAGGGTGTACCTGGTCAAGTAAAGCCAGTTATTGAAACATCCTATGCACTTGTTTTTAACAGTGCCTAGTTTTCCATCATTAAAAATTCTTTTGGACAAAACAAAAGGCATTTTTTAACCACTCTTTTCACTCACATATTGCACTCAGGCTATACATTCAAGAAACCTGCTCCGCTGTAATCAGGCGTCTTAGTACACCAGAGAGGCACTCGGCCTCTCTGATGGGAACCCAATGATGAAGCATGTCACCAACTAGGTTGGTGAGTGAGGGTTATTTTAGATAACGATAGTGATTCCTCTTGCTAGCACTTCCTTTGTTGGTTGCACTCTTTTGTTGTTGAATTGATATTGTTTAGGGGGACCAAGAGTTGCTCCAGTTGCTTTCCCTCTCTATCCTGTTGTTTATCTATAACTATAGTGTTAACCGACATAACCCTCAACAAGATTCTCTCTGAGAAACCATCATGAACTTTTCGACGGGCCCCCTCCATGAGAGATGAATTAGTGAGGAGCAGTCCTGAAGTTACCCAAACTCACACTTGGCTTTCAGCAAAGTCAGGATTCTTTAAATCTAGTTCTTGTAGAGCTTGTAAATTTGGAATCAACACAACTGAGTATTTGACTGCATTCAGTACTACATCAGTGACGATTAGAGGCCATTTCACCTGCCGCACTGAGTTTGCCGTTTATGTTTTAGAGTGCCCCTGTGGACTCAAATACATAGGGAGCACTAAGCTTCAAGTGTACAATAGACTACTACAACATCTGAGGGAAGTGGTAAACTCAGACCCCAGTTATCCTGAGGCAGGCATTTTAAACTGGTGCACCAGAATAACATCAATGAAGTTAAATACTTTGTAATTGGGGTGTATCTACACCCAGACAAGGGGGAAACAGGGAGAAACTACTGCGTCAGTTGGAGTCAAAGTTCATAATTGAACTTGACACTAAAATGCCTAACGGGTTGGACACTAGCGATGACCTGCATAGTTTGTTATGAAACAATTTATCTTTTACAAAATGAAATCTTTTAGAGAATGAAATGTCTGAGTATAAGTGGTTTTTTAGTGCTCTGATATAAGTCGACTACACCCCTAACCTACATCAGTAGCAATCAGCACCTTGAGCCGAGCTGTGGACCTGATTGTCAATAATATATATTTTTCCTTCATTTTTTATGACAGGGGATAAACATCTGTGAGCTGATCCTCATTACTGTATCATATTTGTGAGTTTTTCATTGGTTTTAATATTTTGTTGCATCTCATATATTTATAACAAGCACTGCCACTTTTATTAGATGTTGTTATATGGAAAAAAAGAAAAATACAAGGAGTAAAAATAAACATACATTTTGAATGCTGTTTTAGGTGTTTTAGATTTACTATAGTCCAACAGTTGTTGCACTTCAGCATTTTATTTTGACACTCAGCACTTTTGCAGATACTTTTAACATCAAGCACTAAGCACTTTGTAGTGTTAATTAAGATACCAGGGTTTTCATTGAGTAACAGACTTTTTTTGCACAAAAATAACATCCACTATTATCCTTTATATGCCCCTATAATGTAATCTGAAGACAGTTACCGACAATTTATAATTGTTTTCAGCACTAGCATTGTATATTACATCCAAGCATGAATTTCATAATTGTCAGAATATTAATTGTGTAGGTATGTTGTCATGTCATGTGGAGAAGCGTGGCTCAGTGGTTAGAGGCGGCAGACCCGGAAGCTGAGATCAGCCGTGGACCAGGGTTCGATTCCCCGCCTCGGCAGGTCTCGGGCTCAAAAATTCCACGGACTCGACAATTCTCGCTCCGGTGCCTACTCGACTCACGGGGTCACACTCTGCGACTCTGGGCAATACCTTGCTTAATCTCCACTAAGGCCCCTCGCGGCGGGATGCCTGGCTTTCACCTTGTGAATACCCTGCCGGGGTATCTCACAGGGGAATACCAGGACGGGTTCCCTAAGCAAGCGCCTTGAGACCCCTGGGTGATTAGTGCGCTATATAAATCGAAATACATTTACATTCGACTATCAAGTTAACCAACCTCAGTATACGGTTTAGGCAATTTGATTTCAATCAATGTGAGGCATTTGTGATTTTATGTGGCATCTATTTTAACATTTTATCAGTATGTTACCAATTTTCTACTTTCCCTGAGTCTGTTGTCTATGTTGTTTTAATCATTGGTCCATGAGTGATCAGCATAGGTATAATAGGCGTTCTGGAAAGCAGAGCATCATGTGATCAAGACCGCGCTGTAGAGGTCGAAACGTTCCATAGACTGCATTTTGCCCTAACAATGTGTTTCATTGGAGGAACTCTACCTGAATGTAAAGCACTTTCAAAGTTAACTGGCGTGGAGTGGTTCGTACCTATCTGGACGCTGCAGTGATCTGTGGGAAGTCAGGAGCGTGATAGATATATATATATATATATATATATATATATATACCTGCCACACACTCGTATTTGCCAAGTGAAAGATAGACGGCACTCCAAGTCGGTGTTTCACAGCAATAGATTTATTGGCAGACCCCCCTGCCCCCTCGACAGACGCGTTTCACCGTTTAGGCTTCGTCAGTGAAAAAAAAAATATATATATATACATACACACACACACACACACATACATACTCACCTACCTACCTACCTAGTGGCCTTTTTGTGTTGCTAATACCTTTGACACCATTTGATAAATCTCCACGAACCATTCCAAAGAGGTTCTTCTGTGTGCCTAGTTTGTGCATGTACAGTTTTGGGGTGATGCACCAAGTGGGGGCCAAGACAAAATGGGGGTCCCATAATGCAAAATCTCCAAGTATTTCCCGTAGACTTCTTAAGACAGGCTACCACAAAAACGATTGAATAGAATTACACCAAATTTGGCAGGGAAGCTAGATCTCGGTCCACAGATTGTGAATTTTGTGATTTGGTGTAAAATCATTCTGTAGTTTTTGAGAAATTAAGGGTCAAAATTATTGTATATCTAGACAGTTGGATCTGCGAGAGGCTCGAGAGACTCTTGCTGGAGTGCCAGTTTGAAAATAGAGCAATCTGATTGGCCCAGGGAGATTTTTTTCCCTTGGGCCATCTCGCTCCTGCCAGAGTCAGATTCCCTCAGGAGTGAGCGCTCTGATTGGTTGCCAGCAACATGAGAAGAATGTTGCTAGCAGCCATTACAGGGCTCGGAGACTAAGGGCCTCATTAGGATGGCGGGCGGGCACCCTATTGGAAAACGGGACCGCCCGCCTTAAGGGCGGGGGTCCTGGGGGTGCCATTAGGATGTGCCCACCACAGTGGCGGGCACATCCTGTATTCTCAGCATTTTCATTTCTAAAGCGGCAGGCACCGCGCGGTGCCTGCCGCTTTGGAAATGAAAATGAAGGAGGGTACCACAGGTACCCCCCCCGTGTGCACCCCGCCACTCACCTTCACTCTGGGGGCCTGCAGGGGGCCCCCAGAGTGAAGACCGCCTGCCTTTCCGTGGCGGCAATGCCGCCACGGAAAGGCATTGCACTCTTGCCATTGTAATATGGCTGGCGGTGTCTCATAGACACCGCCACCATATTCAACATTTTCCGCCCCGGCCACAAGGCGACCGGGGCGGAAAAGTGGCGGTTGGTGTTTTGCTCCGCCGTGGTCCCCCCGCCATTCTAATATGGTGGGGTGGAATACAGGGACAGATGGCGGGCGGATTGCCCCCGCCAGGCTGGCGGTGGCTACCGCCAGCCTGGCGGGGCAATCCGCTCGCCATCCTAATGGACCCCTTAGTCCCCTCTCCTGAAATATAACAAGAAAAATAGTATAAGGGGCAGGGGAGGGATCTCCTGATCCCCTAGGTCCCATGGGGGACCCAGAGGAATGCCCCTTAGGGCCAAAGACAAAAGAAAAATCTGCAAAAAATGCCACAATCCCGTGTGACTCCTATGGTATCGAAAAAATAAAAGGGGGCTGGGGCCACATTCACTATGATTATGCCCCAGGGAGCCCAGCCCCAAGGCTCTATTCATAAGAAAAAGGGTCTGTGTAGCCCCCCCTCCCCGAGCCTGGCGAAGCCCCTGGTAGCCTGCCCCAGTGCTGAAATCGATTATATGGGAATGGGGACCAAACAGCCTCCTCCCCGAAGCGTCTAAAGGCTCTGTGGAGCCCACCCATGGTGCCAAAATGACTTAAAATGGGAAGAGGGCCAAAAGGACAGGGAAACCTGTGTCTGCTCTTGATTGGCTGTAGCACTTTCACAACTCCTGTCAAGCAGGAGCAAACACCAAGTCCGCTCCCAGCAACGGGAGCTTTCAAAATGCGCCCTCCTGCTGGGAGAAGACTTTTGATTTGTTCCCCTGCCCGCGCTGATACGGGTAGGGAAACAGATCAAAATATTGCTCCCATCTGCAGGGAGCAGCATTAGTAGCTGCTCCGTGCGGGCAGGAGCAATGCTTGCTCGCGCTGCATGCGGGGAGCCAGCTATGGCCGTGGGAGCCTTGGAGCTCTACCCATACCCCCAATGAGAGTATGGTGGGTGCCTTGGGTGGGTACCAGGGTACCCACCTTTGGCTGCATGTGGGGGGGTAGAAGCAAGGTCTGCAGCCAACCCACACCATACACTGCAGAAGATAGTGCATGGCAGGGGGGTTGGATTTACATATGGTAATTTAATATTAGTTTACATTAAAAAAGCCTAGATATTCACTAAATAAAAACAATGATTAAAGTAATGTTATAGTCGATGTGATCAAAAGATCTGCTTTTGTTTAAAAAAAATTAGAAATTCACTGGAAAAAACAAGGGTTAAAGTAATGTAATAGGTGAATTTGTCAGTGATAACATTAATATTTTGAACTAAACAAAACACAGAAATCCACCGCTTATAGTTAGCAGAGCTAACATCACTGATAACATTATCCAAGCTACTTTTGTACACATTGCTCTATAAATGTTTATAGCATTGGAGCTATGAAAGTAAGTGCAAATAGCTCAAAATAATATGAAGCATCATTACTGCTATCATACATACAACCCCAATAGGTAAAGCAAGCTTGTGTTATGTGAAACGTCAACCCTAAACAAAACACTTCATGGATAGCTGAGTTCATGATGATTATGAACCACAGATGAAAGGGTAACCTATCCTGTAGAAGGTGTTCAATTTGTTTACAACTGCTCAGAGAAAGCCAAGTTCCTCCAGATACTGAAGCCCTGTTACATCAATAATGCCCTACTACAAAATGTCTTTACCTGTATCAACCCCCCACAGTCACTGTACCTACAGTGAAAAAATAAGTGGCTATAATTATAAAAGTGGGTACTGTTAACACTGTTTACTCTATGGAGAGTATTTACTGTACCACACTGTTTGCAGACAGTGACAAAACACTCTCAAGCGAAATACACCACACAGTACTAAAAAGTACCTACTAAGAAAAGTGCACACTCTATGCAAAATGTGTCCAACGAGTAACTATTCACTTAGAATAATGAAGGTCTGAAGGTGCTAACTTGCAGCCTTCATACTGTGGTGAAAACTTTACAAATAGCCCATCTTCTGAAGCAAAACAAGCACATGTACATAGGTTAGTACCAGGTGCACACAGGCTTCTCTGTTAAGTAGAAATTTGTCATGCTGAGACGATTTTGTCTAACTCAAGACTGCTTACAATACTTAGTACATAGAAAGTAGTATCTTTGCCCTGTGGAACCTTTTTCTGCAGTACCAAAAAACTTGTGTGGAATATAAGGAACACACGTCAACTGTCACTTGCACACAGAGTTACTCTTCAATACAAAGATTAATGACATGTTCAATGCCTGTACAAACCTATGGTGCATTAGGAACATGTGTTTTGTAAACGCGTTATCCCGATTAACTGAACACAGGCCATACAAAATTAGGCAGAAAAGTAATATGGTAGCTACCCACCAATATGTAAACTATAAAACAAACTAACACACTTATTGAATTATGTCATCAGTGATGTCCTTTGAGATGTCATCAATCATATCATCAGTGATGTCACTGAAAGTGCCATGAGTAACACAATATTTGAGGTTTAAAGCACTGTATAGTGGGGGAGCGTAAGTTATAGTTAGCTCAGGTAACTTTGCTGAATTTCTATGGTTTTGTGTGGGTAGATTCTGAACCAAAGTATAACGTCCTTCTAACATTTGTTTTTTCAGAGATAAATATACACACATACACACTCACACATAAATGCTTCCTTGTTAAATCCCTAGACAGCCACACCAGTTTCTGTTACTGTGGACGTTGAGTCAAATGATGGGCTGTTTTAATATCCACACACCGGAACAAATAATAAAAAGGGGATTTCAACTACAGAGTAATGTGCCATACTAAGTCTGCTCAAGGAACTACCATTAAATTCCTTCTGCCCTTTCAGCATTTCCCAGTTCGAGACAACTGCAGCCTCTGCGGCAAGCAAATGTCAGTCAATATTAATTAAATCTGAGCTGCTACCTGGCGCTAAGAGAGAGACAAGTCTTAAAAGAATTAGATTCAGTTGCTCTAAAGCGGAGAAAAATTTCTCCTCTTCAGATAAATTAGAAAATCACTACAAAAGTACTTAGCATCTCATTAAATTTCCATTAGTAATGCCAGTCATTTGTGCTTGCGCCAAAGAGCCAGCTGCGGCTTCAGGGCTACTTACAGGTCACCTCCAGCGGTGGGTGAGTGGAGCTCTTCAATGGCTCGCCTGGACCGCTGGAATTTGCTTTCCAAATTTGCTTTCCCCTGTTGTGATCGAGAGATGCAGATGTCAAGCTATTAAAGATGATGCTGCATATCATTCTGGCAAAGGTGTCAGGGCCTTTTGAAGAAGGTCACCATGCCCTCATGTGTGAGGAAGTTTTCTCCCCTCCTTTAACACAAGTATTCGCTGGGATGTGCTCTTCAAGTTACAAATACAGCAATGAAACACATATGATGAAAAATGATAATTGAAAAAGAGTTAGGCTGCCCGAAACCACTGCAACATTACTAGGACAGCAGGGGCAGGAGGGGGGGGGGGCGGAGGGCGAGGGTGGTGGCCCAAAACTCGAGCAAAGCAGACTGTGTCAATTACCAAGGGTGTTCTGCAGGCCCCTGTGGTGCAGGGAGACCCCCAACCCTCAAGTTTAACCTCAAACCTCCAGGGAGACACCATTCAGCCAAAGGCCAATGAATATGTGTGAGGTATGGGAGGCTCAGGGTCAGGGGCCCTCGTCATATTCTGTAGGGGGCCCCATCATTTAGCATTACGCCATTGATTACCACTCTAGGCTATTAGCCAACAAGGCCTGTGGGGCCTGTTTTTCATTTAACACTTAAAATCATTTAGTTGGATAGTTCACCTGCAGACATGTCATTCCTCAGAGACAGCCCTGGTCTAATCTTATCTCAGGTTGAGAGAACTGGCTGTAAAGTACCCTCGTTTATCAAGGTGGCCGATGGTTCCGCACTGAAAGGGGACAGGTGTAATGCAGATCGGTTAAGGTGTCCCTGACTTTTTCCCTGTAACGAAAGAGTTTCAGCAGTGAAAGATAATCATATCTTATTGCCCCGCCTTGCATGCTGGGAGTAGGTGAACAGTGTAAAAAATGCCCAACTATTCTAGTGGGGTGCAGTTTGACATTGGGCTACTCAGGAGTGCAGTTTTGGAGCTCAATCATTGACTAGTTGTATGCTGCTTTACAAGTATCATTTTACAGCACGATGGCTTTTGTGGACTGGGGAAGGCAAGGACAGCAACAGTGAGGGGGGGTGCAGGATGGTCACAGAAGAGGAGTGAGTGTTTTGAAGAAAAAACACCTGGTGGAAAAGGGAAGGCTGAGGTTAGTATTCGGGCCTGGGGTGGTAAGGTGGATGGGGTAGCATAACAGCAGAGTGGGTGGGTGAGGGAGGGAGACAGTGAAAGGAAAGAATATTGTGATGGACAGCAGGCAGGTAAGGGTAAGGACTAGCAGCACCTGGTGCAGTGAAGCGTGGTGGGTGGGGCGCTGGGGGGGATGTCTACAGACGACAGAATAGGAGTTTTTTATTGATTTAATTTGCCCTATTCCATCATCTGCCGACATCCCCCTTGCCCAGCCCTACTGCGCTTACCTGCACCAGCCGCTGCAGGCAATGATAGCACAGCCGTCTGATGGATGGAATTCAAGTTGAGGAATTGGGTAATAGGGAATACACAAAATGCATTTTTTGCGGTTGAACTGAAAAGTGATGTTATGCAAACCTCACAATGAGCCCGGCAAAGGCTGATGCATGAACTCTTCCTTCTTGAATTTGGCTACAATAGACTTGTGAGATCATTTATATAGGTATTCTTAAAAGTCTTAAATATATCCGGGGTTTGATCACGTAACCATGTCGGTAAATTTATGATTGTTGTGGAATTTACTCTAGATTTTCTGCTGATGGGCAAACTGGCTGTTTACTGGTATTTAAATGCACTTGAACTTTTTTGCAACAGGAAAAAAAAAATTGTAGAAAATTCCTTCCACTACCCGGTGTTTGGGGATTTTGTACTCAAATTGAAACCACTTCTTTCAAAATCCACAAAGGTGTGACAATGTCGGGGCCCAACACATTTCATTTGGCATCCTGTTGCCACTTACCAGGAATCAACAAAGCCCCACTCTTAACTCAGTAGATTTATTGCTTTTGTAAGATCAGTTTCCATAGTTAGTATTACACTGATCCCAAGTCTGCGAATAAGGGTGTGGGATTTATGAAAGGGGGTACATTTGTACACAAATAACTCATGCTTAAGTGCGCAAACATACGTGTGATTTGGGCGAAATATGTTGGGAAACATTTGATAGATCTGAGATGGTGGAGGTTAAGGAGATTCTTTAAAGAGCTCCCCTATGTCAAAGCCACCACAAGAGCTACTCCTCCCTAACCATCCTTCCGACCCTCAGATTGCTTCCAGCTTTACTTATGCGTGACTATGGAAAGTGGGTAAATGTCCTTCCCCTCTTTCCCCCATTGCATCCTGGAGAAGTTGTACCAGACTGTACCTCTCAGAAAAAAGATACACCCGCGCACATCACATAAAGTCACTTTTATCCTTGTGCAATCCGTACTTTTCTTTAATTTCTATCCTTGCACAAACACTCCTTTTCAATCCAGGGGAGTCGCATTGTGTAGAAACATGTGGTTTTTACTCCTTTTAAAACACAGTGGTTCAAAGCCGACGCGCGTTTCACCCTTTACGGGCTACCTCAAGGCAAGTTTCCAATGTAATTAGTACTACGGTTGTCAGAGTACAAACTTGTCATTATAGGTAACTCTTGGTATAAGCTTCACCCAAATTTATAGTCCAAACTATTCAAGCACCAGCAATAAAAGCAGTAATCCTCTCATTTTATATTTCAGGAGCCATGATAAGTTCCATCACAAACGCCAAACGTTTCCTCAGACCTCCGTAACCGGCCTCAGCAACAGTGTTGCCTGTACCTCTCAGTCGACCACCTGCCCACTGTTGAAGCTTAACCATTCCTCAGCTTACCGCTACCTGGAAACAAAGTCTGACCATCCACTGGCCTTTCAGCTACTCTTATAACAGATCTGCAATCTGAAGGGAGGGATGTAACATCAGCAGACCTTGGCCTGGACCACCTCCTTAAAACCTGCACTGACTATGGGTGAGTCTGGGTCTGGCGGTAGCTCTAAGCATTGGGAAAAGTTAACCCAGATATTTAACTTTATCCATAATCTACTTCAACCATTCTTGTTTTTTAGCATTAGCCACACAAATGATGAGCCAGATTTCGAGTTTGGCTGTGTGGGAGCAGGACTGCCACGCCGCTGCCCACCAGATCACAACTTTTTTGTCACTGGTGGGCAGATCTTTGGTGATCCTGTGGTGGTGCCTATTAAATAGGCACTGCAATGGGAACGTCAAAGGCAATACCTGTACAGCATGGACTGGTGCAGGCCATGCTGTGCAGGTACTGGGGTGCATGCACACAGGGGGCACAACATGTGCCCCCCCTGTATGCACCCCATGGCCTTGAGTTAAAAGGTGGTCCTACAGGCCCCTTGTTTCCTCTCCGCTACAGTTTTCATGAAGTAGGAAAGTCCATGAAAACCATGATGGACAATATGCTTGGCGGGACCGCAGTGGACCTGCCAAGCATATTGCTGCCTCAACACCGCTGTGCCACTGCCAGGTCCCTGGTGGTTACGGTGGTGCAATGATGGTCTGACCGCCCTAGTTGTAATAGGGCAGTCGAAGACTGCCACCGGAGCACCACCATGAGTCTGGCGGTCTGTGGACTTACAGACTCATAATCAGACCCTATATGTCTGGGTGCTCCCACTTCCTCACAAGCTTGCCAAAGGTCATCACCCCCTGTACCAGGGGCTGGATAAAATTATCAGGAACTGAAGAAAAACACAGAAGATGTCATCTATCAGGAATCAGTGCCCCTCTTCCCATTTGAATGTTGAGACCGTGCATTATAACATCTTCCTGCAATATGACTGAACCCACAGTCCTGCATATCTCTGGGTGGCCATGTTGGTTACGGTCTCTTGGTCTCTACTGCCTACTGACTTGAGGGATGAGAGAATTCTGACTTTGGAATAGGTCAAACGACCTTCTTCAGGCTCAACAATCACAGTGTCTCCCCACACGTTAATCTAGAATGATGAACTAGAAGCAAATTGCGCAGCCAGGATCTGCCACCTCTAACTGTCCAATTATATGCTCTTGGTTATTCACCCCCACATTAGTCAGAGAACCATGGGTAAGCGACATCCCACTTCACCCTATATTTAAGGCCCTTATCTTCTTCCAAATAGGGGTAAGAGTAATTAAAAGAATGATAAAGCACAGATCTGTCACCTCCAGCTCACCAATTCCTCAATAGGACTGCTCCTCACTGAAACAATCTGGTAGGGCTTGTTTTAGGACGTCCCAGAGGCTCCGTATTGGGAATATCTGTTAAAAAGATCGGTAATGGTTACAGTAAAAAGTCCTCAGGTTTCGCTTCCCTTAGCAAAAACACAGGGACACAAAGGTCTCCTCGCGTTATTCAAACGTCCTTCATTTGTGGATCAACTCTGAAGGTTCACCTCACATCAAAGTAGAGCTGACTCTATTTTAATCTGCAGCTTGTTACTGATCCCTTGAAAAAGCTTGAAATTATAAACTTTCATGAAACTATTCCTAAATGATACAAAACTGTTATGTAATTGTAACTGTTCCTAATATAAAGCACTATGTCACCTGTTGGCTTTATGTATTCTTTCTATATACATTTTAAAAATAAATAATTAGACTAAATAAATGTACGCATACAGCATTGGTAGTTCATCTTACATTAGACTACTTCCGCATATATAGACATCACATACAAACATTCTACATTTCTGTGTTACTCTAGCTCTAGTTTTTTAAAGCTCTTCATTCAACCATGCCACTGGTTGGATACCTGATTTCTAATGTTAGATTGAACAGATTCAGAGGACTTATCATCAACAATGAACTATGTGTCTATCACATTCCCTCTTATCAGGATTAAGCATCCCCCACATTCCTGAGGTGCATGGAGTACTCAGATAAGCTGTCCCTTCTAGGGGCTAAAGAGAGGCTGCATGTAGGTTGGAACCACACTACCATCTACACTGAGCATCATGGGCACTACCAGATGGTCAGAAGCACACTATCCTTCAAACAGAGGGAATGCGTTGTCCAATTATGTTGGACTACCTAATATGCTAGTAATGAAATTTGAAGATCCTTGCCCATATCTCGGAGGGACCGTTATCATTTTGTGCTTTGCCACTGTCTCTGATGGCGAAATTAGCTAGAGAAGGGACTTTGGTCATACGTGCATCTCAATAAGAGAGTATAATACATTATATCACACATATACATTATGTAGAAACAATAAACCACACAAGTAAAACAATGTATAGGAAATGTTACATAAGAAAATGAGAGCTACAAGTTGTAGGAATCACATGTCGTCCTTACTGGTAGGCATTATATGTTAAGAGTGCAAGGTCGGGGTAAACATAAAGTCAGGATTTAAAACATGACACAACAGTTGAGGTTGCTTGTACAAATAAGAACTTACTACTAATCAAACAAACCCTTTTGAGCAACTTTAGAATATTGATAGATTGAGAAAAAAACAGACAAAGTTCTAAATCTAGGCCTTGCAAACTGCAAGCACTTCTTGATGACAGTTCATACCTCACTGTGCTTTATTTCAAGGACTGCAATTTAGGAACTGCAAGTAACAAAGGACCACTGTGTCAAAAGCAGTATCCCACAATACCTATCTTCATAAAGTAAAAATGTGCTATCCGCACTTTACACATTGTGCTTTGCAGTAGGCACACTGACTCTCTATGAAACTTTATGAATCAAAACTGTGGGACACCATTTGAACCTTGTTTCAGCGCTTAACTGGGACGCGCTTATTTTATTGGGACACCCCGTGGCCTGCACGCATCTTACCCACACCTCGCCGCACCCGCTTCGCGGGTGCCGCTTCGACGGACTTCTGTGAGGAGGAGCAGTTTGGGAGAGCCTGGTGGGTCAGCAACAGCGTCGGCGGAGGGCTGCAGGGCTGCGAGCGTCCAGGGACTCCAATTCCCAGGAGTCCCTGACAGACCGTGTCAACTTCCGGTCCGCTCTCCCTGCCGGCCCGCCCCCGCCCACCGGAGTGATTTTAAAAAACCCTCGCTGCCCAGTATTCTTTGGGACACCATTTGAACCTTGTTTCAGCGCTTAACTGGGACGCGCTTATTTTATTGGGACACCCCGTGGCCTGCACGCATCTTACCCACACCTCGCCGCACCCGCTTCGCGGGTGCCGCTTCGACGGACTTCTGTGAGGAGGAGCAGTTTGGGAGAGCCTGGTGGGTCAGCAACAGCGTCGGCGAAGGGCTGCAGGGCTGCGAGCGTCCAGGGACTCCAATTCCCAGGAGTCCCTGACAGACCGTGTCAACTTCCGGTCCGCTCTCCCTGCCGGCCCGCCCCCGCCCACCGGAGTGATTTTAAAAACCCCTCGCTGCCCAGTATTCTTTGGGACACCATTTGAACCTTGTTTCGGCGCTTAACTGGGACGCGCTTATTTTATTGGGACACCCCGTGGCCTGCATGCATCTTACCCACACCTCGCCGCACCCGCTTCGCGGGTGCCGCTTCGACGGACTTCTGTGAGGAGGAGCAGTTTGGGAGAGCCTGGTGGGTCAGCAACAGCGTCGGCGGAGGGCTGCAGGGCTGCGAGCGTCCAGGGACTCCAATTCCCAGGAGTCCCTGACAGACCGTGTCAACTTCCGGTCCGCTCTCCCTGCCGGCCCGCCCACCGCCCTCTATCCTTCCTATAACTGGAGTTATATCTCCCGCAGCGCGGGACGCAGCCCGGGACAAGACCGGGCTAAGAGCGGGCCGTTTGAGGCCGTTCGAGGACGGCAGTGGACGGCCCCGGCCCATATTCCCTGTCCTGTTATTCCCAAACAACCAAGGTAGGCGGGACTCTCATCCGCTATTGACTTTTATTATAAACTCATAATTCTTAAGCGTTTTGGACATAGGAAACATTCTATTGCCTGTCAACACATTGATGTTAGTATAGACTATTGTGTAAATAAGCGTGTTTTAGTTGCTATCTCCCATATCTGTTTTACTCTAGATAATATGCCATTACGCTCAGGCAAAACACGCATTGTTCAAGTTCAGACTCCTAAAGGAGTGGTTTCGGGCCCATTGGATGTTTTTATTTCTCGTGCCACAGGTATACTTGAAAAAGAAATCGCCATGGTTGAAAAACGCCTTTCACTTGACCTACTTAGTGAAAAACGCTCTTCATTGGGTAGGCTGGCTACGATCCCTAGCCCTGTGACACAACCCCATGCAGCTTTTAATTGTATCCATTCAGCAACTGTCGAGGCGCTAGTACATATAGATAGCGATGGGGTTGATTTGTCTACACATATACCAACTCATGTAGAACATAATTTAATTGATTCTGAGGCAAGTAGTGAAACTGTATCTCAGGTTAGTTTTGAATCAGACTATACCCCAGAAACGCCCAAATTATCTCCCGAGCCCCCTAAGACAGTTTCCAAAAGAGTGATACATATGAACTCAGTAGGTGCCGATATGGCAACAAGGAAGAGGAAGCATGATATGAGTTATTTAGGGGGGAGAGAACGAAAAATGCTAAAATTAAAAGTAAAAGAAACCGCCGATACTTGCCACGATAATCCTATATCATTGGTTATGGGCAAACCTGGCGATAACAAACAATGTCTTAGTACCTTTCCTAATATTCCTTGCCCCTCCCTCGCCTCGCTTGGATCCTCTGACCCTTGCCCCACCTGTCAAAATAGTGATGAATCTTTGTTGGTTAAAATTGAGGCTTTGATGAAAAACCTCTTATTGCCTGTTCTAGAGCGGACCAGGTTAATGACCCAAAAAATTGAATCCCTGGAGGCAGTTGTAAACACTAACTCAGCTCTACTAGTATCCCTAACTAGTTTGAGCCAAGGGGGGGCTAATCCAACACATCCAGCAAATATTGCTCAAGTAAATACTTCTACATCCCTTAGTGATAAACCCCTTGGGGTAGTAACTGATAGACCAATGAGGGGAGGAGATCATAAGGTTACAATCAATAACCAACTAGTGGCCGCATCCCAATCATTGCAGAAGAAGCGGCCAGTAGCAAAACCTGATAGCTTAAACCCCGCTAGACTACAACCAACTGGACTACCATCCCGGGCTCAACCGAGTCTTAATACTTCCCGGCCTCTTATTCAAGGGTCTACGGCTAATCAAAAAGGTAACAACACAAAACCCCTGGTTGAAAAACATCGTATACACACTAAGCCACGGGCCGATCTCCCTACTGAGGCTGCACTATACACAATAGTTTTGACTGGTGTAGCCCCCCTTCAACCGGGTAAGAGGGAGACTTTCGATGATCTGCGCAATAAGGTGACCTTTTGGTTAAATAAAAACCGACCATTACCCCCCTCTCTGCCAACCGAAATTTTGTTTGTGAGAAGGGTGGACTGGGTGGGTCATGGTACAAAAGATCTGGAGGGTGATTGTGTATTGATCTCGTTTAAGGATCCTTGGGTGGTGGAAATGATTAGCAGAAAAGCGAGGTTTGCCAGGCAGGGGGATGTTCAAACATTGAGCCTATCATATTTTTACCCGCATAGGCAGAGTAGTACCCTGGCGGGTTTCAGACATGGCCAACCAAACATCAGGAGGTATCCTACTATAATGACTCCCCAGCCCACTACTTTCCCATTTCTTTTCAACCACTTTGGTCCATTATCTGATCTTGAGGCAAATGATTGACTTCACTCCCGGACTTGCATAACTGCCCATACAGTAAATCCTAGTTCCCCGCCAGATAGGCCGTCTAATGAGCCTTCGCAGTTGGTATTTGTAGAGGAGCAGCGACTGGGGGCCTCAATAACAGCAAGTTCTACCAGACTACCGTTAAGGGAAGTAGAAACGACCCGGAATGAAGGGGAAAATTGGGGCACCCTTGGGTGCACCACAAATGGGTGTGATGCTGAGAATAACTTAAATGCACTAGTGGCTCTGGACTCAGTGGTACCCTCTGTGACCCATGGTCCAGAACTACTATCTATTGTCTCCTGGAATGTTGCGGGGGTTAAAAGTCGTACCCATTCAGATGACTGGCTGGAGTTTATAGATAAATATGATATTATCTTACTCCAGGAAACCTGGGCAACCGAACCAACATTTAGGCAGGGATACATCAATTTTTTTAAACCTGCAATTAGAAGCCCTAAAGGGAGAGCCTCAGGGGGTTTATTGATCTGGGTGAAACAATCCCTGGGATTCCATTCCACAGAAATAACAGTATGCAACCCCGACCTCCTTATCATTAAGTTGAGGAAGACTGGCTGTCGGGACATGATTTTGTTTAATGTATATGCCCGAGGTTTGCCAGGAGGCCGCTCACCTCACCTGCTGGAAACATTGGACCCAATCTTAGACGATCTTGATAGTGATCTTGTAACCCTCCTGGCTGGAGACCTAAACTGTACCTTTGAGCCATTGCTCGACTCAGGGGACAGTTGGGGCTATGCGGAGGATGCAGTATGGGGTATTCCAGAACTGATGCCCTGTAAATCAGTAACTGCAACTGAGGCTGCAGTGAATTGGACGGCTCTTTGCCTCAATAGGGGCTTTCGGGCTGTCAATGGCCGCGCCAAATCAGACCAGGAAGCAAATTTTACATTCGATAACGGGCTTAGAAAAAGCCGTATCGATTATATCCTATTAAAAGTAGGAGATTGGCCCCTTATGATAGACATGGCAATCCTCCCCCGCCCAGAAAGTGACCATAACCCCCTGTCCCTAAAATTAAAGTTACCAGGCTTAGTGAGATCTGAGAACCCTGGTACTGCACAAACTGGGGATGCCTTCCTAACCAATGATAGGAAGAGACTCAAATGGTCTAAAATTGTGGAGGATGTTGCTCTAAGGGACAAGGTAAACATAAAAGTCAGCAAAACATATAGAGAGATGCTGGCATATGATCATCTGGGGGGAAACCCCGAAATGGCCAACGATATTATGAATCTCCACAATGGTTGTTTTGCCGACCTTAAATCTCTACTTTCAAAACCCCGACCTAAGGCAAATCCCAAAATACGGAACTGTCCTAAGAAATGGTATAATATTAAATGTAGGGAAGCCCATACTAAACTTATTAGGGCAGTTAAGTCTGGAGTTATGATCTCAGTGAAAGAAGCGAGATCTAATTATAAGAAAACACAGTGGGAAGCTAAGCGGGTGTGGGAGGATAAGCACTGGTCGGATTTATTGGAGGCTACCACTTCAAATAACCCCATTAAGTTTTGGGAAATAGTCAAGTGGGGGAAGGATCCGGATGCTTGCATCCCTGTAAATCATGTATCCCCTGTGGAATGGGTCACGTTTTATTCGACCCAGTTTTGTGCCGAGAACTCTAATCCCCCCAGTACCACGGCGATGGTATCCCAGCCCCCCTTGCAAACTAAGATTATTACCTTTACGGAAAAAGAGGTCGAACTGGCCATAGGTCTTACAATGCAAGGGAAAGCACCGGGCATGGATCTCATACCAGCCGACCTGTTCAAGACAGACCCCGGCTTATGGATACCCTACCTTACTAAAGTGGCTAATTCAATAGCCGCTGGTGCAAGTATACCAGAATCCTGGAAGGGGGCTGAGATATTACCCATTTACAAAAAGGGCAGTAGGTCAATTCCGGGTAATTATCGCCCAATCAGCCTCATTGATACAACCCAGAAACTTATTGCACGTATGATTTTAGGTAGGGTCCAAGGATGGATCGAACTAGAGGACATACTATCTCCAATGCAGGCGGGCTTCAGATCGGGAACAAGCACCATCGACCAGGTGTTCAGATTTTGTCTGATCTACTGGAAGGTGGTTCAGCTTGGCGGTGGTACAATCTACGCAGCGTTTCTTGATCTGAAGTCCGCGTTCGATCTAGTCCCGAGGGATAAACTGTGGGGAGTTTTGAGGAGCTTGGGAATGCCCGAGGAGTTATTAGTTCTAATAATTAAATTGCACGAAGACAATTTTGCAAGGGTAAGATGGGGTGCCCAGGGGCAAGTGACAGAACATTTTCCAGTAACCCGAGGTGTCCGCCAGGGGTGTGTTCTGGCACCAACTCTTTTCTTATTGTTTATAGACCAAGTGGTCAAATTTTTTAAGGAAACGCCAACGGACGCCCCGATGCTTGCAGGACAACGTTTCCCGATGCTCATCTTCGCTGATGACACCCTTCTCCTTTCCCGGACACGCTCTGGCCTACAGCGGGCGTTGGACCGGTTTGGGGAGTTTTGTGTCATCAGCGACCTTAAGGTGAACGTCGAGAAAACTAAGCTGATGGTACTAACAAAGAATCGCCCTGTCCGGTGCACAGGTAATATGGGTGGTGTTAAACTGGACCAAGTGGAGAATATGGTATATCTAGGGGTTACCCTAGACAGTCGACTGGGATGGAAAGCACAAGTCGAAGCACAACAACTAAAGCTTGCCCGCCTTACCGGCTGCCTACTAAGTGAACAAAAGAGATCTATCACTAAGCGGGTTTGTCCGGTTCTTAAGATCTATGATGCTAAAATTAACCCAGCAATTTTATATGGTGCAGATTTGTGGGGTTATATGGATCTTATGGGTTTGTACAAAATACAATGCAAATTTTTGCGTAACCTCGTGGGCTTGCCACAGTCGACCCCATCCACCCCTCTCTGCTTGGACATGGGATGCCCCCCGATTAATGAAATGGCTAAATTTAGATTGGTCGCCTTTTGGAGGCGTTTGTGGACAACCCCTGAACTCACCCTATTTGCCAAAGAGGTAGCTGAAGTTAGGTCACTTGGGGGTTCAGGAAAAATTAAATGGTTCAAAATGGTAAAATCTATCCTGACGGATATGGGGCTAGAGCAACTCTGGATATCCCCTTCTACCAGCACCTTTCCATCTAAACTAGCTTTCAAGGAAATGTACTGGGCCACTGTCCGTCAGAATAGAGTTAATGCCTCAAGCTCTATTAATCTTACGGGTAGGTTCCTGTCATTTAAGTTGGACTTGTCCCGTGAACTCTATTGGGATTTAATTTCTAAAACCCTGGACAGGAAACTCTACCATCAGTTCCGGGTGGGTGCATTACCTTTGAATACATTTACTAAAAGTTGGAAAACGAGTAATGTGGATGATTGTAGTTGGTGCCCGGGTCATAAGGAAACAATAGGAAATTTTTTGTTTGTTTGCCCTAGATACCGAGCAACTAGAGCCAAATGGTTAAAACCAATGTTCCAACGGTTGCCCATAAGAAAATCCGAAGAGGCTATTCGTGTACTAACTACCAACACCTCTGAGTTCATTTCAGTGTGCCTGGCCAAATACCTGGGGTGGGCCTGGATACTAAGGTCGAAACCATAGTATAATTACTGTACTGACCATGAATATGCTTTTTCATGATGTACTGAGCTTTTTCAAAATAAGTTGTCCATTTTTTGTCTATACCATCGAAAACTGTTTTGAACTCAATTGTAAATTTTCTGTATTTATTTTACAGGTTTGTCTTCTTTGTCATTTAATACTAGTTTTATGAATCTAAAGATTATGTATCTTTTTTAAATTAAGTAATGTTGTCAAATGCTTGTCTTTTATGATTTTTTTATGAATCGAAATAAAGACTTAAAACCTGAACCTGAATCAAAACTGTGATTAGACAAAACACAGATCTCTCCAACAAGTGCATTAACCACCATAGTTACCTTGTCATTATTACTATCATCATCTAAAATGTGCTGGGCACACAAAGATTCCTGCAACAGATGTCTTAAAGCCATAAGATATTTTAAAATGCAGTATCTTTGAGACCATTTAAGTAAGCCAGAACAGATTTATTGTCATGTTTGTCCTTGTTGCCAATTTCTTGGCAGCAGAATTTTAAAAAAACAAATGCATGATTTGACTGGCAGAGGCTGCTTTCCATTATTTATCAACCAGTTGGTGTTGGTGGACCGTCTGCGGGACTTAGGAATTGTGGGCCAAGCACTTAATCTTCCTCAAGCATTTTTGACTAATCGATAGCAAAGAGTCTAAGTGGGTGATTTTTCCTCAAAATCCTACACACTGCCCAGTGGGGTTCCATAGGGATCATCTCTGAGCCCTACTTTGTTCAGTGTCTATGTCACACCACTTGTGAAACGTATTAAGTTCTTTTCAAAGTCTCTGGCATCCTACGCAGATGACACACAGATCGTCACTGGCTACAAATGCTGTTGATACTGGGTACTCCTTTAGAGAATATATGGTGGAAGTGAATAAGTGGATGGATAATAGCAGCCTAAAACTAAATTCATCCAAAACGGCGGTTACCCGATTTGGAAATAACCCCTCGTTCTGGACACACTCCTGGTGGCCCACAGATCAGAGTCCACTTACCACCCCTGTATCAAAGGCAAAAAAGCTGGGGATAATGATAAATAAAGAATTGAAGCTGAAGGATTAAATTACCAGGGTCACTACAGCCTCTTATTACTCTCTCAGACTGATTAAAAATATTGAGAAATGTCTGCCTCTTGAACTTTTGAAAACGGTCGTCATCTCATTAGTTCTGACAAGGATTGACTATTGGAATAGTCTTTATCTTAATATTTCGGTTGGGCTCTTTAAAAAGCTTCAAACTTTGCAGAAGGCATCAGCACACTTTCTTTTAAAAGTGCCTAAATTTGAATCAGCCAAGGGAGCCATTAGTGCACTTCACTGGCTTCCGGTAAGACAACGTATCCAGTTTAAATCCTTATGCACAGCCTTCAGGACCCTACATGGGAATGCACCTGCTTATTTTAAAAAACATCTCAGGAGGCACACTCCGAGCAGGTCTCTGCACTCAAGAATGGCTAAGAATCTTGTAGTTGCCCCCTTTAGAAAAACTAAATTGGTTGGAAAATGTTTTTTCAGATCCACAGCTATGCTGTGGAATTCCTTGACTTGGGAACTCAAAACGTCACCCTTTTTACAGGATTTCAGGAGATCCCTCTAAACCTGGCTTTTTGTTTCTAAATAGGAAATTGTTCAGGTTTCACCCCTTGGTTTCTGTAGCACCAAGACACCTCTGGGCAAAAGTTCGTCCTTAATATATACCTTTCATTCATTCATGACTTCACCCCTTGTGGCTCTACCCCTTTACCGCTAGCACACTTTGACCCCCTAGTTTATGGATTCAGTGAGTAAATCTTTTCCAACTGCAGAACTGAATGTAGCTGAAGGAAAGTAGTCAAGCGAGCTTGTGGGAACACAAAGAAGAGACGGCTAAAGGCTCAGGATGCCTGTGAAGAGAAACACAATGTGGCTTGCTGAATTCAGACAGCCAAGCAACAAAAAAAAAAAAATCAACAAAAAAAATCTGTGAAGAGTTTTAGTTACAACTACGTGCACCTAAAAACCCCACTACTACTCTTGACAGACTCTCCAGTTTACTGGTAACACGTAAGTGAGAGGAAACCATAAACCAGTGAAGCAAAATTACACGATGTCTACATAGGTTTAATTTATGCATTAGCATGACACTACAACTTAGATTAGAAACCTTGCATTATAACTTCAAGCTATTCCTAACACACATTTATTCAGTGTATTGTTCTGGTGTTAAAGTTTACGTGAAGAAAAAAAGGGTAAAAAAACATGTGTAAAAGCAAATCAGTGCTACATTGGATTGAATGGTAAAATACATCGATTTTAGAAAGGCATAAAAACAATACATATTTCTAGTTGGTGGCCTTTGAAATCATTTAGCATAATATTAGATAGTCAGATGAAAGAAATAAAGAAAGAAGTGGGGGAGGGTTATTACGTAGACTACATTCTCGCCTATTCTGGCATTCCCAGTCCATGTAGAGTAAAAAGTTTCAGATAGATTGAATCACTGGAAAGTACCTAAATATTTTTTAGAGAGAAAAAAAAAGGTGAGCTGTCAAACTGTTTTTTCCAATATTTCCCATATTTTCGACGTCTTATTAAACACGAAAGAGCGAGGTGGGAGCCTCGCTTGAGTGATCCTAATAAACTCAAACATATATGAGGACTAAACCTGGCAGAGACAGGTACTCGCCTGACACCGAAATACCATCAAATATCGTAGCCAGAAAAACTGCAAAACAACATGCAAATGTAGAAATCTAAATTACGTGTGTGTACAGAGTAGAACATTCTTTTAAGCAAACCTTACCATTAAAGAAGAGAATACCTTGATGAAGGCATATTACACGATTGTTGCCTATAAGAAATTAACTAAATATTCGGGTACTTT
Organism: Lissotriton helveticus; assembly: GCF_964261635.1. NCBI lineage: Eukaryota > Metazoa > Chordata > Amphibia > Caudata > Salamandridae > Lissotriton > Lissotriton helveticus. Next base: position 1,347,374,633 of record NC_136059.1, read on the forward strand.
GTGAAATGTTAATGTAAGTGTTACATTAGTGCTTAATGTAGCCAGCGATTGACTGGAAGTAGTATTGGTGAAAATGGCCTTAATATTGAGGAAAATGTGCAAGGAATGATGTTCACGAGCTGTGACCAAAGGATTTTGTAGACCAAGAAAGGGAATGTTTTCACTGTGGGGCCTGGCCACTGTGCACGGAGGTCCCTCTAGAGCATGGGTACTCACAAACTTTCTCTCGGGGGCCAAATTTACAGTGTGGTTTGTGTCCGAGGGCCGCACCGGTGGGGGCGGGGTCAGTGGGGAAGGGGGCGGGGCTAGAGCAACAAAAAAAACTGCGACCATGAGGCTGATCACAGGTCCCTGCAGCGGACACCTTCGTCCACTGAGCCACCAGACCCGGCATACACACATCTCTCTCTCTGTCTCCCTCCCTCTCTTTCTCCCTCTCCCTCCCTCTCTCTCTCTCCCTCCCTCTCTCTCCCTCTGTCTCTGTCTCTCTGTCTTCCTCTGTCTCACTCACTCTGACTCTCTTACTTCCTCTCACTCCCTCTCTCCATCTCCCCATCTCTCCCTCTGTCTCACTCACTCTGACTGTCTCTCTCCCTCTCTTCCTCTGTCTCACTCACTCTGACTGTCTCACTCTCTCTCTCTGTCTCCCTCCCTCACTCTGTTTCCCTCTCCCTCACTCTGTTTCCCTCGCCCTCACTCTATTTCTCTCTCTCTCCCTCACTCTGTCTCCCTCTCTCTCCTTCCCTCTCCCTCATTCCCTAAGTCTCCTTCTCTCTCCTTCCCTCTCCCTCACTCTGAGGTCTCCCTCTGTCTCCCTCACTCTGCGGTCTCCCTCTCTCTCCTTCCCTCCCCCTCACTCTGCGGTCTCCCTCTCTCTCCTTCCCTCCCCCTCACTCGGGGGTCTCCCTCTCTCTGAGGTATCCCTCTCTCTGCCTCCCTCTCTCTCCCTCCCTCCTTCCCTTTACCTCCCTCTGTCTCCCTCTCCCCCCTCCCTCTGTCTCCGTGCATTTCCCTCCCTCGGTCTCCCTCCCTTTCCCTCTCACCCTTGCTCTACCTCCCTATCCCTGCCTTTCCCTCCCTCCTTCTCGCTCTCCCTCCCTTTCCCTCCCTCCCTCGCTTTCCCTCCCTTGCTCTCACTCCCTCTCCCTCCCTTTCCCTCCCTCCCTCGCTCTCCCTCTGTCTCTCTCCCTTTCCCTCCCTACTTTTCCCTCTCCCTCCCTTTGTCTCCCTCCCTCCATCTGCCTCCCTTTCCCTCCCTCCCTCTCCCTCCCTTCATATGGTCTTGGTACTCTGGGGTGCCTTGCAATATCCTTTTAATGCAAATCACAGGGTACTTTATTTCTTATAATACATGGTGACTCCATCACCCTTCCCACACACTGCTTAAAGTCCTTGGGTTGTTGCACTTTCATATGAAATCGATAGCATGTTTGCTGACCTGATGAATAAAAGTCGGACCTGTACCACAAAATTAAACACACCAAAGGGCAGTTAGACTTTTTTGCAAAAAGAAATTGGAATCAGTTTAATACATGTCAGATTTTTTAAAAATGTTGTAGTGCAGAATTCAGAAGCAATATGCATGGCCAGAAACAGAGATGATATATTTTTCTACAATTTCCTAATGCATGCATGCAAAAAATATATATATGTTGCCATAAATGTCTCCGTTCTACAGATCATCGTTCATTCAGAAAATGCGAGGGTTCGTTTTTGAATGTTTAAATTGGCAGCTTTAATGATGCTCCATGTCCTCCCTTTCACCTTTGCCGCTGGCTCTGGCATCAGGCGTGATGATGTCAGAGCTCAGCTGTAATAAGGCATTACAGTTGATCAGCTATGTCCGTTCTTTTTCACAGGCGACTAGAGATGTCACAAGTCGCCTACCGTATGGAAATCAGAGACACGCTTTAATAAAGGGATTCCAGTCTCTCCTATATTATCAATGCCCTTTTAATGCTATACTAATGTTGGACAAAATGAGCGTGCGTTATCCACTCCCTCCCCCTTCCACTCCCCCCTCTGAAATCTGCTCATTATAAATAAAGTGCAGGTTCTGAAATGCGGCTCCCTCCCCCCCTCCCTCGGTCTCCTCACCCTCGCTGTGTGTTCCCGGCTGTGACAGCTTCCAGGCGCAGGCCCACACACACACAGCCGCACCCGAGCTCTTGACAGATCTTTAATAGACCATTGGCATGTTAATGAGGCCTTGATCACCTCTCAGCGCCCCTGCAGTCTCACTCGGACTATCGCGGAAATCGCCTGGCCCCCACAGAGCAGCAGAGTTGCCGAGTGGCGCTCTGGTTGCAGAGCAGACACACACTTTGAAAAAAAAAAACCTCGGGTACGATATCTGCTAGGTCCGCGGGCCGCCAGGGAAGGCTTGCCGGGCCGCCAGCGGCCCGCGGGCCGTACTAGGAGTACCCCCGCTCTAGAGGGTCCCCAGGGTGGCATCAGTTAATCCAAGGACATACTAATATTTATGAGGCATTGGGTTGCACTAACAAGTAGCCCCATGAGAGCTGATGCAAACAAGATGGCTGCGCAGGATGCGGGAATGTGTATACATAGGCCTCTGCTAGGGACAGTTCAGGGAAGCTGTGGCATCAGATTTCCCGTCAACATCAGGTGCGGCTGAGAATCCAAACACACATTTACAGTGAGAAGGAAAGGGTTGTGCTGTGCCCTGGGGTAACTTTATACTGTAAGCACTGGATTCAAGTGTCACATACTAAGGCTACCCTTCCCAAAGGCTATCACATATTCCACTTCAGTAAACATAAAGCATTAAAGCAACCGAGTGTTTAATTTTCCAAAGAACTCACCCCATATGTGCCATTATTTCTTAATACTTTATATTATGAGGAAATTTGAAATATATCTGTAAAATTATGTCTCTCATTTTCTTATTACACTCTAGCTGTGACATCAATAGTCACCAATAATAAGAAAATAATGTAGCTAATCTACTGTAATAACATATTACAGTTGAGTTATGATGTTGCAATGTCTGCTGCCAGAGACAAGCATATAGCGCGAAAGGCAAACCATGGGGCAAAATTACATCTGCCTACTGTAGAGTGCTCTGTTGCTCAACAACTAGGTTTGAGCCGTACAAGTATTACCAGCGGTGGCTCCTCCGTTATGGCGGTGGAGCGTCGCCCCGCCTGCTGCCAGCGTAGCAGGCACACACATTCATACAATGGTAATAAATTATGCATGGCAGGCTAGCGCTGCTTCAGCGCCAGGGCAGGGGGCGGGGCTGATTAGTGCAATTGCACTTACGTCAGCCCCCTACCAGAGCGCATGAAAGATTGGCCGTCTGTCTACAGGCGACCAATCTGTCAGGCGCACTTCAAAGCCTGCAATCCCAGGACTGAAAAACCTGCCGAGGGATTTCAGTCACAGGCCCCCAGTCTCAATATGAGAGCCGGGTTAGCCTGCTCCAACCAATCGGATTGGTTGGATTTGCGTGGCACAAGGAAGGAATCCCTCCCTTTCTGCCCGAGTTCGAGGAGAGCGCCAGAACGAGAGAAGGCGACTGGAGCCTGTGACCAGCAACATACATATGCATAGCGCCCACAATATTTTTATGTTGCTGGCTGCTACTGGCTATTACTGCATCCCTTCATGCAGTCATCACCTCCTTCTGGCTTCCAGTAAAATAGTAACAAACATAGTACAAGGAGTCACTTATGAATAACCTTTACTTTTTAAATGCACAATACTCTGTCTAATTTTCGCTTCTATGCTTCTTTGAACATGTATCTGTTTGCCAGAGCTTTTACGGACTCCACACAATCTCCTTTGTTAGACAGTTTGAGTACCTGGACCTGAAAACTGTAATTGAGAATGGTACAATGGTATGAGGTAACACCTTCATGATAAACAAGGCTTGTAGTACACACAAATTGGAAGGTTATAAGAAATAGCAATGGAGGAATTTATCTGTGTGTCATAGACTGAAAGTGACAAAATAATAAATACCCTTTAAATCATTAGAGCATAGTTCAGTACTGGACGAGAGAGACGAACCAGGCTGAAGTTTTACAACAGATGCATTCAAATATAATTGAATGCATCAAGCTAAGTAGATGTAGGAGGTCAAATTTACTGTCCTTCACATACATAAAGCGCCTTGTCGCTTGGTATATCAGAGGACGAGTAACCAAAGAAGATGGATTTCAGTTGAAAATGCTTTGATACCTCAATTTACTTCTTGAATGTCTGCAATCCTAGTTTTGAGGCACCTGAATTATGTGAAACTATCGTGGCAGAATAGGTGACGATAATGGAGGTGATCTGATGTGGGAGATGGGCAGAATTTAACTGTACAATAGGTACTATGGGGCCGATTACGATGGTGGGAAGTCCGCCACCGCTGGGCCGCCGGTGAGGACCGCCGGGCCTGCGGTGGCGGACTTCCCACCATCACCCTTAGAATTCCCACCGCCAAATTAGGATGGCGGTGGGAAGGGGAAAGGTACCTCGGCGGATGGAAAGACCATCCGCCGTGGTCCCGCAAGGCGGACCTTTTCCGCCCGCCTTGCGGGACCAGGTACAATGGGTCTATGGAAGCGGTGCCGTGCAGGCAACGCCGTGGGCATTAGGATGCCTGTCTTTTGCTTGTCTTTTGTGGCGGAGTTCCCGCCGCAAAAAGACAGACAGAAAATGCCTTTGGGGGCCCCCCTACATTTGCATGTACAAGGTGGCAGGCACCGCACGGTGCAAATGTAAAACAAGTATTTTTACATTGTGGCGGGTGCTGCCACCCGCCACAATGTAAACATACAGGATGCACCCGCCAGTGTGGCGGGTACATCCTAATTCGATTTGCGGGACCGCCGCACCTATGATGGGCGGTCCCTTTTCCAGCAGGGATGGCGGGCGGACTTTGTCCGCCCGCCATCGTAATCGGCCCCTATGTTCAGTAACATGGTTACCCTTCACCTCTTCAACATAAAAAGCCACCAAACAGTGTTTGATTACATATTAGAGTGGGCAATCTCTCCAAACTTCCTGGTTGTTGTAACAGTGTCATATACAGAAACATTGTCCACACAAACATCAAGTTCTGAATAATGTTTATGAAAGCTTTGCCCCATTGGGTGCAGTTGTCCAATATGGAGTCCAGTGGGTAATATTGTTGTAGATTATATTTAGGATGCAATATTAATGTTAAGTGATATTCAGACAATGATGTTCTGGCAACGCCCATTTATAGGGTGGTTGCTAGAAGAGAATGGGGCTGGATGGTACCCTCTCTTTGAGGCTGAACGCAATGGCCTTAGTTTCTCCTGTCCCAAGTTTAGCTGAAGCTAACTGTATACCATTAATTTTTGGATGGTGCCCGCACAGAGATCATTGTCATTGGGTGTACCTGATTGTCGCCTGTGTGCAAATTACACTTTACTGAAAGTCGTTGAGAAGAATAGGACCATATCTACTTCAAAGGTAACTAGAGTAAATGTATATCCCTATGAAGTATCGGGACAAAATCATATTTCTTTGATATGTAGGGCCACATTCTGATTTTGTTGTATCGGTACACTAGAATTTCTTTCATTTTTCCAATTGTGCTTATTGTCTTAAAAAATGTAGCAAACAAAACAAGACTACCCCAAATGTGGCATATGAAATTCTTGATTTTAAGGGTACTGCCCTATCAAAAACATCTACATAGTTAGAGCATGTGCCAAACCTCTACCATGACACTTACATAAATGTCTGTTTTCAAAACATATATTTAAATATCAACAACATTATAACAGATGATCTGACATTTGTGAATTTGCACCTTTTGACAGGTCATAGTGATGTTCTAGGTGGCTGTTTAATTTGGAATTGTAAAACATCATTGCATTACATTTCATTGGTTGCACGTCAACCAACTTAAAAAGTCCAAGCTTTAAGTCATTCTACAATGAGACTGCTTTCTACGATGAGTGAAGCTTGTCTGTCTAGGAGGACCAACGGAGAGCATGAAGGGCTAGTATAGGTATTGTGCGATCCCTTACTTATAGCAAATGCTTGTCCTCAATCCTCAACTGTGTTGCCTCTATCTCAATATTTGAATGGAACAAATCAGGTTGGCAGTCTGTGGTTAAAATGTAATTGCATGGCTATGATCTTTTCCTTCATCTTAGCAAAGGGTAGCAGATCGGGGTAGCAAGCATGACTTCTTGAATATCAGTTATTAAGCCTTCTTCAGGACAATGTAGAACAACAAGTTTCAGAATAGATCCTTCTCATTGTCCTGAACAGGATTTGTTGTTCCTAGTGAGAGATTGAACATCATTACCAGCTCTCTTCGCTATACTTTTATATATTCCATCCCCCTCTATTTCAGTATCCCCTTTCATTCAGAATTTTTCTACTGCTTCTTTCTTTTGTGCAGAAAAGAAAGAAGGGCACATAGAGGAATAGTGTGAATTGTAAGGATAGAATAAAGGATGAGCAGGGAAGAGTACAGAAGAGACAGGGGACAGCCTGAGAGAGGGAAAGGAATCGGAAGTGAGAAAAACTATGTTAATGAAAGAGGAGAGGGGAAAAGGGGACAGTGAATAGAAATGTGCAATTGAAAGAGGAAAGAAGAAAGGGGGAGAAAAATAAAAGGACAACACTGGGGAGGTGGGGTGGAGGTAGGTACCCGGAAGATGGACATTACAGATAGGTCACCAACAAGTGTAATATCACATTCAATATCACTGTTCAGTAATTGATGACATTTTAAATAGGTATCCATTTTCTGCACATTCCTTTAAGTATTAGTGTGACATGACACAGGACATAGCTGCACAGTTCATAGTCTCTGTAACATTTATAATAGAGTACCTCACCACTTCTGGTGAGAACAGGACACTATGTTGGTCACACGTTTCAGCTTTCTTTATTTTGGTGTTTAGAACCACAAATCTATACATGAACAGTATACTGATGTCTTATAGGGTCGAGATTACTGTGTATTTATACCTCGGATACTGTCAGTTTGTAGTTTTGAAGCTGCTTCAACACGACCTGAAAGTATGTGTTTTGTACGGATCATTGTCATGTGCTCACTTACACCATTTCTGATTGGCTTGAACATGCACAGCAATCTTCCATGTCATTTACATGGGATTTAAAGCGCTCTCTGAAAACAGAAAATCAAAACACAAGTGGAGAGACCAAAGAGCTTGAACTTGATCAAATTGACAAATACATATAATGATAATGAAATTTAGTGTTTGAAAGGCAATTCAGTGTAATAAACTTTATTTGATTAATCGATTGATTGACCAATACATTTCACCAGCTTGTGGTACATAAGGCAGAATGTGTGTCTACATTTCACCTTTGTAACAGAAGGATATTTGATGTTAATTTTATGCGTGTGTTTTGAATTTTGTATGTTTTGCGAGGCTGATCAGAATAAGCGTTAGTCCCTTTCTATGCCAGCATCTGTTACATCTGTTGGGGATATTTACAGGGGAACCTTCCCTTTCCAAAAAGGTATAGCTTGTGCTTGCCATAAGAAACAATCATAAGTGTGAAAACAAGTTACTTACCTGTAACTACAGTTATCCAGTATTGGTGTCTTTCATAGATTCACATGCCTGAATCATTCCCCGTCGTCGAGGCGGGAGTCCCACGGTAAATTATATATATATAGCAGTGCCTAAAAACCATTAGTAGTAGGCTAGAAAAGGATATAGGCCCAACTAGGCCCAAAACTTAGCAGCCTATCTACATCATTATGTAAAAAGAACTGAAAATGTAGCCTCAGCCAATCAGCTAACCTCACCCTCTAGAACCTTCCCAGCCCAGGCAGTTCTCCTCAGATTTTCCCAGCACAAGTGAGAAGTAGTATCCATAATAAGAACTGCCCAGTCGGGGAGGAGGGTGGGTGCATGTGAATCTATGAAAGACACCAATACTGGATAACTGTAGTTACAGGTAAGTAACTTGTTTTCTTATCCAGTATTGGGGTATCTTTCATAGATTCACATGCCTGAATCAGAATAGCAAGCAGTAATAACCATAACTGTCGGTAGAGGAAGGTGGGAGACAATCCAAACCATATATCCCCACACAACCTGGAAGGTACTAGAGCAAGAACATATTTCAGTACATATGCATAATCATGACAATACCTTCATATACCATATATATAGAGCATTAAAACAGTATGTTAGCACAAATGTAACAATAGAAAACAAGAAAACCATAAAAGGCTGACCTCAGTGAAGAAGATGCTGCAACACTGCTTCTCCCACTGACGTATCTTCATGTAGCACCGGCTGCAGGCAATAGTGCTTGGTAAAAGTATGCACACTTTTCCATGTAGCAGCACGGCAGATGTTTTCCAGGGTCACCCCTGCAAATAGGGCTGTAGACGCTGACATCATCCTGGTGGAATGCGCCTTAACCGTTCTTGTCAGGGGCTTGTTCGCTTTCTCATGACAGAAGACAATGACAGAGGAAAGCCATCTGGCAATAGTTGCTTTCGTCACAGCCTGACCACGTGTAGCTTGGCCATAAGCTACAAACAGCTGGGTAGATTTGCGCAAATCTTTTGTCTTTTGTAAATAGAATTTGAGGCATCTTTGGACATCCAAGGAATGCAGCATCCTTTCAGCTGGAGTCTTGGGGTCTGGAAAGAAAGTTTTGAGTTTCACCGGTTGATTGATGTGAAACTGGGTCGGAACTTTGGGAATAAACTTAGGATGAGTTCTAAGTGTCACACAATCTTTTGAGAAATGTAGGAAAGGTTCCGATATAGTGAACGCTTGTATCTCACTTACTCTCCGGGCTGAAGTGAGGGCCAACAAAATAGCCACTTTCCAAGTCAAGAATTTAAGCTCTGATTTATGAATTGGTTCAAAAGGCCTTTTCAGCAATTGAGATAACACAATATTGAGATCCCACTCAGGAGGAGGAGGCCGCACTGGAGGGAAAACTCGAAATAACCCTTTAAGGAACTGTTTAATTAAAGAGGAAGAGCACAAAGATGGTTTGTTGTAACTCTTTCTGAATCTGGATATGGCAGCAAGGTGAACTTTGATAGAAGAAAAAGCGAGACCTGATCTGGCTAGAGACAGCAGATAAGGCAGAATCTTCTCTGGAGGAGCTTGTAGTGGATGGACATCACGCTCTCCGCACCATAAACAGAATCTCTTCCATTTGAAGCGATAGGTTCTGATGGTAGACTGTGCACGAGCCTGAGATAGAACAGCTCTACAGTCTGGAGAAATCTCCAGGTCCTTAAACTCTAGGAAGTCAGGAGCCAGGCGTGCAAGTGCAGCGACTGAGGATCTGGATGAAGTATTTGTCCTTCCTCCCTTGTCAGCATTGAAAGTGTCGGCTTGAGGCGCAGTGGAGGTTGATGGGAGAGTATCAGAAGCTCCTGGAACCAATACTGTCTCGGCCAGCGAGGAGCAATTAGGATTAGAGAGCAACGTTCTCTCTTCATTTTCTGTAGAACCTTTGGGATGAGAGGAATTGGAGGGAAGGCATACGCAAAGATTCCGGTCCACCTCATCAACAGGGCATTTCCTCTCGATCCTTGCTGGTGGAACCTGCTGGCAAAGTATATGCATTTGCTGTTCTGTTGCGTGGCAAACAGGTCCAGCGTTGGTGTGCCCCAGAGCTGGAAAATTGTTTCCACTTGGCTTTGTTCGAGTTCCCACTCGTGACATCCTGTGAACGATCTGCTGAGATCGTCGGCCAGAGAATTCTGAATTCCCTGAACATGTTCCGCTCTGAGGGAAATTTTGTGATGGAGTAACCATTCCCACATTTCTTGCGCTTGAAGAGACAGGGCTAGAGATTTCGTGCCCCCTTGCTTGTTTACGTAAAACATGCTGGTGGTGTTGTCCGTGCGCACCAGCACTGCAGAGCCCGCAATTCTTGGCAGGAAGGCTCGCAAGGACAGAAAAATGGCCCTCAACTCGAGGCAGTTGATGTGTTTGTGCTTGTACTGATGGGACCACCGTCCCTGCACTTGAAGATCTTGAAGATGGCCTCCCCAACCCTCCATGGAGGCATCTGTCGTCAGAGTAAATTCCGGTAGGGTCTGAAGAAAAGTGAGCCCCGGAGACAAATTGTTCTTTGCCGCCCACCATAGAAGAGCTTGTTTCATCTTGGGCGTGACCTTGATTCGGTCCTCGAAAGATCCGTCTATCTGCCGCCACTGTCGATGCAATTCCTCTTGTAGAGGCCTCATTCTGAGTCGAGCCAGTGGGACTAGATGGAGTGCAGAGGAACACATCCCTAGCAGGGAAACAAACTGTCGGACCGAAAGAGACTTTTTTGACCGTATTTGACTTGCCAGCTTTGTGATTTTGTCCTGACGAATTTGGGTCAAGAAGGCCTTGCACTGAGAAGTGTCCAGTACTGCTCCTAGGAACGTCAGAATTCGTTTGGGTTGCAGTTGTGATTTTTTGACGTTGAGGGTCAGGCCCAGATTCGAGAACATTGATAGAGCACTTGTGACCGATTGCCTTGTTGAAGTTTTTGTCGGACTCTTTATTAACCAATCGTCGAGGTACGGGAATACTTGGATTCCCTGTGACCTCAACGCAGCTGCAACCGGAACTAGAGTCTTGGTAAAGATTCTCGGTGCAGATTTCAGGCCGAAAGGGAGGACCTTGAATTGAAAATGGACACCAGCCACTGTGAATCTCAGATACTTGCGGTGGTTTGGATGAATGGGAATGTGGAAGTAAGCGTCTTCCATATCCAAAGAAGCCATGAAATCGCCTTCCATGAGGCAATTGAGGACATCCGTGAGCGTCACCATGCGGAAACTCTGCTTTTTCAGATATTTGTTTAAGTTTCGTAGATCCAAAATTGGACGCCACTCTCCTGAAACCTTTTCCACAAGGAAGAAGCGAGAGTAAAACCCCTGATTTTTCTGGGATGTTGGAACTTTTTCTATCGCATTTTTGTGTAGCATCTTCATGGCTTCCATGTATAACAAATGAAGACGAGGAGGGGAGGGACCCCTGGGCGGTGACGTTGGAGGTTTCTGCAAGAACTCCAGAGTGTGTCCGTGTTTGACTATGTCCAGAACCCACTGATCTGAAGTTATCTTCCGCCACTGTTGATAAAAGGCGGAGATCTTGGCGCCCACGGGGAGGGAAGGAAGGGAGGATGGTGTCCGGCAAAACTCACTGGCGTTTATTTGAATCGCGTCCCTGGTAGTTAGAACGTCGTTTCCCTCCTTGGCGAGAGAAACCCGCTGACGATGACTGTCGATAGGACTGTTGGTAGTACGGCTTATTCTGAGGTTGATACTGGCGGTTTTGCTGATTTTGATAATGTCCTCTGGAAGGAAAACCACGGCCTCTTGCTCCTCTGAAAAAACCTCGCTTATACTGTAGTGTACCAAGCGATTTGGCCGTATCAGTATCCGTTTTGATCGCAAGCAATGCTTCATCTATGTGTTTGCCAAACAATAACTCGCCATCATAGGCCATGTCAAGTATTTTGGTCTGGACTTCAGGTCTGAAAGAAGTCGCCTTGAGCCATCCGTGCCGTCTAAGAACTGCCGCTCCGGCCAATTGTCTAAAGGTTGTATTAGAGACATCGAGGGCGCAGTCGATAATCTCAGAAGCTGCCCGCTCGCCTTCCATGACAACCTTCCTGACCTCTTCAACACGGTCTTCGGGAACCAGGTTGATGAATTCCGACAGATCTGACCACATTTGTCTGTCATAACGTGCTAAAATTGCCAAAGAATTAGCAATCTTAACAGTAGCAGCGGCATTAGTTGAGAACTTCTTCCCAATCGCATCCAACCTCCTGCCCTCTTTGTCTGGAGGTGTTGAAATTGGTGCTGCCGGATTCTTGGATCGTTGTTGAGCCGCTTGTAAAATCACTGAGTCAGGTCGTGGATGACCGATCAAACATGAAGGAGTATCCGGTGGTGCTCGGTACTTCTTGTCGACTCTTGGAAGAACCGCCGGGATGGACGCTGGCGTCTTCATTATATTAATCCCTTCTTTCCAAATGTATTCAATGATAGGGATAGATCTGGATACCCTTCTATACCCTTCTTTGAAATCATGAAGAAAACAGTCAGTCTGCTCAACCGAAACTGTAATTGCAAATCGAGCAGCTGCCCGATGCATGATGTTATGAAAACCTCCTATGTCCTCTGGCGGAGAATCTGAAGGTTGTGGCAAATCAGGAGAAGGCATAGGAATGATGTAATCATTCCATGGTTCCGTAGGCGTAGTATCCGGAAGTTCACCATCCTCACTTTCATCCTCATCTGGAGAGGAGACGTCAACATCATGACCTCCAGTCCCGGGGTCAACATCCTGCCTTGGCGAGTGCGAAGGATGTGGCGGGGAATTTGTCGGCATGTCTACTGGCACAGGATTTGGAGCAGGCAGAGTTGGTGGAAACCTCTGACGATAATCAGCCAGCATGGCCTGCAAATCATGAATTAGAGAAGACGGAAGATGAGTCGTGTCTTCTGCGTGTTGTTGCTCCTGATGATAAGGAGTAGCTAAATTTTCCTGGTAGTAATGAACGTCATCATCATCTTCATCCTCTTGATATTTGATGTGTAACTGGGAAGGGTGATGGGCCACTCCAAAAGGCTCGTCATCATCCCCTTCATCATCAGAATCTGCCTCCACGTAGTTTTCCAAAATATGCGAAGGCAAGAGGGGAGACAAATGAGAGTAACTCTGTCTCTGAAATGATTTCATCTGGAAATGGGTATACTGTACCCTTACCGGAGATGTGGGCAATAAATGCGTAGACGGCACATTCAAAGATGCCAGCGCTGCTGTCGACGGTAGAAGTGAAACAGATGTGTGAGTTGCCGGCATTGTCGTTGACGGTATCGTCATCGGTGTTGGAATCGTCGACGAGGACTTTTTTGAAGGCGTCCTAGTAGACGGACCCGTCGACGGACTCTTCGTCGTCGATGGAGCTGAAACATTCGTCGACGGGCTCGTCGTCGACGGACTCGTCGTCGATGGGGTCTTCGTCGACGGACTCGTCGTCGACGGGGTCTTCGTCGACGGACTCGTCGTCGACGGGGTCTTCGTCGACGGACTTGTCGTCGACGGGGTCTTCGTCGACGAGGCCTTCGTCGACGAGGCCTTCGTCGACGGGATCTTCGTCGACGGGATCTTCGTCGACGGGATCTTCGTCGACGGGATAGTGGAAACCTTCGTCGACGGGGTAGCCGTCGACGGAAGCGTCGACGGAAGCGATGACGAATGCTTCGTAGATGGTGATTTGGTCGTCGACGGAAGGCTCGTCGACGATTTTTTCTCAGAAGAAGAAACCATGACGGACATCACAGGAGAAGTAATTGCTGAGGTGGTAACAGTACTTGAAGACGTAGAGGACGTAGAATAGGTGGTGACAGTGAGAGAGGACACCAAAGAGACAGCTTTAGTGCGGACTGTACTCACAGTAGCAGGCTCTGTTGACGCAGCACTCTTCGTGGACTCAGAGGGTTTATGAGAGAGTTTAGGTTTTTTCAGTCTCTCAGGAGAACACCTCTCTTTGGAACTGGCTCTCTTACTTGAGGTAGAGGCTCTGTCCTCATCATCTGTGGCAGACGACTTCAGCCACAACAGAACTCTTGCCTCTCTATCCCTGATGGTCTTAGGAGGGAAGGTTCGACATATCCTGCAATCCTTCACAACATGTGAAGGATGCAAACAATAAATACAATCAGAGTGCTGGTCGTCCACATGTACCCTCTTCTTGAAACAGGAACCACAAGCCTTGAATAGAGCCTTCTTTTCAGACATCTTGAGAGAATAGAAGAAATGTTGAAGAAATTTTGAAGAAAAACTGAGTAGGCACTCAGGGAGACTCCCTTACACACGAAGTGCGGTGAAAATCTGAGGAGAACTGCCTGGGCTGGGAAGGTTCTAGAGGGTGAGGTTAGCTGATTGGCTGAGGCTACATTTTCAGTTCTTTTTACATAATGATGTAGATAGGCTGCTAAGTTTTGGGCCTAGTTGGGCCTATATCCTTTTCTAGCCTACTACTAATGGTTTTTAGGCACTGCTATATATATATAATTTACCGTGGGACTCCCGCCTCGACGACGGGGAATGATTCAGGCATGTGAATCTATGAAAGATACCCCAATACTGGATAAATGGAGATTACTAAATAAAAATACTTATGTCAGCTTACCTAGCCTTATGTCTGCACATTTATAGTATTGAGCAAAATCTTTAGGATTAGAAAATTTGACCCGGTTTTAAGTAAGCTACAACACGATTTTCTTCTTACAATTTAAAATGCGTTTCCCAAACATGTTCTTTCTTCCTATGTCCTGCGAAAATTGGGGTTACTTATGTTCCTTTTCATAATATCCACAGCAATTATATCAGAAACATCTGGTTGTAGCTTAAATGTGCAAATGAGGGTGGAAATTTCCTTAGAATGCTTTAAATAACAAACAAGTTACCCCTGAGTAGATATACACAATATTAATACTGTATTTATCTTACTACAACACTGATACGACATTGGGGACACTTTACAAATGCTTAAGAAAGCCACTCATATTTTACTGACCTACGCCACTTAGTAACTTTCGTAAATGTGGTGTAATTAGTGTAAGTAGTCATTACTCCTCTAAGTAGAAGTACAAATATTTCCTATGTACATCAAGCACTGTGTGCGTTGCTTACGCCAAGAGGCAACATTCCGCGATGCACCGCAGTGGGTCCATTAGTTTAAAGAGGCAGAATGGGTGGAGCAGCATTTTAACTATTCACCCATTCACCTTTCCTGTAATAGCGATTAAGTAATTTGCTGCTATAGCATTTACGGAGACTGCTCCAAAACTAAGAAGGATGTTAGAAGTTCGTTTTGGTGGCTGGCATTCCAGTCACAACTTTTTCATTCCTGACTGCCTCCTCTGCATCTCTCTGGTTTTCAAAACTGCTTTTCTGCTCACTTTTTTTTTTAACCTATTTTATTGTTTTTTTGTAGATGCAAGCAATGCATTCAGTATGGTCGTCACGTCTGGGTACAGCATGAGAGACCTAGGTACAGTAAACAATAAAATCTGTCCTAATGAGTCAAAAGCAGCAATCAAATACAGTCCCACCCCCATCCCCTCTAACAGGTCAGTACATCAGCTCCCAAGTGGCAGCCAGATTGGCATATTGGAAAAGGAATAGGAGAGGCATCCTAGCAGTGGACTTCGGTCCAAAGGGGGCGCCCTCTACCATGGGCCACGCATGTGTGCTTCATGTTTTATGGAGGACGGTAGCTGGTAATGAGCTATCAGCCTTGGAATTTATAAGTCACCTCAGTGACTCCTCAGCGGAGCCCAACGGAATGTCCGACTCTCGGTTGACCAGGTTATCCTTCTCTGCCCACTTGATGCTGATTCATTTTACCATCAATTGAACACTGACGTTTTTGGTTGTGCCATTTATGCGACGTCAGCTGAGTAATATAATGCATTATTATATTTATATATTTGCTCTGCATGAATGTTTCCAGCTTCCACAGTGTTTTCTTTTATTGTCATGTACAAAACACTATTCTTATTCAGATCTAGGGATTTCTTTAGACAATCTGCCATATTTTGACACCCTATCTCTTGAAGTCTGGGTCCTTCTAATGCCAGTTTTAGTGACAGTTCTAATGCTAGTTTTAATTTCGCAGACCTCGATACCCTCACTTTAGTAACTGTGCAATCATCATCGTCTTACCCAAGACCTAAAATGGTCTCAAGTTTGTGATCTTTGGTAGAAGCTGTTTAAATAATTCTTCTTATAGGGCTAACTGAAAAACCATATTCTGTGCAAAAGTGACCATCTTGAACAGTTTTGTCCCGCCCATCAGTGGTAACTGTCCCTCCATTTAACATCTTTGAAAGAACTTGTAGTAATTGCCTTCCCAGCTGTTAATTCTGCGAAGGTGACCAAATCATGGCGATGCTGATGTGGTTCCTCTTCTCTGATACAAACATCGTTTATGGCGCCTCCTCCATATCAGTCATTCAGTTGTGCCTGCGCTCTGCTTCATTTATTATGATACTCCACCTAATCATGGTGGTCATGCTCCAATTTTTTTACGTAGTGAAAAAGGTGAATGCCAACCAGTTCAGCTGCTCTGTAACACATTACTGTAGCCACTCCTTACACCATCCACTGTATGATACTGTCAGTGATCTGGGCAGAAATCGTAGCAGTAGTGTTTTTTGGTGTGTTCTTTAATATAGACCCCTGAATATCAATGGGACAAAGTATCGAAAAAATATATATTGACAGTGAAGTCAGTTAAGATTCCTAACTTTACATCTATATATCTACATAGTATGTATACCTCCAAGGTGCGTAGATATGGAGGTAGAAATAGTAAATCTAAACTCCCTATATGCACTTATCTTTCGAATTTTGCCCCTCGATATTCTGTCCTCGATATTCTTATATGACAATATTCTGGGGGTCGCTATTTAGTAGTACAATTGATTTTAGAAGTGACATTTTCTGTGCTACTACAGATGTTTCAATTTCCCACAGCAAGTCACATACACTTTATTTCTGGATTATACTATTTTTTTATATATCATCAACATTATGTGCAACTGCTCTGTACGCAAATCACCCTTCATGAATGTGACTGTGTACACTTGTTGCTTGATATATGATTTTGAAAGTGGTTCAAACCAGATCCAATAGACTCCCTTGTTTAAAGCTAAAATATAACCAGTGCCACTAGAATTATACAATTTTGCATCTGTAGCATTTTCATCAAAATTATGGATTAACCACACTTAACGTATAACTTGCAACCTGCTACATAATTTGCAGATCTCCCAACAAAAAGAATTAAGTTTTGTAGCTCAATGTTCAAAACTTGCTAATTTTAAATAGTCACCTCACTGATGTTTTTGAGCGATTACATTTTTGCTCAGCGTTTAATGTTTTAAAATGACAAAATAAGGAAATAAGACTATCATAGAATGTGCTGCGTTATGCAGCATATTTTCTCCTTTCTTGCTAGATAATTTAGTAAACACTGTCAGATAGTTTGGCCGTCCATTGTCGCATAATTTAGTTGCCGCTGAATATGTTTATCTTCATATAACATGCTCTCTGTTCTACATTTGATTTCCTCAATAAAAATACAAGGCTACAAGTGAACACATGCCCTGTTATTGGAAAGGGGGGTAGGATGGCTCTTGGCGGCGATCTACTAGTCAACCACATTGATCAATTTTAACCACATACCTAGTGGGACATTATATTTGACATCATTTTAACTAACAGCCGCAAGCGTGGTTTGTAAACAAACACTGAGTTGCGGAAAGCAATATAGATAGTCTATCCTGTTTTAGGTTTAATCCTATAATAACTGATAAAAACCCATGAAAAGGAAATAGCCCTCACCAGTGTAAACACATATACACTGAAAAAACACCTGCACAACCACAAACCAAATGCCATTCAAAGAAAGGAAAAGGAGAGTGAAAGTCATTTCTTACTGAAGGGGCCAATGCAATGTAACTTTGTTATACAAGGTGGCAGCAAGAAATACTGGGCTAACATGATTCTGCTTGAGTTTTGTTGTTTAGGGATGTCACAAAATTTTTGTTTCTATTTCTTTTTGCTTTTTTCAGTTTTGCGGTCTTTGGTCTAAAGATCCTGGGATTAGAAGCACATTTTAGGTCTTATTTATTTTATAAACTATTGAAAATCAGGGAATATCAAAACCATATTTGATATTTTGACTATGATTGATTCTTTCACTGATGGCTGGTTTCATAAGAATCTTTCCCAATACGTACCATCACATTTACCCAAAGAGAATGGGTGAAAGCCTTTGATACATCAGCTCTCTTTTCTAGTGAGTCAGTATTGATAATATGTGAATTGCCAAAGACCCCAGGCTTTAAAAATTCAATGCTTGTTGTATGACCAGTATATGTTAAGAGAGTTCTGTCAACAAACATATGGGATAAAAGTGAAACCAGTCTTTTGGAAAACATAGAATGCAGTATTACTTTGAATGCTTCTGAAAAAAGTTCATGCCAAGTTCAACAAAGATTGGAGTGAAGTTTATATTTCCAGAGATTCCGCTACGTATATGAAAAAATTGTGTGATGAACTTTCAAAAATCGATACCTGAGCTGAAGTGCCTCCCTGTAAGAGATCATAGCCATTTGTTGATGGTATGCAGAAAGCATCTTTACAATCTTCAGAGTTAATTAAGAATGCTATTGACTTTGTAGTCCATTTTGGTCATCACAACTGTATCATTTAGCCAGTGGTTCTCAGTCTTAGAGGCTGTGAATGCTATATTATCCATGTAGCGACCGTTTACAGACTTTTTGCTTACTGATGATGGAAAAGGCAAGAAATGTGAGGATCTTCAGTCGCATGTTGATAGTGATGTGAAAAAAAGTACACTCTACTGCATTCTTAGATATTTACAGGAAACCATGACTGCTGTAGTTGACATAATCAAAAAACTAGAGTATGAAAACACCTTTCTTTACCAAGTGTTCAGCATTAATTGGTGTAGCTGTGAAACATTTCCTTGAGAGTAGCTGGGAGACACTTTAAGTGACTTTGGCACTGCATCCATGTTAAAATGCTTGCCACTTGGTAAGCAAAGAAATGTTGATGAGCAATTCAGTAAATTTTATTTTACAATGCATGAGAAATGCCTTGCAATGGTGCATAGAAAAGACCCTCCACCAACCATGGAATTTTAAGTCTCAACTAAGCCTCACTGTGTTACTCTGCACAAGTTCTAGATCCCTTCTGTAAAGGGTCATTTTCTCCGGACTTTGAACAGTACTGCTTAATTTTTGACCACTTTAATCCCGCGCCCTCCTCGACTGGGACTCCCAAGATGGTGGCGGTAGAGTCTGGAGGAAATTAAGTTGCCTCTCCAGCAGACCAAGACCACGTGACCGCCACGTACGAATGACAGCCGTAGACGCACGGAGCGGTTGGAGGCGGAGACACGGAACAGGGAGAGGAAGAAACGCCGGAAACAGGAGAAGACGCAGAGGACAGGAACAAGGACCACGAGAAGGAGAGCCTGGAGGAGAAGGTGCCTGGTGAGAGGAGCTTGGGGAGGACCCGGCTGAAAGCAGATGGCAGGTGACAGCCCATAAGCATCACGCGTGAGTCCAGCTGTCCTGAAGGAAGAGAGACACCAGGACTCCCTCTGCCATTATCAAGGAGAGCGATGGCTACAGGCAATTACCTTTTCCCCGTTACTTTGCTGTAGGGAAGTGGTGGAGACTTTAACACTGCACCAAGCCATTCTTTTTTTGGTTGTTGTTCTCTTCTTGCCTCTTCCTCCACACAAAGAAAGACGGAGCATTTGGTACAATGGTGCTATGGTGGAGGGGAAATAAAAAGCCCCTGCACCTCTTCTTATGTTATTGTTTGTTGTTCTTTTGAGGGTAAAACCACTCTATACACCTCTGGAACTGCCAAGAAAAGCCTGAGGTAAAAGAGAAACAAACCCTACCCCGTAACCCGAGGCGGGACAGAGGACCAGATGGAGGAGAATTATCCCCCCTCTCGAATGTGAACTCTACTTAGTGGACCCTATTCCTTTCACTTGGTGTTTTGGGACATTTGTTGTTTTGGGATAGTGGTCTCCTTACCCAGTACAATCTGCCAAAAGACAGCCCTAAAAATAAAAGCGGTGCCTGTCAATTAGAAATTTCTCTGAGTGTGTTCCTTTTTCCACACCAAGCGATTACGACCACTTTAATAACTCTGAGGGCATATGCGCCCAGTTTTATGTATATGTTGCTGAACCTGTCCCAGAGAATCGCAATCTTCAGGTGCTTCAGATGGAAAGCTATACAGTGGCCAGAGTTAGCAAATTGTTTACTAGCTGTTTTGGCGTTGCTCGTCTCATGTTCCAATGCTGAGAGGGACTTTTCACAGATAAAAGTTTACATATGAAGGAAATAGCGAGCGCGCATGACCACAGACTTAGAGAAGAAGTATTCCATGGTATACAACAATAAGTTTGATTTGTAAAAATGTATTTGGACCTCATATGCACTGTAAATACACAGTCTATATACCATGCCCTATCAGTGCAGAAACCAAGCAATAATAAAAGTAAAATGTTCCATAAACATAGGAAAACACTGTTTCTTTTGTTTTTAATGGCACGAAAATGTGTAACCACCGATAACCACTGTCTTTAAAGGTACTGAAAACACGGAAAAAAAAACACCAGTATTTACAAAAAATAGAAACTGAAAACAGGAAAGCCTAAATACAGAGTTCACACCATGGGTTGATGGATAACTAAAGATAAAAAAGTATTTCAACATTTACTTTTTTACTCTCATCAGTAGACTCCAGGCCTAAGACTGGGACAGAAAATAGGCCTGGGCAGCAAGAAACAGTGGCCTATGTTTGCAAACTGAGGCAGTTTTGAACTTGTAAAAACACTGTATACGTGCTTGGCAAGGTACGGAAGACTACACAGATTTCTGCTTACCGTAGGAAATGTTTGTTTCAATACCAGAGAAATTAACAGTAAAAAACGGACCAAGCAAACCATAACACCGTCCCACAAACACCCAAAACATCGGCCCACACACTGACCTGTCAGACCAGCCCTTCGGGCACTGCCTAATTCCCCTATAGGTCAGTCCAACACCTGTAGCCTCTCTTTATGCATTTCCTGGTGCAAACTACGGGGCCGATTATGATCGCGGACGGACTTGAGTCCGTCCACGACCCCTAAGCAGAAGGGAACGTCCGCAAGGGCTGCGGCGTTCCCTCCGAGCAGATTAGGATGTGAACGCCAGGGTGGCGGTCACATCCTCTATCTTTAACATTGCGGCGGGTGCAGCTTCAAGCTGCACCCGCCGCAAGGTTAAAAATGCATGCATCGCATTTGCATGCACAAAGCGGTAGGCACCGCGCGGTGCCTGCTGCTTTGTGCACGCAAATGCAGGGGGGCACCATAGGTACCCCCCATGTGCACCCCCACCCCACCTTCACCCAGGGGGCCCGCAACGGGCCCCCGAAGTGAAAGTCCGTATGCTCTTCCACGGCGGACAAGCCGCAGCGGAAAAGCATGCCTTTTACACAATCCTAATATGGCTGGCGGTGTCTGATAGACACCGCCAGCCATGTTAAAGCTTTTCCGCCGCCGTCAGAAGGCGACCGCGGCGGAAAAGCTGCGGACGGAATGCCAGACCCACCAGCCATCCTAATATGGTGGTGGGTCTTTCGAGGCTCCGCGGCGGTTTTCCCGCATCCTCCGGGCCGGCGGTGGCTTCCGCCAGCCCGGAGGATGCGGGAAAACCGCAATCATAATAGGCCCCTACGTTTTGATAAAATTAGGTTTGGGCACATGCTGGACTTTTAAGTGCTAAATGAACCCTAATGAGGAAACTCCTGTTAAACTGGGGCAGCCTGAGACAACATTCTAATGAAAGATAAATTCAGCTTAAAACAAGGCCTCTTTAGATCTTCAGTTGAAAGCAACATTTTAACGAATCCCCCGGTCTGTGTTTCTGTGAAAATCAATTTACCTGATGTCGCGGCTCGCGGCGTTGCCGCGGCCGGCCATCCCGCTGACACACACGGGAGGCCGGGATACTCACTTCCGGCGGAAGTCGAGTACCCGGTCTAGCCCCTGGGAAGCGAGGCACAGAAGCACTTCCGGGGGAAAACGCATATACTGCGCTTTTCCCGCCGGCTGAGCGCTTCGGATTCTGGCTGAACCTGAGACCTGCATGCCTGGAGAGAGCCGCGCTGAGGTGCAACTTTGTTTCTCCGGCTTCTAGGAGAGCCGCGCTGCCTTGCAACATTGTGTCCGCGGCATTCTAGGAGAGCCGCGCTGCCTTGCAACATTGTGTCCGCGGCATTCTAGGAGCGCCGCGCTGCCTTGCAACATTGTGTCCGCGGCATTCTAGGAGAGCCGCGCTGCCTTGCAACATTGTATCCGCGGCATTCTAGGAGAGCCGCGCTGCCTTGCAACATTGTATCCGCGGCATTCTCGGAGAGCCGCTCTGAATTGCTACTTGTTTCCTTCTGCTTCTGGGAGGCAAGCCGCGCTGAAGCGCTTCTTTGTCTTAGACAGCGCCTTCCAGGAGCGCTGGTGTACTTCTTTACCTGGGAGTTCCAGAAAAGCCCTTGTTTGTTTTTCATGACCCTTGGTGCGCAGGAGCGCCCTAAGGGTGTACATTGAACCGATTGGGGTTTGGGGTTTTTTACTTTGTTCTTTCCCACCGCGCAGGAGCGCTATAAGGGAATACCTCAGCCTGCAGACCCTGTCCCCTTACAAGGAATGCCACAAGCTGGGTGGTTGATTCCCATTTCCAGTTACCCGCGCAGGAGCGCTTTCCTTTTTGTTTTAGCTTGGGTGAACGCGCAGGAGCGCTTTCTTTAGTTTGTACTTGGCGATAACGCGCAGGAGCGCCTTCCTCGCTATTCACAACAGGAGCTGCATTCATCGGGGAACCTTCGTTTCGGGAGCCTTGGTAAGTCCTCACGGGGTACCTGGTCCTGTGTGTGTAAGTGGGGTGGTTCTTTTCGGGTCTGCTTCACTTTCTGATCTTTCTCATTCTGGTTTCCAGTGACACCGGGACGCCCCACCAGCTCCACGCCATCCTTAACCCTACACCCTGGCTCCCATCCCTGCGTCCATCTCATCCCTGCTGGGTTTTGTCATCCACGAGGGTTAGGTGGGTACAGGGACGGGAGCTCTTGTCGTCTCTGCGGAATCGCGCCACAAGCAAAGGTGAGTCTTGTGGGGCAAACCTGACAGAATCCGAAGCCCACGTAAACCATTCCGCCCAGACGACATGAGTGATCAGGAAGTCACCCTGCAAGACATCGCAGTCATGCTGGCTGCCATGCAAACAGAGAACCTCGCCCTCCGCCAGGACATAACGGCCCTACAGGGTCAAATGGCAGCGGGGGTCACTAATCCTTGGGGTTCTACACCCAGCCCCAGAGCCAGATCAGACGGCCTGTTGAGACAACCAACGTTCACCTTTGGGGGGCCTTCCACCACCACGAACCAAGACACAGCCATCCAGGTCGTCACTCCCCACCCGGTGCAGTTGGCACCACCCGAACGTTTCTACGGGGATAGTACTAAGTACGGAATATTCATCCATCAATGCCAACTACATTTCATGGCTAGAATTGCGGCCTTTCCCGACGATGCTTCCAAGGTCGCCTACATACTTTCTTACATGGGCGGGGATGCGGCTCAGTGGTCCATCTCCTTGGTAGAGAACGACGATCCCATGCTGAACCACCTGCCTACGTTTAAGGAAACTATGCGGCGTATGTTCGCTCGCCATACCTTCGTGCAGGCTGCAGACAACGAGTTGCTCGGCCTCAAGCAAGGCAACCAGGACTTGCTCCATTACATCACCATGTTCAACCGGCTGGTCATCGAGGCCCACTGGCCAGAGGACAAGAAGGTATCAGTGTTCTATCGGGGGTTACGGGATGACCTAAAGGACCTCATCTCACAGTATCCCGATCCGCCCGAAGCTATAGGCCCTTTCATTGACATGGTGGTGAAAATGAACTTCCGCCTACAGGAAAGAAAGACCGATAGGGGAAAAGGGAACGACAACCGTCTCTTGCCCATTGGAGACAAGGGCGTCGAGAAAGCCAAAGAAGCACCTGCTCCCCAGGGAGAAGCGTCCGAACCCATGCAGATCGGAGGCGTCAGAGGACCCCTGACCAGTCAAGAACGGGAAAAAAGGAGGAAGCAGAACCAGTGCCTGTATTGTGGCAAAAGCGGCCACTTTGTACGGGAATGCCCTGCTAAGCCTTCGAGACCACGAGGCAGAAGGCCGTTCGTGTTGCCCATCAGCAAGGGAGACAAGACGGGAAACGAGGAAACCCAGTAGACACAGGGGTCCGTCTTCTGGGTTCTTCGTCATGCACATCTGCGATCCCTGTGGTATACGACGGTAGTCATCACGTCGGCATGGACGTGTCCTTACGGAATCTGGCGGGCAGAACCTGGGTGGTGACCGCCATGTTGGATTCCGGGGCGACAGGCTGCTTCATCGATACAGCGTTTTCCCGCGCATTGGGTATCGACACTGTGACGAAGGCCCAACCCGAACCCGTCAAGGCCGTTGATGGAACGGACCTTACTTCCGGCCCCATCCGACACCGAACAGAAACCTTGACCATGATCTTCTCTAACAACCACACCGAGTCCGTATGTTTCGACGTCATTGATGCCCCTCAGTTCAAGGTGATCCTGGGTTTGCCTTGGTTGGTGAAGCACAATCCCCGCATCGATTGGGTGACCAGAACCGTCCATCTTGAATCAGAGTACTGTAATAGCACCTGTTACGCGGAGATCGACCTGACAGGTCCTCGGGTCATACAGGCACACTCGTTACCTGTAGTAGGGATGGGAATGGTTTCCCAAGGAACCATACCAAAAGAATACCAGGACCTAGCGGGAGTATTCAACAAGAAGGGAGCCAACACCTTGCCACCCCATCGATCCTTTGACTGCCGCATAGACCTGATTCCCGGCTCCACGTTGCCATGCAGCAGGATCTACTCGCTCACAGAAAAAGAGAACATCCACCTCCGCTCCTATCTGGACGAATACCTGGACAATGGCTTCATACGTCACTCCAGATCTCCGGTTTCCTCTCCTCTTTTCTTCGTGTCGAAGAAGGAAGGGGATTTGAGGACCTGCATCGACTTTCGTGCGATGAATACCATCACGATTAAAAACCGGTACCCGCTACCGTTGATAACCAACCTCTTGGACCAGGTCAAAAACGCCACCATTTACACCAAACTGGACCTTCGGGGGGCTTACCATCTTGTCAGGGTCCGGAAGGGTGACGAATGGAAGACCGCCTTCCGGACGAAGTTCGGCCTCTTCGAATATCAGGTCATGCCGTTCGGACTCTGCAACGCCCCTGCCGCATTCCAGTTTTTTATTGATGAGGTGTTGAGGGACTTCATCGACGTCTTTTGTATCGTCTACATCGACGACATTCTGATTTATTCACAAACCAACGAAGAGCACGTCCATCATGTACGTTCTGTCCTTCAGCAACTGGAGAAACACCGGCTGTACGTGAAGTTAGAAAAAAGCCTGTTTCACGTCACATCGGTTGAGTTCCTGGGGCACATCATCACACCGGCAGGCATTCAAATGGACAACAAAAAAGTGGAAGCCATCCTGTCTTGGCCTACACCTGAGTCGGTGAAGGGCGTCCAACGGTTCCTCGGCTTTTCCAACTATTATCGTCGTTTTATCACGGGCTTCTCTGAGATGGTGGCTCCCATTACGCGCTTGCTGCGCAAGGGAGTACGATTTGATTGGGACCAAAAAGCTGACAACGCCTTCCAGGAACTAAAGAGACGGTTTACAACGGCCCCGGTTCTGGTGCACCCCGATACCGAGCAGCCTTTCATCGTAGAGGCTGATGCTTCCAAGGACGCCATAGGCGGTGTGCTCTCACAACGGAACTGCGAGACGGGCCGACTGCATCCCGTGGCCTTTTACTCTAAGAAACTCCAACCCGCCGAGCGCAACTACACCGTGTCTGATCGGGAACTGCTAGCCATCAAGACCGCATTCGAGGAATGGCGACACTTCCTGAAGGACTCAAAACATAAAGTGACCATCTATACAGACCACAGAAACCTGCAGTTTCTACAATCAGCACGTGCCCTCACAGCCCGACAGCTCCGATGGACCTTATTCTTCAACGAGTATGACTTTATGATTACATTCCGGCCCGGGAAAGACAACGCCAAAGCAGATGCACTGTCGCGGCTGGCTGAAACGGAAGAAAACGCCGAGGACCATGAGCCTGGTCTGATCTTACCGGAGAAACATTTCCAGGGGCCAGGCAGAACCAGACACGACACGGTCCGATCCCGTTGTCTCGGAAGGGGACGAAGAAGGAGGGACAAGAAACCAGACACATCTAACCGGGATACCCGAACAAACAAAGGCCCTATACTTGTGTCACAATCATGTACTCTCCGGCCATCCCGGTTACCACAAAACGCTCGACCTTGTGCGGAGGCAGTATTGGTGGCCAACGATGGTGACGGATACAAAGGCACACGTGACGAACTGCGCAGTTTGCCTGCTTGGCAAGAACAGATCCGAACCATCGGTTGGTCGTTTACAGCCCATTCCTGTGCCTCCTTCTCCCTGGCATACCATCTCCATGGACTTCGTGGTTGAGCTCCCACTCACCAAATCTGGACACACCACGGTTCTCACGATCGTGGACCACCTCACCAAGATGGCACATTTCGTTCCCTTGACGAAACTTCCCACGGCGGCCGAGCTGGCCTTGATATTCGTTCAAGAGGTGATTCGTCTCCATGGCATTCCTTCCGTGGTCATAACGGATAGGGGATCGCAGTTTGTGTCCCGTTTTTGGAAGGAGGCATGCAGGATACTCGAGATGGACGTACGTCTCTCCTCAGCGTACCACCCCCAGACCGACGGACAGGCCGAAAGAACAAACCACACCATGGAACAGTACCTCCGTTGTCTACTGCTGACAGTCGAGAAGGAATGGTCCGAAGTGCTATGGATGGCAGAGTATGCGTACAACAACAGCAAGCATTCGGCCATCGGCATGTCCCCTTTCTTCTGCCTCCATGGACGCCATCCTCGCACGTTGGCATGGGAAGAGCCTCAGGACAGCCTCCTACCAACCGTGCGTTCTTACCATGGAACACTGCGCGACCTGTGGCAAAAGGCACGGTTCGAGTTGGCCAAAGCAAAAGACACCTACAAGGAGCGGGCAGACGCCCATCGACAACGAGAACCCGCGTATCGCGAAGGCGATAGCGTATGGCTGTCTATTCGGCACCTGAATGTGCATGGGCCCAAAAAACTGCTGCCACGTTATGTGGGTCCCTTTCCTGTGGAGAAGGTAATCAACCCGGTGGCCATGAAGCTGTCCCTGCCTTCGCACATGAAGATCCATCCGGTCTTCCACGTCTCCCTGCTGCGGGCAGTTCAGTCTGGCGGTTCTCTTCCGTCGCCCCCTTCTCCGGTGGTGGTGGAGGGCCATGAGGAATATGAAGTCAGGGCTATCTTGGGGTCCCGTCGTACCAGGGGCAAGCTGTTCTACCTTGTGGACTGGAAGGGGTACGGTCCCGATGAACGATCCTGGGAGCCCTTGTCCCATGTACGCCATGCTCCTGTTCTGGTCCGTGCTTTTCACCTACGTCATCCCCTGTGTCCTCGCCCAGTCTCTCTTTTCTGACTTCGGGGGTGGCTTTGGAGGGGTTCTGTTCTGGGGGTGGGTACTGTCGCGGCTCGCGGCGTTGCCGCGGCCGGCCATCCCGCTGACACACACGGGAGGCCGGGATACTCACTTCCGGCGGAAGTCGAGTACCCGGTCTAGCCCCTGGGAAGCGAGGCACAGAAGCACTTCCGGGGGAAAACGCATATACTGCGCTTTTCCCGCCGGCTGAGCGCTTCGGATTCTGGCTGAACCTGAGACCTGCATGCCTGGAGAGAGCCGCGCTGAGGTGCAACTTTGTTTCTCCGGCTTCTAGGAGAGCCGCGCTGCCTTGCAACATTGTGTCCGCGGCATTCTAGGAGAGCCGCGCTGCCTTGCAACATTGTGTCCGCGGCATTCTAGGAGCGCCGCGCTGCCTTGCAACATTGTGTCCGCGGCATTCTAGGAGAGCCGCGCTGCCTTGCAACATTGTATCCGCGGCATTCTAGGAGAGCCGCGCTGCCTTGCAACATTGTATCCGCGGCATTCTCGGAGAGCCGCTCTGAATTGCTACTTGTTTCCTTCTGCTTCTGGGAGGCAAGCCGCGCTGAAGCGCTTCTTTGTCTTAGACAGCGCCTTCCAGGAGCGCTGGTGTACTTCTTTACCTGGGAGTTCCAGAAAAGCCCTTGTTTGTTTTTCATGACCCTTGGTGCGCAGGAGCGCCCTAAGGATGTACATTGAACCGAATTGTGTTTTGGGGTTTTTTACTTTGTTCTTTCCCACCGCGCAGGAGCGCTATAAGGGAATACCTCAGCCTGCAGACCCTGTCCCCTTACAAGGAATGCCACAAGCTGGGTGGTTGATTCCCATTTCCAGTTACCCGCGCAGGAGCGCTTTCCTTTTTGTTTTAGCTTGGGTGAACGCGCAGGAGCGCTTTCTTTAGTTTGTACTTGGCGATAACGCGCAGGAGCGCCTTCCTCGCTATTCACAACAGGAGCTGCATTCATCGGGGAACCTTCGTTTCGGGAGCCTTGGTAAGTCCTCACGGGGTACCTGGTCCTGTGTGTGTAAGTGGGGTGGTTCTTTTCGGGTCTGCTTCACTTTCTGATCTTTCTCATTCTGGTTTCCAGTGACACCGGGACGCCCCACCAGCTCCACGCCATCCTTAACCCTACACCCTGGCTCCCATCCCTGCGTCCATCTCATCCCTGCTGGGTTTTGTCGTCCACGAGGGTTAGGTGGGTACAGGGACGGGAGCTCTTGTCGTCTCTGCGGAATCGCGCCACAAGCAAAGGTGAGTCTTGTGGGGCAAACCTGACACCTGAACTGTTTTCTGCACCTGTGGATTTTAAAGTATGTTTAAACAAAAGGAGAGATACCTAGGTCAACCCTCTTCAAATCGCTGTGATGAGTCACGCAAGTCACCTTCAAAATGCATATAACTATGTCCATGCTTCTCCATGAGAAATGTGATGGAACAAGAAACAACCAAAATGCTCCGCTGGTTCTCTGGCCAGGTTCATTAGGTGATCCTAAACCGGGGATAAAAAGCAGAGCCTAGGCCTTCAACTCTCATTCACAAAAAGATAATATGTGTGGTCTCCAGAGGATGCTCCCAATCCCACACTCACATCGCTGACTGAAAATCACCAGAGCGCAGGCGAGTTTAATCATGGTAATATATTTATACTATTTTGTCATTTTAATGCATATTAACATTGTGAGGTCTAAAGGTTGCACCTAATTAGTAGTCGTTCAACACCCCAGCAAATGTGTGAGTCTTTGCAGAGGGTCTACCACTGTAGGCCACCGTGTGTGACAGTATCTCTTAGCAACTTTTGGTCTGTTTGAGCAGATATTGTTATTGAAATGTACAAATGTTGCTCCATGTTCTGGAATGTGATAGCAAGTGTGGTAAATCAATAATTATGCAGAAAAAGCGCCAGCCACCGAATTGCAGAATTGCAGTCGATCTGAATGGATTATACTCACACTGAAATCAGTACACTGATACCCAGGTTTAAGGTGTTGGGTGCCATGCGTGACACCTTCTGGTGCAAAGGGTCTTGTCTGGCTAACTTCAGAAACTCTTAACTCAATATGCACCATATAGAAAACTGGATTCAGTCATTCTCCCTGAATCTGAATCAGATCCCGGACAAACAAAAATTACCTTGGTCTAAACAGGAAAGATGGTACTCTGATGCTATCCTCACAACACACTGTATTCTCAACATTGAAATGTTGGGAGCTCCATTGAAAACAATGGAGTGCTCAAGGCTTCCAATGGCCAATAGAAGCCTGGAGCATCAACATTCCAATGTTTAACAGAGGCCTCACGGAGCCGAGGGGATGTAGAGGAATATACATTGTTTATTGGGTGTCCCAAAATACTGTACAGACCATATTGACTCCTCATGGTCCATAGTTTGTTCCTGCCCTTTGAAAATCCTTCTGATGCTTGCTCTAGAATTATTTTCTTTAGCATTGTGACCGGTCAATTGTTCGTCAGCTGCACTTAAGAGGTAGTGCAGCCTGTGGGTGCAGGACGTCAGCCACACTGAAGAGGAAAAACCAACAATAACCAAATCAAAAACAAATAACATAAACCAGTTGAAGAGTGTCATGACCCACTACAACATTTTAGTTATCAATCTATGCAGAGTTAATGATTTCAGATCAAATTTTGAGTCTCTACAAAGTGCTATAAATATCTCACACCAAAGTGAATGTCTCCTGCACACAGGGCCGGCGCTAGGCATGGGCAATGTGGTAAGCTGCCCAGGGCTTCACACTCAGGCTACCAGCATGGGGCCCCACAAAATTGTGAACACCTCATCAGTCCTCATGTAACCCTGCCGATCCAATTGAAAGAAAGGTGTCTCTTTACAATTGGGCCCTTGGGAGGGGGCCCTCTCCCTGGGACTCTCTGGGGTGATGTGGAAAAGCCTAGGGGAGGAGGGCACATCCTCTTGTCAAAGTTGCAAGGAAACACACTTTGCAGGCACCTCATCGGTCCTCATGTAACCCTGCCGATACAATTGAAAGAAAGGTGTCTCTTTACAATTGGGCCCATGGGAGGGGGCCCTCTCCCTGCGCTTCTCTGGGATGGTGTGGAAAGGCCTAGAGGAGGTGGGCACTTCCTCTTGTCCAAGTTGCAAGGAAACACACTTTGCAGGTTTGTCCTGCAATTCAGACTCCTGTCCGACTGCCCATTCGAAGACACTGCAGGACACCAATTGTCAGCACTTTGGCGCCCCGACAGTTTTAACTTTGAGCCCCCAAGCAATTCTCACACCTTCAGCCCGATATGAGCTGTAAAAGAGGGGCTTGTTGGTGGCTGAGAGAAGGAGTTGCGGCCAGGAAGAGTCTCCACAAAGAAACTTCTGGAGCCTAGAAGGTGTTACTTATTAGAGGGGCTTCGCACATTCCCTTTCACCCGGGGCCCCGAAAATCCTAGAACTGGCAATGCCTGCACATATTGTATTGTTCCACTAACCTTCCAAAATGTCACCTATACCTGACTGAACACCATTTCTACTTCTGTTCTCTGTAGAACCTGTTGTGCCAGAATGCCATGTCCAAGACAGATTTTTAGGATTACCACAGACTGCAGAGAAATCCCATTTAAATCATTGACTGTAAAGATAACACAGGTGGATATGCTGAAACTCTGGCAAAGATCCAGCCCTCCTGGACCTATGTTGCACACCTTTCCTTTTGAATTTAGTCTCTTTTAAATACGCCTGGTAAAATGTTTTTGATTGTGCTGGTAAAATTAACAAAATTAACAAATGTATCCTTACACAAAGGCATGAAATGTATCTACATTTTGCTTTATGTGATTTTGTGTAAATTGATTTACCCAAGTGTGTACCTCGAGTACAACAAATGGCTCACAGGTAAGTATGAGCGCAAAATCCGTTACGCTCGCGGATTTTGCGAATTTTTGGTAAATTCGCGATCCGCGTTGTCAAGGCTGGGCAGATGTGCCTTCTTCCCAAATATACCATCGAAAATCAGCTGTGATGCTGGACAGAGGCCTTTGCATCCTTGACTTTCACGAGCGCAATCCTCGTGCTGTTCCTGTGGCCAGGAGCTTCTGTATCTTCATCTGCTGCTCTGATCGGTCTCTGACCTTTTATACACACAAGAGGCATGTGCACTCGCATGGAAGCCCCGTCCGTTTGGCCCCGCCCACACACTCGTGGTGTGCACCGTCTTCCCGCCATTTACCCACTATGATAGCTCACTCAAGGGACCCCTGCGCCCTTCGGCGCGATTGCATAGTAACACACACCTGGTCGCTGTAGACAACTCTCTGGCACTTTAGGTAGCTGTAGTGTAGTAAAAGCACTATACATTTACCCAACGAGGTAGCACTTACTGATTATCCAGTAGAAAGTACTCCAGTTGAGTAGAGGTATGGCACAAAACGGTGGCGTCTTCTTGAATAAATATGAAGGTCATGGTTCATTCTGGCACGATGGTCCTGGCATGGAAGCCCCGCCCCAAATCCACCGATCCGCAAAATCCGCGGATTTTGCGGATCCACGATCCGTGAATACGCAAATCCGTGAATCGTGGATCCGCAAAATCCGCCCATGCTTACTCACAGGATACCAGTAAGAGACTAATTCACACAGAACAGAAAATGTCTTGCCAAGAGAGATTTTCTGCTCAAAATATCCCTCCTGAGATCTTTTTACAGATGAGCTGTTCGGATGGTTAAAAATAATGACACAAGATACTGGCAAACCACATTTTGTTATGAAAGCATAAGTTTGTGAAATTTTAATGGAATTTCACAAGAAAAATGTACGTGATTTGCAGAGCGCTCAAATTAAACTAAAGGTTTATGATTAGGAATTTGGGGCCAGATGTAGGTAGGCTTTTACCGGTCGGTAACGGCCGATTTCGGCCGTTACCGACCGGTAAATGGATTTTGAGATGTAGCGGGCAGAATCGGTAAATTTACCGATCGGTAAATTTACCGATTCTGTAAATTACCGAATCGGTATTTTTACCGATTCGGTAATTTTGAGATGTAGGTGGGACTCTTCTGAGTCCCACAAGCCTTACAGAATCGGTATTTTACCATCAAATTCAATTTGATGGTAAAATACCGATTCCGGTGTGCATGCACATGTGTGCATGCACACCTGTGCCATATGACAGGCAGACCTGCCCTTAGGGCAGGTATGCCTGCCACATGGCACCCGAACCTGTTTTAGGGGTGCTAGAGGGTGTCAAAGTGACACCCCCTGCACCCTTGTGAAATTCGGTATTTACCGATTCGGTAAATACCGAATCGGTAATGCCCATTCATTCCTATGGGCTTCAAAGCCCATAGGAATGAATGGGCATTACCGGTCGGTATTTACCGAATCGGTAAATACCGACTTTTACAGATTCGGTAAATCCACATCTGGATTTACCTACATCTCCCTCCTTATATTTTACCGATTCATAAATACCGAATCGGTAAAATTCGGTATTTATGAGTCGGTAAAATATATTTACCTACATCTGGCCCTTAGAGCCTTTTTATAGAGACGTAGCTAAAACCGACTTCGGTCTTTTCGTAGCATCTTAACTAACTATGGCAACTATTAGTAACCAAAAGAATGGTACTCATTTAATCAAATGATGAAACCCAATTCACTCGTCCCGGAACATAGCTTTGTGACTCTCACAGCATAGACAAGCCCACTGGGATTATGCTATTCTGTGGCTTTTCCGCATCTTTATGGATTTGCAGCATCTGCCACAGAATCCATCATCTACTGTATAATTAGCAGATGTTAGCAAAAAAATATTGTTTCTAGCTCATGGATCAAAAGTTACTAAAAAACAGTGACACAAGTAGCAGCGAAGAGGAAGACCCTCCGCAAATGTTGACTGGTTATCTTTCAGTAGATTTTGGCTGTGTTTGGGTGTAAAAGTGGTACTGATGAGGTAAAACATTTCTTAAGGCTGTGCCAATATAGGTTAAAAAAAATATTCAAAATAAATTAATGCTATGACAAAATGTGCTGCATTAGGCCGCATAATCTTGCTTTTCTTGCCACACAATTTAGTCGTTCCTGACACATAATTTGATCCTCTGCTGCCGCATGATTCCTGTGGTCCTAGAGTATAGAAAATCTCAGGCAAGGATGATCCTCTGAGATACCTGTGACGTTATTTTAGTAAAATATTCAAACAAAAGTCAGTAATAAGAAACAAATCCAGTCAAGAATTGCACTTGCCTCGTCATAATCCAAGAATGACTAAGAAGAAAGAGTGAAGTAATCTCACTGAGGCGCATGCAGATGAGAATACCTATGAGCCATGATGCATCGTTTCTTGAAAGTGTTTGTTCTTCGCTCAGAAAACACGAAAAGATGCGCACGCGGTCTCGCGGTGTTTCTCTGGCCCAAGAATGCACGTCCCTGAACGCTTTCAGCTCATTTGAAAGTCCATAACATTTCGCGAGTTTGATATTCGACTTCTGGCTCGAGAGCTCAACAGAACAGGAGCAAACATTACATAAATAAACTCATGCCGTCGCTGTTGACACCACAGCGGCAGTAAAACGTAAAACAAGACGTCCTAGCCACATTCACTTCAAATCTAACATAAAGTCACGCTGCGGGTGAGTAATAGCGGTTAAACACGTGCCTTCTCTGCTGCAATGGAAGTGCGGTCTGAGGTGTTACCAGGAAGGAAAACACGAACATATTTCAGACAATGAAAACCAGTGATTAATTTGTCGAAAATGTGTGCAGGTCCTCAAAAATGTTCTTCAGAGCCAAATGGAATGTGCGGCTCCTAGAATGCCAGGGTTGAGGAATACCAAAGCTGACTTGTCTTGATTCCACCCCACATCTCACTTTATTGCTGTTTGAGCACTTTACATATTGCCTCCAAGTTGTTTGACTTCTTTTGTGCTAAGCTACCAGAGGGATATGCACAGGTTTATTTAGTGACTGTTTTGGTTTACCCTGACAAGGATTTTGTTTATTATTTAAGAGGGGCTTCCATCCTTCTCAACTAATACCCAGTTTCTTATGATATGTCATATGATTTCATGAAACAAGATGCAATGTTTTAACCGCATGCGCGCTAGCGGTTTTCCCGCTGTGCGCTGCGATTTTGAAAATCGCGCGTTACGTGACAAAGCCAGCTTGTCATGCGCGTAGCGTAGGTAACGCCCATGACGAGCTGGCTTTGTCATGCGCGTCGAAGGGGTTAAAATTGCATGGCATGGTAAGCTATACTGTGCTTTCTCAAGTTTTGCTATTATACAGCAATGGATCTATCAATCATATAATATACTCTTCTACGTATTTTAGCGTAGTAGTGTGGAGTATTCTGTGTTATTATTTTAGGGCGATATTGTCGTTGTGGCTCAAGTGTAGTGTACTATAGTGTAATGCTATCATGTGTCATGTGAGCTCAATCAAACAACTATTCAAAATCTGATTCACAGACAAGAACCCGGGTGGCTTCAATCCCCAACTATCAATGTACCCCAAATCACTCTCATTCATTTGCAACACTGACATCGCCAGCAAGGAACACATTGCCTTGAATACTAAGAAGGAATGTTCCCTTACTTGATCAAAGTAACACAGTTCCTCTAGAAAACAACTTCACAACTGACACCCAAGTCCAGGAACTTTAGAGCCTGGATAATGGCAAATCCATCCTTCACATCCTCCTAGACAACACACGGGCCTCCATTAAAGTAAACACACTGAAGACTCATCAAAGCCCTGAAGAAGCTCAACCATATCACCCATAATCTAATGGAACTCCATTGGCTTCCTTTGAATGCCTGTATCATCTTCAATGCCAACTGTATCAATTACTAGACGATAAGGAAAAGCCCCTCTGACTATCTGGCCGGCAAACAAACAGTCTCTGTTGGATCACGATTAGGGCTCCCGGTTTTATGGTATTTATTTTTTTGACATTTCCGCCTCTATTTATCAATATTTATTTTTTGTCAGCTTTATCTGTATTTATCCATATTTATTATGGGTTTTGTGAAAAAACATAAAGCTGAAGCTAGTTTATTTCCACATTTATTTAGCCAATAAATATGCAGTCCTGATTGAATGCCTGCCAGGTTTCAGTGATATGAACACCCGCAGAAGATAAATCAATGTACTTATATGAAAATATGCTCATTTCAGTATCAGCCTTGTGCACATCTACTGCTGTTTAAGCCTCTTAAAAAAATTATTTTCTTTTTTAACCCTCTTACCTATCAATTCACACAGTATTGGCCTTGCACTCATGGCAAACTTTATTTAGAATCACTCAAAAGCACCCAATTTCCGTTTTTTTCCACATTTAAAAATAAATACAGACAAGAAAATAAATGTTTTTTGTCTGTATTTATCGGCAAAAATCAGTAAAAACAGAAAATAGGGAGCCTTAATGCACAAGTTACTACTTGTGTAACGATATATCTGTAAGAGACATTAGTTAGTGATAGATTCCTTACCTTAGAATATCCCCAAGCGTCAGACTGGATCCGGAAAATTTTGCATAGCAATACCCCTGCGGGCCGGCAGGCGTCATCCGCGGCTCTGCGTCCGTCGTCGGTGTCGTTAGCGCCGGAATGACGTCATCGGAGTACTTAGACGCCGCCCTCGCGCGCTGACGTCAGTTCTGATACACAGCTTTTCCGCGCCAGATACGTAGAGCCATGATAGAACCAACACTGGTGCCATGAAACTAGGGCCCTGAAAGGGGATGACCTTAACCCAAGATATCGGTTCGCAGAACGGGGAGGATGGATGGGTCGGTAAGAAATCTATCACTAACTAATGTCTCTTACAGATATATCGTTACACAAGTAGTAACTTGTGCATCTGAAAGAGACACGTTAGTGATTGATTCCTTACCTTAGAATAGATACCCCAGCAATACCAACCCCGGTGGTGGGTATGCGAACCAATAATCACACCAGAAAGTCCTGGAGGACGGAACGGCCAAAGAAGCCATCCCTCCGGACTTGGCTGTCCAGGCAATAGTGTCTTGCAAACGTGTGCAGCGAGGCCCACGTAGCTGCCTGGCAAATGTCCTGCAAGGGCACTCCTCGGCCCAGGGCAGGGGTAGTCGGCATGGCCCGAGTGGAATGAGCCTTCAGTCCAACAGGGGGCTCCTTTTTAGCCAAGGAGTAACACGCCTGGATACACAAGATGATCCACTGAGAGATGGTCCGCTTGTGCACCGCCTTTCCCTTCTTAGCGCCCACGTAACCAATAAAGAGTTGGTCATCCATCCGGAACTGGCATGTGTGATCCAGATAGTAAGAGAGCGCACGTTTTGGGTCCAGACAGTGGAGCCTCTCTTCCTCTTTCGAGGGATGCGGAGGCGGAAAGAAGGTGGGCAAGGTAATGGACTGCCCGATGTGGAAGGCCGTGACAACCTTGGGCAGGAAAGAGGGTCTTGTCCGCAACACAACCTTGTCCGGATGGACAGAGAGGAAAGGAGGTGTAGAAGAGAGAGCCTGGATCTCACTCACTCTTGGCAGAGGTGATGGCAACCAGGAAAGCAGTCTTCAAAGTAAGAAGACGGAGAGGACAGTTATGGAGCGGCTCAAAGGGAGCACACATTAGGTAAGTAAGTACAAGGTTCAAGTCCCACTTGGGCATCACGAAAGGAACAGGAGGAAACATGTGTGTGATGCCCTTCAAAAACCTATTTACAATTGGGGACTTGAAAAAGGAAGGCTGATCAGGTAGCCTTAAGAAGGCGGAAAGGGCAGAAAGGTACCCCTTGATAGTGCCCAGAGCAGAGCCCTCCTGGGCAAGAAAAAGAAGGAAGAGGAGAACCTCAGAAAGGGGTGCAGAGAGTGGATCCACAGCCTTTGCTGTGCACCATGCCACAAATCTGTTCCACCTGCAGGCGTATACCAACTTTGTGGAGGGACGCCTGGCTGCCAGAATGACATTACAGACTTCAGGAGGCAAGCCAAATGGCCTCAACTGTCGCCGCTCAATCTCCAAGCTTGTAGGTGGAGACTGGACAGGTTCGGGTGGAGGACCATCCCCTGCTGCTGCGACAGAAGGTCCTCCCAAAGAGGCAGACGAATCGGGGGATTGACTGACATGCTGAGTAGCTCGGGATACCAGTATCTTCGTGCCCAGTCCGGAGCCACAAGGATAACCTGGGCCCGGTCGCACCTGATCTTCTTCAGCACTCTGGGCAGAAGTGGTATAGGCGGAAAGGCGTACAATAGACCGCAACTCCACTCGCAATGAAAAGCGTCTCCGAGCGACTGCCGCCTTAGAAATTCCAACGCGCAGAACCGATGACATTGCGCGTTGTCTTCTGTGGCGAATAGATCTAACCAAGGCTCTCCCCACTGCTGAAAGAGACCTTGTGCCACGCCCGAGTTCAGACACCATTCGTGATCCATCATGCACCGACGGCTGAGTTCGTCCGCCCTGGCGTTCAGGGAACCTGCCAGGTGTTGAACCACCAGGGTCACGCCCTGATGTTCCAGCCACTGCCAGAGGCGCAGAGCCTCCTGGCATAGGGTCCACGACCCCACCCCTCCCTGTTAGTTGCAGTACCACATGGCGGTGGTGTTGTCCGTGAACACCTGTACTACACCTCCCCGGACAGAGGGGAGGAATGCCTTCAGTGCAAGTCGGATCGCCCGCAGCTCCAGAAGGTTGATGTGGAGCTGGGACTCCGCCGAACACCAGAGGCCTCTGATCTCCGCCTCTCCCATGTGGCCCCCCCAACCCTGGAGGGAAGCGTCCGTCACAACTATGTGCTCCGGTTGGGGTAGGGAGAGGGATCTGCCACTGACCCAATCGCGGTCCGTGAGCCACCACTGCAACTGTCTTGCAGTACCCTCCGAGATCAAGACATGGTTGGACAAGTTGCCCTGATGCTGGGCCCACTGAAACTTCAGGTCCCACTGCAGAGCCCGCATCCGCCACCGGGCGTGATGCACCAGAAGGATGCAGGAGGCCATCAGCCCCAGAAGCCGCAGCGTCAACCTGACCGAGACACGGGATAAAGGCTGAAAGATCGGAATCAGAGCCTGAATATCCCGAACCCGCTGTTCGGGAGGATAAACCCGAAACTGAGCCGAGTCTAGAACCGCTCCGATGAAGAGGAGCTTCTGAGAGGGGCACAGGTGTGACTTCGGCACGATGATGGAGAACCCCAGCAAGTGCAGGAGGTCGGCCGTAGTCTGGAGGTGGCTGACGACTGTCTGGGGCAAGCCCGCCTTCAACAACCAGTCGTCGAAGTAGGGGAAGACTGACACCCCTAACCTGCGCAGATGAGCTGCGACCACCGCCATCACTTTCGTGAACACCTGTGGGGCGCTGGTAAGGCCGAAGGGAAGCACGGTAAACTGAAAGTGCTCGTGGCCTACCGTGAACCGCAGGTAACGCCGGTGGGCCGGCAGGACGGGGATGTGAAAATAAGCGTCCTGCAAGTCCAACGCTGCCATCCAGTCTCCGGGGTCCAGGGCAGCTATAACCTGAGCCAAAGTCAGCATCTTGAACTTCTCCTTCCGGAGGAAGCCGTTGATGTTCCGTATGTCCAAGATAGGGCGTAGGCCCCCTTTGCCCTTCTTGGGTACCAGAAAGTAGTGGGAGTAACAACCACACCCTACTTCTGGCCCAGGAAGGCGCTCGATGGCCCCCTTGGCCAAGAGGGCCGTGACTTCCTCTTGCAGAAGTTGCAAGTGATCCCCGACACGTGGTGGAATTGCGGTGGCATGGCTGGAGGGGTCGCCTCGAAGGGAAGGGAGTAGCCCCTTCGGACGATTTGCAGCAGCCACCTGTCCGACGTGACAGTGCGCCAGTGGAAGAGGTGATGGCGAACCCTGCCCCCCACTGGCGTCACATGGGCCTGAAAGCACGGACTAGGAGGGTTTTGAGGCAGGTGCTGCGGGGGAAGGTGTGGACTGGCCTCGCCGTTGTCCCCGACCGCCGCCACGGTGGTTTCCACGGCCGCCACCGCGCTGTTGAACATTCTGCGGTGTGTGGCTGGCAGCACGTGTGGGGGCGCCCCTTCCGTGGCCACGGAAGGAGCGAAAGGCACCCGATTGCTGGCGTGGTGCCGAGAGGCCCAAGGACTTGGCCGTAGCCCTGGAGTCCTTAAAACGCTCAAGCGCATGGTCTGCCTTGTCGCCAAAGAGGCGACGGCCATCGAACAGCATGTCCAGAAGAGTGGCCTGGACATCGGCCGAAAAGTTGGCGGACCTCAACCAGGCATGGCGTCGAACCGCCACCGTCGTTGCCATCGCCCTGCCCAGTGAGTCTGTGGTATCCAGCCCACACCGGATGGAATATCGCTCTGCATTTCGACCCTCTGCAAGGGCTTGGGTGAGTTTTGCCTGGACCTCCTCCGGACATTGTGGCAGCACGTCCGCGACCGTGTCCCACAGGGTGTGGGTGTAGCGGCCCAAGAGGCATGCGGTATTGACTGACCGCAGTCCCAAACTCAGGGACGAGAACACCTTCTTCCCGAATTGTTCATACCTCTTTGATTCCCGATCGGGAGGAGCTGCCGGGAATGTGGTCTGGGAAGTGGAGGCCTGGATGACCAGGCTCTCGGGGGTGGGATGGGTGGACAAAAAGCAAGGGTCGCCCGGGGCCGGGCGGTAGCGTCTGGCCACGTTCCTATCCACAGGGGTACCAGTGGCGGGCTTGGACCAAGTGCCCACAAGAACGTCACAGAAGGCCTCATTAAATGGCAGCAGAGGCTCAGTGGAGCTTGCCTGCAGTTTAAGGACCTCAGTGAGGAGGTTAGTCCTCACGGCCGTGACGGGGAGCTCAAGGTGTAAGGCCTTGGCCGCCCGCGTCAACACTACAATGTAAGCAGCCCCCTCCTCCGTAGCCACGGTGGGAGGGGAGACAAATCCAGTGTCTGGCGAAGTGTCAAGACCACTGGCCTCCCCAGGCTCATATGTCCAGTCCTGTTGAGACTGCCACTCCTGTGCCAGAGGGTCCACAGACCCCTCCCAATCTCCCTCGTCACCCATCTCCTGCAGGTCAGGGTCAACAGATGGGGCCGGTTCGTGGAAATAGAAATCTCCAAACGACGTCGAGAGCGGCGCCCAGCAGCGCCGCTCCGGCGCCGGAACCGGACCGAGGGTAGGATCGGGGACGGCGTCCACAGTGGGCGCTGGGGGCGACACCCGCAGGGCCGGCGCCGGTGAGGTCGTGAGGTCGACCGGCGACGACCCGGATCTGGAAGCAGATCCAGTGAGGGCCTGCAGCGCCGGGACCGAAGTCGCCGGCGGCGCCGGGGCCGAAGCACCCGACGGCGTCGGAGCCGAAGCACCCGACCCGCTAGGCCCTCCAGCCGGGGCCATTGGGCCCGGAGGCGCCACGGAACCCGGCTGAGGAGGGAGGGACCTCATGGCCATGAGGTACCGCTCGACCTCCTCTGGCGTCGCATCATGCCCAGCGACCCGAAGGTGTGGGGCAGGCGGAGACGTCCACGACTCAGTAGGAGCCGTGTGGGTGGTGTCACCCGAACCCCCGACCGCATCGCGCGAGCGTCGGGGTGGGTCGGAGGAACGATGACGTCTCTCTGACCTCTCATGCCTCTTACCTGAGGACTTGGATCTTGACGACCGATGTCCACTCCCGGAGCTGCGAGGGCTCCGACCCCGCGACCGGTCCCTTGACCTCCTGTGGGACCGGAACCTGGAGCGGCACGGGGCCGACTACCGGAGCTCAAGTCGCTTGCAGGACCGCTCCCGCCTAGCTTTAGACGTCAGGGCCCAGCAGTCGGAGCAGGTGTGGTCGTCGTAGTCGAGGCCTAAACACTTGAGGCACCGGCGATGGGGGTCGGTAACCGACATCAGTCGGTCGCACTTGGAACAGGGTTTAAACCCGGGCATCCCTACCGGCACCGTCGGATTGGAAGACTCGAGTAGAGAAATGATCAAAAGATCAAAAAGGTTTAGTAAAAAAATGACTAAGGGGTAGAGCTTCTCCGGATCTGCGCTAGCTGGCGCGGAAAAAAGAAGAACTGACGTCAGCGCGCGAGGGCGGCGTCTAAGTACTCTGACGATGTCATTCCGGCACTAACGACGCCGACGACGGACGCGGAGCCACGGACGACGCCTGCCGACGCGCAGGGGTATTGCTACGCAAAATTTTCTGGATCCAGTCTGACGCCTGGGGATATTCTAAGGTAAGGAATCTATCACTAACGTGTCTCTTTCAGATCATGATGTACTATAAAGCCATAGGGGGGAAAAAACGTTGAGCAAAATAAAAAAAGCACAGGAAAAAGGCTTTCTTCAACTACACACCCAATATGGCAAACAACATCCATGTAACCATCAGAAGTGCCAAACCCCCCTCCAACTCAGAAAAGAAACTCTCCTCCTCAAAGAATCTTTGAACACCACAAACCACACCCCCAAAACAAAACGACTACTGTTGCCTGCCTCCCTTAAACACTATGCATTATAATGGATTGCAAACTTTGCTGCAGCCTTAATCTATTGTCCCTGGTTAGGTGTGCACTTTACAGATACCAACATACATACATATTTGCGATGCCTTCTGCGACTGTTGACCCACAGCGTGTTCCCATGCTTCATATTACTACCACAAATACTAGTGAATTTACATTAATTTCTATATGAATGAATGTTGCATATATTGTACATCATCAATAGGCCACATGAGTGTTTCAGTAGTCATCCATTCACATTACATGCAACACCAGTTGAATCCAAATCCAGTCTCTGAAATAATCTTCAGAAATACGTTTGGAAGACGACCAAACTGCCAGTGGGGCCACAAGGTGAAGCCTATGGTAGAATGGGCGCTATATTAAATACCTAACATTCAACTCCTAATGTTTAATGAAGAAATAGAGCACACACAGCTGCCAAGGTCGGACACCACGCGTTACAGCTGCTGCTCAACTCGCAATGCATACCTATGCAATTCAGACCTTGTGGCTCAAGGCACCTATTAGAGTTATTGACTGTTTTACAGGGAAAAAAGTATGTATGGATTTTATGCAGCATTAAAACTATATACATTTAAAAAAAGTATTTACCTCAGAGTGAGAAATGAGTTTGTTTTGCAAACTAGCATCACTCTAACGAGCCTCTCACAGTAGCAGAGTGAATATATGGGCTGGACTGTTCCTAGAGGAGTAGGTCCAAGTCTGATTTCCATAGGCTTGTTTCCTGACTGTTGTGCTATTACGAACCAAAAAGATGTAATTGAAAACAGGGCAAGCAATAACGGGTTGCTGTGAAAAATGTAGACATTTCACTAATCACCTTTTCTGTTTTTCTCAGCTCTAATTTTGATTTTAATCTCCCACCTCAGTTATCAGCTGGGGTGGGGCATACTCTGCAATAGACGGGGTCCGCCTGCCAATGATGATGCTGAAGCTTCTGATTTCAGAATTAATCATCCAAGACAACGCTGGTTCCCCGTAGACTTTCTAGAAGAACCTTCTTTAGGACCTTCTCTGGCAAATAGACTGAATATGATTTGGGAGAATATGCGTTTTCCCATCACTGTGAGCAGGGGTAATCATACAATGAGGGAAAGGGCAAATTTTAAGTGTCAGCATCTTATCTCTCTCTTCATAATTCTGTTGCAAAATATTTTGATAAAACCATTTTGAGCCATCTTCAAAATTGGATGGGGGAAAGAGACTGATTACTAACATTCTAAATTAATTTAGTGCCTAATGGTTAGTTACTGTCAGCTTTTTAGGCAGAACAACAGGGGTTGTCTGTGAGAATAGGCAAAAACGCTGGGGTGGATAATAAAAAAGGGCGAGTAATCTAACGTTGATGAGTTCATGCATTTATATTCCAACTACCACAGTATTGGGGTGTGCGACAGTGCTTACTTTGTAAAATAATGAGTGCACGTGCCAAAAGCCCTGCCTGGAAGTGTGTGGCCAGCACTATTAAACAACGATCAGACAATTCCTTTCCCTTTATCTCACCCCTGCAGTTTCATGCTTTCTCTCTTTGTAACATTTGTTTTGTCTTTCTCCTTCTTTCCCCTTTGTATGCTTTTCTTTTCCTTAGGAAATGTCCAATGAGGAAAAATAAAAGTCAGACCCAAAAATTAATGCTGGTGGGCCCCACTGGCAATCACCGGATCAAATTAAGCACATGGGTGGGACTTAATGATCAATCAATCAATCAATCATTTGTTTGTTGAGTGCAACTACTCACCCGTAAGGGTCTCAAGGCGCTGGGGAGGAGGGGAGGTGCAGGTTCCAGTCCATCAAGGAGGGGGTCTGTCGAACAGCCAAGTTTTGAGGTTTCTCGTGAAGATGGGGAGTGATGTTGTCTGTCTGAGGTGAAGGGGTAGGGCGTTTCAGGCTCTGGCCGCGAGGAAGGAGAAGCAGCGACCTCCTGATCTGGTCTTTCTGGCGTGAGGGACCACGGCGTAGGAGAGCTGGGCTGATCGTAATGTCCTTTGTGGTGC
The DNA here is from genome assembly GCF_964261635.1 of Lissotriton helveticus. NCBI lineage: Eukaryota > Metazoa > Chordata > Amphibia > Caudata > Salamandridae > Lissotriton > Lissotriton helveticus. Next base: position 1,347,418,280 of record NC_136059.1, read on the forward strand.
GTGTAATTTGAGTTAGCTGTTCAGGTATGCTGGTCCGGTGTTGTGGAGGGCTTTCTGTGCATGGGTGAGGATCTTGAAGGGGATTCTAGTCTCAATGGGGAGCTAGTGGAGTGTGCGTAGGTCCTGGGAGATATGCCAGTGTCTTGCAGCGGTGTTTTGGATGTTTTGTAGCTTGCGGGTGAGGTTCTTATTTATTCTGGTGTAGAGTGCATTGCCATAGTCTAGTCTGCTGGTGACGAGGGCGTGAGTGATGGTCTTTCTGTGCTCAAGGGGGATCCATTTGAAGGTCTTGCGTAGGAGGCGGAGGGTGTGGAAGCAGGAGGATGCGACGGAGTTGATCTGGCAGTCCATTTTGAGCTCGGAGTCCAAGATGATTCCAAGGTTACATGTGTGGTCCGTGGGGGTGGGTGGGCTTCCGAGGGTGGGGGGCCACCAGGTGTCGTTTCAGGCATCGGGGTGTGGGCCCATGATGAGAACTTCTGTTTTGTCGGAGTTGAGTTGTAGGCAGCTGCTTTTCATCCATTTTGCAACAGTTTCCATGTCTTCTTGAAAGTTGTGTTTGGCTGCATTGGGTGTGTTGGATAGGGAGAGGATGAGTTGGGTGTCGTCTGCGTATGAAACAATGTTGAGTCCCTGGGTTCTGACGATGGGGCGAGCGGAGCCATGTAGACGTTGAAGAGCATGGGGCTGAGGGAAGACCCCTGGGGGACTCCACAGGTGGTTGGTGTAGGGTCCAAGAGGAAAGGAGGGAGTCTGACCCGCTGTATTTTACTTGACTAGAGGTAGAGGAAAGACTCAACTAAGACACTGTTCTTGCCTCTCTACTTGTTAATCTTAATAATTTTTCACCTCACATCAGATTTGCCCTTAAATTTGGATCTCAGCAAATCGCATATTACTAGGTATGGACAGCGCCATGCTGATGACTCCTTACCATAGAGCACTTTACAGCTCGATTACATCACATACTGCTGATATGGAACAATGCGAATTGAACAGCTAATGTTCAAAAACCACCCATCCTCCCTGGCTCTATATTTGCTCCCTATCTCTCTAAAATCCTCTTCCACCTTTCCCCCTTTTCCTATCTTTCACTCTCTCTTTCTTTCCTCCCTCTCACTACTACGGGTATCATGCATCTCGCTTCCTTTTCCTCTCTAGGCTCCTCTTCTCCTTTTGCTTTCTTTTCTTCCATCTCTGTTCCTGCCCTCTCTTTGTCCCTCTTATTGTTCATCACTTCCTTGCTCTTGATGTGTCCCTCACTCGTGTTTGACTTCTTTACAGTCTCCTCTTGCATTTATCCATCACTGCAGCACACGCTTTGATCTTCCACTTTATATGAGTACATGACTCTTTCTAACAGATCAACACAATGCAAACAGTCATTTCCTGGTAGAAAAAGAATCAATGTTTATGATGTTTTGGACATTAATAGCTTTCACATTCTTTTAGATACTATGCTGTTTCGCGCTTCAATCGATATTGGATCTCCAAGCCACCTTAACAGTTAATGCTCGCTTCAGATGAAAGAGATGGGTTGTGTAAGGCTTTTCTCCGGGTGTTGAAAGATGTTTCATTAAAGATGAGCTGAAGAGGTTAACTATAATAGCAATAACGTTAAATTATTTTTGCATTCATGTTGTTAAACACGATTCGATAATAAATTAATTGATAGTCTCAGAATAAAATTTCAAAATGTTAAAAAAAATATTGGGACCGGTCTACAAAGTCGTAAATCGGCCCCATAGATTTACACCTGCATGCAAATGTAGATTTACAACTTTATGGAATTCACATTCACTTCCAAGAATATTAATGGAATGTTGCGCCAGGCACAGGTTTCCCTGCATATTCCTGGGAAGGCTATGCGGCATTCCAAGAGGGATCCTATTCTTGTTGTGTGGAGTTCTCCACAGCGATGAACTCTGAATGAGTGGGCGAGAGGGGGAAGTAGGATCCCCTATGCCAACACACTTTTTTTTTGCAGAGGCAAAAACAATCCACTGTGGAGAAACCCCTTCCAGTACACCCCATTCAATCTAGGTGTGATCTGTGTTCCCACCCTGGAAGTGTGTTACCCCAGCACTTGGCTCAAAGTAAATCTGACCCCTTGTAGGATTGAAAGGGAAAGGAAAGGACTTTGTGAATGCAGCCAAACAGCCATGTTTGTGGGCATCCACCAGCTTCCAAGGCTAACCACTCCTTGGGATACCTACTTCCCTGTCCTTAAGTGGGATTTACAGTTTCAGATAATTCCTTATTCGTGAAAGAGATTCCCACACACATAACTGGACTTACGTCTGCAAAAATCCTTCTGTGATTTCCTTGCAGGGGTAACTAAGGTAAATTCAGTCATAAACCTATGTTAACAATTGACTTTACCTCTTTGAATAGAGCTCATTGGATATTAAAAGACATCTAGCTTCACAGAGTTCCGGCTCTCTTCCCAATAATTCACTTCTAGCTCCTGAAGCAAACCACTCCACAAGTAAAGGAAACACTTCTGTCCACCTTCGCATTGTTTAGCTCCAAAGGCAATGCCTCGAGCCTCGTAAATTAAAGGTAGATACCGCCCAAATAAAGCCTCCCTTTGAAAAACGTACTCCTGTGCCTCATGCCTAATGTTGGTACCCCCAAAAAGGAATTTACCTCTGCCTCCTAAGGGTATTCTACTCCTTCCCAAAAGCGAACTCAAATGCTATGCCACCCATTTAAGGGTGGGTAAAGTCACATATTTCCCAACATGCAATACAAGATGTTGTCATGGAATTTCGCATATTACCTGACTAGCAACTGAGTGGTCATCTGTGTGAAAATTGTGTGGCGCTAACACCTTCTGCCCAAAAGTCAGGCAAGGCACTTTCTTTCGTGATTTTTAAAAAGTCACACTGTAAACGCTGCTGGCACAGCTCATGTGGCTCCATCCAATTTCCAGTTCCTGCAAAATATTTTCTGCCCAACCAGTCTTTCCTGAGTGACAAATGATGAGAAAAGCATAAGCAGGAGAAAAAACAATATTATGTGGAACACGCATAACCTGTAATCAGGATTTACAAGAGATTATGCTCATGTTAAAAAAATGTGCCATGGTTTACTTCAAAAGGAATTCCTCCTTCATCCTTAAATCAAAGCATTTAGCAGTTTCTAGGAAATCATTCTGCCACTGATAGTATGTTTGTGAGTCTGTTCAAATAAATTTCCATGCACCTTTCCCAAAACCACTAAACTGTTTTATGCTTGGTTTGATTTGTTGAATCAAATAAAATTGTGAGAAATGCAATAATTTAATTTGTTGAAAAAACACTTTATTTAGAAAAAAGAAGAATTACATCGGAGATCTCAACCTCCACCATTGTAGTGGCTGCAACCCACCATATTTACACAATTTTCACCACCTTAGCATAGCAGTAAAAATTGCACATACAGAATTTGTGCCACTTGGGAAAAATCCATGGATGTGATTTCCACAATAGTGATAAAACAGTAAAAAGTTCCTGATATAATAATCCACATTTGTAAAGCGCAAACACTCACCCGTAAGGGTCTCTAGGCGCTGGGGGCCGTTGGGAAGATTAAGCAAGCTATTGCCCAGAGTCACATGGTGCTGGGCTAACCTGCCGCCGGAGCCGGGGATCGAACCGTGATCCCCAAATTCCAGCGTCAGTTACCCTAGTGATATCATTTCCTTACTTCATGTCCATGTCCCATGGGACCTTTTCCCTTGTGCTATAAAAAACATTTGCAGAGCGTGTTGAGTTAGATGCAGACATTTTCAGTGAGTTCTGTACTATTGTTCTTGTGACTAAATGTTCTAATATTTAGAGGCTTCAATCAATGGAGGAAATATCAAACTCAAGGTAATACCAAGTATTGGTTCAATAAAAATTTGCATAATCTCACTGACTTCTTTCTGGTGGCTCACGACAAGATGACTACAAATCGGTTCAATATTTCCTTACCCTGCCCAGAGCTACTATTACTGTCCAATGGATCCACATAACACTGTGAGTTTTTAAAAATATGTTTTTATTACATTTTCAACTATTATCAGCAAGTTACCATACATACCTCATATCGCATAGGGATAGCATCTGTTGTGCAGCATACAGTACAGTGACATTGGTACAGTATTGATTAGTAGAGTTAGTGTTGCCTCGGTGTAATATACGCTTATGGCGTACAACTGTAACTTTGTGGGTGTCCATGTATTTTCCCTGATTCCATAGTTCATAGTGTGTTCTAGCGCTATAGTGTACCGCTGTTTCTTGTCTCATGGTATAGGGTGTCGGGCAATAACGGTATAGGGACAACTTAAAACATAAAGGGTTCCATAAAACAAGCTCAGAGTTCCCTATCAACTCCCCCACCTATTTTTTTTCACATGTTGTTATCCTTGACCACTGCTTGTGTGTTCACTCACTGTTTGGTGTTATTTGGAGGTGCAAGCGTATATATCACCTACTGCAACTGGCCAGGCGTCTCGGTTAGACTAGAGCTGCTTTGCACATATGTACTTCAATTTGCGGGATCAGCCCTGGGTGAGCTCCCCCCGTGTCCCCACAGGCATGCAGAAGCTCAGCTAACATTGCATCTCAAATTGCAGCTATTGGGATCTTGCGTATGCCCATAGTGTCTTCGCGCCAGATTGTAATATTCTCGGCCTTGGCCCATGCGAGCATGGAGTGATGACATGCCTGTGTGTGAGGGGGATCTTGTGCCTTCCATTTCCTGGTAATTAACCTTTTAGCTACTACCATCCCCAAATCTAGGAACCTGGAGGATACTTTATTGTTACGGGTTCTGCGGTACAGATGTAGCATGTAAGTCTGCCACTCGAAATTCACACGACACTGTGATAAGGCACTTTGGGTTGATATGAATCACAGATTAAAAGAATGCAAAATTGTTAAAAGAATAGTTTAACTCGGCTTGGATCCTGCCCAATAACAGACAACCAGTGGTAAAAGACAAGTTCTCAACTCGGACTTTGAATATCTTTTCTTTTTCACATCATTATAACAGTTGGGCAAAGTCTATACAGCTGCCACCATTTAGACAGTACCGCTTTCACCACAGAATCACCACTCATGCTTAAATATGGAGCACGCTGACAATTCCCAGCGACTATTGAACAAGGAATCAGCGCATCAACAAGTATCAAGCAATAACTGGAGACAGGAAGCCAATTTTGTACTGACAATTTTGGACAGTTGGTACAATTGAGACTGCTCTTTACACGTATTTATCAATCCTTACCCCATGATAGAAATTGTATCCTATAATCTTTAGAGTTCACTATTGCAAACTTTGCATCTCATACATTTTCCACATAATTTTTACATGCAGTGTGAGCATCCTCAAATGGCGTAAATGACTGGTGCAAAACTCGTGCAAGCAGAAAGATGGCGCTAAATGGCGCAAGAGCTGCCTCACCACGGCTCTATGTGCCCAAACAGTCTGTTCTTAAGGAACCCGCTCAATGTTCTGCTTTTAACAGCAGGAATCAGCACTCATATTTCCAAATGCCTTTTGTTAAGGAGTAGTTGAAGTGGAAGACGTCACCAGTTTGGACCTTTATGGCAATGTGCCCTGCCATGCATTACCTCCTGGTGTGATCACGTGTTCTTATTTCTTTTCAAGAGCAGCCTCCCTCCTCCCTGTCATTACACTCCATCCCACTTTCCTGTCAATTTCTCGACTCTCAAAAAATCAATTGCCCCTGCTGTCCAATAAATGCCACTCCGGTTATTTATGATTTCTAATACCTGTCCATTAACTGAGTGTCTTGGAGTTCACTGGGGGAAATACATCTGATGCTTATGTTTACGTGCAGCAGCGGAGTCCCGAGCCCTTTTGCCTTTCCTTTAACCACCACAACCCAGATCATGTGGATAATAAAGCTAAGCAGCGCTTCTTTTATTATCCCGTGGTTCCAGGCACTAGTATTTCCATAAAGCCATAGTGGGTAACTGGCCTTTTGTCATTAAGGTGATTTTCAGTCACTCCTCGTTTTTCAGCCAATAGCAAAAAGCGCACTGGAACTTGGGATTTCACTGTCCCACATTATGATAATGGCACTACGAGCCCCAGCATCCTTAGCGCTGCTAAAAGAAAAAAACAGGATTGACTGAATGTCACGTTACAGACGGTGGCTTTGGGGTTCTGATAGGTGGATAATAGAAGGCAATTCCTAAAAACATCTTGCTTAATAAAGGAGATGTTTCAAGTTCTTCTACTCCCAGTGTGTGGCACACAATGTGCAAAATGCCGGACATCGGTGAACCTTAAAAGTGGCGACAAATGAAACACACTGAAGGGAAGCTTATCAACAAATGGCCGCCTGAATTGATGCTACAGAATACTAGTAGGATGGGTCATGCAGAGGGTACTTGTAAACTCAAGTCCCTATGGAGCTCAGGGCCAATGAATAGTGTATGGAGGGGGAGCATTTTGATGAGTGATTGGGCTGATGTCTTTTTTACTGAGGTGGAAGGTTAACTGAGCAACAAGGAGGTCACGGTCAAGGGTCAGTGCACAACAATCTAGTTTAAAAGCATTGGGTCTCAAGGTCACTGGGAGGTCAAAGGGAAGGTTTTCACTTCAATCTTTGTTGAAGAGACTTCAATTCTCAGAGTTAGTGGTATCAGCGCACAAGAAACGAACATGTCCCTTTTCTCACTTACACTCAACTGTAACATTGGTTGCGGGTCCTCTTCTTCCTCATTTTCTTTAACCTTTTTTCTGTAGATTTGGTTTACTAAAATAGCTTGTGTATTCAACTCTTCGCGTCCTATCCCCTACAAAAGATGCTATTGAGTTGTTAAACTGATACTCTGGAGGACTATATTAGCTCAAATATTTCAGTCTTAATGCTTGATAGAACATACAGAGGGTTTACATGAACTTTGCAATAGAAATATCAATTAATTGTTTTGAATGTTTTCATTTATTGGTGCTATTTTAGATGTGTTAACCTGAAGTAGCACCCATTTGTTTGTCAACTGCACAATATGGTGAGTCGTCAAGCCACAGGACATACTAATGGAAAAGGAGCCATGATTCCAATATATGCATATAAATACTTTCTTTTGGCATCACACACATTCTTAGATGTGGTCATATTGCGTGTATGTAAATGCCATTAAAGGTTCGAAAAGTAAACCCTACCCCCACGGTATAACCTAATTTACACCTCAAAGGGACAAACCATGTAAAGTTTTGTGTATGCGGTATTTGAATTTGTCACCACAAGCAGTTGGTAGTATTTTAAAATGATTGCAATAAATTACAAAGTGGTTGATGTTAACATCAAGTTGGTCTATGGCATGCATGCTTCATTATTTTAGGGCTATATTAATTAATACCATAGAGTTTATTTTCTTTTGTCATTTTGTCACATGGCCTCCATGAGAGGTTTTCCAAATTTGAGGTTAAACTTTTACTGGTATTTATCACAATTAGCTGTGTTCTCGCCATTTATACACAAGACAGGCCTTAATCCCTTTCAGTTTTAAAACAGAGACTGCCGTCTTCTCCTGAGAAGTAAACCCAGAATGGACAAGTTATTATAGCGTGTGGTATAATGCTCACGCGCATTTGAGGCATGGGGGATGGAATAGTATTGGTGCTCCCTTGCCACACCTTATTTTAAAAGAGGGTGTCACCAAAGGATGTAGTATTAAAATAAGCCAAAATTCTTTAATAATTTACAAATTGCCCTGCCTGCACGAACCGTCTGGTTCACTTTTCCAATTCTTTCACTAGACACTATGAGCCACATCACAAAATATTTTTGACTGCCGCTTGTTTATGTGATTGGTGGTAAGTGAAGGCAGTGCTAGGCGCAAACACTTTTTACCAACATATGACAAGGTAACGTGTGACAACGTTTGCTTATTTGTTGTGCGCCATTTTGTTGTGGTGGTGAATGCTGCATTATTAGACTGGTTTGTTGTTCCCTGTTCTGTTTAAATATGTTTTATACAAGGAGTGTATTTTATTTTGTTATATTTTGCAATTTACTTTAGATATGTCAATAAATGCTGCTACATTTCCAGCCAAAATCAACACATGCTTTAACTTTCCCATAACAAGCACCTATATATTACTGTCTTGGGTGGTAAAATAGTGTTGGTTGAGCTATTCAACAATTTAAGATATACATGAGCACAAACCGTGGTACAGACTGCATGTTAAATGAACTCTTGCAGTGCTCATGTAATAAGGCATTCGATTTTCTAGGCCGTCCACCCAAGGCGGTTTTTATTATTATGTTTATATTATAATACATAAGAGTAAATAAAGTTCAAATACTACTTTGCTCTATAGATTAAGCCTTTCCTCTCCATCTGTTAGCCTATCTTGTACGAAGTTGCCTTTGCTCATGGCAATTATTGTTAAAGCTGAACAGCCACTTGAGGTTGCCTTCCTTCACAGAGCTTTGACAATGACAAAAAACACCGTAGTGCACAGCAGATGTCTACACTCCTTGAAGGGCTTAAGCATTATACAATTGTTATGTAAGGCTCGAATAGAGAACCTCTATCGTTTATTTCAGTTACTGAATCTCCTAACCCACTGCGATGACATAGCAAAGAGTTGATAACAACTGGTTACCCTCTGTTGTGATGTCATATAGGCCTTACAGGCCTACAGGCCATGCTACCAGGCCTCCCTGAGAGCCCGTCAGCACAGTGATGAGTGTCTGCTTTGACTGAAAGCAGGAAGCAGGGCTGCAGGAGGGGGAAGAAAGGCAGGGAAGGTGGTAGGGGTTGGTCAAAAATAGCAGGTAAGCTTTTTAAAAACCTTTGGGACAGGGATACATAACAGAGGCCATGTTATGTATGGCTTCTCCATTACACCTCTGCCACTGTGTCGCAGTTGAAAGCAGGGGGGGATTATTGTGGGGGCCATAAATAACATACAATTATAGATAAGTAAAAAGTAAATTACGTTTTTTTTAACCTGGGTTTCTGAGCGACATCATAGACAACTTGAACTTTGCTCTCACTGTCTAGTTGATGTCACTCAGGATCCCTCTGTGAAAAACATTCCTGCAATTCACTGTTACCCATCTATAATTCTATATGCCTCACTGGCCTTAACTCTACAGTTCCCCTGTAGTTGACTCAGTAAGAGTCTATGTGTATTCAAAAGTAAAGACCCAGCTTCAAAAACACCCAAGGAACACATTTCACTTGGATTATGTTTTAAAGCTGGGGACAAATCATAACGTTTAATTTTTCCAGAACACTTGCACTAGTTATATGAAGTGATTAGAAAGGTTACAACTCAACATTTTACACTAAATGAAAATCAACCCTTATATTGTCAATGCGTCAAATCTCAATACCTGGTGGTGAGGAAAATAATTAATTTCTAATAACTGTTTTCATGAGACAAAGAAAAGGTATGATTTAGCAAATCCTTGTTATTATCTTTAACGGCGGTGGATTGGAGCGTGCTGGGTTCCAAAAGATTGTACGTGTCCTGTTTGAGGCAATACAATTATTCCAGCCTTCTGACAACAAAAGGGCTCCCCTTTAAAATTGCAATGGAAGTGCGGATTTGATCACACATACTTTCCAGACACCAGAATTTGGACTTTGAGGTGAGAATTTCTCCCCTTAGCATGATACGGGAAACAATACGAAAATATCTGACAGTTTAATCCTGAAGGTAATTTTTAATCCTGAAGGTAATTTTACTTTTGCAAACCATAAAATAACATTTTTAAATCAATAAATACGCCATGTCATGCTTCATGTTCCACTTTAACTTTTTTTGGATACCCTTACTCCAGTCATCCACTGACTAGACACATGATATGCTCGAGCCCCAAAGAAAACTGGCCTGTACAACGTGTCATTTTGTGGTCTAGGGAAATTCAGTTCATTTCCAGTGTCTCGCCTGGAATGCTAAACTGCTGGGAATGCCATGTAGTGCTTTACATTCATATTTCATCAACACAGAGATGCATGCACAGCCCAGTTTCTCACTGAGTAAAGACAGCACGCTGTGAAAATGCTAATTTATTTATTTTTCCATTTTAACTTCTATGGGGAAAACAATTTCCCTATTGAAGATAGCACTTCCAAAGTCCCCCTAAGATGTTTGGAGGTGTTCCATTTGCTTTTTCACTCTTGAAGTAAATGTAGTTCGCCCAATTCTGCAGCGAACCTCCAATCATTTCTTGTGTGAAAAGAGTTAGAGTTGTGTTTCTGAATGCCCACACCATCATCAAGATGTGGGCACTACAAAACTGTAGGGTCTTGAACTGTCAACTACTAACCTCCTGTGTAGGGCTTATTGCTTCAAAACTGCAGATAGTTGTGGAATAAAATGACCCACCACTAAAAGCATTTTCAGTTACTTGATATCCTTTTGTTAATACCTGGCAGGCCCAAATACAAAGGCTCTGGAGCTAGGGGTGTTGCATGTGCTACAACACCTCAAAACCTGGAGGCAGATCAAAAAGATAATGGATACCAACAAGGCCTTTCAATCAGCTTTCATTTCATGGATAGGTCTTGCCTGCGACTGTCGCTTGCAAGAGATAATGTATCCAACAAGGGGCTGGAGGCCCACCCATTGCGTGACGTTCACTGGCTTCATTGGCTCTCTCATTTTCTGCTTTCTAATTAGCCAGCAAGTACCAGCTTCATTTCCTCTTCTTTCAGCTGGAGCATGAACCAAGCACTGATTGCTTCAGCATGATTGCGGTCCTTCTGCTGCTCGCGCTGGGATTGAGGTACTATATTTTTCTGAAACTGCTGCCTAAATCATGCTGCTTCCAGTGTTGAGGTACAGCAACGCTGTGACCCTCAACTCGAGTCCCAGCCCCGAGAGGAAGGCTGAGCAGAGATGCAGAAACCGAAAGCACTAGACGTCGGGACATTGGGTGTCTCCTTTGTGAAATATTTTTAGTCTTTCTGGAATGCCATTTCTGTTTATTTTGTCTTCTAATTAGAAATGGAATATCTCCTTTTAGAAAAGTAATGTATCCCCTATTGGAAACAGTGTATTTCCTTTTCTGAGGCACTGCTGGGACCTTTCAATTCGACGCACAACATCCGATTTCCTAAAAACTCTCTCTTTTCGTCCGGCTATAACGCTGTTCCCCCTTTCAGTATTTGAAGCTGTTTATTTAAACCATTTTATCGGATACATTGTATACCACCTCACAAGGGGTGACTTATGTTTATTACTTCAATTGCTTCCCTTTCAGTGGCAGGGTGTCTAGGATTCAGCCCTCTCAACACTTGGCTCTCCCTCTCAGGACTCTCTCCAATAGCTCTGACATGGGCTTTTTGTGGTTCAGCCTGTAGTGTTGACATTAATGTTAACTCTTGACCTGCTGAGAAGAATAGAATTTCAGAGTCACCCCACTCCCATCAATGCTCCTTCTGTTTCATCTCTCAGGATTCTCCTCTACAGACCTAAGGCCATTTAAGTATCTGATATTGTCTGTGCCACCTGATTGTTTTCTTTAAATTGTATTATTTACATGTTTTTGTATAGCGCGAGCGAGGCCTCATGGGCTGTGCCAACATTTGCATTTATTGTCTTTATAGATGGCAGTTCATTGTAAATTGCAAAATATATATATATATATATATATATATATATATATATATATATATATATATATATATATATATATATATATTTTTTTTTTTTTTTTTATTTTTTTTTTTTCTCACAAGGGGAGATTTACAAGAAACAATCACACCGATGGTGACTCAAAGTGTCTCCAATCGGAGAAGAAGGTAACTAATGCAAGAAAACAACATCATCAATTTATCAAAAAGGAACCTGTCAATAAATGAGATCAAAGTACTCCAAAAAGGATTGAGCTTCTGCCCGACAAGTGAGTTTAACTTGGTGGACACTAAAATAGACCTTTTCAAATATATAAGGAAACTTAAGTTTAAGAAAATATTTTTGCAACATCCAAGCAAAAAACAAGATGTGACAAACCCAGAAACTGTGGAAGGAACAAGGGTAGAGACAAGAGAGGACAGTCTTGTAAATATCCTGCTGACTCCAACACAAGAATTACTTGATCAAGAACAAATCAATCAATCAATCAATCAGGTCATTTGTAGAGCGCACTACTCACCCGTAGGGTCTCAAGGCGCTGGGAGGGGGGGGGGGGTGCCGCTACTGCTCGAACAGCCAGGTCTTGAGCTTCTTCCTGAAGGAGAGGTGGTCTTGGGTCAGGCGCAGATTGGTGGGAAGTGAGTTCCAGGTCTTGGCGGCCAGGTAGGAGAAGGATCTTCCTCCTGTTGTCGCTCTTCGGATGCGGGGGACGGCGGCGAGGGCGTGGTTGGTTGATCTGAGGAGGCGCTTGGGAGTGTAGAAGTTGATCCGGTTGTTGAGGTAGCTCGGGCCTTGGTCGTGTAGGGCTTTGTGTGCGTGGGTGAGGAGACGGAAGGTGATTCTCTTGTTGACCGGGAGCCAGTGCACAAAGTGAGCAGAACAACACTACAACACCAAACACACAGGTTAGAGATCCAAGTAATCTTAAAAACAAATCAAAGAAACTGCCAAATACATCACATGATGCAATTGATGTTTTCAGTGAAGCGGTAACGACAGACTTGGAGAGAATGGCGAATAAAAGAATGAACATGAAGACATCCAATATTACTAGGAAGGAGTGGGAAGCGATAAAAACCCTACGAGACGACAAGACAATTGAGATCAAGCCTTCAGATAAAGGCGGGAACATTGTGGTCTTTAGTAAGGAAAACTATGAACAGGAATCACTAAGACAATTGGGAGATAAAGAGTGCTACGCTATGGTAAAAAGAGAACAATATGTAAAAAGCACCATAGAATTTAGCACACTATTAGAGCAATGGAAAAAGGATGGTATGATCAGCCATGAAGAACACTCTTTCCTATCATGTGATTCCCCGGTCCTCCCCACCTTCTATCACCTGCCAAAGATCCACAAGAATGCCAAAAGACCACCAGGGAGGCCGATTGTTTCGGCAATTGGCAGCCTACTTGAGAACACTTCCCGCTTCATAGATGCATTTTTGGCTCCAATTGTGAAGGATTTACCTTCCTTTGTGAGAGACACGCAGGATTTCCTTCGTATCATGGATAACATCACCTGGGAAGATGACATACTGTTAATAACACTTGATGTTGTAAATCTGTACACATGCATAGATCATGAGCAAGGACTGAATGCGACAAAGTGGTTCCTAGATAGGAAACATGAGAAATTTCGGACACATAGTGAAATGATCCTATGCATGATGCGCTTTTGCCTATATAACAATTTTTTCCTTTTCTCTGGTCAACTATATAGGCAAACAAGAACAAGGGGAACCTCCATGGGATCGTGCTTCTCCCCCAGCTACGCGAATGTATTCGTTGGCTGGTGGGAGAGGCACGAGGCCTGGGGAGGAGAGAATGAAATATGGCAAGAAAATATATTGATGAGGACCAGATACATCGATGATCTTTTTATTGTGTGGCGCGGTGACAAGATCTCGGCTGAGAAGTACATCTCCGCGCTGAACAATAACAACCTGAACCTGAAATTCACGAGTACAATAAGTGAAAGTAGCGTATGTTATCTCGATCTAGAAGTATTTGTGGAGAATAATCATCTCCACACTAGACTATACAGGAAGCCGACGGCTGGCAATGCCATACTACACGCGGCAAGCCACCATCTGAAAAGTCTAGTTAGAAACGTACCCTACGGCGAATACCTGCGTTTAAAAAGGAACTGCTCAGCGGAAACAGATTTTAGAAATGCCCAGCTTGATGCTAGTAACAGGTTTCAGGCTAGAGGCTATGCAAAAAGTATATTAAATCAAGCAGCCGCGAAAGCAGACACCAACAACAGAGGGGACCTTCTGTTGGTGAAAGAGAAGCAGGATGAGAACGATCAGGTCAGAATGATAACCACTTTTAATGTGAAATCAGGAGATCTAGTACAGTCTTTCAAAAAGAACTGGCATATACTAAAAACAGATAATATCCTAAAAAGACACATTTCCGAGAGACCTATGATCACATATCGGAAATGCCAGACACTGTCTGATCACCTGATCCACAGCCATTATGTTCCCCCTAAAACATCTGTGGCAACGAATAAGGTCACTGGCTTTTTCCCGTGCTTACGATGTAAAGCATGCAAGCACAGTCAAAAAGTAAAAGAATATCCAGGCAGAACAGGAGAAAGTAAACCCAACAGGAAAATCATGAAACATCTTAACTGTAATTCTGATTTCACAATATATTGCCTCGAATGCCCTTGTAACAAACGCTATATAGGTAGCACCATCAAACAGACGAAACTAAGAATCATGGAGCATATGAGGGCTATCGCGAATAATGATAAGACCTATCCGGTAGCCCGGCACTTTGCTGAATTTCACAAAAGTGATAGGGATTTACTTAGGTTTTACTGCATCGACCAAATCATGAAATCAGAACGCGGTGGAGACAGGGAAAAGAGACTGCGGATCACAGAGTCTAAATACATCTTAAATCTCAAAACGATGGTACCGTGGGGCCTGAACAATGATGCAGAAATGTGGGTCCACCTGTAGAATAGAATGAGGCTATACCCTTGGGGTTTACTGTGTAAATAGATATATATATATAAGATGAAACCCTCCCATTATATCAGTGGAGAAAATGAATGTCATGTGAATGTATGTATATATTGACTAATGCTTGCGTAAAACCAGGTGTGAGCCAGACCAGTATGTAGATATCTGTATCATATAGGAACCTGTGATCTTAGCCCATACAGGGCCTCAAAATAACATCAAAAATATTGAAAATAACGAAAAGGGAAAAGAGAAACCCTTTATGTAAGAGTAGGGGATACACCCCGATATAATCAACTGTGTAAATAAGGATAGGATCCCCGGTTCCGGAAATGTACATAGAAATTGAAAATATGATACTGGAGGACAGTACACACAAGAAAAATATAAAGTTTGTCAAAGTCAACCGTTTTTAATTTTGCACTTAAGCACTTTATCTAAATGCCAGGTTTAAACCAGATGTAAATACTTGTAAATACTACACTACAAGATGGCCGCCGCTATTATGTCGAAATACCATCATCTATGTCTATGAAATGAAACTTAGCGGTGGGTTTAAAATGGCTATGGAATCTTTGCACAAACTGACACTGACGAAGCTAACTGGCGAAACGCGTCTGTCAGGGGTGAAATGGGGTTTGGAAACGAATAAATCTTGATATATCAACACAACGGAGTGCTTGCCATTTTCTTGACCCGAACTGGTTGGATTGTGTGGCGATATATATATATATATATATATATATATATATATATATATATATATCTCGCTCACAATCCTCACCCGCTAGGGAAAGGAAGACAGCACTCCGGCAGATAGCAGAATACAGTGTTTTATTTCAGCAAACAAACGTTTCGGCAATGGCCTTCCTCGGTGTTTCTTACCGGTCCCATGCAGTTCCGGTTTAAATGCAAGTGTGCTAGCGATGGTAAACAACATCAACAAGGGACTATCCCTACTGACACCATAATAGGCGCCATCTTGGAATGTGTTAGATACCTCCGTGAATCGGAGTATTCACAAGAAAGAGGGGTCTGGAGACAATAAAGCCGTGGATCGGCTAATGTCCCTAATGAAGGAGTTGGCCACCAGCCAGCAAACACAAAAAATAGTAAATATAGCATTATGAACTGCATATGGGTGTTCAGCACATATCATAATATCATTTGTACAGGATCATTCATCAGATTTGATAAATTATACATGACTACAAATAATGAGATGTCCATCATAAAGCGGCGATTACCATGCTACTGACACCGTAAAAGGAGAAACACGAAACTGAAAGACAATAGACGAATAGAAGAAACATTTCGTACTCATGTTCAAATTTCATCATAGAACTGGGGAAATAGTGATAGTACTTAATCAATACCAAATAGTACATCGAATCATCAGGTGAACTGTAGTGATACTTAATAATGGGAAGATCATATGTAAGGCAAAGAAATATATATACATGTATATACAATAGAAATGCAAAGAAAAGAAAAGAAAAGAAAACGGTCATATCTCAGTTAAGGGCAATGATATACATTATAAATAGTAGTATAACACTGTCCCATATAATCTAATCTAACCGGGGTATAGGCAGAGTAGAACAAAACACTCGATTTTTAGAGATGTTACAACTGTTAGTCATTATTTATCTAAGTGTATTGCCAATTCCTCCCCGCTATTCATGCCTTTCGGGTGCTTGGTGGACAGATCGATGATGTACCTTGATTCAAGGCGTCGCAGCCTTCTAAGTCTGTCCCCACCCCGTGGGCAGTGTGGAACATGGTCTATCCCAAAGAATCTCAATTTGGTTCTATCCTTGTTGTGACATTCGGCAAAATGTCGGGCCACCGGATACGAGGGGTCTACCTTGTCAATTGCCCTTAGATGTTCTAGCACTCTCAATTTCAGTTGGTTAATAGTGCTCCCGATATAACGTAAGCCGCAAGGGCAAACTAGGCAGTACACGGCATAGATAGTACTACACGTGATAAATTTATGAATTTTATTAGTCCTGCCTGCATCAGGTATATCATAATGGAGCACCCTGCGGCTGTTGGCGCAGGCTTTACATTTGCCACATGGAAAAAACCCGCTCTTTGCCCTCAGAGTATTAGTTTCAGCAATTGGCATTTCCAAATGGCTATGTACCAACATGTCCCCCAAGGACCTAGCCTTGCTAAAGGTCACTAATGGGTGTGATGGAAGATCTTCCTTCAGTACCTCATCAGTTAATAAGATATGCCAATTCTTCTGCATCATTGCTCGAAGTTTGTCAGCACCCGTAGAATAAGGTGTTATCATTCTAAAAGTATCTTTTTTGGAGATTTTCGATTCCTTGGGTTTAACTTTGAGCAAGTCATGCCTAGAGATCTTCCTGACTTTTTTGAGAGTGTTAAGTAGGAGTGGCTCATCATATCCCCTTAGACGGAAACGAGCCAGGCAGTCCGAAGCAGCCGCCTCGAATTCCCGGTCCTGGGTACTATTTCTCTTAATCCTCAAGAGTTCCCCATAAGGGATACTCTTGATGAGTTTTGGTGGATGCCCACTTTTGGCGCAGAGGATAGAGTTACCCGCTGTTTCCTTGCGGTACAGAGAGGTATGGACATGGCCATTTTCAACATACACCCGTAGATCCAAATAGTTGGCTGCCACCCCGCTAATTGTACCAGATAGGTGTATGTTGTAGATGTTATCATTAAGAGATCTGATGTAATTCTCCGCCATGTCTTTGGTACCCTTCCACATGATGAATAAGTCATCAATGTAGCGGTACCAATGTACCACTCTGCCGCTCTCCTGGCCGTCCTTCCAGCTCCTGGGCACCTGCTCCTCCCACCAGCCAACAAATAAATTTGCATAGCTGGGAGCGAAGCAGGTGCCCATCGCCGTACCAGAGGTCTGTCTGTAGAACCTATCCTCAAACAGAAAAATGTTATGTGTCAGGCAAAATTGTGCAAATTCTATTAACATGATGTTGTGATGTGCAAAACGAATTTGCCTTTTGCCTAGATAGTGTTCCATAGCGGCCAGTCCATGAGTGTGTTCAATGATGGTATAAAGGCTGGTGATGTCCATCACCAGAAATAGATAGTCCGATTCCCACTTCATCATATCCACCTTGCTCAAAAAGTCTTTGGTATCTTTGATGTAAGACTTCAATTCCAACACTAGTGGAAAGATGTAATTGTCCACAAATTTAGATATGTTTTCTGTTAGTCCATCTATGGAGGCTACGATAGGACGACCCGGGGGAAGGATATTGTTTTTATGTAACTTGGGCAGGTGATAAAAAGTTGGTATCATGGGATTATTGCTGCGCAGGAAGATGTATTCGTCCTTACCCAGCATAGAGAGGTTATACCATTTCAAAACCAAATCATCATATTCTCTGATGCTCGTTTCATATACACTCCTGGTGGTGATGGAGTAGTACTTTATATCGGAGAGTTGTCTCATTGCTTCATCCCGATAAAAATCTCTGGTCATCAGTACAACATTGCCCCCTTTATCTGAGGGTTTTATGATGATTTTCTTATTGTTCATAAGATCTTTCAGCGCTCTTTCTTGTGGCTTTGTGATGTTATACGATTTTACAGTGGTATCCTTTCTCTGCTTAACCAGTTCCATGGTGATGGCCTC
Source organism: Lissotriton helveticus (assembly GCF_964261635.1). Taxonomy (NCBI): domain Eukaryota; kingdom Metazoa; phylum Chordata; class Amphibia; order Caudata; family Salamandridae; genus Lissotriton; species Lissotriton helveticus. The sequence goes on from NC_136059.1 coordinate 1,347,436,502, forward strand.
TGAGGAAAGCATTGATAGCGTCCCATGGTGACTGGGGAACAAATGTGGAACGGGGTTTAAAATTGCTCTCATCTCGTTCCTGTTCAATCCCCTGCCGTTCTGCCCTTTGTACCATATCCATTCCCATGACGTCATCATCATCCATCTCAGTTCTTAAGGCTTCCATAGCTTCCACACAGGACATATCCTTGCCAGTCAGAGCATCTGTAGCTGTTAGTCTTGTTCCTTGTTTTGATGTTGACTTAATGTGTGGCCTCAATTTGAAGTGTTTATACAGTTTTAATCTCCTGATGAATCGAAAAAGATCGATTTTAGTTTGCGTGTACTCCAGGTTGGTGTTAGGACAAAAGGTGAGACCTAGACTCAGTAGTTCATGTTGTTCCGCTGTGAGGGGTTGGTCCGTGAGATTGACCACCGTTAGATTGGTCACCTCAATCTGTGTTTTGCCCATTACTTCTTCTTGTTGTTGCGGTAGGATCGGGTCTGAGGTTTCGCTCGCCCTCTTCCTCTTCCTTTTGCCGCCGCCCCCTGATCTCCGGGTTCTCCTTCTTCTTGATGCTCTGGGGGTTTGTTCTTCCCTCCCCTCAGCCAATTCTGTCTGATCAATTGGAACTCGATGTGAAAAGGAACAGCTCCTCTCCTTCGTTCATTTCCTCGATCTCGCTGTTCATCACCTGATTCCTCGGCTGTGGCATCTGATTCTGAGGTCGCTACACTTGATGTAGGGGTTGCCAGGGTTCCCTGGTTCATGGCCTTTCGCGGTGCATCATATTTCTTTGCGAAAGTTAGGACACGGCCTTGGCTATAATCATTTTCGTCGCGTTCGAATTTTTCTTGTTTCCGCGTCATGATTTTCTGTTGGTATCTAATTAGGCGTTTTTTCATCGCCTCCTTAAGTTCTTGTACCTTGGCAGTGTCTTCCTCCTTATCGATATCATCTTCCAGGGTCTTGATTTCTGCCAAGGCCCCTGTCCCTGTCACTCCACGCGTATTTAACCAATAGTTTAAGTATTCCCTCGCAGTAACTCTGCGTTTGTTCATGCCAGTCCGTTAGCAATTGGGGGTCTGGGTGTTCGTAGGATGGGACGGTATACACCCTCAGTCCCCTTGGCACCCGTCTCACTTCTATGTAGCTGCTCAGACTAGTGGCCTCCCACCACTTCCTGATTTCACGCTCATGTAATTTCTCCAATTTCGACATCATCTCATTCAGCTTGTTGCTCCCCGCCCCAGTGTCAGTGGATGGGGCCGCCGCTGTTGATGGTCTATCACGCCTTTTAAACATGTCTTGCGCAAGAGCACGACCATCTTCTTCGCCGAACACATCCATGCTAGTCGCATGTGGGTAAATTATTACCGGTTGCTGTGCTCGTTTTTCACTTTTGCCGAGCTAACTCCTGTATCTGCCGTCTGCCTAGACGCTCTGCTGCAATACGTGTCCCCTTCAGTAATTTGACATGTGGGGGGAGGGTCAAAAGACTCACCGGTGAGATGCGAAGAGAAGTGCCCTCAGTCGGCGGTCAGGAGAGATCTCACCGCGTTATATCGCCGCGGTCCTCTCGTCAGCCCTTATTACAGTTGCAGTGGTGCTCGGGAAGTTTTTTTCTTCAAAGTCGCTCCGTTTTCCCACAGCAGATCCCGGGCACTCTGGAGCGGGTGCTGTAAGCGGGCCGTGGATCCCACAATATTTCTCGCTCACAATCCTCACCCGCTAGGGAAAGGAAGACAGCACTCCGGCAGATAGCAGAATACAGTGTTTTATTTCAGCAAACAAACGTTTCGGCAATGGCCTTCCTCTGTGTTTCTTACCGGTCCCATGCAGTTCCGGTTTAAATGCAAGTGTGCTAGCGATGGTAAACAACATCAACAAGGGACTATCCCTACTGACACCATAATAGGCGCCATCTTGGAATGTGTTAGATACCTCCGTGAATCGGAGTATTCACAAGAAAGAGGGCTATGGAATCTTTGCACAAACTGACACTGACGAAGCTAACTGGCGAAACGCGTCTGTCAGGGGTGAAAGGGGGTTTGGAAACGAATAAATCTTGATATATGAACACATCAGAGTGCTTGCCATTTTCTTGACCCGAACTGGTTGGATTGTGTGGCGATATATATATATATATATATATATATATATATATATATATATATATATATATATATATATATATATATATATATATATATATATATATATATATATATATATATATATAGATATATATATATATATATATAGATATATATCAAAGTAATTCCTTGAACTAGAGTGCCTGATAAATTATGCTCAAAGAAGCTGAGAACTCTAGGTAGTTTCCAAGTTTAGGTGAAGAGTAGGTCATGTATAGAGCACCCTACAACACCTGTGACACGCGGAATTTGCTCACCTCAACTGTCTGTTTTTCTAGCAAAGTATTTAGCATAGGATTTGCGCAGTGCTATCCCTGCTTAGCTGTAAAATGACAAAAGCCGTTTATCACTGGAGGCACAGTATTTCAACTTTGGATTGATAAAAGACCATCCAAGCCAACCTGGAATTAAAAAAAGCATCCCTTATGGGTTGTAGAGCGGGGTTAAAAATGATCACATAAGGTATAAAACACACAGGTAGCTCCACAGCTATAGTTAAAAAACATCAAATTGATCAAATGCAGAAATATTCCTTATTCACAGTCCTTGAGACTAACAGCTATTGTTCCCCCCCTTGCTAAATTCTGAAATTCATTAGTGAAAATAGGCAATTATTTTGCCAAATACTAGATACATGCTAAAATAACTGACGCTCCTTTCTGCCTAACACAATGAACTATCAGGACACTTCACTGTGCCAAAAGAAACAGGAAGGAAAAGGTATTCTATCAATGAGCATTGGCTCTACAATAAAAATGTTTTGGCAGAAATCCAAAAAAAGGATCCTCTTTAAAAAGGAATTTCAAACGCAATTCTTTGTTAACCCTGAGAATTCTACATGGCATTCACAAATGAATATTTTGACTGTTGTAAATGAAGACACCCCGGGGCAAAAATGTAATTTTTTTAATCCACAGACAAGAAAATGGTGCTCCATATTTTCTTTACTAAGGGTGGTAGGACAAAAAACTGAAAATATATAACATACAAAAAATATAGAAGGGCCGCTTCAACAGACGAGGCATGGTTGAAAAGACGGTGTTCTACAGTAAAGAGACTCTACAAGTTAGATAAGGAAGTACAATGAGGACACCTGTACACTGGTGAGAAGTGTCTGTGGGTTCAGGGCCCAGAAATGGAAGTGGTGGCCCTGGCAGGTGTAACAAGAGATGAAGTCTTTGAAGAGATTGTGTGGTGACGACCAGAACTCCCCAGGGCGGCCCCCACATCATCTTTGGTGCTGACCTCCAGTGGCAGGGAGCCCTCCTTTCCCCCTGAGTCTCTGAGTGACCAAACCCTGGCATCACTCTGCTGTAGAGGGTCAGCAAATTCCTAGAGTTAGCACACAGTCCTCTTCTCTCCCCACAGTTGCAAAAACATTGATTTATCCTAATTGGGCTGCTTTAAACGTGCAAATCCCTCGACCTTGCAAAAACTTTGTGGTTTGAGGTTTTATCAGCTGAGAGAGCAGTGAATGTCTTAGGGATTATACCCAGTATAGGCCCCTAGGCAGTCGAAATTTCGGAGGCCCCCTCTCAAATGATCTCTTAATACGTTTTTAATTTTACCGTCATCAACATTTGTCTCAGGGCCCCTAAATGGAGTGGGACCCATTGGCCCATGCCTACCATGCCTATTTAATGATCTGGAACTGCTTGGGGAGGACATGTGCAGCGTTGGAAAAATCAAGGGTCTGCGGCACCCGGAGCTGAATGAGCCTTTTATGGGACAGTAGGTCAAGTGGTGTGGCTTCCACTGGGCCTTTCCTACACTTCATTTACACTAGCACAACACCTGGAAGGTCTTTGGAAAAAGACCAGAATTATTAGTCGGAGATCAGAAATCCGAATGGAAGTTGCAGGGTCTACTTTGTGGGAATAAATGCTAGCTACCCACGAGGCAGAGAGAGAGAGAGACTACATTATGTTTTGGTGCAGTGACAGTGCCTCTTGCCACTGAAGGGATCGCCCCTGCGGTGAGGCTCTGCCTTCGCCCCGTGCTTTATCTGTCTGGTTTAATATAGTGAGCCACACTGCATTAGTGTTGCCATGGCCCCAAATGGACAATGACGGTTGACAAATACAAGAGAGAGCCACAATCATCATCTTTGTTCCTAACAACTGATGCCCCACAATTTGTTCTCAGTGGCTGCATTAGACGAAAGAAACTGGGCTCTTGCTGGTGAATGACATGGGCATGAAGCTGTCAATGGCACCAAGAGGCTCTATGTTATTAGAGCACAAATCCACAAACTGTCCGCAGACTCCGTGCATGCTTGTTGTTGGTCTCTATGTCAGCTGAAAATTGACATACAAGCTTGTGGGCTTAGCCTTTCATGTATAATCACCTGAAAACAAAGAAATCAACACAGCCAATTGATGTGAGATAAAGGGTACCAAATGCCAAACTAGAATAAAGTGGACAAGTCTGCTAAGGTCACCCCTCCTCCTTGAGGCAAGGCTGTGCCTTGCCTAGTGAGAAGCATCAATGGATAACCTATTGCAGCGGACGCCTCCTCTGAGATGTTCCCTATAGCCAGAAACAGCACAGGGTCTTCCTCAAATGGAAAATCAGTGATGTCGGCCGTGACATATCAATGTTCGACAAAAGCAAGAGTAGTTTTATAGATAGTTACCCAGGCTAATGAGGCTCTCTGAAATTGAGGAAACTTCATAAGAGTTCCACTCCGCATTGCCACTTGGAACCTTCACAATGATGGAAGACAGAGTCAAGGATGCTGAAGGGATGGTCTGATGAAGCAATTTAAGGGTGGTCGGAGTTCCGGAAAGGCAGCAGTAAGAAATTCTGAGCTATTCCTAGAGAAGTGGCCCAAATCCTTCCTTCACAAGAGCTGTATGCCTGTTTCAGTGGCGGAAAGGGAATATTGTGCCTTGGCGCCATACCCCTCACAGCTGCTCTCCCAGGGGTACAACGTCAGTCATTTATATCCTAGATCCTCATGTATAGGGGTAGGAACTATATCCTGAAGGTAGCACAACAACACATCCAGATGACCTATGAATCATCTAAAGGTGCATTAATTTCAGATTGCACTAAGCTGTTCAAAATGGACAAAAGTGGCAGAGAAGCAGAGAGCAATAAAATTGCATAATATGCCGCTGTACCCAGTTAAGCTCAATGTGATTTTCAATAGTAAAGGCTACTTGTTTGAAATGCCAGGTGTGGATTTGGACTGGGTGGCGGAATGTAAAGACAGCGCAACTGGTGGTCACTACAGGTGCATGGACCTGGGAGTACACATGGACAAGAAGCAGATATGAACAACTAAGTAGTTCTGGAAAAACTGTGACTGAGATTTTGGTCAATTTGCAACGCCCCAAAATTATGTTTGGATTTCCAAAGGTCCTTGAAATATGCACTGATTGGTTAATACATTATGGGGATTATTATCGTAGGCCATACTTGGACTCTCATGACTCAAGGCCATTCTGGATTTTAGTGAGGGATTAACACCAGGCGTATATATGTGCTCAGGACAGGTGTTTAACCTTCAAGTTGTGATAAATGTTCTATTCGAGGTGACTGCTAATTCTGAGACAGAAGTGTAGGTAGATTGAATGTCAGAATATTAAATAGAGAAATATAATTCACAAAACTACTGTACGTTGGGTTTACTCTTTCTATTATTAATTCCAAAGCGGAGAACATATTGTAGACACAATTTAAGTCATATCATATGATAGTCTTACAACGATATTCTCAGAGGGGTGGTTGGGCCAAAATATGCCATTAAAATGTGTGCCATTTTGGTAATGTTTATCTCTGCTAATGGCATTCTTGAGAACAGCTTTGAAACACTGGATGCACACACACAATGACAGAAGAGTACATGGGGGTGATGCAGGTCAATTTAGAGTTCTTTCATGAGTCAGGTGGTGTAATTGCCAAAATTGAAATCCAAGTCTGGTTCTAGTCAGTGATGAGTTATTCCCGATTTGTTCTAATGCTAGAGGACATCCACTTGCTGGGAACTGAATGTGAATTACTGGGTAGGTCTGGCTTCACACAAGTCCTGCATGTGGAATTAATCAGAGGTGCCAGGAGTGTCGCGTGACACTTTTACAATTGCTTTCCATTGGTGACATGGCAAGACACATTAGAGAGGTTTGGAAGGGCTGTAGGCATTCTCAATGGAAATCCATGGATGCTCCTCAAGGTGTATCCTCTGACCCCTGTGGTGATAATACGCCCAAAGCATTGCACAGACTGCACACAAACTTCTAGCACATGCCATTGTGTGGGACACATTGATTCACAGTGCCTGTCTTTTTTTTTTTTTTTACATTTTTTATTGAAGCCGGAGTTGTTAAAAGACACAAACATATACATATTGCACCATTATTTCCTACACAATAGAGAAGTCTAAAATGAAGTGCTATATACATCACACAGCTTAAGTATAAAGTATAAATTTAGCACACTATAAAATGGATCAATATACACAATTTACACAATAAACCACGACCCTCATTGGTTACATCTAACACGGCACCCCATCCCACCACATCATTGAACAAAATAACAGAATCTCTCCCCTCCCAGGTTTAATCGAAGTTGGTGGCCCATATTTTATTAAATTTCTTGGTGCCACCTGTTCGTAGTGCAAAGATGTATTCACTTCTCCTAACTCTTCTCATCTTCTAACCCCACTCCAGGGCTGATGGTATTAGATCTGATCGCCCTTTTTGCAATATCAGCAATCTAGCAATTGCCATAGTTATATACAGGAATTTAGTTGTTGCATCAGTAATGGGAAGATCAGGATCAAAACCAAATAGAATTAGCCTATTATTAACCTCCAGATGGATATTGCATTCCAAATAGGCAAATAAATCTACCCAGTAATTATTAAGTCTTGGACAGCTCATCATGACATGCGACCAATTGGCAGCTGGATGATTTGTGCACTGAAAACATTGAGAAGACTGATTGGCATAGATCTTTGACATAGAGCAGGGAGTTCGATACAATAGCCATTTGCTGGAAAACAGCATCCAACGCCAATTTGCCCCTCTCAAGGAGCTAATATTTAGTCTGTTAATTGTGGACCATATATAGGGCGATATTTCACAATTCTCATGATCTGCCCATTTTTTGATGGCTTTTATCTCGAGATCTCCCCCCCTTTATCGAAGCTAAATATTTCTTCCAGGCACCTGGTTTTCTATCTGAAACTGTAACTAATAGATCTTCATCTAATTGGGTCTGATCCAATAAAGAGGCAGCATCTATTTCTACAAGATATTTATATAAAGTGCTATAAGAGAGGGTTAAGATAAAATCATTAGAAATCGAATGGGAATTTCTGTCACTGTCATCCAGCTACCTTTCTTCAAGAAATCCGACACTTTGGCATACCCAGCTATTGCCCATTTTGACGCCAGGTGAATAGGCTGTCTGACCCCTACGAAGGGCAGTATTCCTTCTAATAAAGTTGTTGAATTGATTGCTGGGATAGAATATTTTTTAAAGAAAACCTGCCGTCTTTTAAAAAACCAGTGCAAACACTTATAGCGAACCAACTTCGGGGATCTGAAAATCAGCAGGGGAGAATAAATTTGACTGTCCTTACACATCAAATTCATGAAATTATTACAGAAAAGATGTGTTTGCGGTGAGGGCTTGAATCTAGACAGATATTGTGCAAAATACGCATCATAATAGGTCCAGAGGTTTGGGAGTGCTAACCCTCCCTGATCCACATATTCATATAAAGTGCTAAGTGCTATACTTGTTTTTTTTTCACAGTGCCTGTCACAGTAATTTTGAGGGTAGATTGGGCACAGTGGGGGAAATTACAGGATCACAAAAGAAAAATTCACTACTGAGAACTTTGCAAGCACACATAAGCTTCGAGACACATGGTGTAGCTGGCACCCAATCAAAAGATTCAGCTACACATCATTACATTTTCTATACTAGACCACTTCTTTATGCTTGTAGAGATGTCCATTGGTATTAGATGTTCAGATCTTCGCTAAAGGGCTACTGTATCAATTTATGGTAGAATGATGAATAGATTACACTGGCAAGATAACATTTGTTATCTGTCACCTTAACACCTAGTACCAGGTAGATGATCATTAGACGATCAATTCATTGATTTTTTCAGAGAAGATAATGAATCTTATTTCCAGCTAAATATATCGTCTGTGAATGTGTGACTAAATGGATGGGTGGAATTCAATCTTGTACCAAAGCCAAAGTTAAAAACTAAAGGAAGCAGCCCAACTGGGTCCGCATTATGATATAGGAGGCACAGTCCCTGTTTGTGCTGCACCACACCTTTAACTGGGTGCGCTAAGCACAGACTGCGATGGTACGTCCTAGTTCAGTAAATACAATGCCACTAACACAGTTGCAACTTGTGCCTTCCGTGGGGTAGCATATTAGTTAACCCCGACCGCGCTACCGCATTTTCCCGCTGTGCGCTCAAATTTTAAAAATGGCTTGTTTGTGACAAAGCCAGCTCGTCATCCGCGTAGCGCAGGTAACGCCCATGACGAGCTGGCTTTGTCATTAGCGCTGAAGGGGTTAAAGATAGACCAGATGCTTGAAGCGTCAACATGCCTTTCACTGTGTAGGCAGCAATGCAGGCAGGTTTTCAAAGAGGAACAAAGATCCACCTGGCAGGCGGGTACAGTCACTGGTTCCATCTGCCTGCAGCGGGATGTCCAGAGGGTTCCATAGGACCGCTTTCCCCCTTCCAAGGCTCTCCTTCAGGAGGGAAACGTGGATTGATTGGGTGCTACCTCTTTGTGGTGGACAGTCAGTGTGTCTTTCAGCAAGTCCTTTGCCTCTGAATCTCCATAGGTAATAGCTGTGCAAGTGTGTACAGGTACTTTTCTAATACCAAAGTGACCCAGGAGTGTAGAAAGTGGGAGCAAATGCCCTTTGCACCCTGGGGCATTTTTGTACAACATAGCCCCTTTAGTCACTTCTATTGGACCTTGGACTATTCGTTTGGCTGGAGGGAGGAGATGGTGAGAGTTACTATAGCATCTAAGGTCTCAATTAAACACGTTACCATGAACACTGCAAAAGCCCCTTAGTGGAGCCAACACCAACTTATGGATAGAACTGGGCACAAAACTAACAAACTGATTTATTGACTTAGTACTCCGAAACATAACTGGAATGAGTGATTCGAGTGGAAAACTGGTCTCTGGTGGACCTGGCACAGCACGGGCATTCACTGACTACTATGCAAAGCTGAACCCAGCTAATTCTACTGAAACAGTCAGTGAGCTACCACACTTTATTCAAGACCTTTGCAGGAGTAAGCTTAGCCAGCTTGAAAGGGAGCACTTACAAAGGGAGCTCACCCTCTCTTACACTTCCAGTTAGACATTGTACGTGACCCTTGCAGTATATATAAACAGGACGCTCTGTAGACGCTCTCATGCTCAATTTTCATGCTTCTAGGCTCTTGGTGCACACTTTACAAAAATATTTTAGTGGCTCACACCAGAAGTTGAGGTACACATTATACAGATCTACTACGGCGTTCCCCATACACAATATCCTAGAGGAGGCACCGATCTGTAATTCTCAAATCCATTCTGCCATCTGAGTCCACTGGTGATGTATGCAGAAAAAATACAAAATGTTACTATGCTTGTGTTTAATAGCATTAGCGCTGCGGCGACCTTGAGTTACTTGTTCAGGGTGACTGCTGGACAGAGTAAGATGTGTGAAGTTGCATATATTTTTTCATTTCCTTTGGTTTTTCTATATTTTTCTAACACAACTACATGAAGTTTTTGTAATACTTTGTATTTCTTTTCAAATTCTTGAAGTTTGCAAAATTAAAAGCAAAATAGCAGGGACATCTTGTACATGTAGGTACTGTGCGGAAAACCCCGCTTTTCAAAGAAGAGCTCACTCACACAAATATTTTGTCTCAAATTTCTTCTACAAAGATACATGACAGGATAGGTTTTTTTGCTGTAGGTACAGATTTGCAAAGTTGACCATCTTCACAAATGTACTGAATTACAAAAGTTCTCTACTTTTTGGGCCAAATTTCAATTGGGCCACAGTATAGTCAGACACCTTGTCGAATAAGACGACTTTCCGACGTTGTCAGTTCAAAAAGGCCATGCCAGGTATTGGGGATAAACAATGACTAATTACATTTCTCCAGCTTAGCCTCACTGCAAGTAAACGGATCCCCTGTGGATATCTTGAAAACATGGCCCAGCTCAGTGACTTGTTGACACCTCTTAGACACACCTCCTATTGTGCTGTAATTTGGAGTATTACGCTGCTAGTGAGCATGCTGATGTCATTCTGCTACTAGCCTATTGCTGTATCTCTAGAAAGGAGTTCTCAAATTTTTCCTACATTCTCTCCATTTTTACAACCATTTACTGACCTGTGGCAAAGCACCGACCGGTGGCAACAGTTTCTCATAGAACCTTACAGGGCGCTTCAGAAGCTGGCATCACACCTGAGAGAGCACTGACAGGTGCACAGTGCGCTGTCGTACTTTAAAAGTTAAAATTATTAGACCCTTTGATAAAAAATGTACAAGTATGCGGAAAAAGAAATAAAACGAAGTCCAGCACGAAAGACCACACAAATTAACAGTCAAAGTTCTAGGACATAAGAAAAATCACATCACAAACCAATAGGAAACTACCTGAATAACAGGTGCAGAAACCTCCTGTAGAGTAAACAGCTCAGAAAAAAACATAGTAGGTTTGATTTGTCAGTAAGGTGTACCTTTTGGGTATAGAATAAATGTTCAAATCCGCGTTGGATTTTCTACCAGTTTAAGACAAGTTGGCATTAAAAATACTGAAAATTGCTGGAGCTTTTGACTGTCACTGTTGATGTATCTAAACGTTGACTGTCTAGCCTTATTTTGGTCTGTCTGTACTTTTACCATGCTTTAACTAGTAGTTATCAAAGTTTATCGCAAGCGAAATTATGCTTCAATAGTTCCCTACTTAGGGACCTGAAAGGCCTGAGGTTGATTCCAATGTTTCTACTTGTGTGACTCTCACAAACCCACCCGGGAAACTCTGAGCTCGAACAGCAGAAATGCAAATGCCACTGTGCAATAATTCACGCAGGAATCTGCTGAGATGCGAAGAAACCGGAGTTTATTAGAAAGCAATAAAATCATGTTTCTTGTTGGTGTTTCAGCGTCGAGCCCTGCCTGGAGCCGTAATTTAAACGTGATTAGGTTACACGCCCGGAGACAGCTATGTATAGAATGAGGTTACAGCGCAGCGGTGGCATTTGTGAGACAGGGTGATGGGCCACTGAGGGGCGCTTCCAACCTGGGATGCGCGCTTAATCCATTCCCGGAACTGCAAGCGTGTGCATTTTGCCCTGACATACCGATTACACACGCCCATGCGGTGAGGCCTGCGCCTGGCAACACGCTGTGCGCCTTTGTAGAAAACACGTGGGGCCGGATTACACAGACTGCACTTCCGCTGGGATATTTTTACACTAGTGCCCGCCAAGTCTGCACCAGTAGCAGGTCATTTTGTATCACGATTAATGCAATTTTGTAGTGTTATTCACATCAGCTGAACAGTTTTGGCAGCTGTTCTGCTAAGGCGGAGGAGCGTCGTTCACCCCACTGCTCGCGGAGCAGTGTAAAATAATTTAAAAAAAAATTATAATAACAGAAGTTATTTCTGTTATTATAATTTTCTTTTTATTTGAGCCAGATTGGGCGGGGCTGGGACTCCGTGACGTCCGGGAGGAGGATTGGTTGCTACACTCCAAGGTGCGCAGGACTGCTTGGCGCCAAGTTCCCCACCAAGCTGCATTACACATCCTGGTGGGGAACATGCTCAGCCTCCCATTCCCCATCAATCAATCAATCAATCAATCAAAGACATTTATAGAGCGCACTACCTACCCATAGGGTCTCAAGGCGCTTAGGGGGTGGGGGGGTGCCGTTACTGCTCGAACAGCCAGGTCTTGAGCTTCTTCCTGAAGGAGAGGTGGTCTTGGGTCAGGCGCAGGTCGGCCGGGAGGGAGTTCCAGGTCTTGGCGGCCAGGTAGGAGAAGGACCTTCCTCCTGTTGTGGCTCTACGGATGCGTGGGACGGCGGCGAGGGCGTGGCTGGCAGATCGGAGGTGGCGTTTGGGAGCGTAGAAGTTGATTCGGTTGTTAAGGTAGCTCGGGCCTTGATCGTGAAGGGCTTTGTGTGCGTGGGTGAGGAGCCGGAAGGTGATTCTTTTGTTGACGGGGAGCCAGTGCAGGTCTCTCAGGTGTCCGGAGATGTGGCTGTTCCGTGGGATGTCGAGGATGAGTCTGGCTGAGGTGTTCTGGATCCGCTGGAGTCTCTTCTGGAGCTTGGCGGTGGTTCCGGCGTAGAGGGCGTTGCCGTAGTCCAGTCGGCTGGTGACGAGGGCCTGGGTGACGGTCTTTCTGGTCTCCGTGGGGATCCACCAGAAGATCTTCCGAAGCATGTGCAGGATGTTGAAGCACGACGAGGAGACGGCGTTGACTTGCCTGGTCATGGAGAGGGAGGAGTCCAGGATGAAGCCCAGGTTGCGTGCGTGGTTCGTCGGTTTGGGTGCGGTGCCCAGGGCGGGGGGCCACCAGGAGTCGTCCCAGGCGGAGGGCGATGAGCCCAGGATGAGGACCTCCGTCTTGTCTGAGTTCAGTTTCAGGCGGCTCGTCGTCATCCACTCGGCTACCTCTTTCATCCCTTCGTGCAGGTTGGCTCTGGCGGCGGCGGGGTCGTTGGTCAGGGAGAGGATCAGCTGGGTGTCGTCGGCGTAGGAGATTATGTTGAGGTTGTGTTGGCGTGCGATGGCCGCGAGGGGGCTCATGTAGACGTTGAAGAGTGTAGGGCTCAGCGAGGATCCTTGAGGGACGCCGCAGATGACTTCGGTGGCCTCTGACTTGTACGGTGGTAGGCGGACTCTCTGTGTTCTTCCGTCGAGGAAGGAGATGATCCACTCCAGTGCCTTCTCCTGGATTCCGACGTTGCAGAGGCGCTGCACTAGGGTGCGGTGGCAGACCGTGTCGAAAGCCGCGGAGAGGTCTAGGAGGATGAGGGCCGCTGTTTCTCCGTTGTCCATCAGGGCTCGGATGTCGTCGGTGGCGGCGATGAGGGCGGTCTCGGTGCTGTGGTTGGCATGGAATCCGGACTGCGAGGGGTCGAGGGATCCGTTCGTCTCGAGGAAGGCGGCCAGCTGTTTGTTGACGGTCTTCTCGATGACTTTGGCTGGAAACGGGAGTAGAGAGATGGGGCGGTAATTCTTGAGTTCGGTGGGGTCTCCCGTAGGTTTCTTGAGTAGGGCGCTGAGTTCGGCGTGCTTCCAGCTCTCGGGGAAGGTGGCGGTGTCGAATGAGGTGTTGATAATGTCCCGCAGGTGGGGTGCGATGACAGCGTCGGCTTTGTTGAAGACGTGGTGAGGGCAGGGGTCGGTCGGAGATCCGGAGTGGACGGAGTTCATCATGCGGATGGTGTCTTCGGTGCTGATCGGGGTCCAGGCTCGGAGGGTGGTGGTGGGCGGCGTTGCTGTGGTCGTGGCGTGGGTCGGATGGGTGCTGAAGCTGTTGTGTATGTCCGCGATCTTGTTGTGGAAGTAGGAGGCGAGGGAGTTGCAGAGGTCTTGCGAAGGGGTGATGTCGTTGTTTCCGGCGTTGGGGTTGGAGAGCTCTTTCACGATGTTGAAGAGTTCCTTGCAGTTGTGTGCGTTGTTATCCAGTCGGTTCTTGAAAGCCGTTTTCTTGGCGGTGCGGATCAGTTGGTGGTGTTTCCGGGTGGCGAGCTTGAGGGTGGACCTGTTGTCCGGTGTGGGTTCCTTTCTCCAGACTTTCTCGAGGGCTCGGCAGTTCTTCTTGGAGCTCTTGAGTTCGTCGGTGAACCATGGGGCTTTCTTACTGCCGGGTCTGCTGGGCGGGGTCCTCAGGGGGGCGAGTTCGTCCGCGCAGCTGCTGAGCCACTTCGTGAGGTTGTCGGCGGCCTGGCTGGGGTTCGCTGAGCTGGCCGGAGGGTGCTGGCTCAGGGAGGCGGCGAGCTGGTCGGCTGTGATCTTGTTCCAGCTTCTTCGTGCAACCTGTTGCTGGTGGTGGTGGATCGTCGTTCTCCTGAAGGTGAGCCACGGCACTCAGACCAATCATAACGCACAACGCTGCATTGCAGCGTTAGGATTGGCTCACGGGAGGGAGCATGTGTGCTTTCGGCAGAGAGACGATACCACGATGAGGGGCACAGAGGGAAGACGACTCGAGATGTGGCGAGAAGGTAAGTGTTTTTTTTATTTTGTAAACCCTCCCCCACGACCCCTGCCTCTTCACTCTCGTTCCCTGCCAGCCGCAACTGGTTGGAATTTACATTAGCTCTCACTGACAAATGGAAAAACTATATTTGACACTAGAAGGTAGGGCTGTCACTTCTTTTGACTGACCTCCATATAAAAATATTGGCCGTGCCAGTAAAAACCAGCCAAGATGGCAACCATCTAGAAGAATGTCTAGTTCTCACTCACCAGCCAGCCTTAGCTGTCTACAGGCGGAAGCCCTGTTGTGGACATGCCAAAACCTTACAGAGAGTTTAGATCCCGCCCTTACTTGCCATTGCTTGGCTTCAGTGACACTCTCATTTGCTTGCTTCTTATTTGAAAGCTTGTCTTCCCCTTCTCCTGTTTGACCCTCCCCGGGGCATGGCCTCTTTCCCATCTTTTTGATTAGATTACTTGTGCCCTTCCCCTGCTCACACTTCGGGAACTACTTTTTAGGTCTCTAAGAGGCGTGGGCTTGAGCAGCGAAGCTGCTGGCCACGCCTCTTCGAGAGCTATTGTTTGTAAAAAGGGTACTGTCAGCCCCACCCCCTTTTCCAGTGGGTAGCGTCAACGTTCATGGTAAACGCTGGCTTCCCATTGGAAAAGAGGGGTTTTGGGTGCCACCCTGTCCGTTTTTCGGACAGCCCATCCGGACACCGTAGCTCGCGTAAAGACGTTTCTTATCAGCTTGTTTATTTAGCAAGCTGATAAAAAAGTCTTCACGAGAGCTGGGCGGCGCACAGGCATTCCGAGGGCGCATTCACTCCCCCCTTCTCGCGTGTCAAGCAAAGGTTCATGGAAAATTCAGTGCGTCTTCTGTTTCCCTCTCTCCTCCACCCCCACCCCACTCTCAAGTCGTGAAGTCAGAGGATTGCTGGCAATTTCGTTCGCGATTTACAAATACTGCTTTCATTCACTGTTTATGAACTCCCATCTTGTGCTTTACATTTCTTCCCTTGCGCATCGTCTTTTCTGTATTGTAAAGTGGCACAATACATGCCTCTTCTATCCCGCTTCACATGTAACAAAACATTGGACACAGCCCTTTAAGTGGGCCGGGTCGCTCCGGGTCCCAGACCCGGTAGTATTTTGAAACTGGTCTCTTTCGTGCACTGTATTCATGTCCTGAACTCCAAGTGAAAATAACAATGATCTATTTTGAACAATGGAGGTCAAAAACGTGAAGCATGCCATGTCACCCTGCTTAGATTTCACCGCTTTATTTAGCCCACATTCCTGCCAGTCTTTGCTTTTCCAAGAGGCTGTTGTACGTTTCTTTTCAGGGGACAGATTACTCTTGCTGGTGCATAATCCGAACGGAGAGCCAGCCAGGTGTTTACAACAGCGTGCATGCAAGTTTCTCTCAGTGTCTATCAAGGGCTAAAAGATGCTCAAATATGTGCTCATCCAATCCAGGGCCTCTTTAGAAAGTGCACAGAGCAATGATCACATATGCCAGTCGCATTTGTTTGTCTATGCAAATGTGCAGCCGCGGTCGGCAGTAGGAGTTCCTGCAGGGCGGTGACGTGGGGTGGGGGAGGGGCAGGGTGGGGGGTAGTAATGTATGGATTACGGAGTTTAACAGGTAAGTAAACATATAAATAAATAAAACTAATTTTGTTGCGCGCACTGCATCAAATTTGGTGATGCAGTGCACGCAACAAAATTCGTTTTATTTATTTATATGTTTACTTACCTGTTAAACTCCGTAATCCATACATTACTACCCCCCACCCTGCCCCTCCCCCTCCCCATGTCACCGCCCTGCAGGAACTCCTACTGCCGACCGCAGCTGCAAATGTGTGGGTACGGTTGCAGTCTATAGGAATGTAAATGTATATGTTTAAACTACGTCCTAAATTATATAGCAATGCCCGTTTCAAGGACCTCCACTTATTTTTCTCGCACTTAAACCCATGGCGACCCGGATTACCCATGTTTGCACTGGTCCCATGTGTCTGAGATGCAGCGGGCTCTTAAAGGAGGACAGGGCAGGAGGAGGGTGTGCACGGACTCCGGGGGCCGGAGGCTCTGTGCACGGAAGGGATAAATATTTACTCTGCGGCTCACTCACTCACTTCACAGCGCGACATGTTCTCCTGAGCAACCAGGTGAGAGAGGGCCACATGGGAGCGGATGTTTACAGCCTCCGACCCAGAATAGACCAGCCCCCCTGAACCCTCCCCAAACACCCATAAAAATACACACGGTGGGGGGGCAGGATAGGCATGTCTGAACCCCAAAGGGTGGAGTCTTCAATGGGTCTGCCTGCTGCTCAGGAGGTTTAGTGCCGTCGACATATAATCAGAAAAACGCCCAACACAAAAGCACGTTGTATTTATATTCCCCAAGGCAGCTGCAACACACGCACGTACTTCCACTTATGCGGTCTCTAAGGCCGCTGCCACACATGCACATGCACGCACGTACGTACATGCCCTTTATACCTTTGTTTACTCTCTGCCCTCGTCTCCCGTTCTGTTTTTAGGTCTCGCCTCTCAATGCGCATGCGCATTGAGCGAGACTATAGGGGCTTAAATAAGGTTTACCTAGACTGGCGATTGACTGGCGATTTGATGCTGTGCCCGTGCGCTTTTAGGTCAATGCGCAAGCGCATTGACCTAAAATGCGCGTGCACATCATCAAATCGCCATCTGTTCCCCAGCAGCACTCCTCCCACACCTTTGAAGTGAAGCTTAGCTTCACTTCAAAGGCCCCTGCTGCTCTCCCCGCTCCGCCCCCTGCTGCGGCCGTGTCGCATTTCTCCTCCCCCCTCCCCACAGCAATGCCCTCTGTCTTGTTTACCAAATGGTCATTCCCACAGCCTTTTGCTTGTTTTTAAAAGTTTGCGAGCCGTCTATTTTTTTTCATCTTGTGTGCAAACGTCTTATCTTTTGCCTTTGGAAAGTATCATGTAAAATAATTATTTTCACAATGTTTTCATAGTCCATTTCAAGACCCTCAAATTTAATTAGCTGCTTAGATAGCCGTTCAAGTTCGCTCTTTTTAAAAAGCGCGCATGAAAACTTGTTTACTTACTTTCTGAATCTGCTACTGAGACAGTTCCGTACGATTGCCGCATGGCTTGCTTTTTGAAGGTACTAACGCCCTGTGCCAAGGGTGCATGCATGTGGGTTGGGTGTAGCAGTAAGTGCAAAGGCATTTTTTTCTTGACATTGATATCGGGGATACTTTAAATATGGCGAGGCTGGGTGTGGTAGTTCCCTACACTGCTCTTGCTGACTGCAGTGATATCTTAGCACTTTTAAGCAGCAAGGGTATGCTGCAGTCAAAGTAATACGAAATGACGTCAACTTTGGGGAATGGCTTAAAATATAATTTTAACTCGTAGTTTCTGTGCCTTGTTCCCTGTTGTTCTCATCTTCATCTCCCCCATGGTTACTCCTTTCCCAGGTCTATCTCCATTGCTCTGCCTTCCACCTCTCATGCCTCTCTCCCAAACTCATCTTCTCCCTTTCTATACTCAACTCTCTCCCTTTCTATAATCTCAGACTGCCTCTCCTGCTTCTCTCTCTTGCTTCGCTCTTGGGCTCCCTGTCCGTACTTCTCGCCCCTGATACACTCTGTCTCCCTCTCCATGCTTCTGTCCCCTGCTGCACTCTCAGGCTCCCTGTCCGTGCATCTCACCCTTGCTTCACTCTTGGGCTCCCTCTCCGTGCTTCTCTTCCTTGCTGCACTCTCTGCTCCCTCTCTGTGCTTCTCTCCCCTGCTGCACTCTCGTGCTCTCTAGAGATGTGGCCTAACGACCAGAACTAATGACATAAAACAACCTAGGCAATCATAATTTGCGTAGTTTACAATAAAATGTTGAGCGAAAAAGAACCTACCAATCAATTAAATTTCTAATATTTATTCACATATATATATATATAAAAAACAACACATCAATTACAGACATATAAAAATTATATGTGAGTAAATCAATTAGTCACAATACTTATAAAACAAAGAAATACAACACAACAATTTTCGAAGTTTGAGCTATTGAAATTACAAATAACAGTGCCTTTTATTTTTGTTTTCGTTTTAAAAACATAATTAAAAGACATTGTCATTTACAATGCAATAGCTTAAACTTACGTAATTGCGAGACCTATTGCATTGCAAATGCTTGTTTTTTCTTCTTTCAACTATCCATGAGAATGAATGTGTATTCTAGGTATCTCCCTCATGTGCTGCTTCTCTCCAAACCCCTGCACTCTCTCCGTGCGCTCCAGCTGCTCTTGCTTTCTTTGCTCCCTGACCCCCCCACACTCATGTTGCTGTATGGCTCATTTGTTTCTCTCTCTCACACTCGCCTGCTTCTCCCCCCATATCTCTCTGTGTTGCTCTCTCCCACATGTACAGCTTTACCCCAATCCAAGCAGGCTTTATTTTTTTTTTATAGCCACATTCATCCAATGAACTGCTCCTCCATTGCTCTCCGAACCCTTGTGTGCAAATCAGTTTTTCTTTTTTTGTTGCGATTTTTTGGGAAGGCCCAGCAGCTGTGATTTGCTGCTCGGTGCTCCTCAACATTAAAAGCACTTTTGCACACTTAACACTTCTTTTTTTTACCAGTTTAAATGGAGTCCATCATCTTAGATCAGACAGTTTAAAAAAAGGAAAATAGTGTCTTTGTCATTCTATAGGTGCACACATTCATGGTAACGCACGGGACGCCTCCAGAATTGCATAACTGGCAGGAGTGACTTCAAGCCCAGAAGGTGAGACCTGTTCCTCTCATTATCTCATCTCCTGTCCTGATACGTGCAATTCATAAATAATCTGGACCTGCGAGTACATGAGTAAGTCCTTTGTCCTTGTGGCAGGTCCTATAAAAGAGAAACAACCAAGATTCTTTGTACAAGGAAGAAGGCTGGAGGTGGTGGATACTTTTCCTACCTAGGGGTTTTATTTGATAGCAAAAATATATGGCACATGTAGGTTTTTTTTATGGAAAAGAGATTTGGGGCCGTTTTCAGTTTCAGAAAAAAGCGTGGGTCCAATCCAATAGACACAATAAAGAAGATTTATAAGGCTAAAACATATCTGTTGCTACCTATGTGGCAGTCATATGGGGCACGATTGACATATCCCTTTACAGCAAATAAAGGACAGCTTCCTGAAGAGGTTGGAGGGTGGCACACAATCATGCACCACTTATAACTGCCATTCTGAGTTAGACATGCCGTATATCTCGGATAAGGTTTATCTTACACCAATATTATTATGGCACTCAGCTTGTAGAAAGGAATCTCTCAATCCAACTAAATATATTGTGAAGGATTGCTTAAGGTTGGATGGTATGAGTATGATAAAATGCTCCAGTATATTAAGTCCAACCTTCAGTCAATCAGCCTATATACATTTTTTGAGGATCCCAAATCATGTTTAACCATCTCAAGGAAGGAACTGAAGGCCTAATTATTAGATAAACTGGGAAGAGACAGATGGATGCATAACTGTAATAAGCAAACAGTCAAACAATATAATTTTAGGCCCTAAGATAGATAAAACTGTGAGCTTTTATTTATCCTTTGTTATGAACCGCCAACATAGATATGTATTACTGAGGTTTCGATTGAAATATATCTCTCGTAAAGTAGGTTATCCATCTAACATAAATTAGACCAATACGCTCCCTGTCTGTCCGTGTGATGCACGATCTCCCCACTGCAACCTTCATTTTATATTTTTCTGTAAATTGTGTATTGAGGAAAGAAATAGGTATATTCTACCACTTGTGTGGAGACTTAATTTTAGCATAAACAAAGAGAGAGCGAGGGAAAAAATGGGGGGTATGTACTCTTCCCAAGAAAATAATACAAAATAACAATAGAGACGTACCCTGAGTGAGAATCCAAATTCACTGCATCAAAGGACAATGGAATAAGGGCAACCCATTCGGTTTTTTTAAAAACCCTCACCCACCAACCTAATTGGTGGCATGCTTAATCATCGAGTTCCTACCTAGAGTGCTGAGTCCATCCCAGATGTGCTTCAATGCCTGATTACAGCGGAGCGGGTTTTTTTTGTGATAGACGTGAATTCAGTGTGATGGTTTAAAATTGTCTCTAGGATTCTCCTTCAGGCTTGAAGTATTTTATTGTTGAGGTCCTGGGACAAGATTAAAAAGAAAACAAAGAGGCGGATATTTTTAGGACTGAATTGGTCTAAATTATTCTTGTGATGGTCTATATGTTCCAGCCATTGCACCGTAAGTTGATAGGCTTTCTTCAGGACCAGGAAGTGGTTTGAGGTCAAAAAAGCCCTTGTGAGATATCAGTACACACACATAGGTATACTGTGAATGTGGGGATGATCTTGTACTTACAGTTTTCACCAAAGCCCTACATATCAGTGTAACTAGGTTGGTGGGTGAGGGTCCTCCCCCGGTAAGTACATTGCTGGCACGGCGGGCCACATCTCCAGCAACATAATCATATTGTTTCACCACCCATTTGAAAAATGCATAGGTCTCTCTCATTGATGGCCAGCACCGAGATACACTTTTAGACACACCTCCCGCCAGAAGTTCTATGGAGGGCGCCCACATATTAGGATTTAGGCATTTGTTATGGTCATTTTTATTGGGCATTATTTACTGTTCTGGGGGCGTGGCCAATGGGCAGGACAATCGGCCGGCAGCAATTCATACCCGGACAACGTCGGGATGGGCTGCTAGTAAGGAAATAAAGGGGTACAGGGGTCTAATTGTGCATGTGAACATCTATTTATGAACTCCTCCCTTTTTTCTTC
Organism: Lissotriton helveticus; assembly: GCF_964261635.1. Taxonomy (NCBI): domain Eukaryota; kingdom Metazoa; phylum Chordata; class Amphibia; order Caudata; family Salamandridae; genus Lissotriton; species Lissotriton helveticus. Next base: position 1,347,457,687 of record NC_136059.1, read on the forward strand.
TTAGAGTCGATGTATTTTACTATTTTTAAACTTTTTTTATTATGAAATTGTCAGGATCCCGATGACGAATATCGGACGGAGCTCCCATATTTCCCCAACGAGACTTTTACCGGCGTACTCTCGTCCCGTCCAGAGGCTGGCCTGGAGCCTTTTAAGAGAATCCTTCCTGACGATCTCCAAGGGGCGGGTTGGTGACATATCCCACAGCTGTCCTATCGGATGAGACGCATGGCGCCACAAAAGGAGAGGCCCATCTGATGGAAGCGGAAGCAAGTTCCCAAGCCGGAGAAGACCCAGAGACACGGAAGCCAAGGGAAACAGACGAACTGGAGAGAGAGCTGACCGAAGACGCGCCCCCCGAGGTGACATCAAGCCAGAAGGCCAACGAGACCTCTCCTCGCCCCGCCACTCTCCCAGAGGAGGGTGGCTCCACAAGGTACGGGTGAAATTCCAGGGGTTTTCAGGGCACAGGCAGGGGAGGAATCCGTTTAGAGGGAGGACACGCTAGGAGTCACTCGGTGCAGGGTTTTAGGTGATCCTTCCCTCACTTACTTTTCCTACTGCCAGTAAAGGCATTCCCCTTTCGGTTGAACTGACCCGGTGTTATTTCTGTTTGTTTCCCCTTTCAGTTGCGAGTCTTGGGACAGCGGCAGAACTAAGACGACAGCAATCTTCACTCCCATTCAGACGGTGCTCTTGGTGAAGACGGGAAAAGTCCAACCCGGAGCAACTGTGTTACCGTGGACTTTAATTATTTTCTTGTGTAACAATAAAATTCCCTACCTAGCACCTATCCTTATGGATCATTACCTCATTGTGCGCAGAGGAAGCGCGGACACGAAGCCTTCAGGCAACAGAATTTTATACAATTATGTGCGTTTAATTGATAATGATTTTTTATGGATGATGATTACATGTATAGAATACCTTTAATGCCATCGATGTTTCGGCGAAATAAAGGTTTTTTTTTATTGATTGATTGAGGCCTATTGTCTTTGTGCACGCTCATTTTGTGATAGATGGCCAGCATTAATGTAGGAAAGTAGTTTGTTAACACTGGTGGAATCAAAGTAAACCGGGCTAACTAAATGGAGCAAATCAAAAAGGCCAAGGGTTGGACCACCAAAACATTTTTGTTTTGGAGGGTATTTGACTGTCACCGAGATTTGATTGGGCAAAAGTATTTGAACTTGGTTTCTTTTGAGTGAAAGACCATGAGCAACAATTACCAAAACATTACATGCTGTGATTTAAAGCTAAAACGAAGCATTATCCAATTTCCTGGCAACAAACTCAAATGCCGCACATACAAATCTGTTTATGTGAGCTCACCAATACCACCTACAAATTAAAATACCACTGGTGCAAATCTGTTTAAGAGAGCCGACCAATACCGCTGACAAGTTAAAATCCGACCGACATACAGGGCTGAACTGGGCGTACCGGGCACTAGGCGTTCTCCCGGTGGGCCAGAAAGGTGGAGGGCGTTTTTTAATGGTCGGGGGAGTTTTGTTACTGGGGTTGGTTTTGCAATAGTTCTGCAATATCAACCCCCTGTAGCAAAAGCAGCAGCAGTGCTTCTCACTAGCACATCCCCCAAACCCCGGGTATAGTCCAACTGAATTGCCAGGGCTGCATAGCTGCCAAGGTTTGAAATCGCTATGTGTGACATTTTCATAATTTCAGTGTCATTATGAGTGACATTTCAACGACTATGAGTGACACTTTATCACAAGCAAAATTAAGCAATGAAGACCAGGGAAACAAATAAATATTGAACATTACACCCCTGTGAGCAACAAGAAACACTAATAAGATCTTAGAGCTTCAGCAAAGCACCAGAAATCGAAGGGCAGGAGAGGCTCAAACACAGCCTAGGGGTCATAGCCCAACCGCAGCAAGGTGTAAGTTATTTAAAAAAAGACACACACTGAGTAACTGATTTGTAAAATGAAATAGAAAGTTGCACAGTTTACTAGTCTTTCAGGCAATGAACATATTATTTGTGGCAACAAAAAATGTATGTTTACTTAGTTAAATTGGGATAAATACACTACCTACGCTCACTCTCTCAGGCACTTGTCATGCAGCCTGTGGCCTCCTTCTCACAGCAGCTGCTGAGGCCGGGCTACGGCCCAGGGTCAGGTTACATTCAAGCTTCCTCCCGCTTTAATGTGCATCTACACCGATGCGACCATTATTTGCTGCACTAACTTCTTACTGACTGTATACCAATAGCCTGCCTCCATGCCGAGTCACTCAACTGGCGCTGGTGAGCCTGGGATCGAGTGCGGGCGGGATCTCATAATTCCGCATTACAATTGATCGTCAATTTATATTACCGGAGCCGGCGGTGCGCAGCTGCTGGCAGGCTGTGCCTTGTCCTGGCGGCCAGCACTGCGTGTCACCTGCACTAGACTGCTCTGCTTCTTACAACGAGTTCGGAGGAGCTGTATGGGTACCGCACTCAGTGATTTCTTGGGCAGAAATTTAAAGCGCAGCCGAAACTTATTTTGCCCACTTGCACTGCAGATGGAGGCATGATTCAGAGACCCACACAGCCTCGCTGTCTGTGGGGGTTGGGTCGGTCTGATCATTCATTTTTTTCTGAAAAACCTACTGGTGCCAGCAATGCTGGCTGCCATTGCCACTACTTCAGCCTCCCACAACGGGGTGCAGGCAGCCGCCCGCTGCAATCGATTCATGCGACCCCCTGCGGCCGCGGCGGGCGGCCATGGCATGAGAGAGACCGAGTCTTGTGCGCAGCCTGCACTCTCTCAGATTCCCCGCCGCTTCTGCACTTCCTAGTTCCTCTGGACATGAGGGCACTGTACCACCGGCACATCCGGATTTAATCCCGGACCCCTGGTGCCACGGTCGGTGATTGATAGCTGCAGTATCGACTGAGAGGGCAGCCCGCCCCCCCTGCAGTGTGTGATGATGAGTTCTGACAGTAGCCGCGTGCCGCACCGGCGCCGCACCATTTGCCGGCAGAGAGATACATTGTAGCGCTCTCAGCCACTACACAGAGCTGAGAGCTGCAGTCTTGTTAACTGTTTAGGAACTCTGCTGAACAGCACCTCTCTCGGACCAGCAGAGAGAGGCCGGGCACAGGTGCCGCTGGCGTGCCTGGCACAGGAGGCAAAATGCGTGACAATGCATTTCAGTGCGGTGATGCGGATCACCGCACTGAAATGCGTGAGCGTCACACCTGTTGCGTGACGCTTGGCAGGACTGGGGCTGGTTTGGGTTCCCAGTCCGGCCCTGCTGACATAAAACCCTATATGTCATCCTTCACTTTGAAGACTGACTCGTCATTAATCCTGTGATATGCCTGTGAAACAAAGACCGACTGCTTCTAATCTGACACCATGTGTGAACCTGAAACCATTACGTCATACTTCTGCAAAAAACCTGCAAGCTTAGACTAAAGGATCTTCATAGTACCAAGTGGGACTTAAAAAAACATATATACATTTGTTCCAGCTAATAGACAGACGTGTGTCTTGTTTTACAGATAACAAATTCTTATTGTCCAGAACAATAGCTTAATTAGAGCCTGTAGTTGCAGGTGGGGCCCACAACTCATTTTTGGGGACTACCACGTCTTATTCCTCCACAGACTTTGGTCCAAAGCAAGAGAAAGAAAAACACAAAAGAGAGTGGGAAAGTAGGAGGAAGAGGACGAAAGGAAAAACAGTGACTAAGAGAGAAACAAAGGATGAAAAGAAACTGAAAAGTGAGATAAAGAAACAGGGGCATCAGGTTTCCAGCTAAGTTTTCAGCTCCAGCACGCATTCTTTTAGAAAGTATACATTAAAAGAAAACAGTGAAGCAAATGATTGGACCATACAACATAATATGGAGAGGGCATGCTACATTTTCAAAACTCATGGGCTCTTTCCTTTTTGTTCTTGTGAAAATAAAGAACACGCCAAACCTTATGTTACAATTTAAGTTATGAATAACAAGCAGAAAACAAAGACTTAAAGCCAGGTGAAACTTGAGTCGTCAGAACCCTATAAAGTGCTGCTTGCTCCACGCGTGCAGCCTTTGAAGGTGGCGCATGCCAGGACACCACACTGTTCCATAAGGGACTCACTTCAAAGGCTGGCACGGGCCTGTCAAAGGCTTCCTGTCTAACCATATAATTTGTGAGCTAAAAGTTGCAAGTTGATAAAAGTAAATCACTCTTTTCGACAGGACAGTAGCCACTTAAGCCAGTGGCGTTGCCAGTGCGTCATGGGCTCTAATGCGATGACTACCCTTGAGCCCTGGCTGCTGATCAAATTGTGAAATACATCAACAATAGGATTCAGAGGTTCCCTCAGGTCTCGGTGTCCTGGTGCCACTGCACCTGCTGCACCAATGGAAGCTACTTCCCTGAGTCAAGCTCTTGCGGTTCAATAATGGGTGTACAGACATGTCTGAGAACTCGCAGGGGTTAGTTCCAGGAAAAAGGTATTCCCGGGAAAACTCAGAGTACAGTCATGAGGAGACAGCGATGCCTAGAAACTCGTAGGGTTCTGTCCTGGAGAGGCCGGTCGGCCTGGGGTCTCCTGTGAATCAGTATATGTGACTCCCAGAGAGACAAGTGGGCATGGGAGCTTCTGTGTACCAGCATATATGAGTCCTAGAGAGACAGGCAGGCCTGGGAGCTCTGAAAAAGTCAGTTTTGAGGAGACCTGGATGACTGGGATCCCTCAGGGTGCAGTCAATCTCACCTGGAAACTGGGTCCTGAGGAGACAGGCCGGTCCCAGAACTGTTGGGGTTCAGTCATCAGAAGATGGTCATCCATAAAAAATCTGAAGGTGAGCCCGTAAGATAGATTCATGACTGGGTATCAAGATGTGATTGTTGACTGAGGAAACCGTTATACCTGGAAATGTTCGCGTATGGGCCCATTCATCCATTATGGAAGTTATGCACTCCAGACAGAATCTCAGAGACAGAGGGAATTTTCTCAACACAGGGAATTTTCTCAAAGCCAACCATGTTTCACTCAATCTACCACAAAGAAACTGGAATACATGTATGGAATGGTTTCCTTGACAGCAGAAGACCAACCCAAATTACCAAAAATAACCAATAACTGCTAGATTAGCCTCTTAACTTTGGATTTCAGATTCACATATTACTTGTTGCAAAGTGCTTCACGCCTCATCAGGGTAATAAGCGCTATATAAACGCAATTACAATAGATTACAATGGAAACACGCCATATCTCCGTGGAACGTGACCAAGGTCTATAAACATGAAATAAAAGATACCATATAGCATGTACGTGCTCACCTTGGGCAGAAAGAATCAGCTGCACAGAAGGCTCTCTCCCAGCCCTGCACAGAAGGCTCACTACCAGTCCTCCACTGAAGGCTCACTATAAGTCCTCCACTGAAGGCTCACTACCAGTCCTCCACTGAAGGCTCACTCCCAGTCCTCCACTGAAGGCTTACTCCCAGTCCTCCACTGAAGGCTTACTCCCAGTCCTCCACTAAAGGCTCACTTCCAGTACTGCACTGAAGTCTCACTCCCAGTCCTCCACTGAAGGCTCACTCCCAGTCCTCCACTGAAGGGTCACTCCAAGCGCTCCACTGAAGGGTCACTCCAAGCGCTCCACTGAAGGCTCACTTCCAGTACTGCACTGAAGTCTCACTCCCAGTCCTCCACTGAAGGCTCACTCCCAGTCCTCCACTGAAGGGTCACTCCAAGCGCTCCACTGAAGGGTCACTCCAAGCGCTCCACTGAAGGGTCACTCCAAGCCCTGCCCCGAAGTCTCACTCCCAGCCCTGCATCTGTTGCTCCTCTCAAATCATTCACAGCACTTCCCTCACGATTCCATCACCCAGAAAAATCACAGCACAGCTGCCACAGAAATGCACCTCGTGGAAAGAGCTTCAGGTGCTGCGCGCTGCAGACCAAGGTCACAAACGGCTGAAGAGAGAGGGCGCGAGCAGGCCGCCTACCCTGCAGGCATGCTCCTCTGAGGCGCCGTGGAGCTCTGCACCTCACAGCACGGGCAGCGCGCGGGCGCCGGGGAGGGCAAGATGTGGTGGCCGTGATGACGCGGTGTCCGCGCGGGTCTCTCCTCAGCTGCGCGCGGACCCAGCACGCGTCTCCAGCGGCGCCGTCCTCGCGCACCGAGAGCCCAGGCTTGCATTAGCGACAAACGCGTCCAGCGCTCGCCTTTCCCAAGGGCGCAGGGGATGAGAGAGAGCCTCTCGGATGCAACAATTTATGACCGGCGCATTAGTGGAGCCTTATTAAGGCACGCCATCGGGAACTCGGCGCGGGAAAAGTTTCCATGCGGTGTCACCGAGCCCCTGAGTCAGAGGGAAGCGTCTATCATGCAAATTGCGGACCTTAATTACATCCAGCCATTTTATTCTCACCAAATGTCCTGTCTCGATTAGCGGTATTATATTTCCGGCGCTGGCAATTCTTGTGACGGGAGATTACATATGTTTTTTTATGAGGCACTTTTGAGCAAAAGAACGGCTGCGAAGAAGAGCTTTACGGGCTCTACAGAGGAGCCGGGATTCGTCAGAAGCTAAAAATAGGGCTGCTCTGTAAATCAAGGCATTTGACTCCGTGGCCTTAATAGCTAGTGCATTACTTCCCTGGGCAAGCCGAATTAATCATTGCCGAGACCGACTCCAGTGCCCTGCGCGTTAGTCAGCAGTTGAGGAAATTGTTCATCCACCTTGTGAATGATGACATGAATTAACATCACATCCTTGTAAGTGCAGCTGTGTCTCCCCCTTACAATCTAAATACATTTCATGTTACACTTTATACAGCTATGTGGATGTTTTATGCCGTGGCATTTTTCATGTGCATTTATTTATTATTTTCTATAGATTTTAAACCAAAAAGAAGTGTGCAAGGAGTTGCAGTAAGATATAACAATCACATTGAAGATGTGAATATTAGGAGAGCCGTTTTCCCTGTGTAAAGTTATACCACTGTAAACTGAAAGCGAGTAAATAATATTTTTCTGATTTCAATTAGTATTACTTTGATAAACCGGCGGGAAACCTTTGTGCTGCAGTTATACATATGTGAACGTGGATTTATTAGTACAGTTGATCTAAACAGCATGTTTTTTCCCTGCCATGACTTAAATTGTGTATATGCAGATGTGCAAAGAGTAGTGTGCAATTTTATGGCAAGACCGGAGGCTCCTATTATGCTTTCTTATCTTGCATTTTATTCAATAGCAGCCAAGATAAGTGTAAAAACTACAGTTCCCAGAGGGCCAGGCAACAACTGGGCCATGGGAACGAGAAAACACGAGATAACAGTAACCAATCAGAAGGCACATAATAGATAAGAGCCCACACTGACTGCGCAGCTTCCTCTTTTCTTGCTGCTCGCAGTCAGATAAGTGTTCTCTTATCTATGCTCGCTATGTTTGATGTATATTTATGCATGTTTATGGTTAATGCTTAATATTACTTGCTGGTTTATGCTCTGGTATTCACGCGCTATTGCGCCGCTTTGACTGGCGCTTTGTGCGCTTCCTTACATTTCAGTTGTTCCGCTAGCTTCACGCTTGTTTCCCTCCCCCTTCCCCGCCCCGGCAGTGGTTTCGCCCGCTCCGCGGTCTTCGCGCTTGTTCGCGAACATTCTTACTGCTTTGGAGCTCGCCTGCCTCACCGGCGCAGGAGCCTGTTTTCCGACTTCCCTCTCACAACGTTTGCTCCGCTTTCCGTTTCCCGGCCAATTTCACTCATATTCTCGGAGCCGGCTGCCTGCCTGCCTTCAGCCCGGTCTCCTCGCTGCTTCAGAGTCGGCCCGCCCCTGCTCATTCCCCTGTTCACGCCCCCTGTATTTTTCACGTTCACATTAACCCTTCCCTACCCGGCTCTGGCTGCAATGGAAATTGAAAGCTCTTCTGAGGAAAATTCCTCTTCTATGGATAATGGGTCTCTCAAGCAGGACCTACACAGATTTATCAATAATTCTGTTGAACAGGCAATGGAAGTGTCTATGAAAAGACTGTCAAAAAATATGGAGAATTCCATGGTCAGCATGTTGTCCAAGGTTTTGGCCCATTCTGCGGGGGATAGCAGAAAACGCAAGGTGGAACACTCTGCTTCTGTGCAAAAATCTAAAAAGTCAGCTATGGTTAGCGAGTCTCACTCGCTTATGGACGAGGACGCAGTGCCTCCCAGGCCTCCTGCTAAGGAGGGGTTTGTCGGTTCCGAGGGCAAAAAGAAACAAAAATCCAAGCACACAGAGTCTCCTACGAAAAAATTAATGATTTCCACCATCTTGGACACAGATGATTATATGCCTGATGCTGACGACCTATTTGATATCTTTGACGTCACTGACCCTCCTCCCCCCAAACTTCCCAAAAATGATTCCTTTAACTTTGAGCCAGTGTTTGACTCGGAGGGTCTCCCTATGTTTGACCCGTCCTCCATTCGTCATCCAAACTCGACTGAATGGCTACCCTCTCACCATGTTGGTGAATACATTTCTGCCCGCCTTCGTCTCCCTCTTGAGGCGACTGTGCGTTCCAGGTTGAAGTCTGAGTGTCCCAAACCCGCCCTCCCTGATAAAATCACCCTCGTCCCTTCCATCGACCAACCTCTCCTAACATTCTTTTCTAAATTTGGCAAGGACCCTCGACGTGGGGTTGACAAGGCATGGTCCACGTGTCAAGACAAATTATTGGACATTGTGGGTCCCTTAGCCCGTATCTTCGACATGGCAGAGTCTGCCCGTCTTGAAGGTTCTGATCTTTCAGCCGAGGACATTTCCATGTGTGTCCAACGTGCCTTTTGCCTTCTGGGCAATGCCAACGCAGCCATTACCCACGAAAGACGTAAGGGCCTTTTGATCAAATTGGATCCCAAGCTGGCCAACCTTGCTCCTATGGACCCCGGCTCAAAGGCGAATGGTCTTCTCTTTGGAGAGAATTTGGTGCGCGACATCAGCCGATTTGTCTCTACCTTCGCTTCTCTTGACAAGGCTCAGCAATCTATCAAAAAGACTTTCGCCCCTCGGGTTTTTGGCCGGGCCGGACGAGGCAGGGGTCGCTCTTCCGGCCGTCCCAACAATCAAGGCTCCAAGAGTTCTTTCGACAACACCCAAGAATACAAGCCGCGATTTTACCCACAGCGAGGCCGTGGTTTCCGCGGCCGAGGGCGTCAAGGTTATCGCAACTCCAACTCCAATCAACCAGGTAAGCCTGTCTTCTTTCCCTCCTGTAGGGGGTCAATTGAAACTGTTTCTACCAAAATGGCATTCCATAAGTGCAGACCCGTGGGTCCTCACCACGGTTCAAGGCTATCTTATAGAGTTTTACTCTCCTCCTGTCCAGACCTTTTCCCCTCCTCCTCCCGTGTTCTCTCTGCACATGGCAAATCTCATTTCAAACGAGATAAAATCCCTCTTACAAAAACAAGCCATTCAAATTTTTCCTTACGACTCTACAGGCTTTTTAAGCTCCATTTTTCTGGTTCAAAAGAAGAACAAGAAGTTACGCACTGTCATAAACCTGAAATGGTTCAACCACTTTGTGGTGTATCGTCATTTCAAAATGGAGACGATCCTTCATCTGAGGGACACCCTTCGGCCACACGATTGGATGGTTCGCTTGGATCTCCAAGACGCCTATCTCACAGTTCCTATCCACCAGTCTCACTGGAAGTTTCTCCAATTCCAGTGGTCAGGAATGACCTACTGTTTCACCTCTCTCCCTTTTGGTCTCTCTTCGGCACCATGGTGCTTCACGAAACTGCTGAAGCCAGTGGTCGCCTTTCTTCGCTCTCTTGGTATCCGTCTCATCATCTATTTAGACGATATTCTACTCCTGAATTCAGACAAACAGGGTCTCCTCACAGATCTTCAGACCACTCAGTGTCTTCTTCTGGACTTAGGTTTTCTGGTAAACCTCGAGAAATCTTCTCTGGTCCCTTCTCAGAACATGGAATTTCTGGGCTTCCTAGTGGATTCGGTGGCGGCGTCGTTACGCCTTCCCCTTTCCAAGATTTCCAGAATCAAAGCGGAAATCGCCTCGGTGCTACATCTTTCTGTCATCTCCCTCAGATCTCTGGCCAGGATTGTCGGTCTTCTTTCTTCTTCTATTCAGGCAATATTTCCGGGCCCCATGCACTACCGGGCCCTTCAACGCTTGAAGATCAGGCACCTTCGCCAAGGTCTGGCTTACTCAGACGTCATCGCTCTAGACCAAGAGTCCCGCACAGAATTGCAATGGTGGATAGACCATTTAGATGCGTGGAACGGGCGCACTATCTTCGCCACATCCCCAGATCTTGTGTTAGAATCCGATGCCAGTCTATCGGGTTGGGGCGCCCGATGTGGTCCAATCTCGACTGGAGGAGCATGGTCAAGAGAGGAGTCCAGACTGCACATAAATTGTTTAGAGATGCTTGCTGGCTCCTTTGCGATCAAAAGTCTTTCCAAAGACAGGATCCGCTGTTCCATACTCTTACGCATGGACAATGTTTCTGCGGTTCGCTACATAAATCATCTCGGCGGCACAAAGTCCAAACCCCTAGCAGACTTAGCGAAAAGTCTGTGGGAATATTGTCTGGCCCATCATCTCTCCTTGACAGCGGAGTATCTTCCGGGCAACCTCAATTCAGTAGCAGACTGGCACTCGAGGTTCCTGCGCGACTCCAGCGACTGGAGGCTTTGTCCCTCCGTCTTCCTTTCTCTTTCACATTTATGGGGTCCCTTTTCTATCGATCTCTTTGCTTCTCGCCTCAATTCCCAATTGCCCCAGTTTTACAGCTGGAGACCAGACCCCTTGGCTCTTGCCACGGATGCTTTCCTCCAAGATTGGTCTCGTCAACTCAATTATGCCTTTCCTCCTTTCCTTATGATCAACAGAGTGCTGGCGCAAATTCGTCGCCAGGAATCCTCGCTGGTACTGGTAGTTCCTTTCTGGCAAGCTCAAATCTGGTTCCCCGTTCTTCTAGACATGGCGATGGATTTTCCTGTACTTCTGCCATCCTTCGACGATCTTCTTCTCAACCCTCTAGGCGAGCGTCACAGCTTGATCCTGGACCACTCCCTCACTCTGTCGGCCTGGAAAGTTTCCGGCCTCCCCCTTCTAACATCCTCATTTCACAAGAGGCTGCTCACTTTATCAGCCAGGCCTGGGCCCTGGGCACTTCCAAAGCCTACAAATCCGCCTGGTCTCTTTGGGCAAGCTGGTGTCTGGAAAGGTCTCTCGATCCCTTTTCAACCTCTCTAAGTTCTGTTATCAACTTCTTAGCTTCTCAGGCCAGCGCTGGGAAGGCCTATCGGACTATCAACCTTTATCGCTCTGCTATCTCCCTCCATCTTGCCCACATTGATGATAAGCCCGTTGGGGCTCATCCTCTGATTTGTCGTCTCCTCAAGGGTGTTCGATGCTCTAAACCACCGTTGGCTAAGTATACCTTTTTGTGGGATGTTTCTGTTGTACTTAAATTGTTCTTGAATTGGCCCTCTAATTCTGCTTCGTCTCTCAAAATGTTGTCAGCCAAACTTACTATGTTGCTTTGCTTGGTGTCTATCAAAAGGGTTTCTGATGTTAGAGCCTTGGATGTTTCTTCTCGCCATTTTTCCCCTACAGGTGTGCTGTTCCAGATACGCAGACGCACGAAGACTAACTTAGACTCTGTTTTTTATCCCTATTTTCCTGATCAACCCCAGCTTTGTGTGGGACAGTGTTTGAAAATGTATGAACAAAAGACCGCTGATCTCAGAACGCCCTCTTGTTCTCAACTCCTCATTTCCTTTCGTAAACCTCACCTTCCTGTTTCCTCCCCTACCCTTGCCAGGTGGGTTCGCTGGGTTATGTCCCTTGCTGGTATTGATGTCTCTGTTTTCGGAGCACATTCGGCTCGGGGAGCCATGGCTTCTAAGGCCTTTTGGGCTGGCTCCCGCTTAGAGGACATACTGAGATCAGCAGATTGGTCCAATGACAGTATTTTCCGCATGTTTTATTGTAAGCCTATTCATTCTGTTGCTTCTGATGTTGTTAATTTGCTTTGAACAAGCATAATAGGAGCCTCCGGTCTTGCCATAAAATGTAGATTTTCCTAGTTATTATGACGGAAAGTCTTAATTTTATTAAAGACACGGAGGCGAGTATTATCCCGCCGCTACACTACTAACATGTGTTCTCCCTCCCTACAGCGAATCCGGCCTTGCCACCTGCCTCATAAAAGATCTACTCTCCAGCGGTTCCGTTCCTCTCCTGCTTGGATGTCTCCTCTGGTTCTTCCAACTCCTTCGGATCCTTTCCTTGGACATTGGCTATGGATTCCACTGATTAAGGACTTCTGCTCCTGGACTTTGGCGTTCTTTCTGGTTATGGCTATATTTCCTTTATTCTCTATTGTTATCTGACTGTCTCTCAGCGAAAAGAGGAAGCTGCGCAGTCAGTGTGGGCTCTTATCTATTATGTGCCTTCTGATTGGTTACTGTTATCTCGTGTTTTCTCGTTCCCATGGCCCAGTTGTTGCCTGGCCCTCTGGGAACTGTAGTTTTTACACTTATCTTGGCTGCTATTGAATAAAATGCAAGATAAGAAAGCATAATACTCGCCTCCGTGTCTTTAATAAAATTAAGACTTTCCGTCATAATAACTAGGAAAATCTACATTTATTACTATTGCTGAGTGGTCGTAAGGGCCATGAGAAGTGAAGCCTGGAGAGAATCATACCTTCCCTCTCTTCCCTCAACCATGGTAATAAATGCATACAGCGGCGTTGCTAGATATTTTGCCGCCCGTGATAGCCCCAGCGTTTGCCACCCCGTGGCGAGGCAATGTAAAACTGGGGTGCTGGCGATTTCTGCGTTCGCCGCCCTGTGATGGTCGCAAGTAATAGCGGGGTGGACGCCGCAGGCCACATAACTTGTGCCGCCCCTTCCTTGCTACGCTACTGAATGTATACTAAATGAGTGAATCTGGTTAGCACTTCACTCATTCAAAATAACATATTTTACATTTATTTCTACTATCTATTTTTGTATGTTTTTTTTATTATTTAGTTTATTTATTTTTTAACAGAGTTTTATATAGCGCGAACTTGACCCGGTATCAGGTATCAGAGCGCTTTACAAAGCACCAGTTGTGTTACATGAGGACACATTCATTTTTTTGTTAGGCACGGGGAGATTACGTGATTTGCCCAGAATCACAGGATGTTCAGCGTTATCTATCTATCTATCTATCTATCTATCTATCTATCTATCTATCTATCTATCTATCTATCTATCTATCTATCTATGTTCTTTAATCTATCGTCTTCTATCTTGTGTTTCATACCTGTCTCTAAATCCAACTGGTGTCCTCTAGTCGAGCCATGCAGACTGGTCCAGCCACAAAGCCACATGATGGTGTGCTGTTTGGACTCCTGTTCAGTGGAAGATGAGGCATGGTCTGTATAGAGCGGCTCTCCATTACCGGCTCTCCATTACCAAGATCTAAAATGAATTCTCAGTGATTTTGATTCTCATAATTATCAGCAGGATTCTTGTGAGGGGCGAGGATTTAATGGGGCTGGTTTGTGTCCTTTGGAATGAGAGCTTATGTCTAGATTTGAACTGTGGCTCCTCTCCTGTTCTCTTTCTTTATGTAAACCCTATATCGGTCACTAATTGTCTGATTTATGTAAAGTACTACCTTTCGTGCCTGAACGTAATGCTTGCACTTGATCAATTCTTTTGACTTAAATGGACTTCTGGTTGGCCTCCTGCACCTAGAGTGTACCCGTCAATAGGGCAGATGTAGTCTTGCCTCCCTAAGGCCTTTCTTAGCCTTATGGAAACACACTGACCTTGCTTGTCGAATGGCAACAGCAACAATCTAATGGAGTTAGAGAATGCTAAAAGTGGCAGGTAAAGGGCTAATCTATGTGCCAATAGTTACATTTACCGAAACCTAGCATGGATGGGCCAGTGCTCTTGAAAGGGGGATGGCACATATAGTAGAGTAAAAGTCACTGGAGCTGCGAGTTGTCTTGCGGGTCTGCATGGATCTGTTTAACTGCTATCTCTTGACTACTGTCAGCCCAAAATAATCATCATGATAAACCCAAAAGCCAATGACAACAATATTGATTCTATATGTTGGTGAAACTAAATTCTATAAAGATGGCTCGTATTCCTCCAAGGCAGTCATTGCATTTCTAACGTCGACTGGCATGGGATTTTATTGTCTGTTAAGTTGACAATTGAAGCAGATGACATAGTGCCATTAATTGCTATTTCTTTCCCTTAGCACCTATCACACAAGAGATGTGGTATATTAAGTTTCTCCTTTCTCAATTTAGAACATTTCCAACTTGCAGTCGGTGTATTTGAAGTGCGTCTCCTTCCACCACAGCTCTGTAATGACTAGGTGGATCTTGCCCTTAATAACAAAGACACTCAAAGCAGCAGTGGCCACACCCACATTACCCTTCCCTCCTAAGCCGTCATGGCATACACTCTTCTCAGGAGGACTGAAGGCACCTGTGTGAGATGTTCAAGATGTAAATGTGACCAAGCTAATAATTACTAACCCATGGGGGAAACCTCAAGTGCCAACGGAGTCATGTAAAAATAATAACCACGCTACTCATAGAACATAATTTGTATGCACTGAGGGAAAATCTAGAGTCAATTGGTAAAATCTGTGGGCCTTCCTCGCTTTTATGGTGGAAGTCAATCGTGGACTGCTTTGATCATTCCAATCAAAGATCTCCAATTGTTTTTCAAGCCACAATGCCTGTGTTGCAAAGGCAGTATTATTAGTTCTAAGAACACCTGATCATTGTCCATTTTAATATGTTTTTCAGACAAAATGAACTTGGATAATGTCATATATCCAGAGGCCCAAAGAATTTGGGGGGAGGCGGAGCTCAAAGGGGAGATTCAATTTAAAGAGTTAGAAGCAGGTTTGTATAGAAGTGTGAAAGAGGCTGTAACACAGTGTGGAAGAGTTTGTTATTCTCAGTAGTATTGTTTGCAATCAAGATGTGCTTGGTAAATATAGTCATTAAGTATTAATACTTGTACACTTAACACTTGTATTAAGTATTAATAACACCTTGTTTTTACAGAGTGTGTTCACCACACTTTTGTTGGCTCTAAACGCTAGAAATAATAAACCTTTCCTTGTGACTAATTTAACACTACCCAGTTTACAGAACATGTAACTGTGAAAGTCTGAGTTAGCTTTACTGGGATTTGACTTTATGACCTGCAGACCACACTAGAAATCAGCAGTGTGTGCTTAAGCCTCTGAGCTGCCTTGCAAAAAGAGCTAAATTCCATAATTTGATTTTTGAAAGTTTGGCAGGATGCAACAGCTCTACAAATGCCTTCGACTGAGTGAGAATACTGGACCAGATTTCCGAAACGTTTTTATGGTTGCATACACTCTGATTCAGAGTTTGCAACTGCAAATGTTTTTGGGCATATACCAATCCCATTTTAGGAGTCGGTATAGTTTTAGAGACTCCAAAAATGAGATTGTGACTTTATATCCATACTAGCAGCCCGCCCCAGCGTTGCCCGGGGCAGAAGGGGGCTGGGGGCAGCATTTGAGGCTTGCGGCAGCGTGGCCCGGGGCAGAAGGGGGCTGGGGGCAGCATTTTTAGGCTTGCGTGCACCCATGACTCCCGCCCGTCCCTCTGCCCGTCCCTCGTTGCGCACCCGCGGCTCTTGAATGGTTCACTTACCGCGGCTCTTGGATGGTTCACTTACCTTACTCGCCGCTCCTCCTTGCGCTGCTGATCTTACCGCTCCACTGCTCCTCCGCTTCGCGCTGGTCATTACCGCTTGTCCGCTGCTCGCCGCTCCTCCCCGCCTGTCCACAGCTCCTCCCCGCGATCATGTCCTCCGCTCTTCCTGTTGCTCCTGAACGCCGCTCCTCCCCGCGCTCCCGATGTCATGACGCAGACGTCGCGGCCGGCGCTTCTTTCAGGGGACTACTTTGTTTTTAAAGTAAATTTTTTTAATTTACGTTTTTTTTTTTTTATGTAGCCTATGTCCATCTACACACCCTGACAATTTCAAGGATGTATCGGCGCTGTGGTTCCCGAGTTTACCTGGCTCAAAGGGTTGTGGTCTCTCTTTATAATAGTAGTATAGATGGTATTTTGAAGGCACGTGTTGCAAGTGTCATTTCCCTTGCTTAAGAAAATCTTTCTTGAAAAGGAATCACAACTATGGAGGTTTCCTGACTCTTTCACTCCGCCATCCCTGTGACTGCCATCAATTGGAGTGAATCGCAATTTACAACACGCCTTATGAATATTAATGTGGCAGGTCAGAATGCGCCACCACACTGAACGAGAATTGTTCAAGCCAACATATTAATACAAAGGTCATTTTGCAAGATTTAATGCTAGTTGCAAAAAGACTGGTCACAAATTGAAACCACCTTTTGCAACAAGACCATTGATGGATCTGGCCCCCTTTGAGGTGTAGAGCGCTCCTGAATTGCATTGGCTGTATGACCTATGCGCCCGACTTAGCTTATGCACAGAATCAGGAAGCAGCACACGTCTTTGTTTCCCTCATCACCGAACACTTGACACCGTTGTTCATGATAAACTTAAAATAGCTGCCCAGAGGAGCAGTTCTCTCTCACCTCCTGCTGTTGACCTTTTAGTGTATTATTTCGCCTCTTATGGACTGCTGGCATTGCAAAATATAATTGAGTATTTTAAATAAAGAAAGTAGACAGAATCGATCGTCACACCTTAAATTATGTCACACATGCTATATATTGACAAAGCTATACTTTACGTTTTCTTGAATCATTGCATTTTGCTGTCTTAATGTTTTTTCAGGTATTGATTTTTTCTGCTGGTGCATCACATATACATCGGTAAACAAGCATTGGCAAAGACTATAGGTCTAGGTTTTATGTCTAAAATAGGAATGCACAAATGATGTTAACTCAAGGGGAAGAGAGTTCAAAATGCCAAGACAGAGATTATGTATGTATGTATGTATGTATTGGCATACTTGTATAGCGCAATGACTGTCACCCAACGGGTATCCTGGCGCTTAGACTTCAGTAATCCATACAACCATGTTTCCAGCTACTGCCATGCTTACATTGTCCTAGGAAAAAGATGTGTTTTTAAAGCTTTCTTAAAGGAAGGGAGGTCTCCCATACTTCTCAAGGATATCGGTAGAGAGTTCCACAGTCTAGCTGCGGTAAACCTGAAAGAGCGACCTCCCATCCTAGTCCTCACAAACTTGGGAACTACTACCAAGCAAGCTGAGGCCGAGCGGAGAGATCTAGACGGGATATACCAGGAGAACAAATCCTGCAATGGAGACGGACCCTGACCATGTAGGGCCCTGAACACCAGGCAGAGGGCTTTACAATCAATCCGCTGAAAAACTGGCAACCAGTGAAGATCCGTGAGTGCCAAAGAGGAAGAGTCAGAACGCCGGCGCGAGAGGGCCAATTTAGCAGCGAAATTCTGTACTCGCTGCAGTTTTCCCACCAAGGTGACAGGCGCCCCCAGAAGTAGTGCGTTACAGTAGTCCAAACTACTTAAGATGATACTACGCACTACCTCTGGCCTAGCCCGCACGGGAAGAAGAGGTAGAATCTTCCGCAGCGTGCGTAGTAGTGCCATACAGGTGGCCACCGTTTTATTCACGGACACATCCAGCTGAAGATTGGAACCGAACATCACCCCCAGGTTCCGAACGGAGTCAGCCGGGAGAATAGTGCCCTGAAATGAGGAAGGCCAAAAATCCTGAGGAAGAGGCCTAGGGGTGCGGTCCATTGAGCAGTGCAACACCTCGGTTTTGGAGCTATTAAATTGCAAGGAATTGTGACTCAACCAATCCACCGTAGTTGTCATACAGTGGTGAAAGATCTCTTGTGACACAGCCTCCTTTCCCTCAAACGAAATGAAATGAAATGAAAAATTGCACTTATATAGCGCGTAACTACCCGGAGGCCTCGCAGCGCGAAGATAAGTTGGGTGTTGTCATCATAGTTGGTAACTGCTATGCCAAAGGATTTTATCAACTTAACCAGGGGACAGAGGTAAAGATTAAATAAAATAGGGCTGATGGCCGACCCCTGGGGCACGCCCTGCCCAACCCCTCTGATGTTGGATTTGAAGGGTGGCAAGGCCACCACCTGGTGTCTGTTACCAAGGTAGGATACTAGCCAATCCAGGGCCAAGCCAGACACCCCCACTTCCTCCAATCTCCTGATCAAGATTGTATGGCTGACCGTGTCGAATGCGGCCGACATGTCGAGCAGCACTAAAAAGGCTGCTCGACCTTGGTCGACACGCATCCGAAGATCGTCCAAGACAGTCACCAATGCTGACTCCGTCCCATGGGCTGGTCTAAAAACGAATTGAGCCACGTCCAGGCAGGCATTGGTCTCTAAGAAGCTGGATAGATGTTTTGTGGCCAATTTCTCCAGAATTTTAATTGGAAACGGAAGTAACGAAATCGGCCTGTAATTTGCTGGACAGGTGGGATCCAGTATTTCCTTCTTCAGGAGCGGGGAGACCACCGCCAGCTTCCAGCACTCCAGGACCCGTGCCGAGCTGAAAGACTGACAGCATATGGCAAAAAGTGGCGGAAAGAGCTCCACATGGAACAGTTTCCAGAATTTATGAGGAAGTGGATCGAGGGGGGAGCCCGAGGAAACACCATTAGCCAGTGCACAGAAATCCTCAAAGGACGGATGGGGAAAACTGTTCAACCGGATTAGCCTAGCATCCCTCTCCATAACAGGTGTTGAAGAGGAGTTAGGCAGAGATTGAAGGTCTGAGCCAGACGATGAAACAAGATTGCTCAAAATGGTAGCAATCTTGTCCTCAAAGGCCTGTGCCAAAGCATCGCACAAGAGTTGAGAAGCGGGGATATCATTTGCAGCACATGCGGGACGCGACAGATCTTTAACGATCTTGAAAAGGCCCTGAGATTTATTCGCTGCTGACAGTAGCGACTCCTCTAAAAATCTGGCCTTGGCACACCTAATCTGAGCTTTATAGATCGCCAGTGCCTGTTTAAACAGGACTCTATCGGATTCAAGATACTGTTTTCTCCAGGCACGCTCAGCCCGCTTGCACTGGAGTTTAAGCTGAAGGAGGTCCCTCGAGAACCAAGGCATAGCGTGTTTGGTCCTGTCTCTAGTTTTTCGAAGCGGGGCCAGTAGGTCCAGTGAAGCAGAAATTCGCTGACTCAGGGTCCCATAGCTTTCGTCCACACTATCTCCCAGAGTAAAACCATCCGGAAGCAGAGTAGGCAGAGTTGACTGTTTCAGAAGCTTTGACCATTGTCTACCCACCTTTATAGCACCTGAGCTGCCTTTCTTCACCGAGACTTGAACAAAAAAGGGTTTGGCTTAAGCGCAGTACGGCTATGCCTCATTCATAAGTAACAAAACAAATGCCAATACTGCTCGATTATTTACTCCAAGAACAATAAAGTTGAGCACCACGTTCTCACCTTAATAGACCACACTTTCAGTCTTGAAATGTACCTCAGAATTTTCTTTTATTTATTTTAAAGAATCTTTTGTAGAGTTTTTTCTCTTAGTTTATAACATCCGACATTAATATATCAAAAAAGAAGAAGAAATAAATCTACCTATTTATACTAATTACAATTAGGAGGAACGACTCCATTGATTAAGATAAATTTGTGAATATGTACACGGGGGTGTCAGGAAGGGTGTGCACGCAATGAAAAAACTTACCAGTTGATTCAACACTCATTCATCAGAATCATGCAACGTCTTTGTATCAACATACATGAAAAAATGAAAAACATAAGTGAAGGTAGGTGTGGGGGGGAAAGCTTAGTGGTGTGTAAGAAACACTGGAAAAGATAAAATCCCTGAATCTAAATTATTTCCCAATCCAGGGTTTTAAGAAAAAAAATGAATACTTTTTCTTATGATCACCGAAGGTGATTAGGCCATCTTCTACTTTATATTTTAGAGTTATTTATAACCATGATTGGCCTGACGGTATTGAGAGGGATATTATTTGAAGACACAAAACAAGATTTAACACAACAAGATCAACAACAACAAGGTCGACGCGTTTCGAATCCCTTGAATTCGTGGGATTCTCTTCAGGACCATAACAGATTTTATCTGTAGGGCTTTCTTGGATTCATGTATGTGGTTGAATTGAATGGCGCAGATGTGCTGTATGTCCCATTGATCGATTTAGTTTCCAAACACAGCTTAGTTGTACAAGGCTTCTTCTCTTCTCTTTTGTTTATTTGCGTCTATTGCTCTGTCTTTCTATTCCCGTTCGGCGTGTGTCTCTTGCGCTGTTGTTCTACGTCATGTACTAGGCGCTTAAAATCTGTCTTCCGATTCTCGCTATGCCGATTGGTTATTGTAGTTAATTTCTAAAAAAGGGTTGATTTCAATGACACCGAGACAGCAGGAAGTGCGAGAGAGAAATGGACGAGCGCATGATCCGTCCAGCACTGAGGTAGGATATTCCGTATGGTCACCTGATTTACGTCTGCGAAGATCAAATCTAAGACATGGCCCCTTAGATGAGTGAGAGAGTACTAGCTGCTGCAGATGGATATTGCAACAAGCCTGTACCAGGTCTTTAAAAGCTGAGTCGGTAGGTCCATCCGGCCACAGATTGAAGTCTCCCAACACCATAAACCTGGTGTGGGAATTGGAAAGATCGAAAATAAGATCAATAAGCTCAGTCACAGCGGGCAGAGCGCTGGCCGGAGGCCTATAGCATAGTAGCCAAGTGTATAAGACACCTCCCTGACCATTTAAAGAGAACCCCAGCAGTTCACAGCCTGGAATTTCCCTAATAACAAGTTGGGAAAGATCTAGTGTCTCCCTAAAGATCAGACCAACTCCTCCTCCTCTAGCCCCCACCCGGGGATTATGTCTAATTTTATAGCCTGGGGGACAGGCTAAGCCCAGTTCCACCGTGCTATTCACTCTGGTCCAGGTCTCAGTCATAAAGAGTATATCTAACTTATGAGACTCGATGAGTAGCGCAATTTCCATGTGATGTTTGCTGAGAGATCTCACATTCAGCAAGCCACAGGACAAGGACTCTTGGTGCCTACTGCTGAAAGATGGCTGGTGCCTACTAGTGAAATTAGGCTGGCAGCTTAGAATAGCACCGGGGTTCAGGCTTAAGAGTTCATCTCTAGAGTACATAAGGGAAACAGGAGACGAGGAGGCAGCATTGCCGGCACCCGGCGCATCCTGTGCGCGAATGGGCGCAAACAGGCTTACCTCTGGCGCACCTCCGGCGCGCTCCCGATGCGCGCCATCGCTGCACGCTGAAGGACTGTACATCTTAAATAACCGTACACGTGGGAGTCCTGCAAGGGAAACAACTAGTCCCCCAACAAAGATGGCGCCCGTAAATCGGCAGCCCCAGATTCCCCCTCCCAAGATGGCTGCCTGAAACGCCGCGAAGCGATGGGTATCGGTGCCTGACTGCCCTAAATCCTGCCAAGTGCAGGGTGAGCCACTATTATAGTGCAGGTGAGAGCTACAACTACAATGTTGCCCCCAGACAGCCCAATACAAAGCCACCAAGCGCAGGTATGCAGCGCGATCAAATACATTTAAAAATCCAGCGCAGGTATGCGGCGCGATTAAATTAAAAGTTATAAGGGTTTAAAAGCAATGAACAGCAAAGTGTGCACTGCGGTAAGCAAGTCTACCTGCCAGCGGCCGAATCAGGGTTTAAATAAACTCCTCCAGGCTCCTCCAGACGTGGGAGTCCTGCAAGGGAAACAACTAGTCCCCCAACAAAGAAGATGGCGCCCGTAAATCGGCAGCCCCAGATTCCCCCTCCCAAGATGGCGGCCTGAAACGCCGCAAAGCGATGGGTATCGGTGCCTGACTGCCCTAAATCCTGCCAAGTGCAGGGTGAGCCACTATTATAGTGCAGGTGAGAGCTACAACTACAATGTTGCCCCCAGACAGCCCAATACAAAGCCAACAAGCGCAGGTATGCAGCGCGATCAAATAAATTTAAAAATCCAGCGCATGTATGCGGCGCGATTAAATTAAAAGGTATAAGGGTGTAAAAGCAATGAACAGCAAAGTGCGCGCTGCGGTAAGCAAGTCTACCTGCCAGCGGCCGAATCAGGGTTTAAATAAACTCCTCCAGGCTCCTCCAGTCGTGGGAGTCCTGCAAGGGAAACAACTAGTCCACCAACAAAGATGGCGCCCGTAAATCGGCAGCCCCAGATTCCCCCTCCCAAGATGGCGGCCTGAAACGCCGCGAAGCGATGGGTATCGGTGCCTGACTGCCCTAAATCCTGCCAAGTGCAGGGTGAGCCACTATTATAGTGCAGGTGAGAGTTACAACTACAATGTTGCCCCCAGACAGCCCAATACAAAGCCAACACGCGCAGGTATGCAGCGCGATCAAATAAATTTAAAAATCCTGCGCAGGTATGCGGCGCGATTAAATTAAAAGTTATAAGGGTTTAAAAGCAATGAACAGCAAAGTGCGCGCTGCGGTAAGCAAGTCTACCTGCCAGCGGCCGAATCAGGGTTTAAATAAACTCCTCCAGGCTCCTCCAGACGTGGGAGTCCTGCAAGGGAAACAACTCGTCCCCCAACAAAGATGGCGCCCATGAATCGTCAGCCCCAGATTCCCCCTCCCAAGATGGCGGCCTGAAACGCCGCGAAGCGATGGGTATCGGTGCCTGCCTGCCCTAAATCCTGCCAAGTGCAGGGTGAGCCACTATTATAGTGCAGGTGAGAGCTACAATTACAATGTTGCCCCCAGACAGCCCAATACAAAGCCAACATCTCCTATAATGAGCTTTGTTAAAGTGAAGCACTTGCACTAAAGAATTATTGGCAAGGTTGAGCGATCTTTTAGGACGGTAGCATAAATGGAGCCTGGAGATGCACATAGAAAAAACAATGGTGGGATAAGGCTCTATCCTTGGGAATACCACAACAGATCAAAGTAGACAAAGAAGAAAAAGATTTCAGAGCTGCTCTTTGAAAATAATTAGAGAGAAACCATTAAAACCAGTTTAGCAATAGGCCTCCTACACTAGACGCCTTGAGTTCTTTGAGCAGTAGAGTAGGGTCGGCAGCGTCAAACACTGATGACAGAGCCAACCAAGAGGGTGTCCCCAGTGCTGGCATCAGATTCAGATTTTTGGCCACCTTTTGCGGAAATACGAGTCATCTGATTTTGACGCGACAAACAGAATATCAGGTTCCGATTTTCGGAGATCATCATTTCATCGTAGTTACGACGACGTGAGGGCTTTAATGGGGCCCCAGTCACCAGCAAATCATACGTTGGTGGCCACAGTCCAGTGCAACACTTGAAATGCTGGCACATGAATCTTTTTCCAAAGAGATTGAGTGGTCTATTCAAGAAATAAGAATATTGTGGTCCTGAGGAGAACCCTGCAAAGTCGTCGTGTTCGAAACGCATCGACCCTTCTTGTCCCATGGCAAACAAAAATGTTGTACAGTGAATTGACTCAGTTTGTCATATTTTGATAATATGCATTTGGTTTCATTATTTATATAATGGATTGGAGTTAGTGCTTTTTTGCTGGTGGGATTAAGAATTTTCATTTCCAGGCTGCAGGTCAAGCAATAGTGAATCTGACTTGCGCTGGTGTTGAGTATGAATGGTGCGAGAGTGAGTGACACTTTTGTTGGCCAAATTGTTTGGGGTATGTTTGCTGGTGTGCATTGGATGTAGGTGTCTTTTGAAATATGTTGTGTAATTATTGTACATAGTGTGTATATTTTGTATTATATTTGATACACATGCCTAAAATATTTTGTTGAAAAGAAAAACAATTTTTTCATTACTTGTGAAATAAACCAAGTGATGGTGACTTAAAAACGTGGACCTTATTGTTTGATTTGTAAGGTCGTGTGATAAGCATTATTTGAGTATAGCTCAGTACTGGCAATTGTTTTGTTCTTTAGACATCAGATTCAATGCATAGATCATCCAGAGTAGATCTGATGGAAAGCCTTGTTCTTCTCCAGTGCTAAAAGCCCGTCTGAGTATTATAAAGAATGCTTTTAGAGTTGAGGAATGAACAAAGGTGTTTGGATACAAGTGATTCCCGGATTGTTGATATTGCGGAATGAAGAGTGATGGGACAGTAACTAAATGGAACCAAAGGGTCCAAGTTAGGCTTTTCCGGATTGGGAATCATGTTATCTTGTTTAAAGATGAGGAAACTGAGTTTGTGCTTAAAGGCGTAGTCAGTTTGTAAACAAGTATTGCCTTTGCTAGTGCTTGTTTTGTTTACGTCTCTGTCTCGTTAATGTCTTCACTCATATTTGTATCTTCTACATCATCATCAATAGAGCCTATTGACTCACCTAAATCTTTGCTTCAGTTACCATCTGCAGATCTTATCCAAGGAATCTCCTGCCAGTAAGGCCCATCTCTTCTCTCCTGGCGAGGCACTACAAGGGAAAGACTGATCTTGTGCCACTGGCTGGTACTCACCAGCACTTGATATGAGAGCGTGCCCTGCAAAGGGACTCTGGTCTCAACCTGCCGGCATATTATGGTTTCATACATCAGCATCTCATATCACTTACTAGTGCTCTTTTGTTTCACCCTTCTTCCAGCTTGAATTTTCTCTGCTAAAATGGATATATCTGGCACTAAACTGGTTTTCAGAAATGATGGTATAGTTAATCCCTGTAACCCCTTTAGCACAGTTCCGGATACTGACAGCCATTGCCGTACATTTTCCCTCACGAGGTCCACTGCAAGAGGGCAGATGGTCAACCCAGGATATTCTCTGCCCCACAGAATTATGATACTGTGTGCATCAATAATAGAAGAGAGGGAAAATACTTCAGATTACAAAGGAGCAGAGGCAGACGTGTGGGAATCGGTGTTTCTACCCAAGTTCCTGCATGATTTTCTGGATTTCTGACAGTTTCACCTAGAAAATGTGGTTGTTTTCAGCAGGTGAGTACCCAAGGTGAAAAACACAGGACCTGAAATATTCCTGCACAGCCTGCGATTCTCATTGTTGCCATTGAGTCCTGCTATTGGGCAGCTCTGGGATTGTAATGAGACCCTATGTGTACTATGAGGCCAGTCATACAATGAACCCTAGCAATCTATGAGTATACTGGTAAGAAAAACCTCAATGCTAGAAAACAGTCAATGAATGCTGATGTTAAAATAAACATGCTTGGAGAACTCCTTTTTGAGAAATTCCTCTAACAATGATATCTTTTGTACGACAAAGTTTTTTTTTAAAAAGAGTTTTATATAGTGCAAACTTCACCGGAATCGAGTATCAGAGCGCTTTACATAGCAACAGTTATGTTACATGGGGACCCACATTCGTTTTTGTTAGGCACGGGGAGATTAATGATTTGACCACAATCATAGGATGTTCCGCGTCATTGCAGAGACTCGAACCCAATTCCCCAGATTCAACGTTGACCGCCGTAGCTGTTAGGCCACACCAAAGTGAGAAGTTGGCCCGGTATATGCTGACCACTAGTTATAGTGGTCACTTTTTACCATTCCAAACAACCCTTATAGACGATTAGGTTAAAGACAACCTTTAAAGAAAGCTATCCTAGTGGTAGCTGTGGAGAGCAGCCTTCAGGCTAAGTCTCGAAGGAATGTAAAGCAGCTTGTTTTACCAGTCTATAACCTCCTGAATGACCAAATGAAAGGAGAACTACACAAGGTATTTATATAAAAAATATAGGTATTTATTACTAAACACTTTCTACTAACCTCTTTATGAGATTAGAGAACAAAGCACACAATATTAAATAACTAGACCAACAGTAAATAGCACAATACACAGTGGGCCCCAGCGGGAGACCAAACCATATACTAAGAAAGTGGTATAACAACCACGACTTGACTAGATACAGTGCCTAGAGCATGTAGAATTGATGGGACCCCAAGGAACCACCCAAGGTAGTGACACAGGGGACCCACGGGGGACGCAGGCACTGTGAGAACACAGCCACGAGCTCCGTACAACTCTATGGGAAAGTCGCAGTTGGAATTTTAAAGTTTAAGGACACTTAGGAGAGGACTTTGAGGAAACTCTTTCAAACTTAAAAGGTTCTAAGGCCAGCACCCATGTCAGCACCGGAGTACTCATGTTACCTAACCGAGGGAAGCCAGGTGCATAGGTGTCAAATGGTGTCGGGAATCTTCGTCGTTTTCAATGGCGTGATGCTGCAAAGTGCTGCTGCCGTAAAGAGGAAAAGTGTCCGGTGTGATCCAAGCCTGGATTAATTTGGTCATTCAGGAGGTTATAGACTGGTAAAACAAGCTGCTTTACATTCCTTCGAGACTTAGCCTGAAGGCTGCTCTCCACAACTACCACTAGGATAGATAATAAACGGAATGGTAACCAGGTATAGATTCTGGCGCACAACTAGATGTAAGGCAAAGTAATGTGAAATCTAGTTACCGAGTGCTCAAAGGAAGAGGAATAGGTTACCACTCTATCCCACAAAAAACCCAAAATCAAATTGTGAGTCTAACAATTTTTCAACAAGTTTCTCCATGAGCTCTACAACAATATAAATTCAATAAGAGTATACTCTAAACATTCAAGACTAATGTGTAAGTGCAGAAGTAACATTCATAATTTTTTTCATAAATACAAAGTCATACACTGCAAAACATGAAATCCAAAATTCGGCTTGAGTAAATCCAAAGTATTTTTAATGGTTGTCCTCCAAACTACTTCTTTAGCAGCCAACACGTGTTTCGTCAAATGCTATATACATAGTCCGAGACCGCGGGACATGGCGTGCTTCGAGACAGATACACGTACTCATGTTATCGCAAAGCTTCACTGAGCTGCCTAGATTTATGCAGACCCTTTACTATTGAAAGCGGAAATACCGGAGACCCGACTAGTGGGGTGAACTGATCTCATGTAACGAATGAGACTCGATTTTGGATTTCATGTTTTGCAGTGGACAATTTATTTTCATGAACTGTGTGACTTTGTATTTATGAAAAAAATTATGAATGTTACTTCTGCACTTACACATTAGTCTTGAATGTTTAGAGTATACCACTAGGATAGCTTTCTTTAAAGGTTGTCTTTAACCTAATCATCAATAAGGGTTGTTTGGACTGGTGCAAAGTGCCCACTATAACTAGTGGTCAGCATATACCAGGCCAACTTCTCACATTGGAAATTCCTTTACAAGGAACATATATTTTAGTCACCTTCCCATAAGCTGGCATGATGGCTCAGTGGGCTGAAATTTCCTCAGAAGTGTGATATGAAGTGAAACATAAAAGCATGTTTTTCTTCACCCTATTATCCCCCAAACCATTTAACCCTAATGGTATCTGATGGTGACAATAAAATTGAGACAAACATGGGCAGGATTCTGAGGCGAAGGCTGAGGATATACACAGGGTCTCATGTGAAGCTTATACTGCACAGCTATAACTGACAGAAGCAGCAGAATCCATCTTTGTCTGGATAAAGGTATTTCACACAATTTCTTTTTGAGGCATCCAAGGGAGAGCAACTGGTGATAAGCCAAATTTGTTGTAACAGTTGCGTAGCCAGTGTGTCATTGGCCCTTGTACTGGGAAGGAAATAAGCCCTCTGGCCACTGTTTGAACAGTGAAATACAGCAATAATCAGGGCTCATGGGCTCCTCAGGCCGGTGCCGTCTTAACGTATGGGCATGTCCGGCAGTTTCCCGGGGGTCCTAAGAGCATAGGAACCCCATGTAGACCAGAATTTAACACTAATTTTCCGTTAAACATTTGTATTCCTGTGAGTGGTTGTGTCGACAGGGTCCAGTGCACTGCTTTGCTCAGGGGCCTATACAGAGACATTTTAAGGCATGGACAAAGTGGTCTCTTGCCCAGGGCCCCAGCATTTCAGGGAGCCCCCCCTGATAGAGCAAGCTTTGTGCTGCATAGCGTCTTGCCCTGATGGCCTTGAATAATTTTTAAACAGATTGTTGCAAATAGTGTTTTTCTATCATTTTTTTTAAATGTGTGAAAGTCTATTACAAAAAGATAAATTGATGGACAGAATGCAGAACAATGTCATACATTCACCCCATTACAGAGATCTGGACCTAAATCCATCGTTTTTTTGCTCCCCATGCCATTCCAGTTTGAAACCAGCCATATGCAAATCAGGCTTGACCATGTGCCCCATCTGAACAGCCCTGCCCGAACTGCCAGGCCAGGTCCACCCTGGACTGGAAACAAGCATCCTAGGACTGGTTTCTGGGTTTCACTCCTCATCAGCCAGGATAGCTTGACTCCAGTGGCATGGAGAGCATTTGTCTTTTTGCATTTGAGAGTCTATTACTGACATTTTGCAGACAACATATGTTTAATGCAACATCCATACAAAAAGTTTCTTTTAGATCAATACGGGACCTCAAATATGAGAAATGGGAGGATGTCACAACGATTATTTGCAGTAATGTTAGTGATCTTCTGTTGTGTTACAATACTGAAAACACATCACTATCCCTGACATCAGATGTACACACATTTAGAATTTGACCAAAGAGAGCATGGAAGAGCTGAAACTGGTACATAAAATAAAAGCTGTTCGGAACAGGGGCCCCCAAAATACATTTGGCACTCAGGCCTATGGGCCTCAGTGCCACTGCACCTGCTGCATCAATTTTCCTAAGTCCTTATGTATAGCAACCGGTTCTTTTGTAAAGCGCTCTGACACCTTCGGGTAATGTTCGCGCTATAGAAAATGGCATCAAATAAATACATAAATAAATAAATGGAAAGTACGCCTGTGCCCCTGAAGAGGGGTAAAAGATGTGGAACATAGTTAGGAAGCTCGATGACACGAAATGTAGCACTGGCTGTAATTTCGGAAGACAGATAAAAAAGATAGTTACGTTAAAGTTCGCAAGTATCAGAATGTTTTGGGGTCCCACTGGAAACAAACATCTGAACACTGTAAATGTTGAAGCTGCCTTCTTGGACCACAACCATATTTTCTCAAGTAACGTTAACCACAACCATGAGGTTTGCACCATCCTTAACTGCTATCCTAACCCCAGCTGTAACCCAACCTCTTAACACTTTCAAACCAACAAATTAACCACTATCCTACAAGATTGCTAATTTCAAATCTGGCTACTTTATCTTTCCCTACACTATTAGCCCATGACTACTCTAAAACGAACCCAAGTCTTAATTCTAATGCTTACCCTAATTCTCAGTCTAACCTTAATGCTAAACCAAATCCTAACCCTAAACCTAACCTTAACAGAAACCCTCACAATGACACTCACCTTCACCTTAACCCTAACACATTCACCCACCATAGCTTATGTTTACACTAATTAAATTGTTAATTTTGTTAAATATTCCTATTCCATTGGTTTTTTAAGATTACAGTTATCTTAGTGAAATAGACATTGAAAGCACAGATCCACCAAAAACAGAACAACATGACCAAACCAACTGATGAAAGATGAAGACGACGAGGCAAGACTAAAGAAACCAGAACTAACAAGAAAAGCAACAGTTGAAAGCACAAGAAGGGTGGTTACAGCAAATCTTTAACACCTATAAGCCTCTCTGTGACTCTAACCAGGTCCCTAGTAATCACCCTTGCCTTTATCTGTTTCAAAATATCTACCATAAAAAAAAACCACTAACAATTACTACAATATATTATTTTAGTGGTATTTAGTCAGCAATTATATTTCTGTATGCCAGGTTTTCTTAATCAGTATTTAGCCATAAAAAACTCATTACTATTAGAAAATACCTTCTCAAATAAGGTTTTACCTTTACCCCTGACATTCCTCATTTATGAGCCTTAAAATTTGCTCGAGGAGTTATCTGTATACATTCTCTATTCTGACGTGAACAGGACTGCTAGCAGCAGAATACAAAGGAACCAAACATAACTGGACTGGGGGAGCAACTTAAACGTGGAAATGGGCAACATGATAGCGCTATTAAAATGACAAATGGCAAGAAATGTGCATAATATACAAGAACCAAGTGTGAAGAGTGGTCAAAATAATATTAACTACGGAAATTATAGCATACATTCTCAGCAAATTTCAGCCAAAGACTTACAATCAAGTAACTTAGTCTTCATTCAACAGCCTGCCATCAGATGATAGAAACGTGGGGTAGATGACTGTCCCCCGCGACACACAGCAAATATGATATGTTCAACCCTCCCATGAAGGGAGGGTCTAGTGAACAGGTAGCCATGTTTATTTAAACCATTTACTTGCTATTAATTAGTAACTCACAGATGATGGATTCTATTAGATGTTAACGTTGATGCACATGATATACTGTTTTAAAAAAATGTCTTTTTCATTAATGTCATAATAGTGTCGAGTTTTGTAAGTAGGGACATGTGTTTATTGTTGTTTTATAGTGTCCCCTGACGAAGGGGCTTTCAGCCCCGAAATGCATTGGGTTTTAAAATAAACACTGCGTGAAACGAACCCTTGCTACTGTCGTGTTTAAGCGAGAGGCCCGGATGGGCACAGTTTATGCATGAGAAGCTTGGAAAATTGGCAACCTATCCCGCGTGTGGAGTACTGAATAAACTGGAAAGAACAAAAAGTTAAAATACCGAATACAATATTGGCAGAAAAGGTTACAGAGTATCATATGATGGATGAACTATTGAACAGCCACGAAGGCTTCTATTTGCTGTGCATCTGACTTGGGGCGAGAGTTCGCCTCATCCTACCCTATTGTCAACCCTCCCATGGTGACATTTTCTATTATAGGAAACTGTTAGACACTGAGAACTTTAGGCCACCATTTTGCTTAAGGCCTGTGACAGCAGAGGCAATGAGCGAGGGAGGGATATTACTTACTATGGCGGATCTCTTATGCCTGAACTTACGCTAGACCACAGGGGTGGCTCCTCCACTTTGGCAGAGGAGCATCACACCACTGCTGCTACCCTGCAGAGGCAACAGTAAAAAAGAAAATGATTATAACATTATTTTATTATCATTTTCTTTTTCACCGTTGCCTCGTTGGGTAGCCGAGTTGCGGGCCGGGCCATCCTCCTGATCTTCAGGAGGAGGAGTTGCGGACAATAGTAAGTTTGCATGATGGTTTGGCCGGCCGTTTTAGGCAAGCCAAACCATCATGCGCACTTAGCATTTCTCCACCCGGCTGTGTTGTAGAGCCAGGTGGAGTAAAGCCACAGGCTCCCAGGCACTGTCTGAGCAGCAAACCAGGCCGCCCAGTCAATCCCAGTGTTTCTCTCATGCTGGAATAGCATTCCCAGCATGAGAGAAGCACTGGGATTGGCATCTGGGAGTCTGCACAGTGTGCACCAGCCAGGGTTGGGAGAGGAGGAAGTCGCAGGTATGTCTCAATTTATTTAGTTTTTATATCTTTTTTAAAATGTATTTATGGCCCCACCTCCCTCCATGCTGCCCTACTACTTCGCATCGTGGTCAGCCGCTACTGACCCCCATTCCCCACTTGTTATCTGTTTTAACTCCTCCACTACTTCTGGCATTACCAATTACCCAGTATCAATAACTCAAGTGGGTGGACCTAATGGAATTGGGGTACTCTTTTTTTTTTAATGTGAACCTTGATTGTTACTTTCTCACTTAAAATGTTGGGCATGGAAATGTTCCACAAAAGGTAACTTACCAAGAAAACTGCAATACATTTGTCTGCTTGGTTGGGGCCTATTATAGTGAAAATTATCTTCTAACAATGTAGATAATGGTTCGATAAAGGCAAGAAGAAAAGAGACAAGTTTAGCTACTTGACAAGGGTGTAGTGCTGCCCCCTGCAGCCTCTGCAGTGCAGGGAGGCCCAACCCTTCATGGGTCCCGAACCCTTTAGGGGACCCCATTCAGCGTAAGGCTAATGAGAATCTGTGACATTTGGAAGACTTGCAGCCTGATTCATCATTCTCCCGTTTTGCGAGCCCCTAATAGCGATTCATAACGAATCGCTATTAAGGACTTGCAAAACGGGATTCATGTAGGAATTGCAATAAATATTGCGATTCCTACATGTTCCTTATTTGCGATTAGCTAATTGCTAATCGCTAATAAGGAATAACTCCCCATGCATTCCTATGGGCCTAGAGGCCCATAGGAATGAATGGGGAGTTATTCCTTATTTGCGATTAGCAATTAGCTAATCGCAAATAAGGATGCGATTTCAATGGTGCAGGGGTGTCCAAAGGACACCCTGTAGCACCCCTGAAATGTAATCTACATTGGTGTTGCGCACACACATGTCCAAAGGACATGTGTGCGTGTAACATGCAACTTAGAAAAATGCATTTAAATGCTTTTTTCTATGTTTTTGCTATTTAGCGGCCCAAAATTGCATTTTCGCAATTTTAAAATGCTTCATGAATTGCATTTAAGGAATCTGAAATAGAGATTCCTTAAATTCAATCCTTCGCAAATGTGCGAATTCTTAAATAGCGAATTTTGCATTTGGGATGATGAATCCCAAATGCAAAAATTGCACTCGCAAAAGGCAAGATTCTGAGAATCTTGCCCTTTGCGAGTGCAATTTAGCTTGATGAATCAGGCGGTTAGGGTCTGATTACGATCTTGGTGAATGAGATATCCGTCTCAAACATGACAGATATCCCGTCTGCCGTATTATGATTCCATTATATCCTATGGTACTCCTCATACGGCAGACGGGATATCCGCAAGTTTGAGATTGAGTATCCCATCTGCCAAGATCATAATCAGGCCCTTAGTGGGTCTACTTCACATTATGGGGGAGTTGGGCACCTTTTACATTACACTGCTGCTACAAGATCAAATATCAAGTACACACCTTAGAATGTTATCAGGAAGCCACACTCTTGAAGAGGCTAACTTTGAAGGGGTACACACTGGATATGATCCTTTCTTTACCTGAGTAAGTACGTCTTTTGGAAATAAAGGATTATGGTAGACCTACTTATTAAAAGTAACATACTTCTACGGAAAAAATCAACTTAGTGAATTAGCCTTATTCAAGTTTTTTTTTTTTACATTATTAAATGGCCAAATGTAGGAGGTGACATGCGGTCTAGTGATCCAAGTACTGTTTCTTGATTGCATGTTCGAGTCTTCCTTCATCACAGATATCATTGGATTCTTGCCGGCCATGACCTGGAGGTGCTTGCAAAGGCTATGTTTTTTCGGCCTGGACTGTTCCCATGGGGAACAGGGTCAAGACTGATATGCATATGGCTCGGTCTGAACTGAAATGTCATGGGGAGCAAAACAACAATTGATTTAGGCTCAGATCTCCGTACTGGGATGAATGTTTTACATTGTGCAGCATTTTGTCCATCAATTGTTCTTTTTGCAAAGGTTATTTTTTCACATTGTGCGCCTAACAAATAGCAGTACTTAGTACCAGACAGACTGGCATATGGGCAGGTCTCGGTTATGCTAATAAAAGCGTCCAGCATATATTTTTTAAATGCCACATCATTTCCATCCGCATTTGCACTCCTTTCACTTTTCTTCAACTTTATTAAAAATGTGCATATCTTTATTCCACCAGTGGAACAAGATAATTACGTAGCAACGCTATGAATTCTGAAAACCTGCTGTGTGCGAGGAGGCGCAATCAGTTACATTTGAGGGATTACTCACCATTCCTCTGACCAGCATGCAATTTATGAGTCTCTTTGGCAAATGGCAGCAAGCCAGAAAAGACTAATAAGTTAAAACTGAATTCAGTAGGTTTTGAAACGATTAACTGTTAGTTATATGCTCTGCTCTTCACAGCTTAAAATTGACATCTCGCCTCCATTCTTTCCTTACTGCGCTATTTTTCGATACTCCAAAACCAAATGTTCAGACTAAGGTGTACAAATTCCATTTACTCAATAGTTGTGAGAGCCCACAAAATGACAATCAAGCATTGGGAATGTCAGTGGGTGTGGCTTATTACAAAGTGCCTCTTCCAGGGCTGGACAAGTCTTTTATTCTACCAGGTACATCCCTGGCGCATGGAGCCCTTTGAGGACGGGGTCGAGAGCCCAGAGCCTCCTGGTGCCTCTGTCACTTTCTCCAACTCCCAGAGGTGCATTGCAGCAGGCACGGGGAGGCTTCGCGAGAGAGAGAGAAAACGAGTGAGGTGGAAGCTAGAGAGAAAGCAGTCAGAAAGTGAGAAGAGAGAGAGAGAAAGGATGGAAAGAGGGAGATTGAGCAACGAGACAAAGAAAGCAGGGCTGGTCTGAGCCTGTTTGCTAGACTGCTTGCTTTTTCCGATCCTGGCCTCTTCAGTCACTGTCGAGTTTAGGCACACAACAAGTCATCAACAGTGGCGGTTCCTGCCCAAAGACGGAGCAGCGTCACCCTGCCCGCTGCAAGCGCAGCATGTACCTGCAAGTGTCATTAAAATTAATTACCGGCCAACT
Organism: Lissotriton helveticus; assembly: GCF_964261635.1. Lineage (NCBI taxonomy): Eukaryota > Metazoa > Chordata > Amphibia > Caudata > Salamandridae > Lissotriton > Lissotriton helveticus. The sequence goes on from NC_136059.1 coordinate 1,347,492,062, forward strand.
CTATTTTAGCACGCGCGTCAGAGTGTGGGGTTGGGGCTGATGGCAGCAGCAGGACTGTGAAGCTGACAGCTTCCAGTGCGGAATGCGCATGTCAGATTGGACGGCCATCTTGCGACAGCCAGCCTGACATGCGCACTTCAGCCTGCACAATCCCAGCAGTGTTAAAGTGCCCGAGGATTTCAGGCACAGGCACCTAGCCTCGGAAGGTGCGCTGGCGTTGCCTGTTCAAACCAATCCTGGGTCTTCTCTCATGCTGAGAGGAGCACCAGTATTGGTTAGGTTTGAGTTGGCTGTGTAACCGTCTTCCGTTCCTTGACTTCACTTCGCCCCATGATGTCTTGGCGCAGGGATACCGGTACGGAGCTCAGCGCCCAACTCCCTAAGAGTCAGGTTCCCGCTCAGACTCACTTGAGAGAGAGCCATTCTCTCTGGATTCGGTTCCTGCACTCGGTTGTGAGAGTCCATGCATATTTAGTTACACCCTGTGCCAGGTTGTGGGTGAGAACCCTCCGGTGTCTGCTAATAGTGCCCTGCTGCCAGCACAGAATCAGAATTGACCAACAGAGGTAAAGGTTTCGACAGGTCCTGGAAATTCCTTGTTCATTACGCACCGCGTTCCCAGAAAACACTCACCCTGTGGTTTGAGCCAGTGCACTCAGAGCAACCTGAAACAACAAATACTCCAATTCTGCAGTGATGTGTGGAGGGCTTTAATGTTTATTCCCCATTGCTGAGGAGTCATGCACACTTGACGCAGCTCACCAGTTCTTCAGCCGTTCGTTTGCTGCACGCACTTCACTTCACTCCTAAACCCCCTGCCTTGATGCTCGCCCTTAACCCCTAGTCCTGGCCATGGTAGGCTCCCCGCAGCAGCAAAGCACGATCAGCCCTGAGCGCGTGCAGCACCCATCACCCTTTGCCCGTTGTTTTGTTTATTACTTTATTGTCAATGTGAGGTAGATGTTCACAAGCTGCTTTAACTTAACTAGGAAAGGGGGGGTTGCAGGCTGGGGGGTCATTCGGGGTTTTCTACACAATTTAGCTCCCACGTGCCTATTGGCACTTTAAGTACATCTAAGTCTTTGTAGGTCATCCTTGCTGCTTTTTAAGCCTACTTAAAGCTCATCCCTAACTTTTGTGCCCCACCACTTTCAAATGTCACCACATTCCACTGGTCATCATACATGCACTCTGTCCCTCATACTTGCACTCATATATCCATTCGTGCATGCACTAACTCCTTGCTTTCATTCGCATACCCAACCACAACAAAACAAACAGACAAACACAATAAGCATATATTACACAAACGAAAAGAATAACTTTTCCCATTCAACCAATTAGGGTTGCAGCCTTTAGCATTAGTTTGTCACCGAACACGTGTTCTGCATAAGATTTCCCACACTGCAACCATCAGGCATACTGTACACAATTTCAATTGACCAAGAAATGTACCACCCATTATAAGAGGAATAAACAGCGATTATCAAAGTGTAAATCTTTTACCCCAAGGGTTTGTCAGAGGGAACAACAAAAACCGAAATGTTTGACTAATGCATTAAACCGTGAGAATCCATGTAATGCAATGCCCGTCTTCAGCTTTAACACAGTGTAACACCAAACCACCAATAAAGGCCTAGTATCTTTAGCATAATCGTTTCACAATAACTATGACAGACCTACTGTTGTTGTCATAGTTTTCTCTCTCGTCTGACATATATTTTTCTAAAGAACAAATCAGGCTTATATCCTTCATCAGTGGCTTGTCACCAGAAACGATTCAGGCATATTGCATCGAGCACAAGCTTTTCGACAAAGCAGTCATCCGTATACAGTCACCAAGTTATACATTTGGGCAAAAGTGCAGCTAGAAAACAATGTACAACCCCTCCTAAAAAAGCAAGGAATCATAAAGCGTAGATCTACTATTGTGTATGTCATAGGGGATAACCAACATCAACGTCCTGGACTAATATTGTAATCTCTGAGTTTCCAAGAAACCAAATACCTGTCCACAGTCTTCAACTCACTGCAGTGTAATGACAATACAACCTTTAACAACATGCGTTTCACAAGAAATTAATCAGTCCTACTCTTTTGTTGTAGCCGTCCATAATAAACAGATCAGTTCTCAATCAGGCCTATAACGTTTATCAATGATATATCACCAGCTCAAGACTACAATGAAAAGCATAGGCTCTCTCACAAGACAGCAAATAGGTAAACAGTCACCAACATTAAAACCAAGTATAAAAGTACAGTTATCACAACAATACAAAAACCCTCTTTTTAATACTTTCTAGTAAATATGATTACAGTCAAAAGATTTCCACCATAGGATTTATTTAAGGGGGTAAAACACGAAAACCATTGCCTACTAAGGCACTCTGTGAGGTTCCAGGTATCAAAATCCAGTCTGCTGGCTTGAACACAGTGTGGTAACAATCCATCCGTAAAGGCCTATCTATTTGCGTTAATAAATGCATTTCACAATTACTAAGTCAGACCTATTACCATTGTCATAACCTTTCATAATCAACAGATCTGACCAATGGCATCTGACATAACTTTTCCCAGTGAGCCAATCAAGTGTACAGGGCTTATAAGAGTCTAATTGACAGAGGCCTGCTGTCCTCTGCATAAGCGGCAACCAACAGGCCTAGCGGGAACATTACAAATATGTATAAAATTGCAGTTGGCAAAACAACACACAGTCTCAGTGAAATGGGCCTATCACAGTGAAAAGCTTCTACCCGAAGCGGCAAATGACAGCAAAACACTTGCATATTTTGGAAATCTGAGATTCCATGTAACAAAATATCGGTATACAAACCTTAACAATGTCTAATGACAGCCACCATTAATGCCTTAGGCAGTGTTCCATATTTTTTAACTTTAATTGTGTGAATATTTGAAATGTTGTAGCTCATTTAAGGGACTTGTGAGATGCCTCTGGGATGGAAGCGCAAGCCTGGGACCATGGAGCGCATAGGGGAGGGAGTGACAGGAGGAAGATACGAGAGTTTGGTGGGCTGGGGTAACAAGGAGCACACAGTTGAAGAATGGGGGGAAATGAGAATTGTTCAAGGGGGTGGAGGGAAGGGCTGGAGAGAACAGAGAGGTATAACAGAGGAGGGATAGAGCAAGACATGGGAGCATGAGGAGTGGACAGAGAGGTCTTTAGCTGTAAAAGAGTTCCCCATGCAGGTGAAAGTAGGCACTTGAGGGAAGGCAGAAGGCTATACCCAAAAATTCGATGACATTAGGTGAGAGATGCGTACTCCATTGCACAGGGCCACGATTTGATTGACAATGCCCCAAGCCATTGAATGAAAGGGGCTGGTAAAAGACAGCCTATGGTTGAAAGTAACAGACCAGTCGATTCTATCTAAGTTGTAAGAAATAGGTCTATTTGACAGCTGTGCTGTTAAAACCCTGAGTCAAAAATGGAAGGGTGGCAAGCGTTAATGGTGCAGACCTGAAAGGTACAGACTAAAAGCCATATGTATCATTCAAAATTGCGATCGCAAACGCCGAAATTTTGCAAATTTTAGCGTTTGCAATCGCAATTTAGCTAAGTGGGATGTATGAATGGAAAAGAGCCTCGCAAAATAAGGAATTGCAAATTTGCGATTCCCTATTTTGCGATTGCATTTAAGGAATAGCAAATTGCGATTCCTTAAATGCAATGTAAGAAGCACAGAAAAAGTGCAATTTGGACTTAAGGAATCGCAAATTACCACCAACTTCAAATTGGTGGTAATTTGTGATTACTTTGAAAGATTCACTCTTTTGCATTTTTCAAAGTGCCATGTGGTGCACATACATGCCCTGAGAGCATGTATGTGTGCCACATGTGCACACATGCACATTTCAGGGATGTAACAGGGTGTCCTTTTGACACCCTGGCACCCTTGAAATTGCATTCTCAACTTGCGATTCTCTAATTGAGAATCGCAAATTGAGAATGTTTTCCCATTCATTCCTATGGGCCTGTAGGCCTATAGGAATGAATAGGGAAGTATTCCTTAATTGTGTTTCGCAATTTGCAATTTGCAATTAAGGAATATGTAGGATTCGCAAAATGTATTGCAAATCCTACGTACATAGCGTTTTGCAATTCTCAAATAGCGATTCGCAAAACATCGCTATTTGATAATCGCAAATGGACATTTTCATACATATGGCCCTAAAATCCCTTCAGTCCTTTTCCAGATGTTGTCGCTGGAGTTCCCCAATGACATCCTGATAGTGCTTACCTCTTAGTAGGGATACCAGAATCTGTCATCCCAATCTCGGTGCTCATGTCAAAACATATCTGCAACGTTCAGACGTAGACTTCTGTAAGAGAGGGAGGGAGTAGGGAACGGGGCCCTCTAATGTAAACGATTCGCATTTCCAGGGCATCTAAAGAGGTGGAGGCCCCAGACAAACTTGAATGTGCTCAGAGTAGAGTGCACAGACAAACCAAATAGGGGGGTCACTTCTAGCCTAGATTAATTCAGAGCATTGGATTTGAATGAGGCCAAGGGTGGTAAAAGACACACAGTGAATTGTTTATGTGCAGTGCTCTGAAGACAGGTAGCTCATCACCCCAGATTGCCCTATTCTTCACATGTGCTACTGGCTGGGTTTGTATCACATTGGTGACAGCCAATGATCATTAGAGCATGCTTTGAACAAAAACCCTCACTTTCCGTATTGGGACAGAATATCACCTAATCCCAAATTAAAGCACAGCATTCCTCGGGAATGTAGGCCCTTTACTTTTCATTAATGCAGACGTTCCGCACAGTGTGGTGATCCCCACACGGACAGCCCTCTCCCCACAGGAAAACATGACTCACTCTGACCTGGGCCTTCAGATCAGCTCAAAATGGACAAAAGTAGTCTCCCTCTCCATCACTGTCAAGCCAGGCCACACAAAGCCAAGACACACCACAAAACCCCATCAAGGCTGAAGTAGTGGACATACGTTAACCAGTCATAAGTCTTGCTGCACGTAACCACACTCCCTTGTTTTGCTCCACATAAATCTCTGAAATCCATGTGGACAGTCTCCCCATCCTGCTTGTTGGGGGAAACAGTGCAGCGAAAAAGGAACACTCCTAGATGAATCCAAGATTCAGGCAATGTTGGAGGGGTGGTGATTGCTCACAAGTCAGTCTTACAGTTGTATAAGGTGTTTGTAAAGAGAAGAAATACAATTATTAATACAAAACAAAGACTTAAGACATGGACAAAGTGGGAAATTGCCCATAGGTGTGACCTTCCAAGGGGCTCAACTTTCTCTCCAGCTCACTTCTGTTTATTCATGGATCTCAATCCTTAATGTAAAATGCATCGTTGTTTGTCATCACAGGACTTGAATTAGCAAACAATTGGATACTAAAATTCAATTTGTTCCAAACAGGGGCCTCAAAAACATTTCTTGCCTGGGGTCCCCAAAATCCTAAAGATGACACTGAAAAGTATTGGTATGCAGGCATGGGGTGGCCAGAGGTTTTCAAACATTTCTGTGCAGACCCCTCCCCCCAGCAAAGTATGTTCAAGCTGGACCCTTCCTCCATAAAATTTGAGGAGATAAAAAGTGGGTACAAAAGTTGTGCCAGGAGAGTGGCTCATTAAAGCATTTCAGATCACTTATTAGTTGGCCAGCAATCCACAATACCTGTGGAAGTAATAATAGCTGAAATGCTCCATTCTTAAAGTCCTATCTATTTCTTTTAAGAGATGCATTTTACAATAACTAAGTCAGGCCTACTACCATTATCATAACTGTTAATAATCAACATATCTGACTTATGGTATTTGACATAACTTTTCCCACTGAACCAACCAAGGGTGTAGCCTTTATCATAGGTATATCACCATCACCAACTGAGACCTTCTGTAAGCCAGCCACCATCAGGCACATTTACCTCTGTGTGCAAACACAGGCAAGTGGGAAATGTGAAATATATAGGTTGTGATTTCATGCCATTCCAGTAGACAAGCACTGGTGTACTACCGCTCCCCTAGTCATCCCCTGCTTTAATGGCCCAAGAAGCTGAGGAGGTGTGCGTCATCCTCTCCCCCAGCCCCCTCTTGAAGATGCAGACCTGCCCTCCCACCCCAGTGGGGCACTGGCCACAGTTTGAAAATGTCTGGCATTGGAAATTATAGAAGAACTGATGTATGGAAAATGTGTGAGGTAAGAAAGTGTAGTATAATGTAAGGTGGGTGTGCAGAGCGCTGATTTATACCCATGAGGGTATACAGGCACTGTAAGTGGTGTGGTTTAAAGCCGAGAATACATGTTCAACTGGAGTTCATACATTTTAGAATTTTAAAACTCAAAATTTTAATCCGTGTTATATTCCTATAAGGAGACCTTAAATAGTCTGTGAATTCACTGACAGCAGGGAATTTCATCCACACATACATGTAAGCCCGCCAGAGTTAATATTTGACTACGTTTAATGATTTATGAAACAACAAAGGGGTGGCAGAGGAGAACGGAACAGGGACTCGCCCTCCAAAATGTCGTACTAAGAAACGAAACAGAGTCACTCTGTCTTTTGGAAACGTTTTTCTTCTTACTCTACAGATGTTATGGAAGGTAGAAACATGTATTTAAATAACCCTCACCCACCAGGGTTACCCCTTGGTGGCATGCTTCATCATTGCGCTCTTCCCGTTCCGCTCCGGAATGGTCCGTGCTACGACCAAGAAGTGCATGGGAGAACTGATAGTATTTAGACTAATCCAGATGGAAAAAAATAGGAGATTTTTGTTGAGGAAGAGTTAAAAATACCTGGCTAGTAGGTAATTTGTTTTCATTTATTTGCACCTCTATCTGGTATGATTAAAACTGGGGAAAAGGAAACCCAATGGGATGATGTCCCAGGGTTTCTCTGGTCAGTCACCTAGTTCATAGCGCTACCCCAAGGCGTTTCTTCAGGACCAAGGAAGTCTACGCCCTGATACCACTCCTTTAATCTTGAAGTTCACTGCATGCTGGTCAAACTGTATATAAAGTAAATATCAAAATTTACAGCGCCTAATCGTGTATTTCTTGAGAAAATGTTACAAGCCTTAATTAGGCTGAGTCCAAAATGGGGGAGAGGGATGCCTGAAGTCACACTTTCATCATAGCTGCTTCCTCGCTCAGGGAACACGCCCACCTGTGGCCCGAGGAACCTTTAATGATCCACATGGAAAGTGTGTACACTTCTTATGTCCATTCTTCTGACCACGCCTGTACACAATTGAAATAAGTATAGTTCCTTATGTTATAATTTAAAAAAATAAATATTAATTCATATTCAACGGTCTGATTGCCTGATTATACATTTTATATATATTATTTTTTCTACTTATATATTCTATATAGCAAATACCAGTAAGTGTCCTGGCAATGAATTAATTTCTTAAATCTAATTCCCCCTCGACAAATATGTGAGCATAGGTTTCAAATATTTTAAATTATTTTAGAGCATAGAATGAACAACCCAATTAATAAATAGATGGATGATTTTTCCAAATCGTTGCTCAGATGCAATTCAATTACAAGACAGACAGCGTGCCACTGGGAGGCCTTGCCATTAATTCACACATCTCTTTCACCAGCCTAATTCCTAGCGGGTTGACAGAGAGGAGAAGAAAAGCAAAGTAATGCACGTGATCTGCAGGTCAGTTCCCCATCATAGTTTCTAGACTGAAACATCCTGCACCACCCCCTCCCTAAGTATGCGAACCCCTGATTAGAGATCCCTCCAGCTCTACTATTTCACTCTGTTGTTTTTGATTGGAAAAGACACACACATAGCCTGGTGATGAAACATGAGGCCACAGACTCGTATATTTAGTGCAGTCAGCACATTAGCTCCCTGGGTTTAAATACCCATCTGAAGAGGTCTGCCTGTAACCTTATGTCCTCAGTTTCAAATTCTGCCACAGCGACTTAGCTTCTCTTCAATATTGGGGTCACCAAACCCAAAAATAAGGATGTTCGACTACAGTACTTGTGTTACAAACTTTTAAAAGGGCCTTTGCACTCCGGTGAGCGCTATGTAAGTGTTTATGTTTATACATTTATTTACCCTTAAGTACTGAAATGGGTCGGTATTTTTGACCGTCTGCATTGCTTGCCTTTAAGATACATGCACTTAATACACTACCAGCGATGCAGTCTGCACGTGGTTTGGTTTCGTCGATGTATGTTTCACGATGGCAGCAGGTTTCCTGCTTAGTTTCTGACATGGGTAAATAGTAACACTTGACATACATTCTAATGATCGCCTGTCTGAAAATCTGTTTTGAAACGTGTTGGCTTTCTGTGTGGAAAGCATTGGTGCCTCCAGATGGGCTTACTTTCCCAACAGAAGCGGGTGCCAGCTGGTACTTTGCATGCTATAATATGAAAATAAATAAACACAACCTCCCTAATTAAATGGAGGCTCGTCCTCCCCTGTGGCCAGCTTTCTCACAGCTGCAGGGCTCATCACTGCAAGCACATAGATGCAAATATCTTCAAGATGGTGGTATAGACCACTGACTTGTCTGTCTGTAGAGTTCACAATTTTCTGACCGTTAATATAAACTATGTTCAGAAATAAAGGTCTCGCCACAGTTCTCTGATTCTGATCCACAAAACCAGGAATTGGTCGATTTTGGTCATAAATTCAGCTGACTTCAGTGAAAAATCCTCTAAAGCCCTCATTATGAGTACCTCTTAATTCTGATGGCCCCAGTAACAGGCGTTACTGGTGCCATTGGAATAATGAGATCCGCTAACAGCAATCGAAATCTCTGGGTGAAAGTATGGCCTGAAATGGGAATTACTGTATGAATCAGACCAGGAAATAACTATTCTCCCAGTAATTCATCATTCCTTAGTGGTCCCTCAATGTCCAACTCATAATGAGCTGGGTTTTGACCACCCCCAGAGTTATAGCTACCCCTGGTATTGGTAACTTCTGCGGTGGGCAAAATTCACCCTATTTACCATGCCACTCATAATGAGGGCCTATGTAGCCAGATTTGTTCCTGTTGCAAGTTTATTAAAGAAGTGGAAAAAATAAGTGTTCTATATAGAAAGCCGTGGGAGTTGAAAATGTACATTTTAGGAGCATCAACAAAGTTATATCCTTATGGCTAATTCCCAACTTCTTATCTTAATTATGCTCCTGTATCAATTTATTTAAAAAAAATTACAGTTAATGTGGGAAAGTGTCCACAAGCATCCTTGTAAATTCCAGGGTGTAGTGACAAGTGTTTCCTCTTATTGAAAGACTGAACAATTGCACACTTGGACAATCCAGCGGAGTGCAACCTGGAATAATAGGGGTGTGTCTGGAAAAGTATCGTTTTCATAAATGTTGTGACTCCCAAGCAATGAGTAACCACACAAATTGTACTTTGTGAATTTGGCCCCTATTTCTTCTCAAATGATATGCTATCAGTACGCTTAGTGGTTCCAGTGACCTATCATCTAGCTCCCACACATTGCAAGATATAACACACAGTGAACATCTGCCAGTTCACCAAAATCCCAATCTGCACTGTGCCTAATGATAAGATAATGGAAGCACAAAGTCCGACCATGGAAGGGACCATCCAAACCCCCGACTGAGCCATCTGCTCCTTTAGCTTTTTATTAAATTTTTTTTTTATTTGACAGAGTTTTCTATAGCGCAAACTTGACCCGAATCAGGTATCAAAGCGCTTTACATAGCACCAGTTGCATTATATCAGGACACATTTATTTTTGTTAGGCACGGGGAGATTAAGTGATTTGCCCAGAATCACAGGATGCTCTGCGTCATTGCCGAGACTCGAACACAGTTCCCCAGATTCGAGGTCGACCGCCCTAGAGCGTTAGGCCAACTCCTCTTAAAATATAGAAATATAGAAAGAGGAAGATTATTTTTTTTTGGAATGCCGAACCCTCACCAGGTAAATACACAAGGCAGTAAAGCAAATAAACAAGAGGTCATGGCCAACAGACTTTCATTCAGGACCAACTAACGCAAGAACTGTTCCCAACAAATTTTCACATTCTGACGAACATATTATCATACAGAACTTAGCGACCCTCCACATCGCTCTCAACAAATGTCGCTGAAAATTCCATGCAACAAACCAATGTACAGCACCAAATAAATTCTCACATGGACCCCAAATGATACCAGATATTACCAACTGGCTACAAATTAACTCTCATCAGATTGTCACAAAGCACTCTGCCCTCCAATAGCTCTCTATAAACCATTCCATTCCCATCAGACTGGGTAAATCCCTCATTCAGGGACATCTAAAGGATTGTGGGGGTCCATGTTTGGAACAGCTTTGAATTCATGATCCAATTTCAGCTCGTTCATGCAGTCTTTGGTGTGGTCACTGACAGTGCACAGGTGCACTCCTCGAAATTGTAAAGTTGTTACTTATAATATTTAGGGATAGTGACTTGTGTTTTCAAAATTGTAATACAGTAGCAGCTCACTAACATTACTGCAAATAATCTCTTTGACTCTGTCCCATATTTTATATGCGAGGTCCTGTTTTGATCTAAAATAAACTTTTTTGTGATGTTACATGAAACATAAACACATTTCTCTGCAAAATGTCTGTAATAGACTCTCACACATCACTTACATTAATAAATTAAAGGGAAACAGTACTTAAAATCTGTTTATGGCTTACTCAAAGCCATCAGGGCAAGACTCTCTGCAGAACAGAGCATGCTCTATCAGGGGGCCCCCTGAAAGTCTGGGGCCCTCGGCCAGAGCCCACTTTGCCCATGCCTTAAAACGTCTCTGCCCTCATTATCGTCAATAAAAAGACCAGCGCATAGCCTCAGCGGCCTCTGTTTCTCCTGTTGTCCTCTTTCTACCACTCACAGGTGCATTATACAAGTGTTTACTGGTCCCCAGATTTTGACGATGTATGAATACTTACAGAATACAATTAGGTTAAGTTCTATGTGCTAAACTGCCTCCCATTCCCTCTAACTTCTTCACTCTGTCACTCTCCAAAAGAGCCAAAGAGTTCTTCTGCCACAATACCACAGTGTTAGCTTTGCCTGACAAGGTGTTAGCAACCCACTTACATATAAATAAAAGGATGGTAGATTCTGGTGTTCATGAATACATAAAGTAAGGCAGAAATAAGGCAAACACAATAATAATTGATATTATGTTTTGCTTTATAATTTGCGAAGAAAGGGGACAGTGTCTCTCAGATTGGAAACTGCATTTAATGATTCTAGGACGGTAGGTCACTGTCTGACTTTAGAGTTAGTGCTTTCGGCCATATAAAGTAGGGATATCTTCAGTCCTTAATTTGTGAACGAAAGAGGGCCAGTGTCCAAAGCTCTGCTCAGACCCCGGCCGCCGGTGCAATTAGACGTCAGCGCTGGGAATAGCAAAGCTGGTAGTCTTAATTCCACTACCAAGCACTCCCTGAACTTTTTTCTCCCACTCGAAGGTCCCTGGTTTCTGTTTGTGACGGTTTTTGCATCTTTTCCTCCACAGTCTTTCCAATCTGTGTGTTTTTTCCTCTCTTGCACTCAGTAAATATCTGATACGGAAAAGAAATAAGTGCCGGTCCCCAAAAATAAGTGCTGTGCAACCCACCAGCTCAAACAAAGCACCCGACATCGGTAAACATCCTTCACAACGCGGTCACAACACCGCGGTGCAATTACGACGCATCTTTTACAACTCAAGTCGTTACCACGACTTGCGCTGGAGGGCGCTCTAGACTAAGGAATAGTAGAGTTACTATTCCAACACCTTCCCTACTGTACGTAGGCTGGAGTTGGAATAGTAAATCATACTATTCCTAAGTCCAGCACCCTACAGCGCAAGTCGTGGTAACAACTTGCATTGTAAAAGATGCGTTGTGATGTACTGCGATCATTTTGATCACGTTGTAACATCATACATCCCTGGACATCTCACTATCTGGGGACACTAAAGGCTCTTGGTCAGTGGCTCCTCACTGTGGGATGGGCAGTCATTCATTATAGTAAGGGGGTAGAGCATAATCTGACCTTGAGAAATGGACACGAGGCCACATCCACAGAGGTGGACCACAGAGATATCTCTTTATCCAGCTAGTTGGCAAGTCAGTTTACTGCTGGTGCACAGCAACAACAGGAGGGTCAACCTAAGAAGTAAAGTAACAAACAAGTGGTGCAGTGAAGATGTGCGATCACCAGAGTCAATGCTCACCTCAACTGCATTTGTAGTAGTAGTTTTCTTGGGAAGCCATCCTGTCGTGTCTGGTGAGGGTAAAAGTGGGCTTCAAGGCACTCTGTCGATCACTCTGTACTCACTGGGCTTATTGTCTCCCAGAAACCTCCTCGGACATCCCTACTTCCACTTCATTTAATGAAATACTTTATAACTTTCTGCTAGAATAAAGTTGAATTGTATTATGCAAAGTTTTTTAAAGTTGCTGCACCTCATCTGCAAAATGCAACATTTTCTGATAAGTTTTTTTCCGAAAAAAATCATTTTGTGATAAAATCCCCAGATGTAGTTTTAAAACGGTCTCTCAAAAGGTATCCCTACGCTCCGCGCAGTTATGATGCGCAAAGTTATAATTCCACTCAGCACTAATTTTAAGCCTCTAGCTTCTGTGGCAGTAAAAGCTCATTCTCTCCTCGCTGAGTAATTCATTTCGACATTCGGAAATTTAGAACGTATGTCCAAAACATGCTTACTGAAAATTTATAAAATAGATTCGGACACCCAGTCAAGTACCACGGTTAACATCAAACATAATTCTAAATTGAGGCGTCCCTCTAACCACCAACAGGTTGAGCATCTGCAGAAGCAATGCCCAAAATGAAATGTTAACAGAGCTGGTAGTCAATCTGTTCAATCCTGTAGCATGCCTGTAGAGGAAACAGCGCCAAATATACCTTGTACAAAAAAAATCAGTAGATTAGAACAAGTCTGCCTCATTTATTTCATATCCATGTTCATTTTACTCACAGGGCGCCTGATCCACAAAGGTACACTTAGACCATACGTCTGATCTAAACTTAGACCAAATGTCTAAGTTTACGACTATGGAAATTCACAAAGGGCATTTACGAGTACTATCTTTATGTTTGCACTTGAGGTGGAGTTTAAGAAAGTACTCTTAAACAGCGAAGGCTTCTCCGCTAAGGCGGAGGAGCGTCTCTTTACAGGAAAAATAAAATGATTAACACCATGCTATTATCATTTTATTTTTCAGTACTGACTCTGCAGGTGCGGGGCAAGGCAGAGCTGCCCACAGAGCAGGGAGAGGAGTGGTGGACACTTTCTAAGTGCACATGACAGTTTGGCCGGCTGCCTTGGGCCGGCAAAACAGACATGTGCACTTAGATGTTCTCCACCCAGCTGTATTACGCAGCCGGGTGGAGAACATGCACAGGCTCCCACTACCTGCCTGAGAGCCGAACCAGGCTGCTCAGACCAATGACGACGCTGCTGTCATGCTGATGACAGCAGCGCCATGATTGGCTTAGGTCTGGGAGCCGGTGTGCTTACTGCGTTGACCGAAGTGGACAGAGGAGAGGCGGCAGCCAGTAGGTAAGTGAATGTTTCTAATTTTCCCCGTTTATTATATTTCCTTTTTTTTAACCCCCTCTACCAGCCCCAACCCTACTGCCATGTAACAGCTGCTACTGCTCATCAATGTCCTTGTGAATCTCATACGTTTAGACCAAACGTCTACGTTTATTTTTGTGAATCGTGCCCTAAGTCACTACTTTGTGGGTATTCATAAACCTTCCCTAAGACATTTCACAACAAACATGCCCACTCAAATGTAGTGGAACCAAGCATTAGTAAAAACCAATATGTCTCGTCTATAAGAGCTCTTTGGTTTGACAAAGCTGTGTAGCCATGTAGTACAGCATGGCTAAAACAAATGAAAAATAAAAAAAGTACTACGATTCGGCCAATGCTAATGCGTCTTTTTTTTTAAACACTGGTCGCATCATAATGCTTTTTGAAAATTATTTTAGGGTTGTGCTCCCCCAAGGCAACACAAAGGCGCTGGGGCAAGCATATGGAAATGGAGGGCACTAGAGGCAAGCGGATGGACAGCCTCTTTCAAAGTTCACCAGCCTCCACTGGAGAGAAAATGAGACAGAGAGAAAGAGCAAGAGAGAGAGGGAAGAAAGAGCGAAAGAGATCTGGGCACAAAGAGAATGGCAGAGAAAACAACAAAGTAACAAAACAGGCAGACAGAGATCGTGACACACGGAGACAGATAAAGATACAGATAATGTCAAAAAGACAGACAGAGAGACAAATACAGCAGAGAGAGAGATAGTTAATGAGCCAGAGCGACAGAGTGAAAGATAGATTGGGAGGCAGAGAGGCCGGCAGGCAGACAGACAGTGACCAAGCCAGAGAGACATGCAGACATTATAGACAGAGCAATAAAGTGTAGATAGACGGATGGATGGATTGATGAGTGGGTTGGATGGGTGGATGGATAGACACATACAGGTCCAAAAGTGTACAGTTATTTCATATATAGTTATGGGAATCCCTATTTCAGTTCTGTGTATCATGTTTTGAGTCAGAAACCTGAACTGGACATGTTGCATACTGGAAAATAGAAGGGCATCAGAAAAATGGCGTATGATAACTTATAATCTAAACTAAATACAATAGAATGCAGTCACATTTACATTACAAATGCATTCCTTTAAATAAAATTGGGTTCCACTGCAGAAATATGCTGAAAATAAAATATGCAGTACTGCTCTTTTACCAGGCTCCTCTCCCCCAGTAATTCACCTTCAGCATTTTGCACTGAGAAGTGATATTCTTATCTCCAACTGGCAATCAATGAATGGATAATGAAGTAATGAAGACTGGATCATGAGATAGGAGGCTTCGTGCTAAATCAAGTAGTAACGATAAGTAGGGGTTACAAATAGGATGGGAAACACCAATAACGTTTCCATACCTAGCAGGCAGGATTAGGGCCAAAGCTGGAAAAAATAGCCTTCTACCATGTCAATGTCAATCTGGTGGTCTGCCAAATCAGGGTTTTCTTTTATCCTGAAATGTCATCCCTACTAAAATGAAAGTGAAAATGGCCAGGTGGAAATTTTGGGAGGAGACGTTGATACTAACAAATGAGACAACAAGAGTCACTCAGATGTAACAAAGTTGCATGAAGGGAACAGTTGTGGGACAAATGACATGTGAGATCAATTCTGGTTTGTCATTGGAGTAATCCAGTAACCGTCTGGCGTCTTACCTCACATGTGCATGATGCCGGTCTGGCTAGGGTTTCAACGATTTTTTTTACTGCAGTTTGTTTATTCAGTGTGGACTTCAAGGGCATTAGTGTGCTTTACATGAGCATTAGATTACTTTACACATTCTTAGGAACAGGGAGAATAGGTGATTTGCCCAGTATCATAGGATGTTGAGCCGAAGTTGTGACTAGAACATGGGTCTCAGGTAACAAAGTTGCCAACTCTGGCCGTTAGGCCACACCTCATTTGACTTTTGTCCAGCCTTCCGAAGCATGAAAAATTGGTGTCTATCAGTTCAGTGGTTGTAGGGGGAATCTCCACCTTTTAAAGGTTGCATAAGTTCTTCTGACGTCACCAACTCTGAATATTGTTCCATTTGGTGAACCCTCAAGCAGTATTCCTGTCAATTAGATTTTCCTGTTTCTAGTGTTTACTTTTTTGTGACTTACAATGGATTTTTGTCAGTCTTCTTCCAAATTCAAAAGATTTGTGGTACACGGTATTTACATATTTTGGCTGGGAGGGTGTTGTCCAGTACAAAATACAACAGAGACATTCACCTATAACATTTACTTCCAAGTGGGCCCAAAAGCGTGTTCACCCTCAGTTGAGCTTCTCAGGTGAGCCCTGACTGAAGACAGTGCCCGGATATCACAAGTGTAACCCGTACAAGCAGACAGACCTAGAGGGATGGCACATTTAACAACCTTTATCATTAGGTCGGTGCCTCCTCAATAGATAACAGACAAAATCCAGTATCAATTACATACCCAGGAGCAACTAACTCCTCCCCAGCCCACCTTACCTTTCAGAGGCAAGTTTGTAAAGAGGTCTCCCGCTTTTCCTATAAGCCAAGCTGTGTGTGAAAGCACCAGTCCGAAAGACCAGAGATACAGGCTTTGTTGAACTTAGCTTCATTACTGCTTGCTGCTTGAAATGAAGGTTGATCTCCATGCCACTGGAATCAAGCTATCCTGGCTGATGAGGGCTGAAAGCCCGAAACCGGTCCTAGGATGCTTGATTCCGGTCCAGGGAGGACCTGGCTTGGCAGTTCGGGCTGGACTGTTCCCATGGGGCACAGGGTCAAGACTGATTTGCATATGGCTAGGTTCAAATTGGAATGGCATGGTGAGCAAAAAAAACGATGGATTTAGGCCCAGATCTCTGTATTGGTGTGAATGTATGACATTGTTCTGCATTCAGTCCATCAACTGCTGTTTTTGCATCTGACAATAATTCAGCAATTTTTTGGTAAGTATAAATTGCTGGACTTGAAGTTAAGTGTCTAGATTCGCAACCAGCTTCTAATTGGTTAAACAAAAAACATAAGTGCCGGGACCCAAAGAATGTTTTAGGAGTCCACCATGCCACTGCTTAATGTCAGTTTGCAAAATTCCAAGTCAGACTAGTTCTATTCCTCCTCATAACTCTCTTTTCCTCCACCCAACACTTCCTACGTCTTTATGTCACTTACAGTTTCTTTCACATCCTGATTTATCCATTATCTCTGTTTTCTTATTGTTCTCTATCCATGTTTACATTTTCTGCTTTTATCTCTCTCACTCTGAGACAAAGTCTGATAAAAAAAATCTTCCCGGTGATCAAAAATGAGTATCGGTGCCCACTACTTGAGACTCCTGACACAAATTAAGCAGGAACATGACGTGAATAGTTAACCTAAGACATTCAGTTTAAAGGAGTTAAGTGGAGGTAAAAGAATGACCAGCCTTTCCTGCACCACTCAGTCTTGGCTGCCTAGCGCTAGCATGCACTGTATTCTTGCAAAGACATTTACCTACTTTGAAAATGTATGTAAAATAAAAACCAACGTGAACATTCAGATAGTGTCAGGCATGCCTGAAGAACAATTCTCTTACTTAAACAAAACAGGAAGCATCTAAAGGGACATCTACACAAACTTCATGTCACCAGAAGCCCGTGTGGGCATGTGAGACATTTTACATCAGAGAGAGGCAATAAAGGTCTGTGTTATTGTTTGCCTGTTGAAGGAATATTAACACCTGAGGCAAAGCTTCACAACACCAGTGGGTGCGTAAGTTCACAACCCGGGTGTCTTTTTTATTGCATATAACGGACTAGGCAGGAGCAACTGAATTTATTAAAGAAGATGGCCCAATCTACAATGTATCCCTCTCCTTTCAGAGTTCCTGAAAGGAGAGGGATACATTGCCTATACTTGCCTGTAGCATGCTGGACTTCTGAAACCGTTCCCTCTTTCCAATAAGAGTTTGTTTCTTCATCATGTGCTGACCCCTTTTGCTCTTCTGGACTGTGTCAACCTCTCTTAGGACACATATATGCACTGCTTTATCCTCTATTTAGAGGTTATTTTATTCCCCTCCTAATGTGTGAATGGCTCCTCTTCATAAATGCACTGTTCATTGGTTTAAATGTGCTCTATGCATTGACTGGCAAACAACTTTACAAAAAGGAAACAAGATCTATAGAACTTTAGAAAGAGTACACAATTATAACTGACAAATTTGGTTAGTTTTCCATTGTGTGCCTGTAACTACACCACTGTTGTACCCAATGTATAAACTCTGACACAGAATTTCTCTAAAGCACTACTGTGCTGAACTAGGTTTTTTGTAATTGTCATGTGTGTCATCTGCAGGGATACCAGGGAGGCAACGCTCTGTTTAAAGCTGACTCACCTCTGGGTCCCCATAAACCTACCAGTCAGTGCTGCCACTGTAGTGCCTTGGAGCTTAAACAACCACAACTCCAAGCCTGGTGCTTAGTGCCTGAGTCACTAGTCTGCAAGATTATTGAGGGTAGCTTGTGCCATCCATTCCACTCAGCTTCAGGCAGCTCAATATGTTTTAGGATGGCTACTCCCTTCTATGTCTTGTTGGAAGAAGAATGTTTGTGGGCTTTTCCTACTGCTGTCAATTCCCATTCCGTAGCAGTATCTTGTCAGAACAATGTCATAGTAATATTAATGGTGCTCTGTTTACATCTAGCGGGGAAGAGTAATTTCTGGTTTCCACTGACAAGCTATATATATTTCTGTTTAGTGGGTTATAACCAGTGAAAATCAGTTGAAACCAAAAAACCACAAAGCCTATTTACAGTGTCGCACACTTTCTTCATGTGGCAACATACTGATTACATGCTTTTGATGCAAACAAATGCAGCACTCCATTGCCCCTATAACTAGGTATGCTCTTTAACACCTTGGCTGCGTCTGGAATTCCGCGCTGGTGCTGGACATTTCGATCGCGGGCGTGGTCATGACGACTCCCGGCCGTCATGAGCACACGCCCACCGTGACTCATGACGGCCGGGAGCCGTCATGAGCACCGAAGGGGTTATACACACCCGTAAACAAGGGTGAAACCCAAACAATTGCCATCAAACAGAAACATATTCTATTTCACAGTCAGCAACAATTTACTCTGCAAGGCAACAACCATCTGTACATCTTAGATGGGTCTACAGCACTCTCATGAAAGAGCCACATCAACACAACACCAAGGGCCACACTGCGTGCTGCTGCCATACTTGATTGTTTTTATTCAATGCTCATCAAGACTTAAGCACAGAAGACTCAGATAAACAAAGGAAAGAAATATTGTGCACTTTCTGAATTGATCCTAATGCACACTCAGACATTTAAAGGAACTCAATAGACGGAACATATGACATACATGGAGCACAGCAAAGATTAGGTTCTAGTCTTCTAGCACACAGTTCTGACCAGTATTGGGGACAACGTAACAATACACATCAATTTACAACACAACAGCACATATTAAAAAGAGCGCATTTCATCCACCAACACAGCCCAGGAATGCACGTTGCTAGCCATCACACGCCTCATGAGCAGTACTACCCACTAAGTAACACCAAAGACCCACATCCACCAGTTCATATTAGACAGAACACGTGGAGTACATCCAGCACATACACAAATATGCCATGTAGCTTGCCATTATTGTTATATTTGACTCAACACTTTCCAACATAACAGATAAAATGGCTGCACCCAATAGACCACATTGGCATATATGCATGGACCAAGTGCACTATACTGTTCTCTTTCAACGTACCCAGCAACACTAATCACAAAGAACACCACACACCTCTCCAAGTCAATTATATTGTCTATACACCTAGAAGATGTTTAAGCAATTGGCACTTCCCTGTAACCTAAACCCTTAAACATCGCGCTCATAAATCCAGTTTAATGATACAGGAAAGGCCCCTGGCAATGGATATGACAGAACACACAATACAAGTACCACATCACCTCAAGCTGAATCAGACTATGATCGGCAATGAAAGGAATCTAGAAACTATGTGGAAAGTCACAGGACTTCCCAATTCGCCAAGAAGCCATCCCTCTATCAGAATGTGTACTATAAAATGGCGGTAGCATGACACCGCATGCCATGAAATGACCTGACGTCATACAACAAGGCATGTAATATAACTTAATATAACATGTATGTTTTCGTCCTAAAGTTGAATTGACACTTTTGTCAATATTAATCTCTTCAAATTCAAGCTTCAATCCAGTCTTTCTTACTGTTTCCCACACTGGTAGCTGCTTAACGTATGCAACAATGCAGGCCTTCCTTTCCTATCTTCGTCCATGGCGGACATCATTCCACATTCCATTTGATGCCTGTCCCTTTGCGAGTGAGTAGGAGCTGCGTAAATCTAGGAAATTTGAATACCTTATTTCTCACTCACACTGTATCATATTCCATCAGATTGAGTTATTTATTTATTTTTAATTTAAAATCTATAAAAAAGGTACATTTTAGTTCAAGTGAGTTTTCTAAGCAATCGCCATTTTCATGATTTGACCCACATTCTATTTCTGAAATTTCACTTCCTGTGTTTTTTTTAATTTAGTGAATCTGACCTTTATTAACACAATTAGAAATTGTGTGACTGACAGAAAAAGAAAGTTATTTGGGAGGAGTTTGTAAAAAAAATAAATAAAGATCTGACAAGGAAGCAGCAAGGTAGGCTGGGACCAGAAGAGGATTCTCACACAGCGCGTGGACCTTGGTTTTATCAGTGTAATGCAGTGGTCACTTTCAGTCACATCTAAGGGCAAACAAATATATTTTTATGTTATAGTGTCCGGAAGTGATACAGAAGCTGCTGTGACTCCATTGGAATGAGAGTAGTGGAACACAAGATATAAGGGCCTGGCACCAGCCAACATTCCTCTTTGCTCTTACTTATTTTACTGACAAAAACAAAAAAAAGTGATGGGCAGATTGCTAGAATGAATCTATGCCGCTATACAATTAGTCATTTTTCTTGCCAACCGTGCCACCTCAGACAGTAACCAGCATATGTAAAGCAATCTTGGTCGTGCTCCAGTAGGAACAGTTGTGGTCAAACTGCCATTCCTGGCCTCTTCTGAACAGAAACACAAGCAACACCAGACCAGTTTCAGCCAATGTAGGCATTGTCAATTTAGTGCAGCTTGAGTCCTGTGGAACAGTGAGCACAGGACCCGTAGGTGTGTCTGGGCATACCACTTGCACTTACTGTTTGGCACAGAGGAAAACAAAATGGTGGGTAGATTGCTTGAAATAATCTCAGACAGTTGTAATTACTCGGTCACATTTCAGTCCATCATTTTGCTACCCGGAGGGATTGCCAGTGGTTTAGCATATTTGCAAGCATTACTCCTTCCACTTTTTGTCTGGTTTATATAGCACTCTAAGTGGCCATGAATATGCTCGGATGTGGGTTCTTAGTCACTGTGCAACAGTATCCAAGCTATACCTCACTGACGAGGCTTAAGAAGGCCGAGACCCGTGTGCAGTTCCTTGTGTTCCCTTCTGAAGGGGTCCTTGCCGGACAGTTCTGATGAACTGTTCAAATGGCCCCCTGTGTGCATCCACATATGCTTGAGGCACAGGGGGCCCCTTTTGTTTCCTCTCTGCCAGGGTTTCCATGGTGGTAGAGCCGCCGAGGAAACCCTGGCAGAGAGAAGACTGGTAATATGCTTAGCGGGACCGTGGAGGTCCTGTCAAGCATATTCCTGTCTCTGACCGCCCCTCCAAAGCCAAATAATGGCGGTTCTCTGGCAGAGGTGGTGGTACCAGGGTGGTCTGACTGTCCTGGTCGTAATCGTTTGGTCGGACTGCCAGTGCAGCGGTGGCTGGATCCACCATCGCTGAGCCACCATGAGTCTGGCGGTCCGAAGACGCCAGAGTCGTAATAAGGCCTTTAGTGTCCACCCAACACATTTTTGAAAGCACTAGTATCTCAAAGTCTACTAAACAGATTTGCACAAACCACGAAAATCACATTTTTTAGTAAAGTTTTTACTTTTATGGTAAGTTTGGTGTAAAGCCATTGAGCCGTTTTACTGTAGGTGCAAGCAAAATTTCCTTTGTGTGCTAAATTTGAAAAAACCTACTTTTTAAATACCTCTTGACTTTTTACCCTTGTATAGAACTAAACAGAATTTTGCCTGGCAGACTTAGTTGCATAAGCGAAGCAAGTGCCAAATTTGTGCAAATCAGTCCACATGCGGCAAGTGAGTGTGGTGAAGGGTGCGGTTGAGGAAGGGGCAACAAAATATTAAAGGCACAAAGATGGCTTTTCAATGGGAAGTGTGGCTGACGCTTAACTGCATACTATAGGTCGATTAAAACCCAAGGTTAAAGTTATGGTTAGCTTTACTTACAGCACATTAACCAATGGTTAAAGGAAACTCAGAAATTCTTATAAAATACAGTTAAAATACAGTTATGGTTTTTATTTCAATCCAAAAAACCTTGATACCCAAATGTGGCTAGTTCCACGATCTATAAATTGAACAGCCGGCACACAAAATGTAGTATGAAGCAACAAAACACTCTATACCACAGGTCTTCCAACTGAGGGGTAGGCCTCCATGGGAGGAACTCAGTCGATTTCAGTGGGGTGCCAGCCACTGGCCAAGAGGAGCATTATACTGAAAATAATGCTATATATTTCGTGAAAACAGTGAGCCATTCCGTAATGGGCCATCAGTAACATCTTCTGTCACTGGTGTCCTGGCTGCAGGGCTTTAAGTGGGATGAATAAACTGGGGCGTTTCTCAAAGGGGCGTGGCTTAAAAACACTTAAGCTTAAAAACCTGTGCTTAGCATAGTGCCCGCTTGACTGGAATTTTGCTGTTTCTCTCCTTGCATCCAGGTATATGATACAACACGTAACATTATACCTACAACAAGCCAGGGCTATTGGCCTTATCATTGATTGTTAGCTGCATAAGATAAATAAGCAACAACTATGGCTTCGTTGTATATAATATTGAAAATGCTTCAGTTCTGAAATGATGAGGCTGTAAAAGAACTATAACGAATCTCTTTGAAGTTTCATCAAAGACATTGAAGGGGGGTGCTGCTGCGGAGTTTGTATATGTATACAGAGTTTTATATAGTGCGAACTAGACCCGAAGATATCAGGTATCATAGCGCTTTACATGAACACCTGTTTTGTTACAGATGGACACATTCATTTTTGTTAGGCACAGGGAGAAATATTTTTTTTTCACCCTGAGGGTTAGTGCAAAAACGGTGATCCTGATCGAGACCTGCTTTTAAGGCCTGCAGGTCCTGAGCACCAGCAGGACCCGGCCCACTTAAAGCCCTGCCTTCCTGTGATTAGGTGTCAAAGGGGCAGGGGTTCAAAATAACTTTTAAAGTTTCTGCCTCCATTTCTAATAAAGGATCCCGCCATGCATACCTTTACACTTTGGGGAGACCAGGCTGCCCATTGTATGTGTATTACCATGTATTTGATTACATTTGTAAAATAGTAACTAAACAAGGGTGCAATGTTTGAATAGTTAATTATGTTTAGAGCTACCAATTTGAAAAAAGGTTTGTCGTTCTGGTGTTCCCCGATGAAAATAGTTTTACAGGAGGAAGAGCGCGGCATTAAGAAGTTTGAAGATCCTGCTCTATAAGCAATGCTAGTGTATTAAATTGAGCGACTCCACAGAAATGTGCATCAATATCTCTATTTAAATATATACTCTTTGGCTTCCGGAGAAAGGGTTAAACTTGACCAGATCACTTCCGCATGGTTTGGACTGGTTGCTAAACAGGGACCTTATTTTTATTAATAATTGGACTGAAATTGCTCTTTCTATTTTTGAAGCATGGGGTTGGTAGATACACCCTAAGGGTTATTTTCTGTATGTTTCTTTTGTGCCCATTATTATAAATGTTGGATTAATTAAGTTATATCATAGTTATGAGTTTGATAATATTGAATTGATTACGTTATATCCTAATTATGAGTTTAAGTGTGGTTTATATTCATATTTGTATATTTATTTTAATCTATGTCTGGTAGTTGAGCATACGTACAGGAGAGTCACGCGGATACTTCTGCTGTTCTGTGACACCATTGGGTTGAGGGTCTTTTGTTGCTTTGTGCTAAGTTTAGTTGAGTCTCCAGTACCCTCATTTGCCATATCCTGTCTTTTAGACAGACAGCTCTAAGAACCATAATTCGCACACTGAATGCAATGCTAGTGACCTCACCATATTTGAACCAATAGATTCCCTTCCACAACCCATTTTGTTTCCAACTTTTCTAATTTGGAGAACACGATTTCCATCATTGCTCACGCCCACAGAAGCCTGTGACCATAGCTTGTATCATGCAGAAGCGCACACAGGCGAGATACTTTCAAGAGGTTAATAGTGCAGTGGGCTAAGCAGTGCCGGCTCCTCCACAATGGCGGAGGAGCGTTGTCTCACTGCCTGGCTCAGAGTCAGGACATGTGAATCAAAACGATGTTCTTGCATTGTGTTAATTTACATTTACCGGCTCTTAGCCAGCGTGTGCAGGGAGGGGCGGGCCGAGGTATGGGAGGGGGGTAGGAGGAGCGCCATGTGCACTCCACTCCCTAAGTGCGTATATGTGTTTGGCCAGCCGTCTCCGGCTGACCAAAACACACATGCGCACTTAGGTTTTCTCAAGCCCAGCTAAACTGAGAGACCTGCACTGGCTCCCCGTCAACAAGAGGATCACGTTCCAGCTCCTCACCCACGCACACAAGTCTCTCCACCACTTGGGCCCCAAGTACCTCAACGACCGCCTGACCTTCTACACGCCCACCCGCCAGCTACGGTCTACCAGCCTCGCCCTCGCCGCCGTACCACGGATCCAAGGAGCCACCGCCGGAGGAAGATCCTTCTCCTACCTGGCAGCCAAGACATGGAACTCCCTCCCCATCCACCTTCATCTGACCCAGGACCATCTCGCCTTCAGGAGACAACTCAAGACCCGGCTGTTCGAGCAGTAGCGGACCCCCTCCCCCAAGCGCCTTGAGACCCCTCAGGGTGAGTAGTGCGCTATACAAATGTTATGATTGATCGATTGATTGATTGAAACTGAGCAGCCAGGCTGGAGAAACCTAAGAGACTTCCTGGTCTGTGCAGGGAGTCTTTCCTGCCTGCTCAGACCAATCCCTGTGCTGCTCTGCAGTGCGGGGATTGGACAGGGAGTGTTTTCCAGGGGCAGCTGGGACCAGGAGGCAGGAAGAGGAGAGGTGCCGCAACGAGACGTGACGCTGGAGCGGCTGGAGGCGAAAGGTAAGTTATATATTTTTTATATTGTATTTCCCCCTCCCACGCAACCCCAAACGCCCCATCACCCTTTGTTTATGGCGGCTGCTGCTGGGGCTTAGCACCTAGCTAGACGTGTGCAGGTCTTGCATTGTCTCAGCCTTCTATCCTTCTGAGGCCGATAACATGAATACAATTCATTTGGGATTGAATCACCCTCTATCAGACATTAACCCTAAGTTGCTCAGTGATTTCAGTGCTCGCTGCTGACATCTTGCCACTCTCATCTGCTGGTCAAGCATTCGAACGCTCCCAGGGCTAAACAAGCCTTTCTTACTTCAGAGGTCGAGTTAAAGAGTACATTTAAACGGATTGATGCTGGTAGCATGTACCTCCTGCGCATACAGACAGGCAGGATGCTGTCATGCAAAGCTATGAGACACGTCATTACAACTTTAAATAGCGCAGCCCCTCATGCAGCTGTCGCCATGTTGTGGGACGTGGCTGTCGAGGTTTGTGGCCCGAGCGCAGTCTGCTTTTATGTCCGTCCGCTCCATTGTTTCCTCTAATTGCTGCCCTGCTTTCTAAAGAAAGCAGCGGCTTGTTTTGCTATCGGACGAGTAAGCCCGGAGAGGGCCGACGCTCCGGAAATGTCTGCACAATGATCGCTCTGGATAATCCACGGCCTTGTAGGGTTTGTGGTGGAGGGCCCTGGGCCCACATGTGAGGAGCAGTAAATGACCTGACACAGACACCAGATGAGGGTAGTGGGAATGGCCTCAAGCACGTGCGCTCGGCCCCTTTTATTGCCAGCGTCATGTGACACCATGACGTCTGTGGTGGGTGGGTGTAAAGTGTAATACAGACACTTGAACACTAGAACGTGTCCATGCTAGGACACTACATCCCTCCCATTTTTTAATTGCAAAGACCCACATTCAGAAATCAACCTGTGGGGAAAATAACATGTATCAGGATGCAGTAAAGTGTTCAGCTTCCGCAGTGTCTTTCAATCCGCCGCTGCTTGGAATCACAGATGGTGTTCAACCTGTTGCGGGTAACATCAGTTCACAGTGGCACCGGTTTGTGGTGCTCGATGGAAACAGTCTGTTGATGACTCTGCGACCAAATTGTCCTCACAGTCCTTCTTTTGCTCACTTCCATGGCGACGAGTGCAGTTAGAGTTCTTGTGGTTCGCCGGGGAATGATGCACGATTTCCGGCCTTGGCCTTAGCTTTATTTGTAGTCTGTGTCCTACTTGGCAAAAGGCAGATCCGTTGCAAGGCATCCCTCTCACTAGGATGACCCCTCTCGTCGGTGTTCCCCTGCCACGGGATATCCTTGAGGTCCTCTTCTCGGATTCGCGCTGGGCTGGATGTGTCCACATCAGTTGTTCCTGCGCCGCCGTCAGTGGGGGTATGGAAGAGACGATGTGTCTCACCTCAGATTCCGCAGCCTCGTCCCAAGGTAGCTGTTGGTTTCTGTCTTTGCTTGCGATGTCTTCGCCCTCCCCGGACCTTTCGGATGGGCGTCGGAGGACCGTCTCTCGTCGCGGGGACTGTGTCCCGGAGGCCTCTGCCCCTGGGTCACCACGGCTGGCATGTGTCCAGTGTCCGTGTGACCCCAAAGGTGGATGTCACTAACGGTCTCGCTTGCTCCTCTCCGCAGATCCTGGGTGTGCGGAAACATCGTCTGTCAGCTGGTCTTCTTTGCCACTGGTGTTCTTCCGGCCTCGTGTACCTCTCACCGTTGTCCTGGCACTTGTCACCTTACTTCTCTTCGGGAGTGAGCGGTCTTCGTCTTCCTGCACTCCTCTCTGTCTTTCCTTAGTTGTTTCCCTGTGAGGACGTTGCTTCGCACTGACTTCTCCTTCTACTCTTAATTGTGGCAACGGGCCACATGGATATGCTTCCTTCCTTTTCACGGTGGCAAACGTGCCACTCAGATCTCTCCTTTTCTTCCTTCCTTTTCGCAGTGGCAAACGTGCCACTCAGAACTCTCCTTTTCTTCCTTCCTTTTCACGGTGGCAAACGTGCCACTCAGATCTCTCCTTTTCATCCTTCCTTTTCACGGTGGCAAACGTGCCACTCAGATCTCTCCTTTTCTTCCTTCTGCATCGCGACATCACTTGGACCAAACTTGTGTCTTCTCTTCTGACCTGGGTCCTCCATACAGTGCGCGCACCCTGCATGTGTACCCCTGGTCTTGTCCTCGTCGGGGACACTTTCTCCTTCTTCCTCAGCAGCCAGAGTTGGTGTCGCGAACCTTCTTTTCTTGATGCTTTCTTTTCTTGATGGTTGTTGGTGACGTTCGGGGTCCATGTTTGTAGACCTGTTCATGGTTGAACGTCCTGGACCGGTTGGTGGTCCACTTCTGCCGATGCATGGCAGGTTGCTTTCGGTCGTCCTGTCGGACTTGGCGCTACAACAGTTCCTGGGGGACCCGTTGTGGGTCAGCACTTGATGGGCGATCATTCTGGGGATCGGCTCCTGGGAGGCGCCATGGATCTGTCGCGGGTCGGCACTTGATGGGCGATCGCTCGCGAAGATTGTTCTGCGCGATGGCGCTGCATGCATTCTTTTTTTTTTTCTGCAGGC
This sequence comes from Lissotriton helveticus, assembly GCF_964261635.1. Classification (NCBI taxonomy): domain Eukaryota; kingdom Metazoa; phylum Chordata; class Amphibia; order Caudata; family Salamandridae; genus Lissotriton; species Lissotriton helveticus. The sequence goes on from NC_136059.1 coordinate 1,347,519,490, forward strand.
GGTGGCTGTGCGTCGCCACGTGGCGCGTTGTTTGCGCACTTACTGTTCAGGGTTCTGGGACGCCTGTGGCGGGACGTTGGGTACTTGCTGCTTTGGCTGTCGTCGGGTACTTGATGCTTTGGACCGTTGACGGGAGTAGTTGATGATGCGGTGAGCGCCTGTGGCCACAAGGCGTCGCTGCTCTCTCCGTCCTTTGATCGCGGCAGTCGTTTCCCTGGACATTCTTTTAGTGCTTGGCAGTCATTTCCTCCAGACGTCAGTGCTTGGATGCTTTGTGAGGCATTGGTGCCTTTTCCCACGTCGCGTTGGAAGTGACAGCCGCCGACTCCTTGCTGGTGTGTGTGGGTGTCACGGGCGCTGTTGCGCAGTTACTTGCTGCGTGAGGTTGGATGCTTTCTTGCTGCGGGAGTTTAGACGCTTTCGCTGTCACTTGCGCTGTGGAGAACTTGCTTGCTGCGTGAGTGTTCTTGCGTTGTGCAATGCTTGTTTTAGTTCTTGTGGAGGTAGGTGCACTTTTGCATTTGGCCACTGGGTGGCAGTGTTGCAGGAATTGTTAGCAGCCTGTCTTGTCTTCCCCTGATGTGCACTCTATTGTCACAGTGCACAGGGGGCTGGAGCTGCTGCTGCTGGGAGCCTGTTTCAAACTACCCTCCCGGTGAGTCTCTTTCTTTCTTTTTTTTTTTTTTTTTTTTGGGGGGCAGAAATGCACATGCGCCTCACAGATGGTTGATGGCTGCAGAGGGGCACATGTGCAGGTTCTTGCCGGGTGCACCGGTACTTTGCTTCAAGCGGTGGGGGCACATGGGAGTGCTTGTGCTAGCAAGGGAGGCACTGCTGGGGGTTTTGCCAGCGATGTGTGGTGTGCTGAGCGGGTAGGCTCCGCTGCAGCCGTTCTTTGGCGGGTGCGTGGCGCCAGTTCCCGGGCACAGAAAACGGCAGTCCAGTCACCTTTCCCTCTGTCCTCCCTGCCCGCGGCGGCGTCTCGCAGTCCTTGCGCGGGCGGGGGGGGGGGGGGTAACGCTGATGTTTTCTTCAGGCTGGGATGGAGCGCGTCGCTCCTGTTACTTCTCCTCGGGCGGGGGCGCTTGAAGCAGGCCGCGGGTAGGCTCCGCCGGCCCTGCTGTTTTAAATGCCTATGGTGCTCCACTCTTCGGTCTCCCGCCGCAGCAGCTTCACTATGCACACGCTGCGCGGCGGAGACCTGCCTTGCTTGTCGCAGGCCGCGGGTGGGCTCCGCCGGCGCTGCAGTGTCTCTCCTTTGTTGTGGGTGCCGCGGGTGGGCTCCGCCGGCGCTGCAGTGTCTCTCCTTTGTTGTGGGTGCCGCGGCAGGCCGCGGGTGGGCTCCGCCGGCGCTGCAGAGTCTTCCTTCGGGGGGGGGGGCACTACCGGCGGGCCACGGGTGGGCTCCGCTGGCCCAGATGACGTTGCGAGGGGGGTTGGGAGGCGGTTAGCTACTCCGCTCCCTCCCCCTCGTAGTCTTCGGTGATTGCGGGTCCGGCCGCACTTATTTTCACGCGGTCTTCAGTCTCTGTGCCCCTGCCGCTTCCAAGCTCACACGCGGCGGGGGCGGGGGACGACTCGGGCAGGCCGCGGGTAGGCTCCGCTGGCGCTGCTTATTGCTGGGCACAGTTCATGGCGGGCACTTCGCCCGTGGGGCTCACCTTCGGCCGGCGGGCCAGATGCTCCGTCGCGGTCGCGGCGGGTGGGCTCCGCCCGGCCCGGGTACCTCTCCGGTGGGGGTCGTAAGCCTCGCGGCCGTCGCAGGTGGGCTCTGGGCGGTCCGCAGCTGCTTGGTGCACTCGGTGGTGGCGGTCGACGCGGGTGGGCTCCGGTCGGCTTGCTGAGGGGCTCCCGGTCACTGCGGGGCTCCGACGTGCCCACCGGTCTTCTCGGCGCGTCGCGCCTCGCCACAGGGGATGCCCTCTAGATGGGCAGCTCTCTTCCCCTTTTCCTTAGCCGAGGGTAGTGGCACGCAGGGGCTGCACTACCGGCCTCGTCGCCATTGTAGGGTTTGTGGTGGAGGGCCCTGGGCCCACATGTGAGGAGCAGTAAATGACCTGACACAGACACCAGATGAGGGTAGTGGGAATGGCCTCAAGCACGTGCGCTCGGCCCCTTTTATTGCCAGCGTCATGTGACACCATGACGTCTGTGGTGGGTGGGTGTAAAGTGTAATACAGACACTTGAACACTAGAACGTGTCCATGCTAGGACACTACAGGCCTATATAATGGGGAGGTAATTAAGGCCGATGTGAAAAGGGGGAGCCATATGTTTCCATGCATACCTCGAATGCAGGCAGTTTAAGCCGTCGCACTGCGGCAATTATCCCATTAATTTGGTAATACTTAAAAAAACGTAAACGTGCTATTTACTGTGCAACGGGGCTGCAATTTTCTAGGTTTCCTGGCAGGGGCTGGCGCAGCTGTGTTCCTGTTAACAGCTGACAGCGATACTTCAGCACACCAACTGCTTACAGGAACGAAATGTGCTTTCAAACGAAATTTGTGAAAGCCAATGGCTTAGGATTTTACAGAGTGAAAATGTTTTACCCAGTTTCAACAACACGAGCGCCGCAGGTACAACATGGGCAACAGATGTGAAAGCCATGCTTACACAAAGGGAATGGGTAAAGCCAGCTTCAGTACCCCCTAACCCTTTCCGCACACACACACACACACAGAAACGGTACAACAGACAGGCAGCATTAGCTTCTCTCTCAAACACTGAACAGGTACAATGCAAGCTTCCTGTGTCATTACACATTCGAGTTATTAGGTCACATTACTTCAATTTGGCCACACAGTGTGATAGGGTCACAGAAAAACGTAGAGTAATGCTGGAATGCAGAGAAGATATACAGCCAACAGGAAAAAAGTTCTGTTTTCACTCAACATATCCAAAGTATTGTGTCTAGTATTGAGTCCAGTTCAGGAGGCTGGGTCTGGAGTGATATATTCAGTTCTGGTAATCACTTGCAGAGTGATGCGTCCAATTCTGCAGGTCTGCCCTTCATTGCGCCCATTTCTGGGGTCCTCTTTTGGAATGATGTGCTGAGATCTGGAAGTTTCCGCTGCCAGATGTGCTCAGTTCTGGTAGTTCCATATGGAGTGCTGTCCTTAATTCCCAAGAACACGTCTGCAGTGAGTGTGTCAAGGGCTGGAAGGCCAACTGAACTTTTGTGTCCAGTTCTGAAGGCCTCCCTCAATTGACTTTTGTGAATAGTTATGGAGGCCTCGTCTGGACCCCGGAGACCAGCTCTGGAGGTCACCTCTGACATATTGGGTTCAAATTTGGAAGCATCATCTAGAAAAGTATTCCAAGTTCAAGAAGTCATATCTGATTGTTGTGGCCATTTTGGAGGCTTCCTCTAAAATATTTTATTTTGTTCTCGAGGCCACCCCACAAGTATTTCCTTGTGTTCAGCAGAATGTCTCTGCCATATTATATCCAGTACTAGATGTCACCTCTGATGTATTATGTTAAGATATGGAGTCAGCAGTTAAATATTCTGTTCAGTTTCGCCATAGGTCACTTTGTCATTTTCGTTCACCCAGTTTGTATGTGCCACCATAGTCCTTTCCCTGCGGTGCTACTGTATTCAATGTGAGTTCTCACAGAATAATACTTATAATGGATGGGTATGCTTTTCGGTGATGATCGCCCCATTTTAAAAAGGCTGCAATTTTCCCTATATCTAAGGATGTCAACCATCTTTTATATATGCCGGGAGTGTGGCTAACCTGTCAACTGTAATGGCCACTGTGCTCTGAAGCTCCGGAGCCCCTGCCCTAATCGTCATGGCTACACCGTATTAATCGAGGGATAATTTCATCAGGGGAATCTGAATCTCCTTCCCGGGTTCCCAGGGGCTGAAACGCCTGCCCGATGCATTTCATTGGACACCCTGAGGGTACCGCACACAGCCGCTGTGGGACGAATCAGGAGTGGCCCAGCTCCTGATGCTCCTTGGAGGCTACGCAGCGACAGTGGACACATGAGAGCCTGAGGGTGGGGTGGTGGAACCCCGCTGGGCACCCCACTCTCCTCCCCCGGGCATATTGACACCAGTGATGGGCCGCCTCTGCCTGCCAGCGACCAACCTTTGCCCTTCGACAATGACATCTCCGCGGAGCAAGGCCCGGCCCGTACCTGTCCTCGCTCCAGCGCGAAGAGACCCTACTGCACAGGGCAATGGCTGATACCCCACTAGATAGTTATCTGGGAGATCTCATTAAATCACAGCTTCCTCTGTCCATCACATTGGAGAAGCGCTCTCCATGCTGTCGATAAAAGTGCAGAGAGAGAGGTACTAGGCCCTGATGGAGTGCTAGTAGATGCATTCAAAGCCTCGAGGGAGCTATGGGGCTCCATTTTGACTAGGGTAATGAATTCAGCTGCAGAAAATACATCCCCTCCATATTGGGCCGCCTCGACATTGTCCCTATATTTAAAAAGGGGAACATATCTGATCCTAAGTGTTAGCGCCCAATTTCCCTTCTCGATTTGTCAGCTAAGTTGACAGGCAAGGTTCTCATAGAGAGATTGGAAGATTGGGCAGAGAGTAATTCCATTCTTTCTGATGTGCAATTTGGTTGAGGAGAGGCAGGGGGACATTGGAACAATGTACGAACCTTGAATTACTCATTGGGAAATACACTAAAGCTAAGTCAGGTTCCCTTTATCTTTGTTTCTCCGATCTCAGTAATGCCTTCTACTTAGTTGACCATCCTCTACTCTGGTCTACATTGATTGCCCAGGGTGCCCCAAGAAACATAATTAGTTTCTCAGCACATCTTTATTGAAATCTTTCCGGCACGGTACGGCCCTAACGGGAATGTTGACCGTTGTTTAAAATCAAGAGGATATTAGACAGGGCTATGTACTAGCACCGCCTAATTTTTTCTATCTTTATCAATGGTGTAGAGAATTCGCTCCAGACAGTTCAGGCTGATGCTTCCGTTGTTGGAAAATGCCCTGTACCAATCTTAGTGTACGCCGATGATGCTGTCCCATTATCTAGAACACCCGTCGGCTTACAAAAATTGATGAACACCTATCAGGACTTTATGGTTTCTTGGAAAATCAACCAGGCAAAGACTTTTTCAATGGTATGTGGGAAAGTGCAGAAACATAAGACTTGTTATATTGAGGAAGTTCCAATTTTTAATGGTAACTCCTTCTCTTATCTAGGGTCTTATTCACAAGCAGTTGATCCTGGGCCGAGCATATTTCAAACACAGATGTCATTAAGCACAGTTTGCGAGGGAGTGTTTAGGTCTTCTCATGAGATTGACAGTCGCCAAATTAAGACAATGATTGAAATTTATAAGGCGAGGGGCATTGGTCCCTGTCAACTATTACAATTGGAAGAGTCCCGCTTTCTCAAATATCTGTTGTGCACACCCAGGTCCCTGTCATCTTTTATATTACATATTGAGACCGGGTTACATTTCTTATAGGACACACTAGCTTTAAAACCCCTTTTACCTTGGCACTCTATATGGTCGAAAACAGAAATAAACTTTACATAGTCATTTATATCTGATTGCTTCACTCTTGACCACGTGTTGAAAATACCCTGACTGTCCTATATAAATGGGCTCTATACATTTCTGTTTGATTAACCCATTATGACCAACCCTGCTAATGGTTCCTCGCTGGAAAAAAGCATTATTAAGAGAACCTTCCTGAATTGCAGAAAGTAGTGTAGAACTCTTGAAGAATACAAGAAACATATTGTTTTTTATATGTATCAAATGAGTTGTTGGAGGGATGTCAGCATTATCTGACTTGGGTGACTGACACCCAACATCGTTTTGTGTTAACCAGATTACGACTAGATATTGTCCACCCTTTGGTCACCTTTCCTGAAATGAAAAAGTATCCAGCAGCCCACTACACCTTGTCCTTGCGATGGTGGTTCAGCTCAAAGCTCACAGCACTTTATGCTATGTTGTCTATGTTGTGGTTTTTATGTGGGTTTAAGAAACATTATCTAAAACCACTTCTCCTTGAAAGTAATATCAGGGATTACAGAGTGGCTTTGAAATTCTTATTTGCACTAATGAACCCTTTGGTTTGTATTAGAATTGCACCTCATATTTGGGCTGCCATACATCGCAGGACAAATATAGTATTGTAATGTATTTTACGTGGGGGTTTCAAGCTGGTTTTATCTTTATTTTAATATATTGCTGTGTATTTATGAATTTTTATGATGATTATGTATTTTTATGACCTTTTGTTTCTGAGCCAAAGAAAGTGTTAAATCGAATTGATTTATTGACTTTGCTACAACTTGTTTTTATTTAAACCCTGTATTTATAAAGTGCAAACTAATCACCCCTGAGGGTCTCAAGGCGCTGTTGCCCAGTCACATGGTGAAGGGCTGAGCTGCTTCGAACCGTGAGCTCGGTGCTTGGGAGTCAGCCGCCCTGGCCGCTGTGCCACACCTCTCCCAATTTATCATTCTAACAGGCAGAATAATTACGTTAGAAAAGTAAATACACTGACAGTTTAAAAAGAAAGCAAAGTGCATACCAGTGCAAGTAGAAGGAGTGACCATACTCATAACTGCTGGACCACTGGGGAAAAAAACTGAAAAGTGGGAGCGGGTGGGATGCAGGGAATGAAGACCAAAGCAGGCTGGGTCCGTCATAAAAACATTAAAAAAGAAGTAGGGGCTAGAGCATGGGTACTCACAAACTTTCTGTCCAGGGCCAAATTACAGTGTGGTTCGTGGCTGAGGGCCGCACCGGTAGGGGTGGGGTCATTGGGGGGTTGCGGAGCTAAAGTAAAAAAAATCAAACCCGTTTCACATCATTAGACAATGCGACAATGCTGTATTTCATAAGCAGATGTAACTACAAAGAGCACATTTTGATAATACATTTTTATTAGCAGACAATAGCAATCTTAGGAGGCATTGCATAGCTTCATACACACTTTGTCCCCAATTCCATCACAGTCTCTTTCTCTCTCTCTCTCTTAGTCGGTCTCTCTCTGTCAGTCTCAGTCAGTCATTCAGTCAGTCTCTCTGTCAGTAGCTTTCTGTTCTCTCTCGCTCTGTCAGTCAGTCTCTCTCAGTCAGTCTCTCTCTCTGTCAGTTAGTCTCTCTCAGTCAGTCAGTCTCTCTAAGTCAGTCACTCTCTCTCTGTCAGTCAGTCTCTCTCTAAGTCAGTCTCTCTCGGTCAGTCAGTTTCTCTCGGTCAGTCAGTTTCTCTCTGTCACTCAGTCTCCCTCAGTCAGTCAGTCTCTCTCTGTCATTCTCTCTGTCAGTCAGTCTCTCTCTCTCTCTTAGTCAGTGTCTCTCTGACAGTTAGTCTCTCAGTCAGTCAGTGTCTCTCTCTCTCTGTCAGTCTCTCTCTCTGTCTCTCTCTGTCAGTCTCTCTCTCTCTCTGTCAGTCAGTCTCTCTCTCTGTCAGTCAGGCTCTCTCTCTTTGTGAGTCAGTCTCTCTGTCAGTCAGTCTCTCTCTTAGTCAGTCAGTCTCTTTCTCTCTTAGTCAGTCTCTCTCTCACTCTCTCTCTGTTAGTCAGTATGTCAGCCTCAGTCAGTCTCTCTCTCTCTCCACTCTCTCTCCACTCTCTCTCTCACTCTCCACCTCTCAACTGTCTCTCTCCTCTCTCTCTCTCTCTGTCTCTCTCTCTCTCTCTCTCTCTCTCTCTCTCTCTCTCGCTCTCTCTCTCTCGGGGGCCATGGGTACATTACCTGCAAGGTCCGTGGGACGCAAATGAAGGCCTGCCGGGCCGCTGGCGGCCCGCGGGCCGTACTATGAGGACCACGGGGCTAGAGTAAGGAAAAACACATGAGCTACAATGGAGTGCTAATTCATAATAAAAGACTCCCCTCAAAGGAGTCGTGCAAATGTGCAACTCATCCATTCAGAACACTGTGAGACTATGAAATGTTTCTGGGTGGGGCAAACGCACGAATTGGGAGGAAAGCAACCAAATCAAGAGTAGACACCAGAGACACACATGAAAAAGACAACCATGCCATCCAATCATGAGCAAGGGGCTGGCCCAAAACCCACTCCAAGCATATCATTTCTATGGGACACAAGAGGGCTCTCAATAGTACTAAGAAGGTAGTTTGCATCTTTAGCACCAGCAGATAATTGGAGTAACTAAGCATATGCTGACCCTCTGCCATGGTCCAATGACCGCCTATTATCTACACATGCCTGATTACAGCTGAAACTGCAAAATATCTGCTCTGGCCCCAAGCTGGAATCTGCAACTGTTGCCATAACATTTCAGCAGCACCAGCCCCTCAAGCAGCAAAACAAAGCATGCAAGCATGAATACAGCATTGCAGCGGCTTCTCACAAGCCGACATATTAACGAGGAAAGAAGACGATTAAAAATATATTTATATCAACAGAATGAGCCCCTTTGCGGAAGGATACTTCCAAGAAAGCAGATTCTTGCCCCTGCCTTTCGGTTACTAAAGCGAGGTTAGGATACTTGCTTCCAACGAGCAGGGTGCAAGGGCTCCTGCGTCACACGGGGTTCTGGGAAATATGTGGCTGTGACCTGCTTGTCTGGAGCACAGATTTAAGAGACAACAAGACTCGTGGTCTCTGGAGCCTGGCAGCACTTCCCGGGGTGCCCTCGGCCCACTGTGGGTCACCTCAGGATGCGGAGAGCCGCTTTGAATTCCCAGCGGAGCATGGCCATTCAGGCCTCAGCAGCACAGACACTTATTTTTAGCAGTGGAGTTTGAGGAATGAAACTAGGATTCTGCTGGATTCTTTTTTGGTAAGTATTCCTAACAATAGTTCAGGAGACAAAATAGCACGGAACAATCATAAAAATTCAACTACAACCGAATTCTACTTTACAAAAGGAAAAAGAAGAAAAAGGGAAGGATAAAGAGAAGGGAGGCATAAATCAAAATTGTCAACAGATAATTTAGAAAAATATCACAAATTTATTATAAATAATAGGCTCAAAAGGATAGTTGCTGGTTTATAAAACAATACATAACACATAAAAAAGAAAGAAAACCAAACGAGTGGCAAACAACAATTATGTTACAAAAGAAGGGGTACAACATATACAGGGATTATGTGTCCTCTAAAATTTTTAAGCCACATATACGTCAACGGCGTATCAACCGCAGTTGGAAGTTGCGGTCATCATCAGGACAAAATAATTCAATGAGCGTGAAGGATCTGTACTAAATTTCTGATTGGAGCAGTCAAATTAATTTTCGTGTGCTCGCAATAAAATCCAGGTTCAAAATATATTAAAAAGTGGTTTCAGTTCCCGGTTGAAACGCCGTCGACGTATATGTGGCTTAAAAATTTTAGAGGACACATAATCCCTGTATATGTTGTACCCCTTCTATTGTAACATAATTGTTGTTTGCCACTTGTTTGGTTTTCTTTCTTTTTTATGTGTTATGTATTGTTTTATAAACCAGCAACTATCCTTTTGAGCGTATTATTTATAATAAATTTGTGATATTTTTCTAAATTATCGGTTGACAATTTTGATTTATGCCTCCCTTCTCTTTATCCTTCCCTTTTTATCATTTTCCTTTTGTAAAGTAGTATTCAGTTGTAGTTGAATTTTTATGATTGTTACGTGCTATTTTGTCTCCTGAACTATTGTTAGGAATACTTACTTACTGCCCCTGGTTCAGGTTGGTGGGTTGCCTCTGGATGTTTAGGATTCTTTTTTGGTAGCACCGATTTCAGTAATAGCGACCTGTCCACAAATTCTCTCCACAAAATTAACTATCACCTTATCATCTAGAGATCCTATATAGGGACGTACAGATGTATTATTGAGAACTCCTCATCTATTACATTTAGGATTCATTGGTAATCGATACTGTGGAGTCGATATAAGTGCGCTGTCATTTGTAATAGTAAAACTTCGATATTCTGGTAATACACAATTCTATGTAGCATTGGTAAATAATGTACCGCATGTGCCCAATGCATTAAAGGGTTTGCCAACTGTGTGTCTTCGGTTAAAAGCATCGATGTGTAAGGGGCAAAATATTTGCCTGAGGTGGTTCTTTTATGCTGACGTCCAACTGCTTAAGGATTCTGTTTGTAAAACTAACTCTTTGGTATAAAAATCATACTTTTCGAATGTGATACTGTTCAAAACAGAACACAGGCTGTGGGACTTCATCTTTGAAGGGCAGCTTGTAGGAAGGTTTTGGAGGAAACGATCATGATGCTTTGGGGAGCATGCCAATCTTGTGCAGCGCCATGTAAGGTAGTCAGACTGGGTGGATGGCACACCAATAGCTGGAGTTTGCACGCATTTGCGTGCAACATGTGCTTTGGCACCTTGCTTCAACCAATTATAAAACTGAAAGGACTATTTGAAATGATAACTATTTTAACATCTAAAACATAGGTAGTGCTATAGCAAGGAGGCCAAAGGCCCTAATGGAAAGAAACATATAGCCTCCCTAATCATTGATGAATAAAAACGGCCACAGTTGAGTTGAAGTGGGTCCCTAACACCATTAGACCACGTTGTTACTCCAAGTGGTGCACCACTGATAGCAATCCGCGGCCCGTGCAGGTAAGAGCGGTGGGGCCGGGTGGGAGGGAGGATTTCGATGGACAATGACAAGGGGAAAATTAAATAAATAATTAATTTTTCCTCTTCATCGTCTGTCGAAATCCCCCCTCATCCGGCCCCACCGCTCTTGCCTGCACAGGCTGCGACTACTGATAGCTACACTGCTGAAAAACCAAAGAGCAGATAAGGGTGAGCAAATACAATAATTTTTATGAGGACGAGGCACAACTACAATGGCAAGGGATATATTTAACAAGGATCCGTAGAACATTTAGGAGATATTTACACCCTCAGACAGAATAGACAAGCAGCTTCCACAAAGAACCCCATCTCTCTGTTTTGGATCCTACCAGAAACTCTCTAATGTTTTCAAATACTAGGCCACCTCTTTTGAAGAATTCATTGTGCATTTTCTCATTATTTTGAATTGAAGGATATTTTCTAAATGTGAATTTTTTGCAATATTGTGTTATATATGGAGGTTTGCCTAGCAGATGTTTTACTTGTGCATGGCCTCAAGAGTCGTCAGACTATGGGTGGTCTCTCACAATGATGGTCAAATGGAAGAATATTTAGCCACAAAAACATTTATTGAAACCATTTATGAACCAAATCTTTTGATTGATAGTGCGGTTGACACATAATCCTACAAGCATGCAAACTGTTTGAATATTAATGCTATAAAAATGCCGATTTGATATCAATAGTCCGACCAAAATATTCCACCCTCAGCAGAAAACAGAACACTCCCTTTACTCACTCTAACCTGAGTCGTTCCTCTCTCTTCAATAGGCTTCGCCTGTCAGAACCCAGCTGGCTTTAGTACCAGAACTTCTATTGAATTAGGAAGCCAGCACTTTCTGACATGTTCAAACTTATATCTAAAATTTCATTGGCTGCAAGTGGTCAACAGCTTCCCGTAGGATGACCTCATCACTTGCAGAAAGTTTATAGGAGAATAGGAGGCAAAAACGTTTGGTGGGCCTTGAAAGAGGCTCATGTAGATTATTAGGAAGCAAGATTTAGCTCATCTTTTATTCCATGAAATGGAATAACATTATTTTGGAAAAATAGTGAAAGGAACCATTCAAGCTCCTCTCTGTCCTGGCCTTTTTTTATGCTCTACCACCGGCGTCAACAGTGTTGGGTCTCGTGGAGCTGCCTCCTGGCAAGTCATTCGCAGTTCCATCCCAAGGGCCAACTGCCCTTAGCACGCACCCCGAAGAGGCATTCTGCCAGACACATGCCCCATGCTTGACCCCCTGGCCACCATTACAAGGGACCAAGGCTCAATTCTACCTATGCACAAAAGGGCCTGCAAAATCTGCCTTAAGGTTAACAATGGGGCGTAATCACAGGAAGGTCCTCGTAGTGGTATGAAAAGTTGATATTGTTCACAAAGGAGAGAGACGTTTCCAGAGTTCATCTAAGACAACATTGAGCTTCATCTGACTCCAATTCCCTGCAGATTAATTTCTCACCATATAATGGCAGCTCTTCAGGCTGCTGGGAAATGACTGCCCAGGAGGAGGAGTTTTCCCCATAGCCAGTGAGTGCTTCCCTAAGCCATCAGTGGTACTCCAGTAACCACCCCAAGGCAGCTGCACATTTGCCATTCACCATCTCTGAAAGTCCCAACTTTTAGGACAGAACTTTAGTCACGTGGGATTAAAATGACGCATGACTGTTGATCAGAATTGGCAACCTGCGGCCGAATTCGAGCTGCCCTTTGCATGGTTGAAAGAATTAAAAAAACATATGCAATTTTTCAAAATATATGGTGTAGCAAAAGCCAGAGTGAATAGTCCTTTGCATTGTTAAAACCACTCAAGTTCACCTCTAAACTCAGTGCTTCCAGCAGATATGCAATTATTTACTGAAATAACAGGTCTTGCTCTGAGGCGTGAAGAGTATTTGAGCTTTCATGTCTACAGATGAAAATCAATAACTGTGTCTAAGTACTACTGTGAAATTCTTTGTTGTCACATCACACAACAGCCAGGCCAGCCATTTTGGTGCCAAGGTAGACTTATTTAGGTCATAGCGACCATTCATTTGCATGTCAAATTACGATAAAAGCAGTCACTGACAGCAAATACACCACCAGGGCCTTCAACTCTCTCTGGGGTGACATTGCAAACCACCCCTCATCTCTCCCTTTGACCTGAAATAGTTTAGCGGCATTAATCCGTCTCTGTACCTGCGTTGCACTTCCTATTGCTCCATGACTTTTACTCCATGATTGCGGGCGGCTCTTGTGTTCTTCTAATTGTAATTTTTATGGAAAGATTTATTTATCGCAAACTCGATCCAAAGGTATTGGAGCACTTTACATGAGCACCAGTTATGTTAGACAAGGACACATTTATTTTTGGTAAGCATGGGAAGATTACATGATTTGCCCAGAATCTCAGGATGTTGAGCCAACGGCAAGTCTCAAACATAGTCCCCAGCTCCAAAGTAGGACGCTCTGGCCCTTACGCCACATCATCTCCTTGCCAACAGTGTATGATGTCACTGAGTGACGGGTGGTAGTTAGCCTGATCAGAGGGGGATGCCAACCTGTATCTGGATGATACGCCAGGAGGTGGATCCGTGTCGCCTACTTTTAAGTAAGTGATCAAAAACAAGATCTCATTTCCACATGGCCCTAACCTTTCTGGGTCCCGTGAAGTAAGGAATTACCTTACATCATTACAGTAGCGATAAGCCTTACTACATGTGATACAGAAGATACTCCAGTAGTGCTGTGCACCACCTGAACGCCTAAGAAATTGGTGGTGTTGCAGCTTGGGCCACCTTGCAATCCAATGTGAAGTTTGGAAATGCAGTGCCAAGGAAAAAAGCACTCAGGTTTCAAAGAGAAGTGTGCTTTTGTGTTATATGATGTTAATGCCATTGGGCCAAAGGACTTTCATCTTAGAGGTTTGTTAATGGCATTGAGGCATTCGATTCTGGTCTACAAGGTATTATTTGTTGTATTTGGTCAAATGGCTTCCATTATGAGGCGTTTGTGGCATTTGTAGGTCAAGCCTGGGCAGCTCATGCGCTGCTCTGCGAGGCATGCTGTATTGAGGTTGGGACTTAAAGCTACGCCCACTCTCCGCCCACATTTTGTATTGGCTTGTGTCACTGTCCACTGTAAACTGTGGCTGTTTACTTGTCAAAATGCTTAGTAGTCCCACCTTAGTACTGTCTTGTTTCATTTTGTAACCTCCCATGGCGATACCCCTTGTTATGTGTGTTGTTGTTCTGTAGGCTTTAATTACAGCCTCTAAGCACTATTTTCTCAAATAGCTTAGTACCGCCTGCTGTTGTTGGCAGGACACCCTCTCTCCTATTGATTTATTTTTAAACCACTCATTTACATAAATAGCACATATTTGCACTGCAATAGGTCTTGCATTTGCATGAGTTTAAGCTATATATCATTGTAAATGACAATGCCTTTTATTTATCTGTTTTAAAAACAACACATTACTAAAAGGGATTGTCATTTACAATGCCAATAGCTCAAACTCTCATAAATGCGAGACCTATTGCATTGCAAATGCTTGTTTCAATAGGCCCTAGACTACAAGGTGTTTGTGGTATCAGTGGCGGCTGGCATGTACCAATGGTGGTGAGGCAGGAGGGCACAAAAAAAAAGAAAGAAAGAAAATAGACTTACCTTCCATGTGCAGCATGACATCCTCCTCTCTTGGTGTCTTCTGGATGCCGAATGCAGGAAACAGTCCTACCCAATACTGGCGCTGCTCTCACAGCATGAGAGCAGCGCTAGGATTGGATACAGCAGGCTCTCTCAGCACTCCTCTAATGTCTATGACAGCTGGGTTAGAGAACTTAAAAATGCGCATGGCTGGCTGGCATCCCAAAATGGCCAGCCAAAGGGACATGCACATTTTAAAATGCACTGCACAGCTCCCTGCTGCCGCCATTCAGCAGCACTGGCAACAGCAAAATGAGGGATGAACAGGGGATAACATGCGCTGGGAAAGAAAAATAAGTACAATCACAATATTTAGTAAGCTCCAAGGATCAGATTCTGGTCACCCCACCAGAATCAAAACCTGCGACACCGAGGGGCCACAGTTAACCAATACAAACATGCACAAGATCCTGAGCTGGAAAAAGTTCAAATGAGTTCGAGATATCAAGTCCCAATATTTTAGGTGCTCCTCATTTTATTCTTCATGAAAAGATTTTTCTTTCATTCAATTGATAGAGTCCAATCTTCATATATTAACAAGAGAAAAACCACAACCACCGCCAACACGTGTTTCGTCTAGGTCGTTAAGACCACTAGACTTCGTCAGGGCAAAATTTATCAATTGCAAGCTTCCAATGGGTAAGCGTGGGCGTATTTGTTCAGGCAGAAAAATTATTAAGTTTCCAAATGTGAAGCGTCTAGCACAAGGCAATTATCCCGGGTAAAGGACAGTCAGTCCTGAAGTCATAAACACGTATCCATCCAATCCGAAGCTCCCAATAGATCCTCCGAGTACGGGGTCCAAGTTGAGGAAACAGTACGTTCCTTCGCGAGTCACGCCCGGAGGATCTATTGGGAGCTTCGGATTGGATGGATACGTGTTTATGACTTCAGGACTGACTGTCCTTTACCCGGGATAATTGCCTTGTGCTAGACGCTTCACATTTGGAAACGTAATAATTTTTCTGCCTGAACAAATACGCCCACGCTTACCCATTGGAAGCTTGCAATTGATAAATTTTGCCCTGACGAAGTCTAGTGGTCTTAACGACCTAGACGAAACACGTGTTGGCGGTGGTTGTGGTTTTTCTCTTGTTAATATATGAAGATTGGACTCTATCAATTGAATGAAAGAAAAATCTTTTCATGAAGAATAAAATGAGGAGCACCTAAAATATTGGGACTTGATATCTCGAACTCATTTGAGCTTTTCCAGCTCAGGATCTTGTGCATGTTTGTATTCAGCAGCACTGGTCTCGCCCCATCCTGACACTCAGTTTGGGACAGGTTGCCGAAAAATGAAATGTTGATAAATAACCTTTATTACCATTTTAATTTTCTGATCTGGGTTTTGTGGGATGATGCTCCTCCACTCAAATGGACAAACCGCCCCTGTGTAGCAACTAGTTAGTGGCTCTTTGACTGCAAGGGTTGTTTGAAGTGAAGGGATGGTGGGTTCTTGCAGGCATTGGCTAAGTAGGCCCTAGTTTGTGAAATGTGG
This sequence comes from Lissotriton helveticus, assembly GCF_964261635.1. Taxonomy (NCBI): domain Eukaryota; kingdom Metazoa; phylum Chordata; class Amphibia; order Caudata; family Salamandridae; genus Lissotriton; species Lissotriton helveticus. Next base: position 1,347,535,254 of record NC_136059.1, read on the forward strand.
GAAATTGGGTTAAGAGACCTCAGCATGAGGTATGTTTGGGTAATAGGTCATTGAATCATGGGATGAGGGAATTTGCTTGCATTAGGGCTGACTAAAGGTATAGAGGTGAGGTGCTATGGAGTTTGGTGCAGAGGTCTGCTTCCTTTGTTTTCCCTATGTTTGTGTAATGCTGCCCTCTGAGAACATTTAGGTGGTTGTAAAGAGGTTTAGGCGTGAAGTCTTGTCTTATCCAGTGTGTGTCTGTGTAGATGTGGAGGATAATCGTACCAGTTGTAAACAACTCCCTTTGGAAGGCACTATAGATATACTACTTCAAATTCCAGACACCCAATCAAAAACATTCATACTTCAAGTCTCAAGTGAGTTAGAGGTTGCAAAAACAACTCAAACTAAAAACTTCAAGAGAAATTATTTTACATGAAAATTCAATCAATATGTCAATGAACCATTTACAAAAAATCATAAATAAAATTCATAACATGTTAAAAACCAGACAGTCCAAAGGACAACATATATGCCGTGATAAAAGGGAGAAACAAACAAGAAAATCAGATTTGTCATTGATTCAAACTAAATTGTAGGAATCAATCAAAACTGCGCATAGAAGAAACCGCTTCCTTTTCTAATGGGATTCAGTTCCCTAAATTTAGTACAATAATTGCGTTGAAGCATTTCAGTGGAAATAACATATAACACCACGTTCTTCAGGACAACAAAGATTTTTACCTCTTAAGAAAATAAATCAATATAGAATTCCTGTATAAAAAAAATAAATATGAATAAATACACAGCTCCAAATCAATACATCCTCCTAAAACATTAAACAGAGACATACAATTATATAACACATTCCAAATCCAATTGTTATTCACAATACATTTAGGATAAACCATTTTTTTTATATTAAAGCAACAATCCCCATCATACTACATTCAGGACTGGCAGTATCCTGAATTGCACACATGTCTTAAATAGACTGCATCCATTACTCAAATCATAATAATTTGGCACCACATTTCATACCCATACATAATTTGAGTTGAATATGTGTGGTTAAAACAGTGCATGGTCTACCTGCCGGAATGGGCGGAAGCAGGAAGTAGGAAGGATTGGGAGAGGACGCAGTGAGATAAGGGCTGGGGCAGGGTTTTGGCGGTGGAGGTATTTTTTAAGGGTTGGGGTAGTTTTCAGGTCAGGGGGTTCGGGAAAGTTTTTAGGGCTCGGGCGGGGTTGGTGTAGTTTTTAGGGTGGGGTCGGGGAAGTTTTTAGGGCTTGGAGGTCAGGGTAGTTTTTAGGGCTTAGGGGCGACAGGGACATTTTTAGGGTTCGGTGGGAGAGGGTTGGTTTTCAGGAGGGAGTGGGTAGTTTAAGTCTCAGGGTGGGGGTTTGGGGGCCGGTTTAGGACTCAGAGTGGGGCAGGGATCAGGGTACTTGCACTTACCTGAAAAGTCTTAACCACACATATGTACTTGCCATACATGCCATAACAATACATATTGCGTTGTAAAGGCATGCATGGTAAAGGTATACGCGTGGTTAAGACTTACATGGTTCAGTCCGTGTGGAACGGGCATGCGTGGTAATTGCATGCATGGTTCCATCACACAACCTGTAAAATGTAATGTATCCTTCTGTAATGTAACTGCCACTCATGTAAAGCGCTCCAAATCCTTCCAGTTAACTTTGCACTATATAAAACAAGCTATGATGGAGGTAGGAGGGAGGCAACTAGTGATGGGCATGGAAAGGGGCATGCAATGACAGGAATGTGGTGGTGGCATGGACAGGCCAGCATAGAACGGGGATGGAGCATGCAGCATCGGAGGTGAGGTGGGGGTAGAGATGGGCAAGCAATGAACAGACTGCGGATGCTGGAAAGTACAAGGCCAGTGGAAGGACACTGGGCACCAAAAGCAGTAGTTGGTACAAGCTCCACAGCAAGGACAAATATGTGAAGCTGAGCAGCAAGCTGGAGACAGGAAGAAGTGCTGACCAACAGGAAGAAAGGAAATGAGAGTGACATGGGAGCCAACCAATGGTAAGCAAAGATAAATAATGGGCAGGCTCTAAGCCCCTTTTAAGATTTTCTTTCGTTACAAGAGATTTTGCAAGCACAATGTAGATGACACCTAAAAAGGGATGGCCTAAACAACCAGAAGTTTCACAGTTTTCAGAGTTTGAGATAGCTATTCGTGGCTCTAGAACACACCCATCTAGTGTTCTGCGCTCATTTCTGCCCTGGCAGGTGTTGAATTAACAGCAGAACATGTCCTGTGCTAGAATGTCTTGCTGATCATCAAGCTAAAAACATAAAAAGATAGAAAGTCGAAGTAACTTATATTGCACATGTGTTAACTATCTACACTAAAACACACACCCCAGGAAACCCCGTTGTACCCCAAGCCAACTAATGCCTTCACTTCTAAGAGTGTTTTAAACCACTGTGCTAGGAAATGGCTTATGGCTAAAATGCTTTATGTCCACCTTGCAAATTGACAAGAATCTGTAAAAGCCTTAGCCATCTACTTTGTGGTAAATGTTTGTTCTTAGATTAGTTTTCCAAAGCAGAATGGTAATTTTATGTTATGTTATGTAAACTGTAATGGTTAGTTGTCAAACGTAGTGCCTTTGGCTGTTTGTTCCAGTGCCATGGTGCAAGATAGGAGGATGTTGTGGCTTCTGTCCTAGCTTTCTGTCCTAGCTAGAAGGTTGCATAAGGGCTGTGCATTGGCCAGGGAGGAGGATCTAGGGGTTCTAGTTGTAATATGGATTCCAGTCTTAGCCCTCAAGTAATGTGAGTCCATCCTATTAAGAGCCTTGTGCACATGACATAGGAGCTTGAATGCAGATTTTAATGCCAGTGGGAGCCATTGAGTTGCTATGGATGCTGAGCTGGTTGGTAGTCGCCATACCAGTCTAGCAGCAGTGTTTTGAACTCTTTGGAGTTGCATCAATTGTTGTTCTTTTAAATCCACATGTATGGCATTTCATAGTCTAAGCGACATAATGAGTGTTGCAGTGATTATTTTTCTGCAGTTCAGTGGCAGGCAGACAAAGGCTTTGCAGAGAAATGAAAAGTGCATTAGAATGAGCCTCATACAGTCTTGGCCTTCTCCTTCACACTAAGTGTTTTCTCTATGAAAATGTCAAGATTTCTAGACTTTGATTTAGGTATAGGGGCATCGCCGAGTTAACTGGCCCACCACCCATCTGATCAGAAGCTATTGGCCCAACCAAACAGAAGAATCTCTTTTCTTTTGCCATTTAGCTTCAAGCGATTCAGCTTCATCCCCCTGTCTGTTCACTGATTATAAGCATTTAGGACATTTTAGTATAGTCTGCTCATGGTCAACTAAGATGGATAGTACGAACGGCCTATCATCCACGTAAAATATGAAGCTAAATCCACATGCTCTCACTATGTTCATTAGTGGGGTCTTATATGTGTTGAAAAACGTGGAATTTAACGACAATCCATGCGGAATCCCAATAGGATTTAAATGGGCTCAAATTGGAAAGGCGATAGGTGGACAAATTGTGTTCTCTCCATTAAAAAAGAAAGAAGCCAGGCTAGGGCCCTGGAATAAATACCAACCCCATGCAATCTTTCTATCAAGACTGCTATCAAATGCAGTTGGCAGATTGAGTAAAATAATGGCCTCGGTCGATTCATATCCAGACTGAGCTTTATGTCACATGCAGCTGCAAGGAGGGACGTCTCAGTGCTGTGGCCTGCCCTGAACCCCGACTGAGATTTTTCCTCTCTGTAGCCCACAACTGTTGCTTGGCTACTCAGTGATCTGAGCTGGAATAAGAATAAAATAAATTTGTCCATAATTAGGAAATTTCAAAGAGTCAGCTGAAGAGCACATTAGTGTGCATCCATTCCTGTGGAAACTTTGCAGATACTAAAGAAAAAATGACCAGGTCTATAAAAAAAAACAGAAAAAGGAACCTGTGTGAATTGACTGCATAATTTGCTATGTGCCGCTTAGAAATGCTTTCAAATGGTCTTGTAAGTTATTAAAGGTACTAAGACAGGGATGATGGTGAAAATTGTTATAAAGATTCATAATTGTGTCCAAAAAGGAAACAGAGAATGAGGAATATAATTTAGTGGTAGCCAATGGAGGCAGTCTTACACACCATGAGGTCCGAAAGCTCCCACACATTGTTAGAAAATGACTTCATAGCGACTCAGAAATAACCCTCTCCAATTTAATGGAGACAAAACAGAAGTTGTTTTCTGCACTAAAAGCAAAATAGCCTGTCCTATTGACTATTAGCTTACCCCTACGGATAGCTTGTTAACTCCAAATACAACAGTATGCAATCTGGGGGTGTTGTTGGACAACAATCACCAATTGGATTCACAAGTTAACAAAACAGTTGGCACTTGCTTTTCCCTGATCAGAGCTCTATGTAAGATTCTCCAGCTACTACCAGCCTCTGCCAGAATACAAGCGGTAAGGAGTGTTATCTTGAGCAGGTTGGACTACTGCAACTCTTTGTATTTTGGAGCCTCTAACTCCACGTTACTGAAGCTGCAAAGAATCCAAACAATAGCAGCAAAGCTGGCCTTAAATCGGCAGCGTAGATCTTTAGCATCCCTAGCTCTAAGAGACCTTCATTGGCTACCGATACAGCACAGGATTTATTTTAAATCTCTCTGCATTGTTTTCAAGGCAGTACATGGCCTAGGCCGTAGCCCACTGCAGAGGAAATTTACGTGGTATACTCCTGTAAGAAATCTGCGTTCGTTAACAGCAAATCTGGTCAACATCCCGAGATTTAAAAGAGCGAGAACAGGAGGAAGAGCTTTTAGCTCAGTGGCCTCACGACTGTGGAATCAGCTTCCATCCAACATCAGGCAGAGTGAGACGTAATGCAATTTAGGAAGATATTGAAGACATAGTTATTCTCGAGGGAGAAATAATATACAGATGCAATGTCACTGGTCCATCTTCTGACTTCGTCTGGCTCCCCCCTGCTCGATTTAACTAAATTCCTGTATTTTTCGGGGTGACTGATCTAGCACGCATATAACAACAAAGTATTCTCTCAGCGCCAAGATACCCGTAGGGTGGTAGTGCGCTACAGAAATCTTTTTTACATTACATTACATTACCCACTCTATTCAATTATTTTAGTAAAATGATTTTTCTGGGCCATGCAGATATTTTTGTAATAACTTTCACAAGGCGCTTTAAACTCAGCTTTAATGATCTGAGATTGTGACGGCCTCCAAGTGCGTTTTTATTTCTTGCAGGCTGATTTTTGTGACCTAAATTCATTTGCATGTCATGTCATCTTTCCTGTGGACTTGCTGCACTTCATGGGTGAATCTTACCACTCAGAGAGGACCCTTAGCTGTCGATAATCTAAAAGTGCAACTCCCAGATGAGGCTAATGAGGCTGAAAGGCATTTGTGGTCGCAAGATTTCTTGTGCTAGGGGGGCATGTCCTCACAGCTTGACTGATTTGCATGAGACTGGTCTCCTGTGTAATGGGACAAGAAGACTAAAAAGGATGAAAATGCTGCCTCTGATCTGCCAGATATTAAGAAGCATTACCTCAAGCATGCCCATCACACTTCTGGTGCTTGGACCTTTACATTTATTTATCTTGTAATTTAAAGCACCCCAGGATCCCAGGAAATCTCTTGGAGATTTCTGTTTGCTTTTCCCTGATAATGCTTTTGAGTTTCTATGGAACACTGCCTGGAGAGCATTTCACCTTTTAATAGTGTGTACACTAGGACTTTGGCCGCTTACAATGTTTCTAGCACTGTGACCAGGGACGGCACCTCAGCTAAGGCGAAGGAGCATCACCCCACTGTGTTGCAGCAGTCAAGAAAATCAAAAATAAAATGTAAATGACGTGATGGCATTATCATATTATTTGTTCCTGCTGCGGCAGCTTGGGGGTGGGTGGGGCTGAAGTGTGCATGATGCTTTGGCCAGCCATCTCGGGCCGGCCAAACACTCATGCGCACTTAGTGTTCTCTACACAGGCTGCATTACAGCCTGGGTGGAGAACATGCCTAGGCCCCCAGGCCCCGTCTGAGCACCGAAATCACTACGGTGCATTGCAGCATTGTGATTGGCTCAGGAGAGCCTGACTGCTTCCTGTTCGGCCAACGGAGGATAGACGATGTGGGACAAAGTGGTGAGGGTCTATGGCACAGAGTAGTGTACAATTAACCCCTGTGTCTCTTTCATACAGTAACAGACCTGCTGCAGTGCTACGTGCACAAGATGTCTCAGAAATGTTTAACTGCCCACATCCCAAAAGCAGTGTACAAATATTACGAAATTGAGCTTTGATGTGACCTACAAGTAGCAGTTATAAGAAATACATCTGCTTGTTAAAATCAGGGGTACCAGTTTAAACTAATGGCCATTGCCCACAAAAATGCCACAATCTTCAAACAAGCATTGGTAAAGCCAATAGATCTGACTTTTTGTTAGGAAAAATATTTGTTAATGGTTAGGTAACTAGGTGTATGCTGTTCCAAGTCTACTAGAAAAAAATGCACATTGAAACAACATCGTGACCACAACAGTATGGAAGCTGAGGGTAAAGACTATATTAGCTGTGTTAAAATATACCCTCAAAGAATAGGTTTGCAAGGGGGGGCACTTGCCCACCCCTACATTTTTCACTTGCCCTTTAACAAAATTTCAAGATCACGCTGCTGGTATAATACCGGCAGCATGATCTTGATTTTTTTAAATTATGCCCACCCTCTAAAAAGATTTCTGCGGACACCCATTATCAGAAGAAAAAGCTTTGGTTATAAGTGGTGAACTTAACAGGCATAAAAGCCAACACATTGCTCAGGAGATACTTAGAGAAAGATCTAGAATTCCCTTTGCCTCTGTGTGTAAATCTAATCACATGTTATCATGACAGAAAAGTAAAACAAATGAATGTGCAAGGGTGACTAGTGAATAGCATTGTTTTACTATGACGGACTGTGGCGCATACTTCCTAAACCAAAAAATCTAAAACCGCAAATAAAATGTCATTTTATCAGTAAAGTAAATTTACAATAAGCACACACTAACTTTAGTCTAACAAAATGACTACTTGACGCCGCACCACCAAACCATAATGGGAACAGAAATGGGACAAGCTATCAATACATGAAATGCCATGGCCTTGGTGGACACCTTATCCAGGCCATTAGCAAACCATAAACAAAGATGTGAAAGTCAACACCTGAAGGGGCACCCAGAGCCCACACTCTTAGTATTCCATATTGTACATGTTGGAAAATTGATTATGATGTCTCATGGATGTTAAAGATCTCTGTATCCAGACCTAAAAGGACACACGGCTTCCCGTACAAGTCTTCTCGCATCATCAGGAAAATGCCTACTGGTAGCTCCCAGATTAATGTATTTTTGGGCAGGAAGCCAAAAGCTTTGGACCTTTGGAAAGTAGAGAGCCCTGCATGGAAGAGCCTCTGAAGGCCAGTCCTTCAGGAAAGCCTTTCCTCGTATCAGAACCTGTGCCCACTGGCCATTATCGACTGCTGAGACTGCGCTGCTCAAGTGTGAGTAATAAGCAAATTGGCGCCACACAAAACAGTAAATGAAATAAATAATTAGGCAAGCGTCCACAGAATTGGGCTCTTTCTATGAAAAACAGCAATCGAAGAGTCAGGGTGCTGGTTTTGATTCACTACCTTTGACCCTTTCCTATGTCTTCTCTGCAAAACAAATGCCTCATTAAGAGGGAAACTGAAAGGCTGGATGCCAGATCAGCTTCCTGGCAAGCTACAATGCCTGCTATTGCTCTCGTTGGTGGCTAGGGGGAGGGGCCTGACAAGTGCACAAACGAGGTAGCGTCGCACACTACCCTTCTATGTGTTTGATGGTTTCAAAAAGCATTAATGATGCCTGCGTTTTGCATCCTCTGTCCGTTAATGAATGGGTTAATGATCCTCGGCTTCCCAGTGCAATCCCCTTTTCCGCCTACGGGTCATTAGCTGTTAGAAGATTGCCTCCATGTCAGCCATTGTTGCTTAATTAATATTCTTTTAATTAGAGCAGAATACACTGTAGGTCTCCCAGCAACACCAAAAACTTCATGGACAAAAATTTGTCTAGACAAATAAAAATGTAATGACCTGTCCTGGAAATTTCGTTACAGCAAAGCTGCGTTCTTATGCTGACCTTATGCCTCTTTTGCAAGCAATTTGCAGATTGTGCAGGTTTTTACGCTTTGCCATTTAGGCGAGCAGGGGATTAGTGCACTTCCTGAGACCTAGCATTGAATCCAATCTTGAGTGGTCCAGGAAAGGGTGGGATACTTACTGCAGCTCGTCCCTGAATTGCCCCTGAATTCTGCCCCTGAATTCTGCCCCTGAATTGCGCGGTATGGGCATTCCTCTTAAATTTACTTTTTCTGCGCGAATGAGGAATGACATGCACAATTGCACGTTTTCTGCACCAAAGTTTGTATGCCTTGAAGTATACTAAACGTTTTTTAACTTGTAAATTGTGGCAGGTTTGACTTGCACAAATTAAGCAGGGAAAAAAAGAAAAATTGCAGGGAGTGGTAATTATTGCTATGCTCTGAATTCTGACGGCACCTAAACAAGTGACTGTGCATGGACTAGAATATACCCACCACACACAGTCCACATTACCAGAGTCTAATTGTATGTTACAATCTACAAAATGTCGCGTCAGCCATGGGAGGGCAATCCACATAGCTTTACAGAGTTAAACTATGGTGAACTTCAATTCTTTCACACAGAACCCGCCTTTTTAGGTTTGATGTTAGACAAGAACTTTAAATTTTACTATCATCATACACACACACACACACACATATATATATATCTCTATGTATATATATATCTCTCTATATATATAAATCATTATGCGTTTCGGCTACTACCTTTTTCAAATGTTTATACCAGTAGCCGAAACGCGTAATGTTTTGCTGAAGAGAAGGATTAAAAAACGGATGAACATAAGCTCTGCGAGTGCCTATCTCTTGTTGTTGGACGGTGAGTAAGCGAAATAAGTGACGCGGCTGCACCGCCGCGGGAACGGCACCAGTTCGGGAGTGCACCTTTTCGGTGCAGGAGGAGCGGAGTATATATATATATATATATATATATATATATATATATATATATATATATATATATATATATATATATATATATATATATATATATATATATATATAATGTTAATATAATGTTCCTGTTCCGCCAATGAAGGACGGAAACACACCAGGTGCGGACCTCCAAACCAGCCTCGTTACTGCAGCGAATAAATCATCCACAAGAAGATACAAATCCTCAAATAGGTAGCAGTGTAAGATTTATTTTAAATAAAAGGACAAATGTCCATCCGACGACGCGTTTCACTCCTCAAGGGAGCTTGATCACATAACACGCTCAGAGAGGTGGACCATTTTATAATAAACATAGTAGTGGGACAAATTAACAAAGTGCACGCCCTCACAGTGAAGATAGTGTAGAAACAAATAACAGACCAGAATTTCTAATTTTGTTTGTAGTCTATAAACAAACGCCATTTTAGAATGGTAAAAGTATCTAAACATGTTGATACATTATTTCAACTCAATGCATATCTTGTAATCATTTGAAAATCATGATAGAGCCGATGCTTTGTACTTTTTAAAACCAGAACAGTCAACTGAACAAATGATATGTTCAAGGCAGATGATAATAACCAAAATAGCAAAGCAAACAGTAGTAATTACGACATAGTGTCCTAATAGAATTCGCATTTGTAAATGAATATACATTTTTTGACAAGTGTCAATAATTTAAAAGTGTATAAACAATTCATATTGTCTGTTCCGCAATACATAAAAGCTCCAAGATTACCATCAAAAATATGACAAGCATGCATATAGATAGTTATATATATATATAATTATAGGGGTTCAGACAGCAGCCCTCTTCATCCAATGGTTTGTTCTTTTGTCATTCACATTTTTCTTCCGCCCATTACAGCATGTTTGAGTGGATCAGACCACTTTAGCTATTGAATAACTTCATTTTGAGTGATGGCATTCTTCTTCTTTGGGGGGGATAGGGGGGGTCACAAACACACACAAAGTAGTTCCCTTTCAAGGCCATGGACTTCTATGCCAAAGCGTGCTTTGTCACATTAAAAACATATTTTTGCATTTAGTCAATTTGTTTTAATTATCTTAGCAAAGTTGCCTGATAGTTTCCACAGCAATATAGTATTACAAAAGCCATGACAAAACAAAAGAAGCATTATCAAAGCTAAAAGCCTGGCAGCCCCTGCCAGACCTATTCCCTTTGCTAATGCTTGTTTTTCTCTTTATCCTAAGCCACAGTGTCTTTCATCTGACAAGCAAAAACGACAGCACTGAAACAACAGGATTCCTGCAATGGCAATTTAGCTCCCAATTATAAAAAAAAGATAGTCCTAGGCTAACAAGCATCAATATCATTTCTCCGCAGCAGCCCACAGACTGCCGCAGAAGGGACCCAGTGCATCAAATTAGAGGAAGAGGAGTGACCCCCATGGACTATTTTGTAAACGATCACCACTGAGCAGGATCATTTCTGTGCATTTGCTGTAGCCCTTGGCCAGGAAAATCTAGACAGGTTATTTCTAACTGGCGCTGCACACCTTCCTTTGGTAATCAGGTTCCCGCGGAACATTTGTACTCAGAGAATGTACAGGACATATTTTTGACTCGGCAGTGTTCTGCAATGCGGCTACACTGATGAGAAAAGGAGTATCCATATAGGAGGCTGGTAATGCCCTGCCTCATGGAAGTCGTATAACAAGTGTCTGGCAGATAGAAAGAGGATGAGAGGGAGAGAGAGAGAGAATGTAGCCTTACGGCTAGAGTGGTCGACCTCCAGGCCGGGTTCGAGTCTCAGCAAACACGCTCAACATCCTGTGATTCTGGGCAAATCGCTTAATCTCCCCGTGCCAAACAAAATGAATATGTCCATATGTAACGAAACTGGTCCTCATGTAAAGCGCTCTGATACCCGACATCTTGGGTCTAGTTCACGCTATATAAAACTCGAAGGAAAATAAAAAAGAGAGAGGGTGATAGGCAGGTACAGTTCAGATAGGTGCTGTTGAGCCTTTTAGGAGAGGATGTGATCGAATGGCTAGAGTGGTCGACCTCGAAGCTGGGGAACTTGATTCGAACCTCGGCAGTGATGCTCAACATCCTGTGATTCCAGAGAAATCACTTAATCTTCTGTGCCTAACAAAAATAATGTGTCCGTCTGTAATGCAAATGGTGCTCATGTAAAGTGCTCTGATACCTTCGGGTCGAGTTTGCGCTATATAAAACTCTCTCAAAAATAATTAGGCAGTGAGGCATGGTCCCTGTCTCATTTGAATGTGTTAAGCTGCAGGTAATGTATTTTTTTTATCTGTTTAGCTTTCAACTGCTCTGTATCAGACTATCACTTTAATTCTTCTCTAGTAAGCGTCTCATCTAACTAATCTTACAAGATGCCTTGTTATAGGGCTTGCTGGAAATTGAATATGCTTCACTCGGTCTTTCCTAAAACGATTAAAGACGGGCCGCAAACCTTTAAAATTCCGTCAACCATCCTATGCTTGAACCTAAGGAAGAATGATCATATCAGGCTGGCACTGGAAGCACTACATTGTCCTGATTGCATCCTGAGGGAGTCCAGTAGCAAATACAAGACATTATGCATTATACATAAGGTCTGCTGGAGTGAAGGCCCTTCTCCCTGCCATAGCTGTCCCTCGAAACAGCCCATCTAGGATCATCTGATCGAGATCCGGCCACCTGCCCCCTAATAGTCTTTCAATCGACTGAAATATGGAGACGGTACCCTAGAGTGCTGGGACCCATACTCTGGAATCTCTGCAATCCCATTGTAAAGCTGAAACAAATCATATTCAATTCAGGAACCTCCCTTACTGAGCTATTATCTTACCTGAAGAATGTGCCCTTGGCATGCAAAGGTGGATTGTAGATTGGGCCAGTAGATATTCTTAAATTCCTCATTCCCAATCCGTGTGCCTCTTCATTCTGCAAATCTAAGTTCTTTGAAGTTACTACAAAATTAAAATCAGCACTTTATAAAACAAATGAATAAATAATGAAAGAGGTCATTTTTCATAGACGACCCATAACTGGATCATAACAAGTGGCTTCCTGTTAATTTCTTTCTTTCTTTACCCAATGCTATGGTGGTGCTACTTTATTCGCCATATAGCAAAAAAATATGCAAGCAGTGTTTCGCTCACGGCTATCTGACTAACTAATCCTTAATGGAGTCCTAAGCTACTGCTGTATTTAAACCCCTCCGATCCCAGTTCACTCTGACCAGAAAACTGCTTTGAGGTGCGTGAATATGCAATCTTCATTGTAGGACAATACTTCCCTCTGCTCTCTATGTTGTTGAAGCCAAGCCCTCTACACATGCCCTGAAACCTATTTCAAACTACTGTGGGGGATATAGAAACTGATTCACTATAGGAACATCTCCAGAAATGTGATACTTGACATCTTGCTTAGAATGATCTTGCAAGCAGGGACTCCAGTTTCAGTTATGTTAGAAATCTATGTGGTAAATTAGTGCTAGCTGACTTCCAACATATAGCCTCAATTGGATTGGGACCATATTCTGTGGTAGTCCCTCCTAAGGTCCATAGGCGATGGAAGATAGGGTGCGGGGGTGCTGCTGCACACTCAAAATAAATATGCTCGAGTTCAGAAGGTGGGTGAGCAATAGAGATGCGTTTAAAATATGTTATTATCTTGTTACATTTGCTCTGCGTTTAATGACAGAGGTCAAATGTCAGGCTTTGATTTCTGACAAATGGTGATTTTTTTTGTCTGACTGCAAATTTAGAGGATTTTGTAAAATTAACTATCTGACAATGTTTCTGTGGGCAAAGGGAATGTGAATGGAAAGGTTGTATGATGTACGTTTTTTTAAATGCAAAATATTTAAATACCTGTAAATTGACTTTAAAAATATTTTCAAAAATATCCGCAGTTAGGAAACCAGAAAGGAAGTACATTTTATTTGTAATTCTGAAGTGTGCTGGAATCTAAGATTTTAATAGAAGCAAAATGAATCAAGACTCTTTAATTTATGATGAGCAAATGAGAAATATTTGCTGAAACCTGATTTCCACATATTATTGTTTGTGTGTTATAAAGATTTAGTGGTAAAACTTCATGTCAGTCGAAATGTTGTTGCCATTTCATTGGAAAATGGGCTATAAATGACAACGCTCTGCCACACCATGCTTTAGTAATATATTTGCAACAGTGTGCTCCAAAAAGCACCCCCTCGCCACATACCACAGCCCTTTCCTGCTAAATGGAGGTAATTCAATTGCTACACTTGTTTTTGTGTGATGCTTGGATTTTTCACTACCCTTATGACGTCAGTGATGTAACATTGATGGAAGCACCCCCACCCTGAAAATTGTTCCAGCACCACTGCTAAGTTCATACCTTTATGAATAATAACCCAGATATCCTTGACACCAGAATTGCCGCTCATTGGGGTTGGATGTCGGCAACAGGGGAATACTAGTGCACAGCAGTTGAGGGTTGGCAGCGGTCCCACGCAGCAAAAAGAATGTTTCCTGCTGTCACTTCGGGCCCGCCATACTGTCACATTTTAAATAATTTTTGTTACTTTGCACTTTGCAAAATTGTTGAAGTTTTTGAAAAAAAACACATATGCAAAGCTACAAGCACATCTTCACAACTTTGCAAGCGTAATCGCAATATCTAATGAAAAATGTCATTGATAATAAAGGGCCCAGCCACACTATTGAAAACATTTAATATACAGTACAATGGCATGTCCTTGAAACAATCAGAATGCAGTGCCTTAAATTTTACATGGGATCAGATCAGACTTTATTGTTGGGACTACATGACTGGTATATTGCAGGTTTTAGAACCTTGAGGCTAGACCTTGATTTTATAGCAGCTAGCCTGGTAGCACCAAATTACTCTGTCCTCCCTCACATAAAGAGTTCAGCTAAAGTCAATTTAAAAGTCAAAATTTCATTCTGCATTCCCACAACTATAGATAAATAATAATGAATGGCTTTCCTAATATCGATATTAGATATTAAAAGCAGAATGTTAGCTATGTAAATAGTGAATCAACTCAATCAGTTTACACAAATTCCAGGTATATGTTCGTTTTGTTACATATCTTTCTTATAGTGTAGATTATAGTGTTATCTGTATCACTTACACTCCTCAAGGATTAAAGAGGTATTTGCTAGAGAAGACACATGAGTGTCTCCCACTTACCATCTGCTTGAAAATGCCCAGATTTACTGTAATATACCTCAAGCAATGGATTTTGCTTGTCTGATCATTTATAGCTATGTGAACAAATCTATTGAAAATACAGTGCTGTTCGCATGAAGTTGCCATTCTAAAATGGTATATTCAAATTAAGTTATTTAAAAAAAAAAAAAAACCTTTGTCTCACCTAGTTAAGATTGCGTGAAATGTAAAATTGCTAATGATGTTCTACTTGTCTCAAAATTTGATGTAACTCTTGGTATAAATTAATTGTTGCACAATAGATTCTTTTTGGCTGACTGTCATAGTCACCTCGCAGGCAGACTGTTATGATTGACATTACTGTCAAAGCAGGTTTCTTAGACGCCTTATGGAAGCCCGAAGATTATGTCAGAATCATGTTGATTTTGAAAACACAGGTAGGCAAACACTCCTCGCTTTTACCGGCCCATTTAAATCATAAAAAGAAAGCCCACTGGAAAAACATAGTTCCGTGACTTTTTCTACATCAATGTGAATTTGATGTATTTGCCCCATATTGAATCGTCTACTGAATAATTTGCAGATTTGAACACATTTGTATTTCCAGAACAAATGGGTTGCAAGTTTTGAAAATTGCAGTACATGGGATGTCACATTCCACCTAATACTTTACAAAACTTAACTTGTATCGTTTGAACTGTTGAATGCCCTATTCACAAAGCTGTTTTGCAAACATTGCGTAAACATTTCCTATTGATGGATGGCTAGGTTAAAGGCCTTTTTTTCTGAAGCAAGAAACAAAAATCATATTGGTAATGCAAACAGGATGGAAAGACTGATTCCACCTTTTTGTCGAAATATTGTATTTTACTGATCACACAAAATCATCCATAGATAAGACTGTTCTCTTAAAATTATTTCAAGACGATACTCAGATTTTTCAAGAATCCCAAAAATGCTGCATCTCAAGTTAATGTTTTATGTCTCTTGAATTCTAAAGTACGTTCTATCAAGACCTACGCATACGTTTCATATATAATATACAATGTACTTTAGTGATTTATCATGCTGCTTTTCAATCTAAGGAGGTGCTTCCAGAAAACCTCTAGTATGAACCAAGGAAAAAGCTTGGTGGGGAACTCGGAATAAATGTATCACATATCTAATTATGAGAAGTTTACTCATGTAATTGTGATTTGTGAAGCGTACAAAACTGTATATTTTTTACAGAACCCATTTCACTCTCAGACAATTCCGACTGAAAAGCATAGGGGAAAGAAAACAATGTTTAAATTGGTTGTTTCAAAGAACTTAAAGGAACAAGGATATGTTGCGTAAATCACAGAAAAGAAACACAAATATATGCCATTAGAGGATGATGAAACATTTACAATTGGAATATTCTTGAGTTCATTTCTTGTTGAATGTTTGTGATAAATTTGCAGCAAAAGAAAAAGTCTCAAAGAATTCACTTAATGGTGCGGCAAGGGACTACACATAATATTATTTGGGGAGTAGCATGCCAAATTTGTGAATTTCCCAAACACAGCCATATAAAGGGCCTGGAGGAACAGTAGCGGCCTGTCCTTAAGGGCGGAGGGGCTCGCCCCCTCACCTTTTTGCAAACATGAAGAGTGTCTGTCAGACTGAGCAAAGGTCAGCATGACAGACACTCTTCATGTTTAGGTCAGGCAGCCAAGCTTCGTGCATGCGCTAAATGCTGTCTCATTGCAAAGTGGGGTGGAGTATGTAGTCTCACTGATACAAACCCACTCTGTGATGAGTAAGGGACTGCCACCTCCTCATACTGGCTGACCCATAGCAAGGTTAGCCAACCAGAGAAGACAGCAGTTACAATCCTCCATGAACCACCAAACTTCCCTCCTGCCACCTGAGATCACCACTGCAGGCCAGAACTTTTATTGTTTATTGTGTGAGTGCTTGTGTGTATGTGTCAGTGTATGTGTATTTGTGTGTGCATGCTGGGAATGGGTGTGTGCATGTTTATGTACTTTTGAATGGTGGGTGAATGTGTGCACTTGCCAATGGCTGAGTATGAGTGAGTATGCATGTTGGTGGGTAAGTGTGAGTATATGTATGCATGTGTGGCCCGCAACCCGCATGCTCGAATTACCAGCTGCCACTGCAGCTGCCACTTTTTTGTACATGTAAAAACAGTTTCCATGTAGGTAAAAAGGGTCAAGAAATTCATATTCTAATTTACATTTATGCGGTACTCACTCATGAGAACTGTCTGCAAGCACTGGATGGCAGTTTAATATTTTATTAACACTGTTTCCTTAAAATGCAGAAATAGATGAACATAGTAGAAGGAATCTATGAATATAGTAGCAGCACATTTTTGATGTTTTAGTTTTACTTTTTTCTGATTGTTTTTGAATTAGAACCTAAGACATTGGAACAAGGGGAATATCTGGTGACCTCTTTTGACCTGGCTGTCAGTTGGTTTTGAATCAGATTAAAATATTATTAGGTCTCCCGGTCTTATGGTATTTATTATTTTGTAATTTCCGTCTGTATTAATCCATATTTATTTTTTGCAAACTTTACCTGTATTTATCCATATTTATTTTAGGTTTTGTGAAAAAAATGAAGCTGAAATCTGTATATTTCTGCATTTATTTAACCAGTTAATGTGCTCTCTTGCCTGAACGCGAGACAGGTTTCAAATATATAACACACTCAGATGGTAAAATACGCACTTGTAAGAAAATATGTACTTTTTATTATTAAGGTTTTGCAAATTTACTGCTATTTAGGGCTCTTTACTAAAATCCCTATTTTTTTTAATCCTCTTGCCTGTCAATCTGCACAGCTATTGGCCTGGCAGTCATGATTGACAGCATTTAGAATCACTCAAAAACAATCCAGTTTCCGTTTGTATCCACATTTAAAAATAAATACAAACAGGAAAATAAATGGTTTTCAGTCTGTATTTATCTGTAACAATCAGTACAAACGGAAAACAGGACGCTTTAAATACAATTTATTTGGCTTGGTGTGAAATGTCATCTTTAGTATGGTTTTTCGATAATGACAAAAATAATAATGCAAGTTACAATATATCACTAAAATCATACGGACCTTCAACATAAAAATCAAGGTTTAGCAATAACTATACACGGTCATAATGGTCGATTATTCAAATAGTAGCCTAAAGTGAAGATTCTCTCCTCTCCTAAGAAAGTCCCTGAAACGGGCTGCGTGACGTCATGGAGGTGGATGTGCTCCCCAGACATTCGTGTGATTAGCAGTTAGGCCCAATTGGAACCTGGATAACATTTAGAATGCATAAAAAAAGAGTTCCATATGATTCATTTGCAGATAGGTGCATGAAAAGATTACCCCCTCAAGCTCTAAACACATTGGGGCAGATTTATGAGGGCCTTGCGCCACGTTTACGCCGCTGTTGCGTCACGCAAGGCGGCGTAAACGTGGCGCATCCCTACGAGGCATTTACAACGTGATGCATCTATGGAGATGCGTCACGGTGTAAGGCCCTGCGCCACATGAAACCTGCCCCTGTGCATTGCAGGAGTCACTTGCGACATGACTCCAGCAATGCGCCGCCCGTACGCCGAAAGATGCGTCACGCATCTTCCCTGCCTTGCACCATGGTGCGCCGCATTGTAAATGCGGCGCACCATGGGTGGCGGAGCTGTGGCGCACTGTGGCGCACATTAACTGGCGCATCCCTGGGGATGCGCCAGTTAACGTAAATCTGCCCCATTGTTATTGTGTGCGTAGATCAGTATGCAAAACATTACACGTGTGCAGTCATGTCACAAAAACTGAAATTTTCTCTACATAACCCCAGATGGTTTTATTTACATCAAGAGGTGTGACTAACAATTACTACAGTAGTCCAGGCTACGAAGTGGTCTGTGAAATGTGAAATAAATTCACAAAAGACCCAAATGTTTGCCTGCATGACTTACTTAGGATTGACACGAGACGCCTTCATTGAATTCCAGGAGTAAATCATGCACAGAAAATGTTTGTGGCTCGGGCAGTCACCACAGTGAGCACATTCCTTCATGACACCAATGGAAACTTTCAGCTCTGAACCAAAGATACTGGAATGTATTTGTGTACCCATTGAAGCCACTTTTTGTTGTGGGTGAACAACAAAGCGCTATAGAGCACTGAGTGACTGTGATGGAATGACTTGATTGTACCACTGGACATGCCTCGGTGGACCAGGACTGAGCCCGCTGCCATTGTAGGAGAGCACCGCTGACCTGTCACTGCCACTTAAAGCCGGGTTAGGGCCCAGGCGACCTGTCCTTTCTGATGCAGTCCGCCATTTTCCCACTTTCCCTGCTGTTGCTCTGCACGTCTGCCCTCTGGCAGCCCAGGCCTGCTGGCGGGAGCGCCTTCTTGAACAGGGAAGACAGGTGAAGATGGAGAGGGCCTGTTTCCAGGGAGCAGGGAATGCCGGCGGCATTTCACCGCTGTAAAATAAAGAGATGGGTGTTTTATTAACTGTTATAGATTCAAGATGGGCGCAGTGCAGAGCGAGCACCCTCCATGCAAGACGAACTGCAGACAACAGCCGCAAGCGAAGGAACACAATTCGTGCCCACGAGACAGAAGTCCTTTAACACATCCTTCAGCCGTTACTGTGAAGAGCCGCTCGGGGCTGCCAGGGCCACTTACAGAGGAGGGGAGGACCAGCGGCCGCCATTATCGATCGCTTTGCATCGAGGCTTGGTTTCACAGACGGCTAAACAATGAGAGATACCCTCTCCTCGCCAAGGGGCTGAACGTGTTTGCCGAGCACTTACTTCGTGTTTTTTAGTTTGAAACTTAGTGTGAGGCACTCAAAAGCTATCAAGAGTGACAATGCCTGTCTTTAGTCCTCTTCAAAACTCTTCCACACATTCCAACCTGAAAGCTCGTGATGTGAGGGCTATTGATAATAACTTGTTTTCATAGTGCTTTCTATCACTCTTCTTTCATTTCTAAGCGCTTTGAATAACTTATGTAACTATTCTCCAAGATATGATCCTCTTCTTACCGGCCTCATAGGGCAGAATTCACACTTTTACCTTCTGATCACCACAATAGCCATTAGGGGCATCACTGGCATAACCCAAACATCTGACCCCACAGTGTAGGCAGGGAGCCTCCTTTCAGACTAAGTCCTTTGAATGTGGGGATTTCAGGGGTACCTCACAACGTTTTGCATGGGACCCAGCAACTGGCAAGCATTCAACTCACTGAACCATTTTGCCAGTTATGGCAATCCAATGGAGGCTATTTCTGTAGATCTTGAAATATCATAGTCGTTGAATGACACACTTAAAAAAGTAAACTGTTGGAGCAGTCATACATTGATTAGACATAATTATGATTCTGTAAAAAAAAATACACTTAAAACTGATTTCTACAATACATTAAAAAACAACAAAGAATACTTCATATATTTCTACATTTTCCACCACACTGAACATTGCACCAGGGTTCCTCAAACAAATCATGAATCATACTCTACTCACTGACTCATTCTATCCAACACCACAAACTAATTCAATCTCACTACACATATCACCAGTACGTGTTCAGATAATAGTACAATTGATGTTAGGTGACATTCTGATCTAACAAAAAATATCCGTTTTGGCTCTTTTTTTTAAAATCATTAAGCATTCTTCAGGATAGAGTAAGTATTCCAACATTAAACAACAATCCATATTACAGTGTGATAGTGGTAGGTGGGTCACAGAACGGGGGAGTTAACACTTGCAAAAAATAATCCTCCTAGCTGACCGAGGGGAAGAGAGATCAAGGATGTTTACATTCCTCCAGAACCTTGCCAAGTGGATCTTTGAAGACTACCTCAAATAATCCTTTTCTCACCACTGAGTAGCCTTGTTTTAGGTCTAGGCTCACCCTGAGAAGGGGTTGTGGCACTGAGGAGAACAGGAATCAACAACATAAATAAGCAGCACAGTAAAACAAGAATGTATGGTTCAAGCCAAGTTTATAAAATGGAAGCATTTTGCCATGAAAAAGAATTACAATGAAGAGTGAAAAAAACAGGATATACTGTTCTGACGGCAGCAGTGTCGCTGTGATCCTATGAGACAAAATGCAAGGCAAAGGTAATAGTGTCAAGTAGTCATGAAGGTAGACTTGGGGCTCCGCATAATATTAAACACCGGTAAAAACAAACAGACATAGAGCCATTTAAGAAGTCGTGGAAGAAATGAACTGGCAAACTTGAGATGGAGTATTTAAACCTTTTATTACCTATAACAAATGCATTCTATTTTCTCGACATTTCATGCCTGTACATTCAATTCACCCTGGCAAGTAAAGCATGAGACATGAGTGTAGTGATTAGGAATACATATACAGATTGAAGTTATGGAACATCTGTTATTACTCCCCATCTTTGTCCTGATGATGACTCCATCAGCAACGTGAGGTGCCTGCACAGTCTGAAAGTGTGTTACCGAAGAAATCATGCATGTGCCCAACATGCAATAAACACAGCATTTATCTTTGAAAAAAAGCTTTCATTTAACACAGTACCAACGCCAACTTCAGTAAATGTTACCGAGCTGCCGTCTTCTACTCCTGCAGAGTAATTACAGAAGAACCTTCCTTAACAACGGGGAATGAGGTTGTTTCTCTTGGATGGCTGGAGTGACAGGAGGGGTGAGTGGATGACAGTTCTCTGTGTGAAAGGGCACACGTCTCCGATGAGCTATCAAAAGAGGTCAGAAGAGGTGCTCATACAATGTGTGCCCATTTATCCACTCTGGTGATCTCTGGAGCTGTTCTTAAGGTCATTATTTAAAACAAAAGGGTATTTTCTCGTTGAGAAATGCTGGAGTAGTGGTCTTAGTAATCAATGAAAACGGAGTAGTGTCTACTATTATGGGCGCATTTTACCTGTATAGCGCTAGCTCTGAGACGCTTTAAGCGCTTTTAAAACCCCGTTTTTGCTCTTTTCATTTTTATACTTTCCTAGCACAGTTTCCCCCTGTTTTAACTCACCGCCCGCATTTCCGCATTTAAATTGTTCCCTCACCGCGATTTGGCGGCTCTGACCCTGCTCCTCGCTTCCTAGAACTGGTGGGCGCCATCTTGGGTGGGTGTGGGTGGAGCGCTGCACTTCTGGGCGCTCTAGTAGGCAGGCAGAGTAGCTAGAGGCAGTCCCGGACACTCGGACTTCCCCTATAAAGTCGGCTTGAGGTAGGAGCGCTTCCTTGTTGGGCGCATTTTACCTGTATAGCGCTAGCTCTGAGACGCTTTAAGCGCTTTTAAAACCCCGTTTTTGCTCTTTTCATTCTTATACTTTCCTAGCACAGTTTCCCCCTGTTTTAACTCACCGCCCGCATTTCCGCATTTAAATTGTTCCCTCACCGCGATTTGGCGGCTCTGACCCTGCTCCTCGCTTCCTAGAACTGGTGGGCGCCATCTTGGGTGGGTGTGGGTGGAGCGCTGCACTTCTGGGCGCTCTAGTAGGCAGGCAGAGTAACTAGAGCCCTATTTAATCCGGACATATGACGCGCAGCGTGTGCGCGCAGCGTGTCCGCCGCAGCCTCGCCGGAGTCACGCCAGAGTCCAGCCTGTCTGCGCCCGTCCGCGCTAAGGACGGGCTGGACGGCTGGCTTTCCGAGCCGGAACTACGGAGAGGTCCTGTGCTGAAATACTCGCTACAGGATATCTTACGCATTCGTCCCGTTATGGCACTGTGCTTCCATAGAAGCACTCCCGACGATCTTCTCCGGCCTTTGGGGTGTGGGTGTTCTCTGGTAGGTACCGGAGTTTGGAATCCTGCCCCCCCCCCGCCTCTCTCCGGGAGGTCCGCCCACCTGTGGTATCTAATGATTTTAGTGTAAATTGCCTTCTCCTCAATGCGCGTTCGCTCATTAAGAATAACATTGTTTTTAAAGAGCTAGTATTGGAGAGGAACCCTACGTGGGTTTTTATCACGGAAACGTGGGCCAAAGATTCGTCAGGTCCTGATCTCATTGAGGCAGTCCTGGCTGGGTATTGCCTGACTAGGCAAGACAGAATAGGTCGAGTTGGTGGTGGATTGGCTATCCTACATAGAGACAGGTTCCACTGTCATATTACGCCCCTATCGGACCCTAGGGATGCTATCCAGGTACTGCATTTCTCACTGTGTGACTCCTCTAACTCTCCATTTAATGGGATTTTGGTGTATCGTCCGCCCGGTCCTAGGACCGATTTTAGCCTAAAATTGCTTCAGTTCCTGGAACCTTATTTTGGTCGTGAGAATCTAACGATTCTGGGTGATTTCAATTTTCACTTGGAGCTGTTGGAGGCTCATGATACCTCTGCTTTGCTGGAGGCACTGACAGCATGCGGATTCACCCAACTGGTGAGTGGACCTACTCACCGAGCAGGGCACACGCTTGACGGGATTTTTTCTAATGACCAGAGACTGTCGGTAACAGATCCTTTTGTTCTTTCCTGGTCAGACCACCTGGCCGTCCCTTTCACCGTGGCCTTCCCTAGCCAGGAGTCCCCTAGGAAAATCCCGAGTACGTTTGAAGTACGTAGGAATCTTAAAAACATAGGGGAAAATTCCTTTGACCCCTGGATTCCTAGTCTGTCCTCAATCCGGGAGATGGATCTTCCTCTGGCGGTGCCGCTTTACGAGAAAATTCTTACTGAGGCCCTGGATGAACTGGCACCGGCTCGGTCCTGTTATTCAGCCAGAAAAAGACCCTCAGCGCCCTGGTTCTCTGAACAGCTTAGACTCCTTAGACAGGATGTAAGGAGGCAGGAGCGTCTATGGAATGCTAGTTGGGACCAAAAAGATAGGGAAATCCATAAAACCCTTCTTAAAAGATATAAGCTTGAAGTTATTAGGACCAAGCAAGAATACTTTGTGGCCCTTACAGCCTCACTTACATCTCCCAAAGAGCTCTTCAGGATTGTGGACTCTCTTACATCGCTCCAGGTCCCCGATCCTGTAATTTCATCTCAAGAGCTCTGTAATGACATAGCGCTCTTTTTTCAGTCCAAAATATCGGACATCTGCACCTCCTTGGAGTCACAGAGACTTCTCACGGTTGAGTCACCTGGTTCAGTGATCACGGACACTGTATCGGTAGAGCCTACTTCGACCAGCTGTCTGGACTCATTTCCTTCGCTCTCCTTACAAGAACTGGAGACGCTGCTTGATAAAACTAAGTCAGGGTCTCCGCTGGATGCCTGCCCTTTAAAGATCTTGAAGCAGTGTAGAGGATCCCTTTTACCCCCTCTGCTCGACATCATGAATGGGGCAATGAGGGAGGGTGTCTTTCCACAGCAGTGGAAAAACGCGGTGGTTAAACCATTGCTTAAGAAACCCTCCCTCGATCCAGGGGTACTGAAGAACTTTCGCCCCATCTCACTGCTCCCGGCGCCCGCAAAGATGCTGGAGGCCCATCTGAACAGGCATCTTGCTGTTTTTGTGGAGAATTCTGGCTGCTTGGATCCTTCCCAGCATGGGTTCAGGAGGGATCATAGTACCGAGTCTGCCCTCACCCGGGTGCTCGATTCCATCCGTACGAGTGTGGATGGGGGTCGGACATCCCTCCTGATCCGTCTTGATCTCACGGCTGCCTTCGATACCCTTTCTCCCCGTGTTCTTACATCTCGACTGGGTGAGATTGGGGTCCGAGGGGCAGCCTTGGAGCTGCTCTCTTCCTTTCTGGACCACAGAGAGCAGAGGGTAATGCTGGGAAAATTCCTATCTCCATCCCTGTCTGTGCAATGTGGGGTCCCACAAGGGTCGGCGCTCAGCCCCACCCTTTTTAACATCTATGTGACCCCCCTTGCCAGACTTATTAGATCTTTTGGGATGGAGGTAGTTTCCTACGCGGATGACACCCAGATCCTCGTGTCTCTCTCTCAGTCTACCGAGCTGACAGCCTCCAATTTTAGATCTTGTATGGAGGCTGTCAGTAAGTGGATGATTTACAATTCACTGAAATTGAATGGGGAGAAGACCGAGGTTATGGTGTTTGGTGGAAAGGAGGAGATCTGGTCCATGGAGTGGTGGCCCGACTCGCTGGGTGCCTGCCCTAATCCTACATCTTTGGCCAAAAATCTAGGGGTCATTATAGATCCCAACCTTGATATGTGCCAACAGGTCAACAGGACTGTCTCCACCTGTTGGGGTATAATCCACATAATAAGGAAAATTAGGCACTACCTTTCCCCGCAGGCAAGAAGGCAACTTTCCGTTGCCCTTTTGGGTTCCCGCCTGGACTACTGCAATGCGCTGTATGCTGGACTTAATAAGAGCCAGCTGCAGCGCTTGCAGGTAGTCCAGAATGCGCCAGCCAGATTTGTCCTAGATCTTCCCAACCGGTCTTCGGCCACGCTAGCTAGGAAGCAGCTTCACTGGCTTCCGATCAAGGAGCGGATAGTTTTTAAGTCCATGTGCATGGTCTATAAGGCTTTGGCGAGAAATTGCCTCACAGGGATTGGATCTGCCCTGTCTTACTATCATCCGGGCAGACACCTCCGCTCCTCCCATCATCTTTTTCTTCGTGTTCCGCGTATCCGGAAAACCAGATGGGGTGGTAGGGCTTTTTCCCATCTGGCCCCCAAATGGTGGAATGATCTCCCGATAGAACTAAGGTCCCTTCCCTCCTTACAGAGTTTCAGATCTGCCCTTAAAACTCGTCTCTTTGTTCAAGCTTATGAGTAGCTGTGCCCTGCATTTTTGATCTTTACAGTTAGGCGCCTTGACACCTTCGGGTTTAGTTTTGCGCAATACAAGATGCATAATAAATAAATAAATAAATAAAGTCTAAAATTGACTCGTACATTGAATTTACTTTTTACTAAAGCTATTTACAAACCACCACTTGATGACTGATTATGAACTGTTGTGATAACAATCCACACACACAACCTTTCCTTGATAAACGGCCTTCGATCTGAGTATTATCTTTGTGACTGGTTTTTTACTTTATTGATAGTAGCAAAAGCAACATGATAAGGCACATACTGCAGTAATATCTACATTTCCTCTTAAGCTGCTTTACATTGTAGCAACTACTGAGTCATCTCTGTTCATCTACTAGACACAAACAAACAGCGGTGATGAACTCAGACCTCATCGTCCAAGCCGAGAGACTTGTCGTTCCCCATCTAACACATTGGGCCAGTTTATAACTTGCACAATTCAAGGGAGCTTGCAATCCCTTTCTAAAACCTTTTTTTCTAATTTCTTAGTGTAGGCAACTTGTGACATAGCTGCCCAACTGTAATAAGTTATTACAATGGAGTTATGACCTCATAAAGCATACTGCCAGAAGCCACGGTGAAAGGCGGGTCACAGAGTATAATTGCAGCTGCTGTTTAAACAATGCAACACAAATGAAAACTGGATATGCCATTCGGTATGGTCTGTTTTTTCTACCACAGTGATGAGCAGAAAGGAGATATTTTTATCAACAAGTTCATATCTGTAACTATACTACATCTATTTCAAGAAATAGGAAGATACAAGTGAATTAAGTAGCTTGCACGATGGGTGATGGTGTAAGCATGTATTATATCAGGTAAAATACACCCTGCAGTACATTAAAATATTGCAAGTCTTCTCAGAGTTCAATTACCTTATAAAGGAGCTCTGCCTTTGTCCTAGTTCCCCTTTATACGGTCACAGACCTCCTCAGTGACTTGAAGTATCCTTATAATGTATGGTAGGAGATAATCTATCTCATATATAATGATGCAGGGGCTTTCATATACTTTAAAAAGGCTGCCTCCCCTACGAAGGCTCTCATTATGCGTGGTCTGTACTTCATGGTAGGGCTGGTAACAGGAGTTTGAAGATCCATAGTGAATCACAAGTGATGCAGTATTATTGCACTTGAAATTCCTGGGTTCAGTAATAATGCAATGTAATCATAGGGTCCTTCTCAAACTCAAGCTTTTTCCTCTATTAACCACAATTTGAAATTATGCTTGTTTGATTGGTCTACTACATATCTGTGCCCTCTTTGAAACTGATACAAGTTCACACGACACAAATCTATTAATGAACACTTTATTTTGATCTGAGGGTCTGGAAACAAGCACAATGGTAATTCTTATGCCCTTAATTCTTATGCCTTCTGAAGTAGATGAGTGGTGGGTCAGTTGGTGTGGGTGCGAGTGGTGGCTTGTCAGTAAGTGAGTGGGTAAGTAAATTAATGCACAACTAAGAATGAGTAATCCGTCATTTGTTTATATGAGTGAATGCATCTTGAGTACATGAATGAAAGCATAAATGAAATGAGATGAGAGTGGTAGGGCTCACACTCACTACTGCACCATCCTTACTGGTGGTGATTTGCGTTAAAAAGTCATGGCAAAAGTGTCCTTTGCAACATTTGCAATGTGTGGGGCATGACACGCGTTATTGATGAGGGGAAGAAGCAAAATAGCTGTCAAATGGCCCTGTGGCTTGTGTGATGCCTTTATCCAGTCTTTACTTGTTATCCACAAAACATTCGGAGTGGTTACAGTCCCACAAATCCACATTCAATCTCTGGTGTTTGCCTCTCACTGAGCATGGCCTTTAGCATCTCTATTTCTCTTTCTGTTCATCTACTGCTTTAGGGTCATTTTAGTTTGGTACTTTACAGCCCATTCTAATCTTTTCTGTGCAGTTATATAGGTTTTAACAATATCTCTGCCAAAGACTGTTCCACTGAGATGCAAACTAAGTGATTACATCTTCGGCTACAAAGCCCATTGGGATGCATTCATCATGCTGATTCATTGGAATGTGGCCATAAACATTTGCTTTGCTTACTTGTAACCAACTCTACATTGCATGATGGGTTTTAAACCTACACTTAAAGAGAAACAGGCAAACACTGAAGCCACAGAAAGCAACATGCTATTGACTACAAGGCCACGAGTAGCTGAAGTTGGCACACGCTGAGATGGGCCACTTGGCACCTGTGCAGCACGTCCACGCCTATCCTTTGTTGCATCTACTTGAACAGGATCTTTGAACAACCGCGTGTGGGGCAGTCAATATTATGGCTTCCCAATGTGATATTGTCTAAATAGCCCTCTGAAGGTTGAGATGGATTCTCTGAGGGTCCAGAGGTACCTCTCTCTTAATGCTAGACCCACCAGCCCACAAAAGTTTTGCAAGGAGTGCAAGTCCCGTAGAAAAGCCCCTCATTGTGGAGGGATTTTATCGGACGGTGGGGCAGAATCTCAAATTTCAGCCAATGTACCAAATTCTGGCAATCACATGTTTTCTCTCCAGAATAGGATATAACTGCACAGACCAGGAAATACCTGGTCCATATATATGCATTTTCCCACAACCCAGGGAGAATTCTGTTGATATTTTCTGAATAGAAAGTGTCAATGGGCTGGCATGTGGTTGGTACGTTGGTGTTGCAGGGAGCTAGTGCAGGCTTCAGGCTGTTCGAGGTAGCATTGACTGCTGTCCCATATTGCTGCAGTGCAGAGGTCGTGGGGAGGGGCTGAACTGGGCTACCGCCCACTGCCCCTGTGCAACAGCTAACACAGATACGGTGTTTCTGGGCCCAGACTTTGCAGACTTGATAATTTTGCTCTCAAAGATACTTGTAACTGCGAGTGGCAGAGTTATCACTCCAGTTGGAATTCCACCACTTGGAATGGCGACCATAGTGTTTTGTTTGCAGTGATTGCAGTGATGAGCGAGAGAGAGCGAAAAGACACTCAAATGGATGAGTCACATCTCATAGGTCCAAACTCGTACGAGTAGCGATTCAGCACCGTTATACCAATTTCCTCCCAGTCGACTCTACCGGCAACATAATTAACCCTTGTGAGGTAACCAGGATTTTCGGTTAATATGACCATATTAGCAGTACGGGGAAATACGACTGCCACGGACTGGACCTATGAGATGTGACTCATCCATTTGAGTGTCTTTTCGCTCTCTCCCGCTCAATTTCTTTTTGGAGCCGTTGGGCCCGCTTGCCCTCACAACAATTGTCTTTAGAGGCTCTTCACTCCGTTACGGTGCCCTACCGTTTCCACATTCACTTCAGTCCTGAGGAAGATCCCCCTTTAGTAAGGGTCAGAGTTACCCACACTTATTCAGGGGTCGAAACGTCGACACTTCACTGACGCCAGTATCAACAGTACTTGCTTTACTGTGATTTTATTGTCTTACATGACTATGTAATATACAGTGTGAATCATTTGGATTGGTCATCTTTGTGTGGCATTTCAACAGTATGCCAAATGATTTTCCCTCTGGGCACTCCAATAATGTTTTTAATTTTTTTCGAAATTGGAACATGTGTGCAGTGTGAATAAATAACACTGCACGGGGTACTCATTTCACTGTCGCAGAGGTCTGAAAAGGGAGCTCTTTACATGCACTCACAGCTCATTTCCCATAAAATCTGGGGTGCGACAGGTTGCTATTCAAGATGAATTGTTTCAGTATTCCAGCAATCTACAAGTTTTAGGGAAACAACAGAGTCTGCCAGTGGTAAATATTTAGCGGCCATTGTTACATAGATGTACATAGGTTGAGGTGAAGCATTCTGTGAAGGAGGTCTGTAGCCTTTAATGAGTGTTGTTAGCACCTGGCACAGATTGCTGTCTTCCCGTTGTGTGTTGTTAGTGTTGCATTGTTTCTCGTCCCGTCATTGTCCGGGCAGGGGTAGGTGCATGTCTTATCCAGTCATCATGTATTCTCATATATGATCTTGGGTAATCACTGTGTAGGTTGCATGGGGGCTCTGGGTGGGTGGTCCCGTGTTGGGTTCTATCATTGTATTGAGACATGCATGGTACCTGGGCTATTGTGTTGTGTCATGAGGGAAGAGTTTTGTCATCAGTATTGTTTTCACCTCCTTCATGAAAATATCAGCTAATATATTGGTGGAAGTTCCTGGTGGGAGGGAGTTGCAGATTCTGGGTGCTGCTCATGAGAAGGTACCAGTGTAGGTCTTGCTTTTCTTGAATTTCTGAGGTCACACTAACCCACTTGGCCCTGGCGGTCAGAGGTATAAATACACCTCATTTCGTTTCCCCCTTCTTCACTAAAAAGTCTGGTTCACTGCCGTGTGTATATGATCTCATCTTTGATGCACAATAGGGTCCCTCCACCCAAGTCAACCACCTCACCATAGTGAACACTCTAAAGTCAATGGGACCAGAAAATAAAGTTCTTATTGTTTCAAAAGAAATTGACTGCTGCGAGTGTCAGATCGTGGATTTGGCTGAAGTGAAAAAGTTAGCTCAGAGTACGCGTGGTGTTGAATTAGTAAATCACACTTCCTTATAGCCAATGTGTGTGAGTGAGCTGGGCTAGCATAAAGAAAATATCAGCCCCACTATCAGATCTGTGCTATTCTACTGTCCTGGCTGAACCCATGTAGAAAAGGTAATTCTACTTCCCCTCTGTGTTTCTTTCACACTTTAAAATCTTATTTCCTATTAATAATAAAAGTGGATAATATCTGAGAGGAATTTTTAGATGGGCACAAAGACCCTCCTCAGGTAAACAAAAAGGATAAGGGTGTCTGAAATGTAAGATAAAGTATTAGGCTCACATGGAGTGAGAAGACAGGAGGGTAACCATAGGAGAGATGATTTAATCTTGGTCTGTCATGGCAGCAACCAACCAAGGACTTTGTGTCTCATCGCATCAAAAACAGCGAGGTATGGGTTTTAGTTTCACATGAACAGCACTCACCCAACTAACATATCTCTGACTTTAGGGGGTTTCAGTAGCATGAGAGTGCAGCATGTGGCATGATACACTTCCCATAATTTGGTCTCCATCTACCAAGGAGGAGGAGGTGAAATCTAGGCCTGCCTTACATCCGGCAGATCTTAGTAGATATATCATCGAGAAATCAAATTTCCGCACCTAACAGGAAACACTACACAGAACACCTCTCATCCTGTGTAGCTCCCAGTTGGCATGGCTCAGCAACACTTTCAATCTTAAAATTACAGCATAAAAATATACTGCAAGTCTCTGCAATGGTAAAAGTCAGCCGGGGAGACCATGTGTCATAGAATCAGAGACGCTGTCCCAAGGTAATGCATACATCCTTGAACAGGTAGGGGTCGTTTAATTTTTCCAAAAGTCCCCATGAGCCCAAGACCAGAAATTGTGGTTGACCAGTACTCCTCTTGGATGTACAGATAGACCCATATACTGTAGTCTTACATACCATTGTTGTTATCAGAGCATGCAAAAGTTGTGCCTCTCTTGTTTCTGGGCAGACCCCACACTGTATATACCCTGGCTGCTTAATAGTGCATATAGGGGCTTGGCATCTGTTGCTTCTGGGTTTACTCTAGATCAGTGTTTCTTAACCTTTTGACTTCTATGTGACCCCCACTGAATCAATACTGGAAGTCGAGGACAGCTGCCTAAGCAATTTCTATAATTTGAACCTTAAAATAATAAACAAAACTAGAGAAACAAGTATACATCAAATACACAATTGAAACATTTGTAAATCGAAATCTGAGTATTAATAGTACGATTGAAGCTTTTTAAAATTTATTTTTACAAGACAAAATAATATGATAGTCTTCAGCGTATCACTTGACATTTTTTAGCTCCTAATGCAAGGTATTTTCTATTGAGTCACAGCAGGGCCGCTTCAACTTTGGCCACCAAATGTCCATATTGGAAACTGCTCTGCTCAAAAATCAAGATAAGGATACCAACTTAATTTTCTTTTCTTCTTTTTTTTTAGCCGGTCTGGGGAGTTGTTCACTACTTTTCTATATAATAGCAAGGCACCAATTTAATTTTAGTTTCCAATTTCAAATTCCTCCACTTTCGAAGAGCATTTTAATACTGTCAATTTTAAATGTTACTTTTTTATGTACATGTACTTTATTAAGCTGCTAATACTATCTCAATTTCTAAACAGTCACAGAACCCCAAAGAAGGTGTCTCAGAACCCGGGGGTCCACGGATCCCAGGTTAAGAACCACTGCTCCAGGTAACATAATCTATGTTTGACTCCACCTCTCCACATGCTATTCCTATGACTTTCTCAGCTTCAGGATACTGACTAGTCCAAAAAGGTAGCTATGTGGTATCACGTCTGTTATCACTCTATCCATGACAACTCATGCATATGAGCAGGAACAGTGGTGCACAATGTGTGAAGCATGTCATTGTACCTCACTCAGCTCAACCAGTGCTCCCCAAAAAGCCAAGCTACCTTTACCACCCTATCACTAGTGCACACTGAAACTCCAAATGCCCTGGACTCAATACAATTCAGAGCACTTCAGGACTAATCAGGGCTGAGAAGGGCTATCTAAATGCTACAGTGCAATATATTTTTCGTTGTTATGATTATAAGAAAATTAAAGCAAGGCTTTATAAATGTCTGCTCAATGTGGATGAGACATATGTAGTCGTCAAGGGGCACAGCATACCCTAAGGAGGACTCAACCGTTTCCATGCTCTGCCATTATTGGCTACTTTAAAATGTGAGCTCTGAAGCACCCCTGGGCTTTTGAGAAGCTGCTGTGGTCACATTGCTGTGATTCAAGCCAGCTGACTCGAGGCCATGATTTAAGGAAAGAGATTCAACCACCCTGTAAAGTCTCGGTTTGCGATTGACGCCAGGGGCAGCTCCTCCGCATTGGCAGAGGAGCATTGCCCCACTGGCTCAGAGCCAGCAGCTGCAAAATAAAACTATATTTTATCATCGTTTATTTTTCAGCTGCTGGCTCACCCAGCGTGTGTAGGGGGGTGGGGTCGTGGCCTTGGCAGGAGGGAGGAGGACTGGTTGGTGCACTTCTAAGTGCGCATGTGTGTTTGGACGGCTGTCTCAGGCCGGCCAAATTACATGCACACTTAGGTTTCTCAAACCAAGTTGTATTGCACAGTTGGGTTGGAGAACCAGCACAGACTCCCTGTGCCTGAGCGAGCTTTAAACCAGCCTGCTCTCATAAGACCAGCGCGGGGATTGCACATGGAGTCTGTGATGCCGTCCAAGTGTCTACTGGGACCAGGAAGCACAGGAAGACTGAGGCGCGAGGCGGCCATCAGCTTAAGGTAAATCTCCATTTTTTATTATTATTAAACCTCCCAACCTGCACTCCCCCTCCCGCACATGCTCACTAACATGCTCAAAAAGAAATCTTGGCGGCAGCGTCTGTTTTGTGAAATTCTCTTCATTTCCTCCTCCGTTTCATCAATGTGTCTCCAATTGGGGTCTATGTCTACGGTCTGTGAACAAACGCTGCACTAAGAATATTTATGCAAGCGAAGTGCTCTGGGTTAAGCACCTGGAGACTGCTGAATGATGGTCCAATGCTAGTTTTATCCATTCATTCATCATTACGGATAACATGGCCCAGGTTAGGAGGATACACTGCACCTGCAGAAGCCCAGGAGGCCTCTTTCGGAGAGCCATTTCACCTGTGATTTTTAATATGCTTTAAACACGTAGCGTTTCATTTGGAACAACTCGGCTCCCAGTGTGACTAATGAAATAACCCGCCGACTATGAGTCTACGCAGTAACTTCGGTGCTTCATAAAGATGTGATCTAGGGGAGAGCGGATACCCAAGCAATTACAGAATGAACAAGCATCTGCAATGCAAAAGGTCTCACATTTACGCAAATTTGAGCTATTGGAATTGTAAATGACAATGCCTTTTATTTATGTTTTGGCTTTTAAAGCATAAATAAAAGGCGTTGTCATTTACAATGCCAATAGCTTAAACTTTTGCAAATGTGAGACCTATTGCATTCCAAATGCTTGAAGGCATCGCTGAGTTGCCCTCTTCTGTCTCCCGTGGCCCCTGAGGAGTTTCCCGTTTACTACGAGTTAAATAAACAAGCCGGTGGTCACAACTGTGTATGAGCGACCCTCCTGCAGTAAGAGAAACTAATTAGAGAAAATAGTGCTTACAGACTAAACAAGCATTTACAATGCAACGGTTTCGCCTTTGTAAAAGTTAGAGCTATTGGCATTGTAAATGACAATTTTTTTATTTATGTGTTGGTTTTGAAAACAGATAAATGAATGGCATTGTCATTTACAATGCCAAAAGCTTAATCTCTCGCAAATGGACGATGGTTACAAAAATTCTTGAAAAGTGCTCTATAGAATCAGGAATAGTCGGGGAGGGATGATGAATAGACATAGAGCCAAGAAGGAAAAACAAATTAAACCAGGGTGTCCTGGGACAGCAATTGGGTACCTGCTGACACTGGGGCAGAGAAGTCCGTGCGGGGAGGGCGGGAGCAGGAAACCATGAGTCTGGACCTGCGGTGAAAGGAATAGGGGTAGGGCAGGGGAACACGGCGTGAAAAGGTAGGTAAATCTCAGCCAAGAGGTTACCTGTAGCGAGTAAATCCGAGGTGGCTGGGCGGCGAATGATTCGATCCAGTCCACATCAAAGGAGGCAGCTGATGTGAAGCGGGACTGCAATCTGGGAGTAGGGATGACAAACGGCCCGGGGTAACTACCAGCGCATATGGCAGAAGCACACGGGAAAGTACTGGCTGGGGCATAGTAAGCTTACCTAGGAGAAGGTTCTAATCGGCAGCAGGGATGCCGATGTCTGCAGGACGGGGAAGAAATCCGATCAGGCCCTGCAAGGTAGTGTTTCAAGGGTCCGGTATGTGTCCGGTAGCGAGACTAGTAAAGCGCCACACTCTTACTAATCAACGGTTCCATGTTAAATGGAAACCTGCAAGGGGAAGGTGGGGTCACATGGGTGTAAGGGGACGTGACGCGTGGGAGGAAAAGGAGCTGGTGCATGCTCGCTCAGGGTCGTCAAGGGCATGTGTGCGCATGCAATCCACTGCACATCCAGGAGACACGGACAGCGGGAGGGGGGCGGGAACGGGCACACGGACAGCGGGAGGGGGGGCTTCATGAAGTGCTCTCTGAACTGCGCACGCGCATTTTGCCGAACAGGGTACTTAACACATACTTGATATGGTCGCCTGTCTGTGCTTCAACGCAAGGATGGTCTGTGTTCGTCCTTCTAACTGCTGGTCCGAACACGGCGTTCTGGACGCCTCAGTGACCGCCTCCCGACCCTGCTTCTTCTCCTGTTGTGGACAGCTTTGGCGGCTATGCCGCGTCCCCCATGATGGATCACAATCACCCCCTCTTGATACAGCCCACCAGCCTGTGGCTTGCCATTGCATCTGCACAGTGAAACTGCCTTGTGTACCCCGTTCTGTAGCCATATTAGAACAAGGGTCGGTAGCTGTTCGAATACGCTCCTATGTCAAACGGACGAGTGGCGCTGTGACAACGGGGAGCAATAATAAAGGCAACACCATTTTTAAGAGCTTTGAGATACAGCCCACCAGCTCATGGCTTGCTGTTGCATCTGCGCAGTGAAACTGCCTTGTGTACCCGGTTCTGTAGCCATATTAGAACAAGGGTCGGTAGCTGTTCGAATACGAAGCTACTGCCCGGGCGCCATCTTCGGAGAAATGACCAAAACAAACCTTTAAAAAAATAAAAATAAACCACCGCCCACCGCCGCATGACGTTCTAAAAGGGGCGGAGCTAGAAAAATCACCGGAACGCCCACGAATCTGCTCCAACATTTACTGGCACATCTCTCTTCCAATGGCTAGCCTCCATTTATGGAGCTAGCCAATGGAAGACAGAGGCGGGTTAAATCCCCGTACTAAAGAACAAAAGATTTCGCCTGTGCGACACTGTTGCGCAGTGGACGCCAGGCGAAACATAAAAATGAACTAGGTATAAAGAAGGAGTGAGAACTTCAGGCCCTAGGTCTCTTGGACAGGGCAGTATTTTTTGGCAGCGCGGCACTAACTCTATGAGTGGGTCACTACTAATCCCACAAAAGAACAATATACCAGTATAAACAAGGTAAAGTGCAATCACTTCAGTAATTATTTCACTTACTACAGTAATTACTGCGTTGACTACCCTATACTTTCTTCACACTAAGAAAAAATTATGACCGCAACATTGTACATATTTTCCACGTGCAATAAAGTGTCACACGTGAAGCGTTCAAACGTCAAACACTGGCACAATACAAAACTCGCACCATAATCCTAAATCATCATGGTTAAGCCATTCCTGGTTTTTACACACACTATTAAGCATTTGGAAGGAATAGTTTCACATTGCAAATGTATGCTCAAAAGCTAAAGTATGTTTACTGCTGACGGCTGAACGATCTAACTGGCCGTAGGACACATTCGTCGTGGGGTCAGACAGTTGCCAACTATGAATAATTAACATCCTGCAGTGACGATCGCAAGACACAGCGACCCTATACTCTCGTGCCCGCCAAGCACCTCCCAGCCTAATCAAGGTACCCTCACTTCTAAAGAAATAAGACCGGAAACATGTAACAGTACAAAAGCATGATTTTCGGTAGACAGTCACGTGACCACCTTTTAGTATCACGTGCTTATGTTCTTACCGAATCCTGCAACGTAAAACTCAATCATCCACGTGACTGTCAACCTAAGCAGAACACCCAGCAATTCATACGTCTCTCCAGTCCTCACCCCTACCCAAAAATGAGTTCCTGTATACGAAGGTGCCCCCCCGACCGTTTCCAGCCCCCGTCACCAAGGCTCTGCGGCCGCTGAAGTTGATCTCCATGGGGGCGGCGCGCGCGGACTAGTCCGGTGTTCCAGGGCAGAAGACTGACGCGACAGGAGAACGGGCTGCAAATTTATTGACATGGTCTGAGGCGGAGCTACACGAAAGGGTGGGGCTACGAGCACGAGAGAGGTGGGCTCAGTAGAGAGGAAAGGTCAGGAACTGGCCGTCAGCGGTGTGCCTTCTTATCTGAGAAAAGAAGTTAGAAACTAAAATCAAAGCAACTCATGGGGCAGGTGACTCACTCCCTGCAAATTATGACCGGTGACTTGGGGTGGAATCCTTGTGACCAGACGGTCTTTTCCTCTGAGCTTTCAGTTTTATCTCTGTACTCTCTGCTTGGGCAGTTTTTGCCTGTCCTCTTTATCCTAGGCTCCCTTTCCGTCTTCTCTGCCCCGAGCGTGCAGAGTATGTCTCACAACTCCACTTCTTTCATGGAGGTCGGTAAGGCCTCCGTGGCTTCTCTTAACCTTCCAATAACAAGCATTGTCGAAGCCAATAGATCTTGCCTTTAACAGGTGAGTGCTGGGTTATTGGCTTTATTAGTGCTTTTTAGTTTACTGCTCAAAAATGGCAGTCAGCCTTGTTGGAATTATAGACTAAACAAGCATTTATGCATACTTCACACCATGGTAAGAAAGCATGCATTAACGCATACACTCATGCACACACACAGCCGTCCATACGTTTATGCAGACTCACACCATGATAAGAAAGCATGCATTCACACATACACCCATGCACACACACATAGCCGTCCATGCAGTTATGCAGACACACACACACACACACACCATGGTTAGAAAAAACGCATTCACACAGACACCCATGGGGACACACACACAGCCGTCCATGCGTTTATGCAGAGTCACGTCATGGTAAGAAAGCCGGCATTCACACATGCACCCATGCGCACACACATACAGCGGCACGCAGGCACGCACTTACACACACACACACACATCCGTTTCTGCATACACACACACCCAGAGCTACAGACACACACCCAGAGCTACACACAACCGCTCACCCACAGGCGGCACCGGAGAGGGAAAGACACTAAAAGTACATTGGCTAACACCCGCAGGCCACAGTACCGAGGGCGAGAGGGGGCATAAGGGGGGGGGGAGGAGAGGTGACGAGGAGGCGCGCGGGGAGGGGTTGGGGGGTCTGTGAAGATTGACAGAGCAGGGATGAGGGGAGCCTGGCAGGGAAGGTGAGCCATGGCAGACTCTGGGGTGGGGGCTGTGGGGGGATGCGGGATGGGTGCCGGCTCTCCCGCTGTGCTGCTGATGGATTCCAGTGGTGTCTCCCGTAGGAGAGCGGCCCCGGCTCCGCCGAGGGATCTCCCTGCTACCTGTTGGGGGTTCAGTGGGAAGGCGACTTAGAGGGTTAAGGGTGGGGTGGTCTTGTGACTCCTGGCGGGGTCTCCTGCTTGGGTAGGGTCGCGGGCACCTCTGTGGGGATAGACGGGTTCCCCAGTGCTGGCGGGGGCAGTACGGGGGGCTAGTTCTCGTCCCTGTGAGGGGCTGTACCTGTTGCTTCCTTGGCTGAGGGCGTGAGGGGGCATAAGGGGGGGAGGAGAGGTGACGCGGAAGCACGGGGGTGTGGGGGAGGGGGGGTCTGTGAGGATTGACGGAGCAGGGATGAGGGGAGCCTGGCAGGGAAGGTGAGCCATGGCAGACTAAGAGTATTCCGTCTGTGCGTCTTGCACCTGAACATAACAATAACATTACATTACAGTTCTCTTTACTTCAATAAAAATTGATTGAACTAAAAAAATATGTTTGTGCCTAAATTAATAATTGGTTACATTTGCATTGAATGAAATATTTAACAAGATGCCAATGCAAACGTCCTCGTAAAAACATGCAGGCGACCAGTAGCTCAGACACGAAGCTTTTCACATACAGATTTAGCATGCTGCACGTTTGTAACGCTGGTTCGTAGTAGCATGGCGCGGAGTGCTGGCACATTCAATCGAGAAGTGTGCGATTTCTGACCTCTCTAGCACAGGCATGACGGCACTGGTAAAGGAGATGGTGGGACAGGTGGTGCTGCCCGGGGATGTATTGGTGCTTCCCTCGTCCGGCCAAGAGCCGGATGTTGCGCTTGGGCTGCAGCTGAATTCTGCGGCGGCGAGTGCAAGGGTGCGAACAGCTGAAGCCTTCGGATTATAATCACTGTGGCAAGGGAGGGGAGAGGACGGCAAACCAGCGTTCACTGAGAAAGCATGCTGCACTTTTGTAACGCTGGTTCCTGTAGTAGCATGGCGCGGAGTGCTGGCGCATTCAATCGAGAAGTGTGCGATTTCTGAACTCTCTAGCACAGGCATGGCGGCACTGGTGAAGGAGATGGTGGGACAGGTGGTGCTGCCCGGGGATGTATTGGTGCTTCCCTCGTCCGGCCGAGAGCCGGATGTTCCAATCCATCATGCACCGAAAGACGCCCAGGAACCAGATGAAAACCTGGAGTATTTGTGTGTCCCCAGCAGGCGTTTGAAGCGCTGTATAAATTATACTTACGGAGTAGCTACTTCTTCAAACAAGGAGCGGATCTTCTGCTGCTGCTTCTTTTTTGCTTGAATTAAACACAATTTAAAACAAGAGTTGTTCCCTTCTGACAAACATGCTTGGTAATTATAAAGCTCAAAGTACATTAGCGGGGAATGACGTCACGTGGGTGTTCCGGGCCGGCAGATTCGGGGGCGTGTTATTCGTGCTCTCCCCTTCCCATTGGCTGGAAGGTAAAATTCCAGCCAATGGGAAGAGGAGAGGGCGGGACTTAAAAAAGACACGGAAACGCCCCCGAATCGCGTTCCGACGGGGAAATAGTGACTGACAGCCAATCTCTTCCAATGGCTAGCCTCCATTTATGGAGCTAGCCAATGGAAGACAGAGGCGGGACGAAGCCCCATACTGTAGGACATAAGATTTCGCCCTGGGCGGAGCACTGCTTCGCAGTGCTACGGCCAGGCCGAAACCTAAAAAGACATACCGTGTAAAAAGCGAAGTAAAAGGGACAGTACTCATGGGAGATTACAAAAGAAAACAAGCATTTGCAATGCAATAGATCTCACAGTTACAGAGTTTAAGCTAATGGCATTGTAAATGACAATGCCTTTTATTTATGTTTTTAAAACAAAAACAAAAATAAAAGGCATTGTTATTTGCAATGTCAATAGCTCAAACTCGCATGAATGCTAGACCTATTGCATTGCCAATAGGTCTCGCTTTTGGGACCTTATAAGTATTTAGTTATGCAGCACAATATCCTTGGTGCAACAACATCAACTGTTGCATGGCTAAACACTTATACGGTCCCAAAGGCGAGACCTATTGACTATGCCAATGCTAGTTAGTTTTAGTTTTTTAGGGGATAGTCAAATCCAGCTATCATGGCTAACTTGTAAACAAACATGCACAGTAACTAGAGTAGTTCTATGGCACCAATAGCATGGAGTTCTACAGTAAATACAGTTCTACTACCTTGTATGCTGAGCAGAGGAGGGGGGAGGCTCATGGGAAATCTGGATGACATTTACACAGATTTCACCTAGAATGTATCCATACAGTCAGTCTCTAGTTGCACAGCTTCATGCAAATTTTACTAATGGCAGTCTCTTACAAGAGTTTGTGGCTCTGGGCTGGGGGGACTCCTCTGTAGAGTTTTGGATCCACCAGGGCTAAAACAGGCAAGGGAGCACACAGTCATGTAGCAGTGGAACGCTGCACAGCCTGAATCAGTCGGCCTGTGCCGGTGTGAGGGCTCACGTTCATGTTGCACGAGTGGTACAGGAGGATGGCAGGTACCCAGTGTAGCCGAAGATTGACAGTTGTACTAGCTTTAGTGACTATTGTGGGTGTGTAGCAGAGACATCTTGTTTGGTGCAGCTTGGGGTTGACTCTTTGGACATCTGCAGGTTCTCGGGTACTTTGGATCAACTGTAAATCAATGAATGAATGTGTAGGCTTTTATATAGCGCACAGCGACTCGCCGAGTGTCCTGGCTCTCGGCAACAGAAACAGGTGAGGAGAGGCATTCCATTAGGTGTGATAAAATCCCTTAAAGTTTAAGAAGATACATCTTTATGAAGGTTGTTTCCTCTGTAATTGATCTCAGATGACAAGGCATCTGGTTCCACATGCTTGCCGCCCTGATCGAAAAAGAGGACTCCCCCTCTCCATTGTTTTTTAAAATGGGGGATTGTTAACAAGTACACGCTACTGGAGCGCAACGCCCTTCCTGGTCTGTACTCCTTGATCCTCGCATTTAAGTATGAGGGGCCCCTGTCGTGGAGGGCCAGTGTCAAGCTTTTAAACATTATGCACTTGCCCACTGGAAGCCAGTGGAGCTTCTCACGGAAATAAGGTACTGAGCCGTGTTTAGGTAGCGTGTACATTAGACGCACTGCCATGTTCTGTGCTACTTGTAAACACTGGACTAGATAGTCAGGGAGACCCAGGTACAGAACATTGACATAGTCCAGCCTAGATAAGACCAGTGCCCTGGCCGTCATGAGGAAGAAGGAACAGGAATTTCCTAGCATGCAGAGCATCCTGAAGCATGATTTTACCACCCCCAAAACAAGGGCACAGAAGGAAAGTTAGGAATCAAACATCACACCTAAGTTTCTAGCCACAACCGTGGGGTGGTGAAGGGGAAACATCATAGGGCCAGGCTCTAGTTCACGCTGGGGGAAGGTTCAACCCAGACAAAAAGATCTCGGTTTGGTCTGGGTTGCATTGTAATTTGTTTGACCGGAGCCAACCCAGCAGTGCCTTCATGCAGATGCCAAGTGATTCTTTAGCGCCCACTGAATCCCCTTTGTATGAGAGCAGGAGCTGCATATCATCTGCATATGATACGACCCTAATGCCGAAAAGTTCAACCAGAAGAGCCAATGGTTTCATATATATATTAAAAATAGTAGGGTTCAGTGAGGAGCCCTTGGGAGCATCCCATTTCAATGTTTTGACTCTGGTGGAACAGGGGTTTATCCAGACTACCTGCTCTCGGTTCTCCAAAAAGGTGCACATCCAGCCTAAGCCAGGCCCCGTTACCCCTAAATGTTCCAGCCTTTTTAGAAACATTTTGTGATGCACTATGTGAAATGCTGCTGACCGGTCCAACAGCACCAGAGCCACATTGAGACCGGAATCAAGGCTGATCTTAAAGAATTCTGAGACCTTTAAAAGCGTTGTGTCCGTACTGTGTCGAGCTCTGTAGCCAGATTGGTACGGGTGTAACAAATTGTTGTCTGCCAAAAAAGAAGGGAGCTGGTGTTTTGCCACTTTTTTCAGAGTTTTGGCGGTCGCTAGTAGTAACAAGACTGGTCTGAACTTTGCTGGCACTAATGGCTTCTCCCAGATTCCGTCCGCGCCCCGTGTCCAGCCACCACGCGCGCCCCCTCTTTCAAGCCCGGTCAGCCTATATTTATGTGCGCGTTCATTAATTCATCCTCGAGTACATTACAGAGTCGGCCGGTCCCCACAGCCCCCCCATTAAAGTGCGCATTTCAGCCGGGCTTAGCAGTGGCGCGCGCCGGAATGGGAGGATCGCCTTTCATGTGTCTCGAGCTCTCCCCTAACGAGGAACACGTTTCAGAAACTCTGAAATGGCGGAAAGATAGTCCTTTTAATGTGCAGCTCCCAACTGTAAATACGAAGAGACTCCACTCCAACAGAGTGAATGAAGCTACTGTCCAAAAATGTACCCGAGAATAAACTGTGCATTTCTTTTACAACAAACTGTGTAGCTAGCGGTGCTTAGGAAATGAAGAATTTGCCGGTTAAATTAGGTGCATTTAAAACAAGTTGTGGCCGTGGAATGTCCGGGTTCTTAAAGGGGCGGGAGGGAAAGTGCAAGTGCGCGATGCGCGCGCTGTGCTGCCGGTTTCTCAGCTGAAGGGAGAGAGGAGTTGGCAAGCGCGGACAGGAGATGTGCACGCGTACGGAGTGCACATCTCCTGTCCGCGCGTGCCACCTCCTGTCTCCCTTCCAGCAACAAAGCGGCAACAATAGTCTCGCTAGCGAAACAGCGCATGCGCTGCATTCGCACGCAAGACCTAAAAAGCCTAATAGCGAATCAGAAGCCAGCATTTACGAATGACAATGACACAAGCCAATGACAAATATGGGCAGAGAGTGGGCGAGGATTCAAGTATATACTCCAATACAGCATGGCTCGCAGAGTAGCCCATGTGCTGCCCAGGCTCGTCCTAAAAATGCGGGATCACTGAGCCACCAGAGCGGGTCCATGACATAATACCTCCCGATGGAAAGAAACCAATTTGCATCAGATATATAATATATTGCCTGTTAAAGGAGGGAGGAATAGAGGGCTATGTGGAATCAGACTTACTGAAAGGGGCATTGCATACTGAGCCTAAGACGACGAGCAACTGGTTCACGGGGTGGGGGCCCTTCTTTCTGTAGGGTGTCAGATGGTCTCTCGGCTGCTGAGTTTACCAGGTCCATGAGCGAGCAGGTCAGCCAGTCCAGGTTTGCCAGTCCAGGTTTTGTTCGGTGCATTTTGGGACTTTTAATGCTGGTTATCCACGTATTAAGTCAGGGTTTCAAGAACCACAATGCAAAGAAACATTTGGACTGTGTAAGCTACTTGAAGCTGGAACGCGTCAGCGTCAACTCTGAACTGTGTGAGCAACAGGACATAACTCCTTGCTCTGCAAGTTGTGCATTTCGGAGGCCTCCCACCTCTCTCGATCTGAGAGGGGTGTGCACAGCTTTCGTGATGCGAGAAAAGTCTTGTTTAGATCCCAATTACAGGCCTACCCATTGCTGGTGGAGTTTTCTTCTTTTTTTATGTTCAAGCCCTGGCGTAATTTTTCCTCGCAAGCTGGCAATATTGAAGCCCAGTGGAGAAACCAAAATGGAGAGCAAGGGTTTGAAGGGGCGAGTCCTTACCCCTGAGGTATAATCAAATAAACAACGAGGACTAGCCCACTGGGTTGAAGAGATGGAATCAGGTTAGTATTCCATGTCACCTGTAAATGTAGCTATGTCAGCTGGGCACAAACAGTCTTTGTTTAGAAACCCCTCACACACCAACCTGGTTCGTGTCATGCTTCATCATCGGGGTCCAACCAGGCAGCAGAGTGCCGCCTGGTTGTGCTTCAACGCCTGACTACAGCGGAGCAGGTGTCGTGCAATAGTGTGAAGTAGGTGAATGTGAATGTTAAAATACACCTCTGGGGATCCTTGCCTGATTATTTATTTGTGGCGGCCCAGGGTGTGGATAAAAAACTATGTGTTGCAACTAGTAGTAAAAAAATTATGATTACTCAGTTGTCTTTAGGTCACGGTCTACATGTTTCAGTCCCTCTAGGATCTGGACGGGACTTTCTTCAGGACCAGAATGAGTGAGTGGCAAAAGGTGGGCCACGTGTTTTAATGTCCAACACACGCGCTAAGGTGTGTGGAAAAGGGTGGTCGGCGGGACGGTATAGGATTCCGGCGGAGCATCCTCTAGACACAAATAGTGACAGGAGTGACTCCCACCTGTGCCCCGATTCTCTGGACCTTCATATCTAGCGATGATTTTTTCGCTCCAACCACGGCTACCTGTTCCCAAACTCCCCGTGTGGCCGCTTCTCTTTTCTTCGAAAAGTGTTTGTTTCATATTTATCTGCGGAGCCAGAAACGCAGGAAAGCAGGCCCTGCAGCATCAAGTGACTATGGGATTCACTGGCAACACGCTGCTTGCAGCACAATAACAATCGAGGTATCGATATTCCCATGAGTCCGCCAAGAACCTCAGAGAAGCGGAAACAGACTGAGGTATTTCATCTCAACAGGCAAACAGTCTCGCATTTGACCGCCACTGTTTCCATCACTTACCTGGGAGGAAGGGCGCAGCAGTTATCGGGGACAAGGGACAGGTACTGTGGAGTTCATTGACCATCGACCACCCCGCCCTCCTGTGCAGGCGCAAACTACATTTACTCCACTCCCCTACACCAGCAACCCAGGTATGCCGAGACAGAGCATACTGGGACTTGGAGTCCGCTACAATCAACACGGACTACGAAAGCTGCGCAGAACGCGTTAAGGGGAGGGAACTCGAGCCTGCAGATATTTAATC
Source organism: Lissotriton helveticus (assembly GCF_964261635.1). NCBI lineage: Eukaryota > Metazoa > Chordata > Amphibia > Caudata > Salamandridae > Lissotriton > Lissotriton helveticus. The sequence continues at coordinate 1,347,579,278 of NC_136059.1, forward strand.
ACGGAAGGGAACTATTTGGGACTGATCGTTTAGGTGGGAGGCGCTGAGGAAGGCTCGTTAGCCGAAATGCATTCGCCGTTACCTGGACTTTTGAATTAAACGGCTACCTGTTCCCAAACTCCCCGTGTGGCCGCTTCTCTTTTCTTCGAAAAGTGTTTGTTTCATATTTATCTGCGGAGCCAGAAACGCAGGAAAGCAGGCCCTGCAGCATCAAGTGACTATGGGATTCACTGGCAACACGCTGCTTGCAGCACAATAACAATCGAGGTATCGATATTCCCATGAGTCCGCCAAGAACCTCAGAGAAGCGGAAACAGACTGAGGTATTTCATCTCAACAGGCAAACAGTCTCGCATTTGACCGCCACTGTTTCCATCACTTACCTGGGAGGAAGGGTGCAGCAGTTATCGGGGACAAGGGACAGGTACTGTGGAGTTCATTGACCATCGACCACCCCGCCCTCCTGTGCAGGCGCAAACTACATTTACTCCACTCCCCTACACCAGCAACCCAGGTATGCCGAGACAGAGCATACTGGGACTTGGAGTCCGCTACAATCAACACGGACTACGAAAGCTGCGCAGAACGCGTTAAGGGGAGGGAACTCGAGCCTGCAGATATTTAATCACGGAAGGGAACTATTTGGGACTGATCGTTTAGGTGGGAGGCGCTGAGGAAGGCTCGTTAGCCGAAATGCATTCGCCGTTACCTGGACTTTTGAATTAAACGGCTACCTGTTCCCAAACTCCCCGTGTGGCCGCTTCTCTTTTCTTCGAAAAGTGTTTGTTTCATATTTATCTGCGGAGCCAGAAACGCAGGAAAGCAGGCCCTGCAGCATCAAGTGACTATGGGATTCACTGGCAACACGCTGCTTGCAGCACAATAACAATCGAGGTATCGATATTCCCATGAGTCCGCCAAGAACCTCAGAGAAGCGGAAACAGACTGAGGTATTTCATCTCAACAGGCAAACAGTCTCGCATTTGACCGCCACTGTTTCCATCACTTACCTGGGAGGAAGGGCGCAGCAGTTATCGGGGACAAGGGACAGGTACTGTGGAGTTCATTGACCATCGACCACCCCGCCCTCCTGTGCAGGCGCAAACTACATTTACTCCACTCCCCTACACCAGCAACCCAGGTATGCCGAGACAGAGCATACTGGGACTTGGAGTCCGCTACAATCAACACGGACTACGAAAGCTGCGCAGAACGCGTTAAGGGGAGGGAACTCGAGCCTGCAGATATTTAATCACGGAAGGGAACTATTTGGGACTGATCGTTTAGGTGGGAGGCGCTGAGGAAGGCTCGTTAGCCGAAATGCATTCGCCGTTACCTGGACTTTTGAATTAAACGGCTACCTGTTCCCAAACTCCCTGTGTGGCCGCTTCTCTTTTCTTCGAAAAGTGTTTGTTTCATATATATATATATATATATATATATATATAGAGTGGGCTGAGGTGAAATTTAAATTCCACTGGTGACATTTGCATCATTTTGTGAATTTCTCATAATGCTTCTTATGCAAAATGTATTGAAATGGCACCATTATGCTGCATACTCTAATTTTACGCAATTCATGGTAAAAATTTAATATGAATGGCTCAATTTGCTGTTAAAATTTACAACAGCTATTGTTCATGGTGCTCTTGCATCCTTGTGTCGATAATTGACACAAGGATATATTTTACGCTGAAATATAGCCGAAATGACGAACCTGAATTCCACATAAATATAAGTAACTTTACTAAATTTAACTTTAATTTCACACAATTATGTAAATTCAAACTATGCAAATTTCGCACACCGCTATTATCGAGACAATCAAGATGCTAGAGAGTTATAGGTTCAGTGTTGACACCTTCTGCGACATGCAGATCAGTAGTGCAGATCCTGACAATACCAGCTCAGTCTGACAGCCTTCTAAGGTCAATAAATTGAGTACCACAGGTAAGAGTAATGCCAGCTGTTTACTGAGCTTAAGAAATAGCACAAGTGTGGTCTCAAGTTCTATAAAAAAACAATTAAACTTAAAGCATTGGATGATAATATTTATGAACTTTTATACTTCAAGCACTGGATGAAGAAATCAGGCAAAGTTGGTCCCAGGGCAATCAGGGTTTTTGTGATTTTATATAGCACAGACATGGCCCAGAGGCATCAGAGTGCTTTACAATAAAGCCAGAACATATCAATAACACATAGAAATATATATGTACATTAGTGATTTTTTAAGTGGAGGGGAAATTAGACCCCTTTTTTGGTAGTCTGAGAACAAGGCCTTATCCAGAGAGGAGTTAAGAAGGGTTGTCCAAATGGCGAAAAGGAGTTTAGCTAGGGATTCGCTGGTGGAGTCCAGGATGGCATCGTAAAGATAGTTAGAGGGTTTCAGCTTGCATGAAGTTAGTAGTAGTATCTACTTCTGAGACTGGGGAGAAAGAGGACCATGGCTGCAGTGTCTTGCAAGGCACATTTTCCTCTGTAATTTTGTTGAGATAGACCAGAAGGGAAATGTTAATGTCTGTGACTTTTTTTGTCAAATATCACTGCAAAGTTATTGCATAGGATCTCAAATGCTTTAAATGGGGGGTTGGAGGGAGGGTTGTTAGCTTGTTTAATTACCTCAAATAGTTGTTTTTGTCTGTTCATGGCCATACCCAGAAAGGATTTGATATGTGATGCCTTGACTTAAAAGATGTGGCCTGTGCAGTTTTGTGTCACAGTACAAAGCTTTGTTAGACTTAATGGTGAGGGTCCACGTCAGAAGTCTTTCTCCAACTTTCTTTTTTTTCTTTCTTCGTAGAGGGCTTTGGAATACCTGGGGCAAGAGGATTTGCATCTACTGTATTTGCTCTTGATGGGTGAAAAATGTGCTGATAAAGGACTCCATGCAGGAATTAAAATTGTCCATGACCTCGTTGATGTCAAGTTAAGGAACTATTGAGGAGAAGTCTGATAGGGCTAGGTTATCCATGGTTTCAATTTCGATGTTACTGGTGTCTCTAAACCAGATTTTTTCTTTCTTCAGTTGTCCAGGGATTTTTTTGTCTGAAAAGATACTGAAGAGGATTTGCAAGTGATCAGAACAGTCAACTGGGATGGGGTCTCTTGTGGATAAGTCAAGTGTGCTGGAGATGATCAGGTCGAGAGTGATGCCTTTGCAGCGTGTGTGTTTCTGGCAGTGTTGGTAAAGGTCATTGTCTTCTAGAAAAGCATCAAAGTTGCCCAGTGGTTTATTTCCCTAGGAGTCCCAATGGAGGTCACAGAGAAAAATAATGTTGTTAGGGCTTATTAATTGTGTTGTGAATAATTCAATAAGCACTTAGATGAAGGCGGGTGCCGCTCGTAGGTGCGAGGAAGCTGTGCGGTGCTGTGTGGAGTTTCTCCCTCACCTGTCCAAGGAGGCTGCAGGATCCCGAAGTGCGGAGAAATCATCATCGGCGTAGCAGCGGGACTGCGAGTCCCAGGACCCTAAGCGGCTGCTGACAAGCCGCACCTGGTGACTCTTCCCGGCTGGCCGCGCCCCCCGCCCTGGGTGGTTAATACCGCGACTCGCGGCCCCCGCTCCGTGGGCGCCGCTCATAGTTGTGAGGAAGCTGTGCGGTGCTGTGTGGAGTTTGTCCCTCACCTGTCCAAGGAGGCTGCAGGATCCCGAAGTGCGGAGAAATCATCATCGGCGTAGCAGCGGGACTGCGAGTCCCAGGATCCTAAGCGGCTGCTGACAAGCCGCACCTGGTGACTCTTCCCGGCTGGCCGCGCCCCCGCCCTGTGTGGTTAATACCGCGACTCGCGGCCCCCGCTCCGCGGGCGCCGCTCATAGTTGCGAGGAAGCTGTGCGGTGCTGTGTGGAGTTTGTCCCTCACCTGTCCAAGGAGGCTGCAGGATCCCGAAGTGCGGAGAAATCATCATCGGCGTAGCAGCGGGACTGCGAGTCCCAGGACCCTAAGCGGCTGCTGACAAGCCACACCTGGTGACTCTTCCCGGCAGGCCGCGCCCCCAAAGTTCACTGGCTATAGAACTACGCCCCTAAACGTGCATCGCGGGACTCGCGTGGGCGGGCGCCGGGCTAAGCCCGGGCAAAGGGCGGGCCGTTTGAGGCCGTTCGAGAACGGTAGAGACCGGACCGGGCTATCCCCCTAATGCCCGACTCCCCAGGTACACTCACCGTCCCGTCCGGCCGCCCAGAACCCTGGAGTTAATAAGATGGCCACCAGAGAAACAAGAAGTAAGTCAAACATCATGGCCTCTGGTACTCTGGATAATTTTCTAGTCAAGGCGAACACTGTGGTCAACAAGGGTCTCACTGTGTTAGAAAATCAAATTGCGGAGGGTATAGAACACTCGCATTTGGTTTCACCAGGGTCATCATCCAATACTAGGTCATCAATACTTCTTGATGCCACGCACTTATTACTTATGGATAGTATTGACCAAACCATAGAGTCCGACCTACAACAGCTAAGGACACCTTCTAACTCTCACAGGGATAGAGACCCACTATGCAACACTGATGAGGTGGAATCCTCCCCCAACGTTGAATCAGCACTATCTGGGACACAGGGGGATGGCCTTTCATCAACTGAACACATGGGTAATAGAGGAGATGCCCCCCCGAAAAGGAAAAGATCTAGGAAGTCCAAGAGCGCTAAAAGGGCTAAAGTTGACCCACTAGTGAACACCATAGAGGAAAGTCCGCAAGCCTCTGGAACAACCGTAATGGGGACCGATCTGGAAACGGCATGCACTCCACCTCCCACTCTCATACCCCCACACACTGGTCCCTTAATTTTTGGTGGGGCAGTTCCAAACAACTCAGAGCACATTATATCCTCTCTTACTGGTATCTTTAAAAGCCTTATGGATCCTCTCTTCCTTAAATTAGACTCCATAGAGGCTAGACTTCTAGCTATAGAAAGACTAAGTGGTGGTGATGGCGTCCAGCTAGGCCATTAGTGGGCATACATGGAGCACATGGGGACAAAGCTGGAACTTCTCATTTCCCTATTGTTACAACTACTATGGCCCCCATTCCACCTATAGCTCCTTCTGGGGAATCTATGAGTATAGCCCCGGTGCCACAGTCTGTCCCTGTACCCCCTGTACCCCTGCCTAGGCAACTGCCTCCGGTACCAACTGTAAGGAGGTCGAAGCAACCTGCTTCGGCCAGTTTACATGGCCAGGAGAGACCATCGAATGAAATAGTTAACTGCCCAAACCGGTTATCTAGTTCTAATGGCCAGCGAAAGGCAGTTAATCTGCCTCCTGATGCGGCAGCCTATACTGCGATTCTGAAGGGGGTACCAGAGCTTTCCAGCGATGCGGTAGAATCTTATGATTCCCTACGCAATAAGGTAATTAGTTGGCTAAATATCCAAAGGCCCCTACCACCTAATCTTAGAGGAGAGGTTCTCATGGTCAGAAGGGTCCCATGGGTGGGGTATACTGCCAAGAATAGTGTGGGGGACTGCATAATTGTAAGCTTCAAGAGTCCTCAGGTTGCTACCTATATCTGTAATTGGCTAGGGGGTTCAGGAAATACTTCTATAGAATTGGTCCCCTTGTCGTACTTTTACCCCAATGTACGTGACCTGACTACGAGGAGGGATGAAGGTTGGACAAGGGTTGGCTTTGCTGTTGATGGGTCAAGATATAGGCCCACCCGGAATGCTATCCCTGCATATGGCACCTATGTACACCCTAACAGATTCAGTTGCCTTGATCAGGTTGATTGACTTCGAAAGGGTGTATTCCCACGATGCACACAAAGTGTCGTTAGTAAACTTATAGACGATACTGATGTCATCATTTCAGAAACTGATCAATCCACTCAGGAAGGCTTAACTCATCCTTGCTCCTTGGGTGGAGTAAGCAACCTACCTTGCAACCTACCTGGACATAGCCCAACACCCGTAGTTTTGTCTGGTCCTAACCTGACGCTCACTGCCTTATCGCCCTTGGAAACAGCACTGCAACGGCCTGCAGTCTCATCATCGGAAACTGAACCAGAGGAAACTGGGGGGCTGGGATCAAAATCACCAGTGGAAACCCTAAAGGTCCTCTCGTGGAATATGGCGGGTATTGCTAATAAACTACACACAAATGACTGGGATTCCTTAGTAGGAAGTAGTGATATCTGTCTTTTCCAAGAGACTTCGGCCAGGGAACCCCAGACTAGAGTAGGGTACGCAGTTTTTGAAATTAAAGCCAGGTGGAGTGGTAAAGGGAGGCCCTCAGGTGGTTTGGCGGTTTGGGTAGCTAGTCATATTGGATGTAGTGCGGAGAATGTACCGACGTTCTCGCAAGACATACAGTGTGTTCTACTCAAATGGCCTAACGTATTAAATCTGGCAATTATTAATGTTTATTCTCGCCCAGTCAGTGTGGCTATGGAGTCACCCACATTAGAAGATTTTTCGTCATTTTTGGGTCAACTCCCCACTGACTCTAAGATAGTGATGGGCGGAGATTTCAACTGCCACTTTGAACCACTGGAAGGTCTAAGAGAGGGTGCCCTTACTGCTGAAGATTACTTTTGGGGTGTACCGTTATGTCATTCGCCTCACCCTAAATCCTGGTCCCCTCTTGCAGCGCAAATTATGTCACTAACATTACATTTTGCGCTAAGGGCCTGTAATGGACGCACCCCGTCTGACATCCCTTCACTGTGTACCTTCAATAGGAGGGACCATGAATCAAGGTTGGACTATATTTTCGTGGATATTGGCCTGTGGTCCAAGGTTCAAGATTTTAGGGTAATCATAAGAACAGACAGTGACCACAACGCACTTCTACTAGATATGGTGCACCCTGTACCCGTGGTTGGGTCACTACCCAACAACCCCAGTGAAGCTCCAGAGAATCTGGTTCTTAGCTCTAACAGACGCAGGGTAAAATGGGGGAAATTGGTTAATTCAGAAGAGAGCATAGCTAAAATCTATGAATTAGCACTCCCTAAGCTAAATGAACTGGATGCATTAATTAATCAGCCCAGACTGCCAAACTACAATGAGAAAGTAGCCAAAATCCATGTAGATCTAGTGGGAGATCTTGGTGAGGTTTTCTATCCAGTGGTAGTCCCACGGAAGAAAAAGACCCGAACTTCAACCTGGTATAATTCTACCTGCAGAAAGATCAAGACAGAGTTAATAGCTATTATAAAAGCAGGTTGTGATAAGGGTAAGATCGCTGAGTTTAGGCGGAATTATAGGGAAGCCATGGCAGTGGCAAGGGCAGAATGGGACTGGAATAGATGGCAGGATCTCTCCCTTGCGCTAGAAGCGAGGGACTCTAGAAAATTCTGGTCCTTGGTAAACACAGGTACAGGAGAGCTAAAAGTTGCAGTGGAGCCAAATATTGCATCTACCGTCTGGGAAGACCACTTTGGCAAATTGTATCAAGATATCTCTGAATGTGCCAATGAGGTGGACCCGGATGTTATATCCAATCCTGTAGTCGGACTAGAATTTACTCTTGGTGAGGTGGTCAGTGCAATAGAGAGATTGGCGACGGGGAAGGCCCCGGGATTAGACAGATTGCCTGGTGACCTTTTTAGACATCACCCAGAGATATGGGGCCCGTACCTCCTAATTTTATTTAATTCCATCGCGGGAGGTATGGAGATCCCCTGTACCTGGCTGGGGGCGGAGATAGTGACTATTTTTAAAAAGGGCTCTCCTCTGCTCCCAGCCAACTACAGGCCGATCAGCCTCATAGATGTCCCCCAAAAACTATTTTCCCGCCTTCTCTTGGACCACCTTCTAGATTGGATGGAGGACAATGAAATTCTGAGCCCCCTCCAGGCTGGTTTCAGGAAAAACACGTCCACCATGGACCAGATTTTCCGCCTCGTTCTCCTCTATTGGAAAACTGTGAGGATCAAGGGGGGAAGGCTGTACATGGTGTTCGTGGACCTGAGGTCAGCCTTTGACCTGGTCCCCCGCAAGAAATTGTGGGAGGTCCTAAAGGAGCTGGGTGTTCCCTCTCATCTGCTACACGCTATAGTTAGGCTCCATACCGGTAATTTTGCACAGGTTAGGTGTGGGAGGGATGGAGCGTTGTCATCTAGGTTTCCAGTCCTTAGAGGGGTAAGACAGGGTTGCGTCTTGGCGCCAACCCTGTTTTGCCTTTACATCAACAGTGTCATATCCCATCTTGACAATGTTAGGGACAACAACGCTCCTTTTTTGGCAGGCCGGAGGGTGCCGGCCATCATGTTCGCCGATGATACCCTCCTGCTCTCCAAATCACCGATGGGGATCCAGCGGATCTTAGATGGATTTGGTCTCTTCTGTAGACAATATGGCCTTGAGATCAATACAGAGAAGACCAAATTTATGATATTCAACCCCTCCCCTAAAACCAGACCTAACCCATCCTTGGGCTCAGCAAGACTAGAAAGGGTAAAAACCTTCCAATATTTGGGTGTAACACTACATGAGAACCTTTCCTGGGACCCCCAAATAGTAAGATCCCGGCTCAAGCTTTGTCAATTGTCCGGTGCAATTTTGAAGGTTGCAAATTCCTCTACTTTCAAACCCATTAGCCCGGCAATTGAAATGTATAAAACTCAAGCAAAAGCGGCCGCCTCTTATGGTAGTGAGCTATGGGGGCATAAAGCAGGGACAGAACTTCTTAGTGTAGAAAATAATTTCCTTAGACGACTCTTAGCCCTCCCTCGTGGCACACCCCTGCTTCCCTTGAGACTAGATCTGGGTCTCCCTTCTATTGTTGAGGATATGGAATTGAAGATTCTGGCACAGGCTTTGGACCACAAGTGAGCTTGCCCACTACAGGCAAGATCTTATTCATGTAATAAATCTGAATAAGTCTGACAGAATTCCTTGGTTGGTCTACATTAAGAAAGAACTGTATCGCCTGGGACTCCAGGAGTTATGGGATGCCCCCCGAACAAGGCTGCCAAAGGATCCCCCGCAAAAGGCTGGTGGAAATATACACGGAAAAAAGTCTATCTACCCTGGTATCTGCACCCAATAACGGCACTCTAACAGACCGATTTCTGGATTCCAAAAATTCTTACCAATTTGAAGGTTTTATGGACATTATTTTCCCCATTTTAGCACGAAAATTATTCATCCAATGGAGGTTGGGCACCCTGCCTATTAAAACTTTTACTTGTAAATGGACAAAGAGTGATGATAAAATCTGTCCGGGGTGCAGTAATCATGATGAGGAGGAAATTCATATTCTGTTCTTCTGCCCAGCCTATAATAGGCCAAGGAAATATTGGCTTGTGCCATTATGTAGGAATTTGGGCATAAGGAGCCATCTGTATTCATACAGAATACTGAAAACTAGCACTCTGCCCCACATAGTCTTTGCAGTTGCCAAAAACATAATGGCTATGTGGTGGATAAGGATTAAACTACTTAAAGATTGAACATTGATATGAACTGTAATGTACTCCCTCTCATGAACAGATTTCTAAGGAATGTAATTTTTATCCAATGTTTTCTTCTTTCTTTTTTGTATAAGGGAATGTTCTGTAATGTTGAATGTTTTTATTGCATCTTTTATGGTCTATATGACCGAAATAAAGAATTTTTGGATTGGATTGGATTGGTTTGACGAGGAGGAGGAATTGATCAAGTTCAAACTGAGGTTTGAGGTAGCTTGCCAGAGGATTTCCAGGGATAAACACTTGAAGGATTGAAAACGGGGATTATGAGGAAGCCTGCTGCTCAGAGAGATTCTGTGTATGACCGCTAGGCTTCCACCTAGTTTACCTTCCCTGTCGCTTCTCAGAATGGAGTGGGGAGGACCACAGGAGCGGAAAAACATTTTGAAGTATCGTTCAGCCATGTTTCCATGAGGACTATGATGATGTTGTGGTCGATGATAGTGTCTGAGATCTCGAGGCAGTGCTTGAATGCGGAGTGGTATTTGTAAAGCATGCAAGTAAGAGAGGAACAGGCGAGTTTGTGTTCAGTTTCACTGAAAGCAAGGGTACTAATATGGATCAAGTTAGAGTATAAGTTGAGATTTTGAGTGGGTATGGAACTTGCATACGGTTCAAGATAATTGTGGGGATTGGGAGGCTGTTTTGTGCTTGGCTGGGGATTGAGTATCCAAGGCATTAATGTTTTCATAGCTTGTTACATAGTTGTGTATTTCATACTCTTTGAGTGGGGAGTAAGCCTGTTTGGGTCTGGGGGGGGCGATTATCTCTAGGGACTGTGCTTTTTTAGAGAGGCTCTTGAAGTGCGCGGTATGTGGTGAGTAGCATTTGTGAGAGCCAGGGCCGGACTGTGAACCGAAACTGGCCCTGGCAAACTGCTCGGCCGCCCTCTTTGGGGGTGAGGGGGGGCGGGGGGGTGCGGCCGAGCTGTTTGCTTAGGCCGGTTTCTGCTGATTTTGTTACAGGGGGCCGATATTGCTGGCCCTGGTAACAAAAATGGACCCCTAGGGGCCCTAAACCAGTCCCCACTCTGGCGGCCCACAGGGGAAATGCCAAATGCCTGCTACGGCCAGTCCGGTCCTGGTGAGAGCCAAGCGAGTTGCTGAAAAGTCTGCTTTCTTCGGGAGATAGGATATACTGGAATACATGGAAGGGGTGAGGCTTGTGTTGTTCTTTCACTGTTGGCTCTTGATTCTGAGGAGTTGGAAGCAGGTGGGATGGGCAGAAGGGGAGATGGTTTCAGAAGGCGATTGTTCCTGCTGGATGTGATGGTCGGTGGGAACAAGTTACTGGCAGTCACGGCTCGGATGATTCGCTGGTGGGATGGTGGGGTATCATGCAGAGAGTAGGTCACGGGGGGTTATTAAAAAAAAACAGTTTAACTTACTTTCGCTGGCCAGGTCCCGCGTCGCATCTGCTTCTCTCTCTGCTCCTCACAGAAAGCAGGCAGCCTCCGTCCCCTCCCCTAAGCCAATCCCAATGCTGAAATGGCAGCCTTGTGATAGGCTGGGACGCAGACCACACAGGCGTTTATGGGGAGGCCATTTTCTCACACCTACATGGCGAAAAGTGAGAGTACGTATGACTGGTTTGGTCGGCCGTGGGGCCACCAAACAGTCAGCGCCCTCAGAGTGGGCAAGCCACTCCTCCCCTGCCCTAGAGCAGGACCACCAACCCCCAACCAAACCCTTCTGCCAAATGGTATTTACAATACCATTTTATGTTTCTGCTTTTCACACTTTGAGAAAGCAGGGGGGCGACGCTCCTCTGCCCACATGGAGGAGCCGCCCCTGGTTACTGGCCTGGGGAGTTGGTGGCAAGAAAATTGAGGGTGGTGTGGAGTGAGAGTTGAAGGAAGGAGGGTGGTTGAGGGAGGAGTGGAGAGAGAGTTGATGGAAGGAGGGTGGTTGAGGGAGGAGTGAAGAGAGAGAGTTGAAGGAACGAGGGTGTTTTTTGCTCTAAGGGCAGGTGTGCTGAATCATTTTGTAGATGCTGGGTTTGAAGGTAGGTGTCTGGGTACTGCTGGGGTGTTTGGATGGTGGATGAATGAAGCCAGTGAGTAGGAGATTGTATAAGGGAAAGAGAAATTGTGGACGTTGTTGTAGTTAGATGAAGGTGTGAAGCAGACATGTATAGTACATTTTTCTCTTGATTCTCCATTTTTAAACACAGATTACAAAACTACCTTTTCATTTATAGTAATCTTAAAACTTTCTTACATTTTTTTATTATTTTATTTTTATCAAGAGTTGGTTCTAATCTTTTTTCTCACTAAATTCCTTAGACATTTTGTGCAAGGGGTTATCTTAATTTTGGCTATACTCTCAAAGGGGGATTCACCAGCCGGTGGTAATGAGGTTGGAGTTCTTTATTCGTGTTTCTCCCCCTAAATAAAGTAGTACGAACTATGAAGGGTAAGAGAACTTCACCTAGATGTATTGTTATTACTGCTGCAATAAAAATTATGCTTTATTGAGGAGTGCCAATCCCCCAAAAATAAGACACTCAGGCAGCAGGGTGACTGTCAGATGTGTTCATGGAGTGTACATTTTAAAAGCCCTCAACAGACTTATAATGGTAGCTAAAAGTCTCTTTGAGTTATAGAGGGAAACTATAGATGAGAGCCATCTCTGAAAATTGAAAGACTTCAGGAGCGACAATGCTCGTGTTGTAGCAGAGGATTACACCGGTATGTAGTTTGGAGTGGGTAAGTGGAAGCCCTTGTGAACGCACATTTTTCAAAGAACCACTTCGCGTAATTAGTTTTTCTTGACAAATGGGCTTGCGAAGATGCAATTTAATGAAGGCAGGGACCCTTGCTGTCTTACAAAAGGCAGCAAGGCTTCAAATTATCATAGCTATCGCCAAGTCCTTTTGAGAAGTGCATGCCAGTGGGCATTATATCACACTCTGGATGAAACTGGCATTCTCCTGACCCTTAATAGAGAAATTGAAGAGAGGAAAGTACAAGAAAGTACAATGCTCAGCATCCTCGATCACCAGGCTTCTCAGCACCGGAACACTGCACTACAAAGAACACTGATTTTCTGGAAACCCCCTGAGAGGTGTTTCAGCAGTAGACATCAGCTTGTTTTTTACACACAAGTTCCTTAGTACTGTCTGCCAGAATATATTCGATCTCTATCATTCAATTATATCAGGTGAATTTCCTTTAATATTGAACTTGCAGTGCTTGTTGATTTTCTTGAGCTATCTGTCTGCTGTTTATCACAGTTCTTTTGTTAAATTTGGATTCTGGAGTAGCTTGATTCTCGCTATAAATTACGTTAACGCCTCGTCAGGGGTTGTATTTAACAACAAGGGGTGGTGATGGACAGAGTTTCTGAATTAAGCAGAATACTCTCACCCAGTCAAGAGATCAGGGCTAGATCCAACACCGTTTTTTAGCTCACTGCACCATCCCAGTTCAGAACCTGGCTATATGCAAATTAGTCTGTTCCTGTCCCAGTGCATGATGGGAACAGGGCAAACCAAACTACCAAGCCAATTCTTACACTGGGAAGGAAACAAGCTTCCGGGGACCGGTTTCTGGCATTTCAGCCGTCGTCGGCCCGGCTTGCTTGAATCCTGATGGTGCAATGAGCAAGGGACTCACATCTGAGTATACCCTTCCACGCTTAGGGTGGACAAAATATTTAACAACAAGGGGTGGTGATGGACAGAGTTTCTGAATTAAGCAGAATACTCTCACCCAGTCAAGAGATCAGGGCAAGATCCAACACCGTTTTTTAGCTCACTGCACCATCCCAGTTCAGAACCTGGCTATATGCAAATTAGTCTGTTCCTGTCCCAGTGCATGATGGGAACAGGGCAAACCAAACTACCAAGCCAATTCTTACACTGGGAAGGAAACAAGCTTCCGGGGACCGGTTCATCACCACCCCCTTTTCTGAATCGTTTTTGGCCACTATAGGTGTGGCAGGGTATACTCAGACATGAGTCCCTTGCTCACTGCTCCATCAGGATTCAAGCAAGCCGGGCCGACGACGGCTGAAATGCCAGAAACCGGTCCCCGGAAGCTTGTCTCCTTTCTGGTGAAGAATTGGCTTGGTAGTTTGGTCTGCCCTGTTCCCATGATGCACTGGGCCAGGGACAGACTAATTTGCATATAGCCAGGTTCTGAGCTGGGATGGGGCAGTGAGCTAAATAACGGTGATGGATCAAGCCCTGATCTTTGGACTGGGTAAGAGTGGTCTGCTTAATTCAGACACTCTGTTCATCACCACCCCCTTTTCTGAATCGTCAGGAGTTGTAAGCACTATATAAATGTGATTACAATACTTTACAATATCACCAAGGACATGCCTCACTAGGCTTCCGTAACAGTGAGAATCTTTACATTCCTGAATTTCAGAATATCAACAGGATCTCTTATTTTTCTTCTGCCTGCACATCCTTGTCTTTATCTTGCACAACTTGTTCATTTCATGTGTGTCATTGAGAGACTGTGCAGTCCTCTCCGAAAGCATATTTACACCAGCTCACAGTAGTCTTTGTTTAGAAACTTTTTGGAAACCAATAATTTGCCAAACAAAAACTAACAAGTTATATTTTAAAATGTTTGTGTTAAATATACATTTTGGGTAAATCTCCCTCTGTAGCTGTGCATGGTCTCATAAAGGTATGCTTTTTAAAATCTGTTTTATTTATTCGAGATAGCGCCAAAAATCCAAAGTTATTTTATTAGACGCAGAAAGAAGCACTACATCAAAAATACTTAAACTCCGTTCAGTGGTAAGTCTATAATTTTATAAACCTGTATATACCTCAAAACTGATTTGTTTACATGTATGAAACATATTAAGTATGAGTACTCGGTTCTCATTCTATTATCGTACAACCACAACAACGCAATTAGGAGTTTATTCCACTTGTGTAGATTTAGGATTTAAACTCGTGGAAAGGTCAGTGGATAGCCACCCCTTTTATATTAGACTCTCACCCGTAGCAGGTTAGGGAGAATCTCAGTGGCAGCTCCTTTGCTTAATTTGTGCGGGAGATTTCAGGTGCTAAGCACCGGCACTTTTTTAACAGGGCCGGGGCTATTGCATTTTTTTCCCCAGTGAGATGAGCCCAATAATTATTAAAAAGAAATGTACCTACATGTCCTATGTCCCATGTCGTCCTCCTTCCTGCAGGATGGCTCACCCAGGTCCAGGAATGATGACTGCATCACGTTAGTGATGTCAGTAGAGCACACCTGCCTTTCAAGGAGAATTTCCTTTCGCATTGGTTAATTATTACAGTTGAGGGAGTGCTGATGGCTGAGCTGCGGAGGCAGACTGGGTCCTGGAAAGTTCCAGTCTTGGCAATACCCTTTATATGACATTGTTGAAGTAATAAAAAAGTGTGTAGCTGCTTAACTCCAATGCACTGAAATGAAAACCCAGCAGAAGCAGGCCATAAATTATTCCTTTTGACTTGTCATTTGCATTGCATGCTGATGCTCTTGGCCTGGGCCAGGGCCCACCAAAATACTATATTTGCCAGCGATATAATGGAGCCAGTGCCAAAGAGACTGCAGGTCACAGGTAAGAGAGTAGTAGATATACCACAACAAGTCGCTATTAATTAATCTGAAACAGATTTACTATTGTGTGTCCTCTTCACCAATTTCTTTGTAGCAAATAAATGTATAAGTTAACTGTCAACTCTGCTTTTTCAAGCTCAGCACCTCGTGACTCAACGGCCTCTTTCCTCTGCCACACCTGACCTTCCAATTTATGGGTTACCAGAGTAAATTGGTAGTGCCAGTGCTTTTCCGCATTTGTAAACCGGCATGTTTTTCTTTCTGCAGAATCTGCAAATGGAAAAGGGAAGTTTCTGCAGGTCATCTATGTTTGTGTTTGTAGCGCAAATTGGTCCACTGTAGACTCCTGGCTCTAGCATCTCCATTCTTGTAGTAACCTTAGATGTAAATCATGCAGTTGAATGATTATCAGACAGGCCTTGTGTGTGAACACTCACAGATATTTTAATTTGCAGATTCATCTCAAAGGCCCGGACTGCGCCACGTTTCATGTGCAGTTTCCATCTGCACTGCTTCCCCGTCAACAAAAGGCAACATCAAATGAATACTACACTCTTCAGGCAAGCTGTTTGGAGAACCTCCAGGCTCCATGGCTCAAGGCGACTGATGGAGTTAAAATGAGATTGACTTTTTCCAAAAACAAGGGGTAGTTTCACATTGAAAAATCTCTTTTGAGCTTGAAACTAATTAAAACAGCAGAATGTAAACAATGCATGCTATATTATTTGCTTTTTGGCCCAATACAAAAATACCACTTTCACTCTTGCACACACATTTTTCACACACACTTTGTGCCCCTTTCACGTAATTTACACTAGCGCACCCACAGTTATCTTCTGGCTGCCTGGCCACTTCATCGTCCGGCAAAGGGATGAATTAGCGCTGTTTCTGTTTCAAGTAATTTGTAGCTGCTTAACTTGGGAATTTCTCAGTAGGGTGGAAGGGAGAGGGTTGGTTTGCTGTTGCCTTGAACATTCATCACCACTTTTTCTCACAGTTTACCTGATTTGAAGCTTGGAATGGTTAGAGGAGACTGGAATGTTTTGTTTATGTCTATATGGAGTAAAGCTAAACAGAAACGGACATTGGGTGGCGATAAACAACTTAGAGTAGAGGACCATATTAAGCAGGAAATTAAATATGAACAGCAATTGCAAAAAGAGCTCAACTGCAACTTTTGTCTATGAAGTATTGGTACGGCTAACCTAAAAATCATAGATTGTATCAATATTATATATAATATCACAATAAATCACGTCTTGTTCTCTGTGGTAGGGCAAAGGCTGCTGCTGTATTTAGGGTGCAGCGGTTGCGAGACATTACGTTATGATCGGATATTGCGACTGCGAGCCTGCGTTCCTGCAAGTGCATTGCATTGATGATGCTTCTATTTTGGAGTGTCAGGTCCGGTTGCAGCTAGGGAGAAGGGATGGGGTAGTCAGGTGTGAATAAGGGACATTCCAGAATAATCATCATCAGAAAGGAACAGCAGGGCTTTAATTTCAGAGTTTACCCGGGTCTGCTCGCTGCAGCACTGGACCCAAGACAGGAGCTCTGTCCTTCGCATGGCTCTCTACCCACTGTCGGGAACCTGCAGGGGTTCTGTAAGTCAGATCCTGACAGCCTGTGTATACAGGAGCTAATGGGACCTTGATGGGCTTCCTGTGGGCTAGGGATGTGGAGGTGAGATGTCATGGTTGTGTGGTGCTCAGACCTCCACCTCTCTGGGTGGTTGTGTGGTGTTTTCAGACTTACACACCTGTGGGAGACAGGCACCTCCTCAGGATCTTGCTGTGCCACAGCCTGGCCCATCTGTGCTTCGATGACATGCGGCTAGTGACTGACCCTCAGGTGCACAGAACAGGGTATAGACTGTCCTGTTGTGCATCCTTATGGCGATGCACATTGCTCATTTCCTGACCTTTCAACCTGGAGATTTTGGTCTAACCCTTGTTATGGCACGTTCAGCAATACTAGTTCTGGGTGTGGGTGGGTGGAGCCAATAGAGGAAGTGGATTGAGCCAGTGGAGTGAGTGGAGCCAGGGGTGTGTGGTTGTGGCCTCCTTAAAAATGTGAGTACCTGCACTTAATATGTTACAAATTAAGCACTGGGCAGCTCCTCCGCTAAGGCGGAGGAGCGTTTCCCCACTGCCTTCAAGCAGGAAGAGAAAGGAAAAAATAAAATGATAATAATGTAATGTTGCGATCATTTTATTTTTTCCTCTTGCTGCGGCAGCTTGCATGAGTAGGCGGGCGGGGCTGAAAAGCAGGGGAGGATGGTTCCACCCTCCTATTGCACAGTGACTGTTTGGTTGGTCCTCTCGGCCGCCAAAACAGTCATGCACACTTCCCTGTTCTCCATGCAGGCTGCATTTACAGCCTGCCGTGGAGAACATGCCCACCCTTCCAGCCCCTGGCTAAGCACCGTGTCATGGCACTCAGACCAATCACAACGCTGCATTGCAGATTCATGATTGGCTTAGGGGTGGGAGCCTGGCTGGAGCAGGAGCAGAGAGCGGGACCCGGTGGCGGCAAGATAAGTGTTATTTATTTATTTTTAATGGCAGCCTGCACCCCGTCTCCTCCCCATTCGCCCGCCCTGCCACCTGCAAGCCATGCCCACTGCCCCTGGAGAATCTATTCAGTATAACTCTCAGCCTACTTCATTTTCCTTTGATTCATTTATGTGTCCGTTTTATGTAGCGTGGTGTGTCACCCGACAGTTACTTCAGAGCACTGTAGAGTTTACATTGCAAATCTAAGATTATCTTGTAGCAGGAGTCCATTCATCAGCAAGGTATTGCTAGATCACCAAGACACACAATTTTTCAGAATTTTGATTTAAAATGTTCAGGTGGAAGTTGCAGTAACAATAGATCAAAGGTCAGACCAGTCACTCAATCATAATCCCTTAATTTTGGTTTATAAGAAAATAAACCATGCATGCACAATAAATATGCACGACAATAAAACATTAAAATATTCTAAGAATCCAGATCCATTGCCTAAAAACCACAAAATAATCTAAAACTGTAAAAGAAGCGTTTGTGCAACTCACAAGTTAGGACTATTAACAATTTATCGATAGCCTCGGTTTAACAGCCTCCCTCAGAACACCAGCCACAGAAAAACAAATATGCTCTGTCGATAATTAAGACTGGTCTGGCTTGAGTGAAATTCAGATCCTTTAAAACTTGAGCTATAAATTTGACCCACAGTTGGGCATAACCCCGACACATTAGTATAAAGTGCAATGCATCCTGTACTGAAGCTGGGTACCAACCTGATATCAGTCTCTTGGTTCCGCGAGCAAGCGGTGTATTTATGCTCAGCCTAGATCTTGTCAAAAGATCTTGATTATTTGTTCTACGCACCATGACCAGATTGGGCTACAGGTGCGGGTAGATTTCAAAAGGGCATGTGCATGGACTGTGGGTTACACTAACTGCGCCAACTTCTTCCTATATTTTCTATATTCAGAGAGGCTAGATTTAGTCACCATCAAATCTGATCTGGTAATACTTTCAGGGTTTAGAAAATAAGGCTGATTTCCCAAGAAAATAAACAATCCATTTGACCTAACCCAGTCATCCAATCCGATGTGCCTTATCCAGTTTCAAACAGACCCTTATGACGTCTTTGTTAAGGGATGGTGCACTCAACACCTAGACAGATAACCCTCTAAGTAGGATACAGAGCGCAAAATATAACCCACTCCACGTTCCTCGTGAGCTATATTTGCTGAGGTACTATGTGGGGGAGACAGAAATTGTCTAAAAAAATCCTCCACTATTTGTAAAATATAAATGCCCTCTTAACCCCAGATGTCATTTCCATAAACAGAGGCTGAGAGGCACTTGGCTTGGTAGATCTTAATCATGGTAGGGAGTTGTTTATTGCACAGCATAGAGGCAAAGTCAAAAACTGATGAAGTGGACCTAATCACTGAACGTTTCTTGATGGATAAAGTGGTAGGTTGGGATCCTTTCTGGATGAACTGTACCAGTGCCAGTGCTTAATTTGTAAACATATAAGTGGCAGGGTCCTCACCAGGAGGCCCCCACAGCTTGCACTATCTTTGCACTATCTATTGTCGCTGCCAGCGCTGCCAATGACACATCTACTATACATCAGGCTGCCACAAGTGTAACAAATCATACTGTTCAAGGCCCCCAAAGCCATAAGAATGGCTTGGGAGGCAGGTATTTATTGTTTATGATGTATATTGAATTAATAAAAAATTGTTGTTCTGCTTATCTTTAAATTACACAACAGCACCACCATGTGGCAGTTGTCATAAGTGCCGGTGTTGACAATTAAAGACTGAGGCCAAGCACCGGAAACCACCATCTCAAATTAAGCACTGTACTGTAATGCCAAATAGAGAAACCCAGGCACCCTTGTGATTTTAGTCCAAGATAGTGTGCCAACAGGATTTAATAGACTTAGGACCTGCTACCATTATATGAGACTTCGTAGAGTTTGCTTATAGAGAACAAAGAGGTAATAAATTCCTTGAAGGACTCAAGTAGGTATTTTAAACCAAGGGATGTACGGTCTAGCAGGACTGCATCATCACCGGAATTCTTTAGCGCCCAAAGAAAGCCCTATTCTAATTTTTGATACACAGAATAAATAAAAAAGGAGCTAGAATGCACCCCTGTCTGACTCCTCTTTTAACCCTAAAACTTTCTGTGCATTCAACACTCACACTGTATCTTCAGGTAGTTGGCATTTCATTGTGAAGAATTCTTAAAAAGAGGACGATGTCTACATCCAGCCCAATCGATATCAACAAAGGTTGCCCCTATTAACTAGATCAAATGTGGATGTGAGATGCGTGAAGTCGATGTGTAAGCTCCCCTGCTTAGCACTGACCAATTTGTTTATAATAAAATGCAAATTCAGACATTGGCCAAAAGTTCTTCGTCTGGGCCTGAAACCATCCTGTAGGTTAGAGATAATCCCATTATCTTCCACCCAGGACAGAGTCTAGTCAATACCACCTGACCAACAATTTTGACAACTGAGTCTATTAGCAAGATAGGTCTGAAACAGTGTGGATTCCCCTTTTTGAAAACAGGCATAGTTACAGATTGAGACCAGACACTAGGTGGACCCTCTCTGATGCTGCGTTATGGGCCTGAGTGAGTAAAGAGGCCCATAGATTATGCTCTAGTTGGTACAAATTGCTAACAAAATAAGGACCTTGTACACCAGAAAAAGACAACATTTGAAACACCCCCAAGCAGTGGCCAACCCTGCAAGTAATGGTGAGGCCCCCCCCCCCACACTGCCCATTCCCTTTCAGTCACCAAGCACCTTGTAGATGAAATTCAACTTTGCCTCCTGCATCCACATGACAGCAGCAGTTGTCATGATATGTTTAGAGTCAATAAGAAAAAGGTTATCCTTGTGGGATGAACATACTCAAAATACATGCACAAATCGAGTCATGTTCATATTTTTATTATAATATTATCATTATTTTTATTACCAAAATGTAACTTTGGAGCCTGAGTAAATTTTCCTCACAGATGCCTAATTAGGAGATGTGCAGAAGCAAATTAAATCTAGTCACCAAAAGGTGAAGAGTAAGCAAGTTATTTCTTTGTTGGCAGAGCAAGAATATCTACCATAAATTCAAGGAGCTCCCATTCTATGAGATGGACAGTTTCCATTTCAATATAATGCCTTATTCTGAGTGTCCAGGTCTAGCACCAATTTATGTGTGATTTAATGTGTGCCCCTCTGAAGTTCACTTCTAGGGACACCAATGGTAGTCTGGCTAGTGGTCTTTTAAAACCTCGCATATAGTAAAACGCATAGAGAACATAATGCAGATGTATGTAATGGCTCATGTAGGCATGGGTATTATGGAAAATTGCTGTTCTGGGTAATAGACCAGGCCAATGGAACTATGCGATTCTGCGGCTGCGTTGTTTTCCAAATCATTATGCATTTGCTACATAACTCATCATCTGCTGCATAAGCTATGGATTTTAGGAAAACAAAATTTGTTGGTAACTCAAATGGATGACTCATTACTAAAATCTAAGTGACATGCAGAGCAGTAGAAGACCCTATGCAAAAGTAAACCAGCCACGTTTCAGTTTATTTGTATGTTAAACTGGTACAAATTAAGCCAACTTTTTGCCTAGGCAATGTTAACTTGTCAAAAAATTACATAATTATGAAGTAATACTATCAGAAAATGTGACACACTATGTCACAGGGGCGGATTCTTCATTACTGCTGCTATGGGGCTGCACCCCCCCTGAAATAATTTCCTTCATATTCCTGTACAAATATTAAATAGATCAATTTATTTTTGATCATATCTCTAAATAAATTAATGTATTTAAGTCTAGGCTGTGTGTCCCAGGCTGCCGGCCCGCCTCACTCTGAATCAGGAGACAGAAGCTAGGCAGTAAATCAACTTTCTGACCTGGGACGCATGACGCAGGGTTTACTGTTCTAAAGCCCTTCATAATGAATCATTGCCATTGCAGTCTATGGCAGTATTTTCTAAAGGCCAATGACGCTGTCAGTATCATGGTGTTGGAGTGTTGGATGTCTCCCTGTGTGAGAGCAGCCGTCCGTCATTCACAGGCATAGATCCCACCCTTTCCCATTCGTCACACGTAGGAGTGGTAATGGTAAGGGTTTGAATGCTAATCTTCTATTATGTGTTTTGTTCTGAGGCCCCTTGCCATGTTAACCTCCCCCACTGTAACACCCCAGGCCCTGGCTGCAATCATTTGCTCCAGTAGAAGTGGAGCTGTGGCATTTGTTCCACCATGAAATTAATGCAAACGAGGAGCAGGCCAGTGTTCTAGTTCCCTTGTGAAGTTGATATAAATATCCGAGTCAAGGGCAAATACGAGATATGTGTTTACAATAGACAGTTATCTGCTGTATGACATTAAAACTGGCCCGATCTTAATGCCCTTAACAACATTAATGCCAAAAACATGGATTGATTTTTGAACAATGAGTGTTAAAAAAGTTAAGGCAATGCATGTCAGCGTTTTGTTCCTCTCTTATTTCAAGTTTTACTTAACCTTGCCTCCCTTGCGAGTTAGCAATTTAATCATGTTGTGTTTCTTTCTGTATTTTTTCTGTGCATACTTTGAGTTGTGCAGGTGTTTATGGGGGCTTTGATTGACAGCGCTCTGATGATGACCCTGAAGCCAAAGCATAGTGCCTGTCAGTGGGTTGGCCTCTCTGCAGAGCACACAGAACAATGGACATGTATTCAATTTGTAATTGCAATTTTGTGAAAGTCTGTGCGAAGTGGCTGCACAGATGGCATTTTTGCCTGCCTGATCGCTGTAGGCGAGTCTTCAGCAGGGCAGGGCCAGGCAATCCCCATGTGACAGGCATGGCAGTGGTGGTTGGTACTTTTAAGTGCGCCTGACAGATTGGCCGGCCGGCTTAGGTTGGCCAAACCGTCATGCTAAGTTAGGTATCTCTAACCCCAACTGTGTCACAGACTCCCAGTTACTGTCTTAGCGGCAAACCAGGCCACTCAGACCAATCTCCTGCGCTTCTCTCTTGCTGGGAATTGTCTTCCCAGCATGAGAGAAGCACTGGGATTAGCATCTGGAAGCCTGCGCAATGTGCAGCGGGAGTTGATGATCGTCAGAGAGGAGCGAGGCGGCATCTGTCGGAGCGCAGGTAAGTTCAATTTTTTTTTTTAATTATGTTCCATTTTGTTCGTATTCCTTCCCCCTGCCCCTTCACTAACGTATGCCAGAAGCAGCCCCTTTTTACAAGGATCCCTTTCTTCTTCCTTTTGGAAATGGGTGGAGTCAACTCTGGATCTAATTTCTCTGGAGAAGGGTGAACAGCTGCGGTCACAGTCATACGGTTGTGCCCCTTGGCAAATTTGACAGAGACTTAACAGCATTTGTATTAGTAAGAACTACAAATGAATTGACAATAGCTTGTAAAGTAAAACTTTGAGCACTTATTGGACGTCTACTGCTGACTCCAAGTTCCTCCTCAACAAAGGAGATTTCATAAGTTAGTACACCTATACGAAGAGGTGAGAAAGTACATAACTAAAGGATTTTTGTGCTTTCTTGGGTTGACATGGTCAGAATCCAAGGTAGAATTGTTCCTTTCGCCCAGAATGAAATTCAAGCTCAAGATAAAAAGGATAGAAGGAAAGGGACCTGGCCCTGCCCAGCCTGGTCCAGCCGTGGATAGGCGCAGATGGGCTAGTTCTTGTCCCAGTCTTTGACTAGGTACATGCCCAGGCATGTCGCGCTGTGGGCTTGAGCAGTGAATTTTATGTACCCGCATGGCGTTCGTGAAGCGGCCCCACCTCCACAGAGACAGCAGGATTGTGGGATACAGAGTCCCTGTCCCAGGAGTCTGCCCAAAGCATCCCACACCGCGGGCTTTAGCAGTGAGTTTTATGTACCCCCATGGCACATCACCAACTATTGCATTTCAACCTGGGACCTCCTGCTTACACACAGATTTGTGCAGCAGGCTCATTTGCTCACTGGGCGCTGTCAGAAAAGACGTCAAGAGAAAGAAATGGCGAGAGGTCATGAGCATTTGTAAAGGGCAAATCACAAACCGAGATATTGCTCTGCTCTTTTACTAGGTGTTTCTATAAGCAATCGTCATGGCATGTGCATTATCCTTATCAATTCAATGAAAGGCCGAGTTATTCCTGCCTGGACTTAGGCGCACATGCATCAAGCTAGGCAACTGCGATTTCTAAATAGCGATTATTATGGAATCGCTATTAAGGAATCGCAATGGCCAATGCATGTAGGTTGCGCTAAAATATTAGCGATTCCTACACATTCCTTAATTGTGAATTGCAAATTGTGATTCGCAATTAGGGAATGCCTTCCCATTCATTGAATGGGACCGCAGTCGCAATTTGCGAGTACCAAATAAGTACTCGCAAATTGCGAATGCAATTTCAAGGGTGCTAGGGGCCCAAAGGCCACCCTGATGCACCCCCAAAACAGACATGTGTGCACATGTGGCGCACACACATGCCCTGAGGGCATGTGTGTATGCCTCTTATAAAAATGCAATTTTATGCACTTTTCTAAGGAATTGCAAATTATCATCAACTTGAAGTTGATGGTAATTTGCGTTTCCAAATTGCAAAACCGCAATTTGCGAATGCATAATGCATCGCATTTAGGGAATCACAATTTGCGTTTCCCTAAATGCATTCCCTAAATGCATTCCCTAAATTGCATTCCCTAAATTGTGATTACCTAATTTGCAATGCATTTTGTTTGATGCATAAATTGCATTCTAACGGTCGCAAACGGGCTGCTTCTACAAATCGGCCCGTTTCCGACCGGTAAAATGCTTGATGCATGTGCCCCTTAGACCGTTGTCCTGCAGGCTACAAACTGAGATTTTCAGCAGGCACTCTAACCCCATACGCTACCTTCCAGATGAGTTTAATGTTCCTTCTCATCTACATATCATTCCCATATAGAAGTGCCATCACTCTTATTTTCTGTTGAACATCTGTCCAGCTTCACAACCCCACAATGTCCTGTGCTCCACCGCTTGTCTCCCGCCCTTGCGTCGCTTCCTCCATTTGAAGTTTAGTTTAGAAGTTTTTTATGTTAATCTACTCCATGGAATGCAAATGTCAACTAAACATTCCATATGTCATTTCATCTCTGGAAATTCGAGCAGTTTGAGTGGACTGAAAGAACCCACAAATCACCATAACTTACAAAACTTTTCAATAAAGTTGTCTTGGGGACTGAGGATCAATAATTAGGACTGGGATGAGGAGGGACGATGAGGAGGTAATGGAATTGATTAAGTGATTTTCCCATGATGATTCCTTGTTTGGTCAATTCCAGAAGGTGGGAATAGAAGCTTTGTTTCAAGTGAGCCTTTAACCATTGACCAGATCTCCCCTCTTAAAGGTTGCTTATCTATTTCCCCTATGCATGTGTCCCTATGAACAGATCAGCGTAAACCTTGCATTGCAAACACGTAAGACAGCTTCATTCATTTATTTACTAGAAAGACTAAGACAATCAGTGCCTAATTAAAAAAAAATAATAAGTGCCAGGGCACTTGTCAGGAGGCCACTGCAGCTCGCACCACCCATAGTAGGCGCCAACGCTGCCAATGACGGTATCTACACAACTACTAACCATCACACTGCTACAACTGAGGCAATTCAGACTGTTAGAGTCCGCCAAAGCTCAAAGAATGGCATGGGTGACGGGCATTAGTTCTTTTCAATTACTAAACAACTGTTGTCCTACTCATCTCTAAATTACACAAACAGCCGGCAGTTGCTACAAGTGCCGGTGTTGACAATAAAGTCCCGGTGTCGAGCACCAGAAACCACCGGCTCAAATTAAGCACTCAAGACAATACAATAGGAAGGCATACTGAACTCAGAAATCAGGAATGAAGAACAGCATAGTGTTGTAAGGGATGTCCACAGATGTTAGCAAATATATTAAAAATAATGCACTGTGTTATTGTCTGGTAAACTTCTGATCATTTGCTCCCTCTCTTTCCCTCCTCCCACCATTGCAGATGGCGTTTGTTTCCATAGTCCTGCACCAAAATCCTTTCACCATCCATTACACCCAACTCAGTGCAGCAGGGGTCTGGTCTCAGAGACCTATTGCAATGTTTTATAATGCAGAATACTTAATAATCTTTATGTTTTGATGGATGTATCCTTCTAAACTGATGTGTTGAACAAGAGCAAAAAACCTTCCTTCAGTCATTTTATTCCTTCTTCAGGTCAATGACCAGGGTGTATGGTGCTGGATTAAACCCTGTGGAGGCCCTTAGGCAGTCGAAAATTTGGGCCCCCCTCGCAAATTCTCCCCTAATACGTTTTTAATTTTACCAACCAACAATTTAATAAACCACTTTTATTACACAAAACTAAACATTAACAATTATTAATGTTATTAAACAAAAATTAATTGGAAACAATTTAAGAAAGCTTGATAGTAATTTTCTTTCAACATCAAATCAATATTATTTTGATCTGTTGTCACGGGCCCCTAAAAGGAGTGGGGCCCATAGGCTGGTGCCTGCTTTGCCTATTTGGTAATACGGAACTGAGGGTGTAAAATTGAACACATATTTGAATACAATATAGAATGAAAGGTGGTTATTCAGCCATCTGGCTGCATCAGCTTCTTGTGAAATTATGAAAGAAGCACTGTCTATGATAACCAAATGTGAGTATGATGATGATATATTGGCAGGGCTCACTGGTTTATACGTGTTGTTCGAGCCATATTGATTCATTATTCCATTGGCAAGAGCAGTACATGTTTGTAGCTGGAATTGATAGATATGCTGATTTACCAAGATGGACTGTAATCAGGAGTATTAGAAGTAGATAATTATGTGGCTGCTGTGTTTTCTGCATATTTTTTGATTTGCCACACGTTTAACACAATCCAATATCTACATGCTTAATTTACAGAATTCGACAAAAAAATTATTCCATCTCAATACTATAACTAAAAACGCTGCCTACAAACTGCAAGGCATGCCCAGGTATGTTGATAACATTAACTACTTTCCACCTTCTGATTGTAGTTTTCAGGAAGTAAAGAGATGATAATTTTGCCCAGATTGTGTGAATCACATAAAGATCTTTAGGGTAACCCAGTTATCCTCAGAACCTGGGCTAGTTAGTGGTATAGTCAACAATGGTTCTGTCAGAATTGGTTCCATGACAGGAGAAGAGTACTGGTGATGCCGAAGCGGAGTGGCACTGGGGTGAATCCTTGACTGTGTTTTTTCATACAAGACAATGGGGAACAATACTGTCCCCTTTTAGGCAATTGTTCGTGCCTTTGTAAAAGCCTGAATCATTTCTCAGCCAAGAAAGTACTGAGATCATTGGGAAAATTTATGGTCCCTTTTTAAGGTCTGGCTTGACAGCGCAGCTGTTGGCAGAGCATCATTAGAAAGGGGCTTTGGCTCTGCCCACATGTTGGGAGCCAGGAGTACATGCTGTGTTTGGGCTGAGGTTGTGTGCTTCCACAAAAAAAGTGCTGGCCCTCTACAATGCTGTGTTCACTTTATTCATCAAGCTGCATGAGCTTGAGCTTTCACGGGCACACATATGACATTGTAAAGATAGTAAAGTGTCTTAGATAACTACATCATTTATGGTGTTTTTCTCAGGCAGCAGCATGGATGGGAAGAAGGCAGTCGGGCAGTCCTTAACCCCTTCAGTGCTGCGCGAATTCCGCTGCGGTGCTAAAGGTTCTAAAGAACCAATGGAATCATGACGGAACGGTTCCGTCATGAGCACAGGCCAACCGACGCTCATGACGGAACCGTTCCATCATGAGCACCGAAGGGGTTAACATTAAGGGATACCTACATCTGGTTTTGACAGTGCAACTGTCACCTGACCTTTTAGCCAACACCAATATTATTCTACAGTTATTTGCTTTAACCAGGCGTGGCCCTTTCAGGTAAGAGCGGTGGTGTGGGGGGGAGAGTGGGGTGGAGGCGAGGGGAGTTGACAGATGACCAAGAGCCTGCCTTCAATGCAAAGACAGATCCATTCCCATGCTATTTACTTGTAATACTCCACATTACCATACATTCCTTTAAAGCCAAACCTATTGGCATTGCTGAAGCATGTGGTGAATATGAGGTAATCCCTCATGTGCTTTATTGTATCGTTCAAGCATACCCACAGCCACCACATTTCTCAGGGTGTCTCCATTCCAGTCTTCATGAAGACCGGACTAGATTAAATTATTTAACACGTTTTTGGGGGATGTATGACGTTACAACGCATACTTTTACCACGCATACCTTTACAACGCGGTATTTACAACGAATACCGTTACAACGCATAGCGCTTAGAGGTGCTGGATAGTGGTAAGTATAATTTTCTATTCCAACTCCAGTCCCCGTGGACACTAGGGAAGGTGTTGGATAGAAAATTAAACTTATTACTTACCCTAGAGCGCCCCCCAGCGCAATGCGTTGTAATGGTATGCGTGGTAATACCTGCGTTGTAATGGTAGTGCGTTGTAAAAAATTCGTTGTAAACGTTGCATACCGTTTTTGGGTCTAAAAGTTGACATTATATTTACATGCCCGGACTTCATTTTTCTATCTGGTCAAAAGTTTGATTTGTGTTTGTTTTTTGGTAGTTTTATTTAGCGCGGGTTTGACCCGAAGGTATCAAAGCGCTTTACATGAGCAACAGTTGCATTACATATATATATAAGTGTATAGACGGCACGGATTGCACTTTCCATGAGCACTGCACCTATTGCATTATTCATGGAGCACATGGTATCTTGTTTATATAGTGATAGTAACTATTGCAGACAATGTATCAATCACCCAGCATGGAGAATCGCCACTATCAATGTGTGTGCATTCATATTGAACTAATTTTGTTGAAGTGATATATCACATATGAGGATTTTTCTAACCTTTGGACGATTTATATGAGTAGGCTTCTTTGAATCAATTCAAACAGATCCATTGTTAACTATGCACATTTTGTCAAAAACATCAGTTTAATTATAGGGAAGGAATTGTGTCTGCATTTGGAAACCTAATCCCTACGTTTGATTATAATTTACACTGACTGAAAAAATTTTTGCTTCAACATTCATACAAATACATTCATCGTTCTCGAAGCAGCAGCTCATTTCGAAGCCGCTCAAATACAGTGCGTATTTTTTTAAGGTCTGATGTTCTGAATCTTAAGGCGCCGTCTAGTGATAAAAGTGCATTATCAATGTAATGTACAATATTGATCTGCAGTGTTGTTGCTTAATGGAAAGAGGTGCCTCCAGAAGACCCATATTGTGAAAACAAAGTAAACTGATAGAGAAAACAATTTTAAAGCACAATTGGGATGCATATCATAATGTATCTGCACTTTCTATTCCAAGAAGTATGCCCTGTTCGTTTTCTGTTGAGTGCAATATTGCATATGCTTTCCACAACCTTTTAATGTTGGGATAGAAATGGCAGCTGTTCTAAAAGTTGATTTATGTGCTTTAATTCAAGTCAAAATCGCTATTGTTGAGTAACAACTTTGTTAAGATCAGCGCATAGTTTTCGTTCTGAAAGATCTACATATTTTCTACAGGTTTTGAGTTTACTTTTTTAATGTGTATCTAAGTAGCCAAATAGCTAAATATGATCACCATATAATTTGAAATCACATTATATGCTGCATACTTTGCCTTTCCTTTGTCACATACCAATGTAGTCAATTCTGCCACACAAATCGGTCCACCTTTTGCTGCACAATGCAGCCTGCTTGCAGCCCAGATGGCTGTAAGCAACCTTTAGCTTTGACCAATTTTTAGCCACGGAGCTTTTGCAAGTCCCTGGGTTCAGGGAAAGCTGGTGTCAGACAGTCACTGAGGGGTCTAAAAGACAGGTGTAGGATTTCAGAAGTGCTCTCTGCTTCAAGCAGAATAAAACATTGAAACTCTCCGGCAGCCCCCTCTCTTCGCCACTCATGCACCTCCTCAGTCCTGAAAGCTTTCCGGCGAGCAGCAAATTGCATTACCTGCCATGCGTCATGAGCCCCGGCTCCATAATTACCTCGCTGCCTTAGTGACTCAGCGCTCTCTGGCTTCAAGCAGCGCGCGCCGCTCTCGTGACATCTTGACTGGTGATGAAATGGGCTCTGAGGCTGCGCGCCAGGTGCACCGCGCGCGCGGGGGTCCTGCTTTAGACGGATGAGCCCCTTTTCCTATTGAATCTGCAGACCGAGCACGTGCTTACCACCGCCTCGCGCCTCGCCAGGTCAACGACGCCAAACGCGCATCGGCTTCTCGGGAAACATTCCATGCTACGCCTTTCCACCCATGTGCCTGTCCTATTCTCAGGCCACTGGGCGCTCTTTACCAGAGAAGGAAAAAGAACAGCAGCGCCTAGATTCCCACGCGAGGGCCAGTGAGTGAATGAGCGTCGTTCACCGCCTGCTCACAGGGATGTGAAAGACACATGTCACGTGACGTGTGCTTCTCCTGGAATATACAGTTATATGCGTGTTAGGCTCTGTATCCATGAACACAAATATGTCTAAGCTGAAACCGCTCCCTCTCCCTCCAGGGAATGCGAGGGAACAGAGGCTGTATTATTCCATGGACATGAGTGGCAGGGCATTTCTTCCCACGATGCAAGCGTCGCTCCCCCAGAGACAGAATAATAAAAGAAATGCATTTCTTGTATGGAAATAAGTTTGTTAGTTCATCAAGAAAGTGCTAAAAACTAGCAATCGTGCGTGATTCGGTTAACATGCTGGAGATATGTCCATTGTAAGTGCATGCATAAAAGCTATCACTCAAAGTTGTTAACCTATTGGAAACAATCCTATAACTCTAAGGTAACTCATTTAAAGATATACACACACCTATGAAAACTTCCCAGTCATTACCTCCTTGTCCATCTTCCTAGGCTCAGTCCTCACATGTTGAGCATCCGCCCCCTGTCCACAGAAGGTTTACAAAAGCTTGAGCGTTATTATTACCATCCATAATCCGGCTTCCACTTCCTGCCTCACTTCTAAAAGCCTTTTATGGTGTAAATGATCCAAACCCTGCTTTTTTTAATGTTTTGGAAGTAAGTATACCAAAGCTACAGGTAAGTGTAGAAATATGCACATGCTTTTTTATACGATTCTAAGCGGTCTTGGAGCCTGCTTGTGCAACGCCATGCCTGAGGGTATGTTTCCCGGCATATAGAGGTCTGGATCTTGGGGACTGTTTTTAGTGTGCAGGATTAAGCAGCCCCGGCCACTGCAGGTAAGAGCGGTGAGGCGGGGAATTTCAAGAGCCGACCACGAGAGAAAATTATTTATGTTTTTTCCCTCGTGGTCGTCTCTTGAAATCCCCTCCAGCTGGCCCCACCGCTCTTACCTGCATGGGCCGCGGATGGGTTTAAGCCCTGGGACTTGCTGAGTAGTGTATGGTGGCTGGTGAAGTTCCAGACTTGCAATTGTGTCGGGAGTTTTGTAAATGTTTGCATGACCACCGCCAGACTTCAAGAAGGAGGCTGTCGTGAGAGATGCACAGTCAGCACCTATTTAAAGAAAACAAGGAACAGCTGTTTTGCTGCAAAAATCTGGTTATCTTGTTGTGAGTAGCCGTGATTGTGTAGCATCCCATAATGGCTAAGAGAGCTGAAAAGTCTGGAGCCCATTATGTGTTGGCCTCAAGAGGATGAACATTTGCTAGTACATGTGCTTACCAATGGTGACATCCAGAGGATGAGTGAGCAGGCAGCCCAGCTGCCTTTAACCCCTTCCACGCTCATGACGAGCTGGGCTCGTCATGAGGTAGCCTCCTCGCACCTCGTCATGAAACATGGGAATAAGTAAATCTCAGCACAGGAGGGGAAAATGCATAGCATCGATGTGGTTAAAGATAGAGAGCTCATTGCCTTTCAAGCACCCAAGAGAAGCGTGCATGACTCTGACCAGGAGATGGAGGAGGAGGTCAAGAGAAGGTATATTCAGAGCAATGAGTTAAAGGAGCTATTACACTTGAGAGAGAATGTATTTGCCCATTCTGGAGTAGTCTGGGGAGGGGGATATTTTCCTCGAATACCAAACTAAGGAGCCCGAGTTTTTGTCATTATATGGGGCCCTCTGAAAGGTCCTGATGAGCGAGTAGAAAGAAGTTGACAAACATACTTTTCCACGTTTTATGATGACAAAGAGATATCAATTTCAAGCATTTACAGAGAAATTTACTTGAGTAGTCAAAATTGATTCCTTTATGACTGGGTTGTCCTCACAAGGGACAATTGTGTCAGCGGAAGCTTCCCCTTCAGACCTGGTGGATAAAATGGTGGAGTTGGTGGTAAAATAAATCGTATACTGCAGCCAGTTTGCATGCATTCACCTATAGCATTTAAGAAGTGCAATCCTTGCTAAGTGACTTTCAGAGATTGGCAGAACAGGTCGACCAGTGTGTGAATGTTTCACAATTTTTCCGCCGTGTTGTCAATAATGGAGCAGGAGGTTCCATAGTTTTCAGATATCTCATATGACTTCCTTGAAGCAGCGTGGTTGCCAGGAGTAAGATGTGGATGAGGTTCTGGAAGGTAGAGCCTCGTTTATTGATGCGTCTGCCCTTTATGGGGTCGAGGGTATTTGGATCGCACCAATTGAGAACAGAAAGTTGGTGGGTCAGGCCAAGTCTCCATACTGGGAAAAGTTATTTGCTGCTCCAAGAGCTTCTGACTCATCGTGTCAGTCAAAGGAGATTAACAAGATTTTCTTGTGGGATGGGATGAGGCAAGGGAATTACTTCAGCAGAAAAGTCCCAGACCAAGTCTACTGCAGTGTCCACTCCTACCCTGCCTCCATCAAACGAATGTTTAGATGACACAGTCATCAGCTTTGGGTGGGAGTTAGATTGAGTTTTTTCTGGAGGGACAGAATCCTCCATAACGGATGAGTGGGCATTGAGAATTATACGTCAAGGGTACTGGATTGGGTTTCAAGATGTCCCTTGTGACTTTTTTGTGCTTCCCCTCTTCTATGGGATCTGAAAAATATGCCAGGAATTGCTTGAAGTGATCCACAAGTTGCTGGACAAGAGGGCAGGAATTCCAGTCCCGCTCACATAAGGGAGAGTAATTATTTTCAATTGTATTTCTGATGCAAAAGGTGTTGGGCGATTACAGGCTTGTTCTGTACTTAAAAGTGGTCATAGCTACAACCCGTACATAAAGTACAAGACGATGTCACTCCAGAAAATCTTGCCATACTTAGGAAAAGGCGATTCTTTTTTGCATCTTTGGTCCTTTTAGACGAGTATTTGCATGTTCCAATTAACAAAGAGTCTCAGTGGTGTTTGAAATTTCGAACATAGGACTGACACTGCCAATCTTGGGTTCTTCCCTTTGTACTAACGTGTCGCCAAGAGTCATCACCAACCCTACCATAGACAGATGTTTGTTACAATAGCGTAAGATTGACTAAAGATAATGTGAAATACATCAGGAATCCCCCCATTGTATGTGACTTCTATAAAATGTTCATTTTTTTTAAAGTTGATTTTCAGTTTGTACATGGAACTACTTTATCTTGACGTATGAACATTTTCTATAATGGTTGTTGGAGCTGTATTTGTATCCCTATAGGTGTCGTGAACAAATAAATACATTTGAGATTTGAAACTATCATCAGTTCTCTAGGAACATCATGCCAATTCATGGATACTATTTTTCAATAATCAATGAATATATCGGCAGGCACTGCAAATTCTATTTAAACTCTGGTCTTAGCACTGGATGAAAACACACTATTCTTTCTTTTGCAAGGATATATTCCTACACGGAAACACACGGATGTTTCGCTTGGCCCAAACTATCGGCACTCATGCCCTTCTCTAGAGCTCCGACAATATTTTTGGGCCACTTATTCACTGGCGTGCTTTCTATTGACTAACTTATTTATAATGAAACAAGGTTACCCCTAACATGCACCTGTGGATAGGCAGAACCTAAAATTTCAATTCTGTTATGTTTGAAATAACGTGACTGTATTCTTAACCGTTTAAGGTATTAAAAACAAGCTGGGAGTGTCACCCACCATTCAGGGTGCCAACATGTTTCTGTACCCACTGAAGCCAAAATGGTCAGACACATTTTTTAAGGATTGACTATCCTGTGCTCTCACCTGTCCACCTACTCTATAACTCCATTTTATCATGGCACTAGAGGTTGTGCGTTGTTAATACGCAGTCTCGTTATTTGCATTTTCTTTTTGTGTTATGTAATGCATGTCTCTTCCTTCTCCTGCTTCAATGTACTTCTCTCAAACAAGATGGCATGCAATGCAGATACAAGCACCGCTCCAGACAATGTAAACCCCTTTTTCAGTGATCAGTACCTTAACATTGGGGCGTAAAGCAGGCCCCTGCAGCCTCTATGGCGGGAGGGTGCCCCTACTTTCAGGTGCCCCCCATATCTTAAGAGGTCAACCATTTAGCCCAAAGCCGATCAATATTTGTGTGGTATTGGAGCTCCAGGGCCCTCTTCACATTCAGCATGGGGCCCAATCATTTTGTGTTACACCACTGCCTTGATACACACTCATCTACCCCAAAAATGGATCAACCTGCCCTACACCAACAATCAAATCAAATGGTCCCCCAAACAATCCAATTAGGCCCTTATTCTGAGTGCCCCATGTGCCCTGATAGGGTTGGAAATAGGAATTGCCATCCCTATCAGGATTACAAGATGGTACTCTGGTAAGCAGACAACTTCCTTGGTTGAATTACTGGGCAAAAACATACGGGTATTGGTGTGGAACCACTGATTCCAACAAGTTATTCCCCCAAAAAGTCAAGTCAAACAGTCATTCATTGCACCTGTCTGCAGGAGGATCTCTGGCCCTTCTTTAAAGAGAAGGCGGGTGCTGTCCGTACAGACAAAGATGGAGTGACTGATTCAAAGAGCGCTCCATATTACACCAATGCTCTGAACTCAGGGTTGCACTGGTTTGTGGGTGCCTTGAGGGAAGTGGCTTACTTGTAAGAAGCAAACTGTCCCTGTTTGTGCCCGGTGCACCTGTTTTAAGGTACTCTCTCGTGCAAACAGGGTCAATGCACCCATGACGAAATACGAGCCATGGTGTACAAATATATTTAACTCCTATTGCCTTATTTCTCCCTAATGGCAGATACTAAACTATATAACCCATGAACGCAACATCTTTCCTGCATCGTTTTTCATTTGGAATGCCTGACGACTATGCAATAAAATAGCCTTCATCGACGACCAGCTTGACTTCCAGTTACATTTTCTTTACTTCACTTACATCACTAGGATCCAGTGATGCAGCCACTCCTCAGCCTTCTATATAAAATGCTGTTTATTTAATTACACACCCTGCAGTCAGTCAACAGGTTATCCACCCCATCTACAAATCTATCACAACTCCTAATCCCCCAGTTGAACCCCTTTCTTTCTCCTTTGGACACACCCATTCACAATTCTTGCACTTTTGAAAGTGCATAATGTAATAACGTATAGTCTAACTGGCCCTAATTAATTTAAGGTGACATCTGCAATTGCATTGGATTAATATTAACTTTCTCATGGAACACTTTATTACACACCTGTACTATTTCTAAGTGCTGTAAATATCAAATCTTGCTATTAAGTAATGTAATTGTACTCAGTTTATGGACCTCAGAAACATAAGTCTAACTGGCCTGGATTTCACACTTGTCCCTTTCACTTCCACTGTAGACTGGAGCAGCAAGAGTTAATTGATTGGCTCATCATGCTTTTTAACTCGTTAGCTGCTTCGAACGTTCCGCGCCAGTGTGGAACGTTCGAAGAAACGTGCGGGGCTGCGACGGCCAACGGTTGTTCGCAGCAGCAGCCAGCCAACGGCCGACCGGAGCACGGAACGGTTAAAGATTTAGGGCCTTAGTAAGCATTTGACAGATTATATTTTGTCCAACAGGGTGGCGGTGGATGTTGCCTCCGCCATCCATTTGGATTACCATCTGTCAAATATAGGAATGACCGCCGGCCTACCGATGATTACCGGCCTATTAGAATGGCCTGTGATGGCGGTCCTTTTCAATGTACAAAAAGTTAGGTGGACATCCTCTTTTAGTTTTGACAGCCGTTCACCAAATTTTTTGTTTTTCAGAAAAACTCCCAAAGTGGAATTTTGTTTCTTAAAAACATACAACTAATGTGGCCACTCACTTAGTTGTCTCCCAGGGTGTTAGGGTCATTATCTTTCTTTTTTTTCTATCACGCACTGCCAGTGGCAGTGATAGACATAGAAAAAAAAATATTACAACATCTACAGTAATGGGGCTAGCAGTGTACTGTCCCTTCTCCGATGGCCTCTACCTTGTTGGGCTGTTGGCGGGAATTTTGCATCGAAATAGCCAACTGGAGCTTCGCCCACGGAAAAATCAAGGTTTGTCTGTGTCTTAATGTGGCAGGCACACCAAGAGTTTGTTGGTACTATATTGCATTTGAGATGGAGTAACCCATCAGCTAAACTCTAAATCATGCCCTTTGATGCAAATTGTGTAACAAAACTATTTTCAGTTTAAAAAAAAATATAAGGCCCGATTTAGGGGCATATTTATGAGTTCTGGCGCATCTCTGCAATTCAGCAGGGATGCGCCAGAACAAATGCGTCACGCAAAACTACCCTTGCGCCACGGCGGATGCGCCGCATTTACAATGCGGCGCGCCGTGGTGCAAGGGTAGGCAGATGCGTGACGCATCTCGTGACCTAAGGGCGGCGCATCCGGCAATGCTCGGGTGTGCCCTATACTTAACGTGCTGCGTCAGTCCTTGCGCCTGCTTCAAGCAGGCGTAAGGAATTGACGTAGCAGCGTCGCACAAGTGCCTGCGGGAAATCTTGTAGATTTCACGCAGGCACTTTTGCGAGGCGCACCTGCCCAGGAACGCCCACCCTGCGCCGGAACGCCCACATGTGGCGCAGGGCTTTACAACGTGACGCATCTGCCTAGATGCGTCACGTTGTAAATGGGTGACAGGGATGCGCCACGTTTACGCCGCTGTTGCGTCACGCAACGGCGGAGTAAACGTGGCGCAAGTGCCTTGTAAATCTGCCTCTTAGAGTTTTGGGACGGGTTATTATGTCATAAATGTGACAATTATCCAATCTGCCTTATTACAAGTGCATTATATCCTATGGCACTTGTAATAAGGCGGAAGGATATTTCTTAAGTTTGTGAAAGAGTAACCTGTCTGCCAAACTGTAAACCAGCCCCTTAGTTTGTAGTTTTATAAGTAAAAAATATATATATTAATTCTTCACAATTATGACGTTTAGCGAAAGGGTTCCTTGTGTACCTCTGGTATTATTTCCAGAGATCCATATGCACATTTACAGTGCTTAACTTGTGCCAGTGCCCCACCTGGGGCCCGATTTATAGGTTGCCAGTGTGTATACTTCGTCACAATAGTGACAGAGTATACACACCACCAACATGAAGGTCCACCGCATGATCTTTAGTTTAGTTATGGTGGTGAATACTCTGTCACGGCCATAGCCAAACCTGGAAATGGCTCCATGTCCTCCCACCCATTCAGGATGGTTGGACATGAAGCCATTTTTTACTGTTAGTCACCGCTTAGCAAACCCTGGCGGTGAGGGACAATAAAAACAAGATAATGGGAGATGACTCCCATGGCGACAGGAGCATTACTTTTTTTATTTTCAAAAAGAAAATCCCATTTTGGGATTTTCTTTTTGAAAATAAAAAAAAGACTACCATCTGGTGCAGGTTTGTGTACGGCTGACGTAGATAAGCATCACACAGCTGATTACATTGACAGGAACCACTCTAATGGCAGTTCTTGCCAATGCTTTATAACTGACCGCCTGCTTAGCAGACATTTATAAATTTGGTGGGTGCTCCGTCCGCCATGGGAACGGACGTCCTCACAGCGGAGCAGCGGGCCATCAACCAAGGTATAGAGGAAGCCCTTAATTGTTAACTCAGGCATTTAATTATTATAATCTGCCACATGCAGCACTGTCTGCCTATTTCAGTAGGAGCACACCAATGTAACAATTAAATGCACACTTAACAAAAATTCTAGAGCGTCCACTTTACTGTTAGACTGTTAGTCAGACTATTGTGACCAAGCTAAAGGACTCAGGGCTTTCAAAGCTTGATTCATGCCTTTGTCTAGATGTATTAGGTCGTGAGGAATACCCAGGGCCATGCCACATAAATAGTTATGTGGCAGTGGTGACTGAATTTGTTGGTGATGTTGGCTGTTTCACGTTAAAAGATTTGTGTCAGCGGTACTTCAGTGGTTTATTTTTTTTAAAAATAAGTGCCGGGTCTCTTGTCAGGAGACAACTTGCACCGGCCCATTTCTCCTGTTAGTGCCGCCTAAAACAGAACCAACTACTAACCATGAAAGTAGGGAGAGGATGTGGTGTAATGGCCAGAGCAGCCGGCTTCGGAGCTGGGAACCGTTTGAGTCCCAGCGGCCGCTCAACACTATGATTCTGGTCAAATCACTTAATCTCCGCGTGCCTACAATAAATTAATGTGTCTTTAACTGGTGCTCATGAATAGCGCTGTGTTGATGATTAAGTGCCGGAGTTGAGCACAGGAAACCACCAGCTCAAATTAAGCACTGCGGTACTTGAATGTGGCGACTGTAAGCTGAATGTAAACACGCAAATGCAGATATTTCTAATCTATTGTGCAAAACGTTCTTTATTAAAACACCACTGGCGGCAATGCAAAGTGCATTTTATGGCACAAGGTGCTACCGTCAAGAATTGTAATTTACTGCTGACAAAATCAAATAGCCTTGAGAGCTCTTACCGCTGGCAAATACAAAACACGTCTACACAAGTCTGTTTATGTGAGACAGCTGATTCCACTGACAAATACCACAACTGGCATCATCTAAATGTGCTTATGCGATATTGCCCCTGACACCAAAAGCTCTAAGCTGCACTAATGTGAATGCTGCCTGCCTTGCATGATGCCAACTGGGGTGCTGAAATGCCTTTCTTACTTCTTGTCTAGAGTCTAGATATGCATTGCCCCTGGTCGAGGTTTTGATTTCATTTCAATACGGCCAAGTTAGTTTTGAAGAGACATTAATATGTCATTGCAAATGGTAATTTTCCCATTAGTCTCTTTAAGGGTTCAGTGCTTAATTTGTGCAGGTGGTGAGTAGTGGCACTCATTTTTTGGGAAGAGGATTTATTTTTCGTCATCAGACTTTAACCCAGAAGCAAAGACAGAGATAAAGGCAAAACAAGGGAGAAAGAAGGATGTAAAGAAAGACAGAAAAACAGTGATTAAGGGAGGAAGAAGATATGAAAACCTGCACTGGGTAAGCCAAGAGATCCGGCCTTGACAAACTGGGGCAAATGTTATTTTTTAATTTATATTAAAAGCATATACCACAAAATTAAAATGAAGAAAAAAAGGAAGCATTTTGCCATTTAAGTATTGCTGCCATATGCTTACAATAAAAACATGTAACAAAATATTTATTCAGCATGTGTAATTTTAAGAGGACAGCGTGGATGCCTACTAACAGGCAGCTGTCCTTAAACCCTGTACAAAATTATTTTAACCTGTAATGCACATCACAGGAAAATGCAGTTTTTAGTAGCATAAAGAGACCGTACTTTTAGCACTGAATTATTGTAACCTGAAGGCACAGTTTAATTATAGAAGGGTGAATAAAAACAAGAAGAAGAATAAAGAACAGAAAGAAAAAAAACATTGGCAAATGTAAAAACTTGTTCAGGAACTCTAGCGCCACCGTGCACTTTTCTTTGGGCAGATCTGCATATGTAATCAGAAAAATGCCATTACCCCCAGGTCCCTCCTGACCTGGTCCCATTCCTTAAAATATGGAGATAACCATCTCCATGACAGAAAAAAAGAAAAGGAGCATGCTGGGATACCCTGCCCGCTCCCTCCCACTGGGAGTACATAAGCAGTACCATCCCAGCAAGCAGCCTGTTCTTTTTTTCTGTCTCCGAAAGAATGGATGTTCGAGTGTGCTGTGATGTGTGTTCCTACCTGCGCCCGCTCCTGCTGGGCTGGGGTGGCGTGCTGGTCCTTCTCTGCTTCCCCTGCCCGGCTGCCTGGCTTCGCGGGCAGGGGTGCTGTTTCCTGGTGTCTGCCTCCCGGCCTGCCTGGCTTGCTGGGTCACGGGGCTTCTTCCTGGCTGCTTCCGGTTTTGCCGGCCCTTTGCGGCTGGTGCGCCGTCATCCCGCTGTTCTTCCGGGTCGCATGGGCGCGTCTCCCCGAGCTTGGCCGGGTGGGAGACGCGCTGCTCCTGTGGCTGGCAGGCGAGGCGCTGGATGGTTTCTGGTGCCGGCTGGGTGTGTGGGGGCCTTGTTTCGTGGTGCTACGGCCCCCACTTCGGGTGAGTCCCGCTTTGCGGTGATTGTCTCCTTTCCTGTGCACGTGTCTGTTGAGGCTCCGGCAGCCTTCGCTCACAACTGTTCTCTGTGCCTCAGTGGCTTGCTGGTTATGGCGCTGGCCTCCTGGGTCAGTGGATTGTGATGTTCATGTCCTGTCTGTGATGCATACCGATCTCCGCTTTCTTCCATTTTCATACCTTTCCCTTTCAGGGGTCTGTGTTCGGTGGCTGCTTGGGCGCCTCCTGGTGGTCTGGCCTGCGCCCCCCGGTGGTTGCCATGTTGTTGTGCCTTCGTGGTTTGCTCGGGGATGACGCTGGAACGTTGGTGGCGGGCGGACTTGGGTACTTTGGTGTTCCCTGCTGTTCTGGTTCATGGGTTCTCGTTGGAGGACGCCACGTGCGCTGGCGCCATGTCTCCGTTCCTGGTTCAGCCTCGCTATGCCTCTTGTGGGCGGGTCTTTTCCGGTGTGTCCTCACTTGGGGGCTTCTGTTTGTCTTCCCCAGATGTGCGTGTGGTGTGGCCTGCTCTGCCTGGCGCTGATGTCCTGTGGGCGCCTGGGCAGGTTTCTTGGGGGGCGTTGGGCTGTTGGAGCGCTCCTCCTGCCCTCCTGGTGAGTTCCGCGTAGCGGTCCCTGTTTCTTTCTTTGTTGTCCGCCTTTCCTGATGTCTTTCTTTTGCAGGTTCCTCCTGGGCCGGATCCTTGGCTCCCTGCCTGTGGCCAGTGAAATGCTGTGGCCTCGGCGGGGCGGCCTGCTCTGCCCGGCGCTGGTGTTCTGGTGGGCGCCTGGACAGTCTGTTGGGGGTGGGGGGGGTGCTGTTGTGGCCCTCTTCCTGCCCCCCTGGTGAGTACCTTATATTGGTAGTCCTTTTTTCTTTCCTGTTCACTGTCCTTGTGTACTGTGTGGCGGTTAAGGCTGTGTATGGGTGGGTTGGCCTTGCGGGACATGGTTCCGTCTTTTGCCTGCTCTTGTCCGTGCCTGTTGCTGGTGGGTGTCATCCTCTGGGCGTCTCCCTGCCGGTTGTGTGGGGTGTGTGCTGTTTTCCTGCACTGTTTCCTCCGTTCATGTCCGCATGTCGCTTGGTCTCCTGTGCTGCCTTGGCTCTTCTGTTGCTGCCTTGGTTTGCCTTGGTTTGCCTTCCCCATGCCTCCTAGACTGCTGGTGTTCTGTTGCTCAGGGCGGTGGGCTGGTGGTGCGTTTTTCCTGCCACCTTGGAGTCCTTTTCTCCTCTTTTTGAGGGGGTTCTGGGGTGTTTCTCCTGTGGTGGGGACCTCCTGCTTCGTGTGTGTTGGCCCCCTCCTTTTGGCTCTCTCGGGCGTTCTCCTGCCCGACTTTTTTGCTGCGGGGGGTCCCCTGTTGCTCGGGCCCCCCTGCTCTGCCCTTGTTGCGCCCCTGGTGGGTGCGCTTTTGCCCTTGGGGGGGTGTACGTTCCCTCTCACTTCCTGCCTACGCCCTGGTTCCCTGTGTTTCCTTTTTGTGTTCTGGGGACGCTTCTGTTTTCCCCTGTGTGCCTTGGGCGTGCCTCTTGGGTTGGCTTGCCCTTGAGCCTTGGTTTGGGCTTTTTCTTCCTGTTTCCCTGGCCTGTGTCCTGTTTGGGGATTCCGGTTGGGCCTTGCCGGGCTCCTGTTCTGTCATTCTCCGGCTGCTGCGGCTCCCTGTGCTTTCTGTTCCAGGGTTCTTGCTGGCTTTCTTTTCTGTTTCCGTCCGGCCTCACCCTCTGGTGCTTGCCGCTTGGATTGGGTCGTTTGCCGCTTGTGCTGTGCTCTGCAACTGTGTTGCCCTGTTGCTTTGGCTTCTGGCCCTCCTGCTGCCTGGCCGTCCCTGGTGGGGTGTCTTCCTGCTGGGCCGTGGCTCGCTTTCTGCGGCCTTCTGTCCTTCGGTTCCTGGCGTTCCTGTGGGTTCGGTCCAGGTTCGTGCCTGTGGTTTCCTGAGGTGTCCGCTGCTGGTCGCCTCTTGCTTCCTCTGAGGGTGCTTTGCTTGGGCCCTGCTCGGGCCTTCTGGCTTTCGTGTGTCCTCCCCTTGTTTCCTTGTTGGGGGGGGGGGGGGGCTGTTGGGCCCTTCCTCTGTCCTGGGGGCGCCTTGTCCTGGTTCGGGTTGGCTCCGGGCCGGGCTGGTTGTGCTCCTGGTGGGTCCGGTTGTTGTGGGTTTGTTTCTCCCCTTCTGCCTGTTGGGTTTGGTTTCCTGTTGAGGTTTCCTTCTCCCCTCTTGTTTCTCTGGTTGGTGTGTTGTTCTGTGGGGCTTTGCTTCACTGGCCGCTGTTGCCTCCGGTGGGGGCTGGGTCTTTGGCTCTGCCTTCGGTGGACGTTTGTTCTTCGTGGGCCTGGCTCCTGGGCCTCGCCCTGTCTGCCGTTCCTGGCTGTGCTGTGCCCTTTCCCTGCTGGTGGGTTTTGGGTGTCAGTCTCCCCGGGTGTGTGGCCTCTCTGCGCTTTCCTTTCGCCCCTTGGTTCCTGCCCTTCTGTTGGTTTGAGCGGGGTGGGTGCCTGTCTGGGTGCCGGCCTGCCTGCCTGCCTGCCTGCCTGCCTGCCTGCCTGCCTTTTTTCGCTGTTGGGCGCTTTTTGCTCCCTTCGGGTGCTTTTTCTTGCCCCGTGCTCACGGTGTCTGCCTTCTGGTGGTGTCTCCCCCTGGTTTCCGGGGTGGGGGGGGGGGGTTGGGTATGTTGTGCCCTTCCTCTGTGCTGGTGGGTCTTGGCCTTTTTAGTGGTGTTGGCTCGGGTTTATTCTTGCCTGCTGCCCTGTTTCCACTCTTGTGCCCTGTCCGGTTGGCCGTGCCTTTTCGTTCCTTGTGGGGTTTGGGTGTCTGCCTCTCCTGGTGTGTGGCCGGGTTTCTGCTTCCCGCCTCTCTCGCTCTGCCTTGGGTTGAGGTTGGCTTTGCTTCCATTTTGGGGCTTTGGGGGGGCCTGGCGTTGGCCCTTTGTCCCCGCGCGGGCTGTTTTCGGCCTGTGCCCTTTGCTCTCTCGTTGGTGCTGGGGGGTCCCTTCCCGCTCCCTTGTTGAGTGGTGCGCCTTGGGCTTCTTTGGGCTCCTGTCCTTTGCTTTCGGTGCCGGGGTTTTTCCCGTGTGCTGTGGAGGCCGTGGCTCTTCCTTTGTTGGTTTTGCCTTTCCGGTCCCTGTTTTTGGCATCCTGTTCGCTTTGCGTTTGGGTGCCAGGTACGCCTCTTGGCTTGCTTCTGTTGGGCTTTGTGCTTGGGGCCCTTCTTTGCTTCGGGTCCTTGTTTTTTTTGGTCCCTGCTGGGTTCCTTTCCTGGCTGCTCCTTCTCGTGGGCTTTGTCGTGGTCCTGGGTTGGTCTTCGGTCCTTTCTGGGTCCGCTCCCTTGGGTTGGCTGTGGCGCTGGGTCCATTGTGTGGGCTCTGGGCTTCCTTCCTCTGGTTCTCCTTTCTCTGGGAGGTCTGGCTGTGGTTGGCTGTTGTGCCTTCCCTGTGCCCCTTCCTGGTTGAGGGTTCCTTTTTGCCTCTCCCTCTGGGTCCGGGTGGTGCGGTGTTGTGTGCCTCCTGGCTGGCTGGCCTGCCTGTTCTACGGCGGGTTTCTTGTGGTTGGGCTGTGGGCCTTGTTGTTGGCCTTCTGCCTTTGGGGTTTCGCCTTCGGTGGTTCCGTGGTGTGTCCCTTTTTCCTCCTGGGGGTCGGTTCCTCCTCTCCGGTTCTGGGGTTTTGGTTTCCCTTGTTCCGTGTGGGCCTTTGTTGTCTTTCTTGGCTGCGCCCTCGTTTTTGCCCCGGTCTTGGTCGTTTTTGGGGCACCGGGTTTCTTCTCCCGGTTGGTTGGCCTTTTGGGGTGCTGCTGCTCTGCAGCGTCTCTGCGGGGGTTGGCCTTTGGTTGGTCCTGCCCTGTGGCCTGGTTCCTCTGTGGTTCCCTGTTGATGCCCTATTTTTGGTTCTGCTGGGGGCTTCCCCTGCTGTGTTAGG
Organism: Lissotriton helveticus; assembly: GCF_964261635.1. Classification (NCBI taxonomy): domain Eukaryota; kingdom Metazoa; phylum Chordata; class Amphibia; order Caudata; family Salamandridae; genus Lissotriton; species Lissotriton helveticus. The sequence continues at coordinate 1,347,623,063 of NC_136059.1, forward strand.
GTTGTCCCTCTGCTTTGTTCCTTCCTGTTCCTTCGGTTCGTCCGCCCTGTGCGGGCTGTTCTTTTCTGCCCTTGTCCTTTGGGCTGGATTGGCCTGTTGGTCCCTGTTTGTTTGACGGCCTGGGTTCGGGGGCTTCGCCCTTGGGGGCTTCTCGCTGGTTGTTTGCCCTTTCCTGGCTCCGTTCTCTGTTGGGGCGCGTGCGCCTCTCCTGGGCTTCCTTTGGTCGTGGTGGGAGGGGCCTTGGTTTTGGCTCCTCTGCTTGCTCCCTTGGGGGCTTGGCTCTGATTCTGTGCCTCCCTTCTACTTGACGGTCCCCTTCTGGCCTTTGGGGTCTTGGTTCCGGCCTGTGGGGTTCTGTCTTTTTGGTCTGGTGCCCTTGTTGTTGGTGGGGTTCCCGGGTTCTCTGCTTTGGTATTCTCCATATTTTAAGGAATGGGACGAGGTCAGGAGGGACCTGGGGGTAACGTCCTATTACTTACCGGTAATCTTCATTACTCCTGGTCCTGTTGACCTCGTCCCATTCCTTACTTCCCTCCCTCCCTCCCTTGCGGCCGGCCTTCCTGTTGTTGGCTTGGTGTTTTCAGGCTGCATGCTGGGATGGTACTGCTTATGTACTCCCAGTGGGAGGGAGCGGGCAGGGTATCCCAGCATGCTCCTTTTCTTTTTTTCTGTCATGGAGATGGTTATCTCCATATTTTAAGGAATGGGACAAGGTCAATGGGACCAGGAGTAAGGAAGATTACCGGTAAGTAATAGGACATTACTCACAGTGCAAGAAGTCCAATGACTGATGCTCGGTGACCCATTGTGGCAAGCGGTGTACTGTGGTGCACGGAATCAAACTGTGAATGACTGTTGAAGAGCTCAGTGTATGAAGAAGGCTGACCCAATCCCTTCTATGTGTGTATCTAATGTTTATTTATGATTTTTTTGTATTATATGAGGTAGGAGAAACAGTTAAAGAGACAATGAAGGATGGTGGAAGAAAGGGGCCCGAGGTGTATTCTGCATCCACAGCATTTACAAGTACCAAGTGTTGGCTCATTAGAAAAAAAACTTTGAGTCTCTGCACTTACTTTTTTATTGTTTTACAAATTAAGCACCCCGCCATTAGTTTACTATATAGCCTGAAAGCTCTTCTTCAGTTGGAGTTTGGAATACTCTCTGTTTAGACACTCTTTCAGGTCAGGAAATAATTTCAGCATAGTCGTTTCCAATTGCTTTCTCAGTTAAATGTTTTTTCCAGTTTATTCTTGCCTTTGTCATGGAAGTGTCAGTATGCATCACTTATTGAGAAGTGTTTGGATGAGCTTACCAGTTGTTTTCCTCTTATTTCAGATCCATTTTTGAAGGTGCATGCCATAGAAGAGAAACGCCTTTGCCACCAACAATCACCAATAATATGAACTGGACAAGGAGCCTTTAATCAGTGATGTTTGCCTGGTTTTGAGTCCTATTGTGACATCATTCAATGGATGGTCTCTTTTTGATCAGTTGCGAACACCTATTTCAAGTCTTAGTAAAGACAACATAATAATGCCCACTCCTTTAGAACTCGATACTGATGCTTTTTAATTTCATAGAACCGTATTGTTTGGGTTTTTCCTCAGAAGTCAGTCCACGCGGATTCAAATTTGTGACCTGCCATTGAAACAGTAATCTATAGTAGGTGTGTGTACCCACAGGGATATATTAGTGGTTCCAAATTTCGCTTGATAGTTTTAGGTAATAGTTTTCATTTTATGTAGTGTGATGTTATGGTGATTTAATTTCAATTTGCTCAAATTTATGGGTGTTGGTCGTAGAAGTGAGGAAGCCACTGTTTGTGACACAGTGAGCATATCGCGGTTGATTTATCGCCACTCCCACTCTTTTGGGCTTTTTTAAAAGTTATTGAACCCTCAGAGATGTCATAAAGAAAGCCTCCCTCACCAGACACCTCAACCTGCTCCTCTGTGTCATGGTCAACAGAAGGCGGTCCACGCGGCCTGGATCTCCGCACATAGGAGAAGAAAGCCATTCTACTTTCTCCCCGCCTCATTAAGGGACACATTCATTTGCTCTCTCTTTCCACTACGCTAGAGTGGCCTGCGATTACCATTCATCAACTATTCATGCCTATTCTTCTAAAGCTATTTTCTATCAGCTAACGTCTCTGCCCATTAATCCAGGCTGCCTATGTGTAAAATTGACAAGCTTGTTTGCAGAAAACCTTTTCACACAAAGTACCTCCCTGCACAGCAGTACAACATGCACACACACTTGTTTACAAAGCCTCGTAGTTTAGTGGAACGGTATACTACCATTTTTAAACAATGGGTACAAGGCTCAAGAGAGTCAGAGCCAGTGCTTAATTTGAGTAGGTGAATAATTTTTCCTCGCTGCGCCATTGTAACGCCTGGTATTCCATGTCGTTAGTTTTTGGCGCTGCCTCAGTCTTGTAAATCTGGGGCAGTGTAAAAAAGCAATGGGTGTTGCAGTGGAACGCCCACAGCAACAACCGTAGCACACCCCTTTGCCGCAGAGGACTGCAGCAGAAAGGGATATATTTGCAAAGTAGTGTAAATATGGAAAATGGCGCTGCGCCATCAGAGAGTAAAAAAAAAGTGACGCTCCAGTGGCGCTGAGGGCTTGTAAATATGTAGTTGAATTTTAGATACAGGACAGCACATTCATGCTGCAGCAAATCGTTGTAAACACCAAAACTACCACTTATTTGCAGAAACCATAAAAACAAGTTGAGGTCAATGAACTCACATTATTTGCTCTGTCACCAGTTGCCAAAGTATGCCTCAACCAGCCCCCATGTTCCTGTGTGGTACTGCATATCTGTTTCTGAAACCCTTCAAATCAACATGTAAGGCTAAGGGGGCCCTTTGTGAAGGAAGTTAGAACAAGAAGTGGCAAAGGCAATACTTCTGGTCTTGGCAAGTTGTTCTGATTTATTGTAAACATATTCACAAAAAGAATAGACCCAAAAAATGTAACGCCGCCTTAACGTGACATGCTTATGCTTGCAATTAAAATGTTACATTGAAAAAAATAACTATTGCTTTCGAATATAATAGAGCCGGACTGGTGCTTCTTTGAAGGCAGGTGTACCTAGTACTGGAATAGAAAGTTTTTTTATAAAGTCAATGCAATGAATTGTGATTCCGACTGGTGTAGACAAAAAACTAATTAAATTGATTTACTGTAATCGGAAACATAGTTTAAGCGCACGAGGATGACAAAAAAAGAATAAAGAGTGGAAAGCAAAAAATGAATGTTCTAGCCCCTTGGCCCTAGCAATGAACAGCAACAGTTTTTAGGCGGATATATACTCGTGAAAAGGTCAAATGCTGTCACTCACAGTACAAAGGAACCTCTAGCTAAATTGGCTAGATCCAAAGCCCATGCTGTATGTTGTGGCATGTGGAAGCAAATTGTGAATGACAGTTGAATAGACCAATAGTTGAAGAGAGCTGAGCAGAACCCTTTATGTATGAATATCTACATTTTGTTGTAGTTTTTTTTTTACATGAGACTGGCAAAACAGCTAAAGCTGTCTCCAGGAGTCCTCTCAAAAGACAGCTTGGCAGCTGCACTGGTTTCACTATGGAAATGCCTGCCGGATCTTAAAATACTTTCTACCCAGCATGTCCCATCAACCCCTTCTTCCCAAGAGCAGGACAACACATAAAAGGTAAACAAAGGCAACCTGGAAGCTGATAAGCAGCAGGAACGCCACTGAAGGCCGAGAGAGGCTCAGATCTTTCAGAAAATCAATATCAATTCAGCAGTGAAGATGGTCGCACCAGATGCCTCTTGATGTGCTTAGCGATAACAATTAGGGGCATCTCTGCGAAGGAATGTAAAGGTCAAAATCAAATTACCCGGAATCAATCGTATTATGTTAGCCGGAGAGTGTGAGCAATTGATTGAGACACTTTTTTCACAGCGCCCTGCTATCCGCTACTGCCATTGCGGCTTCGCTGCATATCGCCAAGGCCAGCTGCCCCTACAAGAGATGCTGATGCGCTTAATGCAAAGGGACTTAGAATCAGGCCGTGAATGGAATCACCAGCCCTGTCCCTCGCACACTTTGTGTGAGTGGCACAGGGCTGGTACTTCCATTCATGGGCGTCCCCTAAACAGCAAGTACTATGCTTGCGCAAATAGTGGACGTTTTCTCCTCTGTTGCACAAGAACAAAGAGCGCACATGCTCTATTTGTGCACCTCAGAACGGGGAATAACAATCTAAATTGGCACATTACTCCCCATTCTAAGGAGAGGTATATATATGTATTATTCACCAAATTGCCCGTCGGGCATTTGAATGACTTGCGAAGTGGGGAGACGCGCTGAATGTGAAGCCGGGAAAGGCGGAGACCTGTCGTGTGCCTCCTAAATGCTAAGGGCAATTTGGTGAATAATATATATATATATATATATATATATATATATATATATATATTCACTGAAAAAACCATAGGTTTCACACCAGTTATAGTTAGGAATTAGCATTAAAAAAACCTATTAAATTCACTGAAAAAACCATAGGTTTTACACCAGTTATAGTTAGCTGGAAGTTTTACTCGCATAAAACCATTGAAATTCCCACGTTATAGTTAGTTGGACTCACTATAACTTGCGCGTGCAATGCACTGCTGATGACGTCACATATTACATCACTCATGACATGGTCAGCGACATCACTCATGACATCACTGATGACACCATCCAGTGAATGTGTGTCTTTCCGAGAAATAAATATGTGTTATATATGTATATGTAAAAGTTGATGGAAGAATAAATGTTTAAATAAGAGTTTACATGGATTTTTTTTAATACATATATTAGAGAATAATGTTTAAATATTTAAATATATGTATTAGTGTTTCACTTTGTGTATAAGTGGCTGCATGGGTTGCTGAGTAGCTACATGTGTATGTATATGGGTTATTAGATGTTTTTCTTAGTATCAGTATGAGTGTTTGTATGGTTTGGTGGGGGTATTACTTAGCACATAGATGCATGAATGACTGACTCTCTCTTTGTATGTGTTTTGAAGACAGCATATGTGCAGGACTGTATGGGTGGATGAGTGTGTATATGTGTGTGTTAGTGAGTGAATGACTGTCTCACTAGTGTCTTTATCAGTAACTACATATGTTTTAATCTAGTATATGTGAATATTGATTTATATAAGTGAGTATATGTGAGAGTGAGGGATTGTAAGAGTTCCTGTTTAAATAAGTATGTGTTTCTATAAGTGATTGTTTAAGAGAGTAAGTATGTGTAAGTTTCCTTAGAAGTAAAGTGGTAGTGTGTGTATAGCTGTATATGCAAATAAATGGATGTTTAATAGTTTATTTGCATGTGTGAATATGTGTGAGAGTATCTTTTGGATGACTGTCGTTGTGTAACAGGATATATAGGTGTATCACTATATATGATGAGTGAGTATTTGTATGAGTGACTACATAGAACTGTTGGTGAATGAGTGGATGTGTATATAGATGGTGGAATTACTGAATTGGTTTTTGTAACTAGTATGGGTATCTCCATTTTTTTTTTAAATTTTAGTTTCTATTTTTGAATATGTGTTTCAAAGTTTACATTACAGTGAAAGGAGGTCTGTCACGTTGTCACAAGGATGGTGTCATCAGTGATGTCATGAGTGATGTCACTGACCATGTCATGAGTGATGTATTATGTGACGTCATCAGCAGTGCATTGCACGTGCAAGTTATAGTGAGAACTATGACGTGGGAATTTCAATGGTTTTATGCAAGTAAAACTTCCAGCTAACTATAACTGGTGTAAAACCTATGTTTTTTTCAGTGAATTTAATAGGTTTTTTAAATGCTAATTCCTAACTATAACTGGTGTGAAACCTATGGTTTTTTCAGTGAATTTCATAGGTTTTTTAAATGCTAATTCCTAACTATAACTGGTGTGAAACCTATGGTTTTTTCAGTGAATTTCATAGGTTTTTTAATAGCAAATCTCTATAGGTATAAAAAGTAAAAAATTTTATAATGAATTTTATAGTGTATAATTATGTAATTTTTTTTTTTGCCCTGGAGCGCTCACGGGGCGCGTACCGGTGAACGCACGGGTAAGCGCAATGTTGCGGCACGCCCCGGGATGCGTACCGGTGAGCGTCCCGTTAGTGCTATTCTCGCGAACGAAAACAACATCGTGACGTTTCGCGTAAACGCGTGGTGCGTCATATGACGCACTGCGTAAGCGCACCCGGAAGCACGCGAGCGCATACGATCGTGCAATGTCCTGACGCGCTTATGCTACGCGCCCCCGGGCGCGCCCCGGGGCGCGACTACGGGCGCGCCCCGGAGCGCGCCCCGGGGCGCGTAGCGTAAGCGCGTCGGGTCATGTGACCTGAAAATAAAACTTTTTATTGGTTCATTTTACTTTCGGTTTCCTAATGATGTAAGGCCAGGTCATGTGACCTAAAAATAACACTTTTCATTGGTTCAGAACAATTTTCTTTTCTAAATGATGAAAGACCCCACCTTTATTCCTCATTCTACTTTTGTGCTTTGAGAGAGGTAGACCTGCAGTTATTTCAGTAGAAAATGGCTACATTAGCTGCAGCTGCTGGAGCTTCTGGACCACCACCACCACCACCGCCACCACCACAAGGACCACCACAACTTCACAGTGGTGGAGATGAAGAAGAGGAGGAAGATGAGGAGGAGGAGGAGAGGAGATTCGTCCGAGAGGACAATATTATATACAAACCTAAAGAGCACATCATCTGGCAGTTTTTTTCAATCCCCAAGGACAAGAAAAAAGTAAATGCGCCTAAGGCAACCTGCTTAATATGTCATCAGGAGCTGTCAAGGGGGAATCCCAACAAAAAATACTCCTTTGGCAACCACACGATGATCAGGCATATGCGACGCAGGCATCCAAATAACTATGCAAGGGCAGAGCTCAGGGAACTGGCCAGAAACCCTGTCCAATCTTCTGCCAGCACCTCCCAAACTAATGTTCCCACCCCATCGGGACCGGAAGTTAGGGAGATATGCTCCACCATACAACAAAAATTTTCCAATTTTAAAATGGTTTGTATTTTTTGTGGACAAACGATATGCTATGGAGAGCAAAGCATCACACTTATTAACCGTGCTTGGGATAACCACAAGTGCCCAAGAAAACATTAATTTTTTCCGCCTTTTTTTTTGCTCCTGTTGAGCCCTTTAGAATTCCCTGTTTTTTGTTTCTCCCCTTATAAAATACAAAAAAAATATAAAACTGTTCAGAAAAGTCAAAAAAAGTAAAAAATGTTTAAAAAACAATAAAAATATATAAAACAACACAAAGAATAAAAAAAAACAGTTCTTAGAACTACCTCCAATTTATAAAAAAATGCTACATTTTTTGGAAAATCTGTCATTCTTTTTTCTCCATGGTACGCTCCCCGGTACGCTCCCCGGTGCGCGTACCCGCGCTCCCCCCGCGTAAATAAAACCCTGCCCCCTTATGGTCATTTCCCCCTTTGTTTTTGCCACCTCTTGTGTCTCGATCCTACTGACACACAAGATGGCGGCCGCTCCGGAATGTTTACAGACACCCGAGAGCCAATCAGCTTTCCGTGCGCAAGTCGCGTGGCGCGCCCGGAGCGCTCCCCGGTGCGCGTACCGGGGCGCGCTTATGGATATATATATTTTTTTTAACCTAAATTACTCAAAATCCTCTGGAGCACATATCTTGAGACATAGCAAAGGCACATCGGGCTACCAGTCCCTACAATTTTGCCAAGTTTGGTGAAAATCCATTCAGCCGTTCGAGCTAAAAGTGAGTCCGACCGCCCTATGGAAATTAACATGGGGAAAACACGTTTTGGGACCCCCCTTTTATCTCGGCCCCCGCTTGACGGATCCCCCCCAAACTTTCAGGGAAGGACCGGAGCGCCGCGAGGCAAAGTTGAGGAAAATTTCAGGCAGATTCCTCAACCGGCGCCAAAGTTATTCCCAATAGAATGTTACGATTTCCCTATGGAAAACAATCCTAACTATAACTACCGACTGGCGACCGCCAGTAGGTAATATATCTATCTATCGACTCCGTGCTTCCCAAGTGCCTCGTCGCACAGAACAGCAACACAGACTCAGAATATGCCGGTATCAGATTTTCTTTATTTTATAATTTATTAATGGAATGCCTCAGACGCGTTTCGGACACGAGGCTGTGTCCTTGCTCACTTAACTAGACAGATAGATTCTTATCCGATAGAAGAATAAAATATAAAGACAAAACAATAATTCTAAAGAGATTTTGATGGATCCAAAATTAATAGTCAAGAAACTAAAACACAAGGAGAGCTGAATAAGTCTGGAGGACAAGACTAATGAGTATAGAACCCATGTCCAGTGCTGTCAATATTTAATTGCACAATTGTCTTAGTTGGCCAGCCCAACAAAGGCTGACAATCACCAGAGAGACTGCATACAGGGCGCTTAAGCCCAAGGAGCCACCAGCAGTACAAATTTAGAGCCGGTGGGTGGTGGTAGGATCCACCGGTGCTCATTTTGGGGATCAGCACTTATTTTTCCTCAACACATTTTTATCCAGAGAAAGTGAGAGAGAAAAACGCAAAAGTGGTTATTAAGGAGGAAGAGAAAGGTGGAAAACCAGTGCAAAGGGAGCAAGTAGGGATAAAAAAAGAACGTAGAAGTGTGAGCTAAAAAGGCTAGAAGTGCCTGGTGGATTAGCAATAGTTGGGATTGTAAGGAGCACTCCGTTATGAAACTTGTTCTTAGACTCTTGTCCACTGGTGCTACGATTAACAAGGGTTGTCAATCCCTAATATATCACTGAATTATGATGGGTTGTGGTACCCACCTAATCGTGCACTGTTCACTTGGTGCTCTGCACCTTCTGTGCTAAATTGTCGACCAAACAATTTGTCATAGTTATCAATTCAACTTTTAATCATTTTCTTTTTTGTATGCTTTTCATTTTGTTATTCATATTCAAAATCATTTTCATAACAATTTTCATTTCATTGCATTATTCTTTTGACAAAATAGTATTCATAGCAATTCAACATAATACATAGTGTTTTAAATTAGTTGCATCTTGAAGAGCCCAATGCATTTCGGCACCTATTGGCGCCTTCCTCAGGGGAAAATCTTATCTCTCTTGTCATGAGCTGATGTTTCTGAGGTTATATCTTCATCAAATGCCCATATGCTCCTGCTAATCGTCAAAGATGTATCTTTTCTTCACTATGGTTCGAGTTTCTGGTCTTTCTTGCTCTAATCTTCAAACGGTATACTGCTATCCTTTCGGCGCTGCAGTATACCGTTTGAAGATTAGAGCAAGAAAGACCAGAAACTCGAACCATAGTGAAGAAAAGATACATCTTTGACGATTAGCAGGAGCATATGGGCATTTGATGAAGATATAACCTCAGAAACATCAGCTCATGACAAGAGAGATAAGATTTTCCCCTGAGGAAGGCGCCAATAGGTGCCGAAATGCATTGGGCTCTTCAAGATGCAACTAATTTAAAACACTATGTATTATGTTGAATTGCTATGAATACTATTTTGGCAAAAGAATAATGCAATGAAATGAAAATTGTTATGAATATGATTTTGAATATGAATAACAAAATGAAAAGCATACAAAAAAGAAAATGATTAAAAGTTGAATTGATAACTATGACAAATTGTTTGGTCGACAATTTAGCACAGAAGGTGCGGAGCACCAAGTGAACAGTGCACGATTAGGTGGGTACCACAACCCATCATAATTCAGTGGTGGATTAGCAAGGCATAAGGTGGGATCAAGAATAGACAGGAGGAATCACAGTGGCAAATAGAAGGGGGTTATGATGTGGCTCGCCATGTCATTTTGGAGGCACACACACCATCCAAGGGTGCAACTACAAAATTATGTGTGCACTTTTTTCCTTTTCATTTACCAATCCAAATGGATCAGTAAATAAAAAGAAAAAAGTATGAAACTTTTTGTTAAGGCGGTGGGGAGGAATCAACACAATGGTGAAAGGAAGTAACATGAAGGGCTGAAGTACACGGTTATCATGGGTGGGTGAAGGCAACACAGAGGGCACGAGTGGAAGTAAGCAACACAGAAGGCCGAGGGACTGAACAAAGAAAATTTGTATGAAAGAGAGCAACATGGATTTCTGGGTGAGTAAAGCAAACTGGTGTGAGAGAAAGAGAGAGAGAGGAACATGAGGAAGAAGCACACAAGTGAGAAAGCAGCACGTGGAGGAGAAGCACATGAGGGCTTAGAGGGATGCGGCGAGAAGGCAAGAGGAGAGAGCGGCATGAAGTGTGGTGGAGGAGATGAAAGTGAAGTACACAAGGGAGACTGTTGGGAAAATACATGCACTCTCATGGAGTGCTTAACCAAAAAGAAAAAAGTAGTTCCTGAAGAGTAAACAGTGGAAGGACACAAGTTATAGTGCAGTATTGATTCAGGGGAGGGATACAACACAAGAAGTAAAGACTGAATAAGAAACGAGCAAATGGGAGTGACATCAAATACAACCAATGGTAGGCAATGGGCAAACCCTTAGGGCTACAGTAACCTGATAGTCAATCATCTCACAAACATGACATAGGTGAGAGCTAAATATATGCCTCTGACAGAGAGCAATGAGCAAATTATGGATGTTGTATACTGCCCAATTTACCATGGAAGCTTCATTTTCAGCTTCAGGAGTCAGCTGGGCTCATGATAAGCCTGCACGGGGCATGCTTTGCAAAGTCCACTCAGGCGCTGTGAATCAATCCACTAAATTAATCGAAACACCATATCTGCCATTTTTGAGAAGTGCAGGGAAATAATGTTATATCCACCACATCGACCTACGACTGCATTGCAAATTAAGTGAGTAATTCCATTCCCTAATACCACTCACAACTGCCTTCCAAAATAAATGTGGGTGTAGGTAGGAACAGTCTGTATGTACTTACCTTATTCCTGTAGATGCAATATTATTATTGGTCGATAATAACGTCCTGGAAATAGTTCACACAACCATTTCATCAGGAGTTCAAATCTCTGAGGGACGCTGATGTCAGGAAATGTGTAGGTTTTCCTACAGTACATACTTCCAAGAAAATCCCTACTTTATTCTGTAACACTGACAAAATCTGTAGCACAGGATTCTGTTCAGTGACACTTTCACTGGGGCACTAAGATGTAATTTACTTTGAAAACTCAAGGCCATTGGTTACCCCTTCACTGCGGGGGTAATTCCCCCCGTTGTGCTGGGGGGAGGGGGACGCGCACAACGCCCGCATGATCATGACGAGCTCAGCTCATCATGAGGCACGGCGCTCCTGTGCTCATGACGATCTGAGCTAGTCACAGGTGCACCGGCTCCTGTGGAACGCTCAGCACAGCAGGGGAATGCTCCCCGCACCTGAGCGTTCCACGGCTCATGACAAGCTGAGCTCGTCATGAGCACCCGAGCACCGTGCCTCATGACGAGCTCAGCTCGTCATGCGCATGGAAAAGATTAGACTCTCTCTAAAATATGTGGTCATTCAGCAGGCTATTTACATTCAAAGCAGAATCCTAAGAGCAGTGTTATGCATCAGTTGGCTGACATAACCACAGTGGTGTGGCGGGAAGCGCTGCGCCTCCTTCTGAGCACACTGCGGCCGCCCCAGAAATCTCCTTTCCAATCACTGGACTTTTCTGCTTCTCCCTTAATTTGTGTTCTCGCCTGCTGGCTCAATCACTTTGCCCAGAATAATACCTTCAGCTGTATCACTCGTAATGGCAAAGGCGAAGATGTCAAAGAAGGTTCCACACTGTGCAAGCATGCATGTGGAACTATTTTCCGCTGCCCCCTGCCTACTGCCGCCAAGCGATCCTGCGCCTTTTTCCACGCTTTGAGTCAGTGTGGTCCTTAATGGATGTTTTTCACAGTTAATTATGCATCTGGTATCATGGAGTAATTTGTTCATCTTTGCTAGGTCAGTGCTTTTCAGACTGGAAGAGCTGTGTTTGTAAAGGATGGCAGAGGCCTCTGTATACAGGGCAAATGCAAGCCTACCCATGTCTCCACTAACAAGGACAGAGTCAAGGGAGCCCTTTCAGTCTATCTCTAGCAGGCACCCACCCACTAATCACATGATTTACAGGCATAATTTACAGGCACCCCACCCACTAATCGCATGATTTGATAACTTAGCATAATGGAGTGATGCGGGTTGCACTAATGCAATGTGTTCTGAAAATAGAGGCCTTCCAAACTCTTTACGTGACCTTTTTAGGTTATTTACACCTTGTAGTATTTATAGTGAGCCAACTTGATGCTACAGTTCTCCATGGTGTGATAAAGGTCCTTGCTATATTAAGATATGCAAAAGCGAGTGGGAAAGAGTTGGACAGTGGGTTAGGGTTGGTTAAAGCCAAGTATTGTCAGGGTTCAATTTTATCTTTAACTTCAAGAACTGGAGGAAGAACTGACTTTACTTGGGATCTCAAGGTAGAGGCCTCAGAAAAAAAGAGTACTCTCAATTTTTGAAAATGATACAATTTCATTGCCATTTGAATAGCGGTCCTTTATTTGTAGAAAAAACATAGGTGCAGGGCCCAAATGGAGTTATTGCCAGCGCTGCCGAATGCCAGGATTGTCCAATAAGAAGGCTTTCGAGTATTGAATTCACTCCAGTCCTCTTCCTTCGAGATCCCTACACTCACTGTCTCTTTATCTCTCTCCCTCAGGTCCTTTTTCACCCCTGATTTCCCCCTTTGCTTCTATTTTCCACTTATATGTCCTCCTTCTTTCTCCATTTTCTGCCTTTCCCGCTTTGGTTCAAACTTTAATGATGAAAAATAAGTCCCGGTCTACAAAACGGAGTGGTGATGCCCACCATATGCAATGGCAGGCCCAAATTAAACACAGTCTATAGCACACTTTTGCCATTACTATGATTTATTTTGCATTGTCTGTTATCTGTGGTGCCATCCATTCCATTCCAGTGTCTTCATCACATGCCAGAGTTTAAGAATTCCTGTAATGTTATTTTGAGGGTGTTCTGGTCAGATTGCAGAGAACGCTTCACACAACTTTTTTTTACATTTACAGTCATAACGCTAAGCCATGATGAGCAACAGCGTCCCTCATGCAAAACCATCACAGTGCATCTGAACAAGATGGAGCATTCTAAGAGTTTTTTCAGTCAGTAGTCAGAGGGGAAAAGCTGATGTTATGCACATGGTCAGTGTGAGCTGCCCCAGCCTTATGCTACAGGCCACACTTTCTAAAAGGAATCAAGTTATCAGCAAAAGAAAGGAAGAAAACATATTAGAAATTAACATTCTGGAGTGATCGAAAAGTACCACCTAGCGCTGTTTTAAATTCATACAAAAATAAATATTTTAGTTGAATAATAACCACAAATTGTCAGGCAGTAGTAGTTTTAGGAAAGTCGAGTGGTCCCAAAAATATATCTCTACTGGGGGGCTAACCTAGCGACTTCCTGCATGCCGTGAGGGCAACGGCCATACCACTCACCTAACTCCGCCGTGAGGGCAACGGCACGGGTGGTCACCGCATCTGTGAGCACACGCCGGAATCAGCAGCAGCTGAGGGAGAACTACAGCTCCCAGCTGCCCCGGCGCAACAGGGTCACCGCTGACACGCCCGGAGGCGCTTGAAAACACCGGAACGCCTCTCGGCCCGCGAGTCGCGCGCGGGAGAAGCCCGGGACAAGGGCGGGGCCGTCTGTGGCCGTCCGGGGCAGGAGGAGGCAGGGCAGGGCCACGACCCCTGGCGATTTGGATATCGGACACTGATTTGCCTTATCCTGTAGTAAGTGCTTAACCTCATTATAAACCAGTGTTCATATTGATATTGCCTGTCGATGAAATGGCTAAACTGCGCTCATGTAAAACTCCTGCATTAGCTGGGACAATGGACAATTTTATGATTAAGATGGTGTCAAAAATTAATTCTGACCGTCGACAGTCGCTGAGTCGGACTACTCCCCCCTCTTCGCCTGTAGCAGACTCTGTTGTTGTAGTTTCAGATAATCCTGAGAACAAGGATATGAATGAGGGAGCCCTATTCACTCCCCCCACTGTAGCGCCAGACTTGGACCTTGCTTCTACATCGGCGGATATTTTTGTCAGTGATGATGTTTTGCCATCTTCATCCACTGCTGTTCCATCTTTGGTCCGCCGCCCAGTTAGGGCTTGTAGAAGACCGACCAACAAGCGTGGGGGGCATCGGAAGATCAAGAACACTGTAAGCTCTCAGCCTGTTCGGGTGGAGGCAGTAAATGACAATAGTATTGGGGGGGGAAATGAAGCTGTAAATGGCGACCATCTTCAGTTGCTTGCAGACATGATGACCTCTAAATTAGAGCTATTGATCAAACATCTAATGATAAAAATCGATAAGGTGACTAAGGAAGTAGCCAGATTAAGTTCACTCTTATCCCCTCCAGCGCAAACATCAGCTGAAAATTCTACAAATGTACATCAAAATGCAACTTCTGAGGGTGTTGTAGTGATTGGGGTTGATCATAAATTAGATCAAGTCTCAAAGGAGGTCTCCAGACTTGGGTGCCTCTTGTCTACTCATCTGTCACAGACCAAGACGCCCCAGTTTGTAGGCCCGGGAGTACCTGCTATAGCAGCTACGACAGCTGCCTCTGCATCAAATAGCAGTAAGGTGACTAAAGCTACAGCCACGGGGCCATCTATAATTCCTGCAAGCTCTGTCCAACTTTTGTCAACATCTGATATTATAGCTCCTACTTCATTGAAGCCAATAGTTGTTAATAAAACAGGCGTCAATAACATGGGGGGACCTCTAGGAAAGAAAAAACCTGTAGTGAATCTACCTCCTGATTGTGCTCCCTACACAGTGGTCCTAACAAATGTCCCGACAGTTGATCCTAATTCATTTGAAGCCCGGGAAGAGGTAACCAGCTCCTTAGGAAATAAAGTCATTGCTTGGCTAAACAAGTATTGTGGGTTTCCCACCGCTTTCTGCAATGACATAGTGTCAGTGCGCAGGGTTGAATGGATTGGTACCCCAAGAAAAAGCTGCAAAGGCGATTGTGTTATTGTTAATTTAAGACACCCACAGCACGTCGCAACTGTACTACTAAGGGCGGCCTCCTTACCGGTTACTGAGGATAATATAAGTGTACGCCCATTGGGGTTTTTCTATAACCACCTGAGCATGACCCCTACCCCTAAATCCTATGCAGGTCATCATACTCCTACCTACCCCTTAAATAGACAGGCCTTCTTTCCTGGATTACCACAAGTTCAACAACCATCTATAAACATGGACTCATATTGTTATAATCTGTGTAGGCCCAATCCTCAAGTATTCCCAGTCTTGCCCTTGTTTAATCGGTTTGCACCTTTATCATCTTTAGGCGAAAATGACTGACTGCCTATTAACAAGGGAACCTTAAATGCACATTGCCGAATAATGACTTGGAACATTGCCGGTATTAGGGCTAAGGCAGGGATCAATGATTGGATTAATTTACTGAAGACCTTCGATATCATCGCCCTTCAGGAAACTTGGGACCCGTTGAACTTTTTTTCTTTGGATGGTTATAGACATTTTTCTGTGCCTGCTATTAATGGAGGGGTTGGTAGACCAAAGGGGGGCTTGTTAACTTTGTTTAAAACGTCTCTAAAAGGGGTGTTAACACAACACAATTCCGGTTCGCAAAACTGTCTGATCGTTGAACTCAATCCCCCTACTTATTCAAATATTTTGTTTATTAATTTTTATAATTCTAGTCCTAATGTTGAAACTAGGCAGAATTTAGATATTATTGATTCCTTTTTGTCAGTCTATAGAACTAAGGTAAAGGAGTTTGCAGTCATTCTTCTTGGTGATTTTAACATCCACCCCTGCACCCAGACATGCACAAGCTCCTCAGAAGAGGGGCCTCCGTTTTCTTCATTAACACACTTTGAGCATTCTACTAGGGGGGAGACCCTTGAGTCTTATCTGAATGCTTGGAATCTGTATGAGTCTGGTTGTGGGGAATTAGATAGTAGAACTCCTACCTTCAAAGGTAATGGCGACGGTACAGTAATTGATTACATATTTATGTCTTGCCAGATTTTAGAGAGGGTGGTTAATTATGGCGCTATTGTCTCAGCATTTAGCGACCATAACCCCGTAGTAGTGGAGGTATTGTCAACAGCTTTTTTAACTCAGTGTGGGTCAGATGGGAATAGTGGCCAGGATGTGGTGTTAAGGGACCAGGGTCGTAGACTGAAGTGGTCTTCTGTTGTTCCAGGGGACGTCCTACAAGCGGTCCTTGTTAGTACTGAAAACTATGTTTTAACATGTATGGATGCAAGAGCGTCTAATAGTCAAGTAATGTCTGCCTTTGGTAATATTTGTAACTCCATTGATATTAGCCTGACAAACAATAAAAAATTGTCTAAGCCCAGAGAGAAAAAGTGGTTTGACCATGCATGTTCAAGAGCTCACGCCGATCTGCTTAAGGCCCTTAAAGTTGTCCCTAAAGACCGCCCACTAATAACTATACTAAGAACCGCGTACAAAAAAGCTATAGAGAATAGAAAGAAGGAGATCAGGGAATTAGCTTGGTCAGAACTCTCTGACCCCGAGATTGTTAAAAATAGTGCTGAGTTTTGGAGGATAGTTAATCAGCCTTTTTTTCAGATAAGAACCAGGCTTCCCTTGAAATAAATATCCCGGACGGTGATTGGATCAACCATTTTGAGTCGATATATTCGAGCGACTTAGTGGATGATTTGGTTGAAGGCCTTTCTTTCTCCCAGGAGACACAGGGCATTGTCTTTGAGGCCTCGGAAGTAGAAATTGCCATTGATCAGACCTCAAAAAATAAGGCCCCCGGGCCGGATGGAGTCCCAGCCGACTTTTTTAAAACTGACACAAAGCTTTGGTCAAGGGTGTTGTGTGGTGTTTTTAACGCTATTACTAGAAACAGTATTCCAGCAACTTGGAAGGAGTCTGTAATTATTCCCGTCTTTAAGAAGGGGAGTAGGGTAGACCCAGCATGTTATCGCCCGATATCTTTAATCGATTCAACTGTAAAAATTATGGGCAGGGTCATCCTACTTAGACTTCAGGCTTGGCAGGATGATAGAGGGGTCTTGTCCAACCTGCAGTATGGTTTTAGAACTAAACGGGGTACTATGGACCAGTGCCTCAATCTGCAGATGATAGTGGACAAATACACTAGGGCCAAAGATGGGTCGTTATATTTAGGGTTCATGGACCTATCTTCGGCCTTTGACCTTGTCAATCGCACTAAACTGTGGCGCATTCTCAACGATCTGGGTCTTGATCGTGCGCTTGTTAACCTTTTGGCAGACCTTCACTTAGACCTTCAGGCCTCAGTCAGGGTTGACTCAGGGGGGGCGACGCACCAGTCGTTTCAAGTCCAAAAGAGGGGTGAGACAGGGGTGCATCTTGGCACCTCTGCTCTTTACAGTTTATATTAACGCCCTTGAATCTGAATTAAAGACTGCTACGCCGGACATACCGCGTATAGGGAAGACAAGTGTACCAGTCCTCCTGTACGCGGATGACGCGGTGCTTCTGTCCCGCACTGGCTTGGGTCTTTAGCGGTTATTGGATGCCTTTGGCCTTTTCATGACGTCCTTAGACCTTAAGATAAATGCCAAAAAATCACAAGTTATGATGGTGGGTAAAGGCTCGCGCTGCAAGAAAGTTAAAACTTTCTATTGCAGTAAGGCTGAAATGCAAAGAGTTTCGACATTCCCGTACTTAGGAGTTACGTTTGAAGACAAAGGGAGCTGGGGACCCCAAATAAGAAATAGAAATAGTGCCCTAGTAAGAACATCTTCTGCCATCCTGAGTTTCAGCAGAAGGTTGGGGGCTAGGCCAGTCCCAGCCCTCATGTCCATCTATAACGCCAAGTGCGTGTCTGTTGCAACTTATGGTTGTTCCCTATGGGGATATGGCTCGATAGACTGTCTTCAGGCTTCTGAAAATAAATTTTTTCGATCAGTCTTGTCTGTACCCCAGTCAACACCATCTTATTCTGTCCATTCTGAACTGGGGGCTGATTTTATAACAGACAAAATTCGAGTGGCCCCTCTAATCATGTGGCTTAAAATTTGGCTTAATAATGGACTATCTTTAAATCAGGCCATTTTGAGGGACTGTCTCCTACTTGACAACGCCCACAAAATTAGGTGGTTAACTTATGTTAAAAACGGTTTTAGCATACTGGGACGACCTAATCTCTTTTCTTCATCGGAGTTGATATCCCGGGCCGATATTGCTAGAACCAAAAGCGATATGCTCTTGAGGCTGTCGCTAATAAGAGAGGAAAAGGAACTAACAAAACCCCTGGTTAGAGCACACCTTTTGGTTGCAAACCCACCTGGCCCTGAATTCTACCTCACTCTGGTTAACCGCCCCTTTCATAGGTTTTTATTGACTCGTTTCCGCATGAACATGATTCATCTGATACTAGGACAGTATACAACCTGGTGTAAACCTGACGAATTTCTACCTTGTTCTTGTGATAGCTTCTCTATCCAAGACACTATGCATTTTATTATGTTTTGTGGGCACTTTTTAGCAGAAAGAAGGAAGTATCTTGTGCCAATCTTAAAAAAGGTAGGGTTTCTGCAAGTTAGACCAGCACTTCTTTATTTACAGTTGTTAAATGACCCTAGCACTGTCTTTCACGTAGCTAATTACTTGGTGTGTGCGGTGCGCACCAAGAAAGGACTCATGATGAAAGAGAGATTGGACACATTGTCATGAAGTATTGCACCTTGCACTTTAGTGGTTAAACATTATCATTAATGTATATCAGGATCAAGGCGATGGCGGAACGATATATATTTTTAACTTTTTACATAGTATTTTAAACAGTGATGATTTTTTAAAAATTTCTGGTATCTTTGTTCTTAGCTAAATCATGATATGTGGTTTTTATTTCTAAAGTTGTATATTTTTAACTATTGTATAATGTGTGCTTTTAATCAAGATTGTATGTTTCTTTTTGTACCGTGCCTTTTTTTGATATTCATTTATCGAAATAAAGATTTTGACTGACTGATATCTCTACTGTTGGGGAAAGTCATTCTTTTGTGAGGAACAAAACACATCACTGGCTGTCCTTGTTTGCTGAATCCACATTTATTACAACTACCTCAGCAGAGGGAGATTCGATCTTTGGTGTGTAACAATAAGAGAGACATTAAAATCTATAAAGAGTGCCCTAATGGAGGAGCCGCCCCTGGCTGGATCATAATCTCCCCTCAAAACTCAGTTTAGTGCGCTTTCATTGAGGTGTTTGCACTGAATTAAACTTTTGGGGAAATCCTCCCATGCCTGCAGTGGCACCTCATCTTCACGCTCAGGTAATATCCCCATGTATTCTGTCAAGGGTTGATTATTGGAGGATGCTCTCTCTGGCCTTGCCTGATTCCTCTCCAGCTAAGGTGCAAAGGATTCAGAACTTGGCAGTACAGAAAGTTAACAATCTGCGAAAATCCGCACCCGTCAGGCAAGCTAGAGTACAACTGCACGGCTACTGGTCGAGCAGAGAATGAACTATATCTCAGAGAAAGACGCACCCTAGCTCCCAGCTCCTGCTCCCGACCAGTGGCGGCTCGCATAGGGTGTTCTGCGGGGTGGTGAGGCAGGGGCAGGGTGGGGGGGTAGTAAACTCGGATATACGACGGAACGGAAGAATGTAATAATTACTTTCATGCGTTCCATCGTATGTCAGAGTTTACTACCCCCCCCACCCTGCCCCTCCCCCGACTCACCTCATCACCCCGCAGCACGCCCATGCAAGTGGCCACTGTCCCCGACTCAAATGTGCTAGGACTTTTGCCCACTTCTCAGCATTGCAATGACCTTCCTGTGCTCATCAAGAGTGTTCACTTGAACCTGCTGTTAGAAGGGTTTTTATAAACTATCTTTCCTGCTAGATTGGTCTTTCTTCCCCGGATAAACTTTGTTTATTCTCTTTTGTTGCTTGTTGATTCTCTTCTGTCTTTCAGGTCAAGATAACTATATTAGAATGATTTAGTTTTATATCACTTGGTAGCAAAAAATTTAACATGATTGCTTCTTTTAACTGAAATGTGTTTCTATTACTGTAATTGTTTTTATGGTTGTTTGTACACACCGAATAAAGCTTGCTTGAATTGAAATGACTATATTAGTTAAAAGTGCTCATAAATCAATAAAATAAATATTAAATAAATACATTTGGTTTGTTACGTGCTAATAATGCTCCTAAGGACACTACCTCAGGAGCCTCTCAGTAGTTGACAAAGTGTCAGCCAGAAGTGTTGCCAGGTAACAACCGTGCACTGGGTTTATCACCATCAAATGTGAACGGTGGAGTCAGCCCCTTGAAAGCCAAACATGTATTGAGCAGGTACCAGCAGATCTCTGTGTGTGAAGTAGAGAAACCCATGATGCCAGCCACCAGCCTTGGGCTTTCCTTTTAAAAAAAACATTACATTGTGTGCTTGAAGTTCGGCTAGTTCCTGTGTGAATCAACAGGATAACTCCTGGAAAGTTCTCTGAGTCCAACATACAAACCAGCTACTATGGGTTCATTAGCAATGCATGGATGACTCATGAGAATGGCCTAACATTCATGCAGGACAAGGGTACAGGCCTAGGTCTGCCCTAGGTCAATGCAGATAATAAATCTCACATGCCTTACAGCTACTTTGAATTGAGTGAGGATCTGAGCTCAAACAACCTACTGGAGGGCTAACGGAGACCCCCTCAAATGCCAATGTGTTCATTGGCACACATGAGCTTCATTGTGAGTCTCAGAGGAGCATCAAAAATACTGGCGCAAAGGAGCAGCCAAATACTGGCGTAGAGGAGCAGCCAAATACTGGTGCAGCGGAGCAGCCAAATACTGGCGTAAAGGAGCAGCCAAATACTGGTGCAGCGGAGCAGCCAAATACCAGTGCAGAGTAGCAGCCAAATACCGGCGTAGAGGAGCAGCCAAATACTGGTGCAGCAGAGCAGCCAAATAGTGGTGCAGCGGAGCAGCCAAATAGTGGTGCAGAGGAGAAGCCAAATACTTGCATAGAGGAGCAGCCAAATACTGGTGCAAAGGAACAGCCAAAAACTGGTGCAGAGAAGCAGCCAAATACTGCTACAGAGGAACAGCCAAATACCGTTGCTGAGGAGCAACAAAATACCGGTGCAGCGGAGCAGCCAAATACCGGCGCAGCGGAGCAGCCAAATACTGGTGCAGAGGAGCAACCAAATACTGGTGCAGGGGAGCAGAAAATAGCAGTACAGCGGAGCAGCCAAATCCCAGGCAGAGGAGAAGCCAAATACTGGTGCAGCCGAGCAGCCAAATACTGGTTCAGAGAACCAGCCAAATACTGGTACAGCGGAGCAGGCAAAAAACTGGTCCAGAGAAACAGTCAAATACTCAGGCAGAGGAGTAGCCAAATACTTGTGCAGTGGAGCAAACAAATACTGGTGCAGAAGAGCAGACACATACTGGTGCAGAAGAGCAGCCAAATGCTGGTGCGGCGGAGCAGCCAATACTGGTGCAGAGGAGTAGCCAAATACTGGTGCAGAGGAGCAACAAAATACTGCGCAGTCGAGAAGCCAAATACTGGTGCAGTGGAGCAGCCAAATACTGGTGCAGAGGAGCCAAATACTGGTGCAGCAGAGCAGCCAAATACAGGTGCAGCGGAGCAGCCAAATACTGGTGCAGAAGAACAGCAAAATACTCAGGCAGAGGAGCAGCCAAATACTTGTGCAGAGGAGCAGACAAATACTGGTGCAGCGAGAAGCCAACTACTGGTGCAGCGGAGCAGCCCAATACTGGTGCACAGGAGCAGCCAAATACTGGTGCAGCTGAGCAACCAAATACTGGTGCAGTGAAGCAGCCAATAACCGGTGCAGAGGAGCAGCCAAATACCAGAGCAGCCAAATACCGGTGCATAGGAGCAGCCAAATTCCGGTGCAGCAGAGCTGAAACCAGTGCAGAGGAGCAGCCAAATACCGGTGCAGAAAAGCAAAAAATACTGGTGCAGAGGATCAGCCAAATACAGGTGGAGTGGCACAGCCAAATACCGGTTCAATAGAGCAGAAAATCCTGGTGCTGAGGAGCAACCAAATACCAGGGCAGTGGAGCAGCCAAATACTGGTGCAGAGGAGCAGTCAAATACTGGTGCAGCGGAGCAGCCAAATACTGGTGCAGGGGAACAGCAAAATACTGGTGCAGCAGAATAGCCAAATACAGGTGCAGCGGAGCTGACAAATACTGGTGCAGAAGAGCAGAAAAATACTGGGGCAGAAGAGCAGCCAAATACTGGGGTACAGGAGCAGCCAAATACTGGTGCACAGGAGCAGCCAAATACTGGTGCAGTGGATGAGTCAAATACTGGTGCAGAGGAGCAGCCAAATACTCGGGCAGAGGAGCAGACAAATACTTGTGCGGTGGAGCAGACAAATACTGGTGCAGAAGAGCAGACACATACTGGCGCAGAAGAGCAGCCAAATGCTGGTGCGGCAGAGCAGCCAATACTGGTGCAGAGGAGCAGCCAAATACTGCTGCAGAGGAGCAGCCAAATACTGCACAGTGGAGCAGCCAAATACTGGTGCAGCGGGGCAGCAAAATACTGGTGCAGCAGAGCAGCTAACTACTGGTGCAGTGGAGCAGCCAAATACTGGTGCAGAGGAACAGCCAAGTACTCGGGCAGAGGAGCAGCCAAATACTTGTGCAACGGAGCAGACAAATACTGATGCAGCAGAGCAGTCAAATACAGGCGCAGTGGAGCATCCAAATACTTCTGGTGCACAGCATCCAAATACTAGTGCAGCGAGAAGCCAAATACTGGTGCAGAGGAGCAGCCAAATACCGGTGCAGTGGAGCAGAAAATACCGGTGCAGTGGAGCAGCCAAATACCCGTGCAGCGGAGCAGAAACTACCGGTGCATAGGAGCAGCAAATTCCAATGCAGCGGAGCAGCAAAATACAGGTGCAGAGGAGCAGCCTAAAACTGGTGCAGCGGAGCGGCCTAATACCGGTGCAGAGGAGCAGAAAATACTGGTGCAGCAGAGCAGCCAAATACTGGTGCAGAAGAGCAGCCAAATACTGGTGCAGTCGGGCAGCCAAATACTGGTGCAGGGGAGAAGACAAATACTGGCGCAGCGGAGAAGACAAATACTGGTGCACAGGGGCAGACAAATACTGGTGCAGCGGAGCAGCCAAATACTGGTGCAGGGGAGAAGACAAATACTGGCTCAGCGGAGAAGACAAATACTGGTGCACAGGGGCAGACAAATACTGGTGCAGCGGAGCAGCCAAATGCTGGTGCAGCGGAGTAGCCAAATACTGGTGCAGCAGAGCAGGCAAATACTGGTGCAGCAGAGCAGCCAAATACTGGTGCAGTCGGGCAGCCAAATACCGGTGCAGCAGAGAAGACAAATACTGGTGCAGTGTAGAAGACAAATACTGGCGCAGCGGCGCAGCCAAATACTGGTGCACAGGGGCAGACAAATACTGGTGCATAGGAGCAGCCAAATACCAGTGCCGCAGAGCAGAAAATACTGGTGCAGAGGAGCAGCCAAGTACAGGTGCAGAGGCACAGCCAAATACCAGTTCAATGGAGCGGAAAATACCGGTGCAGAGGAGCAACCAAATAGCAGTGCAGCGGAGCAGCCAAATACTGGTGCAGCGGAGCAGCCAAATACTGGTACAGTGGAGCAGCCAAATACTGGTACAGAGGAGCAGTCAAAGACTGGTGCAGAGGAGCAGCCAAATACTGGTGCAGCGGAGCAGCCAAATACTGGTGCAGGGTAACAGCCAAATTGGTGCAGCAGAATAGCCAAATACTGCTGCAGCGGAGCAGACAAATACTAGTGCAGAAGAGTAGACAAATAGTGGGGAAGAAGAGCAGCCAAATACTGGTGCACAGGAGCAGTCAAATACTAGTGCATAGGAGCAGCCAAATACTGGTGCACTGGATCAGCCAAATACAGGTGCAGAGGAGCAGACAAATATTGGTGCAGTGGAGCAGCCAAATACCGGTGCAGTAGAGCAGAAAATACCGGTGCAGCGGAGCAGCCAAATACCCATGCAGCGGAGCAGAAACTACTGGTGCAGAGGAGCAGCAAATACCAATGCAGTAGAGCAACAAAATACAGGTGCAGAGGAGCAGCCTAATGCTGGTGCAGGGGAGCAGCCTTATACCTATGCAGAGGAGCAGAAAATACTGGGGCAGCAGAGCAGCCAAATACTGGTGCAGAAGAGCATCCAAATACTGGTGTAGCGGAACATCCAAATACTGGTACAGAGGAGCAGCCAAATACTGGTGCAGTCGGGCAGCCAAATACTGGTGCAGCTGAGAAGACAAATACTGGTGCAGTGGAGAAGACAAATACTAGCGCAGCGGAGCAGCCAAATACTGGTGCACAGGGGCAGACAAATACTGGTGCAGCGGAACAGCCAAATACTCAGGCACAGGAGCAGCCAAATACTTGTGCAGCAGAGCAGGCACATACTGGTGCAGCAGAGCAGTCAAATACCGGTGCAGCAGGGCAGCCACATACTTGTGATGCAGATCAGTCAAATACAGGTTTAGTGGAGCAGCCAAATACTGGCGAACAGGAGCATCCAAATACTAGAGCAGCGGAGCAGCCAAATACTGGTGTAGCGGAATAGCCAAATACTGGTGCAGCGGAATAGCCAAAAACTGGTGCAGTGAAGCAGACAAATACTGGTGCCGGAGAGCAGACACAAACTGGTGCACAGAAGCAGCCAAATACTGGTGCACAGGAGCATCCAAATACTGTGCAGTGGAGCAGCCAAATCCTGTGCAGCGGAGCAGTCAAATACTGGTGCAGAGGAGCAGACAAATACTGGCGCAGCGGGGCAGCCAAATACTGGTGCAGCAGAGGAGACAAATACTGGAGAAGCAGAGCAGCCAAATACTGGTGCAGCGGAGCAGCCAAATACTGGTGCAGAGGAACAGACAAATACTGTTGTAGCAGGGAGAGTCAAATACAGATGCAGCGGAGCATCCAAATACTTCTGGTGCACAGGAGCCAAATCATGGTGCAGTGGAGCAGACAAATACTGGTGCAGTGGAGCAGACAAATACTGGTGCTGTTGAGCAGCCAAATACTGAGAGCCAATACTGGTGAAGAGGAGCAGCCAAATACTGGTGCAGAGGGGCAGCCAAATACTGGCTCAGCGGAGCAGCCAAATACAGGAGCAGCGGAGCAGCCAAATACTGGTGCAGTGGAATAGCCAAATACTGGTGCAGCGAAGCAGACAAATACTGGTGCAGAAGAACAGATAAATACTGGTGTAGCAGGGAGAGTCAAATACAGGTGCAGCGGAGCATCCAAATACTTCTGGTGCACAGGAGCCAAATCATGGTGCAGTGGAGGAGACAAATACTGGTGCAGTGGAGCAGACAAATACTGGTGCAGCGGAGCAGCCAAATACTGGTGCAAAGGAACAGCCAAATACTCAGGCACAGGAGCAGCCAAATACTTGTGCAGCAGAGCAGGCACATACTGGTGCAGCAGAGCAGTCAAATAACGGTGCAGCAGGGCAGCCAAATACTTGTGATGCAGAGCAGTCAAATACTGGTTCAGTGGAGCAGCCAAATACTGGCAAACAGGAGCATCCAAATACTAGAGCAGCGGAGCAGCCAAATACTGGTGCAGCAGAATAGCCAAATACTGGTGCAGCGAAGCAGACAAATACTGGTGCAGGAGAGCAGACAAATACTGGTGCAGGAGAGCAGCCAAATACTGGTGCACAGAAGCAGCCAAATACTGGTGCACAGGAGCAGCCAAATACTGGTGCACAGGAGCAGCCAAATACTGGTGCAACGGAGCAGCCAATACTGGTTCAGAAGAGCAGCCAAATGCTGGTGCAGAGGAGCATCCAAATACTGTGCAGTGGAGCATCCAAATCCTGTGCAGCGGAGCAGTCAAATACTGGTGCAGAGGAGCAGACAAATACTGGCGCAGCCGGGCAGCCAAATACTGGTGCAGCAAAGGAGCCAAATACTGGAGAAGCAGAGCAGCCAAATACTGGTGCAGCGGAGCAGCCAAATACTGGTGCAGAGGAACAGACAAATACTGGTGTAGCAGGGAGAGTCAAATACAGGTGCAGCGGAGCATCCAAATACTTCTGGTGCACAGGAGCCAAATTATGGTGCAGTGGAGCAGACAAATACTGGTGCAGTGGAGCAGACAAATAATGGTGCTCTTGAGCAGCCAAATACTGACAGCCAATACTGGTGAAGAGGAGCAGCCAAATACTGGTGCAGAGGGGCAGCCAAATACTGGCTCAGTGGAGCAGCCAAATACAGGAGCAGAGGAGCAGCCAAATACAGGAGCAGAGGAGCAGCCAAATACTGGTGCAGCGAAGCAGACAAATACTGGTGCAGGAGAGCAGACAAATACTGGTGCAGGAGAGCAGACAAATACTGGTGCACAGAAGCAGCCAAATACTTGTGCACAGGAGCAGCCAAATACTGGTGCACAGGAGCAGCCAAATACTGGTGCAACGGAGCAGCCAATACTGGTTCCGGAAAGCAGCCAAATACTGGTGCAGAGGAGCATCCAAATACTGTGCAGTGGAGCAGCCAAATCCTGTGCAGCAGAGCAGTCAAATACTGGTGCAGAGAAGCAACAAATACTGGTGCAGCGGGGCAGCCGAATACTGGTGCAGCAGTGGAGCCAAATACTGGAGAAGCAGAGCAGCCCAATACTGGTGCAGCGGAGCAGCCAAATACTGGTGCAGTGGAGCAGACAAATACTGGTGCTGTTGAGCAGCCAAATACTGACAGCCAATACTGGTGAAGAGGAGCAGCCAAATACTGGCTCAGCGGAGCAGCCAAATACAGGAGCAGCAGAGCAGCCAAATACTGGTGCACAGGAGCAGCCAAATACTGGTGCAGCGGAGTAGCCAAATACTGGTGCTGTGGTACAGCCAAATGCTGGTGCAGTGGAGCCTGCAAATACTGGTACAGAGGAGCAGCCAGACACTTGGGCAGATGAGCAGCCAAACACTTGTGCAGCAGAGCAGGCAAACACAGGTGCAGCAGAGCAGTTAAATACAGGTGCCGCAGAGAATCCAAATACTTGTGGTGCAGAGCAGCCAAATAGTGGTGCAGCGAGACGCCAGATACTGATGCAGCGGGAAGCCAAATACTGGCGCAGAAGAGCAGCCAAATACTTGTGCAGTGAAGTAGCCCAATACTGGTGCAGCGGAGCAGACAAATACTGGGGAAGTGGAGGAGCCATAGACTGGTGCAGTGAGCAGCCAAATACCGGTACAGTGGAGCAGCCTAATACAGGTGCAGTGGAGCAGCGAAAAACAGGTGCAGTGGAGCAGCAAAATACTTGTGCAGTAGAGCAGTCAAATGCTAGTGCAGCAGAGCATCCAAAAACTGGTGCA
Organism: Lissotriton helveticus; assembly: GCF_964261635.1. NCBI lineage: Eukaryota > Metazoa > Chordata > Amphibia > Caudata > Salamandridae > Lissotriton > Lissotriton helveticus. Next base: position 1,347,650,503 of record NC_136059.1, read on the forward strand.
GTGGAACAACCAAATACAGGTGCAGTGGAGCAGCAAAATACGGTGTAGTGGAGCAGCAAAATACGTGTGCAGTAGAGCAGTCAAATACTAGTACAGCAGAGCATCCAAATACGGGTGCAGTGGAACAACCAAATACAGGTGCAGTAGTGCAGCCAAATACCTGTGCAGTGAAATACTGGTGCAGAGGAGCAGCCAAATACTTGAACAGTGGAACAGCCAAATACTGGTGCAGCAGAGCAGCCAAATACTGGTGCAGCGAAATACTAATGCAAAGGAGCAGCCAAATACTTTTGCAGTGGAGATCCCAAATACTGGTGCAGAGGAGCAGCCAAATACTGGTGCAGCGGGGCAGCCAAATACTGGTGCAGCAGAGGAGGCAAATACTGGAGAAGCAGAACAGCCAAATACTGGTGCAGCGGGGCAGCCAAATACTGGTGCAGCAGAGGAGGCAAATACTGGAGAAGCAGAACAGCCAAATACTGGTGCAGCAAAATACTAATGCAAAGGAGCAGCCAAATACTTTTGCAGTGGAGATCCCAAATACTGGTGCAGAGGAGCAGCCAAATACTGGTGCAGCGGAGCAGCCAAATACTGGTGCAGCAAAATACTAATGCAGAGGAGCAGCCAAATATTGGTGTAGAGGGGCAGTCAAATACCTGTGCAGAGGAGCAGCCAAATACTGGTGCAGCAGAGAAGCTAAATACTGGTGCAGCAGAGAAGCCAAACACTGGTGCAGTGGGGCAGCCAAATACCTAGAGTTGAGCAGCCAAATACTGGTGCAGCATCCTGTCCGAGCAGAACTGATGTGCATGTGTGTGCTGTGCAAGAAAGCTTGTACTGCTCTTAAGGACTTTCTTTTCCAGCTTTCTCAACTCTCAGAGCACTAGTTGCAGTTGCCTATGGAAACCTAAATTAGCAACAAAACGTACAAAATTATCTTCCTGCAGCTTTCTTTCCAATATGATTTTAAAATTATGTATTCAGCAAACATCCGCAAAGATACAACTTGCGCAAACGTGCGAATTCAACTTAAAAGGTGAAAATTCCTAGAGTTAATCCACCTGACTCTGTGTGATCCAGGGGCATAATGCAGGCCCCTGCAGCCCCTTTGGTGCAAGGGGGCGGGGGCTCCAGCCCATAAATGGGCACCCTAACCAGTTAGTGATCCTCCATTCAGCCGAAATTAATGTCTGCGAGATATGGGAGACTCAGTATCCCCTCTTCACAAACAGCAACGTGGCCCTTCATTTTGCGTCACACCACTTGTGTGATCTTGGAGCATTCTAGTGCCACGCGGAGGTGCTTCGCTGAGAAGGTCCGATTGTGGATGAGCAAGCAGCATGAAGTTTAATACACAATTTGTTTTCCATTGTTTTTCTTACCCATTGAATCAATTTTTACACATCAAAGATTAAATATAATTAGGAGATCTGTTGGCACATATGTCACTGAACAATTCAGTAGTTCCCTCCCAGGGTGCTATTCCGGGAACACAATTTATAAAAAAAATCAACCAAGTATATTGATTTGTGTTTTTAAAACATTTGCATTCAGCATTTTCTGAGATATTACACTTCAAAATAATTCTGAAAATTCTCAGAGTGCTACTGTAAAAACACATGTGCCACAATAAATCACCGTTCCCACAGGTGAAAGGCTTTATCTTTTGTGAACACCACATTGCTTCTTAGCTGAGTGTGGCCCAGAAACGGACTTTTAAATTAAAAGCATAAGTTGGGAAACCATGATTCTGAGAGACACTTTTTAAAGAAATATCCCAAGACACACCAGAGTTGTTTTGCATAAGTGCCTTCATCTGTTGGCGTTTGTTCTGTTTTTGAACTACATGCTGGGAGGGCATTGACAGTTAGTAACCTAGTTTAAAATGCATACTCTTGTCTGCATGGTGAGCGAAGTTTGAAAGTACTATATAGGTTGATTGACCTCTCAAAAAGATGCAGTAGTCTGTTCTTTATGTCTACATTGCCCAAAGCATTAGAGAAATGTGGGCAGAGACAGGATAGAGAGAAAAAAAGAGGACAATAGCATATGGGGGAGTGAAAGTTATCAGATGAGCGATAGGGCAGATTGGAATCGAAAGAGAGAGCAGTGGGGAAACCAGTAGGGTGAAAAAATGGAAGAATGAGGGTTAAGTGATAAGAGGCGGTGGAAGACTGAGGGCAGGTGTAAGGTGGGGTTTTTCAAAAGATGAAGCTGATGCACTGATGTAGTGCCAAGACAGGTCCCAATGAGATGATGTAGCTTCCCCTAGGGGCACCTTTCAATAGCGCAAATGGTTAGGGTCATAAACCATAAATTGACTTTTCAGACAGGACTATCTGAGGAGAGATCCGATCTGGGCGAACTTATGGCCCCATCACAAATTGGCTGGTATTGGGGGGTGAAGATTCCAATTGGGCTGAAATTGCCACTCCAGTTTCTGTGTTTCCACACACTTTAAAACTTGCAATAAGACCGGGCAGGGTCCTTCACCAGGGATATGGCTCTAACGGGAAACAACCTTTACAACGCAACTTTTACAACGCACTACCATTACAACAAAACTTTTACAACGCAACATCCATTACGTCGCATGCCATTACAACGCAACCATTACAAGGCATGACACTACAACGCATACCATTACAACGCATGTCATTACAACGTAGTCATTACAACGCATACCATTACAATGCATACCATTACCATCCAACACTTACCCTACTGTTGCACCCCCTGGAGTTAGAATAGTAATTTTTACCCCTACACTATCCAATACTTACCATACATGCAATGTAATGTTATGCGTTATAATGGTATGCGTTGTAAAGGTAGTATGCGTTGTAATGGAATGCGTTGTAAAGGTAGTTTTAAAAAATTTGTTGTAATGGCATGCGTTGTAATGGAATGCATTGTAATGGATGTTGCGCTGTAAAAAATGCGTTGTAAAGGTATGCGTTGTAAAAGTATGCGTTGTAACGTCATACAACCGGCTCTAACAGTCTCATAATGGGTAGGCTTGGGAGCAATTTAAATGCTCAGTAGTAATCAGAGTAATTTGGGTAATTCTGCATTACTCTTTGATGTGGAATTACTGATAACAACGTGATTACACCTGTGCATGTACTTCAGAGTAGTTTGGGGGAACAATCCTACCACAAGAGCACATTTAGTGAGCTTGTTTATGCTCTGTGGAATTTAGCACTATTTTCACAATGCAAAAGGCATCCTTGCATCCATTTTGTAATTGAGGGTACATTTTGTGCTAACACACGATTGCTAAATGCTGGGAGTAAATTGGGAGAACATCCTACCCCAAGTGCACATTTAGCACATGCAAGCAGCTTCTCATGCTTGTTATTCATGTTCTGTTGCATTTAGCACTATTCTTTTGCGCAAAATGCATCCTCACATCCATTTTGGATGTGAGGGGGCATTTGTGTGCTAAGAAAATAGCGCTAAATGCAGAATTACTCTTCTCACATAATTTCATTTCATTATAATTTTAGGCACTAAACAGAATTAAGGGCCATATGTATCATAGTTCCGTTGCGAATTCCAAATAGCGAATTTTAAGGAATCGCTATTTGGAAATCGCAAAACGGTATGTATGTACAAAATCGCTTTTTAATAGCGATTCCTTACCATTCCTAATTTGCGATTAGCAAATTGCTAATCGCAAATTACCCATTCATTTCTATGGGCCAAGAGGCCCATAGGAATGAAGGGGCAATTTGCGATTAACAATTTGCTAATCACAAATTAGGAATTCTTTCAAGGGTGCAGGGGTGTCTCAAGAACACCCTGCTGCACCCCTAAAAAAGACATTTGGGGGCATATGGCGCACATACACGCCCTAAGGGCATGTATGGGCGTCATATGGCACCTTTGGTTTTTTGGAAAAAAGCTGTTTGAATAGAATTAGCAACTTACCACCAACTAGAAGTTGGTGGTAATTTGCGAATCCTTAATGGCATTTTTTGAATATTTTTTGTTTGATACATTGCATTTAAGAAATCGCAAAATCTGCGATTCCTTAAGTGCAATCGCAAAATAAGGAATAGCAAATTTTGCTATTCCTTATTTTGCATCAAACATGTTTGATACATACCCTTTAGCTAATTAGCATTCGCAAAGGCCGAAATTCGCTAATTAGCTTGATACATATGGCCCTAAGCGAGTTATGCTCACCCCTAGTAAAGGGGCCCTTGTTACTCAAGAACATCACTGTCACCTTGCACTGCAACATGAAGTATTTATGAAAACCAGTGGATGCCAGTGAACCCATACTACTTACTAAAGCAAATACTGATTTACAATTACTCAAAAAACAATGAATACACTTTCAGTCGTCACTAGGCATTTTAACTCACAGTTCGTCCATCTTCCATGTCCTTCAGCTGAGAAAACGCACCCTTCCTCTTGGGTGATGGCGCACACTTAGCTGAGTAATCAAGATGGTTAGGGGGATCAGATCAGCAGTTTCCATCTTTGTTAACAGGGCTATTGATCCCCAAAGGCTCGCCTCATGTCCATCATGATTTATCCAATGCCCAATGTGATTTAATGTGTCCATTTGTAAATGTATCAAGTTCTCCCAGAAGCATTGATTTACTTGTTCAATTGTGTCACTAAAAGGGTAGTCTGGCCTATCGTGTAATTTGATGTTCCGTTTTGGCATTGATAGCGAATGCATTACTCTGATTATTTGCCTCCTTCACCCTCATAACTGAAGGTTAGTCATTTGGAAGACATCTTGCCTCCGTCCAGTGCTTATTTTGAACTGGTGGTTACTGGTGAGGCCCATCTGCAGTCATGTTTGGGGACCGCACTTATTTTTCCTCATCAGACTATAACCCAGAACAAGAAAGAGAAACACAAAATAGGTAAAGAGAGAAGAAGAGAAACATGGAAAAACAATGACATTGACACAAAGGAGGGATGAAAAGGAACCCGAAAGAAGGAAATAAAGAGAAAAGAAGTATCAGTTGACATGAGATGGAATGAAGACTGCACAGCCTTGGTATTCAGCACCCTATCCTTCGATAGTGCTGTCTTCCGGCTTCGGTATTTATTCTTTTGACAAATTAAGCACTGCCACCATTTGCCATACTACATATATCATGTATGGGCGAAATCCCATGGATCACATTTAGGACTCATTCTCCTCTGTGCAGGTCAAAACATCCAAACGTCATTGGCATGCATTGCACAAGGTACCAGAAATGAAAGCATGGCTCTGGGCAACTTAACCTGCCAGAGGCATTTTTCTGCCAGAAACTGATCCACATGATTGTGTGGAATTTTTATTTGATGCATAATGACCGCGAAATGATCTCCAAAATTTGCAAAACTGAAACTTTCAATGCCCATAACCTTAAGCAAAAAACGCTTCATCTTTAAGATTGACTTTTGGCAAAAGCTATGTGTTATGTGCTCCCAAGTGCAGGTTACAGGCAGAGTGGTGCTGTTGGTGAGGGGCGGAGGGGGTGTGGTGTGGCACAGGAAAGGACCATTTTCATCACCCTTCCATCTTGAATGGTGCTTGAGGTATCACTGCGCCAACACAAACACCAGTGTGCCGAACTCATACATGCTGCTCATGCAATAATGCAGAATACATGTGCACTGGGATGTTGAGGACCTGCGTTTTTGGTTGAGAGAGACCCCTTAACACACCAGGGGATTAGAGTACTTGCAGACAGTGAAAAAGGGGGGAAAATCCCTTGGTGGACACACTCAAATCAATCAAATGGTGTACTACTTACACCAATGTTAGCCCTTGTATTAGAAATGGTCTCTAACACTATACAATACACAATCAATGTGTTCTATGATTTTCTTTTTATTTTTTGGTTAAAAACATATCCTAATTATTACAAATTCTAAAAACAACATATTGCAATTACGTTAAAAACATATATAATATCATCACATTTATATTCATCTATATTTCATCAATCTGTTACAGGCAGAATATAAAGACAACAAATTATTTCTAAACACTGTATTGTAAAAAAGGGAGAGACAAACAACAGACACTCCTATTTTTTCAATGTTGAGGACCTGGCCATTTCAAGCAGACAAACTGTGTCAGGAACATTGTGGTGCTCAATGTCAGGTTATTCTTTATGCAACAGGGCAACACAATCTCCCTCCACTGAACTGGGCAATGTGATATACAAATGAAGTGTTCCCAGAGGAATTATTTGTATTCAATCTGGTTGTCTGTTGGTCAGTAAAATGATTGTGCTGCAAACCATAAGTAGAACACTCAAATATTACAAACCGGCGTACTGTTATTAACACAAATATTTTTTATATGAAATCAACGTATCCATTGTATAAATCACAGTACAAGAAAGGCCAGTATAAGCAACAATATAACAACACTGGCACCTCCCACACGATTCCTACAACGTTTGTAGTATACTTTCAATCTGCGGATCTGAGGAAGCGCAATATTCTCTTAATCTTATAGGTTCATAAATCAACAGTCCCATGTAGTTTAATCCTTATGTTTTAAATGTTCGGGAAGGACTGAAGCGCCACATAGAGTAGTCAATGATGTTAAAGAGGACAAACTGTTGACGTTTCGGTCTCAGATAGATCAGGAGGTCCGCAAGACCATCTTCAGGACTCAGGGTTGATAAGGAACGGACCCTAGAAATGCTTGCCAATGGGTCAAATAACCTTTCAAATAGGCTTGAATGATGTCAAATGCACAAATCAATCCCCAGCACATGACTTTCAAGAGGGTAACTCAATTTCTACACCATCAGCAGACCGCCCGTAAAGCCTCTTTCAGCGCTATTTGAGTACCCTACTGATGGCTTGCAGCTGGATCATGGTCAGGTTATGGCACCATTATACACGGTGGGAACTTGAGGGGGATCATTTTCAGGCAACTCTGATTCCCTGGGGTGTTAGTTGAGTATTTTGTATTTTTCTAGCATCAAGTGTAACTCTTGTGGTCATAATATTTTAGCTGTAGGATAAAGAACTGCTTATAGATTGGAAGTGAGAACACGGTCCACAGGGACAGACGCATGAGGCAATCTGAACCTGTAGCCTGTACTGCACCTTCAAAATCCAGGGGCCTCATTTATGAGGCTGTGCGTCACTTTTACGCCGCCGGTGCGTCACTTATTGTGACGCACCAGTGGTGTAAAAAATGCGCCTTGTTGCGCCATATTTACAAAGTGACGCATCTAGGTAGATGCGTCACTTTGTAAACCCCTGCGCCACATTATACCTGCGCAAGGTATAATGTATGCAAGGGGGGCATTTTGAAGCAAGAAAGGGTCATGGAAGTGACGCAGTGAAATCTATAAGATTTCACTGCGCCATTTCTTGGCCGCTAATGCGTCAAAATCTTACGCCTGCTTCATGGCAGGCGTAAGACTGACGCAGGCACTAACAACATGGGACTTGCCGATGTGAAAGTACACATTGCTGGAGTTGCGTCACTTTTGTGACACACTCCAGCAATGCGTCACTTTTGCGCCTACAGATACGTCAGAAATACTGACGTATCTGTAACTCCTTTCGACATGATGCGTCATATTTTAAATATGACACATCAATCATGAAGCAAGGAGTGCGCACTGAAAAGTGACGCATCGCTGCGCAGCGATGCGTCACTTTTCATAAATGAGGCCCCAGGTGTATAAAGTATGACCAGAAACAATGCTCGTCAGTACCGGGTTTAGGGCAAGTAGTTAGCAACTTGAAACTAGCATGTCTTTAACATTTCAGGGGCAAATCTTAGTCGAAGATGTGGGAAAGTGAGTCTTGAGCTTTCCCTTCGAGGCCACTGTGAATCCACTTAAAAAGCGGTTCAACAAGGCGTGTGTAGAGGGGCAATGTTAGTATTGTGGGGTATTAGGACTGAGAGGAAGGACAATATTCTGAAAAATAAACAACATTTTTGAAGCCCTTCAAATTTAGTTGTGTACAGTATTTGGAGAGCTTGAGTATGTGAAAATGAGACTTGCATGGCACAAGCTTCAGTCCAGTGGTATGTGTGGAAGCTACAGAACACACAGGTACTCAGGATATAAGAGAGAGTGGTAGAGTAATACACCTGCTACAAAAGGAGAAAGAGAGAAGAGAGAGAGAATGAGACAAAGAATACGCGTGAGTAACTGTGTGACATTAGGGTCATTCTTCATTTTATGTCAGATGTGTTTGCTAACTTCAAACAGCAACCCAGGGATTTAGAGGAAAATGTTTTTTATGTCAGAAGGAACATCTCAAACTTGAGGCGTTCTACAGCGACCATTTTTGTTCGCTTGGGGTCTGATGGAATCCATATTATATAAACAATATATGATGAGGAGATGAATTAAAACCAATGTCAGCCAGTTGCAGAGCAAAAAGAAGTAAATTTATTACAGCGATAAAAAAACTATCGAATTGTGAGTTAGGGCACAAGAGCTTTAATTTAATTAACATTTTACCTGCTACTAAACAAGCACTTCAAAGAATATTAAGAATGCAAGAATATTGATGATCCCAGGTGAAACTGACACAAACCAGGGGCATAACACAAGCCTCTGTGGCGGGGCAGTGGTGTAATGAAACTTCAGGGGGTGCCCCTGCAAAGTACATGAGGGGCCCCTTCCTGACTCACTTATGAGCTCTCAGGCCTGAGTACTGCGCTGAGGTGACACTCGGGAGCTCGCCCCTCCCCCCTGACCCCACCCGCACTGCAGGGGCTGTAGGCCTCTTTTGCTACACAACCGCGGCGGGGCATCAAACCTTCAAGAGAGCCCCATTTAGCCTAAGGCCAATGAGTATTTGTGACTTTTGGGAGTCTCAGGGATCCCTCCCTCATCACATTCTGCAGTGGAGCCCCATAATTTTGCTGTATGCCACTGACAAAGATGTTGTTACAGCACTACGAGTCCCTGGATCAGACTATCCAATTGACTATTGATTACCAACTCAACAAAGCACACCTTCAGATGCAACTTCTGGCACACAACACCTGAAGGCACACCTGTGGTGCTAGAGGGCATGCATGAGCTTAGACGAATGGCCACAAAACCTAGGCAAAAAGTAGACGAAAGCCTCCTGTGGCCTGTAACATAGAAACATTTTTTTTTCAGACCACAAGCTAATGCCTCTATTTTAGCAAAGTTGCTCTTATTTAAGATTGCAAACATCCTAAAATATAGATTACATGATCTATGAAAATTGCTAATTTATGCACATCCGCCTAATGCTAATCTAGCAGATTTGTTATTGCAATAATAATTGTATTTATGTAGTGCTTATTACCCATGAGGAGGCGTTGAAGTGTTTTATAACATGCAGCACTCTGCTACGGGGCCTAAGATTAGTGGCTAATCCAGTGATTATTGTTGGTTGTAGGGATTAGCCTTGGGCTATGAAGGAGACCATTTCATGAATTGACTCCAGTGTCTTTGTGGTGGATTGGATGTGTAGGCGTTAGGTGTGATCACTAGTGGGCTGGAGGTGTCAATTCATGCAAATTTGTTCGTAGGGTCAACAGATGAGCTAGAGGAGATTTATCATTGCATGGCTGCAGAGTATGATTTTTCAAGGATGACAGGTTATGACCTTTGAGATGAGGTGTGGGCAATTTGCAGAACTACAGTAATGGAGATTAATGTAATCATGCACATGACAGAGTAGGCTGTACTCAGAGAGGGAAGGCATGCTGAAAGCGAAAACCAAGGGAGAGGAGCATTCAAGGAAAAAGGAGCAACAACAATGAGAAGTTTTAACTCAAGATAAAAAAAAAAGTCATGCAAGGTTTCAGGAAACATGCACTCTGAGGACTCAAAACTGTAGAAATATTCATTATTATTTGCATGTGAGATAGTGCTGTATTAGGTACTTTTTGATAGGCCCTAGAACCAGGTGACAGACTTTTCACTGTCAAGCAACTCAGTCCCGGCCGGCATGGCTCGCGGGTGGGGGGTCGTGTGGAGAGGTCACGCGCGAGAGTTAATTTAATAATAAGAATTTGAAAAAAATGTAACTTACCTTTCGGCAGGCCGGGTCCTGCGTCTTCTCTGCTCTCTTGCTCCCCTGCTCCCCTGCTTCTGGCAGGAACAGGAGGCAGGCAGCCAGGCTCCCTCCCCTATTCCAATCACAAAGCTTTTGGTCCGGACGCCGCCCAGCCAGGGGTTTATGGGGAAGCCATATTCTCCATGCAGGCTGCATTGCAGCCTGCATGGAGAAGGGCAGAGTGCGCATGACTGGTTTGGGCGACCCCAGACGGGCGACCAAACAGCCTTTGCGCACTCAGGATTGGGCACACCACTCCTGTCCTGCTCGCAGAGCAGCCCCGCCCACCGGCCCACCGGCAACCAAACATAAAATGGCAATGAGTGAAAGTTATTACCATTTTATGTTTCTGCTTCTCACACTACGAGAAAGCAGTGAGGCGGCGCTCCTCTGCCCTAGTGGAGGAGCTGCCCCAGATACTATTAGAACACTGATTAAGCAAGAGCAGCTGGTCACCTCAGGTGTTGAAAGCGCAAAGTAATAGCTAGACGCATATCAAGGAAAATATTGAGAGCTTTAGGGTCACTTGAATGAAGCAGTAACCTCATGATAAAAACCACATCAGAGAATTTACAGGTTAGTGATTCAAACATTGAAAAGGAGATTTTTGAAATGCTGGAGCGGATGTCTTCAGATGTTTATACTTGAAGTTTGCCTCACAGTATTAATTAGCAAAGCAAAGTGAGGTTCATTTGGATGTCCCTGTTTTAGCATGGCACAGAATGGGGATGAGGATAGCTTACTGGGCAGTGGAAGTGTCTTGCTTCCATCCCTGTAGCTGGAGGGAGGAGACCCAGTTAGTGAAGTGAGGAGGATGAGACCAGGCTACTTTTAGAAATTCCAAGAGGCCTTTAGTTTATCAAGGTGATGCAGAGTCTTCTTCTTGGGTGCTATCATTTGGTGGGAGGTAGGGTTGAGGAGTGAGACTGTTGTCACTGTTTTCCAAGGGGAGCAAGTTTTAAGGCCATGCCGGTCATTTGTCCATACCTGACTGCTGCTTCAGGAACAGATCATACTTCATTGTGCCTAAGTTATGGACGTTCCAGCTCGGAGTCGGCCCCAGTGCTTTCTACTATGAGAAATATTACTTTACACGTAGGCTCTCTCTCTCTAGAGTAGCCCAAGAAAAATACTTGAATGAAAACGACCCCACCCAATGTGCACTTTACAATAAAAATAATTATAATTATGCATAAAAGTGACAGGATCGATTCTCAACTTCTGTACCGTAATTAGCATTCTCCAACTAAAGCTTGAAGTGGAGGTCCACCCCTCTAGGGGCTCCAAAATGCAAGCAGTCTGTTATAATGTAATGTGTGTTAACTAGGGTGGGGGTGCTTCAGTGGAAATGCTATATATCAGCTGTAGTACGTACAACTGTGGTTCCGAGGGGGAGTCCACCCACAGTCTGGGAGCTGCTGTGAGGGGTTTCTGCTAGGCTCTCTAAACAAAAGTGAGGTTTTAAGAGATATGTAGATTCCCATCAAACCCAGAAAGAAGTAGTGATGGGGGCATGAGGGAAGGGAGACAATAAAAGGGAGTTGTAAGAAACATGCTCATCAGGGAGAAGAAGCAGATAGGCCTGAGGGATGGGGAAAGAGGGATAGGGAAAGATATGTGAGTCGCAAGGGACTGTAAAAGAAATACAGGTCAATGAGAAGTGAAATAGTGCAATACAGAGTGGAGAGAAGCAATGCCATGTTATAACTTTTTTTAAACAGCACTCAGAACAGCATGTTTTGTCATTTCTATGTGCTGTAAAAACAGGTAGGCCTTTTGCCCAATTTAATGGTCCTCAAAGTTTCAATCTTTGCAGCATAACATTCTGAGCTGGTCCGATCAGGATTCTAAATTATGACCTGCCTTTCATAGGATATTATCAGTCCTGAATGTTTAAATCACTGGGACATGTTGAAGAAGAAGAAAAAGTTAAGGTACTTTAAATAGTGAAAAGAGAGTACTTTGAAACAGGGAGCAAACGGGAGAGGTGGTGAGTCATAATGGGCATACAAACTAAGATTAAACAGAAGTAGAGATGAGCAGTAGCTTCCTCCATGTCCAACAGGTAGTGGATATGGTTTGAATATCTTCTTTATCTCTCAGCAACCCTGCTGGCAGGAGGCCTCGTAGGTGTATCGGAGCAGCTAAGTCGGCTTCAGGTTTAGCATAGGGCAGTCTGACATCTGGGTGTTACCAATGCCACACATAGCTGCACTGCGCCACTAAATAGTACATTTGAATATTCGGGACTTCAAACCCCCCCCCCCTTTCATATGGCAAAACCAAAGTGTCCCACCCGACTCGTGACTGCCTCCCTCCCCATATTAGCCGCATCAGCTGTGTACGCAGTTGTGCAAAGAATACATTAGTTAGTGGTATGGGGATATTGTTGAAGAGGTACAATAGTTGTGGAAGGACCACCATTTTTATTATGCAATCCGACCTGCCATTGACAGCGGCAGTTCAATCCACCTATTTATTTTAGTATTTAGTTTATCTATTACTGGCCCATAGTTTATTCGCAATATTTTCTATTTATTCTTATGAAGCATAATCGCCAAGTAAAGAGCCTCTGTGTCACACCAAGTCAGAGGAAATCCTCCACATGCACAGTCCTGTACACTGGTTAGGGGAAATAAAACAGATTTGTGCCAATTGATATGTAGGCCCGACAGTTCCCCAAATCTTGTCATTTCATGTAGCAGTGGCTCCAGATTGTTTTCGGGGTGCTGGACGTATAAGATTATGTTATCTGCATATAATATCCCTAGTATTGGATGTGTTTTGAACTGTAGTCCCCTATACAGGTGGTTTGTGTGTAGCTGCCTCACCAGGGTGTCTAGTGCCACGTGCTATGCCAAATGATCTGGTTATTGTGCCGTTTACTCTTATACACGTGATGGGTTGGGTGCATAGTAAGGTAATAAGTGATGTAAACCCGATTGGGCAGATTAGTTTGCGCAGCACAACCTGGAGGAAAGGCCACTCGAGCGAGTCGAAGGCCTTCTCTGCATCTAACAACGTGGCCACCGCTGGTACCCAAGAAGCCACTCTATGTAGAATTTCAACAAATGTACTGAGGTTTAACGCAGTAGATGTTTGTGGTATAAACCCCGAATGTGCAGGTGATATAATTTGCCCTAGCAACAGTGCAAGTCAGGTTGTTACCATTTTAGCTAGAATTTTGGTGCCAAAATGTAAAAGTGATAGCGGCCTATAGGATCCACAATGTAACAGGTCTTTTCCAGGCTTTAAAAGTAGAACAATAACCGCGTCCCACAGTGTGGGGGGAAGTACTTCCTTTTCTAACGCTTCCGCATACACCTCAAGCAAATGTGGATCCAATACTTCCTGATTGGTCTTATAAAAGGCTCCGGTGAACCTATCGGATTCCTGGGCTTTGCTTCTATCCACAGCCTCTATTGCTTGCTTAATATCCTCTATGCTGAAGGGTGCACAGAGAAATTTTTGCTGCCCATCTGTCAGGCACACCATTGCTTTTTCTTACAATTATCTTGTAATGTTACCCTCATCACCCTTGCGCCTAGTAGTATACATGACCATGCAGTGTTTAAGCAGCTCTTGCATAATTCCAGGGGTGTCAGCTATGTGTTCGATTCGCTGTCCTCGTATGCCAGATATATATGACTGGCCACGTGGCTGTCGCAGTAATCTGGCTAGTGTGAGTCCTGGAGTCTCTCCCTCCCCATATCTCCTGGCCATGGTGTGTTTACCCAGATAATGTGCCTCTCTCGCCGCTGCTTCTTTGTGTTCCTTTATCAAGGGCGCGCTCTTAGGCAAATAGTCTGGAGCTATCCCACCCACCTGGACCTGATCCAACCTCGAGAGCTCTTCCTCTATTCTGGTGTCTGCCTTAGACCCCTCAGTAACCCTGCGTTATTGGAGATACACCCCCTCATGTATGCTTTAAATGCCTCCCATAATGTAGCCTGCGTTGTTACTGACCCAACATTATGTTCAAAGTATTCAGTTATTGCCTGTATAAGTTTGCCCCTGATGACTGCGCCCAGGACCACCCTCTCTGGGAATCTCCACTGTCGTTCTATGCCTCCCACCACTGGTATATGCATACTTAAATCCACCGGGGAGTGGTCAGACAATGTGCGGGGTTGATGTGTAACATTCCGCAACCAGGGGGCCATGTCTCTAGACATTAACCAGAAATCCTACCTTGCTAAGTATTGTATGTGCGGTATGATGTGTGCAGGCAGATTCGATGGGGTGCAGCTGTCGCCACGCATCGTGCAGTGAAAACTTTTCGCATATTTCTGTTAATGCAGTGCGAGAGTGCGGTTTAGGTACTGAGACTTTTGCTGTGCTGTAGAGTGTTAGATCCAGCACTATGTTTATGCCCCCCGCTAAGATATATTTTGTCTCCAGTAAAGTCATTTGCGTTTGAAATCTATGAAAAAATTCTGGGTTGTCTACATTTGGTGCATATATATTTGCCAATAGTATGCAGTGCCCTAACAGGTGCCCCAGCACCAACAGATATTGTCCCTTTGGGTCCACTTCTGTACTGACATGTCGGAAGGGTATTGATTTTCGAATCAATATAGCTACCCCCCAGGAATAGGCACGGGAACTAGCAAAGAACCTGTTGCTTCCCATGCAGAGCCAAATCTGGGTGTCTACATGGGTGTCTGCAGGGGTGTCAAGTGCATTTCCTGTAAAAACATCACGTCCACTGCATGCCTCCGCATGTATTGTAAGACCTGCCTGCATTTTCGGGAATTATTAAGGACCCTGACATTCCAGGTCATGAACGCTATATCAGCAAATTGTTTAATGTTCGCCGACGTTATCATGTGCTTCTTGGCTATTTGTCATCTTCAATTCAGATATTCTGTAGTACTGTTGCAGCCCTAATTGAAATAGGTCCTGATCCATATGCAGTGTGCTCCTGACAACATTCCCCCCACCTCCCCACTCCCAAGCCGAGCAGCTGTCCACCCAGCACATCCCCCTTGCGATAAACCAAACAAATGAGTACTATTCCAAAGCCATCTTCGGCTAACCATTTGTCAACAAGTGATCTTCACTGTAGTTGTGGCGACACCTCGTCAGCCCCGCGCCTTGAAATATGATCTTTTACCATTTATCCATTCGTCTGATAGCAGCTATTATGCATACAGGATACTCAGTTTTTTCTGTGTCCAGCAAATCCATGTCCTAATATAGTTGGTATGTCTCTTATTCAGCCGTATTTCTCCCTTGTTTATCCAGTCAGAAAGAGGTCCATACCAGCGCTGAAATGGAGGTCCGGCTGCGATCCTCCCGGTGAGCCACCCGGTTGTTTTGCTGAGTTTCTGCAAAGGATTTGCAAAATTTTTAGACATCCTTGGGGTTGTCAAAAATACACGTTTTTCCTTGAACATCTACCAGCAATCGCGCCGGGTATATCCATATCTTAGTCCAAGGTTGCGTAGCGTTGCTTTCAACCCCACATATTTACGCTGTGCCTCTTGCACCATGATGGTAAAGTTGGGGAATAAAGAGATTGCAGATCCCTGCCATGTCAATGGACCTTTCTCTCTTGCCAGTCTCAGGGCAGTGTCCCGATCCCTGAAGTTTAACAGTCTCGCAATTATGGGTCTATGTGGAAGGCCCGGATTAGGATACGGCCCCAATGAGCAGTGCACACGTTCCACTACGAATGTGGTGGTGAATGACTCTGCTCCAAGCATGTCCGTGAGCATTAATTGATCCATACGGCCACAATTTGTAGATTCTGTCACACCAAGGATGCATAGGTTGTTTCTCCTTCCTCTTGCTTCCAACTCTTTGCTCTTCATAGCCAGCATCTTAACCTGTTTCTCCAGCTTTTCAATCTTTTGAGCCGTTTGCGTTGCTCCGTCCTCAAGGTTTGATACTCTGCTCTCTGCTACAATCTCCACTTGTGGCTGTCCAACCTCTCATTCATTTTATCAAGTCTTTTATCAAGGGCATCAAACCTGCCATCCAGCGCATTGGCCCATCAGCCAGTTGGAACTGGCTCGTAATCCCAAAGGGCGGGCATCTCCACCCTTGGGATTACGATGCAAGTTTTTCGGCATGGTTTCCATGGCGGCCTGTCCGACATGGAAACCATGTCAGAAAGCATGTTTGGGGGACCCCAGCAGAGCACCCTTGTGTGTATGGCCTCCAGTTAGGGCCGAGGGGGCACCTTTAGTACCCCCCGGTTGATCCCTGCACCCCGTGGCAGGCACCTTGAGGTGCCTGCCATGGGGTGCAAGTATGAACAACACTTCCAAATATCCCTATGGGAGCATGTGTTACGGCCGTAATGCATGCTCCCATAGGAAAATGTAGGAATGCGACTGAACAGTGTTCGGTCGCATCCTAATGAGGCACGTGGGTCCGCTGACTGGGGGTCCGTCGGTCCTGTTTACGAGACAGTGTTTGGCGGACGCAAGTTGGCCCATAATCGCGATCGACCCCTAAGTGAGTTGGTTTCTGAGAACCAAACATCACTGCACCTTAACTATCAGGTTTAGCTACATATTAAGGATTACTTTGAGGTGGTTTAGGGTAGTACAGAATTAATACTCTTCAGAAGGCAAGGAACTGTGTTTTTCAAGCTGTACATTATGAGGGGTTGGAACTATTTTCAGGTGTGCTATCTTCGCAGTTTTGTAATGTTTATTATAACTGAATTTACCCTCAAAACATTTTGTAATTATTGGGTAACCTACATATGGTCAATATCTGTACCTTCCTGGTATTGCAAGTCTCCCTGCATAGTCCTTATCTGGTTATTCATTTTTCAGCAGTGCACTTTCACATGATCATTATTATACCTGTCTCTTAGTGGGCACACCTTTCAAGAAAACACTCTTCAACCCCCAAGCAGGGTGTGCCTACTCACTTACTTTCCCCTTCTTCATAGAGTGAGGGTAATCTCATAAAGCACATCCATGGAGCCTCTTATCCGACTGTCTATAGACCCAGAAAACAAGGCACTTATCTACAATCAGGCTACCTCACCCCTACATGCCAATAGACCCAAGTCAGGGAGAGACTTCCGATATTTTATGCCACAAGCAACTTTATTTTGGATATCTCCCGTCTGATATTGCCGTTTCTTCAATAGAAGTCAATGGGGGGAACTACATTCTCCTGATTTTTTTTTTAATCTCCTACTTTCCTGTTCTAAAATGTTGGCATGTATGTAGAGGTAGTTATCTAAACAGACAACTCAATAAAATCTGGGCTGCATAGTTTTAAAAAGGAGCTGTTATTGGGCAATGTATCTAGTTAATGCGTATGACTTTGAATTTGACCACTTTTCTTCCATTCTCTGTGTAATTGAGAGACAGATGAAAAACCCAACATTTGTTATAATCTGTTCAAACCATATAAGATGATGATTCCAAAGGAAGCAAAGCACAATGACTCAGTCCCTAAAATATGGTATTATTCTGATCAACTGCATGAGACCTTCCATGCCAGAATATGGGTATTGAAGCTGTAGAAACTAAATGGGGGGCACTACCAACCAGAATATAAGATCCTTAAGTATTGCCCGGCGGTGTCGCCTCTTGAACCCACAAAGAAGTTAAACTATTGAAGAGGCAGGCGCTGGAGACTGGAAGGCAGGAAACAAGGTTTTTATTCTCTCCGGAGGAGAACACAACGAAACGGACAGAAGGTATCGTTCTGAGGTGCTCTAACTGCATCCCTGAGGCCTGGCCTCTTATACACACGTTTATCTGTTTATTGCATGTAACACATTTTCGTCGATACTTTGATGTACGGAAAGACATCCTTAGAATCCCCCCCTTCCCAGCCCGTTCCCACGCAAGATTACAGTGGAAGTCCCCGCCCCGTTCACAACAGGTGATGATCATCGCGCAGCTGGATATTCCGCCGATCCACGGAGTGTGTGGGTTTCGATCGGATCTCGTGGGATGGGGGGGGCTTTGATCATCTCGGGGGTCCTTTGAGGAGGGAAGCTTTCTATTGTACGGGGAGGGGCAAGGGATTGGTATCGGCAGAGCTGGGTGTCGGCCTGGGAACGGGGAAGACAAACGGGCACACGGGGAAATGGGGTTTGCATCAAAGGGCCGGGGATCATAAATGGGAAGAGGGGAGGTGTCGCGCTGGGAACAGGACGAGGGTCTGGGGCAGAGCAGCGCTGAAGAGGGGTTTTATGATTCGCGGCAGGTGCAGGCAGGGGGGTTGTCAGTATGCGGGGGATGCCGGCGAAGTTAGGAGTGGGAGAGAGGCGCGCTGGCTCTCGGCGGGAGCAGGGAAGCCATGGTGTTCAAAATGGCGGCTGTTTTACGCGCACAAAAAGGTTAAGGAGAGCAAGAGGGCACCGATAATGTTGACGGTTTCAGCCTACTTTCAACAGTCCTCCCTTTTCAACATATCTAGCCAACTTGCTTACTCAATGTCAATTTTCATCAAATTCCTAACTTCGGTATCATACAATGCTCTCATATGTTCGCTTCCAATGTCCACAGTTTTGGGAAAAATACAACTCGCACATAAAGAACACATAGGTGGCAAACATTGAATTCCTAAGCATAGGCCACATATTACAACTACGGGAATCAGGATAATGGTGAGCAGTCTCCAGCCCCAGCTTTTGACGGTGTCCCAGAACCAACCACCAAGCGACCATTCTTCTTGCTCTTGGTGAACTTCCGAAGAGAGTCTGTGGAGATGTTCGATGGCTTTGTACACTGAGGGTGAGTTGTCCGGTATGTATGTACAACAGCTGGACCCAATAATGCGGCATGCTCCTCCACGGTCCGCCAGAACCACATCTAGAACGAGGCGGTTCTGCAGAGCCACCAAACGGACCGCTTGGAGCTCGGCAGTGTTGTTGGCAAAGATGCCCGCTGTGATGTTCATGGTTGTCTCGACTGCCTGAGTCAAATGTCGGATGGCACGGCTGTTTGCCATCGGGCCCCAGAGGGGGACGAGTCCTTTCATAGCATCGAGGAACTGCGCCCCTGTTGAGTCGGCTTGTTCAATGTCTTTGGCTCGTTTTTGCCGGTGGTGATTCGCTGGGGCCACATAAGTTGGAGGAAGGACGAAGGAGATGTAGCAAGCGCCCCCCCAGCCTTTGGGGAGCCAGGTGTAGGCCTTCGTGCCGCAGATGAAATACATGTTTGGGGATGACACAAAGGAAGGTGGATCCGTGGAATCCAGAGTTCTGGTAAAGCGGCAAGCGCTGCGACCCACCAGCTGTGTCCCAAGTCCTTCTACACACATGTGGCCTGTGACGTTGATGACCGTCAGGGCCACAGTCAGAGTGGCAGCCGTTCGTTTCCGCAGATAGGAGAAGGTGGGTCTGGCTGGATTGTTGAACACCTGCATTTCGATTCGTTCTTTGGCCGGGATGTCCATTTGGTTCGAGTCGCTGGGGGTCAGCGGGCAGAAGTGTGTCTTTGTCTTGTTTCGCCTGGCCCCATGAGAAGAATGTGCTGCAGTTCTGCTGGAGGTGGCATTGCCCGTATAGCTCTCTTGCAGGAGGATCAGCCAGGCAAGGCAGGAGCCGTGGACAGAGAAGGGTGAAGGGATGAATGGTATTGAATGTCCAGTGGCATGGGGTAGCAACCCACAGATCCAGCAGTTGGTGGTATTGGTGGCAAGATTGTGCTGGTGAAGTAGCTGCACGAAAGAGTTGTTCCAAAACTCCTTTCGCCTCTCTCTTAGTTGAGGAGAGAGCGAAATTAGATAATGTTCCTTCATGGTGGTAGGCTGAGCAGTGGTTAGGAATGTTTCGTGAGCAGGTGCGTGTTCTTCCATAATCCAGAGCGTAGTCATGAGGAGAAAACAGAGGAGGATTACGATGAAGAGTGCAATTGTCTTTGAGCTATGGAGTCTGTCTATTCTCGGATTTCTGTAGTGGGTATTTCCTGCTGTCTCCGTCGGCTTCTTATTTGGCGCTTCCATCATCTTCTTATCTGGCGCTTCCATCATCTTCGTCTTCAAGGTGCTCGGTAGTGGGCAGGACCACAGACTTAGTTTTAGCTTCTCTCCAGGTAACCCTTGGTAGTTTGGGTCACCGTTCTGAGATCCTTTAACCTAGTCCGTGGCCTACTTAGCCGAAGCTCCCTCCTTTCGACGCAGGAAATACCCTTCTCGAGATGGCACAGTGGGATCAGGATGTTTTGAAAGTTCAAGTGTCTCAGTATCAGGGTAGCAGTTCAACGATGGTCGGTCCTGGTTCAGGAGCTCTTCTTGGGTGTTGACGGTGTCTGTCGTGGCCAGGGCTGGAGAGACCTTTTTGCAGTGATGAGCGTGCAGCCAGTGTTTCTTCCCCTCCACTCGAAGTGCGGTCCGAGTGGTGATCAGCACTTGCCAGGGGCCCGTCCACCGGGGTTCCAAACTCTTTGATCGCTGAAAATTTCGGATCAGCACGAAGTCCCCCGGCTGGATGGCGTGACCCGGACCCCTGGAAGCATCGGGGATGGCCTGCTGCACCTGCTGATGAAGGACAGACAAAGTTTCAGTCAATTTGTACAGATAATCAGACATTAGGACATCCGGAACGTCATGAATGGAAGTTGGTTTCGGGGCAGACCAGACGCTCATGGGTCGACCGAAGACAACTTCATAAGGGGTTAAGTGATGTCGGGTGGGGGTAGAGCGCATTGATAGCAATGCCAATGGGAGGGCGTCTGGCCATTTCAGGCCCGTCGTAGCCACTATTTTGGCCAGTTTAAGCTTTAGTGTGGCATTGTGTCGTTCGACAAGCCCAGCAGATTGAGGGTGGAAGACTGCGTGGAATTTCTGTTTAATACCCAGCCCATTTAGGATGAGCTGGATAACGTTGGCTACAAAGTGGGGGCCATTATCACTCCATAAAACACGGCAGAGGCCATAACGGGGGAAAAACTCCTTTAACAGAACCTTTGCAGTGGCCATAGCGGTGTTGTCACGGGTTGGATATGCTTCCACCCACTTGCTAAATGCGCACACCACGACTAGTACATATTTCAGGCCTTGGCATCTGTCTAGCTGGATGTAGTCCATCTGCAGGACTTCAAATGGGTGGTTTGGGACCCCAAATCCCCCCCGGGGTACTACAGTTCCTTTCCCGGGGTTGTGTTGCAGGCATATTAAGCATTGTTGGACCAGGCGTTTGGCGGAATCTGGGATCTTGTCATTGTGCCAAACCCTGGAGACAAGTTCGATCATGGGGGCTGATCCTATGTGGGCAGGGGAGTGTGCCATGGTTAATATGGGAATCAAGTACGAATCAGGTAGCAACCATCTGTTCGTGTCTTTTGTCCGCCAGCAGCCTTCATCGTCTTTCAATCCCACCCGTGTCCATTCAGTCAATTCGTGTTGTGTGCTAGTCGTTTGTATGTCTCTAATTGTGTCCTTGGCGTCAGTCCAGTTTTCTGCTTGTGACCTGGTCACGTACATATGTGTTGTCGTTCTATTTTCAGCTGTCGTTCGGGCGGTGATGTCGGCTAGTGCATTTCCCTGTCCAATAATGTCTGTTACTTTCTTGTGTGCCTGGCATTTGATAACGGCAAGTTTGTTGGGGAGGAGGACAGCTTCGATTAAGGCGGAGACTAAATCCCCGTGCAAAATGGGTGTGCCGTGTGAGGTCAAGTATCCTCTCTCCCTCCAGAGGAGCCCAAAATGGTGAACCACCCCGAAGGCATACTGGCTGTCGGTGTAAATGTTCGCTGTGGCTCCTGTTGCCAGGATGCAGGCTCGCGTCAAAGCGATCAGTTCCGCTGCCTGGGCAGATCGCTGGGTGATGCGGGCTGTTTCTACTACAGTTCGAGCCGTGGTGACTGCATAGGCAGCGGAAGTGGTACCATCGGGGAGTTTGATGCAAGAACCGTCCACCCACAACTCCCCGTCGGGGTCAGGGAAAGCTGTGTCTCTGAGATCGACCCTACTCCTGGTCTGTTCGTCCGTAAGAGTCACGCAGTCATGTACGGGGTGCACATTGGGATCGTTCTCTGGCAAGGGTAACAGAGTTGCTGGGTTCAGTGTGGTGCATCTTTTCAGGGTGATATGGGGGGCAAGCAAGGTCAGTTCGTATCCAGTCAGTCGTGCACTCGTCAGATGTTGCGTCTTGGTTTGGTTCAGGAGGGTGTCGACTGCATGGGGTACCAGTACCGTGAGGGAATTCGAGAGCACAATCCCCTCACTCTGTCGGATAGAGACTGCAGCAGCAGCTACAGCTCGAAGGCAGGCAGGCAAGGCTCTGGCGACAGGGTCAAGAGTGGCAGAGAAGTAAGCGCACGGTCGTTGCTTAGGGCCGATGGCCTGGGTCAGGACAGATAAAGCGCACCCCTCCCTTTCGTGAGTGTAAAGGGAGAAGGGCTTTTTGTAATCAGGGGTACCCAGGACAGGGGCTGAGCAAAGGGCATCTCGCAGTTCTGTGAAGGAAGTTTGACACTCAGGGGTCCAAGGGAGTGGGGAAGGGACGTCTTTGTTTAGCAGAGAAAGCAGTGGTTTTACAACGAGGCTGAAGTTTGGTAACCATTGTCGGCAGAAGGAGGTGAGGCCTAATAGGGAGCGAACCTGCTTCTGGGTTTTAGGGACAGGGGTATCTAGAACGGTTTGGATTCGATCAGGGGTGAGTTTTCTTCCATCTTTGGACAAAAGGTGGCCTAGGTAAGTGACCTGGGGTAGGCAGAATTGCAACTTCTTCTTGGAGACCTTGTGGCCATTTCCCGCAAGGAAGTGCAAGAGTTGAATGGTGGCGGTGACCGCTAGAGGGGTGGTGTCGGCTGCCAAAAGGATGTCATCGACATATTGTACCAGCACCACCCCGTCGGGTAACTGGACTTGGTCTAGTTGTCTTTTGAGGGCCTGGCTGTAGATGCTAGGGCTTTCCGTGTAGCCTTGAGGAGCTCGGCAAAACCTATATGAGCGGGCTTTTAGGGTAAAGCCGAAGAGATATCGGCTGTCCGGGTGGATGGGGATGGAGAAGAATGCGTTCTTGAGGTCGATGACGGAAAAGGTGGTGGCAGTGGATGGAATCAAGGTCAGGATGGTGGTGATGTCTGAGACCACAGGGTACTGGGGTACCACCACTTTGTTGATCTCTCGGAGGTCGATGATGAAACGGTATGCTTTCTCATCTCCCTCTCCCTGCTTCTTGATAATGGGCAAGATAGGGCTGTTGCAAACGTTGCTAACCACTTCCTCTACCACTCCTGCGTCTATCAGTGACTGGATAATCATTACCAATGCCTTCTCGCCCTCTGGCGATATCCGATATTGTGGGAGTTTTGGGAGTGTTGCGTCTGGTCGGACAGTAATGTGCACTGGGTCAATTAACATACGCCCTACGTCCGAATCCGCTTTGGCCCACAGATACGGAGGTAGAGTGTCAAGCAGGGACGCGTCAACGTCGGTGATGGAAAACATGTGTCGGGGAGAGCAATGTCTAAGCAGAACGGGGTTGTCGTAAAGAAACACTCGAACTCCATCTTGAGAACACCTAATCGTCGCTCGGAAGTGTTTCAGTAAGTCAAGTCCCATAATGGCGTCAGGGCTATTGGAGGAAAGCAAGAACGTGGTGTCGGTGGTGTTGTTTTCTACGTCAAAGAGAATCGGGGCAGACAAAGGGTTGGTGGAGGGCGTTCCATCGAAACCTGTCGATGTTATGAGTGAGCCAGACAAGGGTGCCCTTGGAATCAGTCGTTTAGATAACGCACTACGTGTTGCGCCAGTGTCTACCAGAAATGGAGACTTGGTACCCAGGACCTTAGCAGTGACGTAAGGGCCCTGCTGGTCAACATAGAGCTCGACTGGATCCCTCCCTCGCCCTTGGCTGTCCTATGCGAAGGTGTGAGTATCGTCATAGTCAGATTGTTGATATTGGTTCTGCCTGGGTCGATCGAACGTATTTGGTCTGCTTGATCTGTCATTAGTCGCGTCATTTGGGGGCCCTCGTTGTTGTCCCTTAGGTCTCGGTCCGTTTGCTACATCCCTGGGGTCTTTGTTTCTGATCATTTCCAGAAGAACTGGGCACTGGGATTTCCAATGGCCATTCCCTTTGCAGAAAGCGCACTGGTCTTCTCTAAGGTCTGTGCGTCCACTGTAGGAAGTCACAGTGCGGTCCTGGGGAAATGTAGTCTTAGGGACGTTTGTCTGGTAGTTTCCCCGGTATTGGTCTCGTCCTATAGTCACCCATTGCAGTTTGGCAATCATCACCCTCTCTTTTAAGTCCTTCTTCTTTTTCTCTGTCGCCCTATCGTTTTCATTTTTCTGATGCTCATAATATTGGGCCATTTGGAGAATCGCTGTAGGTTTGGAGGCTGCCCAACTACTCTCGCTGGCCTGTAGTTTCTGGGAGATTTCCGATGATAGGCCCTTAACATAATTCTGGACAAACAGATGGTGTCCGGTTGCAGTGGTCATGTCCTGGCCGCTGTAATCGGAGAACACCGTTTCAAACCGGGAGAAGTATTCCGATACATCCTCCTGGGGTTTTTGGCGACAGGCTGTTACTATCGACCAGTCCACTTTCTTTTCTGGGATTAGGGTTTTTAATTTCTCTACGATTTTATCTGGGAGGTCTAGAATGGATTTCAACGGCTTTTGTCCTGGTCCCCGTTGTTTGTCCAGGTCATCGAGTTGTGACCAGGTATGTCCAAACAGCTCAAGGTGGTCGACTTTCCGGATTTGCTTCCACACATCAGCTGGTAGACATAACCCGAAGAACAAGTCGATGTCAGCCAGGGTCATGATCGTTGAACCCAGGGCTGTACCCAATTCAGTATAGAAGGCAGTGGGGTTTTTACGTAGGTCGGGTAGAGATTTCCGGAATGTCAGTATCTCTTGCCGGTCCCACGGCTGGTAGACCCAGTTGTACACTACCCTTCCCTTCGCATCTTGGTTGTTTGCATCATCGTGAGTCCCTGTACCCCTAGGAGGAACCCAGTAAGGGGCAGCCTCACGTATTGGCATCATGGTGTTAGATTGCTCGGTTGGTGGTTCGGTCACTACAGAGGCTGCGGATTTTGCTCCCGGCTTTCGTTCAGTGAGGTGGCGGAAAACCTCAAGCGTACGCGTAAGGAGGTCCGACACATCACACTCGCCCTCATCCCCGATATCGACCTTCCGGTACAGAGTCCTTAGGCTCTCGGGACCTTTGTCTCGATATCGGTCCTCGTATGCATTCAAGACATGATAACACAGTCGTACGGTAAAATGTCGTCTGTGACTCCCTGTATACGAGCTGAACATATCTGTGATGTACTCTTCATCATCCTTCCTTTCTACCAGTGTCCTTGCTATTTTGTCGATCCCGGCTCGCTCATCTTTGTCTAGTCTGTTTGTTCTTGCAGGGCCAGCCCCTCGAGTCTCATGGTCGTCTAACGTTGTTGTTGATGCGGGTTTTAATACAAGGGGTTCGGCTGGCACAGAGGCCATTGGGGCCGACGCTGTGGCGGTACCTTCGTTTGTACCTGGGGGTGGCGCGTGCTGCGCCACGGGTTGAGAAGGGGCATATGGAGGGGGCATGTAGATGATAGGAGGACCTAACAGCAGGTCCTCATTGGCTTGTCGTTTCGAGGGTAAATCAGGGTAGAGCATGGAGGGGTTTCTAACCGGACACTGGCTTGGCGTTTCCATTTCTAGTTTCTGTTTAGCTTTCTCTCTTTCTTTTATCTCTTTTTCTAGTTTCTGAGCAGCTAGGTGGGCTGCTTTTCGCAGCTCTTTTTCCAACCTACTCTCAGTTTTCTTTTTACGTTGTTCAGTTTCTTTTCGCCACATGCCGAAGCTGTCAAGCATAGTAGGTGTTGTCTTGTTTTTACCCAGGGCAGTTTCTAGCGTTTTTATTTTATCATCATCGAAGGATCCTATCAGGGGCCATTGACTTTCTTGACCCTTTTTTGTATATTTATGCCATAGTTTACTATAGGCTATAGCGGTCAATCCATGCTTCATGAACATGTCCTTATTAGGGGTGCCTTCCAGTGGGGCTGGATGGTCCATCTCTAATAAGCGGTCCGGGCTAAACAGGCTACTAATCAGTGGGGAGAAGACAGACATGACGGCTCGTAACGAGGGACTAAAAAGTCAGCACTGCCTATCTTATCACTAGGTGCAAAGACGGGACAGAATATTTCTATTCTACGTTGTTTGCAGGCAGTGAATACCTCATGGATCAAAATAACAAAAGACCAATAAATAACAATGGGGAGAATGAGTAGGTCCGCAAAGATCTGCGTTACCTACCCTTTTCACTATCTGCAAAAAGGGTGGTCTCTTCCCTGTTTGCAGACAGGGAATCTCCAGGAAACAATAGTTTGCGAACAACAGTTCAGTTTCAAGTGATTATTGAGTGGGGGAGAAAAAATAAGCACGGCTGCTGCCCTACCTATCCTCCACTGTTTGCAAAGAGAGAGCCCGTTGTTTCTCCGTTTGCAGACAGTGAATCTCCAAATAAATAAAAAGAGCAATACTAGTATTTTTTTAACAAACAAGCAATCAAGCAATTATTTCGCGACTTGTCGTGGTTACACGACCTTACCCGGACCGCATGGACAGTTTCCTATCTTCCGAATCCAGCGCCCGATCGTCCTCTCTTCTTCGTTATCCTCGCGGCACTCCTGATGGTTCCCAGTCAGGACCGTAGATCACTCGAGAGAGGTCTGTTCGGAACCAGTGAAGTTCGGATGATCGGCTGTCAGACGAGGGTCTATCGGACAGACGCGTTCCCGATCGTTGCAGTCGTTCACTTTGTCGTCAGGACCTCTCCCACTGGATCCATGGGTCGCTGATGGGCCCCACGCTTGGGACGCCAATTGTAGAAACTAAATGGGGGGCACTACCAACCAGAATATAAGATCCTTAAGTATTGCCCGGCGGTGTCGCCTCTTGAACCCACAAAGAAGTTAAACTATTGAAGAGGCAGGCGCTGGAGACTGGAAGGCAGGAAACAAGGTTTTTATTCTCTCCGGAGGAGAACACAACGAAACGGACAGAAGGTATCGTTCTGAGGTGCTCTAACTGCATCCCTGAGGCCTGGCCTCTTATACACACGTTTATCTGTTTATTGCATGTAACACATTTTCGTCGATACTTTGATGTACGGAAAGACATCCTTAGAATCCCCCCCTTCCCAGCCCGTTCCCACGCAAGATTACAGTGGAAGTCCCCGCCCCGTTCACAACAGGTGATGATCATCGCGCAGCTGGATATTCCGCCGATCCACGGAGTGTGTGGGTTTCGATCGGATCTCGTGGGATGGGGGGGGGGCTTTGATCATCTCGGGGGTCCTTTGAGGAGGGAAGCTTTCTATTGTACGGGGAGGGGCAAGGGATTGGTATCGGCAGAGCTGGGTGTCGGCCTGGGAACGGGGAAGACAAACGGGCACACGGGGAAATGGGGTTTGCATCAAAGGGCCGGGGATCATAAATGGGAAGAGGGGAGGTGTCGCGCTGGGAACAGGACGAGGGTCTGAGGCAGAGCAGCGCTGAAGAGGGGTTTTATGATTCGCGGCAGGTGCAGGCAGGGGGGTTGTCAGTATGCGGGGGATGCCGGCGAAGTTAGGAGTGGGAGAGAGGCGCGCTGGCTCTCGGCGGGAGCAGGGAAGCCATGGTGTTCAAAATGGCGGCTGTTTTACGCGCACAAAAAGGTTAAGGAGAGCAAGAGGGCGCCGATAATGTTGACGGTTTCAGCCTACTTTCAACAAAGCTAGACATAGGGGAATGTTAGGATGCTGTTTGGCAGAATTTGATAATCAGAGAAGAGAAAGATAAACAGCAATGACCCTTTTCATTATAGTTTCAGAACTAGTGAATAATAGGACTCATCGTCTTGAAATGCTATGTGGACAGCGGGAAATATGCTGCTGCATGAAGCTGAAAATGACAGCAAAGGGAGGAGCAGAGTGTTGGGAAGCTGTAGTAAAAGACATAGGTACATTTGTTGCTAGCCTCAGTTATTACGATTTTGTAGAAACCAGGTGGTATGAGTGACTTCACCTCTATGAAAGAGGGTCAAACTCAGATCCATTAAGTTTCATAAACATAGCCATTTGTATAACCTTTGCCTTCAGAACAACATCTAGTAATGATGTTGAATATTATTATTATTATTATTATTATTATTATAGGTAGTTTTGTAGCGCGCTCTGCTACTGGGGAGTATCCTGGCGTGATGCGGAGGTGACCAAACATAACACAGAGAGAATATGAAACCCTTTAGATTCCATTTTAAGTGTACAAACCACAGACCCTCTGACAATAGGATGTGAGGAGGGAGAGTTAGTTGAAAGGATAGAAGCTGTGATTAAGGGAGTATCCACTGAGAAGGTGAAGCTGCTCATCTTTTAATTGATGCTGGTCTGTTTGACCAAGTGAGCTCTAAGACAACCCCAAGAATTGTTAGGCAACCTGGCTGGTCACTCAGTACAACCTATAGTCAGAACAAGGTAAGTATGTGTGGAGCTCAGAACAGTTAATCTGTACAGTGTGTGCGTGTAACTCCTCCGTGGGAAGAAGAGAGGCCACAACAGGGGAAACAGCAGAGGCACCTTTATTCAGCAACAACACACTCAGAGTGGCGAATGCATTTCGGCGTCTGTATTGCCTTCTTCAGCGCCGGGGGGCGTGTGCAGGATGCGGGCGCTAATCTGGATTTAAATACCCTGCCCCATCTTGTTGCTTGACACGACACTCCGCCCCCAAGATGAATAATATCGGCATACACTTCCTGTCAGTCACCTGTTATACGGTTCCTACAGGTCCCAGAATGCAATGTTCATTATAGGCCAGTGTTGCTGGAGTGGATGTAGCGCCATGATGATGTTGAGCCCCCATTATGAGTGAGTCGGCCGAATTCAGCCGCCTCCTCAGCTCCCCAAACCGCAACAACCCCCAAGCCACAGGATATCCTACGGCGGGGGCAAAGTTGGAAGTCCACCTCGCCCGACGTGTAATCACTGATTACAGCACCACCCCTACTCTTCCCTGGCCAGGAGGTGGGCTTTGGTTATTCCAAAACAATGATGCGATGAGAATTCCACCGGAGCGGAGACCAGCGTTTCCAAAGCCAACTTGGTGCTGCGGGGGCCTCCCAAGTGCGACTCTGGTACATGCGTAGGAAATATGGCAAAGAACTCCTCCGTGGGAAGAAGAGAGGCCACAACAGGGGAAACAGCAGAGGCACCTTTATTCAGCAACAACACACTCAGAGTGGGGAATGCATTTCAGCGTCTGTGTCGCCTTCTTCAGCGCCGGGGGGGGGGGTGTTTAGGATGCGGGCGCCAATCTGGATTTAATATATATATTCTTTCCGTGACAATATGTTAGTAAATCAGTGAGTACATTTTATTACAATTAAGTTATAAAGTACCAATATAAATATCATACATTCTGAGTCAAGCAGCTGTCAAAGTTGTATTACATTGGTTAGCTGGCCATAAAACCAAAATCTGTACATCAATAGTTATTCACCGATGCAGTTGGTTAGGGTACAAATACATTACAAATCATCCATGGGTTTGACATTTATTGCATGCTTACTGTTAATAAACCGATTTAAGGAGAGTACAGATTTACTATTAATAAACTTCTATGCATAGAATGATACACCGCTCACAGAGAACAATTCAAATGCTTGTTTTGGTGTTAGCATTAGTTTATTAGGGGATGCAGTGCTAAAGCTGGTAACTTTGCTAAATACATCTGTAAGAAGGAGAACATATATCTTCTCCCTGAGACTTTAAAATATTAGAACACACCCAACCGAGCTTGCCTTAATAGACTGTGTAAAAATAAATGTAATGATCAAGAAAGATCATGGTTTACTAGTCACCCTCACCCCAAAATATTGGTTGTTTTGTATTATTTCAAATACGTTTCTGTTTATCAACTACTGACAAGTGATATTGAAATCTCTCACACAAAAAACATCATAATTTCTGTTTACTGATGAATTATGAGTGTCAACGTAATTAATCAAAGCTGCTGACTGCCTCTGCAGATCATTTACATACAAAGTCAATATATAAGTACCTCCTAAATTATGTGGAATTCTTTAAATGGAAAATTGTCATATTACAATGAAAAAGGTATACAGATAGAATATAGCTTTGTCCATTAATAAACGTATTTTGTAATATTAGTTGATTACACAGATTTACTGTTGTATTCCAGTTGAACAAACATTGGGTGAAGTGCATGCATTGGAGGGGAGGGGTCCGATTTACTATTCTACCTCTAGTCTAACAAACATTGGAGAAAGAGCAAATATTCAAGGGTAAGTGTCTCATTCAATATTTTAACTCCAGCCCATCAATCACTTGGGAAAGTGAATAGATGTGGCATCAGATTTACTATTCTAACTCAAGTGTGATAAACTTGGAGGACATGTATACATTGGTGGTGGTCACATTTATCATTCTAACTCCCGTCTAAGAAACATTGCAGAAGGTGTATAAATGAAGGGTCAAATGTGATATTCTAACTCCAGTCCAACAAACGCAGATGTGGAAAGTTCAGACATTGGGGGATGAGGGTGTCTGAATAAATCTAGTCTAACAATCATTGAGGAAGTGCATATATTTGGAGGTCAGATTCACTACACCCAAATACTATGGGTGCCAATTAAAAAAGAAGTAAGAAGGTAAATAAAAAAGTTTCAAATACTTAAAAATAATTAAAATATCTTAAAACTGAAAAAAAACTATATTTTTCAAATTATAAAACTATAGCAGAATTGTTAAAAAAATTAAAACTATTTAGAAACTTTTTTTAATCCAAAAATCTTCCACAAATTACTAACATCAATATTGTGATGTAGAACTGTGTCTTGAAATGAAGAATAGAGACATTTTTAGTACATACAATAAGCAGAATGATGGGGATTGCCAACTCCTTCTTGTGCGATAGTGGAAATTGGCACCAATACTGGACTGTGTGCCATGTATGCTGCAATTTGCCTTTTGCGTAAATGTCCTTGGATTCCAGTTTCAATTTACGAGGCATAAAGGTAATACTTTTTCACTTAATGATTGCAGTGTTTGTTAAGGATCGCTGTGGCCCCACAGACACTGCTGGTCTGACTCAAGGAGAAGTCATCTGATTTGCCTATGATGTGTGGGATGGATTGGTTAGACGTCTTATAAGCAGTTCTCTATTTCAAATGATGATCAACGTCTTTTTGCTCCCTCCACTGGACTTTTGTTTATATTATTTTTCTAGCACTGTCTGATGCCCCAGCATTGCCCACCTCCATTGATTGTCACGTCTGACTTCTCAATTACCTTGTACTTCAATATTTTCCAGTAACATGAGTGGCATTGTCCTCTCCAGTACTCTGGGTCCTGCATTTCCAGATGATGAATTGCAAGAGTTTCATCTCAGCTCCAAACACAAGATCTCTCTTCTCTGGGACTCATGAGAACAATGTCAAACCACAGTGGGACTTCCCTCTCAGCATCCTAGCTTCCCAGAGTCTTCCTTGTGGACATGGCTTCCTACTGCAATCTCAAATAGCACTAGGCAGCTTGTTCTGAAGATTGTACCAGTGGCATCAGTGCCAGTGAAACTGACAATCAAGCTGGTTCTCTTAAGCACTTGATCATGGTGGACTTGGTAGGGGACTTGAGGATGACTTTCTCCAGTATGCCCACCATGCAATCAACATCTTCTTCCCGATCCCTGGTTCAGTAAAATTAATGGGCTCAGACTTCTTCTTCTCACTGATAGTTAACCAAAAATTACCAAGTGATTTGAGTGAACTGACATACTAATTTTCCAGTCAGACAGGGGAAGGAAATGGGAAATATTTAGTAGATTTGTTCACGCTTCTCAAACCTCATCAAAATGGACTCTTGGATCATGGGTTTCCAGTTGTGCTCAAATGATTTTTTTTTCATATAGATAGTTTATTTTAATGTTCTATATGGAGGGGTTAAAAGTTCATATCGTATAATCATAATGCAGTAGCTGATCATCCCCTAATCCAGAAACACCTACAAATTTAAAGTATTGGCCATTACTTCTCGACAGAGCGCAGAATAGTGAGACAGGGAGTACTGAACCGTATATTTTGTATTTCAATGACTGGGCTAATGCAAAGCTGGTACAAAAAACCTGTCTTTTATGTACATTTTCAAAGAGTCTTTTGAAAGCACGTAAGGTCAACACTACATGATGGGAAACACCAACTGAGATCAGTTATTTTCATGTTTAAAACAGGAGCACTTTGAGCACAAAGATATCAGCACCAAAGAAAGACATCACCTGGAGCTGTCGTTGGAAGCACAGATGAGTGGTTCTTGATTTAAAAAAGCAGCTTCTTTGTAACATAAATGCAAATGCTATGTACAGTTTTTCTTCTTCTTGTATAAGGGTTTTAAAGACGGATTTCAGTTATCATGAGATGACTACGGACGGCAAATATGCAGCAAATGAACTCTGTTTGAAGTCACTCTTCATCACACCACTTAATATAAGATGTATAAAACAAAACAGAGTAACCCATGGAAAAGCCTGATGGCCCCAAGGCCAGACTGGCCATAGCGGGCACCGGGCATTTCCCCGGTGGACCAGAAGGGTGGGGGGTGGTTTTGTACCAGTGGGGACTGTTTTTGTTGTTGGCGGACAGTTTTCTGCACAATCGGCCCCTTGTAACAAAAGCGCAGCAGTGTTCCCATCAGCTACCCCCCTGTCCCCTAGGCCAGTCGGAGGTAATTGCCAGGGCTGGTTTGCGAACCCAGTCCGCCCTGAATGCCACCCAATCACTCATTAGGTTTTAAAGAAGAGAATTTACTAATTAACATCCACGTTTAAGATTCATACAGGCTCAAGTGTTTTCAAAATGGGTGACCAATCTTCCATATGCCATTATTAATAATCGTCTGCAGTCCAGCCATAAACATTCAAGCACACACGACTAGAATAGGAAAAGGAAAGTAACAAACACCTGAAAAGTCATTCAGCTCACTGATGCCCCGTCTTACTTTTTCTTTTCTACGTGTTCTCTATGGGCTTGAGATGCATCATTCAAATGTGCTAAGAATATTGGATGCATTCGGCACACGTGGGAATATTTAGTGGTGCCGTTTAATGACGTTCTTCCAAGAAAAGCTCAGATAAAAATGCCTTTTCCTGCCCTCTGTATTCAAATGTCTAGGGAAAGTGCAATCAGGAGTCCTCTGCAAAACAGCAGAGTTCTAAAAATATATTCCCGTTAAAAAAATAAATGGTATCATGTTTCCAGTTTCTTTATTTTTAATTCTTCTTGAAAAATGAATGTGCTCACAAACTGAAATTATACTCCATGTATTCCTCTCAGAAATAAGTTATTTGACTATTTAGCCCTTGGGCAAGAATTCCCCAAATAGAATAAATCCAGGTGAGCAGGGATAAGTCTAGGGTTGTTCAAGAGTTACTCCAAGTTTGTGAACTCAAAAGTTTACATGTGCGTGGTTTTACAATATATTTTACACTTATTTACAAAACAACTTTTTTTGGTCGAATCCTACCAGCCAGCCTGGGAGCATTCAGAGAGCTTCATTGGAAATGCATTCCACCTGTTCCTTACCATTGTCTATGTGGCTTGTAACTTTATACTCTACACCACTGTACTTGACGCCCCTCTACTCTACACCACTCCACTTTGCTCCACTGCACTCTACTATGCACCACTCTAATCTATGTCACTGCATTCTACAAGGCTGCATTGTACATGGCTGAATTCTATGACTCGGCACTCTGCATCACTACATGCTACATCACTATATTCTGCAACACTCCACACCACTGCACTCTACGCTGCACCACTGTACTCAAAGCGACTGCGCTCTATGCCACTCTACTCATTACCACTCTACGCCAATGCATTCTTCGCCACTCTACACCACTGCACTCTATGACACTCTACTCTGCAACACTGCACTTTACGCTACTGAACTCTATGCCATTCTCCTCCGCAGAAACCCATATGGTAGGGGGCAGGAACCAGTATGATGAAAGATATAGTCACTATTTGGGCCATCAGAACATGGTATGGTCTCTCGGGCCAGAAATCAGTAGTGGGTGGGAGCAGAGGAATTAATTTGTAGGAAATCTAAAACTGGAATTATTGTCACTGTGCAATTTGTTCATTAGTGACAAGCTTACACTTGTGATGCTGTATGTTTCAAATATTTATTTTCCTTAAACATCTTTAGTTCTGGTGCAATATGAAATGCACAGGATGGTGACTGCTTCAGATCGATCACTTTCCTTAGGGAGGGAGGTAAAATTTACAATATATAATACAAAGAAACATTGTGAAATATGAGGTACAATCACCTTAGTTGAACAAAAATAAACATAAAGCGAAATAATAAATGTGTTTTTTACTCTGGGGAATGAGACTTTTTGTTTTTATCATCAGACTTTGACCGGAAGCAAGAGAGAGGAGGTAGAAAATGGAGAAAGGAGCTAAAGATAGCAAAAATTTCACAAAAGAAGAAAACAGGGATGAAAAAAAACCTTCTCCTCCCAGGCCAAGGCACATTTTTTCGCCTAAAGTGCCATCTCTGCTGCTGCTTATTCCCTTTGACTGGCTTCTTCGCACCAGGGCAAGGGTTGCCAGTTGCAACTTTAGAACCTTCTCTGCTTGCCTGGCCTTAATCTCTACTGGGGTCAGGCTGTGAAAGGACACACGACAAGGCAGATGCCCTAACTCTGGAGTTCACTCATTCCTCTGATGGAGGGGCCACTGCAGGGGCATTCCCCTCTCCATCGACCTCTTCCCCCTCATTCTCTTGCTGATGTGTGGTGGACTGTAGCAGGTGGACTTCCTCCCATGTTCAGAGGGCTCCCTGGTACTCGAACGTCGTAGACCTCTTTGCGAGCTCCAGCCCTCTCCCGTTACACAGCCTTCTCAGATCTGTTATGCTGAAGCTCACAATGCTGCCCAGATCAACTCTATTTCTTTCAAAAATCACAGGTGCAAAATAGGAGGACAGGAAAGAAATTGAGTAAAATCAGAAAATGGTCAATTGAAACTCAGAATGCAGTTTAAAAATAAAAACTTGAGTTTGATGTCTGATTACAAAAGGGATTTTTGATGTTATATTAAATCACTGAGTGATACTGCAAAACACAAATACTGGATTCCACCGCTGCTAACGATGTAAGAAATTGGGTTATTAGTTGGGGGGTGGGGAAACACCCACCTCAGGTTTCTTATTAAGATGAATCGCTAAAGTCACTAAATTAAACTGCGCTCATTCCCTAGTACCTGTGGCACAAAGCAGACTGATTTAACTTAGAGGCAATGTCTAAAACATCTATGCAATAATGGAACAGAAATAATGTTAAAATGCAAGAAATAAAAAGCCAAAGCAAATTAGAAAAATAGAGTAAAGATGAATAAGCCACACAACAAAAATCCAATAATCAGAACCAGAGATATGATTTTTTTAATTTTTAAATAAAAATAGCACCAAGAAGCACAAGGTGCCATTGATGTTGACTTAGGCACAATTTGACACCGACTACGAAGGAGCAGGATCAGATACACTATATAGGTTCTTCCTGGTCAAAGATTTTATCTTCTGACATTAGTCCTTTAAGTCCCTATCCACCACAGGAGTACACTTCTAAATCCCCCCAGGATCACAGGGGAGGCTCTGGTAGACTCACAGGGTGGCAGGCACAGGTGAACCGTAAAGTCCAGTCTAGTTCCAGTTGCCAGTGGTCAGCTAGATAGTTTCTGGAAAAAGCACCTTGCAGCTTGTTCTGTCCCTGTAGGTTTAAAAAGAGGTGGGACTTATGACCCTTGGAGTATACTTCTTTGTCCTGAGTACAAGAGAGAGCGCAGGTCTAGCCTTCCAGTGCTCTTCTCAGGTTGCAGAGAGCAGGTTCAGTCCTCTCCTGAGCTTCCTCAAGTCTGGCAGTGTTCTGAAATGGGTGCCTGTAGATGCCACATATACACCTGGCATGGGTTAGAGGATAGGAATGACCCCTGGGGACACCCTTACCAATAGGTAAAGGTTCCCGGGGATAATCCTGCCCACTTTAGGCATTTTAAAGATGGCTGATATCTACATGCACCTAAAACCTGGGCTCTGGGGGCTGGTTGTGTGTGTGTGGGGAGTGTACTATGGTAGTCTGAGTGTCCTCCCACATCTAACACCAAACTCCAGATTGAGGCAGTCCCTTTACCCACAACAACCTGATTGACAGAAGTTTAGTTTTCTGCAACCAAACATTGGATGCACAAGAATTGTTTTAGCACCTCGTCTTCGCCCTTTGTAGTGCACCCCAAACATTAAGTGTAAACCCAGCAGACCTGTCAAACATGCTTGACACTTCAATCTCAAAAAGAGGCCCACTGGGATTGGAACCTGTCTGGCTGGGAGACAAAAGAAGGGCCCTATCCATGTGTCAGATAACATTTGCCTATGACAGGAGAGGCCTCTTTGAAATGCACCCCAAATATCACATGAAAACACCCAGCAGACCTGTCAAACACGATGTGACATTCAAGCAGGACTTGACATTTTAATGTAAAAAAAATCCTCCCTGCCCCACACTGCATGTTTTGTCAGGTTCAGAGGGGTCATCGCTGTCCATTCAGGTCATTCTATTGTTTTCTCCTGGCAGCAAGTTCACGCCCCATTCACGCCTATCCAAATGATAATTACTGGCTGACAGAAGTGGGAGAGGAAAATGCTGGTTCAACTTCCAGGGACTTCCAACGGAGTAAAGGTATAATTCTTAAAGTTACTTTCCTATAACATTTACAAAACATTGACTTCATCATTGAATTGGATTT
The DNA here is from genome assembly GCF_964261635.1 of Lissotriton helveticus. Taxonomy (NCBI): domain Eukaryota; kingdom Metazoa; phylum Chordata; class Amphibia; order Caudata; family Salamandridae; genus Lissotriton; species Lissotriton helveticus. The sequence goes on from NC_136059.1 coordinate 1,347,687,289, forward strand.
TTAATAACTGTTAAAAAAGTTGTGTAAAGATTTTACTAGGGAGTACCATTCCCAAGATACAGTATTAGCATTTAATCTTGCATCCCACTGTCTACCTACACGGCCAGTCTTGCCACGGTGAAAATAGTTTTGAATTAATCACTGTAAGGACATGTTTAACATTACACTTTTATATGTCGTACTTTCAAATACTATGAACCATGCCTTTTTGTTAAAAAATATATATATAGAGTTTTATATAGCGCAAACTAGACCCGAAGATATCAGGTATCAGAGCGCTTTACATGAGCACCAGTTTTGTTACAGATAGACACATTAATTTTTGTTAGGCACAGGGAGATTAAGTGATTTGCCCAGAATCACAGGATGTTGAGCGTCATTGCCAAGACTCAAACCCGGTTCTCCAGCTTCGAGTTCAACCACTGTAGCCATGAGGCTGCATCCTCTCCCCTTTTTAATAATTACAAATTACCCCATAATAGGCCTTATGAGCAATAAGGCCTATTTTGGGGTAACTTATAATTATTTAAAAGAGAGATTTAGGCTGTCAAAAGGATAGAATTTGCAATGGTAAAACTGCACAGCCAGGCTACAATAGTAGGACTGGAGACATGGCATACAGTGCCACTGCAGAGAATGGCGCAATGAGTGCTGCAGTCTACTGGTAGCATTTAATTTACAGGCTCTAGATACACTTGGTACTATATACTAGGAACGTGCAGGCAAATTAAATAATCCAAGCAGGTATATACCATTTTTACCATGTTGAAAGGAGAAACACTAGCACTTTAGCACTCGTTAGCAGGGATAAAATGCAGAGTTTTATAACCAGCAAAAATGGGGTACAGCAAAAAAAGCAAAAAACTCCAGGGTGACCCTGCAGAAAGGACAAATTTCCAACAAGGCTAAAATGCTGTATATTATATAACTGAATGCATTTAGTAAATTCTAGGCAATTAGATATATTCTTCTAAATGAGGCTGCACTTGTTTGTTTGTCATATTATGTGGTACCTGTGTTAGGTGTTGAACTATTTATGAACTTCAGTGCACCCAATTTACTCTCTTTAGTTTGAATTTATTCTCGGTTACGTGCGATGAAAATTAGACCTTTTTTGTATTTAAAATGACATTTTATACAAGCTGTATATATTTATGCCTACTTACTGTTATTGTTCGTGATTCTATTTACAGCCTAGAAAAAGCAGCCTCTGGCTTCAAAACGTGTTGGCTGTGTGAAATTTTTAAATCATTCACTTTGGATATATTGCACGTTCTGGGTATATGAAAAAAATAAAAGCAATGGACTTTTCAAAGTACTGACATGTTGAAATAATTAAACTGCCGTTTGTGGTACCTTCAAGTATATTTTGATATATTTTAAAGGCCATCTGGCCAGTTTGGCAGAGGTCCTTGTGGTAACGTCTGGTGTATTCACTCCAATAGTGATCACCAACTGGATTCTCCACCCTATATCTACAGCCATCAGTGGGTTTGCTACCACTTATATATTTATTCTTTCTACAACAACCCATCTCATTGTACGACTGCTCATTGTCTTATACATAGCTGAAAAATGCCTACTAGCACCGCCGGCACTTGTGGAAATTGTGGGAACTGTTTGTGTCCATCATCCTTAAATGGGATTCTGTTCCTGATGTTTGATTACGCACCTACACACCTAACAACTGGAGATGCCAGCATTTGAGAGACAACAGGGGCACTATCCTGAGACAACAATTCCTTCCTGGCAAAGATAACCATTGCCTTCTTTCTATACCCCCGCCCCAACCCCCAGGTAACTGCATTTTGCCAGAGAACTAACAGTGTAGTAGTAGTAGTAGAAAGCTTTATTCGATTTTAAGACAAGATAAAATCATAAAAGCAACAATCATTCTATACAATTTCATAAACAATCATAGAAATAGAATAAAAATAGTATTAAACATTGTATGTACGTTGACAAAATAAAGTCTTACATAACTACAGTTGTTAGATAAAAAGTTTGGATTCCGCAGACTAGTTGTGTAGTATCAGACATAATTACTATAAATACTTCAGTTTTCAGGCAAGGAATTAAGTAAAACACTGGAACTACAATTGATCATATCTGCGACGAATTATTTTCAAGCAGTTTTTAAGAAACATTGCTATACATTTGGCATTTGATACTGATTCTAGATGTTGTAACGCCATAAGGGCAGGGCGGCATCTTCTCAGACACTGGGATAACAATATTGGAACAATCCAAGGCTTGTGTGGTAATTCATAGAGTTTACAGAACAGAACTACATGAATATTGGACTGTTCAGAAATACCATCACAAGGACACCGGATAATTGAAGTGGACCAATCTTGTCTCTTTGGAAATGTAACCAAACGTAAAAACATATTGAGCCTAAACCGTGTCAACAAATATTTTTCATAGCTGGTCAGACAAAAGGTGAGATACGGTTGGATGCCCTGAGTACATTGAATAGTTAAAATTTGTCGGTTTGAAACTTTAATAATTTCTTGGGCTAGGCGTAGTTCCCTTAAATGTGACAAACATAACAATCTAAAGGTCTTTCTTGTAATAGTAGATAAAATAGCAGGTTCTTTAAAATATATAGAAAGATCCAAATCCTTGAGAAAGTTGTGTACAAAGAACAGCCACGGAATATCTGACCACTTGTCTAGGCCCAAACAGTCTGAGATTAACGCACGTGTTAAGCTACACTGCTCCCTTGACCAAATACGGTGCCATAGTAATATTGGCTGAATTTTTATGTGATCAGCAATGTAATCCATGCCCAATTCGACATGGCAAGCAAACGTTGGAGAGCACTGTGGAACGACCAACAAGTAACGAATAAAATTGTTCTCTACCCTCTGTAAGATGTCCACGGGTACGTAGCCCCACACCCCAGCACCGTAGACAGCTACGCTATGACACTTAGCATAGTATATTTGCATAAGTTCTTTTGGGGGAGGCTTCCCTATTTTACGTGCAAAGGCAATAAGGGCAGAAGTATCTCTTAAAAATAAGAGATGCCTACTAACGATGGCCGGTTTCCAAGAAGAAGTATTATCAAATAAAATACCTAAGTATGGGTATGTCTTGGTGCAGTCCAACTTGGCTTCTTCAATGAGTATCGATTTTTTTCTTGGCTGTCTTTTTACCAAAATGCATAGCAAAGGTTTTTTTTAATATTGACCATTAGGTCCAGTGAAGCCATGAATTTGCAGTAGGAGTTTAACTGGATCTGAAGTTGTAATGGGGTTCGCGCCATGATCACTGCGTCGTCCGCGTAAAGTAACGCAGGAATGGGATGACGGGCGATTGCTGGTAGGTCCTGACTCCCCTCTAGCATGGCCTTCTCGAGACCGTTCGTATAGAGGTTAATTAGAAAGGGAGCCAGGACGCACCCCTGTCTAACTCCCTTTGTGACTGCGAAAGGGGGAGTAAGCTCCCCGTTCACCCCAAATCTCACCCTGGCCGATGCTTCCGAATACAGCTCGCGTAGGAAGGATATTATCGGTGGGTCTACACCCAGTTCTGTTAAAGTTGACCACAGCCTTGAATGTGAAACACAGTCAAAAGCTGCGGTCAGATCCACATAGACCAAGTGGTGATTGCCTTTCTTAGCCTGGGCATATTTCCCAATAAGAAGGGAGAGATTCAACGCCTGCTCCACAGTGCCCAAGCCCTGCCGGAAGCCGTATTGCAGGTCTGTCATGATGTTGTTGTCCTCAGACCAGGCCCGCAATCTATCTAGGATCAAGCGACCTGCGACTTTACCAAGAGAATCCAGGAGGGAAATGGGCCTGTAGCATACAGGATTGTTTCGGTCACCCTTCTTAAAAATAGGCAGCAGGGTAGAGGTTCACCAAGATTTTAAAAGACCCCCTTTTAGTGCTGCTTCAATTACTCTGGTCAGTACTGGCGACCAGAGCTCCTGAGTATGCGTGTAAATATCCAACGGTACGCCATCAGGCCCGGGGGCTTTGCCAGGCTTTGAGGATGACAGAGCATTAATTACTTCATCATGACTAAAGGATAGTTCAATAGGATAAGGTGATGTGCATGTACTTTCATTTAGGTTAACACCTTCAGCTAAGAATATTTTTGAAAAGTGGGAAACCCATCCCTCTGCAGTAATTGCCACCTCAATACTGCGGCCAGTGTTCGCATCATTCAGGAAGGGTGAGTTGACCACTTTCCAGAACATTAAACTATCCTTTCTATTACAGCTCTCGTGGAGCTTCACCCACAGATCTTTTTTTCTTTCTTGCCTACATTCTTTTTAAGCCAAATTATAAAGCTTTCTCAGCTTCCTAATTTCAGGCTGATCCCTCTCGGGTTTGTGTAGGGCTATTTTTAGGGTCGAAAGGGCTTTACGACATTCAGAATTAAACCACCCTTTGTCATGCGAGACATTCTGCTTTTGTTTACGAAGCAACTCCTTACTAATTACTTTAGTAATATTAATAAAACTGGTCAAAATCTGGTCTGCAGAGGAATGCGAATTTAGGCATGTTTCTAACATAGGAAGGGCTCTGGTAACGACCTTTGGTGTGATAACATCCGGATCTACTTTGGCCCATTTAACCGAATGGCCATTAGTTTTATCTATACTTATGGCTCTTTGGTTCAAGAGCCCAGGGTTAGTTCAATCGCCCAGGGTGAACTAACAGTGTCGTTCACCTCCAGCATATTTGGGCTTCTTTTGCATCCAGCTGATGTGCCAAAATGAACTTCTCTGTTCCAATTGTTTAATATTATAACCTTTAAATTGTCTTGTTGCAGTTGCTACGCTGTGCCTTTTCCCGATTACACCTGCCCATGTTGAGTTATTTTTATCAGAATATCAAGTTTTAAATATCGACATGCAGATATATTGTGACAAGAATGCAATAGGCTTCCATCTCAATATTTTCGTATTCGATATTCTGACATAAAGTTATACTGAGGCCATAGTATGACTGTTTCTAACCTCGTGTTTGCCCGTGAACTCTCGGGTATGAGTGTATATGCTGCCATTTTGGATTCTATTGTTAAAACCCCTAGATCGATCCTCCATATCTCCATCTGAATTGTATAGCATATAAAGTGGTTACCTGAACTTGGCTACATCGAATGGAATGTAAACAAGACTTTCCATACTGTCCATAGCTCATATTTCACATCCAGTACTGGGACAAGTTTTTAAAACTTATTTGCAAAAAACAATGAGACCATAGAATCTTGATTAAAAAAAAAAAAAGTAAAAGCCATGTAATCCAAAGAAACCATTCAAAGTTGGGGCAATTAAGTTATTGACCCTAGAGTGCCAATTACAAAGGATTGTATTTCTAAAGAGCTGCTGATCATAAGGGATGACTAAATTTTAAAGTCACTGGGTCTTTCTCCATAAAATGAAGTGATCATTTCAATATGACCCATAATTCCACTAAGACACCCTACAAACCACAATTCAACTTTCTGATGCTTTAATTTTAAATGTATTTTAAGTTTATCAATCATTCATAAAAATAAAAAAAATACTACATCAACTCATCAAAATAATACTACAAACCATAAGAATCCCCATACAGCTTTATCACATAGCAATTTAAAAAAGCAGTAGGATCACATAGAAATTAGCAATGTTACAGGGATACATTTAAACATCAACAAAGTCCTTTTTTACAAAGCATGCGTGCCTGGTTGAAAGAAACAGTTAATTGTACATAATACGTTTTCTCCATTAAGTATGCAAATACATTGAGAATTGCTTGTCCATTACCACCAAGTACCAATTCTAGAAGGGCATATCATGGATAAATATTTTTATTCTGCTTCTCATGCAATTGATAAAACATATTTTCTCTATCGTGCACTGCTGTTTATTAATCATCAATCATTCAGGGACTTGTAATGTGCAGCTACTCCCCTGTGAGGGTCTCAAGGCACTAGCAGCCGGTCTACCAGAACAACATACATGTCCTTCTTAGGTACCTGATAAGGCCACATTTTGGTATGGCTATATAAATTCATAACTAAAATTCTTAATGTATGGTATATACGAGGATGATATTATTTAGCACTCGTATTTGGTTTGCGTATACATAGTACTGCCAGGAAGTTGGTAATGTGCTTTAAACTGGGCAGGATATAGGATCCAATCAAAATGTGTCTCTTTTAGATCCAAAAGATCAAGGGCATCATTTACAAGAAACTGATGCATCTGCATTGATGTGTCCGTTTCTTTGAGTCGGTGCCAAATGTCCTTGTGACACCATGGATGCGCTGTATTTACAATACAGGGCTCCATGGTGCAAGGATTAACAGATGCGTCAGAAATGTTGACACATCTGTTGGCACGAAAGTGACGCATTGCTGGAGTTGGTTGTAAAACTGACCCAACTCCAGCAACCTGTCACAACACATAGGCGAGTCTCATTGTAACAGCCCTGCGTTATTTCTTATGCTTGGTCTGAGCATGGGTAAGGATTTTGACACAGTGAAGTCCTAGAGTGACACAGTGAAATGTAAATTTCACTGCACCATTTCTAAGTGGCTGGTTTGCGTTGGAACGCCTCCCCAGCCTACATCATACCTGGCAGAGGTATAATATGATACAGGGTGCTACAAACTAATGCATTGGATCCACTGTGTCAGTTTGTAGATATGGCAGAGTGTGGCGCACTGATTTCACCGCCACTGAGTCAAAAAATGTGATGAAGCAGTCGCACAAGGGGCTTGTAAATGAGGCCCCAAGAGTGCAATGCAATTTTAGCCGCCCACTACCTCATATCTTTTTATCTGTGCTCTGCTGTTCTCCAAATCAAGCCAAGTACAGAAAAGACTCCAGCGCATCCAGAACGCCTCCGCCCGACTCATCCTGGATGTCCCCCGACGCAGCCACATCTCCAGCCACCTGAGGAACCTGCACTGGCTCCCCGTCGACAAGAGGATCACGTTCCGGCTCCTCACCCACGCACACAAGTCTCTCCACGACCTGAGCCCCAAGTACCTCAACGACCGCCTGACCTTCTACACGCCCACCCACCAGCTACGGTCCACCAGCCTCGCCCTCGCAGCCGTACCACGCATCCGAAGAGCCACCGCCGGAGGAAGATCCTTCTCTTACCTGGCTGCCAAGACTTGGAACTCCCTCCTCATCCACCTTCGGCTGACCCAGGACCATCTTGCCTTCAGGAAACAACTCAAGACCTGGCTGTTCGAGCAGTAGCATACCCCTCCCCCCAAGCGCCTTGAGACCCTCCCGGGTGAGTAGTGCGCTATACAAATGGCATGATTGATTGATTGAAGTATGCTTCTGAAGGGGCCCTGGTTATCAGATGTTGCTAATTAAGATAGACACCTATGGCAACATCTCACCTTGAGACACAATCCAGGACCTGGCAAAGAAGAATTGTGAAGTATCCTCACACAGGCCTGCAAGGTAAGAAATATTATTTTTGCAGACTTTATTTGGAAAGTGTTTCAATTTTCTCTCTTTATTTCTGGTAGAGCAACATAGAGCTAAAATGATGGCACCCTGCTTAAAACCGGTGCTTAATTTGTAAGACTAAAATAAGCATCTGGCCCCAAAGTTTTCTAAAAAGACCCACAACCAGCACTTGTCAAATACTAAGAGGCTTATTATTAGTCTGAAAGTCCACAGACCGCCAGACCCACGGTTACGACTAGGGCTGGTCCACCGCATTCACTGCAACCAGCAAGGAGCCGCCATTCCCCGGCAGTTGCGTGGCGGTCCTAAGGCCGCAATATTCTTGGTGGGGCCGATGGGGTCTGCCAAGCACATTATGAGTTTCCTCGCTGCCACACTTTTCATAGCGGTGTGACAGCTATGAGAAGTGTGCGGTGAGGAAACAAAGGGGGCCTTACTGGGCCCCCTTGTGCCTCATGCGATGTGGATGCACACAGTGGGGCGCCACATGTCCCCCTGTGTGCATGCACACCAGTACCTGCGCAGCATGGACTGGAGCAGTCAATTCAATTCAAATAAACTTTATTCGGTTTTACATCAAAAACTATAAACGTTATACATATAAGAGTGCATAAAAACATAAAACAGATACATAGAACAGTAATTCATTCAAACATATTGTAGTCAAACCTCTTGTACAGGTATAAATAAGGCCCAAAACCCACCCTGATTGGTTCAGGGCCTTCGTATGTAAAATACCGCAAGAGCATGCCCTACAGTTTGAACAATGCACACAATCAGCTAAACCCTTAAAAACCTTAAATATCCAATATCTACACATCCATACAGGCCTTCGATTTCACAGAAGCTTTTAAAAATCCTACTATGAAAATAATGCAGTCCTCTTTTAGCAATTAACCCCTTGCATGCTGGTGACGAACCCCAGCCGTCACGCTCCGCGGTGCTCGTGTGCTGATGACGGCTGGGGTTTGTCACGGCCCCGCCCTGTTCGTTTGTTTACCGCACAGCGGCGGAAACGGGCCAGCAGCGAAGGGGTTAAAGGTACATAAGGGCAGGACGGGCCTTACTAAAATTCTATCTTTTTAAAAATAGGAACCAGAAAGTGCCTTCGGGGAGTTTCATACAACTTACATAAAAACATAAAGTGTAGCAGATCCTGCGGAAACTGTCCATCGCAGCCGCATGGAGCTAACACTTGGCCTCTATTGTATCCCTTAGGCCTAGCTAGCAAAAAGTGAAAAAGGTTCATACGGAACCTAGTTAATAAAAATTTCTCATGTGTTGATAAAAACCCCAGAATGTAAGGCTCCGTTGTCGGAGTTGTTTTGAGCAGTAAAAACAACTTCATGGACTGAAGCAGTCCATTAAGTGTAGCTACAGCCTTTGACGTTCCCATTGCGGTGTCTATTTCAAAGGCACCGCCCGGGAAGACCAAAGAACCGCCGCGAGACAGGAGAAAACTCCTGATCTGCCAGGCGGTTCCTACACAGGTCGGGCAGTACGGGAGCAGGGCAGTCCCTAGTAGCGGCTCGCACAGGTAAGAGCGGTGTGGCAGTGAGGCGATGCGGCGAGCGCAAGGTAAGTGTTTTTATTTATTTAACATTACTTACCCCGTCGTCTGTCTTCTTCCACCACCCCCACCCCGCCCCACCACTCATACCTGTGCATGCTGCTATTGGCGGTCCCGCTTGCGCACCACCAAACTCTTAATAAGGCCCTCAGACAAGACTGCATAGTCTTGAGTCCACCTCTTGCCTCTTTCGTCACCATCTTACACTCTTGCAGATTGTTTTGCAGCCCTATGGTCTTTCTTTCTCAGTGTTTTCCTATCTTACTCCTTGTTGCTCCCTATTCTTTCCTACTCTGGTTCAGTAAGATGGTAAAAATAAATCCTCATTCTCAAAAATAATTTCCGCAGCCCATTGCGTGCACAAATTAAGTGCTGTTAAAGTAAACCCTTCAGAAAATGTCGTACTCTTACAATTTCCACAGCTATGGAACTCGCCGTTTCACTGATGACGTCAGTACTGTGCTACTGGGAAACCAAAGTAGGTCGGCGCAAAGCCGTGGATTAAGGCAGGCTATACTCGCATAGTCATCGCGCTAGCACCCACGTAACGCGCATTACAGTCTGTCTCCACTTACGTCGAACCAAGATGAGACCTGTTGTAGCAGCTTGTAGGATCCTTCAATCAAAAGCTTAACTATACGAGATGGCAAACTCCGCAGCTGTGGCCTACAGGGATTTATCCATAGTAATTGAAGTCCTGCTCTATTTTTAAAAAACGCGGGATCATTGCGATGACAGCAGAGACTTTATGCTGTAAAGATTACTTGGTCACTGATTTTGCTTCTGCTATCTTTTTTATTTAGAGCAGAATCATACACTAAGGTATTTAATCCTTAGATGTGTATTTGTATTTTAAATAGATGAAAAAGAAGGATTGCATCAATTTCGAATCCTAAAACTTTCAATCTGCTGATTGTTTGCAGCATTAACGGCCCCCTCGGAACAAACACGAAAACGAGTAACGTCCCGTTTAGCAGAGGCTTGGCGTCTGGCACACCGAGAAACAGAGTGCAAGTAGGTGTTCACTTTATTAAAAATCTCAAAACACTTTGGACGATTAGATTTATGTCCCACTAAAATACAACGCCATTTAAACTTTGCAGCGCCGATAACATACAAAAGACAAGAGGTGGCGTCCCAAATCCTGACAAGCCAGGCGCTCCGCGCAAAACTGAACATTAAGAAGTAAGTGCAGATACAATCAGTTGCCTGTGGACTAATGTGAAAAATACGCTTTACTTTTAAAAGATCGATCATTCCTTAAAACAACAGTTTGTTGACATTTCAGCCTCGGCGACAGTCAACTTTATAAACTGAAATCCACAACTTAGTTGAAAACGCCTTGCCTGGAAATCACGTGAGTGAAGCTCTGAAAGTTCTGAACAAATAGTGTTACAAAACATCACTAGGAGACAAACATTATATCACTGCTTTCATTGCAGAATACAAGGAGTCCTCCAAGAGATTGAACACACGACCAACTAAATTGTCAAATTGAGCAACAAGGTAAAAATAATGTATGCTTAATTACGCTAGTGACAACATAAGTAAGGGTCCCAAGCCTAATATGCCCTTTACTTATATTTACATAGGTACCCAGCCCCGAAGCCCTGAGGAAGAGCCTGAACAAGTAGAGAGACAGGCTCAGAAACGCGTCGGCTTACAGGCTTTTCATTCGTCTCAAATTCGAATGTCTTTTTGTTGCGCATAAGGCTTTGTTCTTTACACAATCAAACATAATTGAATGCCTATTGCAATATTTGCCTTTGCGCTATCAGGCCAAAATATAGGAAAATAACTGCATGCTAGTGGCCTGATACAGAAATAGTGGACAGGGTACTTCCACAAAAAATCAATTTATTTGTTGAATATTGTCTGTTTGGAATTTTTATAAATGTTTAGTTATTTCTGTTTTTTATAGTAATGTATGTTTGTAGTCACTTGTAAATATATGTGTCTGTGTGTAGGACAGTGAGTAAATCTTCGGACTGTCAGAATTATGTAAATTGATGCAATCCTTCTTTTTCATCTATTTAAAATACAAATACACATCTAAGGATTAAATACCTTAGTGTATGATTCTGCTCTAAATAAAAAAGATAGCAGAAGCAAAATCAGTGACCGGGTCCTCTTCTTCTTTCTACTTGAATACTGTCCTACCCGGCCACATTATCGGACATAACCCCACTTTTTAAAGAGTAAAGATTACCTGACTGCAGGGGCTGGCGGGTGCTCACCGATATTCTTGAGGTAGTGTTTAATTTGAGGATAAAAACCCTTTTTTTGGCGCTCTCAAGCACCTGCACGAAAACTGCAGGGGGCAGTGTTGATATGCATTATCCAGAAATGTAGGCTATGCACGAGCCAGCGAATGTGTTTTTAACTCCAACTTGACAACATAATGCAATCTCTTACAAATATAATATGATACTGAGATGCCGTCTAGGTGATGCGATAGGTTTAGCTAACAGTGCAGCAGGTGCAGCGGCACCGGGGCACAGAAGTGATGGCACGAGTACATCCCTTTTATGACTTTCTTGTACCACTCAAACCCAGAAGCCCATTGGCTCTTCCCTTGCATTAGGCCCAATGGCAGCTTTTGAAAACCAGGGCTTATGCAAAGGTTTCACGAGCACACCCCTCTCTGTGCCTGTCTATCCAATCCAATCCAATCCAAAAATTCTTTATTTCGGTCATATAGACCATAAAAGAGACAGTAAAAAACATCACATACATTAAAATACACAATATATTTAAGAAAAATACATATTATAAGAATACTCATTCTAAAATTCCATCCCTGGCGTGAGGATAATTAAAACACTAAAAGTTCAAGAGAGTTCAGCAGATCCTTTTTTTTTCCTGATCAACCATGTGGCCATAAGAAATTTCGAGACGGCAAACACAATGTGACCCAAGGTACTGGTTTTCAGAATCCTATATGCCTGTGCATACTCTCTGAACCCTAGGTTTTTACAAAGTGGTGCTATCCAGCGTTTCCTAGGCCTTTGGTAGGCGAGGCACACAAACAAAATGTGAAGATCGTCTTCCAAGTGGGTTTTACAGCATGGGCAGAATTTATCGGCCGTGTTAGACCACTTGGATGTAAAGGTTTTAGTAGGCAGTGTGCCAAGCCTCCATTGGACAAAGAGTTTTCTCGCCAGGATGGGAAAAATAAAATCCATAAAAGGTTCAAAAATATATGAATTTTTGGATTCTAAAAATCGCAAAGTAAGGGTGCCACTGTGTTGCGCATTTACCAAAAGTGCAAGTGACCTGTCCTTAAAAATTTTTGACAGAGCTTTGCGCGAGATTGCTTGGCAGCCTCGCGCTGGGTCCTCCCAAAGGTCACGGAGATTCATTGAAGTCAGTTGATTTTTCACAGAGGCAAGCCAAGGAATTTTTCCACCACAATTAAGACTCATGACATGGGTCAGGTCCTCCCTATAATGGTGCAGTTCGTTCGTGGACCAAAGCCTGTGCCAAAACTTCACTGGTTTGGACACAAGCTCCTCTGCAATAGGGGGTAGCCCCAGGTCCATTCTCAAGGGCAGAAGTGGCGTTGCACGCGGAAGAGTCAATAAACGCCTTAGGAAACTATTTTCAACTGTAGACAAATCCCTCGCCGCTTTATGCCCCCAAAGTTCACAGCCATAAGTGGCCGATGCCTTGGCCTGGGACCTATAGGTTTCGAGGGCCGGGCTCACGGGCTTAAAGGACGAAGAATTAGCCACCTTCAGAATTGCACCAGACAGTTGAGACAGTTTTACCCTTGAGCGTGCTATCTGGTGGACCCAAGATAAGTGTTCCTGTATTGTTACCCCCAAATATATGAAGGTGGACACCCTCTCGAGACTGGCCGTCCCCAGGGTAGGATTAGGTCTTGTTTTAGTTGGTGGATTAAAAATCATGTACTTTGTCTTCTCTGTGTTTATCTCCAACCCGTGGTGAGCACAGAAAAGACCAAATCCATCCAGGATCCTCTGAATCCCCATGGGGGATTTGGAAAGAAGGAGGGTATCGTCGGCAAACATAATTGCCGGTACCCTCCTTCCGGCCAGGCAGGGGGCGTCGTTGTTATTGACATTTTCCAGGTGGGAGATGACATGGTTGATAAACAAACAGAACAGGGTTGGTGCCAGGACACAACCCTGCCTCACCCCTCGAGAGACGGGGAACCTTGATGACAATTTGCCATCTTTCCCACACCTGACCTGCGCATAGTTGTTCTCATGCAGCCTGACTAAGATGTTAAGTAGCTGGGGGGGAACTCCCAGCTTTTCCAGCACCTCCCACAGCTTTCTGCGCGGGACTAGGTCGAAGGCTGACCTCAGGTCCACGAAGACCATGTACAGTCTTCCCCCCTCGATGATCACGGTCTTCCAATAAAGGAGGACGAGGCGGAAGATCTGGTCCATGGTCGACGTGTTCTTCCTGAAGCCAGCCTGCAGAGGACTCAGAATGTCATTGTCCTCTACCCAGTCTAATAGATGGTTCAGAATAAGACGCGCAAAAAGCTTTTGGGGGACATCTATAAGACTAATTGGCCTATAGTTAGTTGGGTTCAGAGGGGAGCCTTTCTTATGGATTGGGACAATTTCGGCCCCTAACCAAGAGGAAGGAACCACCATACCTCCTAGTATAGCGTTAAATAAAATGAGAAGGTACGGGGCCCAGATGTCGAGATGGTACCTAAACAGATCCCCGGGAAGCTTGTCCAACCCCGGTGCCTTCCCCAAGGCCAGACACTCCAACGCTGTCTTCACCTCACCTAGAGAGAATTCCAGGGACATATCTGAGGGACAGGGAAAATCCACCGCCAGCCCATCGGGCCATAATGTGGTTGCATGGTATAATGCTCCGAAGTGGGCCTCCCACACAGAGGGGGCAATATTAGGCTCCACCGCAGGCGTGAGCACCCCAGTACCATTATTTACCAGAGCCCAGAACTTCCTAGAGTCTCTGCACTTCAGGGCTTCAAACAGTTCCTGCCAGTGGTTCCAATCCCACTCTGCCCTACCTTCTTTGATGGCTGAAAGTAGGTCGGATTTAATTTTCCTACAGGTAGGGGTGTACCAGGTCGCAATACGGGTAACTTTCCTTCTTGCGGGCACCACCGGGTTAAAGACATCTGCAAGGTCCCTGACCAGAGTCTGATGGATGCCGGAAAGTCTCTCATTATAGTCAGAGAGTCTGGGTTGACTAATGAGAGCATCCACCTCCTGAAACAAGGGGAGTGCTATACCATATAACTTATTCATGGCATTTTCATTATTGACCAGCTTCCCCCACTTCACCCGTCGTCTGCTTGTGGTGAGGAGTATGTCCCCCTGATCACCTCCGGCGTCAGTGGTTACCAACCCTACAGCGGAGGTTGGGTGCTGAATTTCCAAGAGGAGAGAATTATGATCACTGTCTGTTCTGGATACCACTTTGAAGTCTTGCACTTTAGGCCATAAGGATATATCAATAAAGATATAATCCAGCCTGGACTCGTGCCCCTTTCTGTTAAATGTGCACACCGATGGAGTATCGGAGGGAGTGCGCCCATTGCACGCCCTCAGTGCGAAATTCAAAGTAAGGGAGGTGAGTTGTATTGCCAGCGGGGACCATGCTTTAGGGTGGGGCGAGGAGGAGGGGGGAACTCCCCAGTAATCATCCTCAGCTGTAAATGGTCCCTCCATTAAACCCTCGAGTGGTTCAAAATGGCAATTGAAGTCCCCTCCCATCACTAATTTCAGGTCGGCAGGTAGTTGACCTAGAAAGGATGAGAGTTCGACTAAGGTGGGAGATTCATTGCCCACAGCAACTGGTCGAGAGTAGACATTTACAATTGCCCAAGACCCTTTGCCAGGCCAGTTGAGGCGAACACACTGGATGTCCTGGGAGAGAGTATCCATACTTTCCACCTGACACCCAATGTGGCTCGCCACCCAAATTGCCAACCCACCCGAAGGTCTCCCCCTACCATTCCATTTTGCCGGGATTTCGTGTATATCGTACCCCCTCCTATAGTGTGGTTCCCTTGCCCATGTCTCCTGCAGGAGAATGATGTCACTCCCATCGACCAGGGTCTCCCACTCCGGAGTACCCACCTTATTCATAATACCCGCCACGTTCCATGACAGAATAACTAGCCCTGATCCTCGGGATTGCGGGGAAACTTCACTTAGTGCCAAACCTTGGGGTTGGAGGGGAGCTTCACTTAGTGCTGGCACAGTGTCGCAAGTGTGCATTGCCAAAACACCCAGCCCAGGTGTAGTAGGCTTCAGGATGGATGGTACAGCACGCTCCTCCTGTTGCAATATAGGGACAGAGCTTGAATAGAGTGGTTCCTGTGCTTGCACTTGGGTACATCCCTCAGAGGACCCCCCCTCATTGGAAAAAGCCTGGATCTTTACCTCAGCTACAGGGTGGAAAATGTCCACCCCTCTAACTGAGATTGCATGGGGAGATTTTACAGAGTGTTTTGGTATAACTCCCCATTGTGGTCAATCAACATGGTCCAGGCAAGAAAATCTGTTCTGGTGAACAAAATTACCAAGAGCGGGGATTGGGTTATGCTTGGGTCTGTACCGTGAACCATCAATTGCAAAGCCCACTCTAGTCCAGCTCTGCTCCCTCCCCGTGGGTAGTTTAGTCGCCTGTGGATAAAAATCTGAGAGTGGCACTAGTTCTATATTAGATTTATCCGGCCTTACCAGCCAGTTGCAGATGTAGGGAGCAATTAGTGGGCTTTTAAAACTAATTATGACACAGTCCCCGACCCTATTCTTAGGAGTGACTCCAATCCATGGAATCCTTCTAACCATTAGGACATCTCCTTTGATATTGGGGGGGAGGGGTCTGTTAATATTAAGCCAACTAATTACCTTATTGCGAAGTGAGTCCTGCGGCTCTCTGGAACCACCAGTGAGCTCAGGAACTCCCACCATTATTGCCGTATACGGCACTGCCTCCGGGGGCAGATTAACCACCCTACGCCTGGTATTAGGACTGGTAATATGACCAGAAGGTGCATTAGTGTCGAGCCCCACACTCCTTGGTTCAGGTGCTACTGGTGGCTTAGATCTTCTTGGCGCGGGGATAGGGGGCCTACGAGTTTGTGAAGGAGGAAGTGGGGGGGCATGGTTGGCTGTAGTTCCTATTAGTACCCCAGTCTGGGCCTGTATAGATGTTTCAACAGTAGGACGGCCGTTCCCCCCAGGTTCTCGAGGGAGCAGCCGTGCGCTTGCACCCAACCCCCCCCCAGTAGTGTTTCGCATATGCGCATTTTCTATGGCTGTGAGTCTAGCGTCTATAGAATCTAATTTCATAGATAGCGGTTCCAACAAGTTCTTAAAAATAACCGTAAGTGAACTAATTAGAGCATCTGCGGGGTCGACTGGGGGCCCCCCAAATATGAATGGCCCCAAACACCCTGGTTCAGCTGTGACATTAGGTGAATCTGGTTGGTCAGACTCAAAACCCAAGCCAGTACTATCAAAGGATGCCGACATGTCCGTGCTGGCATCCAGTGTTGGAGTAATCGTATCCACTTTAGCCCTTTTTGAGCCTGTTATCTCTCTTGACCTTTTCCTTTTCGGCGGATGAGGCCTTCCAAGACCTACAGAGTCTGTTGCCAGTAAGGCCTGGGCCTCCTCCATTGACTCGATTGATTCCACACAGTTCACATACGGAGTGGTTTCCACTACACCGGAAGGACACAAGGGCTGACTGTCCCTCGATTGGATTGTCGGGGTCCTAAGTTGTTGGAGCACTGACTCAATTGTCTCATCAATGCTATCCAGGAGTGAGAGGTGAGTATTATGAAGAATTATTGGAGTACTGGCATCATTTGACGGAGAAACCAGAATTTCCTGGGACAGATTTTCTGTATTCGCCTCAAGCAGTGTCTCTGTGACTGTGGAATTTTTCCTAGCCGCAGCGCTAGCCTTGGAGAAGAAATTTTCAAGGGTGTTAGCCTGCTGTTGGGCAGACTTACTCCGGGATCCTCTGGAAGACATGGTTGCGAATCAAACAGGAAGAGCAAACTTGGGAAAGCAAGGGCAAATAACAGAAGAGGGCAGGAGTCAGAGGAATGGCCCGGTCCGGTCTCCTCCGGCCTCTAACGGCCTAGAACGGCCCGCCCTTTGCCCGGGCTTAGCCCGGCGCCCGCTGATCCAGCGGGCTATAGAAAATATATCATAAACAACGCTACCCAACTTCATAACCTATAAACAAAATTCTATACTAAATATGGACCCATTTATAAACCTGATATATTTTTGGGCCTACTGAATCAGGTGGTCAGAATAAATCTATATACACATTATCTACAAACTATATACAATTTTATACATTTGCAGAAAGAATATTGTCATTAGAATAAAACCCAACCATTTAAACGACCACCATAGGCGACGTGATCTAGCTAATAGTAACCTACACTCATGAATAACCAAGACCAGCTTGTTTGTCAAAAGTAAGATTTTATTTTCTAAATTATGGTATGTAAATTGATAGTATTATAAATGAATTTTATTTGCAATAAAGCAAGCATGATTGTAAAGAAATATGAGAAAATACAGTTTAAGCAAGTGAATCAAATTCAAAGTGAATATATAAAGTTTAGCATTTTTAAAACCTAATTCCCTAACCGAGCTAAATAGATAGAAATTAAAGTAAAGTTCTTTGAGGATTCTTACGTGCTCCACGCAAAGTCCAGCAGCACATCACCCTCATCGGAAAGTCAGAAAGCAGCAGCCAGCCCAACCCTAAGGGCTTGACTTTTTATACCTTTCTACGCTAACTAAACTAGCAAAGGAAAGTTTTCAGAAATCTTCGACGTCCCATTGGCTGAGAGTGACAAGTGACATGTCACCCGTTTCTCAAAAAGTTCCATTACATCAAGTTTCATAAAGACCATTGTCTCTTCCACGTGAAGCCAGAAGCTTCCTGCGTTTGCAACTATGTATTAAGTCATCCTCGCAGCTTCCATAGACTTTCATTACACTTCCGCGGATGCCAAGTTAAGCGACCTTGGCCATGTCCGACAGAATGATGTTAGCTCATCAGTTTTTGCTTTGTGAATGCAGCTTCAATAAACGCTTTAATTCAGAATGGTCGTCTCGTGACTTTCTGCAGAATTACAATTCAGCTCTTTTCTCTGCGATTCAAATGACTAGGCCCAAAAGCAGGCAACTTATGATTTCTAATATAAAACAAACACAAGAAAAGTATTAATGTAAGAAATAATGTAGATTCTGTATCCACCCCTTGTTTCACTAATTAATTAACCCACCCGATTAATCAAAATGTTACCTAGCCATTGCAAACAAATAAAGCAGCGTTTATATTTACCAGTCTCCGTTTTTCCATGAGACCCATTTGCACCTAGAATAGTAGACATAACATCACACAGACAAGGAAAAGCAAAATAAGCACATGCTTCTTTTAAGTTTGCAGCAGTTAGTAATGACAAAAACGAAAACAATAATTATTTTATTATTTTGCACGAACAAAAAGATGCAACAATTATGCACGTTTATGAGCACACATGTTAGTCCCCCCATGTGTAAAGTTTAATCTAAGTTGTATTAGCACGACATTTCACAATTCATTAATAATTTTATTCATGTTATGGAAATGTGACTTCACGAGATTAAACAAAATTTTGTTTTCTATCTCGCTCCATCAACTCCCTCATCTGGTGATTAACAAATCACCACACCAGCACTCAAAATTTTGGTAAATTAAATTTTTAAGAAATCGATTCAAACTCATTTGTATCAGTAAACCTAAAAGTCTGTTTCTGCATAATCTTTGCAATTAACATGACGCTCTCTATGTAACTCCTGTAACTCGATTTCCCTTTCTTCTTCTTTTCTAAGTTTATAGATTCTTTTCTTTTCTTTTAATTGTTTCTTTCTCTTATGTAACAAACAACCTACTTTAGTCAAAATAAAAATGAATACTATTATAATCAAAGGTGCCAGAATCTTGCCAAGAATTGAACTTCCGATATTATGAAACCAGTTTTTAATTGCTTGAAACCTTTTTAAAAGTTTCCCTGTAAAATCTTCTTCTTCTAAAGGAATTATCTCTGAATGCATTTGTGTAATATTCTTAATATACATTTCAATATTCTTACTTTCATCAGGTATATATGTACAGCAATGTTGGACATGTAAAATGCCACAGACTCCTCCCTCTTTTGCTAGTAGAATGTCTAAAGCAAGACGATCTTGAATTACCATGGATCTAATTGCAATAACTTCAACATTCACTAATTGGAACCCATCAGCAGTGTCAGTTGATAATCTATCAACTATAGTGGACAATTTTCTGATTCTCCCTGCATTTAGGGTTATACCAACAAAAGGTATTACAGCTTGAAAAATATCTCCCAGAACTTCGGTAAAAGTTTCTCTTTTAGCTCTATTTACATAATTATGAATTTTAAACAATCCTTCTGAATCTCTGTCAACATGAAACACTTTAGGAAAAACAATTCCCACATAACAAGTTCCATACCAGTGGTCTGGAAGGTTGTAGTAGGCTTTGTCACCACAAACAAAATAAATCCCTGGAAAGATAGGATCTTTTCCACCTTTAAATCCCCAACCTCCCAAAATCTGATAAGTATCTTCACAGTTACTTGCACCTACAAAGTAATTATCAAAAAGTGTATTATCTCTTCTAATGCAAAGTTTTCCACTAACTGGTTTGTCTATATGAATTGCAATATTTTCAAGCATTTTACCATTTAATTTCTCATCCTCTTTCTGCCAGAAAGCAGTCTTAGTCTGCTTGACTAATTCATTCCTCTTATAAATTGCTCTTCTCTCCTCAACCATGTTCAGGAATTTCTTTCCTTCAGCACTTAATTTACATGTTAGATTATTCTTGTAAGCATACTCATATGTGAGTTCATTAGTAACAAGGAAAAATTCTCTCAATTGTTTTGCTTTCTTATGCTTATTTAAAACATTATCAATCTTAATATTAGCAAAAATTTCATCATAATTTGAATAGTAATATTCTAAACGACCAGTTTGATAAAATAAACTAGTTAATACACTACATGTAACAGCATAAGTGAGAGGAAGCATGTTATATGTTACTCCCTCAGAAACAGAAGCAGGTAACTTAACACAGACGTAACAGTCTTTAGCATCCATTACCTTAACATATTCACTCAAAAGCTTTGTGAATGTATTGCTTGAAAAATCACCTATTGATTTATCTTGATGAATGTTAGGCTGATGATCAATAACTTTTGCAGATGTACTATGTTTAGTTTGGCTAACCAGAGCTTTGCTTGTTATGTTAACTTTGTGTAATTCTCTATTCATTTCTAAAGGTATAATTACAGCTAGTACCAACCAGAGCAGAACTAAAATGAGCAGACATACCAGAGTCATCTTACAGCATCTTTTAAAAACAGAACATTTTGAAGTGTTCTCCTTAACATATGGCATTTTTGGTTAGTTTTAGCCTCAAAAATAAAAATAAATTTTTAAAATTCTAAATTTATTTACACCCCCCTTTTAAAATATTTTTATTTTAAAACCCTAAACAAGATTTCTTCGACCTTATGTCATACATAAGTTTTCTTCAACTAAACAGTTTTTCTTCGACCTTGTGTCAACTAACAAGATTTCTTCTGCCTTATGCCAATTTAATATTTTTGTATTTTAATCATTGTCACTAATTTCTTGGATTTCGTTTTCTTCTTCACTACTATCATATATGTCAATAACAGGTGGAATTACTAAGTAAGTCCATTCAGGAGACTTGTATTTCTGGTTTGGTTTTATTATTCTCTTCCCTTTTCTCGATATCACTTCAATTTTTCTTCCAACTCCAACTTCTTTTCCAGGACTCTTTTGACTACTGATTTCTTCAACTTGTTCTATTGGCTTTTTGATCAATCTTACTCTCAATCTTCCACCTGGCCAGTAGTCTGCTTTTCTCACGTACTTTTTCTTTGGTTCAGAATTATTTGATTCTGACTTCCAAGTCCTTTTCTTTCTGTATTCACTTTCACCTTCAACGTCACTTTCTTCAGTTTCGTAGTCTGAAATTTCAATTGACTCAGGAACTTCTCTATTCGGCAATTTCACTCCTTCAGGAACTTCACTTAGTCTTCCATCACTGGTACTCGGTAATTCGTTTTCTTCTTCTTCCTCAATTACCTCTAACTTCCCAGATTTCGGATTTCTGTTCCTTACTTCAGAGCTTGTTCTCTGCCTTTCGATACTCTCCTGGTCTGAAACTTCTTTTGGTTCAGCTTCTTTGTCTTCAATGGAGACAACCGAATCCTCAGTTATCTTTCCTTTTAACAGATTCTCTTCACCTTCAGAATCTATTTCAATTATTTCCAAGTCTTTTCTTGTCAGATTTCCATTCACTGGCACAGTTTCCAGATGTCGACTTTCTTGTCGATCTTCAGAATCTGGAATTACTTCACCTTCTGTTCTGTCTTCTGCTTCAGAATCAGAATCATCTGTGGTATCACTTTCAACGTCTGAACTCTCAGGAGTTGTTACTGGAATAGTATGACTAGGATGAATCCACCGTTTCAATCCTCTGCACTTTACAGCATTAGTAGTGATCAAGATTATTTGCCTAGGTTTCTGCCATCTAGGAGATAGACAATTCCTTCTCCGATGTACTTTCGTTCTGACCCAATCGCCAGGTCTCAGATCATGTGTCAAAACTTTTTCATTTGATTGAGCTTCAGTTCCCACCTGATTAGACACAGAAGTTACCATATCAGATAACCTTTTACAGTAATCCAAAATTGCACTGTCATTTATGCTCAACAGTTTACCTACAGGTACAAAAGCTTGCCTCATAACTCTTCCCATTAAAATTTCATGAGGACTCAAACCTGTCCTTTTATCTGGTGTACTTCTTAATGACATCAAAACAAGTGGAAGAGCATCAGTCCACTTAATACCTGTTTCAAGACACATTTTTCCAATTCTGTTTTTGATTGTTCCATTCATTTGTTCAACTACACCTGATGCCTCTGGTCTGTATGCACAGTGTATTTTCTGCTCAATGCTCAAAGCTTCACAAATTAGTTTCATCAGTTTGTTATCAAAATGGCTTCCTCCATCACTCTCAATAGTGACTGGAAAACCGTACCTTGGGATGATTTCTCTGAGCATTAGTTTTGCCACAGTAATTGAATCACAATGTCTTGTAGGGAAAGCTTCTACCCATCTTGAGAATAAGCACACAATTACAAGTACATATTTCAAACAGTTGTGTAACGGCATTTCAATGAAATCAATTTGTAACCTGGTAAAAGGACCACCCTCTCGACCAATTATTCCTGTCCCCACCACTGATTTTCTGTTTGGATTCATTTGTTGGCATGACAAACACCTTTGACAAAAAGATTCAGCAATAGTTCTAAATTTTGTATTGAACCATGTTTCTCTAAAAAGTCTGACCATAGAATCTCTTCCTAGATGTGCAGGACCATGATATAATCTGGCCATGTCAGCAATCAAGCAATTTGGTAAGACTACTCTGCCATCTTTGTAAACCCACACTCCATCTTCTTCACGTGGTCTACAATCTGATCTTAACCATAGGTCTTTTTCTTCATCATCTGCTTCGTTTTGTAAATCTCTAATCTCATGCCATGTTTCTACAACAGTTGTTAGCATTAATGAATTTGAATCAGTTTCTTTACTCCTTTCCCGATTGTATGAATAATTTTTCCTTGCGCAGTACTTTGCTGTTTCGTCTGCGAAGGCATTTCCCTTGGAAATATAATCAGTTCCTCTAGTGTGCGCTGCACATTTGACAATGGCAATTTCTTTTGGCAATTGTATTGCTTCAATTAATCTTCTAATGAAAACTGCATTTTTAATCGGTGATCCTGTTGATGTCATGTATCCTCTCTGTGACCAGAGTTGTCCATAATCATGCACAACTCCGTATCCGTACTGACTATCAGTAATGATGGTAACTCTTATATCCTTTGATATTTTGCATGCACGAATTAAAGCAATCAATTCAGCCACTTGTGCTGAACGAACTCCTTCAAGACATGATGCTTCTTCAACATTTACAACTGTACAAACTGAGTATGAAGCTTTCAAGACACCTCCTTCGGATCTTAAGCATGAGCCATCTACAAAGTAGACAAAATCCGATTCAGACAAAGGTCTGTCTTTGATGTCCTTTCTTGGTTTTGTACAGAATTCCATGACATCTAAACATTCATGTTCTGTCTCAATGTCATCAACAATTTCAGAATCAGGCAGTAATGTAGAAGGATTCAGATTCAAACATCTTGAAATCGAAACATTATCTGCTCCCAGTATGATTTTCTCATACTTTGTCAATCTGCTACTGGTTAAATGTTGAGTCTTACCTCTTGTCAGTAATATTTCAACTGAATGAGGCACAAAAACTTTCACAGGAAATCCCATTATGATTCCTTCACTTTGTTCAAGGCTGATACTTGTAGCTGCAACTGCTTTCAAACAACCTGGTAATGCTTTTGCAATTGGATCAAGAACTGCAGAGAAGTATGCAATAGGTTTCTTTAGATTTCCATGTCTCTGAATTAACACAGATAATGCACATCCTTCTCTTTCACTGCAATACAGTTCAAAATCTTTCTCATAATTTGGCATACCTAAAGCAGGAGCTTGGCATAAGCTCTTTTTCAGGTTCTCAAAAGATTCCATCTCAACATCATTGAGAATAATTGGATCTTTTACATCTGATTTGGTCAGTCTTTGTAGTGGTTTTGCAATTACTGAAAATCCACTTATCCATTGTCGACAGTAACCTACCATTCCCAAGAACATTCTGACTTGTCTTTGTGTTCTTGGCGGTAACATTGCTTGAATCATTTTTATTCTCTCTATTGTTACTTGTCTTTTTCCTTTTGCAATTCTGTGACCAAGATATTTTACTTCTTGTTTGCAAAACTGTAGTTTTGCTGGGGACACTTTATGTCCTTCTTCTGCAAGGCGATTTAACAGAATTATTGTGTCTGTTACACAATTTTCTTTTGTCTTTGCAGCTATTAACAAATCATCAATATACTGCACCAACGTAGACCTACCTGGTAAGTCTAAATCTTCTAATGATCTTTTTAACAATTCATTAAAGATTGAAGGACTTTCTGTATAGCCCTGAGGGATTCTTGTCCATCCAAGGGTCTTACCTTGGAATCTGAAAGCAAATATTTCATAACTGTCTGGGTGTAAGGGAACAGTAAAGAATGCATTGCAAAGGTCAATGACTGTATACCATTCAGCATCATGTGGAATCTGAAATAGAATTACTGCTGGATTTGGAACCACAGGACAACATGGAATGACAATTTGATTAACCTTTCTCAAATCTTGTACGATCCTAAATGTTCCGTTAGACTTTTTAACTCCCATAATTGGTGAATTACAAGAGCTACTCTTCATTTCCTTTAATACACCTTGCTTGATTAATTTTTCAATTATAGGTGTAATACCTTCAATTGTTTCTGTTTTCATTTTATATTGTGGAGTGTTTGGAAATTCTATTCCCTGTTTCAATGCAATTTTTACTGGATCTACGTTTTTCATTAGACCCATCTCATTCCCAGTAAAATCCCATATTTCAGATTTCACTGTTTCTTTTAGCTCTTCAGGTAAATCCTTTTCTTCAAATGCAGGAAACATTTTTGTTTCTTCTGCTTCCATCATCATCATTGTCATTCTGTACAAACCATCTTCCTCCATTGTTTGTAACTCAACTCCATCAGGAGAACAATATATTCTGCAATTCATTTTACATAGGATGTCTCTGCCTAATAGATTTACTGGACTACTATTACAAACCACAAATCTGTGTTTATCTCTGTAGTTTCCAATTTCAACTGGTACTGGATCAGTTAAGTCTGTTTTAATTTGCTGATTACTTACTCCGACAACTTGGATGGTATCCCCAGAGAGAGGTAGGTTTTCAATTTCCACTGATCTAACAGTAGAACGGGTAGCACCAGTGTCCACTAGAAAAGTGATGTCTACATCATTAACTTTCCCGTTTACATAAGGACCAGACTGGTCAACCTCAAGAGTGGCTCCAACAACACACTCTTCCTCCTCTCTCGGGCACCGTCAGCAATAATCATCAGAATCGCTGTCTTGACTTTCTGCTAATAAAAATTGTTGTGAAGCATTTTGCATTTGAACCCTTTGCTGCTTTTGCTGTTTTTGTGGTTTTATTACCTGTTCACTTCCCTGAAATCCCACGTTTGGATTATATTTTTGAACTCCCCCACAATTCGGAAAAGGTGGTTGTGGCAATTGGTCTTGACGATTATTCACCTGTTGTTGTTGCTGTTGCTGTAACTGTCGTTGAATATTAAATTCGTTTAACCCCTGTTGCATCTGTAGCTGTTGCTGCAGGTCAACACCATTCTGCATCTGTGGATTCAATAAGGGATTCTTTGAGTTTTTAGGTGGATGAGGACACTCGTCCCTCCAATGTCCAATTTCGCCACAATTAAAACAAGGTAATCTTTGCTTCAGCTCCTCAATCTTTGGGCTAAATTTCTTTTGGAAATTATTACCTTTAAACTTTCCTTGTATCTGGTTTGTATTTCCAGTTTGAACAAAATTAGTGTTCTTATTTCCCATGCTGGCAATCTGTTGCTCAGCCACCTTTACCTGAGCCCACATGGCTTTCTCTTTCAGCTTCTTCTGTTTTACTTCTATTTCATCGCTGCAATACTTTGCTTTTCTTAGAATATCATCTACAGATAGTGATTGCCATCCGACAATACTAGTTCTGATCATTTCTCCAATTTCAGGTTTTAGTCCATAAACAAATCTATAGACAAAATGACTCATGTCTTTTTCATCCAATTTTTCATAACCACTGTATTGTTTAAAGATTAACAGTAGTCTTTCATAAAAGGAATGAACTGATTCTTTTGTTTCCTGTTCTGTTCTCTCTATTTTAACCCAATCGACTTCTTTAGGTGGAATTTTGTTTTTCATCCAAACAATTACTTTTTCATAAAAATCCATTACAAGTGGATTTGGGGCACCTGTTTCTTTAATTCGCTCAGGTTCTGTTTTTGGCCAACTAATCGATATTTTGCATTCTGTCCAAAGATCAGATGGAACGACAATATCAAAAAATCCATCCAAATCAATCCACAGAACTTTTGACACTTTGATAAATCTATCGACTTGCCTGTACCACTCGACTGGTTTTTCCCTCAATTTTGGAAAATCATTTGTAAATAACAGAATGTCCTGTCTCGACCAAGGGACATGAACATATCCTCCTCCTGCAACTTCTCTCATTGGAAATTGTTTTGACAATTTTTCCAATCTTTCATCTTCCTTCCTTTTGGTCCATTTCACTCTCCATTTGTTCAGTTCTCCTAGCTTTTTGATATAGACAATCAAATCTTTAATATGAACTATTCTTCCCATTGAGTTCAAACTCTCAATGTCACTTTCTGAAAAGTCTAATCTGTAATGTTTTGCAAAGTTCTTTTGTTTACTCACATCGATTTCAAGTTCTGCTGCTAGATCCTCTAGTTGATCATATTTATTTTTCGTTTTCCACTGGATGCTTTTGCAGATGAACAGTAGTTCATCATCTCGATAATAATTTAAACTATCAGGACCAATCGTTCCAATTATTAATTCTTCGATATTCGCTTTTAATTTGGCCACATCAAGTTTTGGTGTGGTTACCCTGACTTCAGGACTCCCTACATCTGACATAGCACCCATTGGTGTTTTCGGAGATAAATCCTCATTAAAGGTTAAATCAGGCATTCTCTATCTAGAAGTGTTTAATTCAGTTAAGTCTGAATAAAATTTTTCAGTAGCCTTTTGAGTTTCAGTATTTAAAGGAATAGTTAATCCATTTTTGTTTGTATCTCTTTGGTCAAATACAGGCTGAACAGGACCTATTGTTACTGGAACTGTAACAGCTTCCATGCCTTTTGTCATTCTTTTAATTAATTCTTCTTTAGACCTTAAATATTCATTATAATCAACATCCTCAACATTTCTTGTCTCTCTTGCATAATCTTTTGGAGGTTCCCTTGCTCTTGGAGTCATTGAAAAATGTCTACCTTCATTTCGAGCATTTTCAAATTCTGGTCTTCTAGGAGTTTCAGTAATTTCACAATTATTTGGATAAAGTTTAGGAGCTTCACTAATTGGAGGTGCACTCGGTGAAGTTTCAGTAGAAACCACCGGAGTAGACCATGATCTAGGAGGTCTCAAAGGCTGATTAGGCTGATTCTTTCTAGTAGTTGTATATATTTCTTCCATAACTGCATCCTCAGATTCACTTTCCATAGATTTCCCTGTAGGAGAACCCATTACCATTTCATGAATTAAATATAATCCTTCACTCATGTTTCCCTGTCTCCACATTCTCAATCTATCTTCATGAGTTTCTCTTTTCCAAGATGGAATTTTAGAAGGTCTTTTAATTCCACTAGCTTCTCTTTGTAATTGGTACATCTCGTCTTCCCACTCAACTAAAGCTTCAAATTGAGTTGGTCTCGGTTTTGGAACAAGAGCATTCATTTTCTCTCGTAAATTTCTTAAAACTCTTACATTAAATGAACCATCATCAGGCCAAGCTAAAACACCGTCATTTTTAGTATAACGTTTCCAACTGTCGAACCATAAGACAGTATGATATCCGTATTCACCTTCCATGTACGCTGCAGGTGTTTTATACTTATGAAGTAGTTTACCACCTCGCGTTTCGATTTTCTTGTCAGGTGAAAATAAATTCTTGAATTTCTGAAATAATGTTGTCTTTTTCTCAACATGTTTAAAATGATAACTAATTTTTAAAAGTTAAATTTAATTCACAAAATCGTTCGTAAAATATTTCCGGGATGTTCCGCAAAACAACCAATCCGTGCGCGAAACACACCAACAAGCCAATGGCAGTTGAGCTACGTCACTTTTCTGCTCAACCAATAAATTTGGAGATTTTCTGAAGGACCAATCAGCTCACAGGCCGTCAGAGACTCAAGAGCCAATCAGAATACAGCTTGTGACGTAGGTCACTCAATCCCAGCGCGGCTCTGTGACGTACACAGCAGCTGCGGTTTCTCGTTTCTCACTCCTGGCGCTTACCCCTCCTTCACAAAATCTTTTCACAGCGCCATTTTAAGGACACTTTTCAGTGTAAATTAATTCTTAACAATGACTATAAAGACAACATCTGTTCGTTTCACTAATTAGGATAGTTTACACACATTCAAGTATCCACACTTCGGTATAGACGGCGCTATTCACACTAAGGATAATATTCAATTGTCAGTAGAGTAACCTTACCCCACCCTTCTAACACGTATAATTATGAACTCGCTTTGCCCTGAACCCACCGCGAAGTGAAAGTTCTAAGAGTTCCACTTGAACATAAAATACAATTCAAACTCGCACTTTTACACGGAAAATTCCCTAATTTCAAACACACATGAAATCCGTACAGGACTCTCACCTGTTTATAGAAATCATGCACCGTTAGCAAAATAACGACGTTATCCGTACAGGGCTCTCACCTGTTTATAGATATGAAACATGTACCCGTACAGGACTCTAACCTGTTTATAGATAATCATGCACCGACGTTAATTTTACCTTTCACTCAAGCTCGGATATAACTAATACTCTCATCACAGTGAGTTTTATGGAAGGCGCTTTGTCCCTATTCTCATGCTGCTTTGATTTCTTAGAAAACCCTCACTATACAAGATTCAGACCTAGCCCTAAAACTGTGCTGCTCGGCGACAACACTATGGTACACGGCGATACCTCTTGTGATACTCGGCGATATCACTACAAACAGAACAGATGGCTTGCGTGACTAATTTCTCGCCACACAATCTATACCGGTATAGCTTACAGATAGCACGAAAAACGAACTCAACATGTGTTAAAACATCGATCCTATTTCCATACCATGACGTAACCCTTAGCAACCAACATTTTACCTTGGTTACCTCTTAGCAACCATCAATTTCTGCTACCAGAGAATTGATCCAGCGGGCTATAGAAAATATATCATAAACAACGCTACCCAACTTCATAACCTATAAACAAAATTCTATACTAAATATGGACCCATTTATAAACCTGATATATTTTTGGGCCTACTGAATCAGGTGGTCAGAATAAATCTATATACACATTATCTACAAACTATATACAATTTTATACATTTGCAGAAAGAATATTGTCATTAGAATAAAACCCAACCATTTAAACGACCACCATAGGCGACGTGATCTAGCTAATAGTAACCTACACTCATGAATAACCAAGACCAGCTTGTTTGTCAAAAGTAAGATTTTATTTTCTAAATTATGGTATGTAAATTGATAGTATTATAAATGAATTTTATTTGCAATAAAGCAAGCATGATTGTAAAGAAATATGAGAAAATACAGTTTAAGCAAGTGAATCAAATTCAAAGTGAATATATAAAGTTTAGCATTTTTAAAACCTAATTCCCTAACCGAGCTAAATAGATAGAAATTAAAGTAAAGTTCTTTGAGGATTCTTACGTGCTCCACGCAAAGTCCAGCAGCACATCACCCTCATCGGAAAGTCAGAAAGCAGCAGCCAGCCCAACCCTAAGGGCTTGACTTTTTATACCTTTCTACGCTAACTAAACTAGCAAAGGAAAGTTTTCAGAAATCTTCGACGTCCCATTGGCTGAGAGTGACAAGTGACATGTCACCCGTTTCTCAAAAAGTTCCATTACATCAAGTTTCATAAAGACCATTGTCTCTTCCACGTGAAGCCAGAAGCTTCCTGCGTTTGCAACTATGTATTAAGTCATCCTCGCAGCTTCCATAGACTTTCATTACACTTCCGCGGATGCCAAGTTAAGCGACCTTGGCCATGTCCGACAGAATGATGTTAGCTCATCAGTTTTTGCTTTGTGAATGCAGCTTCAATAAACGCTTTAATTCAGAATGGTCGTCTCGTGACTTTCTGCAGAATTACAATTCAGCTCTTTTCTCTGCGATTCAAATGACTAGGCCCAAAAGCAGGCAACTTATGATTTCTAATATAAAACAAACACAAGAAAAGTATTAATGTAAGAAATAATGTAGATTCTGTATCCACCCCTTGTTTCACTAATTAATTAACCCACCCGATTAATCAAAATGTTACCTAGCCATTGCAAACAAATAAAGCAGCGTTTATATTTACCAGTCTCCGTTTTTCCATGAGACCCATTTGCACCTAGAATAGTAGAAATAACATCACACAGACAAGGAAAAGCAAAATAAGCACATGCTTCTTTTAAGTTTGCAGCAGTTAGTAATGACAAAAACGAAAACAATAATTATTTTATTATTTTGCACGAACAAAAAGATGCAACAATTATGCACGTTTATGAGCACACATGTTAGTCCCCCCATGTGTAAAGTTTAATCTAAGTTGTATTAGCACGACATTTCACAATTCATTAATAATTTTATTCATGTTATGGAAATGTGACTTCACGAGATTAAACAAAATTTTGTTTTCTATCTCGCTCCATCACCGCCCGCGCGCGTCCCGCGTGCGCGTTACTGGGCGGGGCTAAGTAGGGAGGAAGGGGGGAGGGCGGGAAGAGTCGCAGGTGCGCTGGTGTCCTGAGCGCTACTCCTGCTGGGACTCGCAGTCCCGCCCTCACAGTAAACAGAGCCCCTTACAGTCCTGGGAAACCAAGTGTTCACGAAGCGCTGATTGCAGCTTTCACCCGCCTTCAGAGAGGACTCCTTCAGACGCTCTGACCAACTCCAGCAACAAGCGGCACCCGCGGAGCGGGGGCCGCGAGCAGTGTTTTATTGGCAGCAGGGGAGGGAGGAGGGGGGAGGGCGGGAAGAGTCGCAGGTGCGCTGGTGTCCTGAGCGCTACTCCTGCTGGGACTCGCAGTCCCGCCCTCACAGTAAACAGAGCCCCTTACAGTCCTGGGAAACCAAGTGTTCACGAAGCGCTGATTGCAGCTTTCACCCGCCTTCAGAGAGGACTCCTTCAGACGCTCTGACCAACTCCAGCAACGAGCGACACCCTGTCTATCCCCGAGAGTCTTACACTCGAAAGATTTAGTATGCATTTTTTTTCACATCTTAATAAATTCCACTGCCTTGCTTCTCCCTAGCAGGACAGTTAATTGGTTTGTTTTCGCGCGAGCTGCAAAGTCACGGTCCATAGATCCTAATAATATCCCATAACCAGTGTGAAAAGCCCACTTGTCTTTTATTATTCTCACGAATCATCAATTCACAGGCAGCCGTCATTAATTTCAATGTACTGTTCATGAGCACTAGTCATGGGGGGACAGTAAAAAGGAAACTAGCGTGAGTGATGACTTCTACGTTAAAAAATAGCTTAACTATATCATGTATATAGACCAAGAAATAGTTTTGAAAGAGTCTGATGTTGAAATTACTATCTGTGTCACGCAGCCGGCAGACAGCAGACGATTGTAACTAGGTCTGTGCAGTAGACGAGGCGCTGCAGTCAAAATAAAATACATTTACTTAAAAGGATTCATGGGAAAACCCTGAATGTACATTTGCCTTGGGACAAGCTTTTTTTCAGTGACATGCATGGGAAACTGTCATAAGCATCCCATCGGCCTGACCTCTCCCAGAAGGAACATCCTAACTCTGAAATAGTTGGCAAAGCCTTACAATGGGATTAAGAAAAAAAACTCTCGGAGCTTCTTTTAGGTTTCTTTGCATTTCGTCCAAATGATGAACACTCTTCCCCAGACAGCAGAGGCAAGCAGCGTCCACATTCCAAAAACCATGTGCGACCAAGGAACCGGGGTTGTCAAACCAATGACCTTATAAACCACAATAAACTGAAAATGCTCTTTGATTCGTGGGAAAAAATCAAGTACTTTGTTTCCCTTAGGATTTTTTTTCTGTCTGACCTTCTTAATTCAACGTCCTTATGCTCAACCGGAAGGCCCAAACCCCTTGCCGAGTGAATCTATCGAGCCTCAGTAGAAGGCCTTGGTTCTACAGGAGAACTAAGCTAAAATATTTGTCCCACCCACCTTCACACCAGATGCCGCCCCAGCACCTATTCCCATCCAAAAATGTCAACTTCCTCACTGACATTGGAACAGACCCTCACAACTCATTGGGTATTGCTGGCATAGTTACCTGTAAAAGACTTTTATTACAGATTTTTGGGTTACCAACCTAAATGCTGACATTTGGTGCTCTAGCAATCATTTTTTTTTAGAAACACTAGGAATTTAATTGACGTTTTGGGGTGGCGTGACACTGGTATGCACTGAACAGTTGTTGCTCAGCAGTATTTGTGGAACAAAGTCTGGTGTCACTATATTGTCTCAACAACCGTAATACAATCCATGTAGGACCGTAGCCCATCCATAATGCGAGAGAACTATTTCAACTCCTGCTCCCTTCTGAGGGGGCCAAAGTGCCTTACATAACAACCGCCCAGAAGGGAGGCACAAATAAAAATAGCCAGTTTTTAAAGCAGGGAAATTTCTCTTTCATCTATGTGAAGTGGGAGATTCAAGTCTCTTTTAAATTCTCTTAGATCAGTAACCGGTGGTAACTCATCGACAGCACGTATGGAATAGAATTGCAAAATCAGCTATCCAAATGTATAAATTGACATATTTTATCCCAAAAAAACTAAAATAGGGCTGCTAATCGTTCCATAGGATGTTTCACTGTCTGACATTTAGTCAACCCTCCACTCTTCGGTGGCATTAAATGCAAATTTTCGGATCTAGAAAAAGAACGGATAAATACACAAAGCTGTGCAATTTTTGACATTGATACTTGGGGACACGTAGTCAATGATTTTACATAACTGCAAGCCTCATGCCCTCCTCATGCTCTGATAATAAAAAAAACGGTATTTAGAATCAGTTGCATCATATAAATCCTGAGTGTCTGATGGGGACTTTGACATTATTGACATTTGATATTCAAAAGTGAGGATGATGTGTTGAATAGAGAAGCTAAAATGGATAAGGCCAACCTATTAGTATTATAGCAGCACAGCCACAAAAAACTGAAATGGAATGCTACCCAGTAGAATTCTCAGTAGTCAAGAAGCATTGCTCAAGCATGTCAGTCCTTTGTTTTTTGGGTGCATGAATAAAATAGTCCCCTGATACACAAATTATTGTGAGTAAAGTTTGTGTATAAATGGTCATTTATAGAGTTTTTGAAATTAATGTTAGAAGAATCTCTCTCAGGCAACGTGTAGCTGAATTATTCATCTTTGAAGCTTTCTGAAATTGGAAACCTTTCGCCTTCTCAACATGTTGGCGGTGACATTATAATTTCTCACAACTCTACATAATGTGTTGATTTGGACGAATACACATAAAAATGCAATAAAATACAATTCACCACCTGAAAAATATGATATTATGTATACTGTCTTCAGAGGAACCACATTCTAACAAAAAGCAGTAAAATGTTAGGGATTCTAAAACTTGTTCAGAGAAACAGTATCTTATAAAAGTCACCAAGCACAATAATTCTGACATAAGGTGGCTGCTACATCCCTCTTGACATGAAGTCAGAGGCCATTTATTGAATCCAACGTGGTTGCAAACTTAAATCAATTAGTTTTCCACCCAACGCTATTACCACCAATCCACAAATCATTCAACCGTTTAATTTGTACAAATGTAACTTCTGTCACTGTTTCCAAATTTAACAGCTCAAAACTAACACTTGACAGCTGCTGCCTTCTTCTCATTAGCTGACACATTTCAAGTGAAGGGGCACCACCTTGGTGTGCCTCAAGGGAGGCAAATGTTACTTTGTTAATTCATGACACTTGCAAGAAGATAAAAAAACACACACACTTTAAAGGTTATCTGTGTGTGATCTGATCTTGCTCTGCATATTGTGGTGTTCTGCCACTCCCTTAGGATACTTTACATTGCACAAAAAATCTATATTTTTAGAGTGTGTGTGTGTGTGTGTGTGTGTGTGTGTGTGCGTTTGCGCATGTGTAAGCCACACACATGGGTTATAAAGTAAAACAAAACAAACTTTTGGCAGAGTCAAAAAGTCTCACTGGTGACACTGGGCAACACGCCTTTGGACTCTGCCAATACTTGTTTTTTTCTACCAATGTTTATGACAAAAACCTATACAAGATGGCCTCTGTGTGTGCGCATGCACAGTGGCCATCTTGTGATGGGTTTTCTTAGTGCATAAGAAATCTTGTAATAATTTACAGCCATTAAAAAATGAATTCCCACATGGTACGAATGAGGGTTGGCAGTGCTTGAAGAGCAAGTGGAGGCACAGGAAGAGCTGGAGGCAGGAAAGGTGAAAGGAATTCCAACATGAAGAACAGTAGTAGCAACATAAAGTTGAAGTAGAGAAAATGGCCATTGCGTTCTGCAAAACAAGGCCCTGACTTTAGCAGTGGAAGGATGCAACTTTTCAGCAACATCAAAACATGGTGAGACAGCAATGTTCCTCTGGGTGGAACAATAAACAAGCAGATGGATTCAAGCCATCAAAACAGAAGTAGAGAGCTGAGATAGACAAGAATTGCACTGAATCATGAACAAGGTGATGGCCCAAAGTCCATTCTCTGTGTATTGGATACAACATGCCTGTCAACATACGGTAAAAGCTGTGTGTAGGGCGATATCTAAAAAGATGGCAGGCTACAAGAGCTGGGGCTCGGACAGAGCAAGACACATGTTAGGTTTGCATTGTGGGGGAAGAGCCATATCACATACCAGGCCATGGCAACGGGAGCACAGCCAATCACGTGAGGCTATTGGTGTTGGAGAAGCGTTGATGGAATGTCAATTTAAAAAGGCTGTTGTGGCACCATCTGCATGTGAGCTATGTAGTGCTGGGGCAGACTTAGTATCAATCAATCAAAACAAGCGTTATTCAAATTCACAAATGATTCATAAAAGCTACAGAACAACATCCATATCAAATATAATCAAAAATCAATATAAAAGTGAGAGCGTATTAAAAAAGGATAAAAGCAGAGGTATATAACTACAGGTACAGTCAAACACACAGTCAATATCAGTTTTAGTATAAGTTACAGACTACAGTTAATGACTGCCAACAAAAATCGAGACATTACAGCACATATATAAATGTTTGGTGGCATTTGCAGGTACAGAAAAGCTGGGTGACATTGTACAAATGTTAAACAATGATGGACGAACCCAATCTATGTGCTATCACTGGTAGGCAGTGTTTGGAACCCACTGGGTTTGTTAAAAGACCCCTCACACACCAACCTAGTTGGGGTCATGCTTCATCATTGGGGTCCCAACCGGGTGGCTGACTGCCACCCGGTTGTAATACGATGCCTGATTACAGTGGAGCTGGTGTGGTGCAGAAATGTGATGGGGTGTGAATTAAAAATATCTCTGAGAATCCTTGCCTCTTTATGTTTATTACTGGCGGCTCAGGATATGGTTAAAAAGTATGTGTGATGCACCTAAAAAAGAAATAGTTATCTTGAAGTTGGCTATGTTGTGGGTCTACATGTTTCAGCCCGCAGGAGAATGTAGGAGGGGCTTTCTTCAGGACCGTGGAAATAAGTGAGTGGCAAAAGATGTGGTGCTACGTGAAAGGTGAAAACAGAACAACTAGTACCTACAAACGCGCTAAGGTGTGTGGACTGCGTGTCTAAGTACTCACAAACTCGTATGAAAAAAGAAGAACCTGTGGGTAAAGAAAGAACAGCACAAAACATGTATACTTACATGGTTATGTCGAACAGATAATGGTATTAAGCAACATAAAATGCAATCTTAGGTGCTATGGTCATCCAAATTGACCTGCCTGGTGATGGTACCTGTAATCAAATGAATATACATAGTGCACATGCTGCATGCAGAATTGGTGCAGCAGCTTTTATGGTTAGCAGTCTTAGCGTTGCAATAAAGCTGTGAGGCTTCTGTGCGACAGTCTAGTGGCAACATAGGGTTGTCACCATGATGGCCGTGATCACCGATCATTTAAAGTGTTGTAGCGTAACTAGGTGAAAGACTAGCCATAGTGTTGGTAAATTTATGCATATAAAATGGTGAGCGCACAAGTGGAAAGACTGGCACTATGCCGTCATGCGAGGCACCCGCGTTAGATTAAAAACAAAGCACGGAACACATGAAGCGGCACTTATGTAAAGATATTATAATTACACTATGGTTGAGTGTGAATGGCTGATCGGGGCTCGGGAGGAGTGCGCTCCTCCTAATAACTCTGGGAAGAGAAAAGTGGCATGTGAGCTGCAGGGTTTGTAAATGCTCACGAAATGCCTGAAAATATGGCCAGCAGCGCAACCTTACTTGATATCAGAGCGGACCAGCTAAGAACCTGTTGTGGTCTCCCGTCGTCCCGGATGAGAATGGGGGCCGATGTGGGCTCGGTAAATGTAGTTGTTGGAGCCATGGTGTACGTGCCGGTGTGGATGCGATATGCGAGGCTGAAGTGAGAGGAGCGTTTGCGCGTGTGTGGCTGGGAGCCGCTACTCTGTGTACATGCGCGGGCGGGATTCAGGGATGTCTGAAGCAGCGCATGCGCAGTGGGCGGCATATCGCGCCAGAGTGGAGCGCTCTGGCATATTAGAAATAGTGGTGTAGTATTGCAAAGTGAAGGCACTATAATAAAGCTAAATATTAGGAGTGGAGCGCTCTGTTATGTCTGAACTGGTGCTGTAATAAAGCAAAATGTAGGTGCTGGACTGGGGATATGCAAAAATACGGTGTTTGGCTCAGTTAAGAGTATAGAGCATGGAGAGAAGAATAACAAGAAATGATGCTGAGGTACTTCTTAGTAGGAGTCCAAGGGTTCTGCGGGTGTGTCCAGTTCCTCGTTGGGTTGGTAGGGCTGGTGTGTTCGTGCCAAGTGTGGCGGTGGGCTCCGGGAACTTACAGGGCGCCTGGATTGGTGGGCAAAGAAAGGTCATGTAGGTGAAATCGTAGGTGGTCTTTGATGTGTTTTGTGTCACAAGTAGACTGGGAGTGAGGTTCTGTGAAATCTGAACCCATGGGTTCCATTTTGTGTATGGCAGCCATTTTGTGGTTGCCCTCACATAGGCCGGGATTGTGGCTGAAACTAGTCTTTTAAGGACATGTAGCCCTTAGCTTGAGTTCATGCTGACTCCTGTTTGACCTGAGTGAACTGACCCTGTTGCCTGAAGCTGACCTTGTTAAACCAGTTCCTGCCCTTTAGCTGATCAAGATTGAGGTTCAAAGTACAGGACATTGTAGAGTTTGGTATGCACACACACACCCCTTATACTGCTTCTTATCTGTTTTCTGTTCCTTCTTTTATGGTCTGTTTATGATATGGGTTGTGGTTCTTTTATTATGGGTTGGTCCGGCTTGTGTAAGAAGGAATGTTAGGCATTTTGCATGCTTGCAAAAGCTAGGACTGCCCCTTACTTGTATGCTGAAGTTTGCATATAAAAGGCCTCTATTTTCTGTATTCTTCAGACTTCCTCATTCAGTTGCTACGGCTTCTGTGTGACGTGGCCTCACTTATTAAATTTAATAAAGATATCTTTTCATATTTTCAGCTTCTGTGCCAAGTTCTTTTTATTAGTAAGTATTCCCTGAGAATGAAGATTTCAGTTCTTCAAATGGCGCGGCCAACGTGGGCTTCATCAGAGAAGTGACTTTCTGAAGGAGTGATCTTGTCAGGAGACTGAAACCTACTGAGGAGGAGAGGATGGGACTCTGCTACTTTGTGCACAAGGATTCTGGAGATTCTCTGTCTTCGCAGCCCGGTATATTTCTGATCTTCCTGATTTTGATCCTTCACATGATGTCACTCCTGACTGAGAACCTTTTTGGCGTGAGTATTCTAAAAAAGACCGTTAGGTCATGTAGAACTTGACAGTTAGAATTTGGATAACCTTTTGATTAGTAAAAATAAGAAGTACAAGTGGGTCGCTCCCACGACTTTGTTTGGTTTCTTGGTTTTGATTTGGTTATTGCAATCACCAAAGCCGAGGGTCTCGTATATTTGCGAGTATATCGTTTTTGATAGCCCCTTGAAGTTTGAAGCTAGATTAGTGAGCTATAAGATGCATGGTCTTAGCAAATTTAGGACTGTAACTTTGGAACTTTGGAATTTGTGTTGGCCAACTTTGGATTTATATAGGTTTGTATATGCGAATTGCAATTTGTGTAGAACAGGTAATGAGGAGAATTTTCTCTATTTGGTTTAGTTGAACGGTGCACGTAAGAAAAGTACATTAAGCACTACATTGATTATAACATTGTATATTTTGCAATATTTTTGGCATGCCTGTTTAAAAGCTCACATACAAATGTGTGGCTTTATTTGGAAGGTACCATAGTGTGATGTGAAATTAATTAGCCGGCTCTCCTAGAAGGAATACTTAAATAGGTTTAAGTATACAAACATATTTCTTCCTTGGTGATTCTGTAATCCCCAGGGAATTAAAATATGACATAATACATATAAGGATCCTTTTTTCTGCGCAGTTTTATGAATGAAGATATGCAGAACGTTTTTGTTTGGTGTTCTGCTAGCCAAAGCTAGTGAATTGAGTGTATTTTCGCTTCTTGGACATACATCAGTCTGTTGGGCTGTTTTTGCAGTCTTTTTGAAACACAATTGAGAAGCGTTTCTTGTAAATATGACTTACAACTAATATTTACAAATGGTTTGGTTTAAGTACAGTGTGTGGGCTGTCCTTTGTTTTTGTTCTGAGTATTGGTTTGTGGGTTAAATGTGTGTTTAAATGTCTATGTGGTTTTCACATTAGTGCAAACTTCTGTAAGTGAATAGCGATGGCGCTATTCACGAGATGCATGGCTAAAGCGCGCCGTATTGTGTGTCCTGAGTGTTTTGACCCCTTTCTGTTTATGTCTGAAATGAGCTCAATGTCTGTTTGTGGTTTTTCTTGATGTTTTCAGTCTATTAAGCAACATTTTGTAAGCATATTCTTGGGCCTGTTGCTAAATAAAATTGTCCTTTTTAAAAAGAAAAAAATGGCGCAAACATTTTGTCATGTTTTAAGTTAGGCGTCTGTGCTTGGGCTTATAAATGAATGCGTCTAAAAATTATAGGCAAGGGATGCAGCTTGCTCTTATATGTGGAATTATCAAAAATAATTGGGTTTATTAACCCCTTCCATGCTCATGACGAGCTCAGCTCGTCATGCAGTACACTGCTCGTGTGCTGATGACGAGCTGAGCTCGTCATGAACAATGGTAAATAATGGTCTTCAGCACAGAGGGGGAATTGCTGCAGCACTAATGGTGTTAAAAAAAGTATTAATTATGAAAAATAATTTTTAAAAATAAGTGCTACAAAATTCGTTTTTTACTATTCATGAAGCTTAATGCTCATACTATGACATCCTAGCATTAAAATTTAATTTAAGTTGTGCTATACCTCATAATGAGAACATTAGCATATGGAATTTCACTTAGCGCAGGCGTACAAAAATCATTTTTCTAAAGATTTACATGGGATATGTCTGATTAAAAATCTCTGTAATTTGTAAAGAACATACATTCTGAGGATGATTAATATGTATCACAAGTATAGGATATTTATTTTTAAGTGCCCCAAACATCAAAGTCGAATTTGGGTAAAATAGACCATTTAAAACAGCATTCTTGCCATTTATGATAGCTTTAAAGTGCTTTAGGCTTCAGTAAATGCATACATTTAGGTGTAATACAAATTTGCAGACTGTCCCCATTTGGGGTTTGCTTTTAAATGACCCAGTGAGATCCATTTAAGGTTGATGAAATGAGTACCATTGCAACAAACATTTGTTCCAAAACTGGTATGTGTGTTATTAGGTTCGGTGAATTATTCACAGTAACTGTTGTTTAATAATCTGGGAATTGAGATAATTTTTAGCGCCTAAAAAGGAGAAATTATTTTTCAAAATAGAGTGAATTATTGCAGGTTAGGAGGAATTAGGAAGGCCTTTCGCCTTTGTTAGCCTCAGAATGAGCAGAAGCTGTGGGCTAGGAGAACAGGCTGCTCATGTTGCGCTAAGATGCTATCTTTAGTTTTCCTGTAAACAATGAAAGAGGCTGTCATGTTGACATTTGTGACCTTTTAAATTAGGGCCTTGTCTCTGTGGAATGCAGAATGACCTTGCTAAACAGGCCTCTAAAAGGTGGGGGTTCTGGTCTCTAAATAAGAACATCAATAAAATTAAAGAACTTAATTCCAAAGGGAAAATATAAAAAAAGGGTTTCTTTGAAAGTCCCAACATCATGTTAAATGGTCTGCAGAACTGATACATTTGTATTTCTGCTCTAAAAATAATGTCTGCTAGTTGCTTTTATTTGACAGAAAACGAAGTGGTGCATTAAGTCTTAGACAAAAAAATAAGATAAAAGCCCTTTACTAAAATTTTGAAGACTACATGCCTAAGTGAGAATGATTTGCCAATTAAGAATTATTTTTCACAGTGGGAAATTATAGGTGCCAAATTATTATGGAGTGTCAGTGTAACAATTTTACTTTTAGGAAGGCAAAACTAAGGTGTCTTGATGTTGCAAGCTGCCTGACAAGATGGTAACAGTTAAGTAATGGAAATTTATTTTTGTGTCTGTTAATGTGTATTATGTTTTGTCTTCTGATTAAAAGTTATAATTGATGTCTGTTTGTCATGAGAAATGTCTCTCTTTTGTGTGTTGTGTATTTTTTCTTTTTGCTTCTGCTCACAGATCATTCATGGATTGTTCTGGGTGATTTTAAGGCTGACAAGACACGTGAGTTTGGTTGGTTGAAAAGAGATGTGTTTTTGCGTAATTTCTTTGAAAAGAAATGTTTGTGCATTTTACATATTCTTGCATTTTATCCTTTTATGAATTGTTCCTGCTGGTCCTGTGTGTCAGAAGTGACACACAGTAAGTTGCATTTGACAGACAAATCTACACTACCTGGTGATTTGCTGTCAAAAGGAGGGTGAGGATTTTAAACCTGACAAATTAAGCAGGCCCGAAGATTGTTAGTACATGACCTGGTGTTGTGCGTCACCGCTCATTTATATATGCTATTGTTTTGTCTATACTTTTGGTGCTTGATATACAGCGAGTATATCTGATGGCTTGACATGTCCGTTTTGTGCGTTTTTTTTGCATGTTTTTGTATTATGTTGCTGCTTATGATACTATTACAAGTTTACCTGTGTTGTGAAGGGATATACATGACGATGTGTATCCTGTACAAAAGCTGGGTGAATTTGCGCTAAATTTCGCAGATATGATATTTTTTCATCCTGTGAGCAAAACAGACAACACTTCACCAGTGCATGTCAAATTTGGCTATAATGGTATTTGAACAAAAATAAAAAAGATATACAGGAAACAAGGTTTCACCTACAGTCACGTTACTGCCCCCTTTCCTGTAAGGAACAGGCAGCCCTAAAATTATTTATCCTGAATTGGACGTAAGGATAAATTATAGATCTGTGACTTTTGTGCATGGTGACCTAATTTTTATATTACATTAGTCAGTTTTGTTCTGCTTCCTGAATAGTGTATGGCTTTGTACTATAAAGGAAACAAGGTTTCATTTTTCCCTGTAGAAAGAATTGGAACATTAGCTGAGATTACCGTATATGGTGTAGCGGCCAGCGGTAGAGTTTAAATTTGTGTACTATTTTGACTTTTTGTGTATCACCCATACTCTTGGTATTGTGTCACAAACTTGACTATCACCTGAGTAATTGCTTGTTCTTCCTATAGATTTTTCTTTTGACATTTCTCCCCTGATTGATGTCACATTGTGCCTAGTAATTGGGGATTTTAGCTGCGTCCTTGTCCCATTTTCCCTTTTCCATATTCCTTTCACCAGTTAGCCTTCTTTTTGTTATTATTGTATTAGGTTCACACTTCCAGATTGCAGTAATGTACTAGGAACACCTATATGTAATTATTGAGAGAAAAAATTTGTTTACCCCATTAGATGATGCCACTATGTGTGAGGACATCCATTTAGATAAAATTCTCATATAGTTATCTACCCTTAGATGGTAGAGGATATGCTCTCACATGGAAACCCAATTGAAGAAATTAGAGGCACTGTTTTGCTTATTGCCTTTGTCTTTGTACTCTATGAGAATGACAGTGTGTTCTAGACCAGAATTGTCTCATGGCGTATGGCCACTCCCTCGCAGATTGCAGGCCACCTGCTGGCAATCCTCTTGTTAAAAACAAACCGTTTTTGTACTAAATTGAAGGAAAATAACAAATGTGTCCCATTTCCTACGTCACTAGGTTCTGCGGGATTAAGTCATAATAACGTGCAGACCTTTGATGAAAAGCTAATTCCCATCAGTGACAGTTCCAGCACCCAGACAGCGATCGCCAACGTGTCATCAGTGGTATCTCCAACGTTTTGTACTTGCTTCATCAGAAGGCGTTGAACATCAGAAAAGAAGGAGGAGCTGGTTTTGCCACAGAACCAGAGTTTCAGTGCAAAAGAGCGGAAGAGAAGGATTCCAGTTATTTTAAGTTTTTAGTTTTTCACCTGTCATGTGCTGGTAATCTCTGACAGTAGGCACTCCATTGAGCCCCTTGGCCTGAGTTTTGGCCACCCCCCCCCCTTTTCTTTTCTCCAACGGAAAGGCAGTGCACCAGAGGATCCAGGATTGGAAAAAGGCACTACATTGTGGTACCTATGATTAAATGGAAGAGCAGCCCAAGCATCCTCTGACACTGAAAAGCGAGTGTTGGAGTCTGAAAGTGTTGCTGAGTATGAAAGCCTGTTGCTCTTTCCTGATTAATAGTACTTGGGTCTGCA
This sequence comes from Lissotriton helveticus, assembly GCF_964261635.1. Taxonomy (NCBI): domain Eukaryota; kingdom Metazoa; phylum Chordata; class Amphibia; order Caudata; family Salamandridae; genus Lissotriton; species Lissotriton helveticus. The sequence continues at coordinate 1,347,730,093 of NC_136059.1, forward strand.
TGAGATCATCTGTGCCCTTGATCAATGAAGAGCACACTATCTGTAGTGCCTGCCGCAGAGGAGAGATATTGGTGCACTGCCTAGAGACATTGAGACTTTCAAATAAGCTGCCAGTGTTTGCCAGGAGGGCACTCCAACGAATACTGAGAAGGACCATTTTCATGAAAGACCTGAATGAAGAGGCCCATGCGGAAGAAAACAACACAAGAGGACTTGATGAACAATAGAAGCCTGCCGGATAGGCTTGGACGGACTCTGGGTATTTCCTGTGCAATTGCATAAAATGGGTGTTAGGAAACTAATTTTTGCTGTTTTGCTGGCATTGTTTTAAAGTAGTATTCTGTTTAGTAAAAGCAGAATAAAGTCCATTCTCTGTGGAAGAGTATCCCTTTTCATCTGAGAGCATTAATAAGGATCACCACTGTTTCACCTGAACATATAATAAGTTACTGAAATGCATAGGAGCCATAAAAAATGTTACTAGATCATTTTAGGATTTGCTTTCTGCTTAGAGTTGTGAAAAATTATAATTTTGTTTGTAATAGTGGTTATTATTTTCTCCTGTTGTCCATATGTTCTTAATAACATGTTTTCTAGTATTTTTAAGCATGACGTTGTCTTTTGTGGGTTGAATTGTTTTCACTCCCAATTGACTTCTGCACCCACCTCCCAACCTATGTCTTTTCCTACTACTACTTCTTTGCATTCTTTTCATATCTTACCTGAACACGAGCAGATTAGAAGGTCGGAATTTGTGAATAATTCCTTTGTACAGTTTCAGCATCAATACCAGTTAGTAATGAACACCACTTATTGTTGGGTGTGTGGTCTTATGCCACATACTACAGATAGAGGTATTCCCTATTTGGTTCTGTCATTTAGTTACAATGGGTCTGTATGGGCATATCAGACGATGTTCATTTATGCCAACAAAGTCTATCCCTTGCGTTCCATGAAAGATAACTCCAGTAATAATGCCTTAGTGAAGGGAATAACGGATAATATTGACATCGATTCAGATACAGACTGAGTGATTGCCTATGTAAGGGCAAAAGGAGGGTCTGAGGTTCTGTGAATTCTGAACCCATGGGTTCCATTTTGTGTATGGCAGCCATTTTGTGGTTGCCCTCACATAGGCCATGATTGTGGCTGAAACTAGTCTTTTAAGGACATGTAGACCTTAGCTTGAGTTCATGCTGACTCCTGTTTGACCTGAGTGAACTGACCCTGTTGCCTGAAGCTGGCCTTGTTAAACCAGTTCCTGCCCTTTAGTTGATCACGATTGAGGATCAAAGTACAGGACATTGTAGAGTTTGGTATGCACACACACACCCTTTATACTGCTTCTTATCTGTTTTCTGTTCCTTCTTTTATGGTCTGTTTATGATATGGGTTGTGGTCCTTTTATTATGGGTTTGTCCGGCTTGTGTATGAAGGAATGTTAGGCATTTTGCATGCTTGCAAAAGCTGTGACTGCCCCTTACTTGTATGCTGAAGTTTGCATATAAAAAGCCTCTGTTTTCTGTATTCTTCAGACTACCTCATTCAGTTGCTACGGCTTCTGTGTGACGTGGCCTCACTTATTAAATTTAATAAAGATGTCTTTTCATATTTTCAGCTTCTGTGCCAAGTTCTTTTTATTAGTAAGTATTCCCTGAGAATGAAGATTACAGTTCTTCAGGAGTTTAAACGGTGTGTCAAAAGTCTTCTGAGACTGTTCCAAGGGATATTGTCGTTCAAGCCTGTGATGTGGCTTGACAGACGGTATGTCCATCTTTGTTCTTTCTTAAGAAGGCGGTTTTGGATATTGGGTAAGTTGGGGTCAAGTGCTTTTAGGACTACCCATCTCATGTCATTGGTCGTGTGGCCAGTCTGTAAGTGGTTTGTCATTCTGGTGGTGTTTTTCTTGCACCGTATGGTGCTGCGATGTTCGCAAATCCTGGTTTTGATTTTGCGATTCTTCATGCCGCTGTACGTAAGGTTACAGGAGCAGATGATCCGGTATATGACATGTTCAGTGTTACAGTTGGTGTGTTTTCTTAGCTACCACGTCTTTCCTGGTTCCAGGGTGAGATTTTTCGCAGTCTCTGTAATGTGACACACACAGCAGTTCCCGCATGGAGCCCCCAAGCATTGAGAACTGTGCTTGCAGGTCTTTGTGGTAGTGTAGGTCTGGTGGACACAATGGCGTCTTTTATGGATCTTGCCCTCTTGTTGGAGAGGAGCTGTGGTGCCCAATCGAGATTGCCTGTCTTCAGTATTTTCCAGTGTTTCCGGATGATCTGAGAGACTTTGTTGGACACGGTGTTGTAAGTTGTCATGCATGTAAGTGGCACTGGGGTGGGATCTTGTGTCTGGGTTTCGATGAGTGCTTAGCGGTTTTGGTTTCTGGCCCTCTTGTTGGCTTTATTAGTAATGCATTTGGGATATCCTCGTTGGTGAAGTCTTTTGCTCAGATCTGCTGCCTGAGACTTGTAGTCTTTAATTTCGCTACAGTTTCTGCGTAGCCGGAGGTATTGGCCATATGGGAAGTTTTCGCGAAGTGGTTTAGGATGGAACTGGTGAAGTGGAGTAGAGAGTTGTGAGCAGTCGGTTTAAAACATGTTTTACTCTTCAGGCCTCCTCCTACTGCTTCAATATCCAAATCCAGGAATGTGGTCTGTTGTTTGTGGAAGTTTTGTGTGAAGCGAAGGTTGGGATCGCATGTGTTGAGCCATTCACAGAATGTGGTGAGGGATTCGCTTGTACCTTCCCAGATTAGTAGAATGTTAACAATGTAGTGCTTGTAAAATTTGATTTGAGGGATTCGAGGTTGGTCATTGTGTAGTAGGTGTTGAGTCTCATAATTATACACATACAGGCCTGCTACACTGGGGACGAAAACACTCCCCATGGAGGTCCCGTACTTCAGGAGGTAGATTCTGCCTTCGTATTCAAAGACATTGTACAAAGCCAAGCTGCAATAGCAGAGGGATAATATGTTTCTTCCTCATCCCAGAAAAATGTTTACAGAACAAAACAGTGCATTGTGGAATGCAAAGAGATGGCATCACAAGTGCGTTTCCCCATGTCAGATGACCAGTTGGTAATAGTGGGGAAGCTGATTGAGTGATAAAAGATGTTTAAATGAAACTGAGTCAGCACGAACCTGTGGTGAACATTAAGCACAATAGCTAAGTAAAATTGCATGTTGAAGCTAGTCAATATCATCTAATTCTCAGTACAGAAGGTTCTAAAATTTCAGATGCTAGTCTTGTTTCCTCTAGAAGAGACAAGTATTTCGTTTTAGTACTTTTCTTTTTTTTCCAGATGACAAGCTATCGGGATGTTCAAAGTACTCAGAGCGACCGATATCAGACAGAAAGTTATGTACATATTTAAGCCAGGGAATTTTAAGGGTCGACATTGATCTGAGGCAATCGGTTAAAATCGCTAGGTTGTGTGTAGTGTGTACCGATGACCACATTTTATGCCATATTAGTTCTGTCGGTATCTTAATAAGGTCTGTAATATACGAGACTCCCAGTTCTGTGTGGCAGACGTAAGTTGCACTCATTTTCGGAACGGCAAGATGGTTCCTTAAAAATGCATTTTCTTCCAATTGGAGGCCGTCTATCTGCCCATGGCCCAATAGTTCAGACCCATACATGGCCGTGGGTCTGCATTTGGCCATGTATATAGTCAACAATTCCCTTGGGTGTTTAAATCTTTGAGTTCTAGCAAACAGCAGCAGGGCCTTTATAGTTTTAACAAATTGAAGTTGCCTTGATTTTATAGCCCGCTGCCACTTCCCAGTGTGGCTAAATACAATCCCCAAATAGGAAAAAGTAGTGGTATACTGAATTTTTGCGCCCTCAATAAAAAAGTCACGAGGTCGTGCGGTTGAATGCCCAATTTTCATAGCAAAGGTTTTGCTGACTCAGTATCATGGAGGCCAATAGGGCTGGTAAGAGTCAGGGTGGCAGGGCAGAAAGATAACCATCTCACAAGCCAGGTCACTGGGCTGAGGCAGATCCAAACACATGGCAGGCTAATGGCACCATGGTAACCAGATAAATGCCAGGTCCCTTCGCCTGGGATCCTTCAGTCAGGTGGTAGGCCAGTAGGGCTAGTGCTGAGCCAGCTACATTGCTAACAAGCGAGGGCGATAGGGCTCAAGCAAGGCAATATAAGAAAAACTATCCACCCTATAATTTTGTCCTCTTTCAAACAATGAGTGAGTCAAATTTTGCCAGCCGCGATCAATTGTTGGTGTTGACTACTGGTCACAGGCAGTGTCCTGGCATAAACTGATGAACTCCCACTGGAGTCTTTGGTGAGCGTCCCTTACTACTTAATTCCATTAGCTTACTACTCCCAAAAATATTCTAAACCCATGTGCTGATTTGGGTCTGTGTAGGGGTGAGGGTCGTCCTGCACGGCGCGAGTGCAGCCGCCTACTTCCGCGTCTTGTGTTAGGAATCCTCTGTGCTAGAGTTTTCTTTGATTGCATGAAAGAGACATCATTACACTCGGGAATAACCTGGCATTTAGGCTTTGAATAAACTATATTGCTATGAATACCTGACATACTCCTTAGCAATCTTAATCAAGCTAAAGAAATAACATTGCACTCGGGAATAATCTGGAATTTAGTTCTGAAATTATCTATATTACTCTAAAAACCTTAAATACTCCTCTGCTTTCTGAGTAAATGCTATTTAGCAGAATATTCAAGAAGCATAATGTGCTGCATAGAAGCTGCTGCACTTATTTCAAATTGGCTTTATGTGAAATAGACCTGTCATTGATAGACTTGCAACATTGAATACAATTTAATTGTGTGACAGAGGACGAGGTGTGGTGGGACAGGGCGTAGAGAAGGGGGGGCAGTCCTTGGCCTATCACCAGCTTAACAACCATGGAGCGGAAGATACCAGGAATAATGTTAGCACCAGGACTTTAAGTGGGCCTGGTCTCACCAGTGCTGAGCACCAGCAGTTGTTTAAAGGGGGCCTCAAAACGTCTCTCTATTGGGCTCTGTTTTGTGCCCTGACACAAGTGGTCCGCTTTGTTTCGGACTGCAGTGATAGCCGGCACATTGATGTGCGCGTGCTCACACTGCTAACTTCCCCCTAGTGGAGGTTACGGCATGATGTCATGCCAGGTGAGCATTGTAGGGGAAGGGAAATCCTTTAAAGAGAGTCATTCTCTCTGGGTTTAACTTCTCTTTTTGAAACGCAAGCGCAGCAACATTGTCGTGGTGTCACCAGGGCTTTAAGGGTAAGCATTTTCAATATTATATACAACAAGCCATCGTTGCTGCTTATTTATCATATGCAACTAACAACCATTGACAAAGTCAATAGTCCTGACTTGTTGTAGGCATGGTGTTACTCATTGTATCAAATACCTGGATGTAATATCAGAAACAGCAAACTACAAGTCGGGCGGCACACTATGCTAGTACAGATTTTTACCCTTTACGTTTTAAGCCACGCCCTTAATTACATAGGCCACGCCCCTTTGAGAGACCCTTAGGTTTTTTCATCCCACCTAAAGCCCTAGTTAGCATCCAGGACGGATCACACCCGAAAACACAAACAAAGTCTTCTGACGCCGCTTCGTCTGTTCGTGGGATGTGAGAGAGCGCTTCATGGTCCCTAATGGGTCATATGTGCACTTTTGAGCCTTGACCCACGGGCTGGACACCCACTCTGGGAAGAGCTTTCCATCTTGCCCTGTGCTCACCTTGTGATTTGGTTCTTCGGCGCGCGACCATGTGGAGAGCTCCGTGTCGCGTGACACCGGTTGCACCAGTAATTTTGCAGGTGTGCAAGCAGACAGTGGCTCGTGTTCCTCCGCATGTAGACACAAAACTGCTATCACCACGTGACGCGACACGCGCAGCCTAAGCAGAGAGCGCGAGCACACACACTGCATTCAGGGCCGCCTGACTGAACAGATGAATATGGAGTTCAACAGATTCCAAACTTCATAGCGCGAAACAAGCCGGTGAAAAATAAGACAATTTAAAATATGTGCTCTTATAATCATTTTCAGATGCCTTGTATCCTCTTGTACTTGTTAATTTTCATATTTGTTTTTACGGTATAATAAACTTAAAAAAAAAATGTTTGCAAAGCAACGAGACAACGGGTGAGATAAAAGGAGCAGTGAAGACAGAAATAATACAGATGTATGCACTATGAAATCTACTGCTTTCTTTTTCTCGGTCCAGACAGAACAAACTAGTAAAAAACGATCAATAATGATCTTGAAAATCAGCTTTCAGTTCTAAAAACAGCCGCAACATTGCACAATTTTTTAATTAAATCACTTATATGATAAGGTGTTTTTCAGGCTATTAATTCCTGGGCCAACACGGTATAAAACATGCACAAAATAGTGCCACGGAAGGGATCTTTTGACTGCTGAGAAGCAGCAACAGGACAGGGAGGCCCCCTTGAGACATTAAAGAAACAAACCCAGCAGCTGTGGACCTGAGGTCAGAAATCATGGCTGGCCCAAGGGGCAGCAATGTTTACTGCCCTCCCTTAGAGTCACGACCTCGCAGGGTGGTCACTGCTCTTCATCTCCAAGGGGCCAATAGCAGCCAACCTTAATAACAAGGGCTTCTGTGCCCCCCCACCCCCCCCCCCCCCCCGCCTCCTCTGTTGTACTCAGTGCTGGATTAACCATTACGCAAAATAAGCATATGCTTACGGCATCAAGGGAAGGGGGGCTCCACAGAAATATTCAATTTCCAGATTTACCATGGATCATATGGTGCAAAACTGCAACTGGTGCAACTAAGCCTATGAATAAAGTTGAAGTATACACAAAAAAACATTATTTTCAATCTTACTGTACGTTTTGTTTCATTTCAATAAATAAAATGTTATTTTACGGTTTATTATTGTTTCGATTTCGAATCAGCTGTATATATGGGCACCAAAATCTTTTAATTGCTTAGGGACTCTTAAGGTCTTAATCCGGCCCTGGCTGCACTAGCTGAAACAATGGGAACAAGTTAAGTCTTCTTTCCCCATATTGTCTCCTCTTACTCTGAAATGTAATTCTCTACTAATAATGAAAGTTGAAGTTGCCTGGGAGGAAATTCAAGAAAGGCAGAAGTATGTTCCCTCAGCTAAAACTAGAGAGATCAAGGGTCTGTGTCTCTGGGATCTAAGGAAAAATATTGGCTCTCCTGTCGGGGTGAAGAAAGATGAATAACATGCGGCAGGCTGATTTGCCTCCTTTAGGGCAGGCAATAACCAAGAATCACTTTTCTTGCTCCCTCACATGTGCAGGGTGCCACTCTGGCTTGATCTGAGCCATGAGAAGAAAAGGGCTTTCCCGATTGTTGCTTATTCGCCTTGGAGAGCCAATGGGAGCATGATAGGGGCTTGGGCTGCAAACCCTGGCTCAACCTTTTGGCCTCTTTTGACCTAGCAGGAAAGGTGAAATCTGTGTCTTTTTAAAATGTTGTCTCTGCTGTGGTTTCCAAGCTTGATTTCTCTTTAACTTCTCTCCTCGTACTTGAGGTGTTTTGTAAAGAAATAGGCAGTATCCATGTCTTTTAAAATGTGCTTGACTACTGCTCATGTCATCATCTCCCATTTTAGCCCATTTGGCATCATTTTACTCGTTTAACATTATCTATACCTTGGTCATGGTGCTATATAGTTTATTGGGCTTCACTGATTACCCTTTTTTTTTTGTATTGTACATTTACTCAACACCCTGCCGCCCATTTTTGCATTCTGGAGTTGTGCGGCCACCTACACTTTTTAGTCTTCAAAATCATTATAATTTGTGTGCCTATATTGCAAACCTCCTTCTCCATCACAGTGCTAGGCACTACCCCAAGATAAGGGTATATCTATTGTCACTCAGGCACATCGAAATATTTCCCACATAGGATCATAACATTTAAAACAATCTGCCAACCACTCACTTTCCCATGGCGTAGCAGGCTACCCATTCAAAAATGTGCATTGGTGCCCCTCATAGGGTAGGTACCAAACGCTATATAAATGTTACAATACAATATGATGAGAAAATAAGTACAGGAGCCCAAATTTTGTCTTACGAGCCTCCAGTCAGTACCCTTGCATGACACAAGACCTCATTATGAGTCTGGTAGTCCATGGACCGCCAAACTCATGGGGGCACGGTCATGGCGGTCTTCCAACTGTCCTATTATGACCAGGGCGGTTGGGCCGTCATCGGACCGCTGCATCCACCAGGGATCAGAGATCCCTGGCGGTGGTGCAATGGCCTTGAGGCCATAATATGCTTGCTGGAACCGCCACAGTCCCACCAAGCATATTACAAGTTTACTCTCCACCACAGTTTTCATGGCAGTGAGACCACCATGAAAACCGTGGCCAGGGCTAGCTCTGGGGTACTCGGCGCAGACTTGGGGTGGGGGCGTCATTAAGTAATATCATTTTAAAAGCACCAACCTGCTGGTGCGTTCCTGGCCTCCAGCAATTTTTGTAGGCATCAATTAAAACGCCACGATAACTCAGGTGATTTATCGTGTTCCTGGAAAGAGACCGGAGGTTTGTCTAGTGGAAGTTTTGTCTCATCCAAAGGCAGCGTAGAGGGTTAAAATGCCTGCTACTAAGAACGTGTACCATGCAGATAACACAGTGCATGTATTGTAAATAGGTCAGTGGGTTACTGCTCCTTTAGGAGAGCTCCTTTTGTTACTTGTCGTTTCTAAGTCAAAATCGTAATATAGAACATTGAGCTATTAACTGTCATCAAAGAGCTGTGTGTAAACTGCAAGGTATATTTTAGAGCTATATATTTTTTTGCCCGGTCTTTCATTACCCTAATCTTGCCAAAAGGGTTCATTTTGGTGGAAACAATTCTTGTTATTAAAGAGAACCCCTAACAATGGTGTTACATATTAAATTCAGAATTTGTGCTTTTCCAGAATAAGAACTCTTCCACTATATTGCCTACCAGTATCAATGACATGTCACCCTTCTCTACACCTTGTAGTCCAGTCTGATGTAACATTTCCTATACACTGATTTACACACCTAGGATTGTCTCTGTGCAATGTGTGTGTGATGTAAAGTGTTCTGACACCACGCAATGGTATGAGTGGTGTAATAAAACTAAATGAAGCCGAGAGACAGTGGTTCTGGAGGCTTGAGGGGCACTGTTAAAAGTTGGTGGTGAGGGAATCCATGTCAGAGGTGGTCATTGGGGGGTGCCAACAGACATTGTCGCACATGGTGCCACCGGTGCTAAAGCCGTCCCTGACCGTGGCAGAGAGGAAACAAAGGGGGCCCTACAGGGCCCTCTGTTTCCTCAGGGCCATGGGGTGCTTGGGACCCCCTGTGTGCATGCACCTGCGTATCTGCATGGCATGGACTGCAGCAGTCCATGCCCTGCAGGTAGTGATTTGGACATTCCCATTACGGTGCCTACCACATGGGCCCCCGAGTGGGAATGCCAAAGAACCACCCCCCAGACAGGAGAAAACTCCTAATCTGGCAATCGTGCAACCATGGGTTTGGTGGTGCGGGAGTGGGGCAGTCCCGCTCCCTCACTGCCAAACTCATATTGAGGCCCTAAGTCTGGTCTTTAACTTCAACTGGTCAGGCTAGTTATGGAGTGTAAGATAGTGCTAGTTGGAGCTCAAGCTGTTTTTGGTAAACTCTCGACTAATGCACTATTTTCATCAAAGCATTATTTCCACAAATGCATTGTTTCCACTAATGCATTATCTGCATCCACATAAAATAGTCTCTGCACTCACTTTGAAGTCTGCCATGATATGAGGCTTCACAATTTGGAGAATGTGGAGCTAAAATAATTTGGAAGTTTATCAATATGTGATTAGAGAGTGAGGTGGGTATTTAAAAATGTGAAGCCTTGTGATTTTGGATTAAAGAATAACATGAGCTTCCTAGATATTTTCTCACTCTGTGTTCCCACTTACACCTACCCTTCCCCTCTGCACCCCCTTGTCTCCTTTCTTCCTTTCCTCTTCCACTGCCCCTTATAATCTTTGCTGCTCTGTGATTCTCTTGCTCGATAAGCTCTCAAAAATCTATATCTAAGTTCTCAAAAATCTATGTTTATATGACACAGTTTTCAGGCTACATCAGCCCCTACAACCCTACAACCCTATAGATTTCTACTTCATAATGCTTCCAATGTTTGCAAATATCCCTATTTGCATATTTTGATATCTTGCGTATAAGTTAGTTGTTTCCTACCAAACCTACTCATTTATGTTTTTCTCCAAACCTATATTGTATGATCTCTTGGGTTGTTCTGCCTCTTTTTGCACCACAGAGCCTCTGTAAGATTTGTCTGTTTGTATGTGATTTCTTACTAAAACCAATAAAACGTTTAGAACAAGAATAGCATGAGCTATACTAGTTAGTTCCCGCTTTGTCATTTAAGACCATATGAGAGGTGTTAAACATCATCGTGATTTGGTTCTATTTGTGACAGATGGGTGCCAGTGTGTTCTCTGGAGCATATCTCCTTTTTCAGCAGAAAAAGCCCTTTACCCTTTCCTCTCTTATGCAAAATAGCGTGTTAACACAGTAGTGGATAGAAACATCACTTCCCACTTTCACAACTGACCACAAAAACTCCACGTAGATCTTGAACGACTTGGGGGATAGTTTAGAACCATGAAATACCACAGTCTAAAGAGGCACAGAAGGGAACGTTGAAGATTCGACGCTGAAATATTTAGTTCTGCATTCAAGAAATGATGCAATCAAATGATTTCGATGGTGTTAAGACTGGATCTTCCTTTCTAAAGATGTGTGTATCCCATGGCAGATCCATGGAGATGAAAGAGAAAAGGTGGGAAAGACCTACTCGTCTCTATTCATTTAAATTACTGTTTAACATATACATATGTAAAATCTGAGGTTAATACAGCATATGGACTACACAGCATAAGAGACCATGCACAAGGCTCAGTAATATTCTGCACCACTACCAAGCTGGGCTAGAGGTAGATAAGAGCAGAACATCTGCATGGGTGCCGTGACCGATCCGGGCTTGGAGAATGCACGGCACAGCAGGAAGATCATCTGATACAAAAGTGGCGGCTTGTACAGGTAAGAGTGGTGAGTGAGGTGGGGGATGGTGGAAGTCAACAGATGATGGGATAAGTAATATTAAATAAATAAAACCACTTATTTTGCCCTCGCCGCATCACTGACTTGGTGATGCGGCAAGTGCAAAGTATGTGGCATTATTTAATTAATACTACGTATGCCGCCATCTGTCCACTTCCACTACCTCCCACCCTGCTCCGCCTCGCCTCACCATTCTTACCTGTACGAGGCGCTAAAGTGAATCACATCATTTCTTCAGATAACAGGAAAACTTATACAGCTGATTCACATTTAAAACATTTGAAAAGTCACAGATAAAGTGTGTGTGATGGGATATGTACTAGGAAAAATATGTCAAAATGTTAAAGAATAATTTGATAAAAATGTTAACGTCTTCATCTCTTGCAAGAAGACTTTTAAGGATTTCCAGGTAAGCTCTGCTCCCTTTTAAGTGTGATCTCTTTGCAGCAGCCAGTGCTCCTTTGAGAAGGCAAGGGAGTTGTTGGATTTCTCATTCTTACAAGATCAGATATGAGCATTAATGTAACCGTTACCATGGAACTAGCCTCTAACAAGGAAGAAACCAGAGCCGATTTGCATTTTTTACACGATAACTGAACTTTTAAGAAACATTTGAGAACTGTTTGAGAAATTGAAACTTTTCAAACACATTTTTATTCTAATAGCAAGGGCCGTGAAACGTAAATAGCCACGACTTGGAGCATAACATGAATGGAGCTTAAGTGTATGGATCATTACCGAAGTGAGGCATTTGCGCTCAGGAGATGGGGGGTTAGGGGTGGGACAGTTGGGGTGGAAGCGGGAGGGTGCAGGTATACTCCTTTAATACCTTGTATGAGTTAAGATGCTCCCTAGCAAGATGCCCATGGATGGCTGTGAAATGCTACACGCTGAGTGTCATAATACAGGTATGGAGACTGCATAGATCCGAACTGTTGGTGGGATATCGTTACTGTTTTACCTGCTGTTGGGATGAAAAGAGAAAACCGTGATTGTTAAATGTATGATGATTGTAGACTATGCTGCCTTGTATATCCAATCACGAATAAAGAATTTAATTTAAAAAAAAAAGTGTATGGATCATAAACATGAAAAAATTAGACCATGCTTTTTCTAAACCTTGAGAGTGACCAATTTTTCTCCAGATGGTGTCTATACATATTTATTTGGTGAAGAATTCATATGTTCGAAACCAAATTGCAGCTCTTTGCAATTACTTCCTAAGATTCTGGTGTTTGATTTCAATGACGAGTTCTTTCGGTAAAATGGGTGTGCAACATTCCGTAGTTTTTTTACTGCAAAATACCATAAAAAAAGGGTGAAATGTGGCTTGTTAGTATCTTACCTGACTTTTTTTTCTTTTTATGAGAGTGTCCGCTTCGTGTACAAAAATCTCATGAGATACCAGCAAGTGACTGGTCAAGGCAGAAAATTTCTCTGCAAAACAATTTCTGCATAAATAATTCTCTCATCCCAAAAAATTATGTGAAATTAAGAAATGCAAAATTTCCAGCAGTTTCATGAATGTCACATAAGGTTACATTCAGGAATTATGTACATTTTGCAGGAGCAATTCAATTTTTGTCCAGGAATAGAGAAAGACAGATTGACGTGAAACAAAACACGAGTTCAGCAATGGAGCAGAATGGGCCTCATTCACCACTAATCCGTAATAGGTTCCAGAGTAGTGTGCTACTCGCTGAAAAAGTGCATAAAGACCCCATCAGGGGTAGCAAGCGCTATATAAATGCAAACCTTTTTCCCTCTTCTATCCCTCTACTATCCTTCTCAACCCAAATAACTGACTAGCATAGCCACCACTCAAGTTACTTTCATATGTCACTATATTAATTCACCACTAAACCTTTATGGGCTCCGGAGTAGCGTGCTACTTGTCGAAAAAGCGCTTTAACACCCCATCTCGGGTAGCAAGCGCCATATAAATGCTACCTTTTCCCCTCTTCTATGCCTCCACTATCCTTCTAAATCCAAATAACTGACTAACATATCCACCACTCAAATTACTTTCATAATTCACTATACTAATTCCCCACTAATACTTTATGGGCTCCGGAGTGGTGTGCTACTCGCTGAAAATGCACTTCGATGCCTCGTCAAGGGTAGTAAGCGCTATATAAATGCAATATAAATTGGAGTACTTTGGATTAAACGTTATTACTTTCTCTCCCAGGGGAAAAAAGAGCTTTTCTCACCCTTCGGTCCTTACAGAAGCTAAGATTGCTATTCAGTCTGCCTTCTTATTAATATATAATGTTTCATAAATAAACTTTTCGGATCGTTATTAGCAAACTAGAGAGGTAGGTAACTAAAAGATCACAAAATGGACGATTTATAATTAATGCATGACAGGCCATATGTGTTTGATGCACAGGCTACAAGGGACGCAGTTACAGACAGGCGCCAAATCCTAGTCCAGTGGTCATTCTGGCACCTGGAGCCCAGGGTCTCTGCAGGTGAGGCCTTCTAGTGAATGTCAAACAAGGTTTTAGTTGTTCTTGACTTCTAATGGGTAACTTAATGTGGATGTCAAGGCCCTTCTTTGAAGGAGATGTCGGCGTGGGGGCTCACAGAGGGCGACACAAGATGTAACTTAAAATAAAGCGTCAACATCTAGTTAACATCTAGTCAGTGTGGTTATATTTTTTAAAGAACAAGATTTTTATTTCGCATACAGTGAGTGTAATAGTGCATCAAATAAGGACGGTGAGTATAATACGACTAATAAGGGTAAGTGTAATAACCAGGAACCTGTTGAAGTTTTAACCCTTGACCTCAGATTTTGGTGACATTTGAAAACTTCACCATTATACCTGTATTTATTTTTTTATACCACTCATCAGAGCAAGAAGTAAATCAACCCTTAAAGTAAGATCCATGTATAAGGATAACTTGCTTCAGGTCGCCACGCCGCACCTAGTGGAAGTAACTACAAACTCTCATATGAAATCGATGCTTCTAAACTGCATATCATCAGTGAAACACGCAGCAGATATCTCCGAACTCATCATATCACAAGAATTAGACCTCCTGATTCATACGGAAACGTGGCTTAATGACTCCTCCTTCCCAATACTCAACATCTTAATTCCTCCTGACTATGAGATAATCAGATGCAATAGATCTATTAAATCTGGGGGGGGGGCAGCATCCATCATTCTAGCCTCGTATTGAAGCAGACTCATAAGGATTTGATGTCCTCCTGTGAGCTCCTAGAAATTTGGAACAAGGGCAAGATTGTTTGTGTGCTTCACTCGATCTATTATCCCCTGGGCATAACTTGCGTTTCGTAGATCAAATGATGCAATCCATCCCTGCCAGTTCGGTCCTCCACCCTAACCATATCTTCCTTGGTGACTTCAAATATCACTGGAATGACGCAAATGATCCGCTAGTTTGCTCTTTTAGGGCTTTTCTCTTCGAACTCTACAATATACAGGCTTGCAACGGTCCCACTCACTACAAGGGTGCTACCCTTGACCTTATCATAGCTAGAGATCACATCCTTCAACTGGATGACATTGTACCTTGTGATTGGTCGGATCATCACCAAATCTCCTTTCACATTCAGGAAAAGGTATTGCTCAGACAAGGTCAACTGCTCAAAAACAAGCAACTGACTCACAATCTGAGAGACTTCAACATCTCTAACCTTTCCAACTTGAGCAAGAATCTGTTGGAACCTCCCACTAACATGAATAATTTAGAAGAGTTAACGGATCGTTACATCAACATCATGTCAAATATTCGTGACTCTGCAGCCCCGAAGCAACTCAAAAGGATGCCTTGCAAACAATCCAAACCTTGGATCAGTGGTGTCCTTAATGTAGAACATCGCAAACTGAGGATCTCTGAGTGACATTGGAGAAATGCCCCCTCCACCTCTAGTCTCTAGCAGTTAAGGAAGATGAGAAGCTCTTATAACAAACACATTCACATTGCTAAATCAGATCATTTCAGGGATCAGCTTGACAGCGCTAAAAACCGACTCAAGAAACTGTTTGATATTACAAACAGGCTAATCAATATACCAATCCTACTCCAGCAATCAAAACCTCAGGGCCCAGTGAGGAGGACTCCTCAGCGCACTTTTCTGAAAAGTCTAATAGTATTGATCGGGAGCTTCAACGTGTAGCTGCTAACCTGTTAGCTATGAGCTCCTTGGGTTGGGCAGTACCTGCGGCAGTGTGTGCTCCGCTATACCCCACATAATACACTCCCAAAAACAATGCCTGCTAGAATACCTTCCCGCTCCATGATTTGGAGGACTTGTTACATGCCTTAGCATCTCTTAAAACTTCCAACCATTTCAGTGATCCACTTCCCGCTAAGTTGCTCAAAGACCTCAATGTGGTCATTCTGCCTCTCTGGTCCAGGATCATCCAAATATCACTCTTACAGGGGAGGATTCCCGACTGCCTTAAAATGGGGCCAGTCTCACCCATCCCCAAGAAGCCTAACGGATCCCAATAACTTCCAGCAGATCACCAGCATCATGTCTTTAGCAAAATTGCTTGAGAAATGCATTCACACACAGCTCTGTGACCACATCAAGAAATTTCAGCTCCTAGACCAACATCAATCAGGCTTCAGCTCAGGTTATAGTACAGAAACAGCTCTAACTCACATTGTAGATGACGCCTTGAGAGCTCTTGACCAACATGTGCCTTATCTTCCAATTCTTCTGGACTTGTCTTCTGCTTTTGACACTATCCAACATGATAACTTGATTAACCTTCTTCATTATAGGATGGGGTTATCTGGCCCTGTCTTAAATTGGTTTGCCTCTTTCCTGCATAACCGAACACAAAGAATCAAAGTCAAGCAATCTTTGGTTGCCAGCACCATGGTCTCTATTGGGGTACCTCAAGGATCTGCACTCTCCCCCCTGCTCTTCAATCTCTTCGTGGAACTCCTAACTGCTATTCTGAACGGTTCTAACATTCAGTACCAATTGTACGTGGATGACACTCAACTGTATTTGAAGATCTCCTCTCCAGATGACATTAAAACTCTTAATGGGGCGCTTAAAAAAACTCAACAATGGCTAACGCATAACCATCTGTTACTAAATGCCCTAAAAACAGAGTTTTTCTTGATTACCCCCGCAACCATGTGGCCCCTATGCAAAACTGGATCAAATAAATCTCAGCACTCAACGGCACCCCTCAAATGGTGGACTCCGCTTGTTCTTTAGGTGTCACCCTGGACAAATTCCTAAACATGCAAGGGCATATCAGTGCCACCATTAAGAGTGTCAATCATCAGCTCAACACCCTTAGGAAAATCAAACCGTTCTCCTGAGGACATCCAGTGAGCAGTCCAATCCCTAGTTCTCTCACAAATGGAATATGGCTTGGTGACCCTAGCTGGGCTTTCTAAATCTAGGTTAGCTTCTCTAAGAGCTACTCTGAACGCCTCTGCCAGACTAATCACAGGCTCCAGAAAGCATGATCATATTACTCCTGACCTAATTCAACTTAACTGACTTCCCATTGAAGCAAGGATCCGCTTCAAGATAGCCTGTCTGACACATACAACTATACACTTCAGTAGACCTGTTTACCTGGCAAAAAAACGTGAGATGTCCGGTTCCAGTCGAAACATGAGAAGCTCCAATAACCTAGTACTGAAACTGCCTAAATTAAAAAAAAAAAGAACTTACAATCGCACCTTCTCAGGGCAGGATTGCAGAATTTGAAATTCCCTTGCAATGGAGATCAGAGCCAACCCCTTGACTGATTCATTAAAAAAACGGTCAAATGGCTACTTTTGGAAGAACTTCATCAGGAATGTCCTCTATGACATTTGCTAGACACTTCCTTCTCTTGCTTGACAATCATTTTTCTTTGTGTGTTGAAATGTGTGCTTGACAATAATTTTAATTTGTTTTTGAAATGTATTTGGCGTTCTGTTGACTTAGTGCACTGCTAATACTGCACTGCCCCGTCTATCAGAGCTTTTCCTGTTTGATCACGGGCTACCTCGTCATCCACTAGCAACCGCATTGACTTTTATGTTTCAGGTTACTTTTATGTTGCCTTATTGTATTGTACTCATACTATTTCTTCATGTCAATGTTCGTTTCTTTTTGTACAGCGCTCTGAAACCCATCTGGGTCTTGTTTGCGCTTTATAAAACTTTTCAAATATAAAAAAATAAGTAGCCCAACACCACCTGTAGCAAAATATAGGCTGCCCTGCCCCAGGACGTTACGATTTCCGGTAGCTATATGTCCAGCCAGGAAGGACGGGACATCTGGCTACAGGAAGCTATCAGGTGCCTGGCTATAGATTTTCACCAATGACGAAATTGGAACAGGGGCAATTTGCCTGCTGCCACTCAGGGATAAAAGGGATAGAGTACTGCAGGTATTAGCTGCACATCGATGACTGCCTGCAGTCAATTATTTTGCCTCTCAAATGGGAGTACGTCTGGTCAGTGCAATCCCATTGGTCCACCCAGTGCTGCTCACAACCCTGAACCACAAAGGAATAATTTCCCACTAGTATGTAGGGCCCCTAAAGCTGCCTCCGCTTTTGTTTTTAATCTTCTCAAGCTTCACTTGAGGACACTAAGTGAGTACCATTAGGAGTGTTAATATTTAATTTATTAATGTTTTATAAAGCACAAACTCCACCCAGTTGGGTTTAGAGTGCTGTACAAAAGAGGGTGTGGGAACACCAGGCAGGAGTCAATCTTACATTGTCTATGACGTAGATGCAAAATAATTTACAGCACTGTGTTAATCAGATATTAACAGAGGATTTCAGTACAAAGAATGTAAAGATAATGAGGGATGCATAAACGTATAAATAGATAACTCAGTAATAAACAAACAAAATATAATTGCAGCATCACCCATTTAAATATGAAGATAGTAAAGAGAAGCAGTTAGCCATGTAGGACATTGGTCATTGTTGTGTAGAACCAACCACGACAAGTTGCAATCCAAGGAAGTTTGTTCCAGTAACGGAAGGCAGTTCCCGCAGGGCTGGTCTCGGAGTCTCTCTTACCGATTGAACACTCCAGGCATCACGCTCTACAAGAACCCAATACAAACTATAACAATTCCATAAAGGAACATACAGTAAGTAATACACCTATAACCAGCGGTGGCTCCTGCGCTAATGCGGAGGAGCATTGCCCCACAGGAACAATTTAATCCTAATAACATCATGTTATTATTATAAAATTTTCCAGTACTGGGTCTGTTGTGTTTCTTTTTGGTATAGGGTGGGGCCGCGCTGCCCTCACAGCAGGGGGAGGAGTGGTCGGCAGTTTCTAAGTGCGCATGACGGTTTGGCTACCTGACGTAGCAAGCACACCTAGCATGTTCTCTACCCGGCTGTGGAGAACATCCACAGGCTCCCAATACCTGTCTGAGTCCGCTCAGACCAATCACAATGCTGCTGTCATACTGATAACTTCATCATCAACAAAACAACAGCTAGTTCTGATAATCATCCAATCAACCATTCATCTTGAAGATCACACACTCAAATTACTATGATCGTTTGAATTTATTCAAACAATAGTTTCCAATTTTCAAAAATATTTTGAACTTTTTTTTCTGTAAACAGCAAAGAGTCCAACCTCTGTCTCGGTCTGATTTCCAGAGATGAATGCGATGACTTGCAGGGCTCGAGTGAAATGGCGGCTTGAGTTTGAATTCCCTTCCGTTTTGCCAGAAGAAACAACTGCAGTATAGGGAAATTTTAATTTTGAAAAAAAAAAGAAATAAAGAAAGATAGCTACCCACAGGCTTCTTGGTTTGATTTTTGGGCAAAGTAGAGGTTACATAGAAAGTGACGTGACCGCCTGTGGAGATGAAAAAGAGCTCTTTTGTCTTCTGAGTCCTGAGGAGAACCCATAACCGCTTCGCCGCGGCGCAAATTCCACGCGGTGTGGCAGAATATGATGCGCGCGCAGATCGGACGGCCCCTGGCTGTCCGACGCACACGCCCACCGTGACGTCGGACGGCCGGGGGCCGTCCAATGCATGGAAGAGGTTAAAGACACGTGGAAGGGTTCAAAAGCGCTAAGAGTTTTTCTTTCAGCCAAACAAGTGTGATGTGCAAGTTACACCATTGTGGCTCATGTGTAATTAAATCATAGAGAGTCATAATCATTTTTAAACAAGCTCAGTAGGGTCACTGTTTGGTGGTTTGCCCTTGTAAGAAATATGTCAAATATTCTCTGGATGGTATTCAACAAGGGTGATACATATATGTTATATTGAATAATCCTTATCTGTACAGAACTAAATAGAAAAACAAATATTTGGTTTTGTCATATTTGTGGTGTCCATTGTTCATGTGATTTGTTCAGCGTTGTATGTATTGTAAGTGAGTTTGTCTCTGTGCATTGTAAGGTCATTGATTTTGATGACATGTGTATAAATTGATGGGTATTGAACTAAATAATTTTTTACAAAATAATTTTTTACAAAATAATTTAAATATTGAAAAATATTGTTTGAATAAATTCAAATGATCATAGTAATTTGAGTGTGTGATCTTCAAGATGAATGGTTGATTGAATGATTATCAGTACTGGCATTTGTTTTGTTGATTATGAAGTATACATAGCCTAGCCTTACTGATTAAGGACCGAACCCTTTATAAGTCATACTGATAACAGCAGCAATGTGATTGGCTTAGGGGATTCTGGGAGCCTGTGTGCTTCCTGCATCAGCTGCAGAGGAAGGAGGAGAGGCTGTGGCCAATAGGTAAGTAAAAATTTCTTTTTTTGTTTTTTTTAACTCCCTTTCCACGCCACACTACTACTGCCCCCTAGCAGCCGCTACTGCACATAACACATCTCCCCCTTTCAATATAAAGCAGAATAACAAACGAAACTTATACAAAACTAACCCAATAAACACTGTCCTGAAATTATGGATATGAAATGTAATCTTGCTAATCATTATGACAAAAGAACCATAATGTAACCTAAAATAGATTTCAAAGAAGCTAAAACATAGAACAGGATCATACTAACAAACAATCGCTGTATACTTCAACATTTCAAAATATAAACCTAAAATAGAATTCAAGGAAGTTAACATAAAGTAAATCATACTACAAATGGTACACTGATACTTACTCACTCTCACCACCATCCGCCTCCACAATAGAATCTTTGAGTCACGCTGGTGGCTTCCTTTGGCATTGTCCATCACATTTCCCTCTTCCACCACTTCATTGTCAATTTCATCCAAAGGTACATGGTGTTGAAGATGTGAAGATAAGTGTGCGTGATTGGATGCACATAAAAAAACAGACACGGTCACTAAAGGGGAAAGTCAATTCTTTTAACTAGAAATGGTTGTGGAGGTTTTATAGAACCCTGTCAAGGTAACTAGTGGTAAAGTGTGTAATCTTAAAAGGTTTGCTTCGGGTCACAAGAATAGTAGAAAAATTGTGTAGTTGAACCAATGATATTTTAGGATCTGAAGCACCTTAATGATAAGGGGCTTCAGATCCTAAAATATCATGCATCCATTGGAATCTGTCCCCCAGTTCAACTACACACTTTTTCTACAATTCTTGTGCCCCGAAGCCACCCTTTTAAGATTACACACTTTACCACTAGTTACCTTGACAGGGTTCTTTAAAACCTCCACAACCATTTTTTGTTAAAAAAATTGACTTTTCCCTTTAGCCACCTTGTCTGTTTTTTTATGTGCATCCAATCACCCACACGTATCTTCACATCCTTAACACCATGCTTAAAGTCATAGTATAACTTGTTTCTCTTGTGCACTTTAACCAGTATTCACCTTACTTGCTCAGGGCACCAATTCGCCACAACAGCACTGCTCTACTACCCAGGGTTGAATTTAGTCATGGGGTTCTTCCCCTCATACACACAAAAAGGGAAAATCCAGTAACATCATTAGTTGTCACCCGATAAAACCACACAGCCTTCATCACTTATAATTCACAGTCAGACCTTACAGCAGATTGAATTACTCCTTTTATCACATGGTTGAACCTCTCAACCATACCGTTCCCATTGGGATTATATAGGGATGTGGTTTTAGGTTTTGCTCCAGTTTTTTCACAATACTCCTTAGCAATCCTGGATACAAATTGCACCCCATTATCGCTAACAATTGTGGAAAGAATACCCTCTGACACAAATACTGCATCTAAAAGCATAATAACTGACTCGGGGTCTGCTCTGTGCACAAATTTCACCACAGGCCATCTAGTAAAAAGGTCTTTCAACACAATGATATACTTCTGAGCATCCCCCACCGGTCCCACAAAATCCACTGCTATGGATTAACCGTGCTGTTTGGGCGAGTCACAAACACTCATAGGGTATCTTAACAAGCGTAAAAATGTGTCTGCAAAAACACACTTGGAGCATTCCCTGACAAATCTCTCCACCATAGAATCCATACCTGGGTACCAGAAAACGTTACCACTCCAAAATGACCTTCATGACACAGTTCAGTTATATCCTTTCTCATACCTTCAGGAGGAACAATCCTGTCCCCTCGTAAAATCACATCATTGTCCCTGGACTGTTCACTTCTGACCTCCCAAAATTGCCTTGCCTCTTTGCTAAACTGGTCCTTCCTTGGTCAACTATTCTGAAAAGATTTGGCCACTTCCAACAAAATAGAATCCTTCTGATATTCTGCATACCAAAGTTCTTTCTTTATGTGGCGCTATCATGGACTAGTGCTACTTGAAAATCTTCCCACAGATCACTCACACATTCTTCTAAAGGAGCAGGCAAATGAGACAATCAGCAACCACGTTGTCCATCCCAGGCACATAAACAGCTTTATGCATATAATTATGCATTCTCATGGAAAGTCTGGCAAGTTTTGTGGAAGCATTTACCGCACCTTCTGTCATTAACAATATCACCAAAGGCTTACGGTTGCATTGTATGATAAATGATTTGCCCCACATGAGCACTCTAAATGATCCGATGCGCAAGCAAACGCCAAGGTTTTCCTTTCCTTTTATGGGATTTTTTCCTCAGCTGGAGATAATGATCTGGAAGCAAAAGAGATCACATTTTCTGCACCTTCCATACTTTTCTGTGTTAACGCTGCCCCCAACACCTTATTTTTGGCATCTGTCGTAATTATATTACTTCCCTCAGGATTGAAGCTGCTTAAACTGGCTTTGTAGAAATAGAAGATTCAACTTTCTTGAAATCCTCCTAACAGTTTAGTGTCCGCTCAAATCTAGTTTTGTTTTTTCAGTAGTTGCCTGATATTGTAAGTGCATTCAGCAAACCCGGACATACATTTTGCGCAGTACTCCGCCATGCCCAAAATAATCTGATTTCCTCTTTACTGCTTGGTGCCAGAAATTTGTCAATAGCATCCACTAAATATAGTTTAGGCATGACTCCACCATCCCCAATTACATGGCCTAGGTAAATCAGTAACCTTGCTACAAATTTACATTTAGAGTTTTCAACCATTAGGTGGCGGCGCCCCTTTAAAATACTTAACATTTTCTGTTGCCTTCCATCATTAACTTCTTTGTTCTCCCCAAGAACCAAGATGTCATCATGGAACAATATAACTCCATGTTCCTTGCAGAATAATTTGAACATAACTCTTTGAAACAGAGCCAGTCCAAAAGGCATCCTATTGAACTGGAAACATCTTAACACCTTTATGAATGCCGTCAGGTGTCAAGAAGCAGAGGCTAATGGAATCTGGTGGTGAACTGATGACAAGTCAATTGTGGAAAACCACTTAGCATCCTTAAGGCATACCACTATTTCATTTATACTGGAAGGGGGAAAACGTTCATCACAATGTTGTCATTTAAATGGTGAAAGTCCACGCGTAACCTAATCTTACCTTTGCTGCAGCGAGCCATCACCAAGGAAGAAATCCACTCTATGACTCCCCTAAACACCAATTTGTCCAATTTGTTGGAGACTTCCTCCCTTAGTATGAACTGTACATTTCTGATAATGTGGACTATATTAACAACGTGTTGTTTAAGGACAATCATGTGCTCAAAATCCTGTAAATTCCCCAAAGTTTAGCTGAACACCTTAGGAAACTTGTCTAACATAGCTGCTCCCACAGTTTTAATCCAATTCCAAATAGAACTCTCAATGATAATGCAGATTTTCTGGTTTTACCTGGGTTAAAGTGGAGCAAAACTGGCTACCAGACCCACTGGGATTCCCAGGATTCTCAATTTATACCATAGTAGACCACTGTCAACAGATTCAAAGGTCGCTTGGAAGTCAAAGCCAACAAATTGCTCCCATCTGCTATCATGACATCCTGATCTACTACCAAAAAACAAAAATATGGCCATTTTGTGTTCAAACATGTACTGTTTCCAAGTGATTCATTAATTTCCACTCACACAATGAAATAAAAGAACACGATCAAAGATCTTACCCCCAGTATGAAAAAGGGACATTAAGTGATATGAATTTGGGTCACGCCTGGAACCCCTCTTACAGAACTGTTTTATATGGGGGGCTAACTATGTAGGGGGTAATAAACCACTTAAGGGGCTTTTTTTCAACAAATTCACATGGTACCCCATCCGGATCAGGGGTTCATTCATGTCATTACTACTTTAAGTATTTGGCCCTCCCAGGTCCAATTTATCAAATCATCCTATCAGCACTAATTAGCTACTTGTTGGGCCTTTAAAAATTGCACCAGACGGTGGCCCACGCATACACGTGTGCCCAGAATGACATAGCTGAAAGTTGATAAGACAGTTTAGTGACATAATTTATCTATTGTAGTTATCTTTTTGTAACCTGAAGGTCCCAGGTTCTAAACCTGGTAGGCCCACTTAGACTTTCATCCTTGCAATATTGATAAATTGAAAACCCTTAACTTGGGTATTATTTAACAGCTTTTATTAGTGCCTAGAGTCTGGACATACCCTTGTATAGTTTGGTAGGAAGTGTAGTAATTATTATTGTTTATTATTAGAATCTTTCCAGGGCTTACTGCTATTCCCCGGGACCACATGTTCCCATATTGACCCAATTTCATTTTATTATTAGCTGAGGCATGTACAAAACTGCATTTGGAGGGAAATACGTGCACATCCTTTCCTCCTTTAAGGCATGGATATAGGAGGAGGGCAGAGAAGCAATATCATTTTTTATTTGTGGTAAAAATAAGTATTATAAAGGCAGGGTGTGTTCATCAATATGGCGGCTGCGACTGCTTCCACGCTGCAGAGGTGTGGAGGTAAATATAGACGCACAGGTGCAGCTCGGTATAATTAGGCTGCTCTTAGACCTGTGATTATTCAATGGATAGGGTAAGACAAGTCTAATTTGCATCCAGAAGGCACATACTATTTTACTGCGACTCATAAGCAATGCAGTGAAAATGTTTTGAAGCAAAACCTTTATCATTTATATTTTAAAAATAAGAAGGTCTAGTAAATAGAAAACACCTCTCTGCGGCAAATTTTTAGAGAGATTCAAACAGACTCAAGATCTTGGAGGATATCTGCCTGTTTTTCATTCTTCTAAATTCCAGGTGCAGAGAATTTCATATTTTAGTATTATAGGCAAATAATGAAGAGTTGGTCAAGTATTCAGCCAAATAAAGAGCTGAATCGATGTTTTTTTTAATTCAATAAATACATTGATGCATATAATTAATGTGTATCTTTTATTGCGCTTATTTTATTAGAAGGGTAAGGATGAAACATTGGAGATCTGAAGAGTCACGTTATCATCGGGTGTCCAATAGAATGTCATTGCTTGACTTTCTCTATGTACAAAAACGGATGGATATCAGTACAAAGGAGGCCCCTACAGGTCCACTACATGCCCTAAAACCGTCTACAGAAAAGGTCTTCCTTTTTAACCCTAGTTAGCGTTATATCTCTCCAAGTGCTTCTTTATGAGTGCTGCCTTAAGGGAGCTGGTAGTCCCTTCTCCTGGAGTTACCTATACAGGTCATAACTTTACTGCAGGGATGCTACCAGGCGATTACAAGTAGGGCTCTGAACGTTCCCTTACAAATGAAGATTTATCAGCTGAATCTGTGGTCAGCCCCAACTCCCCTGCTCCATGTTTCTGGTGCAGTCTACAGTTCCATTGTTGTGAACAGACAACCTGAAACCACCCTAACAGAACTGCAGACTGCACCCAGAAACTCTTGTAAAGAAATCGGATGTACCTTCTAGCACCATGAATCAGCTTTGACAGTATCTGACACTGACACCACTAAGCCTTGAAAAAGCCCTACGCTGACTGGCTGCCATAGGACGAAACACGAGTTAACTGAAAAACTTCAACAACCAAAAGCTGCATGAGTATGAAAATCGGATTCATAAATACTTAAATCACTGTTTGGATTTGCTTTGTTCTAGGATCACTAATGCTCGAATTTTCTGACTATTGTTTCATTAACTTGGTGTCAATGCTCGACCCCATAGTTGTATAAAATTCTAGTTGCACATTGAAAAGACTTCTATGCATGTGTGCTAACCGAGTTGTTCAAGCATTCTTCCAGTCAATAGGAAATACAATCAACTCATCAGAGAGAGGCTATTCCTCAGTGTAATAAAGATAATTAGGGACAGAGAGAGTTAGTTCATGCTAATTTGTTAATATGGTAGTATAGGTACAGAATTAATTGTTTGTGTTTAATGACAGGTTCCAGAACCACACCCAGAAGGAGGGTCATTATCTGAGGCAGTCTCTCTTGATTGTTATTCCCATTCCCCTTTCCCCCAAGCTGAGGTTGTAAGCAGTTTATCTTAAACTGTTCCTAGCATCTGTTGGTGGGATCTGTGGAACGGTGATCGGCTTCTGAGGAGATTGCTAAAACCCAGATCTGACACCACCTCACTCCAGTCATTATGAATGTTGACCCACAGAACTTTTTACCTACAAATCATTGTTTGCATATGCGTTTGTTTAATTAGTTCATTGGAAGCAAAGCAAAACGACAGCACCCAGGATGTATTTGGTAACCACACGAAGGTTAAGGGCTCTAAGGACCTGAAAGGAGGTTGTAACTCTAACTGACATAGTTTTTCTTTGTGTGTTATGCCTCTCATTGGCAAGTGAAGTAAAAAATATTGGCGTTGGTGTGGGATCAAAATGAGCCTTATTTACTCTGCGCTATCACTTTACAAGCGCACACATTCTACTAGGCAAAGCAGCAGCTGACTGCAGTCCATGACACGGGTACCCGAAGCATACTCATCCCTGTCTGCTAGGACATCAGTAAAGAGGTTCACTCTGGAGGACACAGAGGCCAAGGACTCTTAGATCTCTTGGGAACTATCAAACACCACCCATTCCGTTCTCACAGACTACACTCCTTAGGTCAGTGGCATAGCAAGAGTGCCAAGGGCCTAATGCGAGCTAGGAAAGAGCCCCCCTTCCGTCTGCTGTTTTGGTATTGAAATATGGCATTAATAAACGTTCAGTATGACTCTGAGGCTTTTGGGCCCTAGTGCCACTGCATCTTCTGAAACACAATAATGGAGCTCTGCTGTTCTGTCAAATAGTTTCACTCCCACTATTAATTCCACTCACAAATAAAGAATGGCTCCTGCAAAATCTCACACGGTCAACCCATAAATGTTTTCTTCAATGCATATTTGATGCCAGTAACCTCTCAGATCCATCATTCAGGGGAGGGCGCCAGAGCATCCTTAAAATCTGATCCCCTGAAAGGGATCACTCCAAGAGCCTAAGCCAACCCTAATAAAACAGCATTACTGTCATAAGGAAACCTAGACAAATATTGCCTAGCTCTCATAAGGGCTTTTCCCTTATGCGAGCCCCTACACAATTCCAAATGTTGTTAAGAGCCCAAGAGTTCCAAGGAATACGAACCAGGTCTCTTCCACCTGCAGAGACCGGGGTGCATCTTCACTTGTTAACTTACACAGACAAGGCAATAGTCAGAATAATAGTATCCCACATAGATCATGCAAATGGCCTATAGCCTGGGATTCTTTCTCACATAATACACAGATTCTGACAGGGACAAAATGTGACACCAGCAGGGTTCCTATACCTCAGGCAAACCAATCACCTCTCCTTCAGCTTACACATACTTCAGTGGATACTACCAGGAAGAAACAGCGCCAAGCCATTACAGTCAAAGGATACTAGACTACACTACCACCTTGAATTACAACAAAATAAGCTAAAGGAATACCTCTCACTTCAAACAGTAAGATCTCTAGAAGCTTCACTCCTCAAAATACCCAACTTACTGCAATCTCAAACACTCTCCATGGCAACGGATGCCTAGTGAAAGACCCTGCCAAGCTGCATCAGGGTAATTTTGGATCTTCTCAAATGTAAACACTGCTGTAGTCATAGAACTAATGACTCCAAGCAACACATACAGGCCTAATCACTGATCTCGCTTACATATAAAAAACCTACGCAACCACGTGACTATAATAAACCAGGGAATTCCTTTTCCTCTGCTGCAAAAGTTGAATATGCAGCCACTTCCACTGTGCCCTTTATTTCTTTACCTTTGCAGTGTCTATTACTCTGTTTCCTGTCCTGAGTTATGTCTCTGTCTTTCCCCTGCTTCTTCTTATCATCCTCTGTCCTTGCCTTTCCGTCTGTGTTCGTCCACTTATCTGCAGGATGATGGTTTCATTTTCTGGGGTTCATTATTCCTAGTGAATTGATCATTCATGCAGCACTAATCTGTGACCTTCAATGCTGGCATTAAAGGCATGGCATAAGGATCCTGAATGGCCTCTCTGCCACTGCTACATAGTGCTGCCTGGTCCTGAAGATGCCTGGGGCTGTGAGCTGACCACGGCACACAGGTTGGCAAAGGGTGTATGGTGCATTGAAGCCAATATCTAATGTGCAGTACTTTTAGCGGTCTGAGTCAGGGCTACTGGTTGAAGTAAAGGGATGCTGATTGCCTGCCTCCCTGACAGAGCAGGACACAGGAGAAAGGTGTAGATATTGCAGGCGGTCCAGGCTTGGGCTTTAGATCCTCCATCATTAGCCCGTTCTTCTCATGCAAGGCGGCTAGGGGTCCTTTTTACCTGGAAAGTTTCTGGGTTGCTGGGAGCTTTGCCCTCCTCATTGGTCCCTTTCTCAGAGACATCATCTGAAAGGGCGGAAGCACTTATTATACAGTGGCTTGGGAAAACTGTAGCATAATGTTCTTGGTGGGCTTGCAGAGAATGCTGCTCACCAGTCACTTCACTCTTGTTCCAGACTGTGCAGTAGATCTTGAAGACCTGAAAATTTAATGAGAATTAAAGATATTGTAATGTGGAGGGTGAATATCGGAAAGGGGGATCCATGTGATGTTTTTTTACAGGGTACTATGTCTACTTGGCAGAATGACAGAGAGTTAAGCTAAAGGGGTGATCTAGCCTTGATGACAGAGCCCAATTAGAGGGGAGTTGTACGTGAGTGAAGGAGTGAATCTGATGGAGAAAAACAAGCTTGGAGAGGGAATAATGACCATGGTGGGACCATTTTAGACTGCTACCACCTCAACGGAGAATGTGGAGGCCACATAGATCATGGCACACTTGCTGATATCGGAGGTCCTGCCTTGCACCAATGGACATGGATTGAATGTCAATATGTTGTTACTAAAAATATCATCTGATCGAAATATTGTTTCCTAAATATTATTTACAAATATATTGTCCCATTGGTTTTAGATTGTCTAGTACTATATACCATGGAGTGATGTTTCTGTAAACCATATTTCCACACAATCTTTGTCAGGTAATATTTTGGTAATGATATTCTGGTGTCATTGTGTGGATAACACCTACTGTCAGTGTGCTGAGTAATGGTCGAGGCATTCTTTGAAAATAACTATTCTCCTTCAGACTAAAGAATTGAAAAGGCTTACGCAGCTCAGAAAATGTTGTCTCCCTCCTTACTGTGTTTGATGAGAAGAGCAAATACCCCTGTTGTAAGTGGGCCATGTAATATGTACTGTTAGCAGGTTGAGTTCAACTTTAGAGACTTAGGGAACTCCTGGCTCACCTCTAAAACATCCACTTTGCAAGTTTTTACCTAAAGATGTACAAAATGTGACTTCCACAAGTTGTGCAGAAGTAATAATTTCAGGAGCTAAACAAATGCACTTGCAGGTGAAGTTTCTAGCAAAACACATGAACTACTACAATAGGTGTATGCAGAAGAGAATTTACCGCCAAGGCCTAGTTAATATATTTCACATTTTCTCAAAGAAGTGCCAGTTTGAGAGTTTCCCAATGACAGTGTTATTTCTAACGGCCCTGACACCAGGATAAGGATAATCAAATTCAAGTTGTATTCAGTTGTCACTTCATTGACGTATATATGTGGCAAGCAAACGCATTTGTGGTCTAAAAAGGCATGTGGATACTGCAGTAAGCTACAGTTTATGAGGAATCATAGGTAATCAATGGTGCCCCATGCTCAGTACCACTGGAATTTTGCAGCAGGAGAAGGGCAAATTGTGAGGTGGGGATGAGTAAATTATGTGTCAAGAAACAGCAAATTGAACGGCATAATGCGCCACATTTTGTAATAGTATTACTTCATTATTTTGATATTTTTAAACTTGGTAACAGGTTGCACCTCGTAAGTTGCAATTGAACACCCAAATGTAGCAATAAGCAAGAGAAACGTGAAGGTCCAGCTTCCACCAGGCAACAACACATCTCTGCATTTTTACTAACCTTTGAACTGTTTGAGCTAGAAACAATTTTTTTGTTAACATTTGCAGATTATTTGACAGATTGTGGATTATGTGGTAAATGCAACAAATCTATAATATGTGAAAATTGCTGTGGCGTACAATCGCATATTTCCAGTGGCCCTGGCCATGCTATAGGTCAATAGGCAGTATTAGTTCAGTAGTTTTGCAGCTAGTTTGCTGTGTAGATCAACTGGTGTAGCGTTCCTGGTTTCATGCTATTTATTTTTTACATTTCCATCTGTGTTTATTCATATTTTTTTTTGCCCATTTTATATGTATTTATCTGAATTTATTTTCCGTTTAGTGATAAAGTGAAGCTGATGTGGGTATATTTCTATATTTATTTAACCAACAGAGGTATACTCATGTTTGAATGTCCAGTGGGTTCTAGAAATTTCCAGTACAATGCTGTCATCTGAACATATTAATATTGATGACAGCTCAAAGCTCTGTACATCTACAGTTATTTAGAATTCATTAAGAAATCTTTTTTTTTAACTGCACTACCTGTCAATCTGCACAGCTACTGTCCTGCTACCCATGAACAGGGCCGGACTGGGAACCACAACCGGCCGCCCCCGCCCCACTCGGGACAGTTGGAGGTGCCACCGAGCTCTTTGCCGGCTCCGGTTTTCAGCCGATTTTGGTACAGGGACGATTTTGCAGCTATGCTGCAAAAACGGTCCTGTAACAAAAACGGCCCTCAGGGGCCCAAAACCGGCCCCCACCCGTGCAGCGCACCGGGGGATTGCCCGGTGCCCGCTATGGCCAGCCGGCCCTGCCCATGACTTGCAGTAGTGAGAATCGTCCAAACGACCCAATGTTTCCGTATTTTTCCATATCTAAAAAAAAATGCAGACAGGAAAAATAGATGGTTTCTGTTTGTATTTATCAGCAAAAATCAGTAAAACTAGAAAGCTGGTCACCTTGTTAATAAGTGAATAATATTTAGTTACGAATTATCCTGTTGTATAGATCGTGCAGGACATACTGTCACTGTGTTCCCAGAAATGGTTAGGGTACTGAGCAAACCCAGTTTGTGGTATCCTACGTTCAAAACTACCTCTTACAGAACAGTTCATATCCACTTCTCAATCACAGGGATAATATTGATGCTGCCTTCTCCCACTGAGATAGGTAACCCTTCATGTGACTTGCTACTCAAGCAGTTAATCTGTTAAACTCAACACTTTCTTTGATGGCACAGTTCTTGACGTGGTCAGGGTGAACCTCTGTGCTAAAGTGTCCACTAGTGAGGAACAGAGAATAAAATAAACAGACGTGTGGAAGGTGGAAGTGAATGAGCAAACATCTCACAGACGCCATGCTGCCGGAAGGACACTGCTCAAGGCTGTATCATAGCGACACTCTGCCATGTCAACGCGCGTTTGATCGCCACACACAATAGAGGAAACACGCACTGAATTAGGCAGATTCTCCATTTTTCACGCTATCATAGACACAATTAGTTCGGCTGGTGCAATCACCAATGCCCTTGAGGTTTCACGCTCCTTGGCACTAATGAAGAGGCACTGCTAGCTGTCACCGAGCGCATGCCAGCATCCATCTCAGCAGCTGCTGCAATTACTGCTACCCCAGGGGCTTCAGGTGCATCCCTAGCTTACACAGCAATTGAGGGCCGGTTTCTTTAATGCCTACCCCGACCTCTGTACCACATGGTTAGTTGGGTCTGGCCAGTGACGTAACAAAATTTGAGGGGGCCACATGCAAAGTACATAGAGGGGTCCCCCCATGCTCTGGACCCAGTCAGGGACTCTCAGCACTGCCCATGCACAGTGCAGGAGGGGGACTCCTGGAGCTTGCCCCCGCACCGCAGGGGCTGTGGGGGCTATTGTTACGTCACTGGGTCTGGCCATGCCGCTGTCTGTAAGTAACTTTTTAAGTGGTGTGTAAGCGGTAATATGTAACACTGACACATGGAACTGCTTCTCGCCATCTGTGTTTAAGAAAATCTTCACCCCATTCATGTGTCTTTGGATCCAATAGTAACAATAATAATTATTTTCATATTAATACAAATTTAAAAAAAAATTATTATAACAATAATGGTTTTATTACACACACCACAAACAAAAAATGCTAAGGGTGTTTGAATCATTGGTTCATTTAGGGTTATTGTTTTGCTTTGTTAACCCCTCTACCCATGGCCACATAGTGCTTTGGGTATGGGTAAATATATGGATAACGGGTGAGGGGATATTATTTTGCACAGCTTGGCCCTGAAAGACCATGTGATTTTTCCAATGAGGATGAGGAACAATGATGAAATATGAAGATGAAATGCCTAAAAAAATGATAAAGGTCCTTATTTAAAATTTGGCAGAGGGGATTCTCCATCAAAAGGTGACAGGTATGCCATCTCCCATTCAAAAAGTGCCCTTGTAATGCAGCAGGTGGGACATCCGCCTCGTTGTGACAGCGTATCCTGTCCACCAACTCTAAACAGAGTCCAAAGTACTCGATGCCAATGGTGAAAAAGGCATACCCTGAGGGTGAGGGCAAAAATGGAGGACCCAGATAGGGGCACGTCTATAGAACTAACGGTGCTGAGCACCAGCAGGATCCGGCACACTTAAAGCCCTTGTCCTTATCCTTGCCATTTTTGCCCAACTGCCTCTTTTTGTACCACATTATCTTGCTTTGCAGCGAAGTTTGAGGCATCTGAATACTGCACCTACATACATTAGTTATTAGTATTAGGACTTTTACCCTTTATACGCCAACCCTTCCACGCTCCATACGCCACTTTTATCCACCGCAATTAACTTTGCTGATCCTTGATCTATTTCTAGTATGCCAATCAAATGACACCGAGACCCGTAATACTCAAATACTGCTATTCTGCTATCAACAGTATTGTGGTGGATCCTATTAACCTTTTTTCGTGCGACCGCGTTTCCCCCTCCGGTGCTGGGCCCTAATAGAAACGGGCGTGGTCATGACGGAACGGTTCCGTCATGAGCACAGCTCAACCGACGCTCATGACGGAACCGCTCCGTCATGAGCACCGAAGGGGTTAAGTAAGATTTTGGCATTAATGTTGAGTAGCAAGGCAGACCCCTCACCAACTAGACTCACCTGATTTGTTCTTTCGGTTCCTCTTCTGCATCAGAGGAAACCAACCCAGCCTAGGGATGCATGGACCATCCCCAGAAACAAGCAATAACACAAAGAATTGTACCTCCGTGATGCATAATTCCAATGCTAAGAAAAAGACCCTTCTCTATGAAATCACAACAAATTGCTAAAACACAAGGTCAGATAATTGCACTATTATTTACCCTGGATTTTGCAAGGATTTCTTCAAATAGCAAGATAATTGAATGAGCTTTATCGATTGAAGAAAAACTGGTAAAACTGAGCTTATGTCAGTCAAAGTTGCCCCAGGCTGAAATTCATATATGACAAAGAGGATAACTGGTTTCTCTTATCTTCACCCTGCTGTTTGGCTGGACGCCCTTATCTCCAATCGGCGAGCCTCTGATCCACGTGCGGCCCTTGGCAGTTGAAGACAAACGGCAGATGCGCGCGCCGGGCTCGTGACGAGATTTGCATAATTCAAAGTCCACTTTCACCGCCTTCACTGTCTGCGCGAGCCCGGTGCAATCACTCAGAGAGGGCGAGGAGTGCAGCACAAAGACAGCTCAGTTGGCAGCAGCAGGCCGAAGCTGCGGAAGACGGATATACATTTTGGCTCGCACGTGGGGTTTCCTGTCTTCCTCAATAGCAACGACCTTGCCTTTCAGACAGGCTCCCGCCAGCGTGGCGGGGCGGCG
This sequence comes from Lissotriton helveticus, assembly GCF_964261635.1. Taxonomy (NCBI): domain Eukaryota; kingdom Metazoa; phylum Chordata; class Amphibia; order Caudata; family Salamandridae; genus Lissotriton; species Lissotriton helveticus. The sequence continues at coordinate 1,347,763,713 of NC_136059.1, forward strand.
CGTCCTCCGCGTGATTAAACTGTACATGTTTGTGTAGACAGGGAGAAATGTATCTTATTCCGTAATTTAAGCGATGACGGGTTAGATAAAGTGCCTGGGCGGTCCTGCTTTATTCCTTGGGTCCATTTAGCGCCATAATATATTTTATGAGGGTGTCCTCCTATTTTACTGTATTTTTGGGGGGGACAGTTGGTGTATTTTAGTGGCTATGTTGTCTATGTAGATAACCAGCAAAACTTAATTTTTGGAGTGTGTGTGTCAATTCCACTAAACGATACATAAAGCAAAATAGCACATTCGCACAATATGTACTATGTAATATGTGGGAAGTAGCACTCAGGGTAAAGAAAACTGACCGGCCACTTTATGTTGCTCGTCCAAAAAGAGTCAATCATGCCATTATTTGTATCGTTTACCAGCTGCCTATATTCAACTGCCGTTGTACAAGCATAGTTTAGAGTCAGGTAAGGTGGCAGCAAAATAGCCCCACCACGTGGCGCAGAGATACTATTGCTGGTGCATGTCCCAGAAATAAATCTAACAAAAGTGGGAGAGTGGGCATGAGACACACATTGTTCATTTCTCTTTTTTTCTATCACTGGCCTGCTTAAGTGATTTTGTTTTGCTTTGAATAGTTTTTTTGTACAAAATTAGGCTGGTGGTGAACTATTACACAGTTCTAGTTAGTGTAGAAAGCATTGATTGTATTTTAATTATGTATACTTTTTTTTTTTTAAATAAAGCAGACCCGGGTGAGGCTAGGGTGTCAAGTGCGCTGTCCGTGGGGTAGGAATCGTAAAAGCAACAAAGATTTTAAGTATAGAAAACATGCAGAATTGTGGCAATGTAGATAGATGGGTGGATGGGTGGATGGATGGTTGGATGATGGATAGATAGATAGATCTGTCTTCTATTGAAGAAATTTTCATAAAACATTGTCCAGGAGTTATTTGTATGGTGTAACTGCAGCGGACATGACCCTTAAAATGTATGTTATTGCTAGAGAGAGATTTCATCGGTGGTCATTATACATTGTTTCATGTAACCATTATTGCTGCGTATTTCAATAAACTAGTGCAATGTTATGGGCGGTTAAAACATATAAAAGGCCTTCCAGTTTTGGGTGACTCATACCAAGACCATCCCCTCGAATATTGTCAACTCTCGCCCATGTAGATATACATCAAGGACGTTTTTTTTTATATTTTGTAGCGTTTTACTCACGATAAGACATGCAACTGTAAAACAGTCTTTTATCAATTCAAAACATTTATTATGTGAAGCAGAAGACAATTGTATCCTACGATGATAGCTTTACTAATATTAACATATATAAAGTCATCATGTAAAGCAACAAACACTAAATTAAATATTAAGCCTAAATTGGAACAGATAATCAAGTTTCGAATTTTTAAAGTTGGTTGTTACATAAACATAAGATTATATTCACATGAAGACTGAAAGCAAACCGCAAGTTTATAGAGGGGATAAAATAGCCACATATCAAAATATTATATTAGCTGATTTATATATTGAATAAATATGCGCCTCAAAAATCATTTATTGTTGAACATCACTTTCTCGACCTGTGCTAGATTAGCCATTTCTAGCTTCGAATCACAATGTGCGGTCTATGGGGGTATTTCAAAAATCTAAAATATTTTTGCCACCACGTTGCTAGGCAATACCAACAGTTTCAGGCCTTTAACCCACTATTTTATTTTGTGATACAGTTAAAAGTCTGTAACCAACAGTTTCAGTTCATCAGCAGTTAGCAACCTTTATGGTTGATTTAGAATTCGACAGGTCCACCACGTCAGCTGAGGTTATGGCTTCTGCTCATTGACGTCATTTGGGAGTAGTCAGGGGTAGCATCTGTGACCTCTAGCTTGCGCCCTGCTACTCCTGGCACTTCCTTCGTGACCTCTGGATTCAGAGGGGACAAAACCTTTGCCACCTCTGAGGCCAGGGGTCGCGACCTTTGCCTCCTCTGAGGCCAGGGGTCACAAATGAAGTGCCAGGAGTATCAGGGAGCAAGCTAGAGGTCACAGCTGCGACCCCTGACACCTTCCAAATGATGTCCATGCTCCTGCTCCCCAAACAGAACACCTCCCTCAATAGTTAAAGTTCCTTGCCAGGCAGGTGGGGATCCTTTGTCTTTTGTAAATAAGACATTCTCTCAAACTTTATCAAAAGCAAATCCTGATCGGCTATACTGCATGAAAGCAAATCAATTAAAGCAATGGCTCTCTAAAGTACATCACAATCACTTTTAGTTACCCTGAGGATAGGTGGCCATTTGTTTGGCCCAAATGTAGCTCATGAAAACACAAATTGAAAGTCTTAAGATAACAGATGACCATTGGAACTTTGGGTTAAGCCAGATTGAATGTATGGAGTGAACATTCTTCCTTTGCCACACATAAAAGCACCTGAAGAAAATCACAAACAGTATAATATCAAATCATACAAGATGATCACTCTCCTCTTCTGAGATCACTTTCCGAGAGCCACTAACTCATGCTTTATGGACGCCTATGCAAGGAAGAAAGAGCCAAGATGTACACAGCTCGTTGGCACTCACAAACTCAGTGATTTGCAAAATCATAGGTATTACGACTGCAAAAGGCTTTTTACAAAAAGTCTTTTTACAAGTCAAAACAATCTTTCTAAATTGCTAAAGGGGCTTTTGCGACCTTTTCTGAATCACAACTAGGAGGAGGCCTGAAAGGTGCAGTTACTTCCTATTTACAATTCAGATATATATCAATGATTTGTGATTGGAACTGAATGGCAAATAATTGCTCAATTAATGACTCTGGAGCTGGGACGGGGAACATTTTGCAATGCTTTCACAATAGGGATACATTTTTTAAGCAGCAGAGATACATGCAGATAAGAGCGGATGGGCCAGGTTGGGGGGGGATTCAAAAGACGACCAAGAGGGAAAATTAAATAAATAATTGATTTTCCCTCGTCGTCCTCTGTCGAAATCCCCCTCCACCCCACCCGGCCGCACCGCTCTTACCTGCACAGGCCTTGCTGTTTTTAAGCAGCATCTGGCCCTTCAATGAATATGGGCTCCTTTGAAAAACAAATATTTCTCATTTGGGAATGCAAATGCAGGCACAGAAGTCTGCTGCGCTGTGCTGTCCTTCACCCAATCACAGGGTTGTTACTAATTACAACCTGCTTAATTACTATTCATTATGCAGGTCGTTTTGCGACTACACGTAAATGAACAATTTAGAATGCAACCTATAAGTATAAAGGTTGTATCACAAATTTGCAAAGCAATTGGTGCGAAAATTGTACTTCATAGTTTGCGAATGGGTCTTTGTCCACTGGGCCCTTGTTTTTTAAAGCATGTCGTTCGCCAGAATTAGTGCACTGCAAGTAACTAGAGACACATAAAGAAATGCTTCAGCAAAATGATGTCACAGACATCAGTATTTAACAAGGAAAAAACACATTCAAATAAAAACACGAAACACAAAAGGTGCATTTGCCCACAATAGGCACCCTCCCTCTATGTAAGGGACAGGCATGTATGAAAATTCAAATTGAGGCGACAGGAATTTGTAGAAGGTCAAACCTCAAGCAATCGACTGAATAGACAATCTAAGCCCTGATATCAGACCCAACAGATGACTGACAATGGCATGGCAAGAGATCCGATTCCAGGGCTCAAATCTTTCACAACTCTGCACACCACAGATCTCTCATATGCAATATGTTAAACCCCTTTCATCTTCTTCCCCGCTCACACTCCTCATCACAACTACTTTGTACATTGATCCATACACAAATAATTTTTTGTCAGGGAATCTGTTCCCAGCAATATTTTATTATTTCTCCTTTCCTATGGTAATACTTATAACACTACTACAACTAGTACTAGTACTACTACTAATATAAACAATCTTTATTGGCATGCTTATTAAAACCATCATAACTATGGTACAAACATGTATTAACTAAATAATACTTTCAATTTCATTCTAGAATGCCAGAGTAAACAATTACAAATATTAATAAACGCACTATTCATTCAATATTCATTCATTTAATACAACAAAACTCCTCACACAAAACTAGGCCTCAAAACATATGCTTAAACAATAGTTGGTCAGGCCTGCGTGTGCATTGTAAAATACATGCATGTTCAAACTGTCTACGCAGTAGGCGTATTCTTGCCCAACAGGGCCTCCCAAGACCCCTTGTTAGATATTCTAATCGAATGAGGACCAGCTAAAAAGGGCTATTGGGTTGGCCTGCAGGGCTACTCCAGATGCAATGAGGCACAGAATAGCACGTTTGTTCAGTTTAATTAAAAGATCACCCTACAAGAAATGTGCCTCAAGCTTACAGAATATCAATTAGACACTCTGATATTGCTCAAAGCCAGATAGAGACACGGAAAAAAACAATTTGTAAGAAACTGATGTGCAAAATAATTGATTTCTAAAAAAGTTGTCTTACTTTTGCAACTCTGGCTACCTTCACTAAAGCTAATCAACTGAAACCTGATTCACAGAACATCAGTTATAATAGATTTTCTGATGTCACAAGCGAAATAGGGTTGCATGACTGGGACAGAATAACAGCCCCCCACTAAACTGAACACCTTTCTGCCTCTGAGAGCACAGTTATCCAATAAAAATATATATAAATCACCTCCTTTTTCAGAACCCTTTTTAGGAGACTGTAAGATAGTCCCATACTCCAGCATTGCCCAATTCTAAGGTCCTTCAAAGCCTAATTTAAGTCAAAGAACCAACTATTGTACTTATCGCTATAGCTGTTTAACTCTTTCCATAAAACAGCTTTTACAATTCCTGTACCAGCACCTTATTCGTACAGCTTTCCCAATCCAGTATTGATTTTTGAAGGCAAACTCCAGTCATATCAGGGCCTGGGGTACCCAATATGGAAGACTACAACATCTCCTAAATACATTGTGCCAAATGTATTCAGGTGATTGCTTTCCCCAAAATGCTTCACTGCAATTACTAATGGCTGGTAGGAATTTGGCAAAAACTATTTCAAAATCGATTCCAAAGAGGGACCTATCAAATCACTAGCCAAAAATGATACCATAGAAAAAAAGAAAACAAGGTTTTCTGTTTTAAGTTGGCTGGGTGAAATCGATGCCCACCTTTCTGTTGAAGCCGAACACCCAGATATGTATAGAATGTGGCCCCTATGATGGGATCCCCTCAAATGCCCAGTTGCTCGGATCCTTTAGCTTTTGACTAAATATTCCTACCTTCTTTTTAGAGCATTTTTTGTCAGATTTTTTTTTACAGTTGATCTCAAGGCCATGTATACACACTGAAAATCGATACATGTCTTGTGCATAAGAATGTGTTGTCCGCATATTGAATTACCAGCACTACATGGCCACCTAACATTGTCTTGGAGAGCACCATTGTCCATCGTAAGAGCAGCCCCAAGCCTGCTACATACACATTGAAAAGCATGTTTGCCTGCAGACAACGCTGCTTCAGGCTGTTAGTTTTTGTCTTATTTGAAATAATATTGTCTTCCATAGTGTAACACAAATCCAGCTAACCAGAGTCAAGTTAGAGCGAAAAGTCACATTAGAATAAGAACATGAAACACAATGGCTTCCTTGCCTACAGTACCTACCCACTATACAAGGACAGGTATGTAAGAAAATTCAAATCGTGGACACAGGAATTTGTAGAGGAAGGCCATTCCTAATGCGATCGACTCAGTAGAAAGACGAAGTCCTCGAGTTAGGACCCAAGAAATGATAGTCGATGACATGGCAATAGACTCACTTCAGTTCTCAAACGTTTCACAGCTCTGGCCACCATAAATCTCTCAAATTAAATATGGTAAACCACAGTCATGTCCTCCACTTCACCTCTCACACTCTTCATCATCTCTGCTTGGTTCATTTGTTCCTTGCATGCTTCCATGAATTATTTTGAGTCAAAGAGTCTTTTCCTCGCTCCTCTTTTTTGTTTCTCCTTTCATATATAAACTTTACTTTGATTGGTCTTCTATGTGAGTGCAAAGTTCCAAGGAGGAGATTATTAATAATTATTTGAATTTGAGTGGTGGCCGAAAAAAGTCGTGGGCTATCCTAAGTCTGAATCATACCCCAAAGTTCTTTTATCTTGTATATTGCTATGCTACTATTGGAATGCTGAATATATAAAGGGGCATATTTAAGAGCCCCTTGAGCTTCTGGAGCGTCACTTTTGGTGACGCTCCAGCAGGACAAACCTTGAAATCATATCTATGAGGCCACACAAAGTCACAATGCGTGGCTTTGTGTGGACTCATAGATATGGAGAAAGGCAAGGCAGCGCAAACTGCTGCAGTGCCTTACATTGTACACTGGAGGCATTCCATGGGTATTACGGAGAGTGTTTTTTCACGACACCCATGGATTTTGAAGTTTTCCCAGATTTACAAAGCCATGTAAACCTGGGGATGCGCCAAAACCTTACACCTCCAGAGATGAGGCGTAATGAGGAGAAATAGTTTATTTTTCCTCTTTCCATGTGTGCTGCATTCTGCATCACGCATGAAAGGAGAAAAACGCCTCTCAGGATTGTTTTTGTGCAGGAAGGCACTCCTTGCTGCCCAAACAAATGATGACAACAACACAGCTTACTTACACCATGGTGCAAGGGTGCCTGCATTGGCGGTAGGCTGCCAAAATGGCACCAGCACAGGGGTAAAGGATAGGAAAGCACCATATCAGATAAATACAGTGTATTCCTGCCCTTTCACTTTGACGTACAGTAGTACTGCAACCTGACTTGCTGTGCTTCCGTAAAGCCCCGTAAATTAGGGCCTAAGTGTGCAGTGGTAAGACCAGGTGTAGATTTGAGGTGACAAATGCAAATGTTGGTGAATACTGCTATAGCACGATAATAATGTGCAGCTTAAATATATTTTTGTGGTTTCATTGCCAATAAGATAAAAACACACAAGCGAACATTAAAGCACATGGCAGTGCTAAACTGATGAGGCATCACAAGTTGCCACAAAAGGGTTGTAGCAGCAGGAAAACAACCTGTAATCATCAGATAAATACATAGAGTAAGTTTTGACTCCAACTAGTGTAGAATTTCTCTTTCCCGTCATACTATTTGTTGGTTGGTGCATCAGTCTGTCTCCCATGGATACTTGTGCTGCATTGCATGAAGACTGTTTTACATATAAAAGCTCACTGGCTTGTCATACTTTTAATTCTGTCTTTCATGGATGCACTGTATAAAGAAATCAATCGTTTTAAATTTATTTTTCACTGCATCAAAAGTTGTTAAAGTTTTAGTCATGACTTACAATGTAACTCAGCCCTATTGACTTTGTTAATGCTTGTTTCTTGATATGATCATTGAAGGGTAGAGAGGGATCAAGTGCAATCTGAAGGGTTTAACAGCATCTGAAAGGTGGAGAAGGAAGCCATGTTGTTGAGCCACTCCTGTATGAGGGGTTGAGTATTCCTCTATTTTGGAAAAATGAAATATGTGAGCCTAAGGCATAGATCAATAAAGCGGCAGCACCAACATTGGGCAGCATTTGCGCAATATCACTGACAATATCAGGACTTTTTGCCAATCAGATATATTTCTGAGCCTGAACAAAATGTTAATTACGCAGCCAAAATTTGTTAAATTCCCAAATTTTGTTATGTCAAATTTGTCAAAATTTCGTATTAAGCAAATTAATGTAATTTTTTAAGCCAGCATGTACCTCGCATAAAATGTTTTGTGAGACACCATATGGAGATTGATTTACACAGGCAATGTCTCACTGTGAGACATTTTCGATTCAAACCATTCTTTCGCCTAGATCTTGCAAGAAAGACATTTTTACATGAGATGCGTGCTTATTTTTTTTTAAAGCCACAAGATACGGCAAACCGCATGTCACTGAAAGTGTAATTTCACATTGTTCATAACATTTAATGACACTTCAGGAATAAAACTAATGATCACAATTCAGCACAACTTTAATTTTTATATGCATGATCAACTTTAGCCTGTTAGTCCACAGATGACTTGTAAAGGTGCATTACAAACAAGAGCAGATCATGTTACGACAGTGCACCTGTCAAGTGGGACAAAGAATGCATTTATTTCATTGCCCGTTCCAACGAAACACCTTTTTTCATAGCTCTGCCTAAAATACTCATACACTTGGCAAATGTATCATCATGCACCTAAAGCGATCTGAGCTTCCATATCAGAAGAACGATCGGCTATATGCAGACAAAGAGCTATTCATTAATCCTATGCACATGGCTGAATGCCCCAGAATGCACTCTTAGATGCCTGTGACTCCTTTCTTTCATTCTGAGCATCCTTTTGAATATCGTGACCACATTCCACTCCCTGCCTCAGCTTCACATTCAGGAAGACTGTCAAGGAAACATCACTTCACATTCGCTGATCCCACTTAACTTGCGAATGAAAGGAGTATGTTTGATGCTCAAAAGGATTAAGGACAAGAGATGACATTGTGATAACCAATTGCTCATATAACAGTTGGCTTAATGTGTGGTCATGTGTAGTCATCACTAAGACAGGCATATCCAATTGAGGTAGCGCATGACTTTGATCCATGTCACCTTTTCAGGACACTCCCAATGAAAATGAGCGTCACCTAGGTTCAATTTATGCAATGTATTTTATGTGGGTATTAGAAAGTTATGGCATGAATCTCTCCCACTTAGACTTAATTTGCAGACTCATGGACCAAAGGAATGTGTAAGAGCCTTGAAAGAATACAATATTGCAATGCAGAACCTCAAGAATAAGAAAGGTGAGTATTTAGCCTAGCTCTCAATATTCTGATAGTGACCTATCAAGTAACATCATAAGAGATATCAGAGGTAACATACTTAAGGACATCATGGATCCATCACACGTGATACCATCCATTATTCCTTTTGGTGACACAGTCAGTCGAACATTATAGACACGAGGTGCATTTGCTGATCTTGTCAACCAAAGATGGATCATAGCCCATGGTCCACGAGTAGCAGCAGTACATGTTTGCAAGGATGATCCATCAAATGAAAACTGAAGTCCACATTTAGCAGTATAGGCAGGAAAACAATTTTTCTGTCAGAAACAGTCCAGATTTAAAAGTCCAGTTGCCCAAAAGAAGCCCACACCCACAAGGGAAAGCAGCTCTTATTAGTTGGAGTCTAAATTTACCACACCGATCAACCAAGTAGAAACCGGTTAAATAATCTTGTGCATTGCAAAGACATGAGAATGGAGTAAGATTAACTGCATTTTTTGTGGAACTGTTATTTATTGAGATTTTAGGAAAATGTACAATCATATGTATTCGCCTGTCATTCTGTCAAATAGGTAAAAGCAAAAACCTCTTCATCCTCCATAGGCTGGGGGGCTGTTCAAGCCCACAGCAAGATGATATTCAAAATTGCATTCTCTGAATTGGTCACCAGTTCCCCGTCAAAGACTGGTGTCGGAGACTTGCACAGGCTCATTATTTCATTGACCTCTATAGCAATGGTTGAATTCAGAAATAGTTGAAGTGCCCTCCAGAGTACAGGAGTAAAACAGGAGTGCTCCATGTTCATACAGCAGATGAATACCTGGTTCTATTTCCCAAAATGCAAATTCTGTGAGTTTAAAACTATGACACAGCTTCTCCAGCGCCTTCAACTGCTGGAGTCTTTGGAATCACAGAGCTATATCCGGTGTTACCTTTGACTTCAAAATTGTTACAGCACTTTGAATCTGTAAAGGAAGTACCCTGTTTGCGTTACTCAAGCCCTCTTAGCGTCACATCTTCAGCACTTATTGGAAACTAAGGAAAAATCCCAAGTAGACACTGTGGTGAGGTACCACTGATACATGCTTTAAAGGCCTACTCCCTATATGGGATACTCCTAAATGTGAAAGGGATGACATCTCATAGATTTGCTCCCAGGAGATCCAGATAGAGCTAATTTTTCCTGTTTGTTTTCAAATATATCTTAATCTCTTTGGCTCGCTTTACCTTGTTATCTGGATCACAGATCAGACCCATTTTGAATCTCCAGGGACACAATAGAATACACCTATAACCTGAACAGAATAACATAAAATGTATTAGGTACCATATTTGATGAATGATTAAGTAGCCAGCATGATTCGACTTCTCCTCGAATGTCTTACTTTCTCTGTGTTATTGTAAAAGCTGCCACTGACAGGATTCTCGTCTAAACCACATGTATAAATTTCTCTTTATCACACTCAAACAAGGTCCACAGTCATTGATTTGTTTGCCCTTCAGATTTATCATCATACTGTGTCTAATACTTTGCTTTTCCTCTTGAATAACCTATTAAAACCCCTCTTTTTATTGTATCATTACTTCTGATATTTATAGTTTTAGCCCACCATAGATCCTACATTTTTAGACAGCCTCCCAAACTTCTTCCAGGAAATCTTAAGAAACCTTTGTGTGGACAGAACACATTTCAAGGAAGCGCTATGACTTTTGCTCTAATAACTATGCAAAATCTATAGCCACATTGAAAGTGGTTTTAAGCCTGAAATATTAACAACAGCTTTTATTCCCAGTTCTGATCTGACAAAAAATAATACAAGGCAATCACTGGTAAGATTTCTATTGACTTTAGGTACTTCAATTCTGCTACTACCACTTTTTTGATTATACAAAATCCCCCAAATCAGTGTTGTATAGCACTGCACTGACAGCACTACCATTAGAAAATTCTCTCACTTCCTAGACCATTTTAACAAACACATTTCCAGTTATGTCATATAATTGATATACATAAAAGGCTAGAGTGTTTCTAGCTTTTTAATGCGTGGGATTTATGGTAGATTATAGGACAAATGAATTCCAAGATAATAAACATTTTTATACACACTATTGGTCTACCCACAATACAAATAAGAGAATGCAGTAAACATGTTTTTCCAAGAACCACTGGATTATAATTTAATTATCATTTATTTCCTCAAAACACAATATTCGCAAAAAGGTTGGTGGGTTTGTATGATGGCAATTTTCTCTGGGTGAGTAACATAGCCCCACCCGTTAAAAGTAACAACAGAGTTGAGTTTCCACTGACTAAGAAAACATCTATGTTTACTCTTTTTAATGTTTCATTCCTATAAAAATGTTTTTTAAATAAACGCAATGCACCCATCACTCCTCCTTGCCGTACCTCCATGGTACATGGAAATGCATTGCTCGTTTCCCCTTCTTTCCCAAAGCAAACCTTCTCAGTGTTACACTGGTGCTGTAATTCTATCACTTTATACAGATAAGAGTCTATTATCAATTTCAAGCAGTGTATTCCATAAAAGTAGGCAGAAACAGATTCAAAAGCAACTTTTAATTGAATAGAAGCGAGTATAAGTTTTCCCCTTTCAGATTTCAGTATCAAATAAATCCTCAAGAATTGGCCAACAGTACACCGACCTCTACAAAATTCACTGACAGTACCTCACCTTCTTCCATTGATTGTGACTTATAATTCACAAGGATGCTGTCAAAAGTTTTTGACACTGCATTCAATAATGATATTGGATGATGACTCAAGTTCTTGCTTAGCCTCTTTTTATACATGGAAGTAATTGCCACAGGTTTCCCACCACCTGGTATAATTAAAGACACAATAATTGCTTTAACCCCTTGAGTACGGTGTTACTTCTCCCGCCGTGCGGGAAAATTATCCAGTGGGTGGGATTCGGACGGCCCTGGCCGTCAGTAGCATACGCCCACCGTGACACATGACGGCCTGGGGCCGCCGTGATTACCGAAGGGGTTAAAATCATTGTCAAGACATTGAACCCAAATGTTTAAGTTGGATAGGATGTGGTGACTGGCACATTGTCTAGACCCAGTGCTTTATTTTGATTAAAACCTTCATGAGTAAAATCGATCCCATTCTTTGACACTCAATTTAACCCTTCTTGGCTCTATATCATGATGGCAAAGGTGCAAAGTGACTATCCTTCGAGACATGGATGGGACACTTAAGCCTTCTTCATTACAGCGTTAAATACTGCTCCACTGACGAAGATATTTGCACAGGTAAATCGAAGTTTACACTTTGGTCACTCATTCCCCATTCTAAAGGGCATTACCCAAAAGTAAATTATGACTACTTGATGATTTTCTTGAAAGTTCATTTGACTGCCATTTTGGGAGCTCACAAAGAATGCCATATGAACGGTTGCGTCTTGCACGGCTCACGGGTGAGGTGGCGCGGTGTGGTTCTGGGGGGATGTGTGAGTGGTTACGAGGGGAGGTTTAAATAATAATAAAATGAAATAAAATGAAAACATACCTTTCCCGGGTCCCACCTCTTCACTGCTTGGTCTGCTCCTGCTTTCCTGCCTCCAGCAGCAACAGGAAGCAGGCAGCCTCCCTCCCCTCCCCTAAGCCAATGTCAATGCTGCAGTGGCAGCATTGTGATTGGTCAAGACGGCGCCCAGCCGGGTGCCTATGGGGAGGCCATTTTCTCCATGTAGGCTGCAAGCAGCCTACATGGACAAAAGGCAGCGTGCGCATGAATGATTTGGTTGGCCCCAGAGGGCCGACCAACCAGTCAGCACCCTCAACAGTGGGCTAGCCACGCCTCCCCTGCCCTAGACCAGGCCCGCCCCCAAACAAACCCTTCTGTTTTCTCAAACTACGAGCGGCAGAAACATAAAATGGTAGTTTTACCATTTTATGTTTCTGCTTCTTGCACTGTGAGAAAGCTGTGATGCTCCTCCGCCCTAGTGGAGGAGCCGCCCCATGAACCACTGAGTGGGGGATTGTATTTTCTAGATTCCCCCAAGCTATGAGTTTGCCTATAACTGAATTTCAGATTATAAAAAAAAAAGCAGGGGAACAAAGTTATATAAACCTGTCAAATTGCCTTTATATCAAAACGAGCTTTGTCCCAATAACTCGGGAGTGGCAGGTTTAGGTAATGAATCGATAGATCGCTCGGCCACTAAGGGTCGAAGTGCATTGTTATGTAAAGGCATCTCTCTCCCACGTACATTCTCGAAATATTTTGCCAGAAAGAAAGAACGAGCTCGCTGGACGGCTTACAGCTGCCCACGGATGCTGGCCACAAGTCGGGGACAGCCAGCTGTTCCCTCCGGACTCCTTAACAAGCAGAGTCAAGTGGTTTTCTTTGCATTTAGCGAAGGGGCTTACACGGGTCTTGCGTCAAACAGATCCGAGGGCAGGTTTATCTCCGCTTCAGTATCCTCTTTCGGTTTTATATACTTGCAGCTTTAACACGAAATGTACAAAAGTGCTCAAATACGAAAAGCTGAGTCAAATCCGACATTTATTAGGCGTACATGCGAAGGATTGTGTCGGGAATACAATCGCCCTTAAAACGAAGCCCCGGGTAACTTGACATAGCGCCTGTCAGCAGAGTACGCAGCGTACAAAAGGCTGAAAAAGAAAAGGGGGGCCGTGGAGCCCCGCGAGGTCATTTCTTGAAGCTTACACTAGATTATAGATGAGAGAGAACACTACGGCGCCATAGCACTATAAAGACATATTTTCAACCTGGAGAGAACAATAAATGATATTAAAGTGCTATCGCTGCTGAAAGGGCGAGATTTTGATCGATACCTTATATCTATTGATCCAAACCTCGATCTGGTCGACTGAACCTTTATTGCCTGTCTTGGAAGGAAACAGTACACCTATCTGCAAATTAGTTCACCCAAGAAAGGACTCTACTCTCAAAGATCACGGACAACTTCTAGGTTTCAAAAGTTTATTGTAAAGATATAATGAGCTGCAAATACAAGCATCTCAGAATGAGATTCACGAGATACACAGGTCCAATTACATACATGTGCTCTCGGAAAGCCCTCAGACGAGCAACAGAAATCACTAACACAAGTTCTAAAAATAGCAAAGCTATCAGCATAGACGCATATCTCTCCTTCATTTAGGTTGGAGGAAAACAAACACAGGTTAGGCGTCCCTACCCTGTTCTAGATGGTATCCCTACTTAACCAAATCCCAACCTAACAAAGGTGTCAGCAATGAATGACCCCCAAGGGAAGTCACCCACTCTAAGTCTCTTGGTGAAAACCTAAAGTTCTCCAATCATGACCCCTCACTGCCTACCCATCCGCTCTCTAAAGGGTCCTCAGGTCTCTGCTCTAACTCCACCCAGGGGTGCTGTCCCTAATACAAAATAGTCAACAACATTTGAGACGCCCCTTGCGAAACGCCTCTCACGTGGTGCAACTTCAGGCTTTTTCCATGATGCTTTGTATTGGGCCTCAGACGTTAGAGTTGACCTTGCTTCTCAGTCTCTTCTCCGGCCCGCTGATACCCCTTAAACATTCCAGAACCCTCCTCCATGTCTGGGCCGTCTACTGAACAGGCCTCTATTCATTCACTTATAATTGGATCCCCCCTTTCCTGTTGCAGACAGATATCTGCCGCCAAGAACTCAACTCTCATAGACTTCTAAAAAAGCTTGCAACATTTCTCAGCCCAGACATGTACGTGTAAATCAATGCTAAAACATTTCAGGCCTACAATATTTCACATTATGGTTATAGCATTCAATTTCTTCATTTAATTAAAGCATGTTAAAACTCTTATTCTATTATTTAGAAAACATTACTCTAAATCATGGCCCATTAATGCAATGACCAAAAACGTTAAACAATCTGTGTCGTGAAAAGAAACACCTTCCCTTTTAGCTCCAGCTCTGGCCCTGAGGCCTACCACGTTCTGCGTTTTACCACAGACCATCTTATATGTTAACAGCTACACGACATAGATTCAAAATAATCACGTCTAATAAAATCATATAATGTCACACATTTCTGTATTAGTTCCACTTCTACTTAAATCTCTATATTAGCTATACATTTAGAATATAATTTCAGATACTATTAGCACTCATGGCATTTCTCATCATGACTTGTGCTTACTATAGGTAAGTGTGATGTACTCATACATTTATCTCAGTTTGCGCTCTCTCAGTTCCCCCCTTTGATGACCTCTCGGGGTCATCACTAACATTTAAACTGCAGTTATTGCTGGCATTCTCTGCGCTTCCAGAGCTCTCAGGCTCCTGTACTGATTATCTTGTATGGCAGCCAATCTCTGCAGCTGCTCTCTTTGGGCCCTTTCTGACCTTCTTGCTCTGTACCATTTGAATACCCTCACCAATCCCCACAATATTATCCCACAGATCAATATTATGATGATAGGCTTTAGGATATACCAAATAAAGCTTTTGCCTAAGGTGGAAAACCACCCTCCAACTGTACTCATTCCGTGGCCCACCTTTTCCCAGACATTTTCTCTACTCAAGTCTTCGATCTCTTTGTGTATATTAGTTATGTTCTTAATAACTTTCTCAAGGGGTTTTGAAAGGTCTGGAATGTAAGTGCAACATTCCTGAACCTTCAAAGCCTTACAGACTCCGCCCTCTTTTGCTAATAAGACATCTAATGCAAGCCGATTTTGAAGAACCATAGCCCTTATCGATTGCATCTCTCCTTCTACCAGCATTAAGGACTGAGCAGTGCTGGCAGACAACCTGTCGACAACTGTTGCCAGTCGTCTAATTTTAACATCATTAAGGATTATTCCCAAAAGAGGGAACATAGCTCCAAAGACATCTCCAACCATTTCTGCATCGCCTAAATCTCTCCTTCCCCTCGATGATGTCTGGCCCTCAATGATCAATAAGTCTTGTGCATGATATATTTTGGGGAAGACAATTGCCAAGTAACATGATCCATACCAGTTGTCAGGTAGTCTCACGTAAGCATTTCTTCCACATACAAAATACACATTTGGAATCACTTCCATTCCCTTCAGGAAATCCTTAGTGTAGTACTCTAAATTAAAAGCATGTTCACAGTCAACTTCACCCACGTATACATTTTCATAATACGTTTTGGCTCGGTGAAGACATAACTTTCCTCTTTGCGCTTTATCTAAAGCTATTGGACCACTACTACCCTTTCTCTTGTGTGACTTCTCTTCCTCGGTCCAATCTAATTTCCCTTGTCCTGATTTTTTCAAAATCTTTTGTCTCCTGTAACGATCATCCACCTGCCCTATGAACTTTTTCTCGACTTCTGACACCTTGCATGTCAGATTATTTCTACGGGCATGTGAAGTATCTAAGGTAATCCAAGGAATGAAGAACTTGGCCAATCTGTCTTCACTCTTCCAGTAATCCCATTTATTCATCTGCTTATAATTCGGGACTTCTGGCAACACAGAATCATAATTGGAGAAATAGTATTCAAAACTATCTCTCTCATAAAATATACTAAGCAATAAGCTACATGTAATGCCATATGTCAGAGGGAGGTGATGATATCGAATTCCTTCATCTACAGACGCAGGCAACTGCATGCAGACGTAGCAATCCTTAACCTCCATGGCATCCACGTATTCATACAAAAGTTTAGCATAAGCATTTGACCTAAAGTCTCCTTGGGACTCGTCTACATGTAACCTGCGGGCTTCTGCAGCCAATAACGCTTTCTCTTGAGTGTTTTCCCTTTTCTCACCTGCAACAGTGGGTGTAAGTGTTACTACAGAATTCGCATCAGTTACCTTTACCTCTTCCTCATGTCCCTTTACATAAGAAATTGTTACCACTAAAGCTATTAATATTATCACTCCTACTATTAGTGTACCTATTATACATTTAGCTCTGCGTTTCGGGGTGCCGGCCTCCATTTCGTCAGACAATCTAGCTTTTCCCTTTCTCTTTGCAAAAAAGTTCTTTTCCTCTCGTTCCTTTACAGTCTCTTTCAATCCTTTTTTGTCATTAGAATCCACACAGCTGGAGGCTGACAGCCTTTTCCGCAAAAAGTCCTTTCACAGTTCAAAAAGACAACCCTAGCCCTTCTCCATCCACTCAAGGGGTTCCCTAAAATTCTCTGCTTCCTGGGCGCTAGGTAATCTTCTTTTCTTCTGCTTGCTTTATTTACAAAGTCCTTTAACAATCGACTATTAGATTTGTGGTTGCAGCTTCAATAGCATAGTTCAATATTTCCATGCGAAGAGTATGCTCTTCATGTGCTGTTATCGTGGTACCAAAGTCGGGGAATTTCAATTCTGTAAGAAACATGTGTTTTAACTTGCTGAGGCGGGGAGGTCTGGGGAGCACGAATGTTAGTGACCCTTCTTGTTCGACACCGGGTACCAACAGTTGTATTTCCACGGTGATAATGGGCTCAGAACTGGACACCACCACCGCTCGGATCCTTCCTGTCTCCGGTTTCACGGACATTTGTCGCCAGATATGTCCACTCAGGTGTGGAGTATCTTCTGTTAGGCACACGCACTCTTCTTGACCTTCTTCGGTCTGGTGCTTCAGCGCCCTGAGCACCTTCTTCTGGGTCTGAGTCTTCTGATATCGGAGGAAGGGTTGCTTCTGGAGTTGACCTCAGGCTAGAACTTCTTCTTTGCGGCCAAATTGCTTCTCCACGTGCCCTTCTACTCCTTCTCCTTCTGGTCTGTTCTCGCTCTCTTTCAGACCTGTCAGGGTCAGACTCGTACTCCCAGCTGTCTTCTCCTTCTGTAGCGTCTTCTGTTTCGCTGTTGTACTGACCGTCCTCAGCTTGGTCAGACTCGTTCCCTGCTTCCACTGGCACCTCTACAGCTTGGCTAGCCCCCTCTATGGCTTCTTGGTCCTCAGCTGGACGTCCGTCCGAGAGAGGAGCTGTTTCCAGAGGTGCTGGAACCCTTTTCGTATGTGACGCGTGTATCCAATTGGGCAGGCCTCCCACCTTTACAGCTGTACTTGTGATCAGGATGACCTGGTAGGGCCCACGCCAACGAATATCCAAGCAGCTTCTTCTCACATGTTTCTTCACCAGGACCCAGTCCCCAGGATACAGGTCATGGCAAGGGCCCTGGCACGCTGGAACCTCTGCAGCCTGCACCTGAAGGGACACAGAACGCATGGCGTCAGACAGCCCCTTACAATAGTCCAGGATCATATCATCTGTGATATTTAACAGTGCAGTAGCTGGAATAGATGGCAGCCTCATTGCTCTCCCCATTAACACCTCATGTGGTGACAACCCTGTTCTTCTGTCTGGGGTACTACGAAGGCTCATAAGGACTAATGGCAGGGCATCAGGCCAACTCAGGGTCGTTGAGGAGCAAACTTTCGCTATTCTGGACTTGATCGTGCCATTAATTTGTTCCACAATTCCTGAGGCTTCTGGTCGGTAACTGCAATGGAGCTTTTGGTCTATATTCAGTGCAACACAAATCATCTTCACAAGCTCGCTGTTAAAATGTGTTCCCCTATCTGATTCCAAAAAGGCCGGCACCCCGAAACGAGGGATAAGTTCTCTAAGCAGTAACTTAGCCACTGTGAGGGTGTCGCACCTACGTGTAGGGTATGCCTCAACCCATCTGGAGAACACACAAACAACCACCAGGACATAGCGAAGGCGGTTGCATCTTGGCATTTCAATGAAATCTATCTGCATTCTATTGAATGGACCTCCTGATCTTCCTATGTGACTTAGTGCAACTGGTGTTCTTTTCCCTACGTTCAGCTGCTGGCAGGTCACACAACGCTGGCACACTGCTTCTGCTGCTATTCTAAACTTAGGATTGTACCAAGTCTGTCTAAACACTCTCAGCATAGCATCTCTCCCTAAGTGTACGGGACCATGTATGAGTCTAGCCATTGGACTCACCATCTCATTGGGCAACACTGCTCTGCCGTCTGCTGAGACCCAAAAATGAGTCTCACCCATTACACATCCTGCCTTTACCCATGTTTCCTTTTCTGAATCAGGAGCATTTTCTTGCATGGTTGACAGTTCATCCCAAGTATCAACAGTTTCCAGTATCATGGCTAATTCAGTTCTTACATTTATTCCACCCACATCCACCTCTGTGAAAGAGTAACCTTGTTCTGCGCAATACCGCGCAACTTCATCAGCATATCTATTGCCTTTCGAAACAAAGTCCTCATTTTTGGTATGTGCGATGCACTTTACAACTGCGATACTTGCTGGACATTGCAATGCTTCTAACAACAAGCGCACAAACTCTCCATTGCGAATGGGAGAGCCTGAAGAAGTCATGAACCCTCTTTGAGACCATAACTGCCCGTAATCATGAACTACCCCAAACCCGTATTGGCTGTCGGTGTAGATGGTGACTCGAATTTGATTGCCTGCTAAGCAAGCACGTGTTAGGGCAATAATCTCGGCTACCTGAGCGGAGTTTACTCCTTCCAGGCACCCTGCTTCCACAACTCCCTCAATTGTACAAACAGCATACGCTGCTCTCAACTGCCCAACTTCGTCTCTTACACATGAGCCATCGACAAAGAAAACTTCGTCTGGGTCGGTCAGTGGCTCATCTACGATGTCGGGTCTGGGTTTGGTGCATAGTTCAGTCACATCGAGACAGTCATGGTCTGTATATTCATCATCATCATCAATATCATTTGGAAGTGGCATTAAGGTAGCAGGGTTCAAAACAGAGCATCTCTTGAGGGTCACGTTCTCTGCAGCAAGAATAACTTGCTCATAGCGCGTGAGCCTGCTATTGGTCAGATGCTGTGTTTTGGTCCTGGTCATCAACAGTTCAACAGAATGTGGCACGCACACCTCTAACGGGTGCCCCATGACGATATTTTCACATCTCTCAATGCTGACACCCGTTGCAGCAACGGATTTGAGACATCCGGGCAACGCTGCGGCTACTGGGTCTAAAGTAGCTGAGAAATAAGCAACTGGTCTACGGGCATTCCCATGGATTTGGACCAACACAGACAACGCACAACCTTCTCTCTCACAACAGTAAAGAAAGAATTGTTTATTGTAATCAGGCATTCCCAATGCCGGAGCACGACACAGGTCCTCTCTCAGCTGTAAGAATGCCATCAAACAGTCTTTGTCCCATGGTACCGGATCACTCACCTCCCTGTGCGTCAGTTTTTGCAAAGGTTTTGCTTTCAGTGAAAAGTTCACGATCCACTGTCGGCAATAGCCCACCATCCCTAGGAACATCCTGACCTCTCTCTGGGTCTGAGGCGCATTCATTTTCATGATCGCCTCTATCCTATCTGGTGACACTTTTCGTTTGCCTTTCTCAATTCTGTGTCCCAAGTACTGCACTTCTGTCAGGCAGTACTGCAATTTTCCCGGGGATACCTTATGCCCATTGGCAGCTAGGTGATTTAACAAAGCAATGGAGTCTTCCCTGCAAGCTTCTTCTGTGTCTGACGCCACAAGGAGGTCGTCTATGTACTGGACCAGAACTGACTTCTGGGGCAGCACTAGACTTTCAAGATTTTTCTTCAGAAGCTGGTTAAAGATCGATGGACTCTCTGTATACCCCTGAGGGATACGACACCATGTTAGGACGCGATTTTCCAGCTTAAATGCGAAAAGAAAATGGCTATCTTCGTCCAAAGGGATCGAAAAGAAAGCCTGACAAAGATCTATCACAGTGAACCACTCAGCTTGGAATGGAATCTGAAACAGTATCACTGATGGATTCGGTACCACTGGACAACATGAAACGACTATGTTATTAATCTTTCGAAGGTCCTGCACTATCCGAAATTTCCCATTTGGTTTCTGCAGACCCATAATCGGGGAGTTACATGGACTACCCACGATTTCTTTCAGTATTCCCTGTTTAATCATGGACTCGATCACGGGTTTTATGCCTGCAATCGTTTCTGGAGTCAATTTATACTGGGGTGTTCTTGGGAACTCAGCATGCGGTTTCACTACAATTTTCACTGGGTCCACCCCTTTGACCAATCCAATCTCTTCCCCAGTGAAATCCCATACCTCTGATGCCACTGTCTCTCTCAAATCCCAGGGAAGCTCGTCTACTGTCAAAGTAGGGTACAGCTCCACACATATTCTTGAGTTTGCAACTTTGAAATCTGCATCATCATCATTAGTCAATACCTCCACTCCCTGGGGTGTACAATATATAGTACAATTCAATTTGCACAACAGGTCTCTTCCTAGCAGACACACAGGGCTTGAATCGCAAACCACAAATTGGTGCTCATCGCTGTACTTCCCTATTTTCACCTGTACCGGTTCTGTCAATTGGCTGGTTATTCTCCTGTTTGCGACCCCTACCACCTGTATGGTCTCTCCAGACATAGGCAGGTCTGGAACTGCAGCTGATCTGATCGTGGATCTAGTGGCTCCTGTGTCCACCAGAAATGTCGTAGGGCACCCTGCTACTTCTGCTTCAACATAGGGTCCCCTCTGATCTACCTCTAAGGCTGCCCCAAGGGTGCAGTCTTCTCTTTCCACTCTCTGTCCAGTTAATGGGTCCACATAATAGCACTCTTCACCTTCCACAAACAGGGGCATTTGTCTATAGGTCTTACCCATACTCCCTACTCGAGGAGGTTGCGGGAACTGGGCTCGGGGAGGAGCCCCCCCCCCTTTGAGCACCTTTCCTTGGTATGGCGTCGCCCCTCTCATAGGTGCGCTCTGGACCTCTTCCTCCTCTATCTCTTGCTCTCCTATCTCTACATTGTAAGGGCACTCGCGTTTCCAATGCCCCAACTCGTTGCACTGGTGGCACCTAGTCGTTTTCTTCAAGGTAGCTATGTCTACTCTGGGTCTAAAGGTAGTACTCTCCTCATTACCCTTGTTCTGACTGTACTGCTTCTTACCTCCTGTACCTGTCCCTTGCTGCTGTTGTTGCGGTCCCCCCTTTCCTGCTGTCTGCAATTGTACCACCATCAGCTTTTCTTTTAGTTTCTTAGCCTTGGAGTCTACCTCATCACAGCAGTACCTGGCATATCTCAGTATTTCATCTAGGGGTTTACTTTGCCAACAAATCGAGTGTTGCTGAATCATTAAACTAATATCCGGTCTCAGTCCCAGGACGAACTTGGACACAAATTGCCCTATATCTTTTGGATCCATTACATCCAAGCCGCTATACTGTTTAAACGCTTTCAGCAATCTCTCGTAATATTCGTGAACTGTCTCTTTGGGTTCCTGTCTCGTTCTGTCTATTCTGACCCAATCTATGTCTTGCATTGGCACTTTTTCTTTCAGCCAAGTCATCACTCTTTCGAATTTTGCCATCACGATCTCGGACGGCCCATTAGTCCTAGCATCTCTCTCTGGCTCCGTTGTGGGCCACTCAGCGCTAACCTTGCATGCTGTCCACAGATCTCCTGGTACTACAATATCAAACAGCGTGTTCAGATCTATCCATAGGACTTTTGAGATCTTTACAAACCTCTCGACTTGCTTGTACCACTCCACGGGGCTCTCTCGTAACTTGGGGAAAGATGTGGTAAAAGCAGCTAAATCTCCCCTACTCCAAGGGACATGTACATAGCTCCCATTGGCAACTTCACGCAAAGGGTAAGCTTCTATTCCCTGCTGTCCTGGTGTCATACCAACCATGCTTCTCCTGCCCGTCCCTTTCTTGGACCACCTCTCTTCCCACTTATCTAGTGCCCTCCATGTCCTTATTCCAGTAATCAGTTCCCTTATGTGTGTTTTCAGCCCAATCGTTCTCCTCTCATCTAGGTCCCGATCTGAGTAATGTAGCCTGTGGTTACCCTGTAATGCTTTGGTTCTTGACAAGTCCACCATATATTTGCCTGCTAGTTCGACTAACTTCTCATGGACTGCTCTCGCTTTTCGAGTAATGTCCTTTGCCATATACAGTATTTCATCCTGTTCATACATTTCCATTCTTTCTAAAGGCAGGGTACCATCTACCATGTCATCCAGATCTGACCTTAAGCTGGAGACATCAAGTCTCTTGGCTTTTATCTCAGCTCGCAATATGTCTTTTGAAGGGGGCTCACTGGTCTCCCTACCATCCCAACTTCGAGCTCTGCGTTTGGGCTCAGGAGAATTAATGGGTGGCCTCCCTTGCTCCCATCTCTCCAGGTCCCATGCTCGGCCATCCGATCTTGGAAGGTGATGGAACACGGGCCTTTTATCCCTACTCTCTCTCTGCCCACTCTCGTCTTCTTCTCTCCTCTCACCGCACATCTCTCTGTTATTTTCCCTCTGGTCGCTACACTCCCTTTGCCTCGTATCGCTCAGTATCCGATACGATCCTTCCTGGTTCCCCATATTCCCTGGGCTGCGCTCATTTCTGTCATCACAGGGACTATGGTGCGACCTCTCACAACTCCCATTCTGTTCTCTGGTGTCAGGCACACAGTGTGGACATTTAAAGCTGTTTCTGTACTCTTGTGCTCTCCTCTCCCCTTCACTGAGTATTGGGCGCGCCACCCCTTCACTCCCGGGGCCCCCGTTTTCCAGGTCTGTTCTACCTCCATTCCGGGCCCAATGGGTGACTCCCCTACTCCCTCTACAGTCCCACTCCGGGCTACTCTCCCCAGCCCCGCAGTGAGTCCGTGCTCGGCTGTCCTGACTTTCCCTTTCTGCTTCTGCAGCATTGATGCACTTTTGAGCCTTCACTGCCTCGTCCCACTGCTTCATGTACTCATTTAGCTCTTGAAAGGATTTTCGTCCAGATCCCCTCAGGTCCATTGGCCATCTGGGGCCCCCAGGATCTCCCCCTGGGTCCCCTGCTGTGTGCATCGGGGTGCTCCACTCTCTGGGTATCGGCATCTGACTTGGGGAATTAGTGGTATCGTTCCTCCTTGCCTGCTCTGCTCTTTCTCTGTCTTTCCGTTTCCGTTCTTCCCCTTTTGCTCTCTCTTGGTCATATATCGATATTATAGGACCTATGGTAACAGGTACCTGTAGTGCATCTGGTAATGGGTAGGATGTGGCGCTTTCCGTTTCCGGCGCTCTTTGTACCACAAACCTACCGACTACCTGTTGCACCTGACTAGGCTGGAGCAACTCTTTCTTTGGCTCAGGATCCCACTCTGAACTGGGAAGCGGTCTATGCTCTCCTGCATTGCCCCCCTTTTCTCCTTCAGTATTCTCGACCTCTCCCCCTGCTCTATTATACGGGGGTGGCCTGTCTGTCAGTAATCTGTTTATCAGGCTGTCCTCTGTTTCGCTCTCATCATCTTCTTCTAGGGGGCTTTTATTTACTGGCGCCTCTAACACTGGGTACAGTTTATTTATTTCCAAATTATGCACTCTCCATCTTTTAGCATCCGCATCCCACCTGGCATCCTGTACTGCCCTTACCGAGCGTTTCACCCTTTCTTGTCGTCTGTTCATATTCCTTTCATGCGCTGCCCTAAGCCATGCATCAAGGGCTTCAAACTGGGTTGGTCTAGGCAAGGGTCTCTTTGAGGTCATGATTGATTTCAATCGATGTAACACCTCTAATCTGAACGTCCCGTACTTCGGGAACGTCAGTTCCTCGTTTCCTTCAGTAATCTTACTCCACTCTGATATCCAAAGGATCGTATGCAACCCAACATTTACTGCCATATAACGAGCTGGCGTACCCTCCGGCGGGGCTTCTTCCCCTTCATACGATCCTCGCCTCTCTTTCTTAAACAGCGCTTTCAACCATTTAAAACACTTCATAATTATGCGCACAAAATTCAGCCTTGCTACTCTGTTTACTTCCTGATGACAATCCACCAATCCTGTCGCGGCTTTGCTAGCTTGGCCTATCACAGCGCGGTCTTTCTCCTGTTGGCCAATCACGTCGCGACCCTGTATGACGTGTTCGCTAGCTGGCCTATCACAGCGCGGTCTTTCTCCGGTCAGCCAATCACTGCGCGACACCACCTGACGTCTCTTTTCTCCGCTTCGCAGCAGCACCCCTCCTTTCTCAACTCGTCTCCCGGTTATGCATGCGTCCCATTCATACACTGAAAAATGACTACTTCCGACCAAGCGGTCACTTCTCTCGACTGTACGTCCACAGTCTATCTGTAATTGTCAACACAACTGACGAGCTATCGTCTCTCTGATAGGTTACTTACACACACAGTAACTTCCGACCAGCGTCCGTTACTCACGCACTCACTCTTACGTTCCCCCTATCTCGGTCTCTCGGGTGATCAATGGTACCTCATGACCCCCTTCACACTAGTTGACAATTACTCTGGGTGTCCGATACACCCGAACCACTTAAGCTCTCCTTGAACTTAAGATTTCCACCGGTTGCGCGCGCTCACAACCTGTTCCACAGTCACTCTACAGACATTCAACTCCGCCAGACATTACAACATAGATACAATACAAAAACACCGCAATCTAACACGCATAACCCTTTATACTCACTCTCGACCGATACTGCTGCTTTTTCTGTCTCCCGTCATCCGGATCTTCATCTGCGGGCTGTTCTTCCGATCATCGATTTCTAGGGGCCTTGGGGTAAGCTAACCTGGCCTAGGTCACCGTCCTCAAGAAGGCAACCATCCTCTATAGCTACCAACTGAAAGGGCGAGATTTTGATCGATACCTTATATCTATTGATCCAAACCTCGATCTGGTCGACTGAACCTTTATTGCCTGTCTTGGAAGGAAACAGTACACCTATCTGCAAATTAGTTCACCCAAGAAAGGACTCTACTCTCAAAGATCACGGACAACTTCTAGGTTTCAAAAGTTTATTGTAAAGATATAATGAGCTGCAAATACAAGCATCTCAGAATGAGATTCACGAGATACACAGGTCCAATTACATACATGTGCTCTCGGAAAGCCCTCAGACGAGCAACAGAAATCACTAACACAAGTTCTAAAAATAGCAAAGCTATCAGCATAGACGCATATCTCTCCTTCATTTAGGTTGGAGGAAAACAAACACAGGTTAGGCGTCCCTACCCTGTTCTAGATGGTATCCCTACTTAACCAAATCCCAACCTAACAAAGGTGTCAGCAATGAATGACCCCCAAGGGAAGTCACCCACTCTAAGTCTCTTGGTGAAAACCTAAAGTTCTCCAATCATGACCCCTCACTGCCTACCCATCCGCTCTCTAAAGGGTCCTCAGGTCTCTGCTCTAACTCCACCCAGGGGTGCTGTCCCTAATACAAAATAGTCAACAACATTTGAGACGCCCCTTGCGAAACGCCTCTCACGTGGTGCAACTTCAGGCTTTTTCCATGATGCTTTGTATTGGGCCTCAGACGTTAGAGTTGACCTTGCTTCTCAGTCTCTTCTCCGGCCCGCTGATACCCCTTAAACATTCCAGAACCCTCCTCCATGTCTGGGCCGTCTACTGAACAGGCCTCTATTCATTCACTTATAATTGGATCCCCCCTTTCCTGTTGCAGACAGATATCTGCCGCCAAGAACTCAACTCTCATAGACTTCTAAAAAAGCTTGCAACATTTCTCAGCCCAGACATGTACGTGTAAATCAATGCTAAAACATTTCAGGCCTACAATATTTCACATTATGGTTATAGCATTCAATTTCTTCATTTAATTAAAGCATGTTAAAACTCTTATTCTATTATTTAGAAAACATTACTCTAAATCATGGCCCATTAATGCAATGACCAAAAACGTTAAACAATCTGTGTCGTGAAAAGAAACACCTTCCCTTTTAGCTCCAGCTCTGGCCCTGAGGCCTACCACGTTCTGCGTTTTACCACAGACCATCTTATATGTTAACAGCTACACGACATAGATTCAAAATAATCACGTCTAATAAAATCATATAATGTCACACATTTCTGTATTAGTTCCACTTCTACTTAAATCTCTATATTAGCTATACATTTAGAATATAATTTCAGATACTATTAGCACTCATGGCATTTCTCATCATGACTTGTGCTTACTATAGGTAAGTGTGATGTACTCATACATTTATCTCAGTTTGCGCTCTCTCACTGCCTACAGCAGAGCAGGGGCTGGCTGGGCTCCTTTGCTGCAGAGAGGTGTGCTGGGTGCAGGTAAAATGTGAAAGTTTGAAGAGCGCTCTCGAAAAGAAAAGGGACTTTGAATTATGTAGGGGAGCAGGGATACTACACTGGGGCCTACCGGTAAGCTAGCAGTAGCACATGAATAACGGACAGCACACTGGTTGTGCACTTGGTCGGACCGGAAGCCACGAGCGACCTCCGTCCATTTATTTAAATTAGACACTGAGGCGATCGACTGGTTCGCCGTAAGTGGTGCAAATTCTCTCACTCACCTATCTATTATCAACAACTGAGGCAAGGGTTTAACCGTTAAAGCTTGGTTCAGGCAATCACTATGGCTGAACTACCCAAATAAAAACCTGCTTCCTTAAGAATTACACCCATGGACATGGCAGTATATTTGCAGAGTTACCAGGAGGTCCAAAACAGATTGACAGGTCCCTTTTTTCAGAAATGGATATAGACAAATACTCCCTCACCCTGAAATCACACTGCAGACCTCACATCAGGGATGGTTCAGGGTTAAATCACCATTTTTTTCACAACAACATTTATTGAATTTTGTATCGTACAACACAGGAGGAAATGGACATAGTGAGACTTAGGTTTCCGTCTTAGGATAAGGTAGGGATAGCAATTTCTCCACTGGCTATAGTTAAATTACCTATTTTGATGAAAAAAAACTGCTGGGGACAGCTTGGGCCATAGGCTTGTGTTCAAAAGAACAGAAAAGCAGCACTGACGCACGCTCTGTTGCTGAAATCTTTGAGACGAAGCCTGGTTCCTGACAGTATCTACCTAATGGGCACATGTTCAGTACCTGGCTGCCATTTTGAAAGGTTAAAATATGCTCTGATTCATATCATTACAGCATAGAAAGGGCAGAGGGTCTTTCTATGCTTCCTGCATCCTAATCAGTGGAACATACAGATAGTGGCTTAAAGCCTAAAGGAAAACTCATATTTAGGAAGCAGATTAGGACCTAAGTGCTTCCCCTTGGTTGCCCCAGATGCACTCTACCGTCTTCTCTCTCTGACAGTCAGGTATAAATGTGTTTGAGTGCCCCGAAACAGAAATTCATAGCTCATTGTAAATGCCACTCATCGAAAATTATTCAAAACCCACACATTTTGCTGTAGTAAAGCCAACACTGCCATTGTACATCTATTACTATTTAGGGCTTTAGATCAAACACTATTTAAAAAGACATAATGCCATTCAACATTTAAAGAGAATTACACAATCATCCGCCTTCTCAGAAAATTCAGAACACATATAAAGTCAGAGTGATCCCAACACCACCAATTTCATTTCTGGTCCCGAAAATATAGCTTAACCTAAAGAGCATGGTATAGGTTAACATAACATACCCCCGAGCCCTATACAAAATTGTAAAATTTGTGTTTGGGGTGCCTCGAACTCACAGTGCTTGGCGACCCCGGTGCCCGACTACAGGTGCCGCATTTGCTTTTGTAATTGGTTGCTGTACATATTGGAAGTGCTATTCTGGGAACGGTACCAATTTATCTGATTTGGAATCTCGCCCTATTCGAAGCGAGGTATTCACTCTGTGGAGGAAATATAACTCCCTATTCTCTTCCTGGGTGTCAATTTATATCTTTTATGGTTTTTCTCTCTAGTCATTATTTTGACGATTGCAAGCACTTTCCATCCCTACAGATCAGCGAGCAATCTTGGCGCTTATCTGCAATAAATTGGACTGTCTAATGAACCTCTAACGGTGGATCTCTTGAGGAACTTGAACGTGGTACCCTCAGGATCTTTTTAAAGCATTACTGTATTGGGACGTCTATTACCTGGATAGATCCTTTTCCTGTAATCTTGACGATCGACTTTGCAATACATATTTTTGCCCTGACGAAGTTCCCGTGGCACAAGGGGAACGAAACACGTTGGCTGTGCCTTTGCTGATTGAAAACTATGATTTCTGAATAAAGAAGAGACTTTTTAAATCATCTTTCGCTCTATTGACTTCATTGGAGTGCACCTTTCTTTTCGTTTTTGATTACTATTTAGAGCTTTAGATCAAACACAATTTAAAAAGACATAATGCCATTTAACATTTAAAGAGAATTACACAGTCATCCGCCTTCACAGAAAATTCAGAACACATATAAAGTCAGAGTGATCCCAACGCCACCAATTTCATTTCTGGTCCCGAAAATATAGCTTAACCTAAAGAGCATGGTATAGGTTAACATAACATACCCCCTAGCCCTATACAAATTGTAAAATTTGTG
Source organism: Lissotriton helveticus (assembly GCF_964261635.1). Classification (NCBI taxonomy): domain Eukaryota; kingdom Metazoa; phylum Chordata; class Amphibia; order Caudata; family Salamandridae; genus Lissotriton; species Lissotriton helveticus. The sequence goes on from NC_136059.1 coordinate 1,347,792,766, forward strand.
TTTGGGTCGTCAAAAATTCCACACTCCTCTCACTTCCATTGTCTCCCACTCTGCCAGCTTAACCCTCTGGCCGGCAGTGACGTCCAGTGTACATGGAGGTGCTCACAAAGGAATGAAACCAATGCACCTACCACACAGAGAAGTGACATTTTGGTCAAAATAAAGAATTTACACAAAAAAGAAGACAAAAATAGTTCCTGCCTCTATCACTTCTGAAACTACAGAGAATCCAAAATGTGGTCACCATACTGCTTCTCAACACACTGATGTAGAACCATACCTCACCTTCTTTCCTTCTACTTCACGGGTCTTAATATCTGGACTAACTACCTTTAAAACTAAGTGAATAGGCCACTGAGCAAACCACGGCAATAGATCACTCTTGCATCAGCAAAAACTCGTTGTGCGTCATCAAGTGAGACCTCTGCACGCCGGACTGGGAACCAAAACCGGCCCTGGCAAAGTGCTCGGCCGGCCCCCCCACCGCCCGGGCGGAAGGTGGGCGAGCACTTTGCCAGGGCCGCTTTTCAGCTGATTTTGTTACAGGGCCGATTTTGCAGCTATGCTGCAAAAACGGCTCTGCAACAAAAACGGCCCCCAGGGCCCAAAACCGGCCCCCACCCTTGCGGCCGACCGGGGGATTGCCCGGTGCCCACAACGGCCAGTCCGGGCCTGGCCTCACTCCACTGAAGAACGTGTCTCCCTTGAGAAAGACACTCTCTGACGTAATCTTGTCCACCCGGTCAGCCAATCTTTGGAACTCAATGTCTGCTCAAATAAGGAGAACTGCAGAACACCCACAGTTCTGGAAACCAATAAAAACATGTTTTTTCCTAACAGATAACCCTAAACTAGAGAGCATGACATATGATTAGAGGTAGGCAGAAATGTACAGCTGTATTTGTTGTCACACTCTCCACAACACAGCATGCTTACGTGCTTTTACGCAAGCTGCATGCTGTGTAGAACATGTCGCTGCAGCTCATGCACCTGAACAAACATCTCCCACGTCGTACATACTTCCTCCAGCAGCCTTCCAGCCATGCACTACAGAAGAGGGCACGCAGGAACCAACTGAAACGAGTGCTTGAAGGCCTCACCCAGGAGCATGAAGCGCTATACAAATTCTGCAGTCCAGCTAAATATCAGTTACATCAAAGGCATCGGCTCTTCAGCAAGCTGTGACGTCATAGGAAGAAACAACTTCTATCCACTAATAACTAACTCAAGGTGCAGTAGATAGAATAAATTCAATTATGGAACACTTGGGCCTGGAAGAAACAACTTCTATCCACTAATAACCAACTCAAGGTGCAGTAGATAGAATAAATTCAATTATGGAACACTTGGGCCTTCTTATAGAGAACTTCGGAGTTATCATTAACTTTATCTAACAAGCACATGCTTCAGAACTTTTTATTCTTTTATGTGTTTGCATTTATTGCTGATTTTACATAGCAATAATGTGCCCCGCACCGAGGAGTTTCCTACAGGACAGTACATCACAGCTCTAGCAATAAAAAGGCTTAAATAACATATGCCAACAAAAATACATTCTAACCTCACTCTCATGGTCATAAAATAGGGGCATAAGACAGGTCCCTGCAGCCCCTGTGGCACAGTGGGGCCCAACCTTCCAGGGGTCCCCAACCCTTCAAAGGGGCACCATTCATCTCAACACTAATGAATATCTGTGAGACATGGGGGACAAAGAGGTCCCTCATTTCATTCTGCAAAGGGGTCCCATCATTTTGCATTATGCCTCTGTCCTTAAATAGGATGACAAAGAATGTATTAGGAAAGAAACCACTAGGCCTCGGTTACGAGTGCCCACTTAAATCAAGTGCGGCCCGTAACAGGAGTTACCAATCCATCAGAATGACAAAGTCTACAGTAAATCTGTGGACCTGAAGCTTTTCACCTAGGTTGTTCAGCTGCTGAAAGATGATTTTGGGAACAAATTTGGAATTGACATGGAAAGTGGGACTGTAATTACTAATTCCTCTGGTAAATCCTAATTTTTCAAGGAGACCATCATGGTCTTACTTGTAGCCTCCCATTAACTATCCCTTAGTGCCAGAGTTTCGGGTAACCCCACTAGCGGTAACATAGGAGGAGTGGGAATAACCAGAGACGTTTTAAACCACGGGCTAAGTGGGTTCTGGCCCGGGGCCCCCCTTATAGAGTCAACTCTGTTCTGTAGAGAGCCTAGCTCTGATCCCCTTGAATAATTCTTAAACAGATTGTTTTAAATACCATTTCCTTCTATTTATTTTTAATGTGGGTGGTGTGTGTGAGTCTATTGCAGACACAATGTTGTGTTTGTTTCAAGCCTCACCCACAAAAAAATTATTTCAGATCAGAACAGGACCTCACATATGAGAAACTGGAGGATGTTACAGAGATTATTTGCACTAACATTAGTGAACTGCTGTGTTACAAAATCGAAAGCACAGGTCACTATCCCTGAATATTAGATGTAAACACATTTAGAATTTGGAAGTGTACCTGCATGTGCACTGTCAGTGACCTGGCCAAAGAAGGCATGAAAGAGCTGAAATTGGAACATGAATTCAAAGCTGTTCAAAACAGGGGCCCCCAAAATACGTTTGGCCCTGGGCCCCCAAAATCCTTAAGATGTCCCTGGGGTTAACACACAAGTTACTGGAGACTTCGCAATGAGACAGCAAGGGAGTGTACCATGCAAATTACAGAGAAACTCAACAGACCCAGAAAAAGAGAGTAAAAGAGTAAGAAAGAAGGAAATAGACAGAAAGAGGAGGAAAGCCTCTGAGAACTAAATAGACTTGTACAGAGCAGGGAAATAGGGACACTTCATATCTCTCTCCCATCGAAAAAAGCTCCTCTTTGCACCATCATTTTAAACAACATTCAAAATGAACCTCATAGTAGGTCACATGTCGAGCATGAACAGCAAAACAAGCCCCCAGGTGGGATAATTACAGCAATAATAACTCCATGCTTGTCTGCAAACAAGATGGGAACAATATGGCGCCGGCCATAAACCGAAATCACTTCCATGCTTCGCCACGGTCGTATTATGTGTGCGCACATTGAGTTTAAGACTGCCCAGTGTTTAATAAGCAAAAACACGGTCTTTTTAGCCCCTTGTCCTCACTGGGGAAAAGAGCCAGCGACGTGCATTTGATTGACCTTTCTGCTCCAAGCTGCATCCATTAACATTTAGCCGCGGATTCCACAGCAGGCCAGCTGAACACTGCACTGCAGCTGCCTTCTCTGCGCGTGCTGCTGCGCGAGCCCCTCCCTTCCGCGGCTTTCCAAACAGAGGATCTCGCTCCAGCCAAGGGTTGAGTGCCAATCGTGCCCGTCTCTGGCGCTGGTGCCAACATTGTTCTGCACTGGCGGCTCAGCGCGTTTTGTTTCTCACTGTGTGAAACTCCAGTATTCCGTGCTGCGCTCACATGCCTGATTTTGATTGGGGTTTTAAAGGAATGTGGTTGTATATTTCACACGAGTTCTGGTTGCTAGCAAACATTCGTATCAGTAGCACAGAAAGTGTCACGGGTCCTAGTGGGTGGAAGGAAAAGAGTCCCCTCGCTGTTGTTTGAATTATAAAATACAGCAATAAATAGAGTTTGGTGGGCCTCACACGGGTGTAGATGAAACCTACATCCATGTGTTCAAATCGTTTCTTTGGTGACAAAAGAACATGTTCATGTACTGATATATATAAAGTAAGGATCCTATATTAGATATGTTTTCAAGCGCTTATGGGGACCCAGATGCAGCCATGTTACAAACCACTTAGAAGTGAAGAATGGCGCTTTAATTGTTGCACTCTCTCACAGGATGAGAGAAACCTAGGGGCAGATTTATGAAGCCTTGCGATTTATGAAGCCTTGCGCCACCGGTGCGTCACTTTTTCCCATGTTAAAAATGACGCACCGGCGGCGCAAGGCCTTCATAAATCTGCCCCCTAGAATCCGATTCACAAAGTAAACTCGCACATCTGCACCCCTAGAAATACACAAACGCAGGCGTAGATTTACGAATTTTGGAAATTCATTAACATTCGCAGGTGTGTGCATGGAAAGCTGCAACAGTTGCAGGTTTCAGGAAGTCTACAAGCAAGGTCATTTGACATTTTTTTCAAGTTGACATTTTCTCAATGAAGAATTACACAGTAGAAAAACATTTACATCTGCTCGTTATTCAATTGTGGATACTTGGCAAGTGTAAATGAAGCAAATAACGCAAATTTATGGCTAAAATTAGCTATGGGAATCACACAGACATTTTTTTCGAAATGTGCAGGGCTTTAAGTGGGCCGGGTCTCACCGGTGTTGAGCACCAGCAGTTTTTCAGAGGGGACCTCGAAACGGGTCTCTATCGGGCTTTGTTTTGTGCCACAGGTGGTCTTTTTTTTCAGGACTGCAGTGACAGCAGGCACATCGATGTGCGTGTGCTCACATTGCTCACTTCTCACTAGTGTGCACGTGCTCACACTGCTCACTTCTCACTAGGGGAGAAGGTATGGCATGACATCATGCCAGGTGAGCGTTGGTGGGGAAGGGAAATCCTTTAAAGAGAGTCATTTTCTCTCTGGATTTCTCTTCTCTTTTTGAAACTTAGGAACAGCAACATTGTCGTGCTGTCACCAGGGCTTTAAGTGGAAGCTTTTTCAATATTATATACAAGCCATAGTTGCTGATTATGCAATAACCATTGACAAAGCCAATAGTCCTGACTTTTTGTAGGTAAGATGTTGCTTGTATCATATATCTGGATACAATGACAGGAACAGCAAAATACAAGTGGGACGGCACACTATGCTAAGCACAGATTTTGGCTTACGTGTTTTAAGCCACAGCCTTAATTACATAGGCCATGCCCTTTGAGAGACCCTTAGTTTTTTATCCCACTTAAAGCCCTGGACATGTGTGAACAAATGGTCACGCTGTGAGTTCCTAGAGAAGTGTCTTGCTTCAAACATATGTGCTGCAGTTAGTGTGCAACAAAACAACATAGAATGTGCTTCTTGTTTTATATAGCTGTTGCACTGCAAGTGTGATAAAAAAGCACTAAAGTCAATTACTTTTACAGTGCTTTAAAGCAGCAAGCATACTTTGACCACATATTTTCTTACTACTATAAGCTCAAATTCATGTGACTTCGCTTAGGTATCCAGCCAACTCTGGATCAACTACCCCACTGCCTTAAGCCAGCCAAGATAAACTGCAGCCTCTGCAGAGAGGAAAAAGAAACCTTATTGCACTTCCTCTGTCTCTGCCTGGCAATGCTAAGAGATTGCACAGGGATGTCGCGAGGCTCTTTTAATCAGGTAGCTGCTCGAACATGCAGTCAAGCCATCATTGTGGCACTAAACCCAAATTTACACAGCTTAATATCAGGGCAGTGAACTTTCTGGAAATTATTTAAGCCAGAGTAAAAGCCACAGGGGAGAAGAAGATACCACATATATAGCACAGGCAAAGCCCTTTATAGCCCTTCACCATGCACTGACAATTTGAATCCTCCAGGGGCCTTCTTGACACACTTTAATTCCCAAGAATCAAGACAGACGTATTTTCAAAAATGCGCAGTCATTTAAGGCACCTTCGCAAACATTCAATGTTTAATAAATATACTCACCTCCTTTTGAGGCTTTAAAAAAAATGTAATTCTTTAATTTGAAACGAATAAGTAAACACATTGTATTTAAACATGGACATTTTAACCCCACCCACGCTGGTGATGGAACCGCTCCGTCACGCCCCTCGGGTGGGCTGTGCTGGTGACGGAACGGTTCCGTCACGGCCGGCTCGCCGCGGCGCGTTCTATTGAGCGGGCGGGGCTGTGACGGAACCGTTCCGTCACAAGCACAGCTCACCCGAGGGCCGTGACGGAGCGGTTCCGTCAGCAGCATCGGAGCGCCGCGCTGCCCCCCACACCCCTTAGCACTGCAGCGGAATAGCCACCGCAGCGAAAGGGTTAAGAGCACTATAACTCTTACTGTTTTCTCATATACTTTGGTGTAATGGTTTTAATTAACTATGCACTTTGATAATAAAACGTATAATTTGAAACACTAAAGTCAATTCACGTAAGTACCCATACATATAAATACATTCCAATGTGCCATGAAATCCCTGATCGCTCTTGTTAATCGGGCCACAGAACCAGGCCTTTCCACTGCCCTCTCCTGTTACGCATAGTTAACGTAACGTAAAGAACACAGTGCTCCTCTCCCATGTTAAATTAGTATCAAAATCTGACCCTTATCCTTTTTTCGTAGTTATATTAGAGATGTAGCCTGATTATCTCAGTAAGCTAAACCTAGATCTTTGTGGCATGGCCTTTTACTGTTCATCTTGTTGTTAGCATTTTGCAGAAGTCACCCCAAATCCAGAGGTTATTAGGGCATTCGCTAAACTTTGCGAGATCGTAAAATCTGCACTATTAAAACCTGCCATTGTTACGCTGCATGGCCCTGGGTGGTTCAATAGAGAGTGCTCAGTGATTAACAGACAATTACAGAAGGCTCTAGCAACTAACCCAAGGTGCCCCTTTTTAATTAAGTCACTCAGACAGAAGTACAAGCTAGTTATATCACTTAGGAAGGAGGAAGTATTATCTGACCGGTAGACTGCTCTCGCTAATGCCGCCACACTAAGGAACAGGAAAAGACATAAGATCAGTGAGGCTATCATTAACATCAATTAGCTGTAATAAAACCAGTGAAGCCTGGGAAGCTAATTTCTCAAAGATCTATACAGCCACCTCACATGAGGAAGACGTGTTTCGGCCCCAAGCCCCCACTGGGTTTTTAATATCGTTATTCGAAGTTGAGGAAGCTATACATCAGAGTCCAGGCAATAAGGCCCCAGTCCCCGATGGGCTACCCATCGACCTTATTAAGTACAAACCAGACTTCTGGGCTCCATTACTCCTGAATGTCTTTAACAACTTATCCAGCACTCCATTACCCGGCTCCTGGTCAACTAGCATTATTGTGCCAATTCTTTATAACGGGTGACCGCTCCCAACCCAGTTGTTATAGACCAATCTCCCTGATTGATAATACTTTGAAACTTTTAGGGAGGGTCTTGTATAATAAGATTAAAATCTGATCTGAAGACAATCTTATTTTAAAACCATGTCAACCGTGTTTTAGGAGCAGAGTAGGCACCATCGAGCCATGTCTAAACCTCAATTTAATAATAGGGAAATACACCATTGCACAGAAGTTACCTATTTACCTAGTTTTAAGGATCTGACTTGAGCTTTCAATTTTGTAAACCGGTCACAGATGTGGTCAACCCTATTAGACTATTGGTTAGACAAGGACCTGAAAGCTTGAGTTAGGTTTAACATTGGGGGTGAGGTTTCTAACAAAATCAAGGTTAGCAGAGGGGTCAGGCAGGGATGTGTCCCGGCCCCCTTACTTTTTATAATATATATCAACAACCTACACAAACACTGATCGAGCTAACCAACAATGTCCCTAGAGTTAACAGCAATATACTCTCCGCTGATGATGTGGTTTTAATGGGCCACACACCTAATGACCTTTATGGCCTCTTTAGATCTATGCACTAATTAAGAAAATCTTTTATAATGGCTTGTGGACCGAGGAAGCGCCTTCTCAATTCTATTTCTGTGGGCAATCAGAGTTTACAATGCACTAGCACTTTCCCCTACTTGGGGCTTGTTTTTGTTGCTAACGGTTCCTGGTCTGACCACCGAGCATTTTGTAGGAATAAGTTCTCCAAAGCCATTAACTCGGTTCTCAGCCTCCCACAACCAAGGATGACTGGGGCCATTTAAATTTTTTTAAATTTCAGTGTATTCCTACGGCAACTTATGGCGCAGAAGTCTGGGGCTTCTTTAGGGCTGCAGTATCCAGCATAACGAAAACAGGTTTTGCCGGAAACTCTTGGGTGCCCCAATCTCCATGTCACAATTTGTTTTCATAGTGAGTTGAATCTCCATTATGGGTGCCCCAATCTCCATGTCACAATTTGTTTGCATAGTGAGTTGAATCTCCATTATATCGAAGAATATATACAGGCACTCCTCCCCTATTCTGGCTAGCTATCTGGAAAAACCCAGCAGCGACCCTCACATGGGAGATCATAGGAAACTGTCTTAAACGTGAAAAGGGAATGGACATCCCATGGTTAGCAGAGGTGCACTCAAGTCTAAGCAGAGTTAATTGCAAACATATCTTCACAAACCTAAACGAGGCAGACACTGTTAGCAAAAGAGAAGTTCGTACAGCACTTTATAGGCACCACAATATGGCAAGCTTAGACAGGGAGTCAAAGAAACCAACTGTAGCTGTTTTATGTCAATCGAGAACACTTTTTATCAGTTGGCTAGCAATCTCATAAAACCTATTGGTCGGTGGGAGAGGGGAGACCTCCTTCGCTTAAGAGCAGGTACTGTGAAATTATTACTTTGATTCCCTCTCCGCTACCAGGTCAACCTCGAACTCTTGCCTTTCCCGTGTGATGGCCAGATTGGGCAATCCACATGACAGTTTTAATTTTTTTGTAAGTTTTATATAAAGTATGCTAAATGGCTCCTAATACCCTATTTAAAAAATAACTCACCCACTCACCCCGAAACTGCATATCGATCTATTCTCTTCCTGGAAGACGATGAATTAGCCTTCCGAGTAGGTGCCTTTCTGAAAATTGCTGTGCGACCCCGCCCAACTATGTGCACTTTATGAATATTGTTTTAACTTACCTGATTTTATATACTATATTATGACACAACTGTGTATTTTATATGCTGATATGTGATTTTTGCTTTTGTGGATATGCATCTACCCGAATAAAGTTATTCAATTGAATTGAATTGAGTCACCCCAAAGATCTACCTGCTTTGTTGCAATGACCAATGTCCAAAGCAATTTCAAAGCTCTGCAGAACTCATAGGATGGAAGATATGTGCTTTGCTGGGAGGTGAAGCCAGGAGCCAGACTTTAAATCTGTTCTTTAATGGCCCCCACCTAGAAGCAGTGGAAGGATTAGTGTTGTTAGTACACTGTTTCACAGAGCCATGTAAATCATGCGCTCCCGACCTTATGCAGAATCGAAATTAATGCGAGGTATTCAAGTGCTGCCACCTACATTTCCAAAAAGGCGCATAGAGCTTCTCAAAAGTGAATCCATTTGGCCTTGAGGCGTGAGTGTTGAAGATAAGTCTAGAAACTGTGTTTGCATGACCACTGGTGCTGCAGGATGATCTTGATCTCAGATTGACTATTAGCTCTCTCTGATTGTATTTAGCTGGAAGGATAAATGGAGGAGAAGCTAGGTCGTGATTTCCAGGAAAAAACATTTTCACCAGGAAGCTTTCAAATGATATAAAGCAATCACAAGTGATTGATCCCCGACCAAAAGTTGCCTCTGTGCTTTGGTGCACACAGAAGGCACTATCCTGATTTTAGGTCAAAAATATTGTAAATGTAGAAGAATTCTTGTTAATTTATGGGAGATATTTCTGGTATCCACTGCACAAAACAACCTTCTGGCTGATGCATTAGCATCTAGGACACGGGATCAGTTGTTATTCTAAATGAGACAACAACATAAATGTCCCTGGCTCCAGTAACAGTAAGCAGAAAAGTATTTATTGTAGTTCTTGTAAATGGGCCTCTGGGATGCTAGTGGTTTGTGTGGACAAGTTTGGCAAGAAGCCTTCTAATAAAAAAAAATAGATGCTACCACCAGTGTCATCTTAAGGGATGTAAGCACTATTCTAGTTAAAGGTTTGGTATTTGGGAAGTGATAGCTATGACTTTGTACACAGTAGATGTGTCGACTTGTCATTGAGTTTGTCATTGAGTTTTGGAGTAAATGATATACTATCCACTTAGATCACCTCTCTATTGTGTACATTGATCTAATTTCCAATGTCTGCCATTTTGTTTTTGCTAGTTTCAGTATTATTCTTTGTTTTCTGAGTGGGCAAGACATGTCTTTAAAAGTGATCTCCTATAAGTCAGAGTGTTTACATTCATTTGGAGAGGAGGACAGAGGGTAGCAGCCTTTTGACACTCTGCTCTTCTCATGCTGTCTTTGCATTCTTAGCTGTAGCTCTGTAGCAAAAGCACTGACAATACCCCATCCCATGTAAGTGGGAGACTATCAGTGAGGCACACTGTGAAATAAAATGACACTAGATTGAAGAGCCGAATACATTCTTGTGGTAAAAGAAGCTAGGGGCAGAGTCAGGGGTCAGCGGAGAGAAGGGACGATTCTTCACTACTGACGGTACTTCCTATAAGAGTACACCAGATGCAAAATGGCTGATGCTGATAGAAAGGAGATTAGGGCTGTGATGTAAACATTATTTACAATGAAAAGTCACTTTTTGCGGCAATATTGTGTGCATTCTTTAAGCCTTAAGAATCACATATTAAAGTAAGGGACGTACGAGGATACATATATTCTGGAATTAGAAAAAAGGAATGTTCTGTTAAGGAAACCTGAAGTTATGAAAAACCCTACTCTGGCTTTTCGTAAAATGGTGACTTGTAATACTTAGGAATATTGCTACTGATGAACATTACTTGCAAGATGGCTCTTTACAGTGCACATTTACTAATTAGATCGACATGACAGTGACATTCCTGATATATCCTCTTATCAGAGAGTTTAAATATTCCTTCACCACTTACACCATGGTTGCCAAGCCATATGATTTTTATGCCACAGAGCTGCGTTGTGATCATTGAATACTTTAAGAGCTCTCAGAAGGCTTCAAGGAAACCCTAATTTGATAACAACAAAAATTGGGGATCAAGGCTAAGATGCCTGCACCGGTACTAAAGTCCAAGTGTAAATATCTAGTATGGTGAAGGTGCAGGTGGCCTGGAACACAATCCCCTATGTCCCATAGGTGAGAGGAGGGAGATAAATCCTCTACTTCCTCAACAGAAACATAGCAATATTAGTATCATAGGCAATTCATAAATAATCAGTTGTTTTCCCGAGAGATTCAAATGAAGGCTCTTCAGTTTAAAATGGGTTCTTTATTCAGAATTCTTTAATACGGTTAGCCAACGCGTTTCGTTCGTTACCGGACTTCTTCAGGGCTTTTGATTTCCTTATAGTAGTCGTAATTCAAATCTTTTCATACTGAAAAAAGCCAGTCAATTTCAAAGAAAGTGGTCTATGTACTCCAGTGGCGATCTAAGTTCAAGGGTAATTTCACAAAAAGAAGTGTAAATCCGCAAATGTAAGCGCTCAGTCCTGCACATGGTCATCTGGTTTCAAGATGGCTTTCAACAGTGCACATTTACTAATAAGATCGACATGACAGTGACATTCCTGATATATCCTCTTATCAGAGAGTTTAAATATTCCTTCACCACTTACACCATGGTTGCCATGTGATTTTTATGCCACAGAGCTGCGTTGTGATCATTGAATACTTTAAGAGCTCTCAGAAGGCTTCAAGGAAACCCTAATTTGGTAACAACAAAAATTAGGGATCAAGGCTAAGATGCCTGCACCGGTACTAAAGTCCCGAGTGTAAATATCTAGTATGGTGAAGGTGCAAGTGGCCTGGAACACAATCCCCTATGTCCCATAGGTGAGAGAGGGGATACAAATCCCCTACTTCCTCAACAGAAACATACACAAAAATGGCTCTGCTACCGTGAAGTATTTACCACAATGTTTAATGCAATTCGTAGCAATATTCGTATCATAGACAATTCATAAATAATCAGTTGTTTTCCAGAGAAATTCAAATGAATCCTCTTATCAGAGATTTTAAATATTCCTTCACCACTTACACCATGGTTGCCATATGATTTTTATGCCACAGAGCTGTGTTGTGATCATTGAATACTTTATGAGGTCTCAGAAGGCTTCAAGGAAACACTCATTTGATACATTCGGGAATGTGATGCAAAAGTGACAATCTTTCAGAACGTATAACTCTCAACAAAATTGCTATTGGAGGAGTAGAAGTGAAAGGGAACTCAATTCAAAGGGCTCCTCTTCAATCCTGTCTTGTGGTGCCAATGTTATTTGCATGAAACACAGGTTTGGTGTCTAGGGGCCTGATTTAGATCTTGGCGGATGGTTTACTCCATCACAAAGTTGACGGCTATCCTGTCTGACGAAATATAAATGCCATTATATCTTATGGGATTTATATTTCGGTGGCTGATATATCGGTGGCTGATATATCCGTCACTGTTGTGACGGAATAAGCCGTCCGCCAAGATCTAAATCAGGCCCTAGGTCTTTAGGCAGTGTTCATGGTCACAAAGCATTCTGGTATGTGTTTGAGAAACCATTCATGTCAATAAAACATGTTTTGTATTGCCTAGTAATGCGCAGAATATGTCTGTAAAGTTTTGCTCATCAAGTGCGGTTCATTTTAACACATTGAACCAATTTTCTAGATTACTGTATGTTCTTTAGATCTTACACAAAGCAGGTCTTACATTTTGAGAATTCATTCAAAAGAAGGAGGAGCTATTTAATATATATCAATGATGATAAATGTATTAGATTTCTCACCTGTTTAAAAAATACCCGGGGCATTATTTTAGACAGAATTTTTGAAGATACAGGATCAAGATTTTGTGCAATAGAACAATGCATGTTTCTGCCCATGACGGCCGACACTAACCACTCATATACGGGTGTCCAAAAAAATCATTAATTAAAAAAATGATATAATCTTACCTGACCAGAACTCTGTTTATCTTTGAGCCTCTAGGTATTCTAGTCTTAAATGCATAATTCATTAATTTGGTAAAGATTAAAATATCAATTTGAGCAAAACAGTAGTATTCCCCTTAGTTCCACACTAAACAAATGCATGCTTTAAATATTGATGCAGATACCAGTGGTACCATGCAGTGGTGAGATATCAAGGATCAGCCATCTCACAAAAATAGAAAGATAATCCTGGTACTGTGGAGCCAGTGCCAGTTTTCCCTTCTTGACCTGATTCCTCCTCTTTTCCCAATGCACATACCTTAGCCCCTCCTACAATAACCATACACCTAACCAGTGGCCTTCTGATTAGGGACTTTAAATATACATATCATTCACACTTTAAAACGTAAGATTGCATTTTTCACTGTACCCTCTCTTTGAGTTGGAGCTCATGATAGGTACTCTGAGTTGAATTAGGAATGTCTGCCCTCCAACAGTGGCATTCTACCTTAAGGAATATATTCAATATTCATTTATATATGGAACATTCTTTCCTGAAATAGTACAGACATGCCAGAATGTGTGTATGGAAAGTTAACAAACATATTACTAGCAGTACAAATTAATTCAAGTCGTCCATCAATCACTCGTGTGGTTTCTATTTAGAAACATACATTCTTTTGTTTCTTCAGCATTCTAGATGGGTGCACTGTGGGCATATATATGTGGGTGTATGTGCATGTGTATGTATGTGTTGGTATGCATATACACACACACACACACACATATATGTATATGTATATATATATATATATATATATTACCTACTGGCGGTCGCCAGTAGGTATATATAGTTAGGATTTTTTCTCTATGGGTTTTTTGAAAATTCTATGTCTAATAACTTTGGCGTTTGTGGACGGAATCGGCTGAAATTTTCAGGAAAATGGCACATTTTGTTTCTGAGCAGCCCTTGAAAATTTGGGGGGGTTCGTCCAGTGGGGGCCGAGAAAAAAGGGGGGTCCCAAAACGTGTTTTTAACATTGAGTTTTCCATAGGGCGGTTGGCCTCACTTTTAGCCCGAACGGCTGAATGGATTTGCACGAAACTTGGCAAAATTGTAGGGACTGGTAGCCCGATGTGCCTTTTGTAGGTCTCAATATATGTGCTCCAGTGGATTTTGAGAAATTAACGTTTAAAAAAAGATATATATCTGTAACAGCGGACCGGTTAGCGCTCTGGTTCGCGGACTTTTCGCGCAACGGAGCTTTGTGAAGCGAAGCTGATTGGTTCTCCGGCGTCTGTCAACATTCCAAACAGTCCGTAGCGGCCGCCATCTTGTCTCTCGGTAGGATCGAGAGACAAGAGGAGGTCAAAACAAAGGGGGAAATAACTATAAGGGGGCATAGTAGATCCTCGCTGACCCCCTAGGTTTGATGTGGAGGTTTTAAAAGGGCCCCGCGGGGCAAAAAAATAAAATAAAAATAATAATTGAACGGCTGAATGGATTTGCACGAAACTTGGCAAAATATTAGGGACTGGTAGCCCGATGTGCCTTTGCTAGGTCTCAATATATGTGCTCCAGTGGATTTTGAGAAATTAACGTTCAAAAAAAGATATATATCTGTAACAGCGCTCCGCTTCGCGTAACGGAGGTTTGCGAAGCTGATTGGTCATTCTGTCACTGGGCTATAGTTGGGCTACATCTGGCTGATATTTGGGCTACATTTGTTTTTTTGTGTGTCTGGCGGCCATCTTTGGGCTACATTGGGCTACATTGGGCTTCATTGGGCTACATTCGGCTAATTAGCAAATAGCTCATCGCAAACTAGGAATGGTAAAGAATCGCTATTTATTCCTTAAAGTTCGCTATTTAGGAAATGCAAATAACTTTTATGATACATATGGCGGTTCATCTCTAACAAGATAAGAAGCATAGGGATAGATTTATGATGACTGGCGCATCACCAGGGATGTGTTAGTCATTCTGTGCCGCTGTTCCGTCACCTATGGTGTGCTGCATTTACAATGCGGCGCATCATGGGGCAAAAACAGCACAGATGCGTGATGTATCTGTGCCGTAAAGGTGGCGCATTGCTGGAGTTGTATCGCAAGTGTGATGAAGCTCCAGCAAGGGTCGGGGGTGCCCCTGTCGCAGGGTTTCTGTTCTCACACAGAACTGTGGACAGAGGATTGGAACCTCGGCGAATTAGGGTGTCCCAAAACTCACGTTAGTAATCAAAAACTATTTAGCAAGCTAGGTACAGTGTCACATTGGATATAACAAACTCTCAATGTTTAGACAATCCAGAATATGAACTTATAGTACCTCAGGATACGTGGAACTCATGAACAGTCGGTCGTTATATATTTCTTAGAAACCAGAACATGGAGTTAAGAAGAACACATGTGTATTTGAAATGTTTATTTACTAATGCCGTCTTCTCAGGCGTAGTACCTTAGATAATAAAAGTACACATATTATCAGTAGCAAAATTACCAGCATAGTTACTAGTACATAAAAAGTGAATGGTGATAGTATGTTAACATGCTGTAAATGAATAAGAGTTAGCAACACTTATAAGCAGCCGCGGGCCGTGGAGGGAGTTACGGTGAGGCAGGGAGGCGGGGAGGGGGAGAAGCAGGGTGGAGAATACAAGTACACATATTATCAGTAGCAAAATTACCAGCATAGTTACTAGTACATAAAAAGCGAATGGTGACAGTATGTTAACATGCTGTAAATGAATAAGAGTTAGCAACACTAATAAGCAGCCGCGGGCCGTGGAGGGAGTTACGGTGGGGCAGGGAGGCGGGGAGGGGGAGGGGCAAGGTAGAGAGGGCTCCACCCTGCTTCTCCCCCTCCCCGCCTCCCTGCCCCATCGTAACTCCCTCCACGGCCCGCGGCTGCTTATATCTCACCCTCCCTAATACACATATTATATTATTTGCTAAGAAGGTCTCTTTGTGTTGGTTTAGGGCGTGTCCATACTTTAGTGTCTTAGATTTGAAGGAATCACATCAGCATACACCAGCTCTCTCTTCATGTGAACCGCATCAACTGTTGTGTATGTGTGTTCGGCAAAGCAATATAAAACCCGCCTCATGCCCAGAATTGGCAGAAGTTGCACTTATGTTATGAGTATGAAGTCGTGGAGATCAGACCTCATAACAATTCTGTATCGTGTTGTTCTTGAAACTTTAGCACTCGCTGTACAGATATAGTTTAACAAGTAAAGCAGATAGTAGACCAATAACATATTATTCTCATGTAAACCACGATGAACTACTAGGTGGAAAGCTAAAGCAACAACTAAGTGTCGTGTGCAGAAGTTGCAAAAAAGGAAAAATGGCGTTTAAACCGGTAATGAGCCCATGCTAACTTAACACGGTGTAAAGATATCCAGGACCTAGATGACACCTCCTCATGATCCGGAAACGAACTGAATAAGATAATAGAAGTGCCATCTCATGAGAGCAGATTGCAAGTTTATATGTGGACGGTCCGCAAGGTAAAGCATTAAAAACTAGGAAAATTCAATGCTAAAGAAAAATAAAACAGCCAAGTACTTTATCGAGTCTTAAGCCAATAGGCAAGGTAAATAATAAAAACTTGACAAATAAGTCAATGAATTGTCAATGAAATGCTAGTACTCAGCATATCAAACATGAAAAAGGTCTATGACATAACTGTGTATGCAAAATAAGCTGCAACAGCCTCCAATAGGAAGTCACCGTCTTCATCCGAAAACAGTTCAGCCATCCAATTTAAAAGCGGAAAAGAACATACGTGCTCTCCCAGCACCGGATCCTCTATCACCATCAGAGGACAGCTCGGTGGGTTTTCAAGAAAGCTGTGTTCCAAGAAAGACTGTGCTGCCGCCAGTAAATTCCAGGGACCAAGTAGTCCATGCATCAATGCCACAGCCATAATCCTTTCGCCAGGACAAATCAACTCGTGAGTAATGATAGGAGTCATCAGCTGATTAAAGTCGACGTCAGGAGAAACCGGTCCGCAGAGACACAAATCAATGGCCCAATCGAAATCACAGGTCAGGCAGTGAAATACAGGCTGGACACAGGTGAAGTAGGAGAACCGAAAAGATAATCCATATGCCGTGCTTAATATCGCCAACGGCATTGTGCCATAATATTCTAGCATGCGATTGCGGAACAGTGTCAGCAGCTGCAGGGTCGGAGGTTGCATAGGAGGGACATCCATATTTAAAAATGTAAAAAAGCACAAGAGCGTCCGCTGGTAATGCAAGTAAAAATGCAATCCACGAACCAGAGTGGAGAAAATGGAATGAAAGGGAGCAGGGATGACTCCAAAGATTTTCTCAAATGAAGTCACGAGACCACTGGTAACAACTTTAAAAAAGTGTGCCAGGGATTTTGTGGAGGATGCGTTAAAGATAGTCGGAAACATGTTGCTGAAATTGAAAGGCAAACCTGTGTACGGGTGTTCGCTATGTGAAGTACGAAAGTTTCACGGGCCGAACTCAAGGCCACCTCTCTCTGAGACAAAAGAGCTCTTATTCTTGTCATGCCGTTGAAACGTGTCCCAAGGTTGGTATTTGTGGCCAGATTGAAAACTCCCTATGTTCATGTGTGGGAGGAAATAGAACATTTCTGCAGCAAATAACCCGTTCACTTACTGTTACGATAAAAGGAATACTTTTTAATTAACTCAGAACAATCTTCATTATTGAGCATCAAATAACTACCATTTTCCAACAACTTGAACGTGGGGATGATAGCAGGAACTGGCGTGCCTTGCAACACGCAAGCCATATTTGGTCGGTGTTTGTTGCATGAATCGTGTAACTGTATGTGCCTACACATTAGTGAATGATCTGGCGTCTCAGTGCATTCCTCTCCATTCAGATAAACTTCTTGATCATCTTTGAAACATCTGTATGTGTATGGAAGCGACCAGACCTCATGAACAAAAGCACTACCTAAAGGTTCATAAAGACCTATTGGTATATATTTCATACAATTTGAAAACTTATATAAAGCAAAAGGCAGCGTTATTAAACCGTGGATAAGGCATGTTGCCAAAAAACCCGCAATCCTCTGCTGATGATGTCACTGAGCATGTCATGAATGATGTAATATGTGACATCATCAGTAGTGGATTATGGGTAATAGTATCTCTAGTTTACTCCCCTATAGCTGTCTTTCTTTTAACATAAGTGTGTGTTTCCTTCCCTTATACTTACTGTTTTTGGTTCGCTTCCAGTTCGCGTACCAGCGAGCGAACTAGGAAGCGAACTAAGAGAAATAGAGGTTGGCACAGTTCCAAATATTGTACCAATTTTTTAATAACGGGGAGGTAGTTCTGAAAAGAACTTTTTTTTTTATTTTTCTGAACATTTTTTTACTGTTTTTGAATTTTTCGGAACAGTTTTATATTTTTTTGGGTTTTTCTTGGAGGGGGCAATGAAAACGATTCATTGTAAAGGGCTCAACAGGAGCAACAAAACAAAAAAAAGAAGTATTTATTATTTTGGGCGTTTCGGACAAACTTGCATATGATAGTCAATAGCTCTGTTGATCAGAGTGATGCTTCTTTCTCCGTAGGAAATGAATCCATCGCAAAATACGCAGGTGTGTTTTACTTCACCAAATCTCATTTGTATATTTGGCACCATCTCCCTGCCCTCTGGTCCCGTTACTTCCGGTACAACAGATCTTCTGGCCATAATAGGGAGATTATCTAGGTCGTTCCGAAACTGTGCAGCACTGTAGTTGTTAGGATGCCACCTAGTCATATGGCGATGCATTGTGTAGTTTCCGAAACTGTATTTTTTGTCGGTCCCTCTGGACAGTCTATCTTGACATATAAGGCAAGTTACGTATCTTGCATTTACTTTTTTCTGACCTTTGGGAATTTTAAAAAATTGCCAAATGAAGTTTTCTTTCCGGTGAGACGTCTTGGGCTGCTCAGGCAAAAACTGCCTCTCTTCGTGCTCGTCCTCCTGTTCCTCTTCTTCTTCTTCTTGTTGAATTACAACTTGAGCAGGTGGTCCACTCTTCCTTGGATGTGGTGGAGGTGGTGGGGAAGCACCAGCTGAAGCTACTAAAGAAGCCGTTGCTCAGTGATCACAAAGGGTCTTTCTCTCACAATGATGAAAGTCAGAGTGAGGAAAGAAGGAGGGATTTTCATCATTTGGGAAAAACAAGAGTTCTCAACCAATCAAAAGTGTTCATTTTAGATTATATGACCTAGTCTTACATCATTAGGAAACCAAAAGTGAAATGAACCAATGAAAAGTGTTATTACCAAGTCACATGACTTGCTGTGTTTACGTTAAGCGCTTTGCAGGGCCTCCCGGTTTGCTTCCAGAAACCTGCGCTTTGGCACTCGCTTCGCGTACCAGTTTGCTAACGTAGCACGTCATATGACGTATCAAGCGACAACGTGGAACGTCATGCGGACGGGAGGCGTCACGATGTTGTTTTCTAACGCGGCACTTGCGGTAAAGAAACGTTTACCGGCTCGCGGTCTATTTCGCGGCATCAAGGTCAGCTAACGGGAAGCTTCCCGATTCGCGAAGCGGGAACGAAGAAAAAAAAATATTTTAAAAAAAAATTATTCATAAACATATAAAATATATTTTTGGATTTAAAGAAGAATACATTTTACAGCTACAGATATTAGCTGTTAAAAAACCAATGAAATTCACAGAAAAAACCATAGGTTATAGACCATATATAGTTAGGAATTAGCATTTACAAAACCTTGAAAATTCACTGAAAAAACCATAGGTTATAGACCATATATAGTTAGGAAATAGCATTTAGAAAACCTTATTTTACTCACACAAAACCATTGAAATTCCATATATAGTTAGTTGCACTAACTATATATCGCGCACCTGCAATCCACTGCTGATGATGTCACATATTACATCATTCATGACATGGTCAGTGACATCACTGATGACATCACTGATGACATCTCAAATGACATCACTGATGACATCACTGATGACAACATCCAGTGACTGTATGCTTCTGTAAAGTTAAAATATGTCTTACATATTGAAGAATGAGTGGATGTATAAGTGTCTGGATGAAGGATTTAGTAGGTGCATGACTGACTGTATAAGTGAGTGATTAAATGTGTCTCACTGAGTGCATGGGTTAGTGACTAAACTGTTTTAAATTGTGCATCATTGTGTCTGTTGTTTTGTAATCTGATGCATGTGTTGATCATTAGCTATATGACTAACTATATGGGTTATTGATTAGTTGCCCAAGTATTTGTATGGGAGACTGAGTGTGTGTGTGGGTGTCTGGGAGGTGTATGACTCTGTGCATAGATGTGTGAGCAGTTGATTCACTAGATGTATGGGTTCAAAAGTGCATGTGGAAACATCTGTATGGGCGGTTGACTGTGTGCATGAGTGTATTGGTGAGTGAATGGATATCTCAGTGCTACATGTCAAAGTAAGTACATATGTAAAACACAGTACATGTGATAGTTGACATATATAAATAACTGTGCATAAGAGCCAGTGAATGTGTGAGTGGCTGTATGGATTATTGTGAACTTGTATCAGGGATTGTATAACAGAGTAAATATGTGTTATTATATGTTCCAATAAGTAAGGTGTGTATAACTATATAGTTGAGGAAATCGAGGTGTGATTGATTCTTTGCAAGACTGACTAGGTGTGTGAGTAACTCCATGGATGAGTGACAGTCTGTGAGTGTCTGTTTACACTGAGTGTATCTAAGGTTATATTAGAGTCTGAAGAGGTTCATTGTATCATCACATGAATGATGTCATCAGTGATGTGATCAGTAATGTCAAATGAGATGTCATCAGTGATGTCATCAGTGATGTCATTTGAGATGTCATCAGTGATGTCATCAGTGATGTCACTGACCATGTCATGAATGATGTAATATGTGACATCATCAGCAGTGGATTGCAGGTGCGCGATATATAGTTAGTGCAACTAACTATATATGGAATTTCAATGGTTTTGTGTGAGTAAAATAAGGTTTTCTAAATGCTATTTCCTAACTATATATGGTCTATAACCTATGGTTTTTTCAGTGAATTTTCAAGGTTTTGTAAATGCTAATTCCTAACTATATATGGTCTATAACCTATGGTTTTTTCTGTGAATATATATATATATATATATATATATATATATATATATATATATATAAATACCAAATTCTGTAATTTGTTGGCAATATCATAAACAATGAAGCCCTGTAATAATATACAAACTACTGTGTTGAAACAAAAAAAATGCAATTTACCAGTTATAGCTTACTGAGATAACTGTAACTTCCACTCCACCCATGCATTGTTTATGACCTCATAGATTACATCACACATTAAATGTTAAATCACTGATAACACCATAGAGTTACTGAGAGTGCATGTGTGGGTCCCTAGCATAGAAACAGGGAAAGCTCTGGAGGAAAGCATGATTGTGCACAATGTTATGTGGTGCGCAGTTTACAAATCACTATAGATTGGGGTGCAAGTATTTCCCCTGTTAAACAAGATAGGAGTTGTATGTATGTGTTGTATGTAAGGCATACTTGTAGAGCGCGACTGTCACCCAGCGGGTATCCTGGCGCTATGATCTTTCATGACCTGACACGAGAAGACATTACATTGAGCCATCTAAATTGTTCTTGGAAAGAGATGAGTTTTTAATCCTTTTTTGAAGATGGAGAGGTCTCCCATACTCCGAAGAGCAAGAGGAAGCGTATTCCACAACCTGGATGCTGCGTGGCCAAAAGAGCGACCACCCATCCGTGACCTCCGGACTTTAGGGACTGCCACTAAAAAAGCTGAGGCAGAACGAAGGGTTCGGAGGGGAGTGTACCAAGAAAACATCTCTCGTAAAGAAGACGGACCTAGATCATGAAGGGCCCGGAAGACCAGGCACAAAGCCTTAAATTCCACACGTTGAGATATGGGCAGCCAGTGAAGCTCCTTGAGCGCCGCTGAAGAAGAATCATAGCGTCTGCGAGAGAGGGCCGATTTTGCGGCAAAATTCTGCACCCGCTGCAGTTTGCCCAGCAGAGTGGTGGGGGCCCCCAGAAGCAGTGCGTTGCAATAGTCTAGTCTGCTTAAGATTATGCTCCGCACTACCTCTGGTCTGGCGCTGGTTGGGAGCAGAGGGAGGATCTTCCGTAAGGTGCGCAATAGCGCCATGCAGGTGGATACGGTTTTGTTTACAAAACTGTCAAGTTGAAGGTTGGAATCCATCATCACTCCCAAATTTCGAACGGATTCAGCCGCAGATGTCGTGCCCTGACAGGATGACGGCCAGAAGTCATGTGGGAGAGGGCGAGGGATACGATCTGCTGAGCAATAGAGCACCTCAGTTTTAGAACTATTAAACTGTAAGGAGTTATTGCCCAGCCATTCTGCCGTACTGATCATACAGTGATGGAAAGACTCCTGTGGCACTGCATTCTTACCCTCAAAAGAGAAGATAAGTTGCGTGTCATCGGCATAATTGGTGACTGTAATGCCAAAAGATTTAATAAGCTTGATCAGGGGTCGGAGGTAAAGATTAAAAAGGATGGGGCTGACGGCCGAGCTCTGTGGCACACCTTGCTCAACCCTTTTGATGGAAGACTTAAAAGGGGGCAGTGCGACTACCTGATGTCTGTTGGCAAGGTACGAAGCCAGCCACTCCAGGGCCAAACCAGTCACCCCAGCCTCCTCCAGCCTCCTGATCAAGATGGCATGGCTGACCGTATCGAACGCTGCCGACATGTCGAGCAGCACTAGAAATGCTGCTCGACCTTGGTCGGCACGCGAGCGAAGGTCATTCAGTACAGTCACCAAGGCTGATTCCGTTCTGTGAGCCGGTCTAAAACTGAACTGCGCCGAGTCCAGGCAGTCATTAATCTCCAGGAAGCTGGACAGCTGTTTGGTTACCATTTTTTCCATGATTTTAATCGGAAAAGGGAGGAGTGATGTGGGACGATAGCTTGCGGGACTCAAGGGGTCCAAAGATTCCTTTTTAAGTAATGGAGATACAACCGCAAGCTTCCAATTAGCTGGAACTTGGGCAGTACCAAAGGACTGGCCGCAAATAGCAAAAAGAGGAGGAAGAAGTTCATCCCTGAACAGTTTCCAAAATTTATGAGGAAGCACATCAAGGGGAGAGCCAGACGCTACCCCATCCGCGAAAGAGCAGAATTCCTCAAAGGAGGGAACAGAGAAATTGTCCAGCTGGGCTTTCCCGGATTCCAACTCAGGGACTGAAGGGGAAGCCCCCACCAGTGTCGGCGAACTCAAATTGCTTAAAATGGTCCTGATTTTATCTTCGAAGGCTTTAGCCAACGAGTCACATAGCAGTTGAGAGGCCAGAATAACTGTTGTTACGCAAGACGGGTGGGATAGATTTTTGACGATTTTAAACAAGGCTTGAGCCTTGTTAGGGGCTGAACAGAGCGTTTCCTCTAGGAAAGTGGCCTTTGCACACTTAATCTGCGACTTATAAGACGCCAATTCCTGTTTAAAAAGGAGTTTATCGGTCTCACGATATTGTTTCCTCCATACCCGCTCAGCGTGTTTACAGCGGAGTTTTTGCTGAAAAAGCTCCTTCGAAAACCATGGCATGGCGGGTTTGGTTTTACCTCGTAATTCCCTCAGCGGAGCTAGTTTATCCAATGAGGCAGTAATTTGCTGGCAAAGAGAGTTATAGCTTTCATCCACATTGTCGCCCAGCAAGAAGCTGCCTGAAAGCAGCTTAGGTAGGCTAGTATGTTTCAGGAGCCTCGACCACTGTCTGCCCATCTTAACTGCTCCAGAGCTACTGACCTTTGAACAGGTCTCCGGGAGAATTACAGAGAAAAGGACCAGAGCATGGTCCGTCCAGCACTGTGGTAAAATATCACCAACAGACACCTGATCGATGTTAGCAAAGATCAGGTCAAGCACATGCCCCTTTTGATGGGTTTGGGAGAGAACTAACTGCTCCAGTTGAATATTACAACAGGCCTGAGTTAGATATGTATAGGCTGAATCTGTTGGCCCCTCAGGCCACAGATTAAAATCCCCTAACACCACCCATCTGGCATGGGAATTGGAAAGGTCATAGATTAAATCCGTGAGCTCGGTTATGGCAGATAGGGCGCCCGCTGGCGGACGATAGCATAATAAGCCCGTATAAAGAACCCCACTCAGCTCCTTCAATGAGAAGCCCATTAGCTCACAGCCTGGGATCGTTTTAATTTCTAAGTGGGAAAAGTCCAGCGATTCCCTGTAGATTAGTCCCAGACCTCCTCCTCTAGCCCCCACCCGAGGAGAGTGTATAACCTTATAGCCTGGAGGACAGGCTTGACCCAGCTCCACTACACTATCAGTCCTTGTCCAAGTTTCCGTCATGAAGATAGCGTCAAACTCATGCTGTTCTATGAGTAGCGCTATCTCCATGAAATGCTTGCAGAGTGACCTCACATTAAGCAAGCCACAAGACAAAGATTTCTTACCCTTAGTAGGAATGCGGGGCTGCGAGTCGTCTATGTCACAAGGTTTCCAGCTGAGAAGCTGTTCTTTTGTATAATTTAGAGGGGAGGAGGCGGCAGAGGCAGCATTTGCAGTCGCTGACGCGCCCGGAGCGCGAACGGGCGCAAACGGGCTTACCTCTGGCGCGCCTACGGCGTGCCCGCTGCGCGCCCACGCTGCGCGTAGCGTCCGCCATTGTGTTTTATAGCCGTAAACGCGGGAGTCGCCCGACGCGAGCCTCTAGACCGCCAACCAAGATGGCACCTAGTGAACAGCCTGTGCGCCCTAACCCTCACCCAATATGGCGGCTAACGCCGCGCTACAAGTGTCACAAGCAGTCCTAAAACTAAATCCCACAAAATGCGGGTGCGGACACAATTATAGTGCGGGTAAGTCCTCACAGCCTAGAGCCAGTAAAGAAAATAAAACGCGAGTGCGAGTGCGCGTGTTACAGCGCGATAGTGATCAGTGCAAATGAAGATTTTAAAAGTATTAAAAAGCTGCCAATGCGAAAGTTACGCGCGTACAGGTTACAGAGGATCTGCCAGAGGAAAGGGAGAGGTTCCTTAAATGCCTACAAAGCGCGGGAGTCGCCCGACGCGAGGCTCTAGACCGCCAACCAAGATGGCGCCTAGTGAACGGCCCGTGCGCCCTAACCCTCACCCAATATGGCGGCTAACGCCGCGCTACGAGTGACGGCACCTAATGTAGGTTGCAAAGGTATGTTTGAAAGTAGGATAGGGCCTAAAGCCAAAGGCTTTTCTAAAAAATCAACGAGAAAAGCCAAACCTTCAGTTTACAATAGATTATCCAAGAGAGCATATTTGGGCAAGTGTGCATAATAAATAATTGTATTACCCTGCTATAGACAAATTAGATTTAACAAGGCAGTTTATAAAGTATGAAAGTTCATTTGCAGAATTTTGCTGAAGATTTTGAGGTATTGCAGAATATTGAATAATGTAGAATATAGGGATGTGTTACTTATAATTGGTTTATTTCACACTGGTGTAAGCATGACTGCAAGGATTTATGCCATTATGCCCACCCTAGAAATGTGCAATGTATCTTTCGGAGTGTAGTTCACTGGGCCTTGAAGGGTGAACAGCCTTTACAAGGAAACTTTTACAACGCACTACCTTTACAACGCAACTTTTACAACGCAAACTATTACAACGCATTGCTCTGGGGGGCGCTCTAGGATAGGGAATAGGTTAATTTACTATCCAATAACCTTCCCTAGTGTCCACGGGGACTGGAGTTGGAATAGTAAATTAAACTATTCACTATCCAGCACCCCAAAGCACTATGCGTTGTAATGGATTGCGTTGTAATACTTACATTGTAAAGGCATGCGATGTAAATGCATGCGTTGTAATGTCATACATCCCCTTGAAGAAAGTGCCTTTACAGAGGCGTATGTTATACCAGTGAACCTCTTGACTTAAAATTGCAGGGCATTTGAAGAACTGAAGCGGGTGATTCCCATTATTAACGTGATCAGAAAATTGTCCACACCTATAGTGTGTTGAATTACTTCAAGGCGACAAACCCATTAGGAAGGTGTCACAATGATTGCCTGATGTTGGCATTGATTTCATTTGAGATGTCATCAGTGAATCCATTAATGATGTAATTTAACCTGTTGTGAGTGATGTAATATGAGAGGTCATAAGCAGCTCTTTGCAGAGGAGTAAGTTACAGTTAGCTCAGTAAACTATAACTGGTGAATTTCAGGGGCTTCTCTTTGTTTTAAAACAAGATTTGATCATATTATATAGTACTAATTATAACTTCACATTAACCTTTGTTTGTGCAGTGAGCACATGTAAATATATATGATATATAACTAACATTCAGCAAAATTCTAGCAACATTTTAAGAGAGGACTATGTTTTCGTGATTTTATGAGTGCAACCTTTGATATGAATGTTACACTCCGAAATGAGTTTCACAGCCTCTCCACTGCCTGCTTTCAGGCCTTGTGCTTAGAATTTAAAAAGCTGCATTGCTATGTCTGATGGAAATTAGATGGCATGGTGTAAAAGCCACTGAGTCTTGCCAGTGAATTCCATCAATAACCCCATTCTGATCTCACCATCCAGAAGCCCTACAATATGTCTCTTGGCAGATTACAAAACACATTCCCATCTGGAGAGCACCCTTCTGAATTCATCTGGACATCTCCCACTCTTTTTACTAACTGGGCACAAGGTATGATGGACAGGGAAGAAAATATGTTGCCAATCTACATGGAGAAAGAAATCAAGCTTAGAATGTGCTACAGGTTTGCTTTATTCTATGTTTTAGATATTTAAATCATGTTAATCCATTCTACTGCTAACATTTTCACCTGCTTCTAACAGCTGCTGCTACTAAACCAGCCAACCTTCCCATTTCAAAATGGCTGTCTCACATTCGCTGTGTGAAACCTATTATTGCAGGCAGTGCATTCCAAAGTAATTGGCAGTAACGCCACAGAGGCGCGCATAACAAAGTATCCCGTTCAAATACATTGAAAGCAAGTGGCAGAATCCAAGACACCTGTTACTGCTGATGCTCTCTCCTGTCTGTGCCTCGCTACGCTAACCGCACGCACATGCCGAATGTCCTCTCTTCTATCGATAGGAGGGGAAATATCTGGAGCCCAGTGGTTCATTTGTAAAGAAAATAGTGCCGGGTCTCTCATCTGGAGGTAGCTTGCACCAGCCCATTTCTCCTGTTAGCGCTACTTAAAGCAGAGCCAACTATTAACCATAATAGTGGGGATAGGATGTGGCATAATGGTCAGTGCTGCCAACTTCAGAGCTGGGGAACCAGTCTTGAGACTAGGCGTCGACTTAACATCCTGTGATTCTGGGCAAATCACGTAATCTCCCTGTGCCTACTATAAATTAATTCATCTTTAACTGTTGCTCATGAAAAGTGCTGGTGTTAATGATAAAGTGCTGGTGCTGAGCAGTGGAAACCACCAGTTCAAATTAAGCACTGCTAGACCCAGAAGTGACTAGAGTACTGATCATGTTCTTCTGTTATGCTGGGCCTTAGCCTCATGAGGGCTGGTGTTGAGCACCGGAAACCACCAGTTCAAATTAAGCACTGCTAGACCCAGAAGTGACTAGAGTACTGATCATGTTCTTTTGTTATGCTGGGCCTTAGCATCATGAGGGCAAGGTGATAGGTCTGCGAGACAGAGCACGGCTCCCTCAGAATCCATGAATGACCCACCATCCATCCCCTTGACATGCCGCCTTTCACTATGCTAGTGGGAACAGCGAGCTTCCGGGCCAAAGTCAAACACTTGTGAAAAATAAAATGACAGAATAGACATTATCCTATCAACTTTGAATACCATCATAATGGGCTTCTAATGAAGTCTTTATTTTATGGTAACAAACAATCACTGTCCTTTCTATGCTTCTTGCTGCAGCAGCCTAGCTTATGCACCCAAGTGCATTGAAGAACCATTAAGGCTAAGATTACAACTGAGAGACTAATTCCGTTGTGGGTGCAATCTCCTGTTTGCAATAGGCATAATTGCGCATGTACTATTTTCCACGTGTAAATTATGGACACAGTGCTATTTGCTGACACGTGATTGTCAGGTAAAACTTGGCAGGTGTCTTGTTGGCAAATAGTGTACAATTTTAATTTACACAATTCGGGATTTCACCCCCAGGAGCAGGCACCAGTGTGCAAAGTTCGGAATTTCATAGCCAACAACATACCTGACAACTTCAACCTGCAATAAACAGGTGGGAGAACAGAGCCGGGATGACATTTGCACAGAGGCAATTTGCAAGCCCATTTCAGGCACCAATGGGAGTTTGTACCTAGAATATAAAACCCCCCTTCAGTAGTAATAACGACGTAGTATTCTTAGTGCCTCAGCTCTGCGCTTCTTTGAGCATTGATGCAGCCTTGGATTGCTGGCGATAGTGAGAAAGGCAATAGTTTGCTATATGGGCTTATGTGTTAGGGCTGACTCACTAGGGGCCAGGGAGGCCGCGCTTCTGACTGGCAGGCAGCAATGGCGGTGTTTTACTCAAATCATAAGGAAATAGACAGAAAGTGTATGCTACTAAATGGGGCAAAGAGCATAATGTTCTGTTTGGGAATTAATAAAACAATCCAATAGTCTACATTTCACGAACATACGAGGAGGATTACTTTTCAGGATTTGAAAATGTTTGCAGTAGAATTGCATTTTTATAGTGAACATCAGACATCATGAAACCAGGAGTTCTCTGAACATTTTTTAAGAAAGCAAAACTTGTCCATCGTAAATTGTGTGCCTTCCTACTTCAGATGCCTGAAAACAATAGATCACCGAAATGTATCCATCCGACATATATCACTCCTACACATATTGCTGTGTCACAGAACATCCTACTCCAAATCTATATATATCTCAACCACATCGGCATGATAGACCCTGATGGTGAATATAGTGACACTACTTACTTCCTTTTACCTTGTGTCCACATGACTATAAAATACAGGAATATGCAAATGGCTAACACGCAAAGAAATAGCCAAACGAGCAGTGCTTAATTTGTAAAAAAAAAAGTAATTGCCAGGGCTCTGGTCAGGAGGACACTGCAGCTTGCACCATAATAACCCCTGCTATACTATCAATGATAGTAACAACACAACTACTAACCATCACACTCCTACAAGTGTGACAGTTCAGACTATTTCAGGCCCCAAAAGCTATAAGAATGGCTCGGGTGGCAGGTCATAGTCGTTTTAATGTATATTGAATTAAAAATTAACTGTTGTAGTGGTCATTTCTAAATCTTCCAGACATTGCCACAAAGGTGGCAGACTGTCACAAGCGCTGGTGTTGGCAATTAAGTGCCGGTGCTGAGCACCCAGAACCGCCTGCTCAAATTAAGCGCTGCAAATTACTCCGCCCATGGGTGTTACTGTGCTCAGTGAACGTCACCACGTTAAACTAATGCCACAGAACACCTGTTCATCGGTAACTCTTCCAAATCCAGATAACTACTTTCCATTGGTATTGCTGCCCATAATCCTGCCCCTTTGTTAGTGTGTTGTAAAGTGCATGACTATGACTTGCTGTTCACAGAGCACCTGTTCATGAGCTAGAACACACTTTCCCTTGAAGGTGGATTAAGTAAGGCGCATTTTCTATTGGTTTTTGACTTGGACATAAATCTCATGCTGAGACACATTTTGACTGTATCTTTTCCACAGTCATGCATTGTTTTTTTTGTAAAATATCACTTAGATTAATATTATCCATAACGGAATAAACTATTCAAGTTAAATGATGAATTCTTCATATAGCAGGAATGATCAGATATTTACAAAATCCCTGTCATGCTCATTAGAGAGGTGTCTTCCCATCAAACGTATAGCAGGAGTTTACGTTTTCTTGATTTATAAGAACCCACTGCACACAGGCACAAGACATGCACAGGACAGAACACAGAAAATAACAAACAGATGCAACACAGGCCTACTGGAGAGTGATGCCATGCAAAGTTAAAGGTATGTACCGGAATTACCACTGTATTGCATTTCCTATCGACACATGAGCTCAAGCAGAATCTCGATCAAATACTTGAGAATCAATTGCAACACTCCACGAGGTGGAATGATTCTGGTCATGGGTGCACAATGCTAGAACTCACTATGCCACAACGAACAAACATGCCAGTCTTCTAAAAAATCGAAAGAGAACATTCTTTATTGAGGCCTTCTCCTCCATTTCAATTACTAATAGAACTCCCGCCTCGTATTAGGGGGAGGGGCCAAAATGTAACATAACCTCTCTGTGGCAGCTCTTTTTGGAAACTGAGACCTCCCTTCTCCTACGTTTTCTGCAGCTATCAACTTGCCAGGTAAGGATGGACAAGAAAGATTGGACTTACGTAAGCACATTATCACTGGGAAATCACAAGTCGCAATATAAAGAACAAGACTAAATAAATAAATACAATTAAATTAAATACAAAAGCATACTACACACTTGTGAGTTAACAAAGATACATGACACAGAAACGATTTTACCTCGAAATCACTTAAGGGTAGACCACGTATTTTTACGAACAATTTCTTACATGGCTTCATTGTCTCAACATGAATAGCGTGCCATGAACCTCAACATTGTGAAGTGCCTTGTTTGTATGCAGTTTCAAGGCACTCACCTATCTATTATCAACAACTGAAAGCAAGGGCTTAACCGTTAAGGCTTGGTTCAGGCAACCATTATGGCTAAACTGCCAAAATAAAATACCTGCTTCCTTAAGAATGACACCCATGTAATACACATGGCAGTATATTTGCAGATTTACCAGGAGGTCCAAAACAGATTGACAGGTCCCTTTTTCAGAAATGGATATAGACAAATACTCCCTCATCCTGAAATCCCACTGCAGACCTCACATCAGGGATGGTTTAGGGTTAAATCACAATTTTTTTCACAACAAATTGTATTGAATTTTGTATCGTACAACACAGGAGGAAATGGACATAGTGAGATATAGGTTTCCGTCTTAGGATAAGGTAGGGATAGCAATTTCTCCACTGGCTAGAGTTAAATCACCTTTTTTTGATAAAATAACTGCTGGGGACAGCTTGGGCCATAGGCCTGTGTTCAAGAGAACAGAAAAGCAGCACTGACGCACGCTCTGTTGCTGAAATCTTTGAGACGAAGCCTGGTTCCTGACAGTATCTACCTAATGGGCACATGTTCAGTACCTGGCTGCCATTTTGAAAGGTTAAAATATGCTCTGATTCATATCATTACAGAATAGAAAGGGCAGAGGGCCTTCCTATGCTTCCTGCATCCTAATCAGTGGAACGTACAGATAGTAGCTCAGAGGCTAAAGGGAAACTCATATTTAGGAAGCAGATTAGGACCTAACTGCTTCCCCATGGTTGCCCCAGACACACTCTAGCGTCCTCTCTCTCTGACAGACAGGTATAAATGTGTTTGAGTGCCCCGAAACAGAAATTCATAGCTCATTGTAAATGCCACTCATCGAAAGTTATTCAAAACCCACACATTTTGCTGTAGTAAAGCCAACACTGCCATTGTACATCTATTACTATTTAGGTCTTTAGATCTAACACTTTTTAAAAAGACATAATGCCATTTAACATTTAAAGAGAATTACACAATCACCCGCCTTCACTGAAAATTCAGAACACATATAAAGTCAGAGTGATCCCAACGCCACCAATTTAATTTCTGGTCCCGAAAATATAGCTTAACCTAAAGAGCATGCTATAGGTTAACATAACATACCCCCGAGCCCTATACAAAATTGTAAAATTTGTGTTTGGATTGTCAAAAATTCCACACTCCTCTCACTTCCATTGTCTCCCACTCTGCCAGCTTAACCCTCTGGCCGGCAGTGACGTCCAGTGTACATGGAGGTGCTCACAAAGGAATGAAACCAATGCACCTACCACACAGAGAAGTGACATTTTGGTCAAAATAAAGAATTTGCACAAAAAAGAAGACAAAATTAGTTCCTGCCTCTATCACTTCTGAAACTACAGAGAATCCAAAATGTGGTCACCATACTGCTTCTCAACACACTGATGTAGAACCATACCTCGCCTTCTTTCCTTCTACTTCACGGGTCTTAATATCTGGACTAACTACCTTTAAAACTAAGTGAATAGGCCACTGAGCAATCCACGGCAATAGATCACTCTTGCATCAGCAAAAACTCGTTGTGTGTCATCAAGTCAGACATCTGCACGCAAGGCTCACTCCACTGAAGAACGTGTCTCCCTTGAGAAAGACACTCTCTGACGGAACCTTGTCCACCCGGACAGCCAATCTTTGGAACTTAATGCCTGCTCAAATAAGGAGAACTGCAGAACACCCACAGTTCTGGAAACCAATAAAAACATGGCTTTTCCTTACAGACAACCCTAAACTAGAGAGCATGAAATAGGAACAGAGGTAGGCAGAAATGTACAGCTGTATCTGTTGTCACACTCACCGCAACACAACATGCTCATGTGCTTTTACGCAAGCTGCATTCTGTGTGGGACATGTTGCTGCAGCTTATGCACCTGAACGAACGGTAAACAACCTTTACAATGCAACTTTTACCACACAGTGCCTTTACGACCCAACTTTTACAACGCAAACCATTATAACGCATTGCGCTGGGGGGCGCTCTAGGATATGGTATGTGTTTAATGTACTATCCAACACCTTCCCTACTATCCACGGGGACTGGAGTTGGAATAGTAAATTAAACAATTCACTATCCAGCGCCTAAAAGCACTATGCGTTGTAATGGTATGCGTTGTAAAAACCGCGTTGTAAAAGCATGCGATGTAAAACCATGCGTTGTAATGTCATACATCGAAACGAACATCTCCCACGTCAGACATACTTCCTCCAGCAGCCTTCCAGCCATGCACTACAGAAGAGGGCACGCAGGAACCAACAGAAACAAGTGCTTGACGGCCTCACCTAGGAGTATGAAGATCTATGCAAATTCTGCCGTCCAGCTAAATATCAGTTACATCATTGGCATCTGCTCTTCAGCAAGCTGTGACGTCATAGGAAGAAAAGACTTGTGTCCACTAATAACCAACTCAAGGTGCAGCAGATAGAACAAATTCAATTATGGAACACTTGGGCCTTCTTATAGAGAACTTCGGAGTTATCATTAACATTCTTTAAAAAGCACATGCTTCAGAACTTTTTATTCTTTTATGGTTTGCATTTATTGCTGATTTTACATAGCAATAATGTGCCCGCACTGATGAGTTTCTTTCCTACAGGACAGTACATCACAGCTCTAGCAATAAAAAGGCTTAAATAACATATGCTAACAAATATACATTCTAATCTCACTCTC
Source organism: Lissotriton helveticus (assembly GCF_964261635.1). Taxonomy (NCBI): domain Eukaryota; kingdom Metazoa; phylum Chordata; class Amphibia; order Caudata; family Salamandridae; genus Lissotriton; species Lissotriton helveticus. The sequence goes on from NC_136059.1 coordinate 1,347,825,810, forward strand.
ATGGTCATAAAATAGGGGCATAACACAGGTCTCTGCAGCCCCTGTGGCATAGAGGGGCGCAACCTTCCAGGGGTCCCCAACCCTACAAAGGGGCGCCATTCATCCCGACACTAATGAATATCTGTGAGACATGGGGGATTCAGAGGCCCCTCATTTCATTCTGCAAGGGGGTCCCATCATTTTGCAATATGCCTCTGTCCTTAAATAAGATGACAAAGAATGTATTAGGGAAGAAACCACTAGGCTTCGTTTACGAGTGCCCACTCAAATCAAATGCGACCCGTTACAGGAGTTACCAGTCCATCAGAATGACAAAGTCTACAGTGGACCTGAAGCTTTTCACCTAGGTTGTTCAGCTGCTGAAAGATGATTTTGGGAACAAATTTGGAATTGACATGGAAAGTGGGACTGTAATTACTGATTCCTCCGGTGAATCCTAATTTTTCAAGGAGACCATCATGGTCTTACTTGTAGCCTCCCATTAACTATCCCCTAGTGCCAGAGTTTCTGGTAACCTCACTAGCGGTAACGTAAGAGGAGTGGGAATAACCAGAGACGTTTTAAAGCATGGGCAAAGTGGGTTCTGGCCTGGGCCCCCCTGATAGAGTCAACTCTGTTCTGTAGAGAGCCTGGCTCTGATGCCCTTGAATAATTCTTAAACAGATTGTTTTAAATACCATTTCCTTCTATTTATTTTAATGTGGGTGGTGTGTGTGAATCTATTGCAGACACAATGTTGTGTTTGTTTCAAGCCTCATCCACAAAAAAATTATTTCAGATCAGAACAGGACCTCACATATGAGAAACTGGAGGATGTTACAGAGATTATTTGCAGTAACATTAGTGAACTGCTGTGTTACAAAATCGAAAGCACAAGTCACTATCCCTGAATATTAGATGTAAACACATTTAGCATTTGGAAGTGTGTCTGTGCACTGTCAGTGACCTGGCCAAAGAGGGCATAAAAGAGCTGAAATTGGATCATGAATTCAAAGCTGTTCCGAACAGTGGCCCCCAAAATACATTTGGCCCCGTGCCCCCCAAATCCTAAATATGTCCCTAGGGTTAACGTACAAGTTACTGGAGACTTCGCAATGAGACAGCAAGGGAGTGTACCATGCAATTTACAGAGAAACTCAACAGACCCAGAAAAAGGGAGTAAAAGAAAAACAGTAAGAAAGAGGGAAATAGACAGTAAGAGGAGGAAAGCGTCTGAGAACTAAATAGACATGTACAGAGCAGGGAAATAGGGACATTCATATCTCTCTCCCATCAAAAATGCTCCTCTTTGCACCATCATTTTAAACAACATTCAAAATGAACCTCAAACGTAGTTGACAAGTCGAGCATGAACAGCAAAACAAGCCCCCAGGTGGGATAATTGCAGCAATAATAACTCCATGCTTGTCTGTAAACAAGATGGGAACAATATGGCGCCGGCCATAAACCGAAATCGCTTCCATGCTTCATGAGGGGGGCGCCACGGTCGTATTATGTGTGCGCACATTGAGTTTAAGACTGCCCAGTGTTTAATAAGCAAAAACACGGTCTTTTTAGCCCCTTGTCCTCACTGAGGAAAAGAGCCAGCGACGTGCATTTGATTGACCTTTCTGCTCCAAGCTGCATCCATTAACATTTAGCCGCGGATTCCACAGCAGGCCAGCTGAGCACTGCACTGCAGCTGCCTGCACTGCGCGCGCTGCTGCGCGAGCCCCTCCCTTCCTCCACTTTCCAAGCAGAGGATCTCGCTGCAGCCGAGGCCCAGGGTTGAGTCGAGTGCCAATGTCGTGCCCGTCTCTGGCGCTGGTGCCAACATTGTTCTGCACTGCCGGCTCAGTGCGTTTTGTTTCCCACTGTGTGAAACTCCAGTATTCCGTGCTGCGCTCACATGCCTGATTTTGATTGGGGTTTTAAAGGAATGTGGTTGTATATTTCACACGAGTTCTGGTTGCTAGCAAACATTCGTATCGGTGGCACAGAAAGAGTGTCACGGGTCCTAGTGGATGGAAGGAAAAGGACCCCCTCACTATTGTTTGAATTATAAAATACAGCAATAAGTAGGGTTCGGTGGGCCTCACATGGGTGTAGATGAAATCTACATCCCTGTGTTCATATCGTTTCTTTGGTGACAAAATAACATGTTCATATACTGATATATATAAAGTAAGGATACTATATTAGATATGTTTTCAAGCGCTTATGGGGACCCAGAAGCAGTCATGTTACAAACCACTTAGAAGTGAAGAATGGCGCTTGGTTGCACCCTCTCACAGGATAAGAGGCGGTCTGTAAAGTCTTCAAAGAAACCTACCCCCAGATTCATGAAAGTCAAGTTTTGCGTGTCCTTAATAGCGAATTTTAAGGATTCGCTATTAAAGACTCGCAAAACGGGATGCATGTAGAAATCGCAATATTTTTAGCGATTTCTACTGCTTCCTTATTTGCGATTCGCTAATTGCTAATCGCAAATAAGGAATGGCTTTCCCATTCATTCCTAATGAATGGGGAGTCATTCCTTATTTGCGATTAGCAATTAGCGAATCGCAAATAAGGAAGCAATTTCAAGGGTGCCAGGGTGTCCAAAGGATACCCTGTTGCACCCCTGAAATTGTAATGTACACTGGTGTTGCGCACACACATGTCCCAAGGACATGTGTGTGTGTAACATACAATTTAGAAAAATGCACTAAAGTGCATTTTTCCAAGTTTTTGCTATTTACCACGTACTTAGACTTTGCGGTAAATAGCGGCCCCAGATTGCGAATTCGCAATTTTGAAATAGTTCATGCATTGCATTTAAGGAATCTGAAATTGAGATTCCTTAAATGCAAATAATCGCAATGTAGCGATTTCTAAACTTGCGATATTTGCATTTGGGATGATGCATCCCAAATGCAAAAATACCGCTCGCAAAGGGCCAGATTCTCAGAATCTGGCCCTTTGCGAGCGGAGTTTGGTTTGATGATCTGGCCCCTAGAATCCGATTCACAAAGGAAACTCGCACATCTGCACCCCTAGAAATGCACAAACGCAGGCGTAGATTTACGAGTTTTGGAAATTCACAAACATTCGCAGGTGTGTGCGTGGAAAGCTGCAACAGTCGCAGGTTTCATGAAGTCTACAAGCAAGGTCATGTGACTTTTTTTCAAGTTTATATTTTCTCAATGAAGATTTGCACACACAATACAACTCCTCGTTGAGGATAGGCAACACAATGTATTCGTTTTCTTCTTTTCCTCCATGGGGCAAACCTTTTTCAGGGTGGAGAAATCCCTTCAACAACACAACTTAATCTGAATGCATTGGTTTGTATACTATAACATTGTGTGCAGTTGTGGCATTCAATTACACAGTAGAAAAACATTTACATCTGCTCGTTATTCAATTGTGGTTACGTGGCAAGTGTAAATCAAGCAAATAACGCACATTTATGGCTAAAATTAGCTATGGGAATCACACAGACATTTTTTTCAACATGTGCAGGGCTTTAAGTGGTCCGGGTCTCACCGGTGCTGAGCACCAGCAGTTTTTCAGAGGGGACCTCGAAACGGGTCTCTATCGGGCTTTGTTTTGTGCCATAGGTGGCCCGTTTCTTTTGGACTGAAGTGACAGCAGGCACATCGATGTGCGTGTGCTCACACTGCTCACTTCTCACTAGTGTACACGTGCTCAGACAGCTCACTTCTCACTAAGGGAGAAGGTATGGCACAGAGGCACAACTAGAGCCAAATTTCGGGGGTGGCTATGAAAAAATTTCGGGGGGGGGGGCTGAACCTTTAATCAGTAGGCAGAGTGGAGCTGCAGGGCCTCCAACAAGGGGTGAAACAACAGCAAGGCCTAATTAACATTCAGAAGGTCTTTTAAAGACCTGTGAAACGTTCGGGTGTGGCTGTGTGTGTGCCCGGGATATCTCATCTCGGGCTGCCACACACGACGGGTGGGCGGGGGGGCTGAAGCCTGGTGAGTCCAATGGGTGTTGTGCGCCTGGTATGGCATGACGCATGCCAGGTGAGCGTTGGTGGGGAAGGGAAATCCTTTAAAGAGAGTCATTTTCTCTCTGGATTTCTCTTCCCTTTTTGAACTCAGGAACAGCAACATTGTCGTGGTGTCACCAGGGCTTTAAGTGGAAGCTTTTTCAATATTATATACAAGCCATAGTTGCTGATTATGCAACTAATAACCAATGACAAAGCCAATAGTCCTGACTTGTTGTAGGTATGATGTTGCGTGTATCATATGTCTGGATACAATGACAGAAACAGCAAAATACAAGTCGGGCGGCACACTATGCTAAGCACAGATTTTTAGCTTACGTGTTTTAAGCCACAACCTTAGTTACATAGGCCATGCCCTTTGAGAGACCCCTTAGTTTTTTACTCCACTTATAGCCCTGGACATGTGTGAACATATTGGCCCAAAAATAGCCACGCTGTGAGTTCCTAGAGAAGTGTCTTGCTTCAAACATATTTGCTGCAGTTAGTGTGCAACAAAACAACATAACTTTTGCTTCTTGTTTCATATAGCTGTTGCACTGCAAGTGTGATAAAAAAAGCACTAAAGTCAATTACTTTTACAATGCTTTAAAACACCAAGCATACTTTGACCACAGATTTTCTTACTACTATAAGCTCAAATTCATGTGCCTTCGCTTAGGTACCCAGCCAACTCTGGATCAACCACCCCACTGCCTTAAGCCAGCCAAGATAAACTGCAGCCTCTGCAAAGAGGAAAAAGAAACCTTATTGCACTTCCTCTGTCTCTGCCTGCCAATGCTAAGAGATTGCACAAGGATGTCGCGTGGCTCTTTTAATCAGGTAGCTGCTCGAACATGCAGTCAAGCCATCATTGCGGCACTAAACCCAAAATATACACAGCTTAATATCAGGGCAGTCAACTTTCTGGAAATTATTTAAGCCAGAGGAAAAGCCACAGGGGAGAAGAAGAGGCCACATATATAGCACAGGCAAAGCCCTTTAAAGCCCTTGACCATGCACTGACAATTTAAATCCTCCAGGGGCATTCTTGACACACTTTAGTCCCCAAGAATCAAGACAGACGTATTTTCAAAAATGCGCAGTCATTTAAGGCACCTTCGCAAACATTCAATGTTTAATAAATATTCTCACCTCCTTTTGAGGCTTTAAAAAAATGTAATTCTTTAATTTGAAACGAATAAGTAATCACATTGTATTTAAACATGGACATTTTAAGAGCACTGTAACTCTTACTGTTTTCTCATATACTTTGGTGTAATGGTTTTAATTAACTATACACTTTGATAATAAAACGTATGGTTTGAAACACTAAAGTCAATTCACGTAAGTACCCATTCATATAAATAAATTCCAAGGTGCCATGAAATCCCTGATCGCTCTTGTTAACCGGGCCACAGAACCAGGCCTTTCCGCTGTCCTCTCTGGTTACACATAGTCAACGTAACGTAAAGAACTCAATGCTCCTCTCCCATGTTAAATTAGCATCAACATCTGACCCTTATTCTTTTTTCGTAGTTATATTAGAGATGTAGCCTGATTATCTCAGTAAGCTAAACCTAGATCTTTGTGGCATGGCCTTTTACTGTTCCTCTTGTTGTTAGCATTTTGCAGGAGTCACCCCAAATCCCGAGGTTATTAGGGCATTTGCTAAACTATGCGAGATCGTAAAATCTGTGCTATTAAAACCTGCCATTGTTACGCTGCATGACCCTAGGTGGTTCAATAGAGAGTGCTCAGTGATTAACAGACAATTACAGAAGGCTCTATCAACCGACCCAAGGTGCTCCTTTTTAATTAAGTCACTCAGAAAGAAGTACAAGCTAGTTATATCACGTAGGAAGGAGGAAGTATTATCTGACTGGTGGGCTTCTCTCGCTAATGCTGCCACCCTAAGGAACGGGAAAACCTTTTGGGTTGCCATTAAAGACATGAGATCAGTGGGGCTATCATTAACATCAATTAGCTGTAATATAACCAGCGAAGCCTGGGTAGCTAATTTCTCAATGATCCATACAGCCACCTCACACGAGGAAGACTTGTTTGGGCCCCAAGCCCCCACTGGGTTTTTAATATCATTATCCGAAGTTGAGGAAACTATACATTAGAGTCCGGGCAATAAGTCCCCTGTCCTCGATGGACTACCCATCGACCTTATTAAGTACAAACCCGACTTTTGGGCTCCATTACTCCTGAATGTCTTTAACAACTTATCCAGCACCCCATTACCTGTTGTCTGGTCAACTAGCATTATTGTGCCAATTCTTTATAACGGGTGACCGCTCCCAACCCAGTTGTTATAGACCAATCTCCCTGATTGATAATACTTTGAAACTTTTAGGGAGGGTCTTACATAATAAGATTAAAATCTGATCAGTAGACAATCTTATTTTAAAACCATGTCAACTGGGTTTTAGGAGCAGAGTAGGCACTATTGAGCCATGTCTAAACCTCAATTTAATAATAGTGAAATACACCATTGCACAGAAGTCTCCTATTTACCTAGTTTTAAGGATCTAACTTCAGCTTTCAATTTTGTAAACCGATCACAACTGTGGTTAACCCTATTAGACTATTGGTTAGACAAGGACCTGAAAGCTTGAGTTAGGATTAACACTGGGGGTGAGGTCTCTAACGACATCAAGGTTGGCAGAGGGGTCAGGCAGGGATGTGTCCCGGCCTCCTTACTTTTTATAATATATATCAACAACCTACACAAACACTGATCGAGCTAACCAACGATGTCCCTAGAGTTAACAGTAATATACTCCCGCTGATGATGTGGTTTTAATGGGTCACACACCTAATGACTTATGCCTTTTAGCTTGGGGTTTTGTTGATTTTATGGCCTCTTTAGATCTATGCACTAATTAAGAAAATCTTTTATAATGGCTTGTGGACCGAGGAAGCACCTTCTAAGTTCTATTTCTGTAGGCAATCAGAGTTTACAACGCACTAGCACTTTCCCCTACTTGGGGCTTGTTTTTGTTGCTAACGGTACCTGGTCTGACCAGCGGGCATTTTGTAGGAATAAGTTCTCCAAAGCCATTACCTCGGTTCTCAGCCTCCCACAACCAAGGATGACTGAGGCCATTTAAATTTGTTTTAGATTTCAGTGTACTCCTATGGCAACTTATGGCGCAGAAGTCTGGGGCTTCTTTAGTGGCTGCAGTATCCAGCTTGACGAAAACAGGTTTTGCCGGAAACTCTTGGGTACCCCAGTCTCCATGTCACAATATGTTTGCATAGTGAGTTGCATCTCCATTATATCGAAGACTATATACAGGCACGCCTGCCCTATTTTGTCTAGCTATCTGGAAAAACCCAGCAACGACCCTCACACGGGAGATCATAGGAGATTGTCTTAAATGTGAAAAGGGAATGGACATGCCATGGTAAGCAGAGGTGCACTCAAGTCTAAGCAGGCTCAATTACAAACATATCTTCACAAACCTAAACGAGGCAGACACTGTTAGCAAAAGAGAAGTTCGTACAGCACTTTATAGGCACCACAATATGGCAAGTTTAGACAGGGAGTCAAAGAAACCAACTGTAGCTGTTTTTATGTCAATCGAGAACACTTTTTATCAGTTAGCTAGCTATCTCATAAAACCTATTGGTCGGTGGGAGAGGGGAGTCCTATTTTGCTTAAGAGCAGGTACTGTGAAATTCTTACGTTTATCCCCTCTCCGCTACCATGTCAACCTCGACCTCTTGCCTTGCCCGTGTGATGGCCAAATTGGGCAATCCACATGACAGTTTTTATTTTTGTGTAAGTTTTATACAAAGTATGCTAAATGGCTCATGATATCCTATTTAAAAAATAACTCACCCACTCACCTCGAAACTGCATATAGATCTATTCTCTTCCTGGAAGACGATGAATTGGCCTTCCGAGTAGGTGCTTTTCTGAAAATTGTTGTGCGAGCCCGCCTAACTAAGTGCACTTTATGAATATTGTTTTAACTTACCTGATTTTATATACTATATTATGACGCAACTGTGTATTATATATGCTGATATGTGAATTGTGCTTTTGTGGATACGCATCTACCCGAATAAAGTTATTAAATTGAATTAAATTGAGTCACCCCAAAGATCTACCTGCTTTGTAGCAATGACCAATGTCCAAAGCAATTTCAAAGCTCTGCAGAACTCATAGGATGAAAGGTATGTGCTTTGCTCGGAGGAGAAGCCAGGAACCAGACTTTAAATCTGTTCTATAATGGCCCCCACCTAGAAGCAGTGGAAGGATTAGTGTTGCTAATACACTGTTCCACAGAGCCATGTAAATCATGCGCTCCCTACCTTATGTAGAATCGAAATTAATGCGAGGTATTCAAGTGCTGCCACCTACTTTTCCAAAAAGGCGCACAGAGCTTCTCAAAAGTGAATCCATTTGGCCTTGAGGCGTGAGTGTTGAAGATAAGTCTAGAAACTGTGTTTGCATGACCACTGGTGCTGCAGGATGATCTTGAGCTCAGATTGACTACTAGCTCGCTCTGATTGTATTTAGCTGGAAGGATAAATGGAGGAGAAACTAGGTCGTGATTTCCAGGAAAAAACATTTTCACTAGTAAGCATTCAAACGATATAAAGCAATCAAAAGTGATTGACCCCCGACCAAAAGTTGCCTCTGTGCTTTGGTACGCACAGCAGGCACTATCCTGATTTTAGGTAAAAAATATTGTAAATGTAGAAGAATTCTTGTTAATTTATGGGAGATACTTCTGGTATTCACTGCACAAAACAACCTTCTGGCTGATGCATTATTACCTAGGACACGGGATCAGTTGTTATTCTAAATGAGACAACAACATAAATGTCCCTGGCTCTAGTGACAGTAAACAGAAAAGTATTTATTGTAGTTCTTGTAAATGGGCCTCTCGGATGCTAGTGGTTGGTATGGACAAGTTTGGCAAGAAGCCTTCTAATTAAAATAAAAATAGATGCTACCACCAGTGTCATCTTAAAGGATGTAAGCACTATTCTAGTTAAAGGTTTGGTATGTGGGAAGTGATAGCTATGACTGTACACAGTAGATGTGTCGACTTGTCATTGAGTTTTGGAGTAAATGATATACTATCCACTTAGATCACCTCTCTATTGAGTACAATGATCTAATTTCCAATGTCTGCCATTTTGTTTTTGCGCGTTCCAGTATTATTCTTTGTTTTCTGAGTGGGCCAGCCATATCTTTAAAAGTGATCTCCTATAAGACAGAGTGTTTACATTCATTTGGAGATGAGGACAAAGGGTAGCAGCCTTTTGACACTCTGCTCTTCTTACGCTGTCTTTGCATTCTTAGCTGTAGCTCTGTAGCAAAAGCACTGACAATACCCCATCCCATGTAAGTGAGAGACTATCAGTGAGGCACACTGTGAAATAAAATGACACTAGATTGAAGAGCCGAATACATTCTTGTGGTAAAAGAAGCTAGGGGCAGAGTCAGGGGTCAGCGGAGAGAAGGGACGATTCTTCACTACTGACGGTACTTCCTACAAGAGGTGAGCAATTCAGTAAGTAGTACACCAGATGCAAAATGGCTGATGCTGATAGAAAGGAGATTAGGGCTGTGATGTAAACATTATTTACAATGAAAAGTCGCTTTTTGCGGCAATATTGTGTGCATTCTTTAAGCCTTAAGAATCACATATTAAAGTAAGGGACGTACGAGGATACATATATTCTGGAATTAGAAAAAAGGAATGTTCTGTTAAGGAAACCTGAAGTTATGAAAAACCCTACTCTGGCTTTTCGTAAAATGGTGACTTGTAATACTTAGGAATATTGCTACTGATGAACATTACTTGCAAGATGGCTCTTTACAGTGCACATTTACTAATTAGATCGACATGACAGTGACATTCCTGATATATCCTCTTATCAGAGAGTTTAAATATTCCTTCACCACTTACACCATGGTTGCCAAGCCATATGATTTTTATGCCACAGAGCTGCGTTGTGATCATTGAATACTTTAAGAGCTCTCAGAAGGCTTCAAGGAAACCCTAATTTGATAACAACAAAAATTGGGGATCAAGGCTAAGATGCCTGCACCGGTACTAAAGTCCAAGTGTAAATATCTAGTATGGTGAAGGTGCAGGTGGCCTGGAACACAATCCCCTATGTCCCATAGGTGAGAGGAGGGAGATAAATCCTCTACTTCCTCAACAGAAACATAGCAATATTAGTATCATAGGCAATTCATAAATAATCAGTTGTTTTCCCGAGAGATTCAAATGAAGGCTCTTCAGTTTAAAATGGGTTCTTTATTCAGAATTCTTTATAATACGGTTAGCCAACGCGTTTCGTTCGTTACCGGACTTCTTCAGGGCTTTTGATTTCCTTATAGTAGTCGTAATTCAAATCTTTTCATACTGAAAAAAGCCAGTCAATTTCAAAGAAAGTGGTCTATGTACTCCAGTGGCGATCTAAGTTCAAGGGTAATTTCACAAAAAGAAGTGTAAATCCGCAAATGTAAGCGCTCAGTCCTGCACATGGTCATCTGGTTTCAAGATGGCTCTCAACAGTGCACATTTACTAATAAGATCGACATGACAGTGACATTCCTGATATATCCTCTTATCAGAGAGTTTAAATATTCCTTCACCACTTACACCATGGTTGCCATGTGATTTTTATGCCACAGAGCTGCGTTGTGATCATTGAATACTTTAAGAGCTCTCAGAAGGCTTCAAGGAAACCCTAATTTGGTAACAACAAAAATTAGGGATCAAGGCTAAGATGCCTGCACCGGTACTAAAGTCCCGAGTGTAAATATCTAGTATGGTGAAGGTGCAAGTGGCCTGGAACACAATCCCCTATGTCCCATAGGTGAGAGAAGGGATACAAATCCCCTACTTCCTCAACAGAAACATACACAAAAATGGCTCTGCTACCGTGAAGTATTTACCACAATGTTTAATGCAATTCGTAGCAATATTCGTATCATAGACAATTCATAAATAATCAGTTGTTTTCCAGAGAAATTCAAATGAATCCTCTTATCAGAGATTTTAAATATTCCTTCACCACTTACACCATGGTTGCCATATGATTTTTATGCCACAGAGCTGTGTTGTGATCATTGAATACTTTATGAGGTCTCAGAAGGCTTCAAGGAAACACTCATTTGATACATTCGGGAATGTGATGCAAAAGTGACAATCTTTCAGAACGTATAACTCTCAACAAAATTGCTATTGGAGGAGTAGAAGTGAAAGGGAACTCAATTCAAAGGGCTCCTCTTCAATCCTGTCTTGTGGTGCCAATGTTATTTGCATGAAACACAGGTTTGGTGTCTAGGGGCCTGATTTAGATCTTGGCGGATGGTTTACTCCATCACAAAGTTGACGGCTATCCTGTCTGACGAAATATAAATGCCATTATATCTTATGGGATTTATATTTCGGTGGCTGATATATCGGTGGCTGATATATCCGTCACTGTTGTGACGGAATAAGCCGTCCGCCAAGATCTAAATCAGGCCCTAGGTCTTTAGGCAGTGTTCATGGTCACAAAGCATTCTGGTATGTGTTTGAGAAACCATTCATGTCAATAAAACATGTTTTGTATTGCCTAGTAATGCGCAGAATATGTCTGTAAAGTTTTGCTCATCAAGTGCGGTTCATTTTAACACATTGAACCAATTTTCTAGATTACTGTATGTTCTTTAGATCTTACACAAAGCAGGTCTTACATTTTGAGAATTCATTCAAAAGAAGGAGGAGCTATTTAATATATATCAATGATGATAAATGTATTAGATTTCTCACCTGTTTAAAAAATACCCGGGGCATTATTTTAGACAGAATTTTTGAAGATACAGGATCAAGATTTTGTGCAATAGAACAATGCATGTTTCTGCCCATGACGGCCGACACTAACCACTCATATACGGGTGTCCAAAAAAATCATTAATTAAAAAAATGATATAATCTTACCTGACCAGAACTCTGTTTATCTTTGAGCCTCTAGGTATTCTAGTCTTAAATGCATAATTCATTAATTTGGTAAAGATTAAAATATCAATTTGAGCAAAACAGTAGTATTCCCCTTAGTTCCACACTAAACAAATGCATGCTTTAAATATTGATGCAGATACCAGTGGTACCATGCAGTGGTGAGATATCAAGGATCAGCCATCTCACAAAAATAGAAAGATAATCCTGGTACTGTGGAGCCAGTGCCAGTTTTCCCTTCTTGACCTGATTCCTCCTCTTTTCCCAATGCACATACCTTAGCCCCTCCTACAATAACCATACACCTAACCAGTGGCCTTCTGATTAGGGACTTTAAATATACATATCATTCACACTTTAAAACGTAAGATTGCATTTTTCACTGTACCCTCTCTTTGAGTTGGAGCTCATGATAGGTACTCTGAGTTGAATTAGGAATGTCTGCCCTCCAACAGTGGCATTCTACCTTAAGGAATATATTCAATATTCATTTATATATGGAACATTCTTTCCTGAAATAGTACAGACATGCCAGAATGTGTGTATGGAAAGTTAACAAACATATTACTAGCAGTACAAATTAATTCAAGTCGTCCATCAATCACTCGTGTGGTTTCTATTTAGAAACATACATTCTTTTGTTTCTTCAGCATTCTAGATGGGTGCACTGTGGGCATATATATGTGGGTGTATGTGCATGTGTATGTATGTGTTGGTATGCATATACACACACACACACACACATATATGTATATGTATATATATATATATATATATATATATATATATATATATATATATATATATATAAAATACCAAATTCTGTAATTTGTTGGCAATATCATAAACAATGAAGCCCTGTAATAATATACAAACTACTGTGTTGAAACAAAAAAAATGCAATTTACCAGTTATAGCTTACTGAGATAACTGTAACTTCCACTCCACCCATGCATTGTTTATGACCTCATAGATTACATCACACATTAAATGTTAAATCACTGATAACACCATAGAGTTACTGAGAGTGCATGTGTGGGTCCCTAGCATAGAAACAGGGAAAGCTCTGGAGGAAAGCATGATTGTGCACAATGTTATGTGGTGCGCAGTTTACAAATCACTATAGATTGGGGTGCAAGTATTTCCCCTGTTAAACAAGATAGGAGTTGTATGTATGTGTTGTATGTAAGGCATACTTGTAGAGCGCGACTGTCACCCAGCGGGTATCCTGGCGCTATGATCTTTCATGACCTGACACGAGAAGACATTACATTGAGCCATCTAAATTGTTCTTGGAAAGAGATGAGTTTTTAATCCTTTTTTGAAGATGGAGAGGTCTCCCATACTCCGAAGAGCAAGAGGAAGCGTATTCCACAACCTGGATGCTGCGTGGCCAAAAGAGCGACCACCCATCCGTGACCTCCGGACTTTAGGGACTGCCACTAAAAAAGCTGAGGCAGAACGAAGGGTTCGGAGGGGAGTGTACCAAGAAAACATCTCTCGTAAAGAAGACGGACCTAGATCATGAAGGGCCCGGAAGACCAGGCACAAAGCCTTAAATTCCACACGTTGAGATATGGGCAGCCAGTGAAGCTCCTTGAGCGCCGCTGAAGAAGAATCATAGCGTCTGCGAGAGAGGGCCGATTTTGCGGCAAAATTCTGCACCCGCTGCAGTTTGCCCAGCAGAGTGGTGGGGGCCCCCAGAAGCAGTGCGTTGCAATAGTCTAGTCTGCTTAAGATTATGCTCCGCACTACCTCTGGTCTGGCGCTGGTTGGGAGCAGAGGGAGGATCTTCCGTAAGGTGCGCAATAGCGCCATGCAGGTGGATACGGTTTTGTTTACAAAACTGTCAAGTTGAAGGTTGGAATCCATCATCACTCCCAAATTTCGAACGGATTCAGCCGCAGATGTCGTGCCCTGACAGGATGACGGCCAGAAGTCATGTGGGAGAGGGCGAGGGATACGATCTGCTGAGCAATAGAGCACCTCAGTTTTAGAACTATTAAACTGTAAGGAGTTATTGCCCAGCCATTCTGCCGTACTGATCATACAGTGATGGAAAGACTCCTGTGGCACTGCATTCTTACCCTCAAAAGAGAAGATAAGTTGCGTGTCATCGGCATAATTGGTGACTGTAATGCCAAAAGATTTAATAAGCTTGATCAGGGGTCGGAGGTAAAGATTAAAAAGGATGGGGCTGACGGCCGAGCCCTGTGGCACACCTTGCTCAACCCTTTTGATGGAAGACTTAAAAGGGGGCAGTGCGACTACCTGATGTCTGTTGGCAAGGTACGAAGCCAGCCACTCCAGGGCCAAACCAGTCACCCCAGCCTCCTCCAGCCTCCTGATCAAGATGGCATGGCTGACCGTATCGAACGCTGCCGACATGTCGAGCAGCACTAGAAATGCTGCTCGACCTTGGTCGGCACGCGAGCGAAGGTCATTCAGTACAGTCACCAAGGCTGATTCCGTTCTGTGAGCCGGTCTAAAACTGAACTGCGCCGAGTCCAGGCAGTCATTAATCTCCAGGAAGCTGGACAGCTGTTTGGTTACCATTTTTTCCATGATTTTAATCGGAAAAGGGAGGAGTGATGTGGGACGATAGCTTGCGGGACTCAAGGGGTCCAAAGATTCCTTTTTAAGTAATGGAGATACAACCGCAAGCTTCCAATTAGCTGGAACTTGGGCAGTACCAAAGGACTGGCCGCAAATAGCAAAAAGAGGAGGAAGAAGTTCATCCCTGAACAGTTTCCAAAATTTATGAGGAAGCACATCAAGGGGAGAGCCAGACGCTACCCCATCCACGAAAGAGCAGAATTCCTCAAAGGAGGGAACAGAGAAATTGTCCAGCTGGGCTTTCCCGGATTCCAACTCAGGGACTGAAGGGGAAGCCCCCACCAGTGTCGGCGAACTCAAATTGCTTAAAATGGTCCTGATTTTATCTTCGAAGGCTTTACCCAACGAGTCACATAGCAGTTGAGAGGCCAGAATAACTGTTGTTACGCAAGACGGGTGGGATAGATTTTTGACGATTTTAAACAAGGCTTGAGCCTTGTTAGGGGCTGAACAGAGCGTTTCCTCTAGGAAAGTGGCCTTTGCACACTTAATCTGCGACTTATAAGACGCCAATTCCTGTTTAAAAAGGAGTTTATCGGTCTCACGATATTGTTTCCTCCATACCCGCTCAGCGTGTTTACAGCGGAGTTTTTGCTGAAAAAGCTCCTTCGAAAACCATGGCATGGCGGGTTTGGTTTTACCTCGTAATTCCCTCAGCGGAGCTAGTTTATCCAATGAGGCAGTAATTTGCTGGCAAAGAGAGTTATAGCTTTCATCCACATTGTCGCCCAGCAAGAAGCTGCCTGAAAGCAGCTTAGGTAGGCTAGTATGTTTCAGGAGCCTCGACCACTGTCTGCCCATCTTAACTGCTCCAGAGCTACTGACCTTTGAACAGGTCTCCGGGAGAATTACAGAGAAAAGGACCAGAGCATGGTCCGTCCAGCACTGTGGTAAAATATCACCAACAGACACCTGATCGATGTTAGCAAAGATCAGGTCAAGCACATGCCCCTTTTGATGTGTTTGGGAGAGAACTAACTGCTCCAGTTGAATATTACAACAGGCCTGAGTTAGATATGTATAGGCTGAATCTGTTGGCCCCTCAGGCCACAGATTAAAATCCCCTAACACCACCCATCTGGCATGGGAATTGGAAAGGTCATAGATTAAATCCGTGAGCTCGGTTATGGCAGATAGGGCGCCCGCTGGCGGACGATAGCATAATAAGCCCGTATAAAGAACCCCACTCAGCTCCTTCAATGAGAAGCCCATTAGCTCACAGCCTGGGATCGTTTTAATTTCTAAGTGGGAAAAGTCCAGCGATTCCCTGTAGATTAGTCCCAGACCTCCTCCTCTAGCCCCCACCCGAGGAGAGTGTATAACCTTATAGCCTGGAGGACAGGCTTGACCCAGCTCCACTACACTATCAGTCCTTGTCCAAGTTTCCGTCATGAAGATAGCGTCAAACTCATGCTGTTCTATGAGTAGCGCTATCTCCATGAAATGCTTGCAGAGTGACCTCACATTAAGCAAGCCACAAGACAAAGATTTCTTACCCTTAGTAGGAATGCGGGGCTGCGAGTCGTCTATGTCACAAGGTTTCCAGCTGAGAAGCTGTTCTTTTGTATAATTTAGAGGGGAGGAGGCGGCAGAGGCAGCATTTGCAGTCGCTGACGCGCCCGGAGCGCGAACGGGCGCAAACGGGCTTACCTCTGGCGCGCCTACGGCGTGCCCGCTGCGCGCCCACGCTGCGCGTAGCGTCCGCCATTGTGTTTTATAGCCGTAAACGCGGGAGTCGCCCGACGCGAGCCTCTAGACCGCCAACCAAGATGGCACCTAGTGAACAGCCTGTGCGCCCTAACCCTCACCCAATATGGCGGCTAACGCCGCGCTACAAGTGTCACAAGCAGTCCTAAAACTAAATCCCACAAAATGCGGGTGCGGACACAATTATAGTGCGGGTAAGTCCCCACAGCCTAGAGCCAGTAAAGAAAATAAAACGCGAGTGCGAGTGCGCGTGTTACAGCGCGATAGTGATCAGTGCAAATGAAGATTTTAAAAGTATTAAAAAGCTGCCAATGCGAAAGTTACGCGCGTACAGGTTACAGAGGATCTGCCAGAGGAAAGGGAGAGGTTCCTTAAATGCCTACAAAGCGCGGGAGTCGCCCGACGCGAGGCTCTAGACCGCCAACCAAGATGGCGCCTAGTGAACGGCCCGTGCGCCCTAACCCTCACCCAATATGGCGGCTAACGCCGCGCTACGAGTGACGGCACCTAATGTAGGTTGCAAAGGTATGTTTGAAAGTAGGATAGGGCTTAAAGCCAAAGGCTTTTCTAAAAAATCAACGAGAAAAGCCAAACCTTCAGTTTACAATAGATTATCCAAGAGAGCATATTTGGGCAAGTGTGCATAATAAATAATTGTATTACCCTGCTATAGACAAATTAGATTTAACAAGGCAGTTTATAAAGTATGAAAGTTCATTTGCAGAATTTTGCTGAAGATTTTGAGGTATTGCAGAATATTGAATAATGTAGAATATAGGGATGTGTTACTTATAATTGGTTTATTTCACACTGGTGTAAGCATGACTGCAAGGATTTATGCCATTATGCCCACCCTAGAAATGTGCAATGTATCTTTCGGAGTGTAGTTCACTGGGCCTTGAAGGGTGAACAGCCTTTACAAGGAAACTTTTACAACGCACTACCTTTACAACGCAACTTTTACAACGCAAACTATTACAACGCATTGCTCTGGGGGGCGCTCTAGGATAGGGAATAGGTTAATTTACTATCCAATAACCTTCCCTAGTGTCCACGGGGACTGGAGTTGGAATAGTAAATTAAACTATTCACTATCCAGCACCCCAAAGCACTATGCGTTGTAATGGATTGCGTTGTAATACTTACATTGTAAAGGCATGCGATGTAAATGCATGCGTTGTAATGTCATACATCCCCTTGAAGAAAGTGCCTTTACAGAGGCGTATGTTATACCAGTGAACCTCTTGACTTAAAATTGCAGGGCATTTGAAGAACTGAAGCGGGTGATTCCCATTATTAACGTGATCAGAAAATTGTCCACACCTATAGTGTGTTGAATTACTTCAAGGCGACAAACCCATTAGGAAGGTGTCACAATGATTGCCTGATGTTGGCATTGATTTCATTTGAGATGTCATCAGTGAATCCATTAATGATGTAATTTAACCTGTTGTGAGTGATGTAATATGAGAGGTCATAAGCAGCTCTTTGCAGAGGAGTAAGTTACAGTTAGCTCAGTAAACTATAACTGGTGAATTTCAGGGGCTTCTCTTTGTTTTAAAACAAGATTTGATCATATTATATAGTACTAATTATAACTTCACATTAACCTTTGTTTGTGCAGTGAGCACATGTAAATATATATGATATATAACTAACATTCAGCAAAATTCTAGCAACATTTTAAGAGAGGACTATGTTTTCGTGATTTTATGAGTGCAACCTTTGATATGAATGTTACACTCCGAAATGAGTTTCACAGCCTCTCCACTGCCTGCTTTCAGGCCTTGTGCTTAGAATTTAAAAAGCTGCATTGCTATGTCTGATGGAAATTAGATGGCATGGTGTAAAAGCCACTGAGTCTTGCCAGTGAATTCCATCAATAACCCCATTCTGATCTCACCATCCAGAAGCCCTACAATATGTCTCTTGGCAGATTACAAAACACATTCCCATCTGGAGAGCACCCTTCTGAATTCATCTGGACATCTCCCACTCTTTTTACTAACTGGGCACAAGGTATGATGGACAGGGAAGAAAATATGTTGCCAATCTACATGGAGAAAGAAATCAAGCTTAGAATGTGCTACAGTTCTGCTTTATTCTATGTTTTAGATATTTAAATCATGTTAATCCATTCTACTGCTAACATTTTCACCTGCTTCTAACAGCTGCTGCTACTAAACCAGCCAACCTTCCCATTTCAAAATGGCTGTCTCACATTCGCTGTGTGAAACCTATTATTGCAGGCAGTGCATTCCAAAGTAATTGGCAGTAACGCCACAGAGGCGCGCATAACAAAGTATCCCGTTCAAATACATTGTAAGCAAGTGGCAGAATCCAAGACACCTGTTACTGCTGATGCTCTCTCCTGTCTGTGCCTCGCTACGCTAACCGCACGCACATGCCGAATGTCCTCTCTTCTATCGATAGGAGGGGAAATATCTGGAGCCCAGTGGTTCATTTGTAAAGAAAATAGTGCCGGGTCTCTCATCTGGCGGTAGCTTGCACCAGCCCATTTCTCCTGTTAGCGCTACTTAAAGCAGAGCCAACTATTAACCATAATAGTGGGGATAGGATGTGGCATAATGGTCAGTGCTGCCAACTTCAGAGCTGGGGAACCAGTCTTGAGACTAGGCGTCGACTTAACATCCTGTGATTCTGGGCAAATCACGTAATCTCCCTGTGCCTACTATAAATTAATTCATCTTTAACTGTTGCTCATGAAAAGTGCTGGTGTTAATGATAAAGTGCTGGTGCTGAGCAGTGGAAACCACCAGTTCAAATTAAGCACTGCTAGACCCAGAAGTGACTAGAGTACTGATCATGTTCTTCTGTTATGCTGGGCCTTAGCCTCATGAGGGCTGGTGTTGAGCACCGGAAACCACCAGTTCAAATTAAGCACTGCTAGACCCAGAAGTGACTAGAGTACTGATCATGTTCTTTTGTTATGCTGGGCCTTAGCATCATGAGGGCAAGGTGATAGGTCTGCGAGACAGAGCACGGCTCCCTCAGAATCCATGAATGACCCACCATCCATCCCCTTGACATGCCGCCTTTCACTATGCTAGTGGGAACAGCGAGCTTCCGGGCCAAAGTCAAACACTTGTGAAAAATAAAATGACAGAATAGACATTATCCTATCAACTTTGAATACCATCATAATGGGCTTCTAATGAAGTCTTTATTTTATGGTAACAAACAATCACTGTCCTTTCTATGCTTCTTGCTGCAGCAGCCTAGCTTATGCACCCAAGTGCATTGAAGAACCATTAAGGCTAAGATTACAACTGAGAGGCTAATTCCGTTGTGGGTGCAATCTCCTGTTTGCAATAGGCATAATTGCGCATGTACTATTTTCCACGTGTAAATTATGGACACAGTGCTATTTGCTGACACGTGATTGTCAGGTAAAACTTGGCAGGTGTCTTGTTGGCAAATAGTGTACAATTTTAATTTACACAATTCGGGATTTCACCCCCAGGAGCAGGCACCAGTGTGCAAAGTTCGGAATTTCATAGCCAACAACATACCTGACAACTTCAACCTGCAATAAACAGGTGGGAGAACAGAGCCGGGATGACATTTGCACAGAGGCAATTTGCAAGCCCATTTCAGGCACCAATGGGAGTTTGTACCTAGAATATAAATCCCCCCCTTCAGTAGTAATAACGACGTAGTATTCTTAGTGCCTCAGCTCTGCGCTTCTTTGAGCATTGATGCAGCCTTGGATTGCTGGCGATAGTGAGAAAGGCAATAGTTTGCTATATGGGCTTATGTGTTAGGGCTGACTCACTAGGGGCCAGGGAGGCCGCGCTTCTGACTGGCAGGCAGCAATGGCGGTGTTTTACTCAAATCATAAGGAAATAGACAGAAAGTGTATGCTACTAAATGGGGCAAAGAGCATAATGTTCTGTTTGGGAATTAATAAAACAATCCAATAGTCTACATTTCACGAACATACGAGGAGGATTACTTTTCAGGATTTGAAAATGTTTGCAGTAGAATTGCATTTTTATAGTGAACATCAGACATCATGAAACCAGGAGTTCTCTGAACATTTTTTAAGAAAGCAAAACTTGTCCATCGTAAATTGTGTGCCTTCCTACTTCAGATGCCTGAAAACAATAGATCACCGAAATGTATCCATCCGACATATATCACTCCTACACATATTGCTGTGTCACAGAACATCCTACTCCAAATCTATATATATCTCAACCACATCGGCATGATAGACCCTGATGGTGAATATAGTGACACTACTTACTTCCTTTTACCTTGTGTCCACATGACTATAAAATACAGGAATATGCAAATGGCTAACACGCAAAGAAATAGCCAAACGAGCAGTGCTTAATTTGTAAAAAAAAAAGTAATTGCCAGGGCTCTGGTCAGGAGGACACTGCAGCTTGCACCATAATAACCCCTGCTATACTATCAATGATAGTAACAACACAACTACTAACCATCACACTCCTACAAGTGTGACAGTTCAGACTATTTCAGGCCCCAAAAGCTATAAGAATGGCTCGGGTGGCAGGTCATAGTCGTTTTAATGTATATTGAATTAAAAATTAACTGTTGTAGTGGTCATTTCTAAATCTTCCAGACATTGCCACAAAGGTGGCAGACTGTCACAAGCGCTGGTGTTGGCAATTAAGTGCCGGTGCTGAGCACCCAGAACCGCCTGCTCAAATTAAGCGCTGCAAATTACTCCGCCCATGGGTGTTACTGTGCTCAGTGAACGTCACCACGTTAAACTAATGCCACCACGTTAAACTAATGCCACAGAACACCTGTTCATCGGTAACTCTATATGTTCTGTATGTGAAAACTGCATCGTAGGTAAGTCCTTGACCTACAACAACTACACCATGAACTCAAAAACCTTAAATAATTGCAGAAGCAGTAACCTGGTCTACATAATTTTGTGCCCCTGCAAACTAGCCTATGTAGGAGAAACAGGTAGGGAAATAAGACTGCGTCTGTTAGAACATAGATCTGCCCTGAAAACCAATAAAGAGAATGCTCCCTTGGTGGAGCATTTCAAACAACTGCAACATAAACACACTGAGTTCTCTTGGTTTGTCATTGAAAAAATAACTGGCTCAAAAAGAGGAGGCAATCTGGAGACAAAACGCAAAAACAGAGAGCAGTGGTATATTTCAACCCTAGATACAGTCAACCATGGACTCAATTCAAAAGAAGATTGGATGAGAATTGTAACATAGATCAATTAATAAAAGAACTTCCCCAGTCAATTCCTTAAATACCAGTATCGTCAGCCAAATCTAACATCTTAACAGTATTAGGGACGTAATCCAAAAGCTGAACAACCGGTTTATGTGACATAGTAACATAAGATTCAAACCAACCAAATTAAAATAGATAAAAAAATTGCTGATCTTTGCATTACTCAGGGAATATAAACAATAATAAAAAGATATTTCAGTCAAGTTTGACCAAAATATAGAAAACGAAGACTTCGTGGTAAAATAATATATACATATAATCAATAAAGTTTTGTAATCCCGAACTAAAATAAAGTTTTTTTAATAAAAAACTGAGAAATTGGTGCTCGCCGGAGAATGCCCTCTCGAGTCACACGGGGCGTCATCTTAACCATGTGACCCGATGACGTAAATAACGCTAGCCCCATCGGTATAGGTACATAACAAGAACAATACAGCCTAAAGTTTTGGAAAAGAAACTTTTTTGAAAAAAACTGAGAAATTGGCGCTTTCCATACAACGCCCTCACGAGTCACATGGGGCTGTATCTCCACCATGTGACCCGATGATGCATTTTAAAAGCGACCATCCCACAGAGAGCAGTCGATACTCTCAAAACAAAAGCGGTGATCTATCAGACGCCTTTGAAGAGCAGGTCCGGGGAAACTCGCCGTGTGCGTTCAACAGGTAAGAAAGGAAACCGGGGCAACATAGGGACAGCAACAGTTTAGACTGCTCGTTAAAATCGTTCTCCTTATATTAGGATTAAAAACAGCTAACTGACGCTAGCATATGCACCTTTTGCATTTGTTTGCAGCCACGTGTTAAAATACCCGACTGCCAAACAGAATCCCCCCTCACGGAGAGGAAACCCGTTCGTTAGGTAAGGAATCTATGAATTTAAAACTGTGTTTGTTTCAAATCAGCCCTTATGGTGTAGTCGATAAAGCCAGCAAATCGAGGATCGCCAAATAGCACTATATCTAATCATAGGCACATTTTGTATATTGTTTCAATACAGCCTCGAGTAAAACTTACCCGGCTGTAAAACAGAAACCCCACCCACGGAGACAAGACCTGTCCTTTGGGTAAGAACGAACAATGATTCTTAGACATAGGAGGTTTGATCTGGTTAGAAACATACATTTGATTTTACAATATATAAAAAATATATGTCTTGCAGTATAAAACGATTTCAAACGGAGGGGAACTGCCAAGTCAAGTACGCTGGTTGGCACAGATGAAAAGAGGTAAATGCAAATCTCGATACGAATGCATAGGAGCCTTTCCATGCAAGTGATCCCTAACGTAATAATACTAGAGGGGATAATACACTAATCTTCTTTCTGCAATTTATGCAGGTTTGTGCCGGTTCTGTCTTTGAATTATTCTCCGAACAGAGAAGTTGCTAATTAAAAAGCATTTGAAAATAAATTTAAGGTAACAAAAAAAGAATGTGCACCAAGAAGCTAATTTAATACCATTGACATCTGGGCATGCCTCACTAAACGTTATATTCCTCCACATTCTAGATCGGAGTAAAAAAAGTTTGATGACTTCACAAGCTATAAGGAGCTACACCTTGGGTAGCCTTCTACGAGCAACAGAACCACTCTGGTCAGTGCTCAATACAAATTTATTGGTATGAATGATACTTGTGTGTGGCTATGTATGGGACAAAAACAGGTGGACAACACAACCAGAAGGTTACATTTTGAGTATTGTTGCAATAGTAAAGGTAATAGACCACTATGTTATATATAGGGCCATGTAGACATTTTTAATGTGTTGTATTGATAAACAAGTGCACTGCCAGTTTTTTTATATATATAGAAAAAAGAGAGAAACAAATGTCCAGAACATGGTTGGGCCAGGATTTATGGTTCTATTAAAAACCTCTCGCTAAGACCTAATGGCAGAGTTTGAATAAATCTTGTGGAATAGGAAACAAAACGGAAAATAAAAAAATGTAATCCATGATACACCACATGTTAGTATAACAGTTGCATTGTATTGTATATTTTTGTGCATTAGGAGTAACTCGTTCACGTTGTGGAGAATAAAAATATAAATTGGTCCTGAGGAAGGAAGCCGTTATCAAGTTGAAGCTTCCGAAACGCGTCGACGCTATAATTTAAATTCATATTCGGCGTTGCCAACAACAATCCTGGTTCAAAGGAACAACATTCCTTCCATTGTTGACAAACTAGGTGTCCGAAATGAAATGAATAAGACAGATAGTATTGTCTTTCTGATATTTCTCCACGTCCACGTTAGGTGGCTCTGATTGTATTTTTATAAATTGTATAGATTTGAGGTATTTTTGTCTTTTATATGTTTTTAACTGATATCTTTGTCGATAAATTGTGTAACCAATATCTTTTTAATAAATTGCAACTTTTTTATATTTTTGTTTGTATATGTTCCTTCTTGGTAAGTGTTCCAGTTCCACAAAATGAATGTTGTGATTGATGGTTGTGAGTTTGAATCCTGATCTAGTAACAGGTTATAATACTTCCCAGTGGGAAAACCCCTTGTTTTACTTAACAGTATATTGGCGCTCCATTTCCCTCTGGGTAACTAAGAGCCCCTCTCTTCTTGTTTATACCGTTTCGGTACAGCCCAGTGCTGGAGAGATATTTTTGATCGCTTTTTAGCGACTAAACCTATATTTACCTTGTAAAAGCTTAGGATGGACCCATTTAAAACCTTTGCATTTACAGAAGACCAATTTTCCAAAATAGTCGGTTCTTCAACTAACAACACTAATAAAATCGTAGTTGTTACGGGCAATAATGATAAATGGGGTAACATACTAAACCTCAAGAAAAAGGCAATAAGAACTGAACTCCATGCTGAGTTTTTAATACAATATGCCAGAACAGGAGTAATACCTATGGGACTGCAAGTCCGCAATGAACCAGGTCTCTTTACAGACAACATCAAGTTTCTAGAGACCTGGACCCACATTGCGAACAGATGCAGTAGAGACTGGATCCTTTTAATTATTGAGACCGCGCAAGATAGGGTAATACTGGAACGTAAGGAGATAGAAAAACTGGAACAGGCTCTGCAAGAAATGTCGGCAGTAGATGATGCAAAAAAGAGGTTGGAGGAAATAAACTTAGAGATGGATGGATACAAAGACTATTTGTTAAACAAAAAGAACATCAAACTTAAGAAAGACGTTAATAAATATAGTATAGAACTGGTATACCCATACATCAACAAAGATTACTTCCAACAACCTAGAGAGGAAAGAAACGTTGATAACCGACCAATATACAATAGAGGAGTTAAGAAAGGAGTCACGTTTTCTGAAACCTCTGGCTCAGGCAGCGAAGATGAGGGATCAATGCAGGAAACCGGTGGCTATAACAATGAACAAAATGGAGGCAACCGTTTTTTAGAGAACCGCCAGAGAAGAGGAGGGGGGAAAACATACTCATACAGGGGCCAGTTTCAAAGGAAACCGTACCAAACCACGAGAGGTGGCTACAGAACGAATTATCAGCACAACCAGGCCCCTCAGGAATATCCCAACACAAGAAGCCAACGATACCGCCAATAGGAACAAATAACTCCAACAAATTTCCAATAATTAACCTTTCAGATTATTCCCTTAATAAAGTTGAGATAGAAGTTTTAGAAAAAGGCTTTACCTTTGCTCCAACAGCAAATGTAAACAAATTCAACTTAGAAAAAGATCTTAGAGCATTTTTTCGCAAAATCCGACTAAGAGAATTCTTTGAGGAAAGAGACTATAACCCCCCTAACAATGTGTCAGGACTTAAACAGAAATCGACCTTCACACCCGCCATCACACAGGTGGGCAAAAATGTGGAAGTGTTCGAAAGAGCAGTAGAATCTAAAATAAAAAAGATCTTAGAAAATACATTTCCGGACAAGAATAACATGTCCAAGGAACACAGAATAGCAATGACAGGCTTAAAAAATAACCTACAGCTAACCATCAAGCCTGCCGATAAAGGCGGGGGTGTAGTTGTGTTCAATACAGAGGACTATAATAGAAAAATGTTAGCTCTCTTAGAAGTCACAGAACACTATCAAAGAGTTCCTCTAGCCACCCTAGAATCATTGAACAAAAAAGTTTATGAAACGGTCAAAAATGCTTACGATAACAACTGGATTTGTAAATCAGAGTTTGAATTCCTATATAGCAAGGAGGCCAGAATACCAGCTATATATGGCCTCCCTAAAATTCACAAAAGTGAGGAAAATCCCCCCATGAGACCCATCGTGAGCTGTATAGGCTCACGCCTTGAACCCTTGAGCCAATACGCGGATGTTTTTTTAAAACCACTTGTACTAAGTCAGGATTCTTATGTACGAGACTCAGCACATATGATTTCAATAGTGGAAGGCCAAGTGTACAATCCTAAAACCCAAATCATGGTGACCCTCGATATAGAGGCATTGTACACAAATATCCCGCAAAATGACACCATTAATGTGGTGGAGGATATACTAAACAGTGCAGACCTCAGAGGGGCCAATATGGAGTTTATACTTCAATGCATAACTCTGGTCCTGAAAAGTAATATTTTTTTATTCCAAGATGAGCTGTTCTTACAACGCAAGGGCACCAGCATGGGAGCCACCTGTGCGCCGAGCTTGGCATGTTTATACGTTGCCAAGTTCGAAGAGAAACATGTGTTCAATGAAGCGTCGCCTTTTTTTGAAAACATCTTACTATGGCGGCGCTTCATTGATGACATCTTCTTCATTTGGGAAGGAGAGGTGGACACCCTAGAACAATTCCTTGAGTGGTTAAACCTAGGAGATCAAAACCTCCGCTTCACAGCTATGTATGATCGAGAGGCCGTAAACTTTTTAGATATCACCATAAAACATAAGGAGGACAGACTAGAAGTAGAACTTTACTCTAAGCCTACAGACAAAAACACCCTTTTACATTACAACAGTTATCATCCCCGCTCACAAAGAGATAATGTCCCATTTGGACAATTTCTTCGCCTTAGAAGAAATTGTTCCACTCTTGAAGATTATGCAAAACATGCCAACAATCTAAGTGAAAAACTTCAAGAGAGGGGTTACCCTAAAAAACTAATCAGGAATTCGTGTAAAAGGGCACGATTTTATGATCGCGACACAATGATACATCCAGATCCCGCACGAGCAAAAAAGCCACTTAATGACCAAAAATTAGTCTTTGTTAGCCAATTTTCCAACATTAGTAACAAGCTGAAAAATGTGATCCACTCGAGTTGGCACATTTTAAATGATGGTAAGGAAGTCAAATTGGCCAAACCCATATTTGCTTTTAGACGAAATGAGAATATCCGTCAAAATTTGGTCCATACCTACAGGGAACAGAACCTAAACAACCAACTGACATTGAATGGTAACAAAGCTGTGGGAAACCACAAATGCAGTAAGTGTTCTGTATGTGAAAACTGCATTGTAGGTAAGTCCTTGACCTACAACAACTACACCATGAACTCAAAAACCTTAAATAATTGCAGAAGCAGTAACCTGGTCTACATAATTTTGTGCCCCTGCAAACTAGCCTATGTAGGAGAAACAGGTAGGGAAATAAGACTGCGTCTGTTAGAACATAGATCTGCCCTGAAAACCAATAAAGAGAATGCTCCCTTGGTGGAGCATTTCAAACAACTGCAACATAAACACACTGAGTTCTCTTGGTTTGTCATTGAAAAAATAACTGGCTCAAAAAGAGGAGGCAATCTGGAGACAAAACGCAAAAACAGAGAGCAGTGGTATATTTCAACCCTAGATACAGTCAACCATGGACTCAATTCAAAAGAAGATTGGATGAGAATTGTAACATAGATCAATTAATAAAAGAACTTCCCCAGTCAATTCCTTAAATACCAGTATCGTCAGCCAAATCTAACATCTTAACAGTATTAGGGACGTAATCCAAAAGCTGAACAACCGGTTTATGTGACATAGTAACATAAGATTCAAACCAACCAAATTAAAATAGATAAAAAAATTGCTGATCTTTGCATTACTCAGGGAATATAAACAATAATAAAAAGATATTTCAGTCAAGTTTGACCAAAATATAGAAAACGAAGACTTCGTGGTAAAATAATATATACATATAATCAATAAAGTTTTGTAATCCCGAACTAAAATAAAGTTTTTTTAATAAAAAACTGAGAAATTGGTGCTCGCCGGAGAATGCCCTCTCGAGTCACACGGGGCGTCATCTTAACCATGTGACCCGATGACATAAATAACGCTAGCCCCATCGGTATAGGTACATAACAAGAACAATACAGCCTAAAGTTTTGGAAAAGAAACTTTTTTGAAAAAAACTGAGAAATTGGCGCTTTCCATACAACGCCCTCACGAGTCACATGGGGCTGTATCTCCACCATGTGACCCGATGATGCATTTTAAAAGCGACCATCCCACAGAGAGCAGTCGATACTCTCAAAACAAAAGCGGTGATCTATCAGACGCCTTTGAAGAGCAGGTCCGGGGAAACTCGCCGTGTGCGTTCAACAGGTAAGAAAGGAAACCGGGGCAACATAGGGACAGCAACAGTTTAGACTGCTCGTTAAAATCGTTCTCCTTATATTAGGATTAAAAACAGCTAACTGACGCTAGCATATGCACCTTTTGCATTTGTTTGCAGCCACGTGTTAAAATACCCGACTGCCAAACAGAATCCCCCCTCACGGAGAGGAAACCCGTTCGTTAGGTAAGGAATCTATGAATTTAAAACTGTGTTTGTTTCAAATCAGCCCTTATGGTGTAGTCGATAAAGCCAGCAAATCGAGGATCGCCAAATAGCACTATATCTAATCATAGGCACATTTTGTATATTGTTTCAATACAGCCTCGAGTAAAACTTACCCGGCTGTAAAACAGAAACCCCACCCACGGAGACAAGACCTGTCCTTTGGGTAAGAACGAACAATGGTTCTTAGACATAGGAGGTTTGATCTGGTTAGAAACATACATTTGATTTTACAATATATAAAAAATATATGTCTTGCAGTATAAAACGATTTCAAACGGAGGGGAACTGCCAAGTCAAGTACGCTGGTTGGCACAGATGAAAAGAGGTAAATGCAAATCTCGATACGAATGCATAGGAGCCTTTCCATGCAAGTGATCCCTAACGTAATAATACTAGAGGGGATAATACACTAATCTTCTTTCTGCAATTTATGCAGGTTTGTGCCGGTTCTGTCTTTGAATTATTCTCCGAACAGAGAAGTTGCTAATTAAAAAGCATTTGAAAATAAATTTAAGGTAACAAAAAAAGAATGTGCACCAAGAAGCTAATTTAATACCATTGACATCTGGGCATGCCTCACTAAACGTTATATTCCTCCACATTCTAGATCGGAGTAAAAAAAGTTTGATGACTTCACAAGCTATAAGGAGCTACACCTTGGGTAGCCTTCTACGAGCAACAGAACCACTCTGGTCAGTGCTCAATACAAATTTATTGGTATGAATGATACTTGTGTGTGGCTATGTATGGGACAAAAACAGGTGGACAACACAACCAGAAGGTTACATTTTGAGTATTGTTGCAATAGTAAAGGTAATAGACCACTATGTTATATATAGGGCCATGTAGACATTTTTAATGTGTTGTATTGATAAACAAGTGCACTGCCAGTTTTTTTATATATATAGAAAAAAGAGAGAAACAAATGTCCAGAACATGGTTGGGCCAGGATTTATGGTTCTATTAAAAACCTCTCGCTAAGACCTAATGGCAGAGTTTGAATAAATCTTGTGGAATAGGAAACAAAACGGAAAATAAAAAAATGTAATCCATGATACACCACATGTTAGTATAACAGTTGCATTGTATTGTATATTTTTGTGCATTAGGAGTAACTCGTTCACGTTGTGGAGAATAAAAATATAAATTGGTCCTGAGGAAGGAAGCCGTTATCAAGTTGAAGCTTCCGAAACGCGTCGACGCTATAATTTAAATTCATATTCGGCGTTGCCAACAACAATCCTGGTTCAAAGGAACAACATTCCTTCCATTGTTGACAAACTAGGTGTCCGAAATGAAATGAATAAGACAGATAGTATTGTCTTTCTGATATTTCTCCACGTCCACGTTAGGTGGCTCTGATTGTATTTTTATAAATTGTATAGATTTGAGGTATTTTTGTCTTTTATATGTTTTTAACTGATATCTTTGTCGATAAATTGTGTAACCAATATCTTTTTAATAAATTGCAACTTTTTTATATTTTTGTTTGTATATGTTCCTTCTTGGTAAGTGTTCCAGTTCCACAAAATGAATGTTGTGATTGATGGTTGTGAGTTTGAATCCTGATCTAGTAACAGGTTATAATACTTCCCAGTGGGAAAACCCCTTGTTTTACTTAACAGTACATCGGTAACTCTTCCAAATCCAGATAACTACTTTCCATTGGTATTGCTGCCCATAATCCTGCCCCTTTGTTAGTGTGTTGTAAAGTGCATGACTATGACTTGCTGTTCACAGAGCACCTGTTCATGAGCTAGAACACACTTTCCCTTGAAGGTGGATTAAGTAAGGCGCATTTTCTATTGGTTTTTGACTTGGACATAAATCTCATGCTGAGACACATTTTGACTGTATCTTTTCCACAGTCATGCATTGTTTTTTTTGTAAAATATCACTTAGATTAATATTATCCATAACGGAATAAACTATTCAAGTTAAATGATGAATTCTTCATATAGCAGGAATGATCAGATATTTACAAAATCCCTGTCATGCTCATTAGAGAGGTGTCTTCCCATCAAACGTATAGCAGGAGTTTACGTTTTCTTGATTTATAAGAACCCACTGCACACAGGCACAAGACATGCACAGGACAGAACACAGAAAATAACAAACAGATGCAACACAGGCCTACTGGAGAGTGATGCCATGCAAAGTTAAAGGTATGTACCGGAATTACCACTGTATTGCATTTCCTATCGACACATGAGCTCAAGCAGAATCTCGATCAAATACTTGAGAATCAATTGCAACACTCCACGAGGTGGAATGATTCTGGTCATGGGTGCACAATGCTAGAACTCACTATGCCACAACGAACAAACATGCCAGTCTTCTAAAAAATCGAAAGAGAACATTCTTTATTGAGGCCTTCTCCTCCATTTCAATTACTAATAGAACTCCCGCCTCGTATTAGGGGGAGGGGCCAAAATGTAACATAACCTCTCTGTGGCAGCTCTTTTTGGAAACTGAGACCTCCCTTCTCCTACGTTTTCTGCAGCTATCAACTTGCCAGGTAAGGATGGACAAGAAAGATTGGACTTACGTAAGCACATTATCACTGGGAAATCACAAGTCGCAATATAAAGAACAAGACTAAATAAATAAATACAATTAAATTAAATACAAAAGCATACTACACACTTGTGAGTTAACAAAGATACATGACACAGAAACGATTTTACCTCGAAATCACTTCAGGGTAGACCACGTATTTTTACGAACAATTTCTTACATGGCTTCATTGTCTCAACATGAATAGCGTGCCATGAACCTCAACATTGTGAAGTGCCTTGTTTGTATGCAGTTTCAAGGCACATT
Organism: Lissotriton helveticus; assembly: GCF_964261635.1. NCBI lineage: Eukaryota > Metazoa > Chordata > Amphibia > Caudata > Salamandridae > Lissotriton > Lissotriton helveticus. Next base: position 1,347,856,906 of record NC_136059.1, read on the forward strand.
TTGAGTAATTATTTTGTAAATCATTCAGTATTTACTAAACCCCTATTTCTTGCTTTTACCCAGATGTACACAAGTCAGGAATCCCTTTTTCCTATTACCATATCCACAGCCAATCAAATTTACAAACTAAGGCAAAATTACAAAAAAGAAGTGTGGGTAGAAAAATCAAAATACCAAACCGACATCTGGCTATCATTATTAGCATCCAGTAAATCAAACAATAACGGGAAATTTTGGGCAGATATAAATAAAGTTGCAAATGGAGTCGCTCAGGTCTTCAACGCCAACATACTTGAGGCAGACTGGATACAGTATTTAGAACAAACACAAAGTAACAATACTCTAGCACAGAGTCCAGCCCAGCAGATCCTACATCCAAAAAATAATCGAGATGCAGACCCACACTTTGAAGTAAACTGGATAACGCCATCGCAGGTAGAAAAGGTACTTAAAAACCTGAGATCCAAGGGTGCCCCAGGCCCGAACGGCTTACCGAACGCCCTGTTCAAACAAGATCACCAGCTCTGGGCGGAATCTCTTACCCCTCTATACAACATCGCTTTTCAGTCCGGAAGTATTCCCCAATCATGGAGAGGCAGCATCCTACATCCAATCTTCAAGGCAGGCACAAGATCTGATCCAGGCAATTATCGCCTCATCGCGCTCATCGATGTCGAGGCCAAAATGTACGCCTCAAATCTGTTGAGGGCCTTAGAAGACTGGGTCTGTGCGAATAAAATTCTCCCGATCACGCAGACAGGTTTTAGGCCTGGAACCAACACACTATGCAACCTGCTGGCGTTAAACCTTTTGGTCGACAAAGCAAGGGAGAAAACAACCAAGCTGTATACGTGCTTCGTCGACCTAAAAGCAGCGTTCGACACAGTCCCGAGGGAGGCACTATGGCAAAAAATGGCCTCTTGGGAAATACCATCAAAGCTGTTGCGGGCCATCATCAACCTATATTCATATACCTGGGTAAGAATAAAACTAGGTAAAGGCGACAGAATAACTGGAAAAAATACCCACCCATATTGGTCTCAAGCAGGGCTGCGTATTGGCACCAACGCTTTTTAACATCTTTACAGCGGACCTGGACAAGAGCATCGCGGAGATAGAAAGCGATCCACCGAAGCTAGCCCAGCACAAAATTAGGAGAATACAGTACGTTGACGACATCGTACAGTGCACAGGGCTTGCAAATCAACTACAAAAAAATAAAGATCGTCTGTTTTGCCTCGCGGCCACGGAAGAAATCCTTTAAATGGCACATTGCAGGCAACACAATAGAGCAGACTGCCTCGTACAAATATCTGGGCATAGTGGTCGATGCCAGGTGGACTCTGAAAGACCATCAATTGTACAGAAAGGCTCAGGCAAACAAACTACGTTTTGCCCAAAACCTATTAAAAACAAAATTGAATTGTCCATCTAACTCGCACCTGCTGAAGTTAATAGCTGCCAAGTGTTTACCATCTCTCACATATGGGTCGGAATTGTACAGGGGAAAGGATGCAAATTTCTTGAACACTCAACAATCAGAGCTGTTTAAACACATCTTCCAGATCCCGAGGTTCGTATCCCAATCGCAGATTCATCTGGAACTTGGTCTATCAGATCAGTACCAAGTCAGAGAAGCGGCCATTCTAAAAACACGCTGGAAATTAAGAGCAGCTCAAGAGGACACGCTCATGGGTCTCTGTTGGATGGAGATGAATAACCAGACAAAGTCGAAAACGACTGGAAAACAGTATGTGAGAACTCCCTGTCAGATTTCAAGCTGGAAAAGGCATGGAACACAAACTAAACCTTTGCAGCTTTCAAAAAAGTGACCAACAGGGCTGCAAAGCAAAGATCATGGTTATCAGATAAAGCCGCAACAGCAAAGAAAAAACACTGTTGGACGGTGTTGGCCACGTATGGTAAAATGGAGCCGCAACCCTATTTAGTCAACCACATATCTACGGCCTCCCAAAAAACTCTTCTAAATCTACGGCTGGGAACTTCCATCTTAAAAGACCACACACCAGCATGGAAGCAAACATGGTCGACCCCTGACTGCAGACTATGTGGACAAAAGGAAGAATCAGTGATGCACATATTGTGCATTTGTCCCTCTTTGAAAAACTTGAGACGTTACTACCTCCTTCACGTATTCCGTTTTTTTCAACTTAGAACATGCCGCCCAGACGTCATGCTAGCACTGAACAGCCATCAATTGCAGACAACTTGTAGGGCCGCTAAATTTTGCCAGAAGGCACTGCAGCTAATACAAAACATTGAGAAAAAGGAAATCAAAGGTCCGAATCCGGATGCGTGAAGTGAAACGAACAGATACATTGAAATACCTTCCACAATTATATTAAACATATGGACTTCCAGAAAGCTTTCTTTTTAACCACTCGAGAAATTGTATTTTTTAATATGTCTTTTTATGCAACAATATTGTAAAGGTTTTAATTAACTACATACAATAAAACTTACAGATGTGAAGAAATGTTAAAATAAATGAATATCATCATTTTCTTCCTGGTGAGAAATTTCATAGATTATGGAATGAACATACAATTTGGTACATCCTGATTCATAAATCAAACACGGGAGGAAAGTCCTTCTCCTACCTCGCAGCCAAAGCCTGGAACACCCTCCCCACCCCCCTCTAGCAATCTCCCACGTTGCCCCAGTTCAGGAAGGACCTCAAGACATGGCTCTTCGGATGACCACAACACTGAACGGAGATGCCCCACCCATCGCCTTGAGACCCTCACGGGTGAGTAGTTGCGCTTTACCAATCCTGATTGATTGAGGTGAAATAAAAAAAATAAAAAAACAAGTGAAAAAAAAAAATTACAAACAGGCTAGCGATTCTTATTCGGAAAGGGATCACAAATCTGATATCCTAGTGGCTCGTTTTTCCAAGAAATAGCTTTGTGCCTGACATTAAGTAGGTGAGAAGAGCGACAAACGCATCAGAAGAAAGAAAAATAAAACTCCTCTGCCTCTTGGCTTCAGGTGCTGGGATTGCTTTTCACTGAACATTAAGCAGGAATGTAAAAAAAAGAAAGGAGCGTTCCTGAAAGGAACCATCCAGTGCAGAGAAACAAACTTTGCCCAGTCTTGCATCTCTATCTTGCACCCACGTGAGACATTCTAGAATGTTTGTTTATTTGGTGATGTCAGCTGAGGTTGAGATAACCAGGCAATCACGTGGCTATTGCTCTGGTGATGCTGCCAGGTTACCTCTGCAAACCCAGGGATCCAGAAGATGCCTGAAGGAAAAAACAGTGAAAATCTCTGATGTTTCCTCCTTGCCGGACAGAGCTAATAAAAAGGTGCCAAAACCTACCTGCCACCACCTCAAACAGGAACTTCCCCGGGCTGTCTTCATTGCACGGGTGCTCGACCACTCGGTTTCCAGGCAAGATTATGGTCCCCTGAAAAATAATAGACAAATTAACTGGTGAAAATACTTCCCATAAACACCACTTGGTGCTCTACCTCATCCAGAATAAACACAATGAGGGACGATACTTCATTCTCACACAAGTAAATAACAATTTTGAAGAATAAGGGCTTGATTATGATGGCGGGCGGACATTGCCATGGTCACGGGACCAACTAACCTCCAGTCGACAGTCCTGACACCACCATTATAATGCGACCAAACGTGGTGCAGTCGCATACTCCCATTTCCCTATGGAAGCTTGTGCTGCGGCCGTAAACTGGCCGTACCACAAGCTCCCATGGAGAAATGGGAGCGTGTGTAAATCCCAGCACCATGTGGCAGGCACTGCGACAGTGCACAGATTTACAGGGGGCACTATAGGTGCCCCCTGCCCCCAACCGGAGCCTGCAGAAACATGGGGGCCCTGCTAGGGTTCGCCAAAACCACTTTCCGACAGACTTTTCATATCGGAAACATGAAAAGCCTGTTGGAAACCAACATCATAATCCCCACTGCATAAACACAGTGCATTGGGGATTATGAGTGGCCTCCGACATGCCGATGGGCTCCTTGAGCCCGTCAGAAGCCAGCCGGTCCGACCGGCCAGTTTCAAATCTGTCAGCCTTTATCGTAATAAGGCTGATGGATTTAACCCCTTCGATGCTTGTGACGGAACCGTTCCGTCATCAGTCACGGCTCAGCTGTGCTGATGACGGAACGGTTCCGTCACGACCACACCATGTTCTGGAATGTCCAGCACAAGGGCGGAATCGGCGCCGCACGGAAGCGGTTAAAACCTATAATGTGAGTTGGAAAGCCTCCGACTGCAACTCACATTGTAAAAGACCCCAATGTATCTACATCTGCGTCCTGTAATTGACATTAGTTCAAGTGGTGAGATGTAATACAAATAATTCTATTGGGTGCTCTTGCTTTGTCCAAATATTTATTCTGATAATTATTCAAAGTACAATATATTTGCTAGAAAGCAACTAAGCAAATACTGATTTTGCTTCTAACTATTCAGTGAGACATTCATACGAAAGCCAAGCAAACATTTTTGCTTGCAACAACATATTCCAAATGCGACACTATTCCTGGAAAATAAGACAATATTGTTTTTTGTTACAAATCATTTTTGTGCAGAAGTATGCACAAATCCATGGAGCACCACGTTTGAAACGAATAATGTTTGTACATCTTTTTAAAGATTTTAATTCATAACTCTCTATTTTAAGTATTTGTCTCTGCAAATGTCGACAAGAAAAGAATGTCAATTTCTTGAATTTGGCGCGATTTTGGCCACAGCTCCGTAAAGTAGACTAACATAAAATTCCTAATTCCTTACCAATGTCGTAGCAAGGGTGCCATCAGTCCTAATGCAAGGAGGGAAATGGGCCGCCTTGGCAGTAGCGGCTCCTGGGATTGCTGCGGGCAGTGTGGTGGGGGAGGAGCAGGGTGGGGGGTAGTAAACTATGGAATACGGCTGAACGGAGGTATGTAAACAAATAAAAAAAAACACGAATTGCACTCGCTGCATTGCCACATGCTTTGCAGTGTCTGCCACGAAATTCGTTTTATTTATTTATTTGTTTACTTACCTCCGTTCGACCGTATTCCGTAGTTTACTACCCTCACTCTGCTCCTCCCCCACCCTACCGCCCAGCAGCACTCCCTCCAGGAGCCGCTACTGCGCCTTGGACACTGGTTGGTTAGTAAAAAAAAGAACCACAATTGGGTGTTATGGGCCCTTGCCCTCCTGAGTACTGGTGCCATCGCACCTGCCGCACCATTGATAGCTATGACCCTGTTTCATACCACAATACTGGAATCTAAGGATAACTCAGCAAATTACTTTTTTTTTTTTTAAAGAATATGGCATTAGAGAGGGGAAAACTGGTGGAGCAACGTGCCTCCTGTTTGCTTCTACAATCCTAGCATTCCGACCCATTGGTCCAGATTACATGCATTGTACTGGTCACTTTGCAGTTTTGCACTGCTCTCCAAGCCATTTTGCACCAGCATTTGCACTGATCGAACAGTGCAAAATAACATTTGCATTTACCGATCAGAGCACAAGCAACATTTTCATCAGCTAAATGTTACACTTTACACTGGTGAATCAGTGGAAGTGCCATTTACACCATCATCAGTGCAATGCTTGCAATCCAGCTACTGGTACTTGTTGAATGGCATTGTCAGTGAATTACATTCTCGGCTTCAGCACCTTGAAATAGCTACTCCCTGAGTCATACGTTTGTCAACAATTGTTTGATATGACATGAAGGTAAATACTTCTGAATTGCTCTTTGTGGGCTCTGTGCACAGTGATATTTCAGTATCTTGCACAAAAATACACACTCACTTTCTCATGGATTAATTATGCAAACGCAGCTGCCCCCCAAAAACGCAGCCTCTAGACACCCTTGTGCTTCAAGTACCAGAATTTATAGAACATAATTTGAAACACAAGTAATAAGCTAACAAGATGTTCTCAAAGCAGGTCATAATACTGATATGGGCCAGATTTCTTGAATATCCTATTTGTTGCCAATAGAAGAAAAATATGTTTAATGGGGTGCAATAGAATACTATGGGTTCTCCCACTGAGGGCCTTATTATGAGCACGGCGGTCCTGGGACCGCCACATTCGTGATTGCGATCCAACAGCCACCACCCTGGCGGTCGGACCACCATATTTTGATGGTGGCGGGGAGACCCCCACAAGACTGCTGCCATTGCCAGGGTCCAGGATCTTGCAGCGGTGGCATTGGGGAAAGCAGACGGGAATCGAACCCGGCTCTGCCGAGCAGATTCTAAACTACCTTTCCACCAAGCATTTCATGGCAGAGACCCTACCATAGATGCTTGCCAGAAAGGTATGGAAAGCGGCACCCAACAGTGACCCCTGGCAAATCTGCCATGGGGGTGTGTGCGGGGGCCACATGAAGTGCCCCCCTCAAAAGTGCCCACTTGTGTGTGCACTCTGTGGCATACATGACATGGTGCATGCCACACCGTGCATGGATGAGCTGGAGGTGATGTCACAGCGGCGGTATGCTGCTTAGGCTCTCCTATGAGCCAAATATACCCGCCGCTGTACCACTGCTGCCGCCTCACCGCCAGCCCTGTATTCAACTCAGAATCCAGTGGGTGGGTTCACCATGGGCTTGGCGGTCTTCCTGGGACTACCATGGTGGTGGTGCTACAGGAAGACCACCAAACTCGTAATCAGGGCCTAACTACTTTAGTCAATTATGTGGGAGTCAACAAGGCGCAGGCAGCAAATTCTCTAATCCAGAATCCAGTGCTCTGAAGACAACCCTAGCATGGTAGGCAGATTCCCCCTTTTGTAGACCTAATCAGTTTTACATCCAGGATTGTGTTCCAGTGTCCTTTATTCACCTCGTTAGTCTTTCGAAATTAGCTTAGCTGTCAAGTTTGGTGATTGCTAATGTGTGGCATTTCACTGTTTTCAGTCCGCTTAGATTTGATCTTTCAATGCCCTATGTGTGGCACTTTGGGTGACCCTTAGCAGCAAACAGATCAAAGCTGTCATGGTAATGGGATAAATAACAGAAATCCCCTCCTTTCCGTACTATAATGATCTAAAAACGCCTTGGAAAAATCGGCCACGCTTTTTCAGTGTTTTAGCAAGGTCACTTACCTGAGTGATTACTAGCACAGCATGGGCCACCTAGCAGTTGAGTGACCTAAATGTGCTTTCCGCTGTGTAACTCATATGCTGGTGAAATAATGTGAACAGTGATTAGCGCTGAAGGGCATTAAAAATAAACATGCATTGAAGCAGTCAATAACTGCCTTTTTGCAGATGCTAATCATTCTCCCTAGACTTTTAGTGATTTGCTGTAATTGCAAGTGCCCTGTTTACACTTCCACAGGTAAATCAGGAGAATGAAGAGAGTAGATTTGTCTCTGGTACTTTACAGGCCAAGAGCCTTTGTTATAGATGGGTAATAATGGAAAATACGCAGGCCTATTCACAATCTGCATTTTGTAGCATCTGTAGTAGTATTACAATAGTACTACTAAAGTACTATAAAATAATATTCACAAACCTATGAGTGCGAAGCTCTACTTTCACCTCTCCCATAATTCCTATGGGAGATCCTCACACATGTCAGTTTACTACTTAGGGTCTCATTATGATATCAGTTGGAAACTAATCCTCCTGAATCCTTGTCAGATTCGGTTCTGACCGACTCTTGGTCGGCGTTTCCGCCTGACCGATTATGATGCTTCCGAACACCGTTCGAAAGGACTCCCATTGACTTCTAAGGGAGCCTGTGTTCCGACCCACAACACAGGCTCCTATTGGGAAAATGGCAATCTGCGGAAAACCTTGCACCCTGTCATGGGCACCCCATGGTGCCCGGCACACAGTGAATTGTTTCACAGGGGGGTGCTTTGGGTACCCACTCAACCCCAAACCGGAGGACTCAGGGTGAAGGGAGGCCTGCTAGGGGTCCCCAAAGTCAGTTTCTGACAGACTTTTCGTGTCGGACACACCGAGTCAGAAAGGCGGTTGGAATTTGACATCGTAATCGGTCGGTCAGAAACCCTGGCCATTGAGCTGTATGAATCTTCTCCGACCGACTCGGATTCTCAGAATGCCGATCGGAACCGATCCAGAATTCCCCTTCTGACCGCGAGCATCATAATCAGTCGGTCAGAATTGTTTCCAACCCAGTCGGGCGGATGGATTCACAAAGTATGGTTCTGATGTGGCCAAGGCCCACACTGTGCAAGTAGGTGGTCCTGGGGGGGTCAGGGATTGTGCCAGGTCGTCTAACAAAATGTTAAATAAACGGGCAAGCATTTATTTGCAGGTTAACTAAAGTTAAGAGATGTAGGACACCACAGTAGTTACTTTATTTAACCTACAAATAAATGCTTGCAGGATTATTTAAAAATGTTTCTGAATATTAGTGCTCAGCAAGTAAACAGCAGCTAGCGCTACTGTTCACCGGGGGGGTCACATGTAAAGTTCAAGAGGGGCAAAAGCAGCCCCCGGGCCGTACTTTGTACATCACTGGTCTAGGGGAATTCGACTGTCGAAAACTTTCCGACCAACATCGTAATGAGGCCCTTTGTAGTAAATGTCGGTGGGACCTGGAGAGTGTCTGCAAACAGGGCATACTTACTATTAAATGGGAAGCATTTTGAGAATAGCAAGGAAGGGTTTAGGGAGGGGTATAGGGAGGGACATGCAGCCAGCCACTAAAAAGTAAATCCATTGTTATTCTCAAAACTGCACCTCTAACGGTAGTACAGCCAAAATGGCCCAAAATAGAAGTAAATGTACTCCAGCTCAGAGCTGGCCAACCCCTGGTACTGCTACACCCTTCAAAAGAAAATAATAGAGGTGGAGATTTAAAATAAAACTGCATTATAAATAATGTTAAATTAAAATAAATTAAATTATATTAAATTGTCATAAAAATGTTATTTAATGTTAAATTCTTTTTTAAACAACATGTTTTTTATTTTAACTTATTTTTATAACCATTTTTGGACTTAGAAATTAATGTAATACTAATTAATATTAAAACAATTAATCACTTTTAATTAATTCTATATCACTTTCAATAATTATTAATAAATAATAGAAACATATAATTGTTTTACATCAGGTGGAATTATTTTATATTTAACATTTTGCAAAATAATGTTACTTTAATATATTAACATTATTATATTTTAAACTCAAAGGAAGTTATTAATGCTCCATTATTTTTATGTTGTTCTATATTTGTAATAAATAAATCCAATTCATTTTAAATAATATTTAGCTTAAAAAATAATTTTTGTATTTTTTTTCAAATTCAATCAACTTTTTTACTTTACCCTGCCCTCTACTGTAGAGAAATCTCCACCACCAGAGTAGAGGTCACCCCCTGGTAAATGAATTTTATATATTTATTTTAAATGTAGCACAACCTGCAAAATGCTATTAAACTAATTCTGAATTAAATAATTAACAAATGTATATAATAAATGAAATTAACACTTACATTAGGTTTTTAAATACGTATTCTCACGAAACCCACACTATTTAAGAAACCCCCCAGATGTTTATATTTATTTCATTTATTTTGATATTTATTAATTATGTATTCAAAAAATACAAATATTACATGCAAAATTAATTAAAATATTAATTTCATTATGTTTTTACAAATTAAAGTTACATTTATTTTTAAATTAAAAAGGGTATTACAATATTTTATCATAAAGTAACATTTTTAATTATATTTACATTTTTGACAATAGAATAATTTTAAAGATCTATTAAAAAACATATTTAAAAGTTTGAAGTAATTTATTTTTAACATGAAAACATTATTTCATGTGGGGGGTTCTATTTTATGTCAGTACCTCAATTACTTTCTATGGTAAGGTATTGCAGTATCAGTGACTGCCCATGTGTGGTACTGGATTTTTCTACTGCCCCTTTTTGACAGTAGTGACTTTACACTTGTAAATTTGCCTCCAACGCCTGTTTCAGGGGGTACTGGCATGCAAGTCTACACCTTTTGAGTAACTTTACACTCATATTTTATGAAGATCCCTAAGTAGTATAGTTACTCAAAGAATAGAAGTAAATTTGCTAGTAGTAAATTAATGTGTGTAGATGTAGCTTTGTCAATAGGCCCGCTCCTTATTAAGGATGAAGTGCTATACCAGAGGAAAATGCACTGGTGGTATTTATTTCATCGTTCTATCTCTATTGTGAAGCAAATTCCACTGGGGGACTCCAGACTTAGGGCCTTATTTCAAAGTCGGTGGACACCATTGTGGATTTGGGTCTGACTGACCTCTGGTCAGCGGTTCCGACTGCTGAATTTTGATGCGACTGCACATGGTGCGGTCGCAAACTCCCTTTTCTGTATGAGAGCTTGTGCTGCGGTCAGAAACCAGCTGCAGCACAAGCTCCCTTACAGAATAGGGAGTTTGTGTTCACTGTGTTGCCACGCGGTGCAGGGATGAACAGGGAGGCACCATAGGTGCCCCCTGGCCCACAACCGGAGGACGCTGGTTGAAGGGGGCCCTGCTAGGGATCCCCAAAGCCGCCTTCTGACAGGGTTTTCATGTCGGAAAGCCCAGAATGGAAACCCTGTCGAAAACGAACATCGGAAGGGATAACATGCTGGTTCCAAATGGTAGACAGGCTCCTTGAGCTCGTTGGTAATCAGCTGGAACCTGACAGCCTCAATTATAATGAGGCTGTCAGTTTTGAAACCGCGATGAGGCTCGGAAAGTGCTTACTGAGCCTCAACGTAATGAGGCCCTTAGTATTTTCTCCAGGAATTGGAGGATCATCCATTATCAGCCAGCTCTGAATCATTGTCCTAGATTGCCTGCCCCCCCAGTGAACTATGATAGTGTATGTGAGGCATTCCTTTCTTACCAACTTGAAAACTCTAGATATCCTCTCTCCATCTTTTACTTTGCCATTGACCCCTCCATCTTTCTTTGTTACCCACCTTCAGACCAGTTTGGCATCCCATCCTTCTCACTTCACTCTCTATTTCTCTAACTTGCATAATCCCCACCACTCTGTCTTCCATCACTCCATTTTCTTGCTTTTCTCTTCCTTCAACTTTCTCTCCTTCCATCCTCTCCCCACTTCTCCAGGCTCTTCTTTCTTTGCTATCTTCCTCTTTTCTCCACCTCAATTGTCTCTGTGCCTTGTCTCTCTGTTCTCGTCTTTCCCATCAGCTCTCACTCCTCTCTCATACTTCGCTATATCTTCTTCCGAAAGGTACATCTTCATCATGATTTAGAGTGCTGTCTTTCGCCTCTTACCGGAAATACATATTTTACAGAGTATTAAGCATAGGATTTAATTTGATAAGTAAACCGAGTGTACAATAGTTTACTAAAGGGATGTGCCTTAAATACAACTAACAAAACATTTTTGATACATCATCATTGTTAGGTGGTCTTAATTTAATTTTCTGCAATTGCTTCTGAAGCACAATTCAATGTAGAGCCCATTGATAAACACTTGCTTGCCTATGCATTGTTATGCATATTTCATGCAAATGCAGCTGCCTCTCCAAAAATACATCAACCTCTCAGTATCCTAATGCTCCAAGTACCTGAAGCTAAGAAAATACCTAAAAAGTGACAATGTCTAGTACCTCTGAAAATATGTCATAATACTAGTTGTGCCTAGAATATTTGCATCACCTATCCCGTTTCATTAGAAAACAAGCACTGGCAAAGCAAATTCTTCCAGCCTTCTGGTAGAGGATGTGTTTGATATTAGTTGGGTGACTTTGTTTTTGTTGCCTCAACCGTCCAAGAAATAAAATCCTATAACGAAGCAAAATTTGGGCTAGGGCAAGTTAAAGTCCCTTTCCCTAGTAAAGTTAATTTGTAACCTCAAAGGTGACTGTTATTAAAAGGAATCATAACTCACAACGTGTTTTGTAACTAGTGAACTAAAAAAGAATACACAGCAAAATATTGCATAGTTAATACTTTTGAGAAAGGGCCAGTGTTATCATAGCATCTGCAAGAAAGCATATATGGGTCTTTAATTTGTGAATAAAAAATTAGTAACTCCAACAAAATGTTATCTTGACAGCAAAGTAAAGCAAATTAATTTTTTTTAGGAAAAACGAGTAAATAACATTCAGCCTGATTCATGAAGCGAAATTGCGCCCGCAATGGCTGCGAAAATGCAATTGCGGGTGCAAAACACGGAATCGGCATTCAAGTACAAAATAGCGATTTCGCAAACACAGAATAGCGATTAAAATAGCGATTACGCTATAATAGTCGCAGAGTCCCGGTAGTCGCGCATTAGCGATACGGAAATAGCGACCAACCACGGAATCTGCGAAATGAATAGCGAAACGCAATTTATTCTAAATCGGCATTCATGAAAAATATACAATAGCGGAAAACCCCAAAATCGCAATTTTGCGCGGCGCAAATTAAGGACAACTCAAAGCAGGTGGTAACCATAAAAGCCATGATTAAGCAAAATTTGAAAAACAGTTGGCCAATCACCAACAGGTCCAGGCCTGACCAATCACACATAAGGACATTCAGCAGCAGCATTAGGCGTTCCACAATGCCAGGAATGTACATGGTGGTGAGGCGGCGAAGGCTACAGCGAGCAGCACGGAGGAGACGCATGAGGCAGGAAAGGATTTACCGGCAGCGGGTCACCTTGCTGGGCCAAACCAGAGAACAGATTTATGCCAAATACAGGCTGAATGGGGAAATGATCACCTGGCTGATACAAGAACTTGACCCCCTCATGCAGCACCCAACAAGGCGAAACAATTCTGTGCCTACACATGTGCAGGTATTGTGCAGCCTGCACCTCCTGGCCTCCGGCAGTTTCCAGGGCATAGTAGCGGCTGCTGGGGGGATATCCCAGCCCACCATGTCACGCTGCCTCCACACTTTCGTTGACGCCATGCTCACCCAGCTCCACCGCCACATCACATTTCCCACGAGCCAACAGGAATTGGACCTGACAAAACTACAATTTTACAATGTAGCCCATTTTCCCCATGTCCTCGGCTGTATCGACTGTACCCACGTCGCCATCTGCCCACCAGCTGCCACGGAGTATATGTACCGCAACCGGAAGTCCTACCACTTCCTCAACATACAGATGGTCTGCAATGCCAAGACCATCATCACTGACATTGTCGCACAGTACCCAGGGAGTACCCATGATTCCTTTATCTTCAGGCACAGTGGACTCCACACACGACTGCTCAGAGGAGAGTTTGGGGAAGGACACCTACTTGGTAAGTACACTTTGTCGACAATGTCACATTGCAATGAAGTCACTGCGCTGCACAGGCAATCAACATCTGCTCCTCTCATTCAGGTGACAGTGGCTACGCCCTACGGGAATACCTCCTGACCCCTTACCTCAACCCTGCCACACCTCAGCAACAGCGCTACAATGTTGCGCACATACGGACAAGGAACTGTATAGAAAGCACATTTGGCCTGCTCAAGAGCAGGTTCCGTATACTGCACAAGACAGGTGGGGCCATGTATTACAGTCCTGCTGCGTGCTGCCGCATTGTGGCTGTCTGTGCAATGCTCCATAACATTGCAACCAAGCGCCGGATACCTGTTGACATCTCAGGCAGTGAATCTGAAGGGGACGACCGGCCACCAGCACATGTGCACCATGCACGCGGGGAGAACCCAGCTGAAGGCCACAGACGTCGCAACCACATCACACTGAACAATTTCTAGCCCACCCTCTTCCCCCACCCCACATATCACAATTGCATACAAAATGTAATGATTACACAAGGCTAATGTGTGCAGCAAAATAAATATATTTGTTTCATTCACAAGAAAAAGGTAATCAGTCCAACTATTTACAAATAACAGTATTGCTTCATACTGCAGTGTGCATGTACATGGCAGGCTTAGCGTCAGCCTGTGCCAGTGTTATGCAGACAGTGTCAATGGCGCCTCCTGCGCGTAATGCCCAAGCGCCTCTGAGGCTCTTCCTCTTCCTGGGCACCTGTACCAGGCGTTGCCCTGGTGCTGCGCCTAGGTGGCGGGACCAGTGTGGCCGATTGGCTGCTCACGCTGGAGGCACCCTCACTGGCATCGTCGCCCCCTACAGTGGCCGGTAGCGCAGGTGTGTGTAGTGCCGTTACCGCGGTGGTTAGGTGCTCCAGGACCCTGGTGATGTCCTCACAGCACTGCACTAGTTGGTGCTGCTGTGTGAGAGAGCGCCGCGACAACTGGGTGGTGGCATTTGCTGCCACATAATTCGACCTGCTATAGGCGGACAGCCTGCTCATCAGCTGTTGGTGGCGCCGGCTCGCTACACTGCGGTGCTTGATCAGCGCAGCAGTGTTCTCCTCCATGGCTGCAGTCATGCGGCCCATGGCCGCCGTCATGCGGTCCATGCGGTCTCCAACTCCCGCCACATTGCGCCCAATTTTGTGCAGCTGGAGCTGGATGGCACCTTGCTGCTGTGACTGGCGCTGGTGGATCCGGAGCATGCGCCTCTCTACGCTCATGCAGGCATAGCGATGTCCATTGCCCCTCCTGCTGATTGCCCGCTGTGTTGCCGCTGTCGCAGGCCCAGATCTCTTGGCACCAGCTGCAGGTGGTGTTGCAGCAGGCGTTGCTGGTGCGGCAGGGACTGGGGGCACATTAGTGGGGTGCCTGGCTCTGGCTGCGGGTGGGACGGCAGATCCAGATGCAGCAACGGTGGGGGGCCTGGCCTTGGCTGCGGGTGGGACGGCAGATCCAGATGCAGCAACGGTGTGGGGCCTGGCCTTGGCTGCGGGTGGGATGGCAGGAGCAGAGGCCACAACGGTGGGGGGCCTGGCCTTGGCTGCGGGTGGGATGCCAGATGCAGGGGCCACAACGGTGGGGGGCCTGGCTGCTGGTGTTGTTGCAGCGGCAGGGGCTGGTGCCTGGGTTTCTGGTTGTGAGTCCTTCTCCTGGGCCTCCTCATCTATCTGCAGCCTCTCGCTGTCACTGCTGTCTGCGCCACCTGTGAGGGTAAGTGGATACTCATTAGGTGCATGTGACTGGCAGACGTGCTGATGTTACGTGCATGCTGGGTGACATTCCCTGGATGGCTGTGGATTTGCGTACTTTGGGACCTGTCTGGCTGCATTGGGGTACTACTACATTGTGGACATACTACATCTCCCACAATGCTTCAGGGCATTCCCTGATGCGCAACAAAGGCATGACTAAGGGCCAATAAGTGAGCCTATTTGGTCAGGGACGGTCATAGGGGACAGGGTCGCAGTCGCATGCCACTTACCTTGGGTGTCTTGGGTGGGGCGGGAGGACTCCAGAGGGGTCACGCCAACGCACGCCTCCCTCTCAAGGGTGTCCTCGACCTGGTCCTCCAAGGGTGTGTTGGGTGGGACTGTCGGTCCGCCACCTCCAGTGCCCGATGCCTCTCCAAGCCGCTCCGCCACCCTCTCCTTGGCACGACCTCGGAGGTCATACCAGCGCTTCTTTAGCTCCTCCAATGACCTATCGGCCACACCCACCGAGTTCACGCTGGAGGCTATTCCCAGCCAGATCCTCCGCTTCTCTTGCTCTGGGACCTTTCTGGAGTTGGTCCCGAAGAGCCGGTCATGGTTGGCCACCACCCCTTCAATAAGGTTCTCGAGCTCCTGCTCTGAGAACTTGAGCTTTCGCTTTCGTCCTGCGCTGTTGCTGGGGCCAGGGACAGGTTCCTCGGACATGGCAGCAGATATGTCGCTATTTCAGTCGGTAGAGAAGTCGCTTTCTCTGGTTTAGCGTCTGCTTTCCGACTTGCTCCCTCGGAGGTTTGCCTCGCTGTGGTGTTTGGGGGTGGGAACTGCCTGCTTCCTGGTTGTGATGTCATCACTGTGCTCGGAAAGCGACTTCCCGTTTTCCCGATCGCGCGAGAATGCGAGTCGCATTCCCGATCGCACGGGATTGCGAGTCGCATTCCCGATCGCACGGGATTGCGAGTCGCAATCCCGACGCAGGTAGCCGGGAATAGCGATTTTTCTGCGTTTTTAGTTGGTCGCTAACGGATTTAGCGCGCGCGTGCAAGTCGCTATTTTTTCCCCGAAAAGTACATGAATGCCGTTTTGCGTTTCCTCAATAGCGAGTCGCTATTAATCGCTATTAGGGACACGCAAAACGGCCCGTACATGAATCAGGCTGATTGTGTCTTAGAAACAGGCTAAATCATTCTGACAGTATGAACTTCCTAAACAAAAAAAGCCATGATCTGGCGATTAAAATTTATTTGTGTCACCACAGTAAATATATCAAAGAACAAACACTGTCTTTAATGTAAGAAAATACCTATTTAAGTTCATGACCAAAACCTAATGGGAACATAAATGTAACAATGTAAGCATCTGTAAAATATAGTGGCCTTGATGAGCCACCACTATCACTGCTTTTTATTGTACTTTTTTGAAGAACTGATAGCACGGGTTTTCCATAGAGCTAAAACTATCAGTAGTCAAACAAAAAATGTGTAAGAAGACACAATATAAATGCAATACTCTCCTTCTGTGGTTGTGAAATATCATATGGAAGTAAAAAATGAGGAAGTAGCAAATTCTATAATAATGACAGATATGTAAATATCACTGTGCCAAACTCTCCAGAATGCGGTATGAAGCAGCCAGGCATGGTAGACAGTTGGTCCTATCAACAGAGCTATTGTT
This sequence comes from Lissotriton helveticus, assembly GCF_964261635.1. Lineage (NCBI taxonomy): Eukaryota > Metazoa > Chordata > Amphibia > Caudata > Salamandridae > Lissotriton > Lissotriton helveticus. The sequence goes on from NC_136059.1 coordinate 1,347,873,559, forward strand.
TGTTGTATATGAGCTGCATCCAGATTGTTTGTCAGTTTCATGATTTATTTCATGCTTGGCATTCCACATTCATTATTTTGTTGGCATAGGTCTACTCAAACTGACAACAATGATTTAAACAGCCGGGAGGAGTCATGAAGTGGAGGGGTGGAAACCAGTAAATTCCTGTCAAGTGCAGATTTACAGGACAGGCCAGGCAATGAAAGCAAACTCTATTCACTCTTAGTTTTGTTGATCACTTAACAACAAAAACAGTTGTAGATGTGGAGCAGGTGAAAGGCACAAGCTTGGTAGCAGTTGAAACCAGTGGAGTAGTGTGGCTCACTGGTTAGAGGCGGCAGGCCTGAGAGCAGAAGTCAGCCTGGGACCAGGGTTCAATTCCCGACGCGGCAGGGTCGTGGACCTTGGTCAGCGGACTCGATAATTCTCGCTTCGGTGCTTACTCTAATCAGGGGTTCCACTCGGCAACTCTGGGCATTAGCTTGCCTAATCTCCACAACGGCCCCACCAATTCCGTGGATGCCTGGCTCCACCTTGGGGACTCCCAGCAAGGGACCATCCCACAGGGAAAGCCAGGACGGGTTCCCCAGAGTTATACAGCGCCGGGACGCCCCCTTGCTGGGGCAGCTGTGCGCTTTACAAGTATACTACATTTACATTTTTACATTTACATTTATGTTGAAGGATGCCACTCACCAATTTGACTAACCTCTACAAGGAATTTGGACATCCTATGGACATTGTATGTACAGGGTATTTCAAACTCAAAGTGCTTGTAACTCTTAAATATTCCTAGGATTATTAATGGAAAACGACAACAATCATAGTTTTACATGAGATGTCACATATGTAACTAGAGTTCATTCAATCTGGAGTGTTTTTGACTATGATGAAAACTGTGCACTTTAGGTTTAAATCAATGAATTGTCATGGTAAGATATGAACTACCAGATCCCTCCCTTCGGTAAGAAGTCATTGTAGGGAGTGGGATGTTAATGAGATCTTCAACTTTTAATGAGTTTTATCATGAACATTATCTTCTAGACAATTCTTTTGAAATTATATCAGCATTCTGCACTTTAACACCTTAGGAGCTTCGTAAACATACCTCCCCAGTGCTGCGCTGTCCATTATCCAGTTCTGAACTGGACGTCCAACGGTCGCACGCAGCACTGGGGAGGTAGTGCCCGTGACGACCGTTGGCCGACGGCAGCACTTAAAGGGTTAATAACTCAAGTTTTAAAGGTACCTAATAGCAAGGTTTGATGTTTGAAAGAAGACTGAAAGCACTTTATAAACTATTTTGTATTATATTAGCTGCACAGCAGGATGTTTTATTAATACTTGTTCTGTATTATTGATGAGGCCACTTTAACCAGTAGTGGATTAATGAATTCTGGATACTGATGTTGATGTTTGACAAGTGCTAACGTCCTTGGTGATAAGGAATTGTATTTTTAAATGAACTACTACTGGTTTATGGTGTGCAATAAAAAAAATAAACATATCAGGCAATGCCACCTGACATAACTTTCTCCAAAGAACCAATCATGCCAATAAGCTTCATCATTGGATTGTCACCATAACAAAACCAGGAAAACTAAATTTTACAATACATTTTACCCCAAGGCAAGTCTCAGGCATACAATCAGAAGTGATAGATATAAAAAAATTACAGTCGAAAAAAACAATATTCACTACCCCTCTAAAATAGTAAAAATGAATTATCAAAGTGCAAATCTAATACCCACAGGGCTTTTCGGAAAGGGAAACTAGAGGAGGAAATGAACCCCAAAAGCCATTACCCTTCTATCATAATATATGAGAATCCTTTTAACATACTACCTGTCTACAGGCTTTTACATAGTTTAATAACTACCTAGTTGCAAAGGCCTATTGGCTTTAACACATGTTTACACATATGATTTTTGCAATAACTAAGTCAGGCCTATGGCGCGTGTCATAAATTCTCACAACAAAAAGATTTGACTTTTGCACTCTAAGGGGTCTATTAGGATGGCGGGCGGACACTGCAAAAGGGACCGCCCGCCACATTGGCGGGCGCATCCCACATTTTCTACATTGCGGCGGGCGGTGATTTTAGCAGCACCTGCCGCAATTTAAAAAAGGCATGTTGTGCATTTGCATGCACAACATGGCAGGCACCACGCGGTGCACATGCAAATGCAGGGGGGTACCATAGATACCCCCCATGTGCACCCCCCTGCCTTTCCGCCTGGTTGACTTGTTGACGGGTGGAAAACCAGCGGACGATCTTTCTGTCTGCCGGGGTCCCTCCACCATCGTAATATGGTGGAGGAAATAAGAGACGGGTGGTGGGTAATGGCGGGCGGATCGCCACTGCCATGCGGGCGATGGCGATCCACCCGCTATACTAATAGACCCCTAAGTTTGGCAGTGACCCAGTAAGGCCTATAGCCTTAATCGCGGGCTTGTCACAATACCCAGCGAGGTATACTACATTCCACATGCTCTCCCACAAAGTAACGATCAGTATACAGTCAGAAAAATACAAATACGTAGACAATTACAGTTTGTAAAATAATATAAAAGCCCTCCTAGAAAGGCATAATAAGTATTCCAAAAGTGAGTTTGTCACAGGGGTAACCAACAACAAAACCCTTGACTACTACGGCAATCACTGAGATTCCTGGTAACAAAATAGCTGGCCACAAGCTTTTACAAAGTGTAATCATAAACCACACTGATAGGTCTATTGGCTTTAACATATGCCATGTACAGGAAATTCGTCAGAACAACTTCCTTTATTGTAACTTCTTTTTTTTTTTTTTTTTAAACCTTTATTGTAGCATTCAATAAGAATACAAGCATGGGCCTACAACCGCAGGGGCCAGCCGCTAAACAAAATTAAGACCCCCTATATCGCAGTACGACACAGCTCATCAGCCGACAACCCTGAGGTCCGGCAGCGATTCAGGATAGAACTTGTATTAGAATGCACAACTGAGTCCCAGGATGAGACAGAGGTTCCATTTTATATTATTTAAGAAAGGATCAGGTGCCATACAATCAAACAGAAGAATACGGGGGACAGGGCAAGAGACAGGATATGCACGTAAGAACCGCTATAATGGAACATTGGTGCCAAAGCATATGGATCTATGCAAACGATTATACAATATACATTCAATGTTGAGCGCCAGTTCTCAGGGCCTGCCCACCCGGGAATCAGGATATCATAAAAAGCATAAGCACTAAATACAAGTACACGATAAGAATCCGAATGATTCACAAGCTATACTGATCCTGTAAGGAAGAGAAAGGAAAGAAAAGAAAAAGGCCATAGAAATAAAAAAGGCAAAATAAAAAACCCTGTCCAACCCCCCACCCTGCACCCCTGCAAATGGCTACAGCCTAACCCCACTAGCAGCGTGCCTGTCGCCCCTAATAACTTAAGCCCTAAAAGTAGGAAAAAGAATGGAGGAGGGCTTATCCGTTTGGGCTCCCAGCCCCTTTAGTCCCCCCGCCAGAAACAGACACCCCCTATCACTAAAAGACCAAGGTATGACAACACTTATAGAAGAAATTAGGGGGCACTGTAATACACCGCCCAGCCTTTTAGATCAAACAGTTGCAGGTCGAACACCTGTAAAAGCCACTCCAACCCATCCCAACCTAGTTGATCTTAACCCTGGCCCTTCCGAGTCAGCACACGAACTCCCCCCAGCAAGACCCAAAGGCACACAAAGGAGTAATAGAGGAGAAGGGAGTCATCAAGAATCAATCTATGGCGACTCGTAGGCAGTGAGTCCACAAGAACTTCAGACGCGGAAGAACTCTCCCTCCTAGATGGACAGTCCCAATATACATTGCCCAGGAGTCGTAAAGTCACCAAGAAAAGAGAAGACGACCACAAAATGAATGGAAAGTCAAGAACAAAAGTCTCCGGGAGGGGAACGCCTTTCGATACCTCCAAAGTCGATAGTGGTGGAAGGTTCGGCAATAAGATGACGACCTCAGGAACACCTTCCTCCAGGGCATCATCCGATGGTTTCAATACTTGCTTCCTCACGGCGTTCTCACACGGAGTCAAAATAGCCGCGGTGTGAATGGCTGCAGATTGCTGTTCCAACAGTGAGGTTGGGTCAGGTTCCACCAGGAGCATCTCAGATAGGCGCGTGTCCAATTTGCACAATAAGACATCCACATGTGAATGAAACGCCCTAATTTCTGCCAATATTGACCTCAGCGATGGCTCAAGCACCGTTCGATCCATAATCTCAAACACGACACCACTAACAATCACCTCACCGGGTGAATCTGGCATCCTCAGGGGGGACAAACAGGATCACGAACGTGCAGATGCGGAGGGTGACCAGTCTTTATTCGCAGCCACGGTCAACCAGGTTAAGGCCGCAGGCCAGAGACCGCGACTCACCGAACCCCAGCGGGCCCAATACCGGGTCTGCGGGACGGGGACCCCCACCCGCAGCCAACAGCAAGCAGAGTCACTCCTCCATCGATGCTGAGCAGTAGAAACGATCGCTGCCAAATTCGGGCTTAAACAAAGCCTCCACTCCGATTGACCGGACCCAGCCCGGCTATGAAAGTACTCGAGGCCCCGGCTTCACCGCTGGAGTAGGCCACAATCTTCAACTCGATGTAACTTCGTCAAACCAGCCGATAAAAGTTCCCGGATTTCACCATCGGAGTGTGGAACAGTTCATGTACAGCGAGGCTAGCCGTAAAATCAGGATAATGTACAGGATATAGTGGCGGGATACGGAGGTCGGCGGAGCCGGGAGCCAAAGCAGCCATCTCTTTTGCTGACGTAGCTCCTCTATTGTAACTTCTTATAATGAACAGACTTGTCACCACAACCCGGTCAGTCCTGTTGTTATATATCAGCTTCCCCACAGTTTAAAGGTGCAATACAAACACTGTTTTACAGTAGAAACACACACCTTCTGCCCTATCATAACCTTTGCTCAAGAGAAACATCATTTGGGCAGTGTCAAAGTCCTCCTTACTAAAGGGCAGATTAATCAAACTTTCACGCAAGCCACCTTGCTACGCTGCGTGAAGGGGCGGACATGCGCCACATTTAATATTATGCAGCTCATTCCTATCCTTTCCTTGTGCTGGCACCCTTTTGCCTGCCTAGCGGTAATGCAGGCACCCTTGCGCCATGGTTTAAAGGTGCCTACATTGTAGGCAAGATTGTTTTTATGCAGCAAGGGGCACCTTCCTGCACAAAAACATCCCTCAGAGGCATGCTCCTCTTTCTAAGTATGCTGCAGAATGCAGAAAGCTTAGTGGAAACAACAAAGGGAAATACAACTATTTCTCCTCGTTGCGCCTCCCTTGGGGATGCCTAGCATTTTGATGCATTGCCAGGTTTAGCAGTGTTTATAAATCATGGAATGCCCCAAAATATGTGGATGGATACGTAGGAACACAAACGCTCCACCCATGGAACACCTCCGTGGGGCAGAGTAACCTAATGCAGCGATTTGTGCTGCGTTGCATTACTGCAGATTTATCAAGCCACCTGGGGCCACGAAGCTTTGATAAATCATACTTTACTGTTGTGTCACCCTTATGTCCCCTTGTGTGGTGCAAGAGTGACACAACACATTGATAAATAGGCCCCTAATTCTTCTGAACACTCTTTTTCGGTTCATCTCCTATGGTATGAAGACTATTTGACCTGAGTAGAGACACTTTTATAGTAGATATCCTAAGTAGTATAATTGGTATTTGTATTCTTTTGCAAATTTTATGAATTCCCCAGGGCTTTTTATCTTAAACCTCTTTTAAAAAGGCCAAATTTTGTCCAAGTTCGTCCGGCCTTATTTTATTTACAACTGTTAAAACCTGATTGTACACCTTTTGTGATTGGATTTTTAAAGTGTTCAATGAAATATAGGAAATGCCTGGACCCCTAGTCTGTATTAAATTAACCCCTTGATCAAGGTCTGTGTAAAGTGTAATAACAGTCACACGAGAATTGATGATATTACTTGTTTTATTTTAGCTGATGTGTAACATGGATTATGTGAATTTTTAATGTGTTTTTTCCTTTTTTTTTTAACTATGAACTTTTATGGTTTTGTATAAAAAAAAACGAATAAAGTTATTTGAACAGAACAATTGGTAATGGAAATACAAAAATTCCCCTGAGGAGTTCTTCTTTATACAGGGAAACGCGAATAAACTTCAAGAAGAAAAGATTGGCTGGAAAATAGGAAATGTATTGGCTAAGTAAAACGTGGAAGAGAGCCACGGAATTGTGAACAAAACAGGCACAGTCGGACTCACGCGGGCACTCGAACACCCCCCTCTTGTTATCCTCGCCATTAGGGAAAGATATAAAATATGTTAGTAAAGCCTCTTTTCCAATGACGTACACAAACCAGCCCCGAGAGTAACTGAGAACAAAAAAGCGAGTTTCGCTTAATGAGATGTTTTATAGGCGTCTAAGCTTACTAGACAGCATGGAGCCATAACAAAACGCAGGTTTTAGTTTCATCATTTGGACAGCTGAATCGGTTGCCGTAGTAACATTTCAAAACAGGAGGATAAAGTAAAGTGCTTTAGGATGAAACTGTACTCAGCTCCTAATGCGGTTGGGTACAGTACCTTAACATGCCATGGTAACTAACAGACGACTGACAGCGTTTGGGCAGAGTGACGTGGCAAAGACCTTCAAGAGCTGAACCATGGGGCTCGCACGTTTGGGTGATGTTCTCTGCAGCTGTAAGTCGTGTATTTGCCATCTGATAGGCTGCGAAGCCCTTTTGGAGTCTGGCCATCTATTCCGAGTGGATTTGGGTATTTCTCGTTGAACGCAGGGATCTGTTTTTTTGTGGCAGCTCAGTGAAGATTGGTTTGTCTAATGTCTTGTTTAGTAGTGTTTGCATTGGTTAATGGTGCTAATAAGATGTGGGTATGCTTGTGTGGGTCTATGTGTGTGGTTGTAAGTTAAAGGGCTTGACCAAAGCGGCGGCTCCTCTGCTATGGCGGAGGAGCGTTGCCCCCTCTGCTGAGAGCCAGCTGAGGGAAATGGGAAAAACAAAATGATAATAAAACAATTTTATTATCACCTTATTTTTCTTTCCATGCTCGCTAGAGCCAACCAAGTCTGGATAGGGCAGGTCCATAAGCGGCCCGTGCAGGCAAGAGTGGTGGGGCGGGGTGGGAAGGGAAGGGAGTCGACAGACGACAACGTGGGATAATTACATTTTAAAACAGTAAAATCACTTACGTTGTGGTCGCTGCTTTGCCAACATGCCCAGGCTCCCACTGCTTGTCTGAGCGCCAAACCACAGCACTCAGACCAATCACAACGTTGCATTGCAGCGTTGGGATTAGGTGTGGGGAGCCTGGGTGTGCTTCCTGTTCCGGCTGGAGCAGGGACCACTGAGTAGAGACTGACTGGAGTGAGGGACTGTGGAGGAGAGACGGGGCGAGGAAGCGGCGTGAAGGTAAGTTCTTTCTTTTAATTTTTATTTTACAGCCACTTGCCCCATGTCCCTCCTTCAGCAATCGGTGCCGGCCACCACTGCTCTTAGAAGTATACATGCACATACCAATAAAAGTCATGCAACGAGAGAGCAGTTAGACAGTTGGGGACAAGGAATATGAATTGAAGTGCTTAGGTCTCGCCTAAGACAGCCCTATCTGTTGCAAGATATAATATTACCTTAGAGTGGGTTTAGAGCCTTCCCATTGCTTTATTCTCATTCTAATTTGCTTTCTTTTTGTTACAGAGTTCCGTGGATTTTCGTGCCTCTTTTGGTTTTTGCATCTCCAATGGAGCATGGACCCATTATTTGTGTCTTTCCACTGCTCCCTTTTCAGGTGCTACTTTTTCCTTTTTGGTTAAGCACTCTACGAGAGTGCATGTGCCTCCCAGCAGTCTTCCTCAAGTGCACTGTGTTCATCTTTCTTTCCGGTGTGTTTCTCACCTTGACCTCTCTCCTCAGTTGCCGTTCTTGCTTCCAACACAACAGCCCGCTTTCTGCTGCTGTTCTTGCCTTCCCACCCCTCATCCCTTGTCTAGGTGCTTTCCCCTCCCCAGCCACCCTCCATTGTGTGATTGCTCCCCAATCCGTAACCGTCCACCTTACATGTGCTTTTCCGCATTGCCGCTTGCTCACCATCAGTTGTCCATGTACATCCCCATTGTTGTAGCTCGTTTGTCCTTCGCTCCCCACCAGCATCCTTTTCTCCTGCCCTGCCTCCTTGTTACCTCATCCCCTGCCTGTTTCCCATCCAAACCTACTCTCCCATTTTTTTAAGCACATTAGAGAGTATATTCTAATCCATCTCAATTTAATAAATTAAATGAAAAAAAATGTTTGTCTCATTTTGTAGGTACCTGTGTCATAGCACTTTTTTAAACATCATTTTCTATGCAGCACAGCAGCCGCTCAGCTGTATAGAAGGCTAAAAAGCATTGCCAAAGCTAACAGATTTTAGAGGCGGGACCTATTGGCTTTGACAATGTTTATTTTCCTCTGTTATCTTGACTGTGTTGTTTAATCATGCAGTATCCAACAAACATACTACAGGTCAGCTGAACAGAGAGCGCGGCATTCCTGGGTGTTCAGGAGGCAGTTGAATTGAACACAGACATCTCTTTGGTATTTTTTTTTCTATAGCAGAAGGTCCCTAATGCCTGTTGTAGCGCCTACAATACATAATGTAATAGGCCTTTTAATGCATTTTTATGTCACTAAAGTGATTCGCAGGGCGCCGTGCACTACAATGAAGCCCCAGAGCAGGCTCCCCGTGCTGCTGAACCCGCGTGTCATTTCCAGCATAATATCAGTTTTTCACAGATATTGAGTAAAAAGCCATTAAATAATTGAATGTATGAAAACGAATACTTTAAAGCTGTAAGTAACAGAATTGGTGTCATCCCGTTTCCCTATAAAAAAATGTATTTTAGACCGTGCTCTTTCTTAAACGAGCTGAATAGGATCTTTATTAAGAGAATGACCTAGAAACGGGAAACGCCGAGGACATTCAGAATTACTCCAGAGAGTCCGAAAATGGAAGGCAGTAACCTGGACTTCAGCGACTGCTTAATGATACAATGTTCGCGTTTAGAGGTCGGTAGAAGGAGCGCTTAATTTGTGAAAAAATATGAGCTGGCGCCCTTGCCAGGAGGCTACTGCAAGTTACACCACCCATTGCCCCAGTCAGCACTGCCAATTGTATTGTATTGTATTGTATTGTATTGTAATTGCATCCCCAGGCGAAGCGTCAAAGCGCTTTTTCAGTGAGTAGCACGCTACTCCGGAACCCAAAAAGTTTTACTGGTGAACAGCCACGGCCCGTGGAGGGAGTTTCGGGGGGGGGGGGTGGAGAGGCGGGGCGGGGCAGGGTGGGGGGTGCTAAAAACCAGAGTATGGATAATTGAAGGTAAGTAAACAATCTAATTAATAAAACGAATTTCGTAGCGCGCCCTGCATCGCAAAATGTGATGCAGGGTGCGCTAAGAAATTCGTTGTATTTATTAAATTGTTTACTTACCTTCAATTATCCATACTCCGGTTTTTAGCACCCCCCCACCCTGCCCCTCCCCCGCCCCGCCTCTCCGCCCCACCGAAACTCCCTCCACGGCCGTGGCTGCTGGTGAATTAGTATAGTGAGATATGAAATTAATTACAGCAGTGGACGTTAGTCTGTTATTTGGATTGAACATCAAAGTGGAGGAAGGAAGAGGGAAGGTTTTGCATTTATATAGCGCTTGCTCCACTAAAGAGGTGTTTTAAAACGTTTTGGCGAGTAGCATGCTACTCTGGAACCAAAAAGGGTTAGTGCTGAATTAGTGTAGGGAAATATGAAATTAATTTGATTTGAGTGGTGGGCATGTTAGTCTATTATTTGGATTGTAAAATGAATAGTGGACAAATAGAAGAAGGAATGGTCTAGAAAGTTTTTTTGTATTTTTTGGAGATCATAGCAGTAGGAGGGGGTTTGGAATGAGAAAAGTGGAGGGAAGGGTTTTGAAAGGCTTGTTTGGGACATCTGAAAAGGTATGAGATGATGCAAGGAGGGGTATAGGAGGGAAGAGTCTAGAAAGGGTTATTTTGGGGATCATAGTAGTGGTAACGGGTATGGGATGAATGGGAGTAGAGGATATAGTGAGAGAGGTATAGGGTGAGAAATGACAGTACCAACACTACTAACCATTACACTCCTCCAAGTGTGGCAATTCAGATTATTCCAGCCCACCAAAGTTATAAGAATGGCTTTGGGGCAGGTATTTGTCATTTTTAAGGTATATTGAATTGGCAAATCACAGTTGTTGTGCCTGTCTCTAAATGAAATAAACAGCACCACCATGTGGCAGACCGGCATAGCACCAGTGTTTACAATTAAGTACTGGTGCCAAGTTCCGGGAACCACCGGCTCAAATTAAGAACTGGGTAGAAGGGGTATAAAAGAAAACATTTAATTTTGCGCCAACGTTTATATTTGCACCGACCATTAATTTAGGTCTATTTGCACTTTCTTGCTAGATGCAGGGTAGGACTGGCCTATAGGGTTATCAGGCAGTGCCTGATGGGCTGGTCTGACAGGTCATTGTGTGGGCTGTGTTTTGTAGCTGTTGTGGTCCTGTTGTCTGGTCTGCTTGGCCTGTTCATTTCCCTGATATTAAAACAAGCATTGGTTGCAGCAAGCCCAAATTGATGCAATCTTCCATAACTTGCAAACACACTTCTACAGGTCATCTTTACAAGTTTAAAACTGCCCGATTTGCGAACTTGGGCCACTTTTTTCTATTTTTTTTAGCTTTCTAGTTCACTAATGGGGGGCCACTTTCTTTTTGGCGACTGGCCCATTTTCTGTCTCAGTCCTGACTAGATGTTGACACTTTGATTTACCACCTACAAGAAGTTGAATATGAATGATAGAAAAACGAGTTTGAGACCTAGTACTAAAGCGTTTGCACCGGTTAATCATTATTAAAAGCAAAAAACACTAAGGTCCTCATTGTAATTGGCCTGTTATTAGGGTGCTAATACTGCACCCAGCAAATACAGATACAGCAGGATATGATATATACCACATGTGAAATTACCTCACTATTATGCTCCTTAGAACAGGGAATACCTCAGTAATAGTGTGTTCCCCTTTTTCCCAGCCTCACCACTTGGGTCCTCATAACGAGCGGGTCGCTTGAGTACAATATTTGTAGTAATTAGTGATTTGCACATATCATACTTATACATTTTTGGATAAATATCAGCAGGTCAAACCTGCCAATAATCAGAGTGATAATGTCCGGTATTTACCAGAACATGCAGATTTTGGTGTGGTAAACACTAAATTCTGCATGTTATTCCCAAACACTGGTAACTGGGTGGTGTTAATCGCATTGGATACATTCTGAGTCAGCAGAGTCAGATTTTATCAACTGTGATAAATATCACAGAAACTACTGGACCACTGATAATGATGGCCTTGAAATATTGTGGTATTTCCCCAAGTAAATACCACAACACATTCTTAGAGTCACCATTTCCCACCCCATACTGAACAATACAGTGTTTGTGAGAAACAAGTGCCCTAAGGATACAGTCCTGCATTCAGTTCAGTTCATGTAGGGGGGTAGCCACACCAGGGACTCCAACCATTATACAATACATCTGCAGTTTGTGGCGTCACATCCGGCATTCTCAAGGACACTGCATCTGACAGCCCTGCGGCCGATTCGTCATCATCTTCCGATGTGTGAACCAGAGTCCCTTCCTTACTAGAGGTCTCAGTGTCTCTCTGCCACCCGGACCGCCGCCTGTTGTTCCTGCCTAATCTGGTCAGAATTGGACACCACTGATAGGACCCGGCGTCTCTGTCTGGACCCTCAGCGATGATTTCTTCAACCCATCCTTCTTCATGGTCTTACCGCTCTGGACACCGATGGGCCTGGGCCCTGTGAACCGTCCCGTCACCTTGAGCCAATCCAAAGCATCTTGTGGCGTGTCACCTCGTCTTCCCCTCCGAGACTATGCGAACCCTTGCAGGATAAAACACCCAAAGCGAAGAAAAAAAAACTCAAACACAAACTGATCAGGCAATACCCTGAATCACTATTTGCTGACCTATATCATTGCTCCACCAAAGGCCAAGTAAAAATGGACCTCATCTTTCACACGGAAAGGCCCGACAAGTGGAATTCCTTCCTTAGAGTACAACTCCACATCAACAAAACCATCACTACTCCCCATAGCTGCAAACTATCATTCTCTATCCCTAACTGCAAGGCAGGCTGTGGGAACACCTTTGTGTGCATCTACCCCAATGGCACAGTCTTGATTCAAGCTAACAATGTCAACCTTGAGTCATTCGATCTCCTCTTACCCTCTCTGTGGACTACCGCCACCCACACACAGCCTCCCCTCCCATCGTTCCCCCCCTACCTGGACAACCAGTCCCCCCAGCAGAACATCCACACCATTCCTGCACCCGCTATCACTAACGCATACGCTCCTCGTCAAACAACCTCCTAGATCTCTACCATCAAGAACAAGGCGCCCCCTCCTGCACTGGCCCGTTCCCTCGAACTCCCCCCTGTGCATAACTCACTTCAAGCAATACCGGTCGACCTCAATACTCACTCCAAGTCTCCCAAGCACCCTCCCACACCCACTTGCAAAAGAAAACAACTACCACAACACGACCCTGCCCACCCGCGCCTAACCCCATAACCCTAACCGACAACACAACAACTACCAAAAGTAAGCACAACATTGACAGATCCTCGCCCCTCCGAGAAGACCCCACCCAGAACCCACCCTCCCCCCCAAGAGGAGACGGGGCGCCGGCTCTCCCTGTTTGAAAGCCAAGTGGCTATTATAATACAGGGCCTGAACGACATCCTAAGCAACCTCGCCACATTCCATAAGCCCACCTTAAACCCCCACTCTACTCCTATCATCCCCAACCATTCTCACCAAAGGCTTCCCAAGGTTCCGTGACCCAGCTGGACCTCATCCCCCCTCTTGACCTTTACTCCAAGGCCTAATAGAACTATGGAAGACATGTCGCCTGATGGAGAGACCTAGCTGGCCTCCTCGTACACCACCCCCTCTACGCACATCCCACAATCCTCGATTCAGGTAATCACTGGATTCAAAAGTGATCACTCCATCCCAAAACCCGTTAGACCCCACCCTTCCTCATCAACATCCCTACTGCCCCCCCTAACAAAGGAAACAAAAAAAGAGACACCCCTGACCAACTGCATGCTCATAAACTGCAGGTCAGCCACTAAACATGCCACAGAGCTAGCGGAATCCATCCTCAACCATGACATTGATATAGCCTTCATCACAGAGACTTGGCTAAATGACATCTCTCCTCCAATCATGGATATGCTCATACCCCGGGCTTCTCTATCATCAACAAAGATAGGAGAGACCAAAAAGGTGGGGGACTAGCAATCATTCACAACAACAACAACAACCTGTCTGTGACCGAAATCAACACTTTCAACTACAACTCCTTCGAATGCCTAACCGCCAACATTAACACCAGAGACAATTATCTGCTACACTGTCATCTCCTATACCATTCTCCAGGCAACCCCCTCACGTTCATGGAACACCTCTCAGACCTGGTTGCCCACTGCTCTCTCCGAGATAGCAACAACCTAATTCTGGGCGACATCAACCTGCACTGGAATGATATAAGCAGCGCACCAATCTAAAACTTGAACGATCTATTACATAGCAACTTCCTTACCCAGCACTGCTCAGAAGAAATCCACAACAGAGGAGCAATCCTGGATGCCATCATCGCCCAACACGGTGCATTCACAATAGACCACATCCTACCGGTCGACTTGTCGGACCACCACTTAATCCTATTCTGCATCTCGCAACTAATCATGTGCCAACCTCCCATCCAAGACCACCCCACATGGACAAGAAACCTAACACAGATCAACATGGCCGAATTAGAAGAAAAAATAACCACCCTCTTCCCCATCCCCCAGGACGGTCTCTCAACAACAGAACTCACCTCCCACTACAACACAACTATGTCCTCCATCCTAGACCAACTTGCCCCCCGAAACTGAAAAAATCCAGGAACATCCGCTCCAGATCCTGGTTCAACAAGGACATTAACGATGAAAGGAGGCAGCTTAGAGCCACAGAACGTCTATGGAGAAAGAATCCTTCTTATAACCTATGCGAGAAACTCAAAACTGCAAGAAGAAAGTACAAAAAACATATCAATACTGAAAAAAACTACTTTTTCTGCACCGGTCTTGACAATGTAAAAAACAGGCCAAAAGAACTATTTAACAACATCAAGTAACAAACTTCCAAATCCTCTACAACCCCAGCCCAGGCCTCCAAAGTTCTATGTGACAACTTCGCATACTTCTTCAATGAAAAAATCAACAAGATCAAGCTATCACTCGACATCATCCTCAATCCCGCCTCCAAAAACTCAGCCCCAGCATTCGAAATCACCTCTAGCTTGTGCCCCACGAAAGCCTGGAGATCCTTCGACCCCGTACTGGAAGCTGAGATTCTCAAACTAATCTCCTCCTCCAAGCCCTCATCACACATCCTCGACCCTGTACCCTCTCAAATGACCAAAAAGCTGAAACTCTCCCTCGCACCACTATGGTGCGAAATCATCAACAGCTCCTTAAAAACCGGCATCATACCAGACTGTCTCAAAGTCGGCCAAGTCACAACACTACTCAAAAAGCCAGGCCTAGACACCAATTACCTGATCAACTTCAGACCGCTTTCCAATCTCCCCTTCCTAGTCAAAATCCTCTAAAAATGCATGCTCAGTCAACTGAATCAGCACATTGACAATATCAACCTGTTAGACCACCACCAATCAGGCTTCAGAAAAGGCTGTAGCACTGAAACCACGATCCATAACATCGTCAATTACATCCTCAAGTCCCTTGACACTGACCAATGCTGCCTACTCATCCTCCTAGACCTCTTGACAGCCTTTGACACGGTGGATCACAATCTTCTTATCAAGGCTCTCAAAGACCGAGTAGGTGCAGCCAAGGTGGTCGTTCAATGGTTCTCCTCCTTCCTTCACTGTCGCTCCCAAAGGATAAAAATCTAATCCTTTACATCCGACCTACTCCCCGTCAACAGAGGTATCCCCAAGGTTCAGTACTCTCCCCTCAACTGTTCAACATATACATGAAAACCCTCACAACCATTAAAAAAAAAGCCAACATCCCCTTCCACCTATATGCAGACGACACCCAGATCTACTTGGAAACCTCCTCTTTTAACGGCATTCTAAGACTCAACAACACTCTTAAAGAAGTTCAACAATGGCTTTCAACAAACCACCTTGAACTCAATCAGGAAAAAAACGAAATCCTCCTCATCTCCAACAAAGACGAAAACCCGCAAATCGTAGAGTGGCTGAAAGCAATCGATGCTCTCAACGACAATCTCACCCTGGCTAACTCGGTAAAATCACTAGAAATCACCCTTGACTATAAACTAAACCATGACCAAACAGATTAAGACCTCTGCGAAGAGTGCCTTCCTTATCTGAAGCTTCTCAACAAAATTAAACCCTTCATCCCGCCCATGGACCTCAAACAAGCCACCCAATCACTGGTGTTATCTAGACTGGACTATAGGAACGCAGTTCTCTCCGGTACAGCTCTCTCCCACTTAGTGGCACTCAAAACAACTCTCAATGCTGCTGCCAGAATGGTCACCGGAGAAAAAAAATATGACCACCTATCTCCCGCACTCAAAGAACTAAAATGGCTCCCAGTGGAAATGTGTGCCAGCTTTAGAACTGCCAACCTTACACACAACGCCTTGCACACAGGGAAACCGGATTACCTGACCTCCTAGCTCAAGAAAGCCAGCCAGTCAAGAAACCTTAGGAGTTCCATCTCCCTCTAACTAATCCCTTTGAAAACACGCAAGCAAAAAACTGCGGCACATTCCTTTGCAGGAATCGCACCCAAAATCTGGAACTCCATCCCGGTTGATATCAGGGCTATTCCCTCCTTCATAAAATTCAAAAGACTTCCCGAACTGAAATCCGAAACGCACAAGCCGAAACTCTGCAGCCACCAGGCAAATGCTCCATCACTCCCTACCTCATCCCCGCCCCCTAACCCCCTACTCTTCCCTCAACTCCCGAGGGAAACGTAGCCCAAGACTTCATCCACGCATCAAAACTACCTCGGACCCTCTCAACCTCAATGTGCTCCTCGGACGCACAGCACACTGGAACTTTTGAACATTTATATTTACTTTTGTCTCTTTTATGTGTTTTTTCTCTGATATGCTGTAAAGCGCTCCAATACCTTCAGGTCTGACTAGCGCTATACAAAACCTCTTAAATAAAATAAATAATACATGCCAAGTTGTCTGAGTTTCTGCTTAACATGAAAAAAAGGAACCTCACTGACGCTAACCCTTCAACGTATAATCTGGGAAGAAAAGGACCTTCACATTCTCATATTTAATTTCCATCATCTTCCTGGTCTCCTCCAATATTCTATTGCGGTCTCTGAAGTGTAACAGCTTAAAGATGAGGGTACGCGCCCCTCTGCTGGGTGCCGGCCTGCGGCCCGAGACACGGTGTGCACGTTCAATGGTAAAGAAGGGAGAGAATGCATCAGAAGAGATTATGTCTTCGAGCCAGTGTTCAAGAAAGGCCACCGCATCCTGGCCTTCCACACTCTCTGGCAGCCCAATCAGCGGAAAATGTTTCCTTCTGGAGCGGCCTTCTGCATCCTCCACTCGTTCCTCCAAGTGACGTATCCAAGCTTCATGTGCGTTTTGTTGCTTTTCCAAGAACTCTGTGGCCGGTTTCAATTCCCTGATTTCGTGACCATAGTAGTGAACCTGTTAGCCAGTTTCTGATGGTCTGCATGCAACAGAATAAGATCCAGCACCGCTTTATCAATTTTAGATTCCACTGACCCTCTAGATCGCTCTATTGCAGCCAAAATAGCATCCAGACGATCCTTCAGGGATCTTGCTGTGGTTGCAAGGAGGACGAGTCAATTTCAACCAACCAGTATGCTGCGAGGAGGTCCTTGATCCGGCACCCCTAGTGCGACCCCTCAGTCCAGCAGAAGTCACCAGTGTGGTTCAGCCACCTCAACCTTCTGGCGAGATGGATCCAGGCACCTAGTATCAATTCACAGTACACCCCGAGATGTCACAACATTAAAAAATGGGCTGTGATCGTCGTCCTCTACCGAGCCATTCAACAATCTAGAGCCCTGTCCAACCTACAGTTGCACTGAGACCACAGGCTAGTCGGTCTTCCCTGTGATCTCGCTTTTCCTTCACTGAAATGCAAAAAACAGCGTCTGCCAAGCCCTACAGCACTTCCATACAGACTTCCGACTCGTGCTCCAGACCAAGTCCCTGTGTTGCAGCTCAACCCTCTTGCAGTGAAGACCAACAGCGGCAGTCCCTCCACCATTCACACCCGGTGGCAGCTCCGGGCACCAACCCCACATCTCACCTTGTGGGTGCACATTGTCACCAGTGTGTTTTCTTGTCCCCGGAGCAGTGTTAGATTGTCCCCACATTGTGCCTCTCTCCACCGCAGCCTCTCCAGCACCAGTGCTGCTACGCCACCAATATTTAACAGCAGCATCCAAGGAAGGCCCCAACCTCTGCCTCCCAACTCGTGGAGCTCCGCAAAGTACTTACAGCAAATGGGCTTCGCAGGGTTCAGCCAGTTCCGCCCAACTCCTCACACAGGGCATGACCTCCCTATGCCATCACCAATGCATCTGGCACCACCCGCAGTGATCCCCGACTCAGCAGCCCGGCTCAGGACAGCTCCTCAGGTTCTCCCCTCTATCGAGATAACCCCCTTGGGAGAGAGGGCCTCGCCACACCCCCAATTGTGCTCAGCAGCTGAGGCCCAGTCCAGCAGCCCCACAGCCTCGGGTGCGTGTTCCTCTTATGCTCCGCTCCACGCTCAGGCCCTGCACAGCCACCGTCGCCTCAGCATCAGGGCCATGCCCTGCTGAGACACAGCTCCCGGTCTCAGCTCTCGTACGTTGGGTGACTCGACCAAATCACCACACGACTGCCATCAGGAGGGCTCATCCTGCACCTTGCTTTGGTAAGTCGATAAGGATGCCTGGATAGAGAATAATATGCGGATAAAAGGCGATTAGTGGCGGAGCGGATCTACAACACATCTGCAATGTTGCCCGTGCTGGTCATGCCCCATTGAATTTTTATATTTTATTTTTGTTACTCTGTCACAGTGTTCGTGATCTGCAGATTCTTTGAATTAATCAAGAAAAGAGACTATCTTGAACCTCTGCTTCACAGACTCTTTCAATCATAATTGTGTCTGTGATTTGTATACAAAATGTTCGATTTGTCATATAATTATTGCCTGTCCAGTATTCTTGAATTTGTGGAAAAAGCTCTTAAAAATTATTGGTTAAAATTAGGATTCACACAAGACAGCTCTTGATTAGTTTTTTCAAATATAGACCTTTGAGATATTGTCATGGGTGTTGCTCAGTTTATAATTTGCGTAGAAGGATCTAATAATAAGTAAGCAATCAAATATTTTCAAATGTGATTTCTTTTAGGAATTGTGACTTTTAATCTATTGTTTGTTGTTTTTCTACGTATCTCTGAGTTTGATGGACAAATGCCTTAATAAGCTTATTTATAATCTGAATCTATTTTGAATTCCCATTCCAGAATTATTGAAGTTGGTATATTGGTGTATTCTGGACACTTGTCAGGCAACTTGTAATCAGCCCCTCAGAATTGCTCTTCACAGCTCAAAGATTTGCCTCATAATGAGCCCAAACAAGAAGAGAATGCCTGACCTCATGGTAGTCATTAATGAACAAATAATGAATGGATGCATAAATGACAAAACCATTTATTACATGGCATGGTGGAAAAGGTTTTCGAAATTGGATTGATAATCCAAAATATAACATATAAATGAAAGATGGCAAAATGTTCCTTATCGTCTGCATATGTGCATGAGTTTTATAAAAATGGTACCTATTAAACTAAAACCATCCAAACTATATTGATCACAACTCACAGACAATACAACATAACACAAAAAAAGAGAAACAAACTATAACACATCCCTACGAATATAATATGGTGAGTGAGATTTACTGATTT
Source organism: Lissotriton helveticus (assembly GCF_964261635.1). Lineage (NCBI taxonomy): Eukaryota > Metazoa > Chordata > Amphibia > Caudata > Salamandridae > Lissotriton > Lissotriton helveticus. The sequence continues at coordinate 1,347,892,713 of NC_136059.1, forward strand.
TGCACTCTACACAAGGACTCTCTAACACTGAGGTTCCTTTCTTAAAGGGTCACATTTTCTTTAGTGGAATGAGAAGAACAACAACCGCTCAGGGAATGAGGGTAAGATGGTAATTGTTTCACCATTGAGTTGGGCACCTGTCTAAATAAATGGAGAGCGTGTGCTGCATGGTGCCTCATGTTCAGTGCATTCTTCCAATCAAAAAAGTCTCCTAGTTTGCTCACCCATTTACTTACAGCAAACACAGAGGAACTTAGAGCCTGATTTAGAGTTTGGCAGACATGTGCTCCCTCACAAATGTGACAGATATACCGTTCATCTTATTGCAACTGCCATATGATGGAATATGTTTGTAATACGGCAGACAGGATATCCCTTACAGTTGTGATTGAGTATCTATTCTCCAAACTCTAAATCAGGCCCTCAGTAACTCTGGCCCTAATTACGATGGTGGTTGGTGGAACTGCAGACCGCTATCGCATCGAGGAGGAGACCGTTCGACAATGAGTCAGTGGTCTTAAACACCCTATTATGATGAGACCGCCGGCATGGCGGTCGGAAAGTGCTTTTTTCTACTGTGGCCCAGGAAAAGGGCCCCAGCACAAGCCGCAGTAGAAAAAAACACTTTGTGCACATCCATGCACTGTGTGCCTGGCACATGGATGTGTGGGTGGGCACTACATGTGCCCTCAGGGCCCCCAAAATCCGTTTTCATCTGTAAGTGAGAAAGGGACAGCCTAATCCCTACAGTGGTGCCTGCCCAGGCACCGCCTCCATTGTAGGGATAGGATTCCGATGGCAACCCGACGGGATCTTGGATCCCGTCGGAGGCAACAGTCTTTTCCCCTGACCTCTGCGGTCTGACTGAATGCATCAAAATCCGGCGGTCGGCCCGATGGCCTGTCTGTCGGGAGGACCATTACTCATGACTTGTCAGTGGCAGTCTGCCCGACATCGTAATAAGGCCCTCTCTTATTAGTTAAAGATGCCCAACCATCACAAACTTTAAGGATGGGTTGAGAGTGGTTGCCTTATAAAAGTAAGGTCACATGACCTCTCCTCTGGTACTAGGTAACAAGCGGAGCATGCTGGGAGTGAATGCTAGCCCAGACCCATACTGTAAACAGGTTTGTTATTTCTCTCAATGAGAACAGGACACGTTTCAGAACCCTGTATTTCAGGTGACAGTCATTCTGAGTATTTTATTCTTTATCTGTTGAGCCAAAATGACTGATACACCTTAAAACTATGATTTAAAAAAAGAAAATCCAGCACTGTAAACAGAAATTTTCTCTGAACACACCTAGAATGCTGCAAAACTAGCATGTTCCGAGGGCTATGTCTGAAAAATGTATGCGAATTCCACTTTACACATACATATACATAGTGAACATATATGCACAAGATTCTTGTATGAGTCAATTGCACATTGTAATTTTATTTTCTGTATGGGGGAATACCCACTTGTCCCTGGTAGAAGATTTAGCCAGATGAAAACGTTTCCATGACTGAGTCGTTGTGTAAGTGTAAAGCTATATTCTGTGAATTAAAACGTGTTTTTAAATTATTTACACATCTAAGTTAAGTTTGCAGGTACAAATAGCATTGGTAAGTATGCCAAAGTTGTCCTGACCACACGGAATCATGTATTAATTCAAGTTCGAGATGTATAAATAAATGAATACACACTTAGTATAAAGAGACAAATGCAGCAACCAACTGCTGCTCTTAGCACATAACAAAAGTAAGAGCTGTGACACCAGCGCCCAACATCAAAAGTATCAAAAGTATGTATTCTTTTAAGAAAAGACATCAGGATGATGTTGTCTCATTGACAAAGGGATGGACTCTAGGGCTAATGTTGCGGGATGAGGGAGGAGACAAGGTTAGTAATAGCTCTGTTTGGTGCACGGGTATAAATTACATCAAATCCATTCATTTAAGTATCAACAACCTGATGTTGCAAAGTATTTATTTCTGTTTTTACTTGCGAGAATTGCTTCACTGCGTTGAGGTTTATGCCCTCTTTAATATTTCAAGATGTCTTGAAGGTTGAAGCGTGAGTCAGGCATTTTTGGGTACAGGACTGGTAAGTTTGTTTTTCTCCAGGAGGTGAGCATTCACTAGTCGGTCGGTGGTAACTCATCCCTCGCTCATGTCCTTGTCACAATGTATGCTTGCTTGGTGGGCACCGGCGATGGGAGGATAACTTAATTAGCATTTAGACAATTGAGAGATCAGAGAACGAGGACAAGGAAATATATTGTGCACAACACAGAGAAGAGGCCCAGTCATTGTTCACAATGCCTTACAAGGCTTTCAGTATTATGAGGGCATTGATTTTCATGTGAGGCACAATATGAGTGTGAGTGTGATGATCAGCAATGTACTTTTTTGGTAAATTTTAAAACTGGTAGATGAGTTAGTTCTTGCCCAATACATAACCAGCCCTATTATGGGCCCGATTCAGAAACTACTTTTTTTGTAGTAGTTAAAGTAGTATTACTCTCATATTTCAAAATGCAGTTAAAAAATCTACGGCTGGAGCTCTTCGCCTCTCATAGCTTTTGTGGGTGGAGATCTCCTCCACCACAATGGGAGGGATCTCCACGCACGTGGGATTACGAGTGTGTAGTAAATGTAAGAAGGACCCAGGTGAGGGGTTAGAAAAGGGTGGGCAATTGCTACTAAATGGTAGGGTGCTTACGACAATTTAAGGAGGGGTTTTGGGAGGGGCATGCTAATGCAAAACACACAACCACAAAAGAGTAAGACAATTGCAATTCACGAAATATGCTTCTAAAGTTGCAACACCACTAAAGGTGTCAAAACAGGCCCAAATGTAATACAGCTCAGTTCAGTTTTTAATTTAACTAAATATAAAACTTCTAACTTTAGGCTACTAAATATTAATTAAAAATAAAAATGTTAGTGTTAATGTAAAGTAGTGTTTACACTTTTACAATTATAAATTACTATAATTTAATAGACTTATTTTTAGTATTTAAAACACATTTAATCTGATGAGTTAATGTGCAATAATATTTTATTTTATTTTTTCCAGGTTGCTGATAAAAATCTTATACAAATTTACCTTTAAATTTACATTAAAATAATCTGCAGTATATTTCCTTATACTTTCCCATTGGGAGATCTCCACCACAGTAGCTGAGATCTTCACCAAATGGTACAAATGGTACAAAGTTACTTCTAGTAACTTTACTCTCATAAATTCTGTTGTAGGATGCTCCACATCCCCATTTGAGCTGTAAATCTCCACTCGGAAAAGGTGAATAACAAAATATTGGAAAAGGTGATTAGCAGAAAAGTGGAGAGTTACTCCTAGGTGTAGTATTAAATATAAACATGAGTAAATATACACATCTATAGTTCATTTTGTGGATCAGGCCCTATGTCTTTAAAATGTATGATGGTGAGAGGAAGCATCGACTTCCAGGCCAAAAGCCATTTATAGCTCAGCATACCAGACCTGCATTTGATCTGCAAGTCCAATGTGCAAACATGTGCCTACGAAAATATTTTTCTTGTCCTCATTGTAGCACTGCCATTTGGGATTCCAAATGCAATCCATCATGCAACTGAGGTATCTTATTGCCATTACTCTTTAAATACTACAGGTAAATCAATCTAATCATGGTATGTTTGGGTTTCTGTTTCTTCAGAACATGTCTTTTTTCCAGAAAATTTCTTTTTTTTTAGTATAGTTCAAAAGGAAAGAGAGTACCCTTCTGGTAACACCCACAGGAACAGGGTAATAATGCAAAAAAAGGAAATTGGGTGTTCCCTGGGTTCTTGATTCAAATGGGGAACCAACTCATTCATTCATCTCATTATGTTATCACTCACTCTTTTGCTCAAACCTGTGCTCTAGTAGAACCACAAAAACATAAATTTTGTATACAAATTGCAGAGTCTTTATTATAAAAAGTTTTGTTTAAAAAAGTATCCAATACATTATAAAACATAAATTCTTCACAGATAGTTAAAAACAATTTCCGTCTTATTCAGTGATGCCCAGATTTCAAAATTTTTTAGTCAAATATATGGGCATTCGGATACACAGATCAGTACACTTTCCAAGACATTGATTGTAATAAGATATGATTATAAGATATACAATTAATACATCCCCCTCGGGGTAGTCGACGCGTTTCGGTGGTAATACATCCCGAGGGGGATGTATTAACTATCTGTGAAGAATTTATGTTTTATAATGTATTGGATACTTTTTTAAACAAAACTTTTTATAATAAAGACTCTGAAATTTGTATACAAAATGTATGTTTTTGTGGTTCTACTAGAGCACAGGTTTGAGCAAAAGAGTGAGTGATAACATAATGAGATGAATGAATGAGTTGGTTCCCCATTTGAATCAAGAACCCAGGGAACACCCAATTTCCTTTTTTTTTAGTATAACAGCAGGGACAATGTCTTTTGTTGTATAGACTCAGGATCACTGGAATTATGATGCTGGGGAGCACCAAATTATGTGGCAGATCTGACTAAATTATGCAGCATAAACGGTAAATTATGCAGAATATTGCGGCACATTTTTTGAGAGTATTACTTTATTCCTTTTACACATGGTAATACTGTCTTGAAAAGAGTTCACCTCATTAGTACCAGTTGAACAACAAAATGCTTAAATAAGCAACTGAAAGATGACCAGTTAACCTTTGCAAAGGGCCTTCCAACACACCTGAAGACATATCACCACATGTTTGGTAACTTTTGATCCATTTGAGCTAGAAACAGATTTGTTTTCTTGGTAAAATCTGCTGAGTATACAGTACATGAAGGGCTGTGTGGTAAATGCAGCAAATCCTTAATTATGTGAACAAAGCAGCTGCTGCAGAATCACATCATTTCAGTGACCCTGCATATACTGCAACTGGCTATGCAATATTGCAAAAAGCGATCTCAAATGTCAGAAGGAGCAGAAATCATAACCTCTCAGGAGAAATACACTTTTCAATCAAGGAACCCTTCTTGCTAAAGAGTGGCTCAGCTCCGAGACTGTATGTCAGAATATCGATAACAAAAATATTGTCTGACATAAATTTTGTGGCCTAAGCACCACCTACAAAATAAAAAAATAGTGCCACAGGGTATAGCGTTTCTATTACCAATTCCAATGGGAGTGATATTGTTTGTAAACAATATTTATGCCTTATTTTTCTTTTGCCATACCGCTCTGATGGCATTATATTTCACCTAGTATAATTGCGTGTCTGTTTGGATCACATTGCATAGACCTTGATATACATTATATTTACTTACTTTAACCCCTTGGGCGCGGCCCCGATTCTGCGCCTGTGCGGCCGTTTTTAAGAGTGGGCGGATTCATGACGGCCCCCTGCCATCATCAGCACACGAGCACCGTGATGCATGACGGCTGGGGGCCGTCATCAGCATGGAAGGGGTTAAAATGTGTCGTTACCACATTGGATTTTCTTCTATATGGTGAAAGACTAATGTAGAGCACAATGAAGCTTCCACTGTTAAGTAAAAGGAAACCATCATTTATTCGGAATGGTTTAGCAACAATTGTGACCTACTCATGATTGTGTAGTTGCTCGCCATGCATGCTAACATACAAGTACAGATGTTGCACCTCTGGTTGTAGAGCAGTTACTGTTTATCACCCGCTGTGAGTCAACGGTAAGTAGTCACAATCAAAAAAGCAACTTTGTTTGACTTCTTCCTTATTGCTTGTGCGCATGTTAGTGTCAGAACTAAAGGAAATTGACCAGTGTCCTAGCACCATGTGATAACTGCATTTCACCATCATGTTGAATCATCTTTGGCAGCGGCTATGAGACACGGACTCCATGGAATGTGGCCTGGTGTAACTTGCAGGCCTCCAACCCTGAATTCCAACTGCTGTACAACAGTTAATCACACAATACTCACTAAGTAATATTCAGAAATAAGAGCAACTCTATTAAGGTGCCTTGATGTGGATTTCCCTCCATGACCACTGAATGTAGGGTATTGGATAAACTATGTTTTCCTGTTCTAGGCAATGCAGTACATGACTTTACTGTAGTACTCCACCCCTCTGCAACACATTTTGGCACAATATATACATTCCTTTGTTCAACTTTGACCTTTGATTCCTGTATTTGTACAAATGACAAGCACTGCACTGTGTAACTATAACTTTTTTCCATAATACAGACTTCTGTGGGTGCATATATGCCTAGGAGTATCTGAAATATTATGTTAAAAGTGATGTAAACCTTAATGAGTCAAACATATGACTTATTAAAAGTAAATAATAGAAATGGAATTGAATGGCTGCCCCAGACTCTATTGTTACTATGGTGACAACAATATCATCACTAAACTTGTTTACAGAATGCAGTGGTTTAACATGTCAGGACTAATTGTTCTCTATTGTCCCACTTGGCTCTCCATATCTCCTGTGCCAATATAATCAGTGCTTCCCACAATTTTTTATGTGCTCATGTACCACTCCACACCTCCTCACATAACATGTTTATAGCATTACAGGGTGGAAGGCTCAAAAATACATTAAATGCAAATGGTCCAAGTGTAACTTAAATGACAGCAGAAACCCATATCTGCATATGTGGTTGACATATGTCGCTCTCAAGCGAAGAGAACGCAGTGCATGCAACATCGAGTTTCTTTCTTTAGCACGTTCCTGTTTTTTGCAGAGCAAGGAAAGAAACATGGTGTGACTCTGAAATATTCCTCCTGTCCTCAACCTACTACTACTGGTGCTGCACAGATCCCATCCCAGTTGCCCCTCACAGACACACTGCATGCACACACTCACATATTCACTCCATCGGCCTCTGCAGTCCTAGATTGTGTAGTCCATGAAACTGCAAGTACAAAGATCTAAGGGTCTGATGTATGACATTTTAGTCTTATAGAATGAGTCGCAATTTGCAACTGATATTTTTGCAACCAGTAACAAGAGCTATGTACTTATAGGTTGGCTTATGGAGGTCCGATCTGGAGTGGATCATAAGCCAACCTACCTTATGAAAAATGATGAATTATGTTGCAATTTGTGACTCCCGCTGATTAGTGGCCATCCCAGGATGTTGACCTGCTAAGCTTGGCATACCACCATATCTGTGATTGCCTTTAAATAAAGGCGTCTATTTTTAAATACACCTTGTTTTTCTTAAAGGAAGGCTGCATTAGAAAAATATACATGTTTTTGAGACTTTCACCCCTTGCCTGAGTCGCACGGCCTCCGGCCGTCCAACGTCACGGTGAGCGTGTGCGTCGGATGACCGGGTGCCGTCCGATCTGCGCACGCATGGGATTTTCCTGCACCGCTGGAAAATTTTGGCCGCGGTCAAGGGGTTAAGAGTTGGCAATAGTCATTGCCTTATCCTCAACAAACATTTATTTTACATTCACAAATGGGAAGGATTGCCAAGTGCCAAGGGGAACCCTTTCCAATTGTAAATGCTTTATCACCCCAACTCCAAAGAAGATAATTTTTCAATTCTTTGCGCTCAGGTTTCGGTCGCAAAACAGGAATACACCCGATGCTGATTCAGGGTTTGGAAGCTATGCCTGATTCAGCGTTTGGAAAGGATGCCTACAACACGCCCTTTCCAAATAGCAAATAGGATTTCTTTCCCATTTTAGGAGTCTGTAAAAGTATACAGACTCCTATTCGAAAATTATGACTCGGAGTGTTTGCAACCCTTAAATAGGTTTATACATCTGGCCCAATACATACTCCTAATGTTCTGAGATTACTTCCCTTATGATTGGACACAGCTCTCTCTGATATACTCACTCACTAACTCACTCTCACACATAGTCATTCATTGTCTCCTAGCAATACTAAATACTGTAGTCCTGTCACAGCCATGTTTAAAGAAACCCTTTCTCAATGAAAACCATTTATGTTTGCTTTTTCCTTCTCCTTCTTGGTTACCGAAGGATGAATCTCACATGATGCACTATTTCTTCACCTGGGGAGATACTAGCATTTTGGAGAAGGCAAAGTTATTCACAGGCATCTTTCTTATACCTCCAACTTGACATCTCCCTTTGGGTCTGTTGGTCATCTTTTGATCTCTCCTGCCATGCCTCAGTGTTTTAGGGTAATCTTGGATCATCATTAGGTATTTACATATTGTGGTATTATAACACACCCTAAACTACAAAGCAAGAGAGCACGGTACAAGAGACGTATTACATTACAGAGTGGTGTCAGTGGACAGGGCCGTGTGGGGCGTGGAAGAGATGTTTTGTTTTGTCCAGAGGTTCACAAGCTGGTAAGGGTGAAGGAGGCAGGCATTGAAGAGCAGTGGTGGGGGTCACAGACAGTGGCAGGGTCATTATGAAGTGATGAGGTGTTGTCCGAAGGGGTGAATACTTCAATATTTTTGAATTTGGGGGAGGGATTTATTCTGCTAGACTAGAACCGGCATGGAGTTCCACATTCTACCTGTGTAGCCGAAGAAGATGTGGCATTCTGTCTTTCTCTTTTTGTATCTCCTCATTTCTACTCTGGTGACAATGTTGCTCAGAGCCAGACTGGAAACCAAAATCAGTTATGCCAAGAATGTTGAAATCAGCCCTAAATGGCAGTAGATCAGCTCTAGATGGGTCTAAGAGGGCGTTATTGAGTCATGGCGGCCCACCATGCTCCAACAGCAGCATCCCAACTGACTGGGGGAAATGCCAGAGTGGCAGATTAGCCAGTCCAGCCCAGTTGTTGCTGCTTATTTTCCATGTACCATCTAAGGTCTTGATTTTTGTTGCGAGGAATGGGGGAGCGCATTACTGTTAGCGTTCTGATAGCCGATTAGGGCTATTATGAATGTGAATGGGAGATTTGTTCCAATGGCCGGAGCTGCTGACTTTGAAACTAGGGAACCAAGATTTGAGTCCTAGTGTCTGTGCATTTTCCTGTGATTCTGGCCAAATCACATAATTTACCTGCTCCCCCAAAAAATATCAGACCTTGTGTAATGTAATGTGTTGCTCATGTAAAGCAATCAGATGCCTTTGGGCTACGTTTGTGCTTCATAAAAAAAACTACAAAAATGTGATGTATGGCAGCAGGAGAAGCCTATGTACTTCACCGACTAGCAAAGTAATTATGTCCAATGTGTGAAGGACTTTGATGAAATGGGCGGCTGCTGTCCACTCTTCTTTCCTGTCAGATAGGCATCTGAGAGACTGGTCTGCAGGACTGTGGCACCATCGAGATGAAACAAGTGTGCAAGTTCCTCACAAATATCCAGAAAACATAAAATAAAACAACCCAACATAAATATTCAAAATTACCTAACATAAATATCCAACGTATGGAAACATTGCAAATCGTAGCATAATATAACACAAGTAATGCACCAGAAAAGTCAAACTCTGGTCGGATTTTTTAGTAGGCATCAGGTGAGCTCTAAATTCGCTACCTTTCTGCAACATAGACACATTCTTCTGCCCTCAAAGGCAAAACTGCTGGTTGCCATGCGTTCCTTCTGTTTTGCTTAAGGCTGGTGAAAAGTGCCCTAGCATCTTCTCCACTCAACAACTTTAAAGAAGCTGTGGTTCCTGCAGTTTGAGTTCCTCTGCAAACTGACACATAAGGTCGGTAAATTAGGGGCCAGATGTATGACTGTTTTTAGTGGTTGCAAATGGAAAGTTGGGCCATTTGCGATTGCTAAAAAGGGTTGCAGCATGTACAAATCCTTTTATGCCAGCTGGTAACCTATTACTGACTTACAAAATAGTGTTTGCGAGTCGCTATTAGAAAGGGGCGTGCCAAAGGTGTCCCTTCTTCTTAGTAAGTCACAGGGGGATGTACGATTGTTTTGCAACCTCAGTGACCACCAGTTTCAAATTGGTAGTAAGCCAGTCACAAACGGGAAGGGATCCCCAAGGCACCCCTTTGTCTTTGTGTTTGGCTGCAAAAAGATTTTTTTAAGAGCAGGCAGAGGTCCCATGGACCACTGCCTGTCTTTAAAAAATGAAAAGAAAACTTTTCATTTATTTCTTTATAGGAAAATGGGCTGCAATGGAGAAAAAAAACATTGCTTTATTTAAAAAGCAAACACAGACATGGTGGTCTGCTGTCCACAGCAGGCCACCATCCCTGTGATTGTAGCCCTTTCCCATAAGGATCACCAATTGCGACCTGCCTCATGAATATTGGTGATACAGGTCCGTTGCAACCCCATTTTGAATCGCTAAATGTGTCTGAGACACATTAGTACATTCCGTTTTGCAAGTTGCAAATTGCGAGTCGCAAGAAATTGCAATCTTCGACCCGCAAAACTGAATGGTCCTACATCTGACCCTAAGTGCCTGACTTAGGAGCGCACTTTGTTGACTTAGACTAGGAGTTGCAGCATCACGCATGGGTTAGAATTCAGCAAGACAGAATGGTTGGAGGCACAATGGCAGACATAACAATGTTTCCGAATTAAATGCTGCTTGTGCTAGTTTACTTCTATGAAGCAGTTTTCTACCCCTTTTTATACACACAGGGGCATATTATCAAGGACCGGTGTTAAAATGATCGCCGTTTTATCGGCAGGAAACTGCTGATAAAACAGCGATAATGGGCTTGATAATATGCCCTTGTTCATTCCCATAGAAGCCCATGTTAACATCAGAACATGGGCTTCTATGGGAATTAACAAGGGCGTATTATCAAGCCCATTATTGCCGTTTTATCTGCAGTTTCCTGCTGATAAAACGGCGATAATTTTAACACCGGTCCTTGATAATATGCCCCATAGTTCTCTAGCAGTTGTTGAATTAGCACAGCTCCTGGCCACAATTCTTCATATTTCAGGGTTTGGTCGAACATGTGTGCATCTGATAGATGTTAATTCCAGATTTAGCTTCCCACCAGGCAGTGCAGCATTCTGTGTAAATAACCTCGTGTCTGAAGAAGTCGTGAACAAATAAATATGCAGGGAGAACTGCTGTTCACTAGCCTCTGTTTTAATGAACATTCGGTCCCCATGCAATTTAAACCTAATGAGAGCACCTTGCTCTAAATGAGTGCGTTAGCTGAGCAGATGGGTGCTGTCTGCTCTCAGAGTGAGAGTGTCTGTGTAATTAACAAGATTATTATGAATATGCGCAGCAATTGGAAGCTGAAAAAATCGGATGTAGTGTGACAGATTGGGGCCTGCTCCTTTTGCCCTCTCCTCCAGACATACCCTTCGTACACTCTTTCATCTCACAGCTTGTTCGAGAACAGGCTTCTGTTGTGATCACCTGTCACTGTCATACTTTCTTAATGAAGAAAGTCTTTTTTTTCTCGAGAATGCAGAAGAGTGTTCAGCCACCTCCTTCTTCCAAGATGGGAGAGTGCACACACAAATAGGGCAAAACTGTGTGGGGCATCTGCCTTTTGTGTCCAAAATGTGTAAATAGAAATCAGGGCACTAGTTATAAAAAACGTGAGTGGCAGAGGCATCGGGATGGGCAATGTTGAAATGACTTTACAGGAAATTACATCACAGGAAATGGTATCACAGGCAATGATGTCACAGGAAGCGAAATCACAGGAAGTGGTGTCATATCATTTACTTCTCAGGAAAGACATCTGTATCTTCAAGATTTAGTGCCATATTTAAAGTTTTGCTGATGAGGTACTCCGTCACAAACACGGGAAAAATGTTGTTCTCTGTATTACAAGTGCATTTTCGTCCTATTCAGTGATCACGGGCGCTGGAGGGTTGGGTAGGCTTGTTGCTAGGCACACTGGGCAACTTTGGACCACCTCCTCAACCGCTCTATCGAGCCCTGGGAACCACAATTTGCTCCGGAGTCGGCTCTTGGATTTAACGATCCCTTGGTGCGACCCATGGGCCAGCAAGGCAGCTCTTTGGGTGAGGCTGTTGGGCAGTACTAGGCGAGGTCCTCGCAGGAGGCATCCTTCCGCGGAGACAGAAAGTTCATGCCTGACTTGATACAGGGCTTTTAGGGCCGCCTGGGCGTCTGGGGTGCGGAAAGATGCTGGGCTTTGTAGCGCCTTCCAATCGTCCAACTCTAGGGCGCGGATCGCTATTTGGATGCAGTCATCGCTCTTGGTGGCACTCGCCACTTCCTCTAACGACATGGGTCGAGGTCGTGACCGTTCGACGATCAGCCGGACGTATTCTTCTGTGGCCGCCGCTTCAGCTGCTTCAGCATTAGTGACTGGACGGGCATGTCTTGATAAATAATCCGCCGGGTTCCGTGTGCCCGGCCGGAACTCCACAGTGAACTGGAACTCCTGCAACTGCAATACCCACTTTTCGATTCTCGGGGGTGGACGAGAGGAGGAGCCTTGGAACAACGGTATGAGGGGTTTATGGTCGGTGATGACTGAGAAAGGGTGTCCATAGAGGTATATGTGGAAGTGGCGGCACCCCCATAAGATGGCGATGGCCTCCCTTTCGATCTGAGAATAGCGTTGTTCGGTGGGCGTCAGTGTGCGGCTGGCATACGCTACGGGTGCCCATTCCCCGCATGTCTGTTGTTGCGACAGGACCGCCCCAAGGCCTGTGGGGCTGGCATCCACTAGCAGCTGCGATTCATGCTGCGGATCGAAATAGGCCAGGGTGGTGTCTGCTGACAGGGCTGCCTTCGTCTTTTCAAACGATTCCTGCTGCTCCGGGCCCCACTTCCAGGTGGCATTGGACTTCGTGAGGTCGCGGAGAGGCCCGGTCAGGTCGGACAGGTCCTTGATGAAGCGCCCGCAGTATGTTATCATGCCTAGAAAACTGCGGACAGCTGTGACAGACTCGGGAGCTGGTGCATCGTGTATGTCCTTGACCTTTTCTGGGTCAGGCCCTACCCCTTGGTCGGAGAACTTGTACCCAAAGAAACTGATGTCTCTGCGGAGGAATTCACATTTGTCTCTGTGAAGTGTTAGGCCTCGCTCTCTTAGCCGATTGAATACTGCCTAGAGGCGCCTGAGGTGGTCTTCTAGGGTCGGGGCGTGTACCAGAATATCGTCGCTCACGTTGAGCACTCCATCGAGGCCTTGTAGGACGTTGTGAATGATATTCTGAAACACCTCGGCTGCGCTCAAAATGCCAAAGTTGAGTCTTGTGTACCTCCACAGGCCAGCGTGGGTGGAAAAGGTCGTGATTGGGCGGGAGTCTGGGTGAAGGGGGATCTGATGGTACCCAGACCTCAGGTCCATCTTGGAGAACCACTTGGATCCTGCAAGCTCTCCGATGATGTCGTCGATGGTCGGCGTCAGGTGACGTTCTCTTTTAATTGCAAGGTTGGGGAGGCGCATGTCCACGCATATCCTTACGGCCTCCGGCTGCTTTGGCTTCTTGGCAACTACAATGGGGGACACCCACGGTGTGGGTCCTGTCACACGTTCAATGATGCCCGCTTGTTCAAGCATCCTCAGCTCAGCTTCGACTTTGGGCCGGAGGTGAAAAGCGATCCGTCTGTGCCGGAGGGCTACTGGGGCCACTGACTGATCAATGTGGAGTCGGACAGGGGGGCCTCTTAAACATCCGATGCCTTCGAATAGCGAGGAATGTTCAGAAACTAGATGGTCCAAACCTTGGGCTTGTACTGTCAGGGCGAAGTGTATGAGCCCTAACTCTCGTGCTGTCCTGCAACCGAGGAGGAACCCTGACCCTTCTCTGGAGACGTAGATCTTCGCCTGTAGTTGTGTCGAGTCGTGGGACACCGTTGTCCGAAATACCCCGCACAGGCGCAGGGGCCGCCGGGTTCCGTAGGCAAACACCTGTACTCTCGTGGGGTGGAGTGGTGGCGCATTTTCAAGATTCTGGTAGACACTAGCGGCCATGAGATTTATCGTCGCGCCGGTGTCAATGAGGGCTCTGACTGTTTGGCTATGTACTTGGACGGTGCACATTGGCTCGGCTGAAGACATGGCTGCCAAGGTGTTGAGCATGCGCACTACATGAACGGATGCAGCGTCTTCGCCATCGTCGTCCATGTCGCTGCTTGTCGGTGTGCTCGGCAGTGGAGCCATCTGACGCACTCTCCTGGGTGGGGCGCCTTGCTTCTTCCTTTGCGACGAGAGACAGACGCTCGCAAAATGGTTGGCCTTGCCGCACGCACTGCAGACTTTGCCCTGGGCTGGGCAGGCGCCTTTGTGGGGAGTGGCACCTCCGCACCACATGCACGCCGTATTCTTCGCGGGTTGGGCCGGTGTCGGCCGTCCTTTCCTGGGGTGTCTCGGCCGGTCGTCCGCAGGTTGTGATTTGATGGCACACACCGGTTCCGTCTTGATCGCCACTGCGGCTTTCGGTTCCATGTGAGCCGCCCGAGCTTTGGAGAGCTCTTTAGACCGCCCTAGGGCCAGAATGTCCCGCATGGACATAGCGTCCGTCTCTAGCACCCTCTCCCGCAGCTTCAGGGATGCGCACCCTTGGATGAACTGGGCGCGAATTTCATCTTCCGCATCCGGGAGTGTGCATGTGCTGGCCAGTTTCTTGAGCCGAGCGTAGAATACATCTACAGATTCCTCCGGGAGCTGTCGCGCTTGACGGAGTAGGAAACGCTCGTAATCTGCGCTGGTGAAGGGTTCAGAGTATTTCGTGATGGCATCCCGCAGGGTCTTGTAAGTGTGGGGCGGGTTACCTTCCTCAATGTCTTTAGAAATGTCATGAATAGCTTCTCCTCCTAAATGCAGCAGCATGGCACGTTGGCGGGTCACAGCGATGTTGGCCGCGACAAAGTATACCTCAAGTCGTTCCACCCACTTCTTCCACCGGGTGGCTTGGGAAGGGGGGCTTCCGGTGACGTCAAACGGTTCCAGGGGTGGAATGTTGGCCATGATGGAGCAGCAAAAAGGGCCTAAACGACGTCCGGACCACTGCCAGGGACCGCAGAGTGCTTGCCGGCAAGCAGGAGGATACTAGGGGCAGACTCCGCGAGATGCGTGAGGTTCAGCAGGGCCGGTGACACGCGCAATGCGTGAGGTATGGCAGGCCGGCAGCGCAGCGCGCGTACCACATGGTCTAGGGCGCACAGCGCATGCGCTGGTCCCGCGGAGCTCACACGGGACAGGGCTAGGCCGCCGAGACGGGCTCCTGGGCAGCGGGTGGTGGACGGACGGCACAGGGTACCTGTGAGCAGTGGCGAGGGCCGCAGAGCGGCGGCGGATCAGCGGCGGCAGGAGCAGCTGGGCAGAGGAGCATCCGGGGCGCGCAGCGCCGAGAGGAAACTGTAGCACGCCACACGAGGGCACCAGGTGAGCCACGCCGGGCTGGAGGCAGCGCAGGGTCGCCGGGGCACGCTGCACACGCAGCTGGCCCGAGGGAGGACAAGCGGTGGCCGTGGGGCACGCAGGGGCCGGAAGAGCGACCACCTTCGTCGCCAGTGTGGTGTCCCGGTGTAGGCCTCCCAAATTGACTACACAGGACACCCGTGTTTGCTTAGTGGCTAGCAAACTAACTGACCACGCCCAGAGCCCTGGGCCTTTTATTAACTCTTTACGTAGCCCACGCAGACGTCGGGCTAAACTAACTGCCCACTCCGTTAGGGGGGTAATCACACAGGGAAATAGTGGAAGGGGGCGTGTGCCTCTGTGGTACATCCCACAGCCGGCAACACTACAGGCGCTGTCCGCACCAATCACAATGCTGCCATTGCAGCATTGTGATTGGCAGAGGGGAGGGGCAGGAGGTTGCGTGTGGTGTGGCTGCTTCCTGAGGAGAGTTGCGGGAAAAGGAAAACACGGGACCCGTGGGTAGGTACGTTTTATTTTATTTTAATGAAACCCTTCCCGCCTCCCCCCACGCGCGACCCCACCCACGCGATCCCACCCACGCGATCCCACCCACCCACCTGTCATGCCGGCTGCGACTGCAAGAAATATGCTTTAGTGATGGTAGCAAGAAAAGAAAACTTGTGCAAGATTTCAATATTTGATTTTCAACTACAATAAAGTGTGTAAAAAGTCTTCGGCTTTAGCTGCAATTTCGAACAAGAGTTTGAAAACAGTGCACTACAGCGCACAACCTTATTACGTGATATTTAAACACATACCTGCGCAAAACGAGAACCTGATTGTCAAACGCTGTTGAGAGCCAATGTCATATTTAACTTTTCCACTGTCTTTAGATCAATATATGGTTAGAATTCTTGGAGCTAAGAAGTAGCATTTGCGAGTGACAAGCGCTTACCCAAAACGTCTTCGATTATTCTGGGATGAAATAGATACATGGGGGAGAGAAGTGAGGGTGTTTTGGGAAATGTGATGGGTTATGTAAACGTTCTTATGGCATTCATCTTTTCTAAAGAACATTAAATATGGGGTTTTCCATTTGTCCCACTCACTATAGAATTAACTTGATTTTGGAGTAAACCTCTTGCCCTTTTTATTCTCAATGCAGGACAACATCACCTACTGCTGAACTATGACAGGACAAATTATGTCTATGATTGTTTAATATATTTGAGCGTAGTCTACTTTCAGCTGACAGAGACGCCATTAATTAGTTTTTACATAGAAAAGTGAGCACTCTTCATTGAAAATGTGCACACCAAAAGCCTCTGCTTTTCCAATTCCCGAAT
The DNA here is from genome assembly GCF_964261635.1 of Lissotriton helveticus. Taxonomy (NCBI): domain Eukaryota; kingdom Metazoa; phylum Chordata; class Amphibia; order Caudata; family Salamandridae; genus Lissotriton; species Lissotriton helveticus. The sequence continues at coordinate 1,347,909,255 of NC_136059.1, forward strand.
AAACCATGTCTAAGTGGGCAGTTTCATGTTTACATTTTTACGGGGTATATTCTTTTTGCAAGCAGTCGGTCTAAAAAAATCAGTGGTGTCAGGCGAGGCTTGGTGCCCTGCTCGATGTCCGCATGGATATTTCCAGCCTGAGTAGATCAGCAGTGGACCAGCCTGTGGGCAAATATCCCAACATATATGTATGTACCGCTCGAAGGCCAGGAAAGTGTGTGACGGGGTGGGAGTCAGTCCATACCAGGTTAACCACAGAATGTGCCAAAGGTAGATGGGCCTTATGAGAAATATATCCGATTTCCCAACTTGTCTTTATGCCTCGAAAAGGCCAGTGGGACAGGAACATGGCCAGTCACAAAAGTCAGGCTGAGAGTACGCATATCTATGGTAGAGATACAGCGGCACACGGATAAATCAAAATCACTCAAAGCAGCATATCTTTACAAGAGAAGTGGGGCTGTGGCAGGGACTACCCAATTACTGACTCTGCACCGGTCATACCAGACTGCCTTATAGAAGCACAGACAGATTGGAAAAGTGACGACTTTCAGCTAATATACATCTGTACGACTTAAGGTACGATTTGGGAGATTTATATTGCGCTCCCATGCCACTTCAGTGTATGCTGGAGTTTATTTGCATTAATATTAGTGAGCTGCTGTTGTGTTGCAATATTGAAAACAAGTCATCACTATGCATGAATATTATAGATGTAAACACATTTAGAATTTTGTAGGAATGGCTTTGCACTGTCAGTAACCTGGTCAAAGAGGGCACGAAACAGCTGAAACTGGACCGTATATTCAAAGATGCTCCTAACAGGGGCCGGGCGCCTGCTAAATATGCTTGGTCCAGGGGCCCAAAATCCTTAAGATGTCCAGTTTGCCCACTCTATTTATTTTTTTTAATCACGGGGGAGAACCCACTGAACCCCCTTAGGTTGTTCAGGCATGCTCGCTATGCTCACTTGCCGCGGAGCACACCCACACAAATTTTACGGCTCACCACTTTCAAATGTCTACAGCCGCCACTGGTATTTATAATGCAGTGGCACAATATCATAACTATTGCTGACCTGCCAACTCACATGGTGCTACCGTGTGACACATGATATTGGCTCCAATCACACGGTCACCTGGCCAGGAGCCAATAACACATGCAGGCAGGGAAAACGAGCTAAAACCACTGTAGACAGTGGATTTCCAGCTCGTTTTCCAAGGCTTTGAACTTCTGACGTCCATTAAAGGTATAAAAACACCCCAGGACATCGGCACCAGTCTTAGAAAGCTTTTTGTTTTTGGAGGAAGGGGATTGGGGGCAAGGTGGGGTAAAAGTGCCTCTTAAGTACTTCTCGGCATGAGTCCCCACCTCCCTCCAAGGCCCCGCCCCCTCCTCACAGTGTGAGATTTTTCTTTGAGTAGTCAGGTATGCTTTTACATGCTAAGGAGAGCTGTGGAAGTACAGGAGCACTCTTTGGTTGCGAGAAGTGATGAGGAGCATGGGATATATGTTCTTCTTTTGCTGTGGTAGCTGTATCCTATCCAAGGAAACCTTGGCCAGCTTGAGACAATTAAATAGTGAGTGGCTTGGCAAGTACCTATTAGAATGTCGGAGTATCATCTACTGAAATATTTTTCTGACATAAATAGTGTGTGCTAAGTATTACTCCAAAAATATAGTCTCATTGGATGTAGATTTCCTATTATTAACTCTGCTGATGCAATATTTTTGTAAATTATATTTAGGGCAAAATATTGGTCAGACTGTGTTCTGAAAATAATATTCTCGTACCAAACCCAAGTACTCAAAACTCACATCTGGAGCATTCAGCCAAACAGTATTGTTTCCTTAGCGTAAGATCAAGTGAGGCAGCATCCCTGATCTGATAATAATAGGAGGGACTGTCAACTCATTGGCATTCTCCACTTGTGCTCTGGTTGGTGTGATAGAACACTCGAAGAACACTGCTCGTAAAGGACCACACTGTTTAGTTGGGAAACACGGAATGTCCAGGATGGGGAAAGATCACACTTCTGAGTAGTAGTAGTATTGTATCAATGAAGTGAAACAAATTCACTCTGCTCCATCATGTAATGCCTTTAAGGTACCGAAAATGTGAAGGCCTTCATCACCTCTGATACAAAGATAGTGTTGAACTTATAAAGGCCATGGTTTAGGCCAGATCTTAAACTGATAATCCTTTCATTAGCATACAGTAGCAAGTTTTTACTCATATAAGTTGAAAGATTGACACAATCTTGCTCGAAAATGTGGCATGCTTCATCATCGCGTCCGCTCCTGTTCCAGCTTGTCTCCCATAGTGGATTGGTTTGAACTACGTTTTAGCCCTCGTAGGGAAGACATGCATGACACTGTACCCTGTTTTGGTGGACCCTTGGTGGTCACTGTTCCCTTTGCTTCATTGTTGTAGCTCCATGTTATTGGAAAACCGATTCTCGTCATCACCTTAACTGACCTAATCAACTGTAAAATCTTGTAAGAGTGGCCTTTACTGTGTCCCCTCAGTCACATGATTAACATTGCAGGGGAAAACATTTTTGCATGCCCCTACATTAAAAAAAAATAATCGTAAAATGTTTCTTTTCCCGCATTCATCCAATAGGGTGAGGCACATTCATCAGAGAAACTGATGGTCAAAGATCAGGGAGCTAGATACCAGGGGTAGGACAGGGACAGAAAATTGACCTATCCACCAAATCATCTGTGGCCCACATCAGTAAATTTCATGGTTAAAAAAAGTTGTTCATATTTACAAAACGGGGGTGGTTTTGTACTTGTAAATACAAGCTGTAAGCAAGTGTTTTGCAACATATGGAAGATTGTATGGATTTGGGGTTGCTACAGGCAATGTGTGTGGTCATAGCAGGAAAATATTAGGAACATCAACAGTGAAAACAGGCCCGCAGAAGCACTGTCTGATTGTCCTATAGGGCAGTCTAATTCTGTAGATTTATTTTGTTTTGGCCGATTTTATATAACGCAAACTCAACCCCAAGGTATTGGAACACTTTACAGGAGCACCAATTACGTTACGCAAGGACACATTCATGTTTGGTACACAAGGGCAGATTAAGCGATTTGCCCAGAACCACAGGATGCTGAGCCAATGCTAAGACTCGAACCTGGCTGCTGCTGTGTCTTCGCTTGTCTTGGAAATAAAAATGAAATGACCTGATTTTGGAGTGTGGCTGAAATATTCTTTGAAGCCCTGTTCTTGGGACTGTATATCAAGGACTCATTGGAAACATATCACAAGGGTGTTGTTCCCATTACTTTCGTTATTGAGAAGTGTATACTGTTTTGCCATTGGATTACAGATATACAGCCTGATTCATGTACGGGCCGTTTTGCGTGTCCCTAATAGCGAATCATAGCGATTCGCTATTGAGGACACGCAAAACGGCATTCATGTAGGAATTGCTACTTAAATAGCGATTCCTACATGTTCTTTATTTGCGAGTAGCAATTTGCTACTCGCAAATACTCCCCATTCATTCCTATGGGCCAAGAGGCCCATAGGAATGAATGGGGATTTGCGAGTAGCAATTTGCTACTCGCAACTAAGATAGCGATTTTAAGGGTGCCAGGGGTGTCCAAAGGACGCCCTGTAGCACCCCTAAAATGCACTTTTGGACAGGTGTTGCGCACACACATGTCCAAAGGACATGTGTGTGTGCTACATGCAACTTTGAAAAATGCTTTTAAAAGCATTTTTCTGAGTTTTTGCTATTTACCGACAGGTCTGACCTGTCGGTAAATAGCGGCCCCAAAAGTCCAAAATCGCTATTTTGTTTTGTGTCATGAATACCATTTGAGGAATCTCTATTAGAGATTCCTTAAATGCCATTCCACGCAAATATGCGAATTCTTACATAGCGATTTTTGCATTTGGTATCATGAATACCAAATGCAAAAATCGCACTCGCAAAGGGCCAGATTCTCAGAATCTGGCCCTTTGCGAGTGCAATTTACCTACATGAATCAGGCTGATAGTGATCGAGTGTGCTCTGGTGCAGTGTGGTTAATCTTTGCCCAGCTCCAATGTCAGCAGCTCTGGCTGTTAGGCCACATCCTCTCAGTCTCAGATCTGCTTCTTCGTTTGATGAATCATCCCGTAGTCTTCGGTAAATGTGCACATTGAGTAATAGCCGAAGAGCAGAGACCATAAGAGTTGAGTAGTCCAACTGTGCGCACTAGCAGGCAGCTACGTTGCACAATATTACGTGTGATTCAGTTTCGTTTTTTTATGGTTTGTTCAGTTGAAAACCATACATAAAACAATGCTTGCTTAGATTGCACCGTGGTGATAATACAGAATTTTCATTTGACCATTATTAATTCATGTGTGAATGGTTAATAGTGCACTTATTCGTACACTAGTTGCAAATATGGGACACATTCAATCTGACCAGCATGACATATGTACATGTACATGTACAGGATCAAAAAGTTATGGGAGAAAACCCTTTTAAGAAAAGAGAATTGGTTTATGTTCAACAAATACAAGAATCCCTTTTCCTTGTTTTATAAGAAAAAAATCTCAAGCAGTCATCTATTCTGAAGCTGCTATATTGATCACCGGTGTGGTAAGTAGAGAATGGAGTCAGATCAAATTAACAAATTTACATATATAAACTATCATTTGTGCATATAATGTTATATATTTTCAAAAGAATTAGTTTAGGAAAGAAACAACGAGGGCAAAAAGTTGGCAAAGGAATAGCTTGTATATCTTATTTTATTTATCAAACAATATATAACATTTCCATTATTTCGATTAAAACATCATCAATTTATTAAAAAAACAATACAATACATAATAATACAATTTATGTTATAAGAAGAAAATTGTTGACGCGGCCTGAAAAAAGGTTGTCACCTACTTCAGGACAATAGTTTCAAGTTAAAAACAATCTAAATGAATCTGTTTGCTTCGCAGCCTCGTTCAATCAGCCTTGGGGGTCGTTGCTGTGATTGTCATGCTATCCACCACAGATACTTGAAATGGAGTATTGGGTTTGTTCATTTACCCAAATGAGTACTAGTAATTTTCCTCTTGATTGGTTGGTGTTGATTACCGCCAACAGGGATTGAGTCTGGATGGTCCTTAGTTTTAAATTAGGGCTCCTGTAGTGATATGCCTCAATGTTCCTTCCTCAGTATTAATATGAGACTACACGCAGGACGGTCGTCTTCCCCTTTTCTCAACTCTTGGGGGTGAGATTAATAGCCCTTATCTTCAATTGCACCTTGTTTTAGATTGTATGGTCTATTGCTTTGTAGACTCCCCAAATCGTACCTGCTTGCCACATCGCGCTCCTCACTTCTCCAGGCACAGGCTCAGAGAGTGCACTGCAGCCAATCCTGACGCTGCTTTCATGCTGCTGAAAGCAGCATCAGGATTGGCCAGAGCACTGATGATTTGCGCTTCCACGCAGACTGGGAGTCTGTGCCTGCTCTCTCCAACCCAGCAATACAGCTGGGGTTGGAGAAAGCTTCACTGCGCATGTGGGTTTGATTGGGCCGAGAAGGCTGGCCAAACCCACATGCAGTGAGGGCAGTGCCCAACACTCCCCCTCCAGGCTGTCACCACCTTGGCCCTGCCCACAAACTTGAGCTCTGAGAGAAAAATAAAACGATAATAAACAAGAGTCTAGTATCGGTTTATTTTTAATTTTTGTCGGCTTCTGGCAGGTGGGGCGACGCTCCTTCACCGTAGCGGAGGAGCCGCTGCTGTCTGGACTGGAGTCGAAGACTTTGAAATGTGACGATGGAATGCAAACTATTATCCGCAGGAGGTCCCCAAAAGTCCCCGACTGCCATGCTCTGCCTGTAGCCTCCTGCCATGGAACCATGATCCGAGCTAAGGGCTGAAAGTTGCACATATTTTGCAAAAAGTTATCTCAAAATGGGAGCCCATTAATTTTGCAAGGCTTGTTTGCTCATTAGTAAGCAGTTCAATAGATTCCTAAACAGGTGGTGGGTTTGGCAGCCTTGCTGTGTGTGTCTACAGTGGGCAGATTCATTACAGCTTTCATCTTGAAATATTTATGCAGGAGCGGGCGCTCCCAGATAAATTATGTTGCTCACACGAGCATCATGTTGACGGCTGCTGTGATATGTGTTGCATCAATCAAATTACACATCAAAATGAGCCATCAATCTTACAATTATGATCAATTATTCATTGTCCCCAGCCCCTTTAATTAGTTTACTTTTTCGAATGTGAATCCCTCTAGATAGCCCTACCTGTTGGCGGAAGAGGGCTCTATAAAAACAGTGTCAGTCGCTGCCATCTTCCTGTGGCTCACAATAAAGATGTCACTGCTGATGTTTAAAATATGAGCCTCATTACCTGTCAATCACAGCCCGGAGTCGTGCCTAGCATCCTAAACTGGGACCAGTCTGGCCATCCTTTCCACTAGTTAGGCAAAGGAAACATGAGGCTAGTTCCTTGGCCAAGCGGTTGGGACTCACTTGAATACCTTGGACAACCCTGAAGACGCCTTTGCAGAACATTTATGAATATTTAGGCTGAATTTCAACAACATAGTAAAAGAAAGAATATTTGAGGAGTGGATCATAAGACATGGATGGAGTAGCAAGGTTTTACAATGCAAATATGTGGTTGTGGCTTCTTCGTACAAAGAGTAATGTATGCCAGCACCTGAATTGCAGATTCATAGCTGTGGCACAATCATAAGATGCTATTCACAATCATAAACTGGTATTCACAAACATAAGATGATATTCACAATCGCTAAATCACTTCTTCTTTTAGACACTGTCCACGATTGTCGGTATCTACAAAATGAGTCTTGTTTTTGTCTAGTTCTTTCACCCCAGATAACGAGGTTGCATTTCCTTAAGGCTTACCTTCTTTTTTGCTGTGCAGTGTTTTAGTCTATTTCTGTACTCTTACTGATTTTGAAGGCAGTCTTTGAACCTGTTACCAAGAGGGCGAGCACAGGCCCCTACAGTGGATGAATTAGTCCATTCCGACAGCAGACCCAGCTTGCAGGTGAATGGCCTAATGATGAAACATTTCTGTGGCCAACTTAAATGCCTGGGATCGTCACATATGCAAAAAGAACAATGGATGGACAGAATGCAGAACATTGTTATACATTCACCCCAGTACAGAGATCTGGGCCTAAATCCTTCATGTATTTGCTCACCATGCCATTCCAGTTTGGACCCAGCCATATGCAAATCAGTCTTGACCCTGTGCCCAATGGGATCGTCACACAGCCTGGGCTGATCAACAGATCAGGGGAGGCTAGCAAAATACCATGGGCCTCATTTATGAGGCCGTGCTTCAATTTTACGCCGCCGGTGCGTCACTTTTTTTGACACACCAGCAGCGTAAACATTGTGCCTTGTTGCACCATATTTACAAAGTGCCGCATCTAGGTAGATGCGTCACTTTGTAAACCTCTGCGCTACATTAGACCTGCGCCAGGTATAATGTATGCAGGGGGGGCGTTTTGACGCAAGAAAAGGTCATAGAAGTGACGCAGTGAAATCTATAAGATTTCACGGCGCCACTTCTAGGATGCAAATGCGTCAATTTCTTACGCCTGCCTCACAGCAGGCGTAAGACTGACGCAGGTCCTTTCACATAGGGCTTGCCCCATGTGAAAGTACACATTGCTGTAGTTGCGTCACTTTTGTGACACACTCCAGCAATGCATCACTTTTGCGCCTACAGATACGTCAGAAATACTGACGTATCTGTAACTCCTTGCGCCATGATGCGTCATACTGTAAATATGACGCATCATTGGTGTCGCAAGGAGGGCGCAGTGAAAAGTGATGCATCGCTGTTTTCATGCAGCAATGCGTCACTTTTAATAAATGAGGCCACATGGGAGAAATATTGGATACAAAATTATCATGACAAGAAATCAGGACTACCAGAATATCATGAGGTTGAATGTATATATATATATATATTTAAGTATAGATTTATTATACTTAACCTCGCATATATTTGGCTTAACGATATACATATACACTTTTAACCTATTCAGTTGTGGTTTTAAGAACATATTTATGAGACTTAGGTTCTGCGATTCTCAAATAGCGATTTTTAGAGAATCGCTATTTGAGAATCACAAAATGCTATGTATGTAGGATTTGCAAATAATTTTGCCAATCCTACATATTCCTTAATTGCGAATCACAAATTGCAATTCGCAATTAAGGAATACCTCCCCATTCATTCCTATGGGCCTAGAGGCCCATAGGAATGAATGGGAAGATATTCTCAATTTGCGATTCTCAATTAGAGAATCCCAAATTGAGAATGCAATTTCAAGGGTGCCAGGGTGTCAAAAGGACACCCTGTTGCACCCCTGAAATCTTCATGTGTGCAAATGTGGCACACATACATGCCCTAAGGGCATGTATGTGCGCCACATGGCACTTTGAAAAATGCAAAAAAGTGCATTTTTCAAAGAAATTGCAAATTACCACCAACTTGAAGTTGGTGGTAATGTGCGATTCCTTAAGGCCAAATTGCACTTTTGTCTGTGCTTTTTACATTGCATTTAAGGAATAGCAATTTGTGATTCCTTAAATGCAATTGCAAAATAAGGAATCGCAAATTTAGTGATTCCTTATTTTGCGAGGCAGTTTTGCTTTCTTACATACCATTAAGCATAATTGCGATCGCAAACGCCGACATTCTGCGAATTTCGTCTTTTGCGATCGCAATTAGGAATGATACATATGGCCGATAAGCATTATATTTGAATTAATATTTCGTTTTGCATGTTGTTGTATGTTTGTGTTTTTTGCATAGTTAGCACATGGTCCATATAGTTACATAATACTGTCATGTCGAGGGGAATTTGCGCGTTTTTACTAGTTAGTGCAAAAGCGTGTCTAGAGTAGATTTTTTCTGTCACTGAAGAGAAGTGTTGCAGTTGTCTGACAACAGAGGTGGAGGTCAGCTTCCCTACATCGCTGTTCCATCTTACCTCCCCATGGGATACTCATCCATTGGGTGCTATATCATGTGTGTGACTTCACTCAGATATTAAAGTGTCTGGTAGAGACAAGTTTGAGGTCAGGAAGCATAAGGCCTCATTATTTTCCTTCTTCTTTAAAAACACAATCAGCCATCTATCAGGTTCCCACTGTGAACTCCTGGTCCCAGCATCCTACACATGCAAGTCTGCCTTACATGAACCATCATGGATACATCACCTTGTTGCCAAAGGCAGGCACAAATAGCTATGTTGGATCAATCTTCTTTACCATTATTCCTCTGGCTTCTACTGTTGGGTTAGGTTGGTCAATTCTGTGATTAGAGGTAATTGCAAGGGGACATTTCCGTTGGCTCGTGAGATGATATATAGGTGCTATTTTAGACACAAGAGTGGGCGCGGAACCGTGATGTGTCAGGCATGGCATCTTTTGTCTTTGTATGCCCATTGCAATATGCTTACATTGGTTCTGGAAAAGTGATAATCGCCCAGGCTCAGTATTGATGATGCATTGAATGAAAATTGACATGCCAATGTCTTTGCCCCAATTGATTTGAAACCATGTACCTGCTGGTTGTCTCTCCAGCACCCAACGCCTTTTGGTGAAGTGTCTTACTCAGGACTTCGAATGCCATCCACACACTATACACCCTCATCCATAAAAAGCAAACCCTTGCTCTGATTCTTGGTGTGCAATCCACTACTAAAACCTTCCCAATGTCGACTCCATAACAAAACGCGCAGTATCAAAGGGACACAGTTGTTTTATAGTGCGTTAAAGCGTACTTTCAAATAGATAAAGATATGGATTCAGACTATATATTTCCAGTTTTGTCATGTACTAAAATGTCTCAAATATGATACAATGTATCTGGAATTTAATAAATGCATGAAAAACTGCAGCCTTGGCTGGTGAATGAATTCGAACTGTAAAATGTTTATTTGAGCTAATGAATACATATCTCAGAAAGAACTGTCAATCTAGTCATGAATTTTAATGTTCAAACTCCTAGGTGCCTTAACGGTATGTTTTATATTTTTGAATTATTTAGAGCCATGGAGGTAACTGTCACAATAGTGGCACCCTGCTGTGGACACAAAACGTTCCATTATTACCTCACACTTCTGAAATATTTGCAATTTGTTATCCTGTTTGTAAGCTGCTGCACATTTGCCAGGAAGACTGTCATGCAGTCTGTTATAGAAAGCTGTCACAAACTGTCAAGCAAACTGTCGGACCTTAGAGTATACTTTCCAAGTTTGTTAAAACTGGTCATCTGTATGATCGAGACTTAAAAGTCTGCAAGAAGGTACCATTATTAGTCTCTCGACATAATGAATGATACATCAAGTTATCCTATAAGACGGAAGCTTTGGGACGGTCCTCACCTGCCTCAACAGAATAGCCACATAAAGAAATTGAAACATTTCCATTAGCCCCTAGAGCATCTGGGACTGTTGAAATTGTATTTTTTTCACAAACTCAGTTAAGCTTCCACTTGACTGGGACACGCATTATGTTGACAAAATATGGATTTTACACAATACAAAATACATAGTCAACCCACAAAGAAAACAGTAGAGAAGAAAACCCTCAATAAATAAAATAAGTTAAATTACTTAAATCTGAACTAGGATGAAATATGGAGAACACATGTGCATAATAAAACGAGTCTTCTTTTGTAAAACTAGGACCAGTGGGTGCATCTGAGCTAGACTTAAATAAATCACATTTTGTACGGAATATATGTTGATTTTTATCTTTTGTGGTGCGTGAACAAGTTGAATTGAGGGTCACAAAGGGAGATCATAAAGGCTAGATGTACCGGCTTGCATCATGCAGTAGCTCCTTACACTTTCTAGGAATGCTTCTAAGCAAGACAAGGTGTTGCTTCAGGCAGCAGAACCTGTGGCTTCCTGTAGCTTCAAAAGAAGAGGTGTGGCCTAGACTGTACCTGGATTCACTCACACCTTAAATCCCTCTCTCCCTTGTTAAATGTCCTTCTTCCCTGAAGTTACATGTGGTCTCAAGCAACAGGCAGGTGAAAGAGAGTTACGCTTCTGGTGCTGAAGCATTCTGGAAATTGTTGGTCTAGATCACTGTTGTCAAGGCTTGGAGATATATTTGACTCAGCTTCATATTATTATTCTACCTCTTAGTCCTATGTTGTACTCAAAAGGAAGATGGATACTTCATGTAAAGTAGGTCAAGTTACTTTATTTAAGTTAGTTAGTTAAGTTATAAAGATAACCCCATCAGGAGCAGCTGTCCTGCTGCTCAGCCCTCACTCAACTGACATTCACAGCACAGCAACATTCCAATCATCCAACAATCCATATGACATACATACCAGCTGAGCAGCAGGGAACACAAGTTATAACATATCTCCATTCGTTATGGGTACAATTGCAAATAAGCAATAAAATGGTTGTCAATGAGATGCACTCTAGTACAGATAGTCAGTAATGTAAACGCAATGTACTAAAGTACAAATTAACAACGCATACGATAAATTTAACACATCCCGCACCGCATTACTTCCTGACATTAACAACTATCTTCATCCTACATCCTTATGCCACTAATTATACAAGTTGGCCAGACCAGTATAAGAAGCGAGACACACAGGAACAAACTTAATGTAAAAATACCAGGAAACAACGCGCACATTATAAGTGACAGAACTCGTGTGACCCAACCATACCGCGGGAAAACATACACTCGCAACAAGCACACCTCCGCACAACACGTGCACACAGCAAACACATAGGTAGCCGGGAAACCAGGTGCACATAACGAACCTATATTCACACACAACACCAACTTTGTGTAACAACTCTTTTATCAAAACACAATGACCAATGAGTGACCATATACTGCATAGCCCTCAAATTACCAATGAGTGACCATAAACAGCACAGCCCTCAAAAAAAACAAAGAGTGACCATATACAGCATGGCCCACAAATAACCAATGAGTGACCATATACTGCATAGCCCTCAAATAACCAATGAGTGACCACATACAGCGTAGTCCCCAAATAACCAATGAGTGACCACATACAGCATAGTCCTCAAATAACCAATGAGTGACCATATACAGCATAGCCCTCAAATAACCAATGAGTGACCATATACAGCATAGCCCTCAAATAACCAAGTGATCATATACAACATAGCCACAACAAACATGAGTTAATGAGTCAAGACACACCCACACACAACATAAGTCGTGTAACAACTCTTGCTAAATAACTTGAACACCAAAACCACACAATCAAGGGGTGACCATATCATATCATACCACACAGCCCCCACACACATGAGTAATGAGTTGCCGAAAAACTAGAGACACTCACACACAACACCAATTGTGTAACAACTCATGGTGATTCACTCACTGATACCAAACATTATAACCAATGAGTAACTAAGTACAGCATATCTCTCTAATGACAAAGTGACCACAAACTACGTAGCCACTACTAACACTAAATAATACGCGCACCAGAGAACAAATGAATAGTTTAACACTTTGACAACACCTCACACAGCAGTAATGAGAAACCCATCCTCGTGCTTGATTAGCATTACACTAAACAAATTCTCATACAAACATCCTAAACACTGCAAGCAAAATACACTGTAGTTGGTCAAAAAACATCATCATTAGGCTCATCAAAGTGTCCCCAGCGTGGATCCTCATCATCACTGGTTCTCCGTCGCAGATTACTTATTTCCTGGTAGAGTCTAAAAATTACACACTTTGCAAAACGAGCAGTTTTGGTTAAATATCGCGTTAGTTCTCTTTAAGGTGTTTCCTCTGATCAAAAAAACGATACGTCTCAGGCAGAGTCTAAAAAAAAAATTACAGCCTCACCGAGTTGGGATTTGAGATCGTTGTACCACCAAAAACGCATTGCTCACTTCAGCGCTCATTACCACGCGCCAGGTTCCAATTAAAGTAGAGTTTCTACATGTCACATCGCTCCGACATGTCACGTCGCTCCGCTGAAAACGGGTTGCCTAGTATCACAGATTCAAGGTGGCAACCACGTAGCGTGATTACATCACTTCCGCTTCTCCTTGTGACGTTTACCTTTGCATTCTCCTTCTACTGCCGACCGGATTCCACGGGAGCCTCAAGCTTCTCCATAAGTGCTGGCTCGATTTGAAAGATGCTGCCGAGCTGAAAATTCGAACAGTAAGTGAGACGTCGGCTCGCTCTTCTCCGCTCGAGCTATTTCAAATAATGCTCGAAGTCCCGCTGCTAGCAAAGTGCCGATTTCTTCTTCCATAGTAACAATCATACACTGCTAAAACGTCTATCAAAAATATTGGACTATAAGCGCTAATTCATTCCGCCTTGTGAAAGCTTTTCCTCTTCTCTCTTTTGTACAGTTCCAGTGCAAATCTCCTTTGCCAAAGCTTCACTTTCCTTTCCAGCAGTCACAGTGCTAATCTGTACTGGCTTTTCAAAGTGGCTCTTCAAAGTTTTATTTCCCTCTTCAACAAACACAGCGCCAGTCACTTCTGCTTTGCGAACTGCTTTGCCAAGGCTCTACTTTCCTTATCAACGGTCACATCGCTATTTTCTAGTGGCTTATCAAAGTTTTAATTTCGTTTTTAACAGACATTGTTTCTTACATTAACCTCTTCAGACTTGCGACAGTTTTATTCTCTCTTATATAGTGATAGTGTTAATTACACAGCGCTGATATTATCTTCTTCCACAGTTGCAGCGCTAATCTCTTGTGCTCTGTTAAAATTTCATTTTCATTTTCAACAGACAGAGAGGTAATGTCTTATCAAGATGCCAAATACAGATCTTCAGGCAAACTCCGCACTGTCGCTGGTAAATCAAACAAATCCAATCTGGCAAACCTTGATTACAGGGCGACCGATGTCTTGGTCACTGATGGGGTTTGTTTGCCAGCCAGGATTACACACGCATTTTTCATCCAAACTAAAATATTCTTTTTTTGTTACCTTTAGTCTTCTTTTTTCTTCTTTACTAGTACCTTTTCCGTTCTTTCCTTGGTCAGAATGAAGTTTTCAAATAGTCTTTTTCCTTTGTACGCGTTGATTCTTTTCAGTAAAGTTCCCAAATGTCGCCAAAATGTTGTACTCAAAAGGAAGATGGATACTTCATGTAAAGTAGGTCAAGTTACTTTATTTAAGTTAGTTAGTTAAGTTATAAAGATAACCCCATCAGGAGCAGCTGTCCTGCTGCTCAGCCCTCACTCAACTGACATTCACAGCACAGCAACATTCCAATCATCCAACAATCCATATGACATACATACCAGCTGAGCAGCAGGGAACACAAGTTATAACATCCTTCCTTACTCCTTAATGAGATGTCCTCCTTCCAGATGCATAGCTGTCAAGGTTTGCGCTTGCCATGTGTGACATTTTCATAATTTCTGTGTAATTATGAGTGACATTTCAACGACTATGAGTGACACTTTCTCCCGAGTAAAATCAAGCAATGAAGACGAGGGGAACATATAGGATACAGCCAGCCAGGGTGCTGTTGTGTGTAAAACAGTATGTCCCCTTATGAGAAGATCCGAATATATGGCAGACGATGACACACCAAAAGATAAACGGTTAACGTTTGACACAGGCAATAAAAGGGGTGTGCAGTTATATATTTTTTATTAACGCACCATACATTTTGGGAGAAGGGGTACTTCTTTTTCAGTTTCCCAGCTCAGGCAAAAGTCCCAATAATCCTAAACACAAAAGCCTGGAAGGAGTAACACAGTCAGAATGAGTAATGGTAGCAAGATGGAAAGTGTAATGGCCATTCCGGAATGACATTCCCCATTAATAACCGTGTTGAAGAGAAGTCATAAGCATGAAGGAAACTTTATATATGCACTGTAGCAGCATATAAACAGGTAAGAGCTGTCAGCCAGACTATCAGTGACAGAGAGAGCGTAAAAGAGAGCTGCACTCGAGAAGACAGTGAGTACTGTGGACTGATACGGAGCTACAGTTGTTACCTGGGCGGTAAAATATAACCTGCATTGTTTTAAATAATTTATTGCGCATGTATTTAGCAAAAATTACTTTTCAAATTATATTGCTCAGTGACACTAATGCAGGTTACGATTTTTAGTGCTACAGTGCTTCAGGATGGCAAAAGCAGAAGAGCTTTGTTGTGCTCTCTACCCTGCGAAGTGAATGAATTCTTTATCCTGCACTTACCTGCTTGGATCTTTTATTTGGCTCACGCAACAAGCTAATAAACAATAATACAAATCTTGCTTTAAATTATTCTAGGTAACAGTCACTGTATTCGGGACCACCTCTATTCAGGAAAAACACCAACTTGTCCCTCGCAAAGTTCGAGGTTAGCACAGCTCAGTAATGAGTATCCATGTCACAATATCTGCTGCTTATGAAACCATTGTCACTCTTACCGTCATTCAGATGAGGCAGGTATACACGTCAAGTGCATGCTGACGATAATCTATTTCTAAGGTAACAGATTAGTTGCTTGTCTCCCATAACACTTAACCAAATCTGCCCTTGAACTTTTTGGTGTGCCATAAATTACAGGCAAACAACGAAAGAAATGCCAGTACTGATATAGTCAATTCGCTCTTCACCTTTAGCATCCACATTAAGAAACTTAATTCAAAAATGGGGTATTTGCTTTTTATTCGCAATTTTATTTTTCAAAATTCACAATTTTATAGAAAATTTTTTCATTTCATAAAAAAGAGAAGCGTATAAGAAAATAATACGGACACATTAGAAAACTTTCAAATGGAACCTTCATACATTCAACATCTGCAGTCATATCACAATCGATACCATGTACACTACATACATATCTCCAACAAACATACCGCAATGTAACAATACAATTACACAAACACAATCCTAGATCTGCACAAATTGTACAGTTATTTAGTACATTTTTAACGAAAGTACAACCCTGTACATTGATGAATTTTAAATCATTCATAGAAGCTTAAATAAGGTGGTGTACATAAACTGGTAAGGGACCACGACAAATAACAGCCCCCTAGATGTACAAGCAGACCAATAGGAAAACGGGCCTACGCGTTTCAAATCCCCTCTCATTCGCCAGGGATTCTCATGAGGGCCTCAGACACTATGGAAAAGGAGACAGAGAAAAACATTAGATAAGGTTTTAGAAGAAAAAGCGTGAAGTTTTTTTGTAATCCTAGCACAACCGCAGTCTACCGGTGGACCAACACCAGGGTGGCTAGCAATTTGAGGCAGTCAGCATGCAACCGTACTTACTGGCTACTTGTCTGGTTCTCTAGTCTACAGGTGTCATAAACTGGAGGCTTCTCTAAGGTGTGGGTGGCCTGGAAGGTCAAAACAAGGGGGACTCATAAGATTTCAGCGTTGTTACATTCTGACACAGCACAGCAGACATGATAAGAGGCTTCCTTGAATGTCAAGGTTTAAAACCAAGAGTTTGCCCTGGGGAACATATTATAACTGTGTGGTGTCAATAAGTAAAGCCCAAGCCCGTTCTAACGAACCTAAAAGTTAAAAATGGCTGCGAATACCTTAATGTTTGAAGGCAATCGCCGTCAGTGAAGGACTGTTGCGTGACTCAAAAAATGGCGGAGCTGAGCGTTTCGTGGGTCGACTTGGTCTCATTTACTGTCTCATGCGGCGTTCCTGGATTAAATATCAAGTCTGTGGGAGGCGACAAAGGATTATGAAAAGCCATCCAGCTCTGGTTCATTAAATGGTGCGTAAGCAAGCTAACCTCACCTTCATGGGTTCAAAGACATCTCCTTAGTAAGTTAGGGAAGGAAACGTCTGATGACACCAGGACGGGCGGCGAGCACTGAAAGAATTAAACACAGGTATCCTAAGTAACTGCTTGCAGTGCGCCGTTGCCTAGGGGGGCACAGGGAATCTAGAGATCTAATGGCAAATCTTTTACCTGTAAAGCAAATTTCAGCAGCGGTGCTGAGAAGCTTGGGGGTCAGTCACACGGTGCAGTTTTCTCACTCAGGTTCATGGAGCGGACCCGGGAGGTAGTCCAGCGGGATTACTTCAATTAATCACTGGTGCTCTTTAGTTGCGCTGGAACATTGTATAAAAATACATGCTGTTAGGGGGACCCTTGCTAATTAGGCACAAGTGCTGCGGGGACACAGGGCGGGCGTCTTACCTTTCGAAGGCGATCCTCCGCGCACTATCCACAGGCTGGCGGCGTCCAGTGTAGCACTGTTCTCTCGCGCATGCGTATTTGAACGATGCTCCAAGTGTCCTTTATATGCAATGCTGGAAGGGCGTAGCGTCCCGTGTCATAAGACGGAACACTATACTCTTGTGCATGCGCGTTTGCGGGCAACTTAAGTCTTTTTCATCAAAGCCACGAAGTAAATGAAAAGTGATAAAAACACCGTTATGGGACTAAAAATCCAAAATTCGCTAACAGGAGGTGCCTCACGGCGGGGCACCGCAACCAGGTTGGCGATATTGTCTGATTACATTCAGCTGGACATCAGGTTGTCAAAGTTCCATCAAACTTTAGGGGGGCTGGCATTCAAATGAACTTCCAATCAGAGATTATAAATTTCTGATAGCTCGTTCAACCCTGACACTGCGGTGTCAAATTTGACAATCAGCATCGCCTCCCTTTTCGACAGCTTCAAACTCGAAAATTGTAGTGTACGGGATTTTATGCCCGTGTGACCGCCTGTATATAGGTAAAACCGAGCAGGAAGTGCGACAACGCATTTCACAACATAAATCCAGACTAAAAAGAAAGGTGGAGAATGCTCCTTTGGTAAATCATTGGACCAGGATGCAGCATGGTCTCAATGAATTTAAATGGACAGTGATATCAAGGGTAGAAAAAGACCCCCGTGGTGGTGACCTGAGTTTGAAGCTGTCGCACTTCCTGCTCGGTTTTAGTGAGCATGTATTTTTATACAATGTTGCAGCGCAACTAAAGAGCACCAGTGATTAATTGAAGTAATCCCGCTGGACTACCTCCCGGGTCCGCTCCATGAACCTGAGTGAGAAAACTGCACCGTGTGACTGACCCCCAAGCTTCTCAGCACCGCTGCTGAAATTTGCTTTACAGGTAAAAGATTTGCCATTAGATCTCTAGATTCCCTGTGCCCCCCTAGGCAACGGCGCACTGCAAGCAGTTACTTAGGATACCTGTGTTTAATTCTTTCAGTGCTCGCCGCCCGTCCTGGTGTCATCAGACGTTTCCTTCCCTAACTTACTAAGGAGATGTCTTTGAACCCATGAAGGTGAGGTTAGCTTGCTTACACACCATTTAATGAACCAGAGCTGGATGGCTTTTCATAATCCTTTGTCGCCTCCCACAGACTTGATATTTAATCCAGGAACGCCGCATGAGACAGTAAATGAGACCAAGTCGACCCACGAAACGCTCAGCTCCGCCATTTTTTGAGTCACGCAACAGTCCTTCACTGACGGCGATTGCCTTCAAACATTAAGGTATTCGCAGCCATTTTTAACTTTTAGGTTCGTTAGAACGGGCTTGGGCTTTACTTATTGACACCACACAGTTATAATATGTTCCCCAGGGCAAACTCTTGGTTTTAAACCTTGACATTCAAGGAAGCCTCTTATCATGTCTGCTGTGCTGTGTCAGAATGTAACAACGCTGAAATCTTATGAGTCCCCCTTGTTTTGACCTTCCAGGCCACCCACACCTTAGAGAAGCCTCCAGTTTATGACACCTGTAGACTAGAGAACCAGACAAGTAGCCAGTAAGTACGGTTGCATGCTGACTGCCTCAAATTGCTAGCCACCCTGGTGTTGGTCCACCGGTAGACTGCGGTTGTGCTAGGATTACAAAAAAACTTCACGCTTTTTCTTCTAAAACCTTATCTAATGTTTTTCTCTGTCTCCTTTTCCATAGTGTCTGAGGCCCTGATGAGACTCCCTGGCGAATGAGAGGGGATTTGAAACGCGTAGGCCCGTTTTCCTATTGGTCTGCTTGTACATCTAGGGGGCTGTTATTTGTCGTGGTCCCTTACCAGTTTATGTACACCACCTTATTTAAGCTTCTATGAATGATTTAAAATTCATCAATGTACAGGGTTGTACTTTCGTTAAAAATGTACTAAATAACTGTACAATTTGTGCAGATCTAGGATTGTGTTTGTGTAATTGTATTGTTACATTGCGGTATGTTTGTTGGAGATATGTATGTAGTGTACATGGTATCGATTGTGATATGACTGCAGATGTTGAATGTATGAAGGTTCCATTTGAAAGTTTTCTAATGTGTCCGTATTATTTTCTTATACGCTTCTCTTTTTTATGAAATGAAAAAATTTTCTATAAAATTGTGAATTTTGAAAAATAAAATTGCGAATAAAAAGCAAATACCCCATTTTTGAATTAAGTTTCTTAATGTGGATGCTAAAGGTGAAGAGCGAATTGACTATATCAGTACTGGCATTTCTTTCGTTGTTTGTTGTATAGGCTCAGCCTTGCTGATTAGAGCCAACCCAATTCTTGTTTTTTCATAAATTACAGGCAGGCTCGGACCGCCAGCCACCGCAGGGGACATGCAATTAGAGTTTGCCCCCCGGTCTGCCTCCAGTGAAAGTCGCCCAGGCCTGGGCACTGTCCTGTCACTCTTGCGAGTTCCGGGTGGCCGGGATGCCCAGTAACAGACTGTCCTGGCGGCTCTTGTGTCACTGACTCCTCTCCGTCGGCCGCAGTAAAATATTGAATTCTCTGGGGGTTGGGTGGGAATAACAAAAAGTAGCACGTGGCGGACCGGGTTGGAAAGAGCCCGCGGCTGGCGCCGTGCGCCATGATTATATATAAAGCTCCCTCTGGCCAAGATTATATGCCGCGATGTGCCTCCTGGAGGGCCCGCAAAATTGCCAGCTATCTTTAGCGCACAAAAAGTACTCCTCACGCTTGGAAGAAGGAGTTGACGTCCCGTCCGACTTGATGACGTCAAGCTTGCTGACAGTAGGACCTGAGCCCCAGCAGTTGGTGATACATTGTACCAGCGGAGCTAAATCTACCAGCAGCCTTAGCTCAGCTGTGAGCCCCATGCCTGCTGGACTCGGAACAGTGTGCAAGTCACAGGCTGGGCGATGCTACAGACTCGCGGTTTTTCTCAGTGCTTTTAGTGACAGCAGACACACAGCATAGACGTGACAATGCATTTCAGTGCGGTAACGCGGAATACCTCACTGAAATGCGTTAGTCTAACGCATGATGCGTGATACTTGGCAGGACTGCAGATGCGTCCTCCCTCACGGTTGTACCATTAGCTGCTCCCTCTTTGGACACTTGCCTTAATAGTCTGCTACTCTTCCTAGACACTGCAGGAAATTGGGTTTTGATTTTGGGAGGTGGGAGGGAGAAACCCTTACCAAGCACCAACTACAATCTCTGTCAGGATGAACCACACAAGCTACTAAATTAACCTTTGCTTAACACTGTGGATCTTGGCACGAAAGCAGTGACGCTTAACGTAGAGGCAATGTGTGAAGTATTTATGCAGCACATAGACAGTAATAAGGTGAATACACAACACAATAAAAATCACACACACATAAATAGAGCAAATTTAAATACATAAATTGATACCACAATGATATAAATCCAACCAGTAGGCCAACGATATGCAATTTCAAAGTTTTGGGTAAGTATAGCGCCTAAAACCACAAAGCACTACTCATGGTCATCCAGTCGTGCTAAATCGGGGGATGTTACAAGTTCAGGCAAGCCACAATGGAGTGCAGGCCAGATACACGGACCAGCTGAGTCTTGCTAACAAAGTTACTTTATCAAAGTCTAGTGCAAAGTACCTTCTTCGCGGTGGAGGATGCCACAAGGAGCAGGGAAAGCATTATGGATGGTCATTGCTGTAGGGTGGAAAGCACGCCGGGCGTTGGAAATGCTTGCAGCGAAGATCTGGCCAGGCATCGCAGATAGTCAATGATGGAACTTCGAATTGGCGATCACCACAGCTGAAGTAGCTGTAGCACAAAGTGATGAGCTTTGCATTGGCAGTCATCGTGGGCGGCAGAGTCCAAAGCATTGGGATTTCTCATTTTCTTTCTTAGGAGTGCACTCTGGTGCCAATCAACGGTCCAGGACCTGAAAAGGCATCTCAAGGGGGATCAGGGACTCCTCTAGGAGAGGCCAGCAGGGCTCAGGCTGGTCCAGTTGCAGCAGGCCAGCTGTACAGGTACATGAAGGCCTCTGGAGCTTTTTGTGTCCCTGCAGCTCAGAACAGGAGGCCAGCTAACTAGCCTTTGGAGCCACTCCGGTGGCCCTGGGTTCAAGGAGCAGGTCCATTCTTCCTCATCAGGGAAGTTTTTCCAGCAGGGCAGTCTTTCTTCTGAGTTTTCCACGATCCAGAAGAGATCTGACAAATGATTCAAGAAGGCCAATCGTTATACCTGGTGCTAGCCTTTGAAGTGTAGGGACTCCCTATACTACCCCCACACCTGGTTCAGGTTTCTTCTGTGCTGACAAAAGGCTGGTGTCTTGTGTGCTTTGCGTAGCCGGCTGGAGGTAACCCTTTGAAAAATAAGTGGGGCAGGAACCAGCCATGCACCAACCATACTGGAAGCATGGCCCATCCTGCCAACCCCTATTACCATTTGTCTCACTCTATGGAATTATTACACAAAGGCCAGCTGCCAACTATTCACAGTCCTGTGACCCAGGACACATGCAGCAGGCAACAAATGGTAAGGACAGGAAAATGCCACATTTTTTAAAGTGACATTTTTCAGAATTGAGATTTAAAATCCAAGTTTGCCATTGTAGAGGGTTTTAAATTAAAATTAATTTGAGTGTAAACATCATTTTCCTATCTGCTCACTTATTAAGTGTAATAAGGTAACCCAATGTTATCCTATGGGAGGGATAGGCTGTGCACAAGTGAAAAATGACTTTAGGAGTTTTTCACTATCAGGACATGTAAAACATAAACCCAGATGTTTATAAATAAAAATACACTTCTCCCTCTGAGCCTTTAGGATCTACCTTTAGGGTGACTTATATATTTTAAAAGGAAGGTTTGGGCCTGGCACAAGGTATATTTTGACCGGTCGAAATGACAGTTAAAACTGCACTACAGGCAGCAGTGACAGGCCTGAAAAAAAGGCTACTTTGCCAGGTGACACAATGAGTGCTTCAGGCCCACTAGTAGTATTTAATTTACAGGCCTAGGGTACATGTGATACCATTTACTAGGGACTTACATTTAAACTAATTGTTCCAATTAGGTGTAAGCTAATTGTACCACATTTAAGGGAGAGAGCATGAGCACGTTTTCACTGGTTAGCAGTCCTAAAGCCAATAAAAGCAAACTTAGCAAAACAGGCAGAACGAAGCCAAAACGTTTGTACGACTACCATCCAAAGGGTGTCGGTTCTAACAATACCCATCTACGAAGCTTCATACTCGTTGACTTTGTGTAGTATGTGTCCCTTGCAATGTAGATGGACGTCATATATTGGCATAATCCTCAAGCAATTTCCTCCTTTCATTATTGAGAGTCACACATAGACTGTCCATGGCTCCTGCTGTATAACATCAGATCATCAGAAGTGATGGGACCCCAAAGAGCTTTTGAATGCAGCTGGAAGCTAACAAGACCTCTCAGTACCACTCTCTCTCCCTCTCTAACATAATGTTCACATGCTGGTCCACCTGCTCCTCAATGTAAAGTTCATGGGGCTGTCTTGGGCTCAGGGATTCTTGGCTTGAAACTCATGGGGCAATGAGAGTAGATCTCATGTTGAGCACCGAAGGTGTCAAAAGAGGATGGGAGTGTCAGTCAAACAATGTATTTATTTATTTGAGTTTTATATGGCACTGGCTAGACCCAGAGGTATCAGAGCACTTTACATGAGGATTAAGACGTGTTACAGCGTTAAATCAGTTACAATTACATTACAGTTACATCCGTTGCTAGTGCATTCAATAAACATAGAAACACAAGACCGATGGAGGGAGGGAATGGAACATAACTGGGAGACGAGGAAAAAAACAATGGCTGATGTCCAGCTGGGTAGGTGCCAGCCGAGGGGGTGAACCAGAGCCAAGCTCCTCTTTAGCTACATATGATAGCCCCACTGGGCATTAGCCAAAAGTTACTCTTGCTCCGCGATATGTCCAAACAATTATGGATTCCGCCCAGGGGGCAACGTCATAGTTCTATCAAAGCAGCGTCGGTTGCCGCATCCTCCAGCTTGCCCCCAGGTCAAGAGTTGGTAAGGGGAGAGGTGGGAGGGACAGGTCCAAAGTCTGCAGATCTTCCACAGTCCCAGAAACAATAGTGAGTGTTTGGGCATTTGTGCAGGCACCCAGTGGTAATGCTTCATGTTTTCACTAAGTGTCGACACGTATCCTGGATAATACTAGTGTTCATTGAGGATCAGCAGAATTCAGAGGGATTGATTGGAAAATGTAATTATATGAACTGAGTCCAGATTCACTGGGGGCAAACTTTAGTCAGTCTTGGCACAGCAGCGTATGCCTCTGTGAAAATATGTTCTAAACGATTTCCTTAATTCAATCACAAATAATGGCAGCTGTGAATGAAGAATTCGGTGAGTTACTGTAGAAATAAAGGAGGTTAGCCTGGGGAAACATGAGCAGCCTTTGAAGAGCAGGCATTGGCAACACAGAGGGCGAACTAATTGATGCCACTTTTGCCACAATCAAATTATAGCTTCTCCTTTGTGTTTTGGATATTGATCTGGTGTTTTTTTTAACTAATATCTGTCTTAATATACACTAAAATAAAGGTGGCTATGTTGCCCCACACTCCAACCCCGCCCGGCATAGAAATAGAAACGCTCTCTTACATGGAGACACCTGAATCGTTCTGATCTAATTCTTAGTTAAGGTCTGCCTTCAGGGCTGACCTTGAAGTCATTCAGAAGACATATTTGCCTGTCTTTAGGAAAGAGAGAGTTTCATCCTCCTCCAAAGGCATCAAGATAAGGAGGGCAACGAAAAGTCTTGAAAAACCAAATTAGATTTAGAGTTTGTAAACTTAGTAACAGGAAACTCTCTTAAAGACAGCACAATACTGCCTCCTACTTGCAGCAAGAGGGCGAGTAATAAGCCTTCTCTTCGGAACGTGGAGGATCAGTATATAAAGTGAGTGCAATTTAAATACAGTTAGTACAAATAATGGACTATCCAAATATATGTATAAAAAATAAAAAATAATTTATTACATTAAATAGGCAAAAAATAGCATGATTTTAAGCGGAGGTCAACATTTTTCAGATAAACCTGAAACAGGTCAAAGTTCCAATTCAAATAGGCAGAATGCTTGATATAGGTATTGCTTGTGTCCTCTCGAGGATGTGGACAAGGGAAAAGATTTCTCGCTAACCGGGCCCTGCGCCATTAGAAAAATAGCCATAAAACAGAAACTGAATCCACAAAGAAAACAACTTTTTTTAAAACGAGATTCTTTCCACATAAAAGATGCTTTCACTGACACTCCAACTGGAAGTATGGCTACAAAACCTCACACTCGCTTGTAGATTGGCAGCTAAAACCCTACACCAATCAGACTGAAAGGAGGGTTGCAACCAGTGCCGCTGGTGCTGTGGGAATAGTGAGGGGCACTCTGGTGGCAGAAGGATTGACAGGGGGATAATAAACTCATCCTGAGTCAATCAATCAATCAGGATTTATAAAGCGCGGCTAAGCACCCTATAGTGTATCCAGGCGATAGGGTATCCTTAGCCTTTTATGCCCAGCAATAGATCTTAGGGTGTCCAAGGTGATTTCCCACACCAAGAAAAACAAATATATTTGTGCCTACTTTGTTTTAGAATTTGAGGTGTATTCAAATCTTAGGGAAGTGAGGTTTTAGAAAAAATATATGTCAGCGAAGGAGCTCAAGAAGGGGTGCAAATAAGTCCTAATTCCGTGAACCTCTCCACAGGTTATAGGCAAGCAGGGCTGTCAGAATGGGTTGAGGTGGGGGTTTTGCTCATGCCATGCAATCCTAAAGATCCCTGCGGCACAAGGTGATATGTGCCTTATCGCAGTGCAGAGAAAATGAGGTCCTTCCCTACACTTTCCTGAGTCTGAGCACATGTTTTCAATGGGAGATGGTCATGGGCAGACTGCCCTTACGTGTCGCTATATGTTTCTAATACCTGTAGAGGTCGAGCAGGCTTTTCTCTTTTTCTAACCCACCTACCGTGGGTTTTATTTCCGCAGCTCAACTCTGCAGCCCGGATGGCGGGAAAGCAACTCAGGAAAGCTGTCTAGAAAGGAAGCAGAGAAAGAAAGTGCCATGCAGCCTACCATGCTCTGGTGGATCCTCGCTGACCCGGCTTGGGTCAGTGAGGATCCACCAGCTCACAGGAGCTCACAGGAGCTCCACCAACTCACAGGAGTGCTATCAGCATGCTACAGAGCAAACCTCCCTTCCACTAAACTATTATTGCTTCAGCACAAACAGGGCTCGCAGTACAGCTGGCATGTGTGTTTGCTACAGTGGATAGCAATGAGATCCTCAGTGCTTAATTTGAGCTGGTGTTTGCCAGTGGGGGCCACCACCACTCATTTTTAGGATTTAGCACTTATTTTTGGATTGAGGACTGGGCAGCCTTGGTGATTGACACGTTGACTTTTAATAGCAACGACTGCGGGATTTAAAGCAGAGCTCTGGGCACCAGCACTCCTTCTTTTACTAATTAGGCATTGGATAGCCTAGAAACATACTGTAATTTGGGAGCTGATAAAAAGGCATTGTGTTTTGTTGGGACAAGCACTGTATGCCTCTGTATCATTCATATTCTGTATGTGTTTGTATGTATTAAGGAGAGACAAAGCGCTGATGATGCCCTTGCCTTATAGTTTCTGAGTGAACGAAGACTATTCATGCTTGTGCTGCCTATCATTTTATCTGTGATGGAACATAGCATTAAATCCACTTGATCACTTTCCAGCTATGTAGGGAGGTTGAACAGGAATTGAGAGGACGCTCCAAAGATAGGACAAATATGTGTTTTCACAGCGTACCCACGCATTCTCTTAATTGTTGTCTTACCCACAGACAGATACACACACACACAGACACAGATACACACCTCGTTATACCTTTGATGCAGGTATAACAGACCATATGGTGTAAAATACATACAGAGCATGCATATTTCAACTTACATATTTGAACCACGCTTTAAAGGCAATAGTCCAGTGAATTAGATGACACCCCTTCTGTTTCGAAATTTTTTATTGAGGAAAAATTTGTAATGATTACAAAATATAAATACATAAGATTATAATTTCACATTTTAAATTCAGAGAATATTTTTGTCACAAAAAACGAAGGGAATACGAATTACTGAAGGGATCTTATACGATATGTAGAAGAGATTATAAGAGAGAACAACTTATAGCAAGTTAATAAATACATATATTTCATTATATAGGTAATAATAATAAAAAATATAACATATAGAATTAAGAAGTAAAAAATTGATCTATGAAATAGACATTGCATAAAGTGAGATAAATATTGAAAGATATGAGAAAAGTTGTTAGAGAGTCAAAAAATATATATAAAAATAAATAAATAAGGAAATACATATACATAGAAGGGGAAAGTAAAAATGATGGTAGAAAATAAATAAATAAATATATAGGTAAGTGGAAGAACATATAGATAGACATCAATATAAGTATACGTTTCTTAATAAATAATGAAAAATATAGAAATTAATAGAGAAAAGAATAAAGATAAATATATAAAGCTGAATATAGATAAATATATATATAGATAGATAGATAGATAGATAGATAGATAGATAGATAGATAGATAGATAGATAGATAGATAGATAGATAGATAGATAGATAGATAGATAGATAGATGCAAAGATATAAATATAGATATAGGTTCCTTGTCTGTAAAAGAAAAAAGAGAGACTTAAAGGGTAAAGAAACTGCATGAGAGAAGGAGGAAAATGCTTAGTGGTCTTGAAGAAAGGGTGTCCAGACTTGTCGGAAAATTTCTTCTTGTTCTTGAAGTCAATATATTATACGTTCATGGGACGCTGTTTGAATCATTGTTATAAGCCATTCTTCCTTCGAAGGAGGATTAGATGACTGCCAATGTCTTAGGAAACATATTTTAGCAGTGGAGAGTGCAGTGTGTAGAAGACAACGTTGTGGACATGTAATGGAAGGAAGAGTCCTAAACTCATGTTGTAAAGTAATAGAGAGGGTAAGGGGAAGACGGAATGATGGAATAGTTCTCTGTAGTGTGACCCCTATGAAAGTCCAAAAATCCAGTACGAAAGGACAATCACGAAGTAAGTGGGGAAGATCAAAATTAGTTTTAGAGCACCTCCAACATTTAGAATGGAGTAATAATCCTGCTTTTTGCAATTTCAGAGGGGTCCAATACCAATCATGTAAAATTTTAAAAAGACAGAATTTCAAGCGAGCCTCTTGAGTGCCTTTGTCGAGATCTTCCAGTATATCTGACCATACAATGTCTTCAATTGTAATGTGTAGACGTTCCTGCTATTTAATTTGAAGAGCTTAAGCAAGTGGTTGTGAAAATAAATGAAGAGTTAAAACACCATACAAGCTTGACATCACTCCCTTGTGTCGTCCCCATGTAAGAAGATAATCTAATATAGGTGAGGAGTTAAATGTCCAAGAAGGAGAACCTAAACATCGCCTTAGACAGTGCTGTAGCTGTAAGTATTTTGATATTTGGTGTGATGGGAGATCAAATTCTTCATAAAGCAGATCAAAGGATTTTAGCTCTCCGTTTAATATGACCTGATCAAGTGTTTGGATGCCACATGAAATCCAACTAGACCATTGAAGTGCTTTACTATTTATTCGGATGCTTTCGTTATTCCAGAGTGGAGATTTATATGCAAAGGGTAAGAACTTTGTACGAGGCGATGTGCTCGATGCCAGACTTGATAAGTGGGTTGCATCACCGGATGTGGAGGGGAAGAGCGTGGATGTCGAATACCATAAAGAAAATTAAGGTCATCAATCTGATTGAGAAGAGAATGTTCTATTTGAACCCACTGCGGGGGGTCAGTAGTGTTTGGGAGTAAATAAACTAACTGCGAAAGGTGGAAGGCTATAGAATAATGTTCCAGGGCAGGTAAACCCAAACCACCATAAGAGCGGTGAGCCATTAATTTAGCAGCAGCTAAGAGAGGACATAGAGAGCCCCAGACAAAAGACCGAATACAAGTGTCCACTCAACATAATGTTGATAAGGGAATAATTATAGGAAGCATACCCAGTATATAAGTAAAGCGAGGTAAGGTGACCATCTTAACAGCCTGTACCCTACCCCACATAGAGAAACCTAAAAGTCAGTTTCCATTTGTGTAATAAGGGGGGTGAGAATATCCGAAACCGTATTGGATAGACCTCTATTAACAAGGACTCCAAGGTATTTTAATTGCAATGATTTCCAACAAAAGAAATAACCATCAATTGAAGCTTTTGTGGTACCAGGAGAGAGTGGAAGAGCCCCGCCTTTATCACAGTTCACTTTGTAACCAGAATGGGCTGCAAAATTGTCAAACATTTCAAGTGAAGCTGGTAAAGAGCATGGGATGTCAATAATTTCAAGTAAAGATGGAAAAGAGCATGGGAATGATGACACACCTTCTGAACCAAGGACACAGCTTGAAATGCACCATGGGTTGGCAGAACTAGTTGTGGTCCTGGTATGGTCTTCCCCACTTCATGGGAGACACTCTGACCAACTTTACAAAGCCAAACTTGTGGGGATGGTAGTAGTGGCCAGATGGGTCTCTCAAGAGGAGTTGGGTCCATCAGTTTATCGCAAGACAGAAGAGAACTTAACTTTGGCATGTGGGAAAAAAGTGGAAACTTACACTGGTTTCTTAAAGTTCCATTCAGTAGCTGCTTTGGGATTACTATTAAATGTTTATGAGGATTGAATTCACAGTTGATCCAGGAGTTGTACAATGTATTTTTAGGTGGATGAAAGCAGAGAACTTGGGGTTACCTGTACTACGAGTTCAAATGCAAAAGTGGTTGCAAATTTCGCACTGGCTTTTTGCAAATAGAATAGTATTTTACAAACCGATCTACACACAAATAGGTCAGTTTACCAAATAGCACATTGCAGGGGGATGATCTGCCTAATTAATAGTCATTAGACAGAGCCCAATTTGCAGCCCTGTGTGAATGACTGCAATCACAGGGACGGTGGTTTGCAAAGGAGGACAGACTACCCTCCCTAGATTTTCATTCCGAAAGAGAGAACTTTTTTTAAAAGCAGCCGTTTACCTTAAAGGAACCAGTGTTGCCTCAAAACAAATTTTCAGTTTTGAAAATAATTCAGGGGAGCAAGCAGTGGTCTCCTGCACCATTGACTTCTTCAAATGTTGCCACCACAATTTCCAAACGTAAAGGGATTCTAAGGGGACCAATTCTACTTTGCGAATCAGTTACCACCTGTACTCGGGGTGGTAACTAATCAATGGTTTGCAACTACAATTGCTGATCGAAACCATTGACACAATATCAATATCAATATCAAAGTTTTATTTGCATAATTAGTTAAAATTGTTACAAAATTTGCGTAATAAAATAACGATACAAAGTTTATTAAAATTTAGTACAATTATTGTCTCTCGGCCTTTGTTTTGTTTAGGCATGGGGCCTGTGTGGTCCTGGGGTTAGGCTGGCCCTGTTTGCCCACCAACTGGATGGTCCTCCTGTTCTATTGGTTCTAAAAGTTTTCTTGCTTCTGCCAAGAATTTAACTCCACGGCATGCTAGAATTATATTGGAACCACCGAGCCAGCTTGTGACTGCGTGTCTACAGGATCGAATGTTTAGAGCATTGAAGATGGGTTTCAATAAGAGTCGTCTCTGACTTATCAGGGCCGGACATAGGCAGAAAAGGTGGACAAGTGTTTCGGTTTTGTATCCGCAAAGGCGACATTGATTTGTCTGGTGTGGTGAATTCCAGGACGGTAGTAAATCCTTTGTGACATGCATCCCCATCCGATAGGCTGTAAAAGACTTTTTTAGATGTCCACTGAAGTGGGATGTTAGATATGTTGGTATTTTTGGGGTTGTGAAGCAGTTCAGGATGGTCCAGGCATGCCGCCGTTTTGCCAGTAACTCTTTGTCCTTAAAAAAGGATTTCCATTTTGCTGCCGCGTTGGCTGATTTTTTTAAACTTACTTTATCTGTCCCTGAAACCATTGACACATTCCTTTCCAGATCAGAAATAGAAGGGGGATCTTGCTTTCACACCTCCTATTTGCGTTTCAGAACACATTGCAACAGTCCGTTTACAATTCAGAAACAAGTTTGCAACTTCTAAAATGGCTTTTGAACACAAAGCAAAGCCCTTTTGGAATTGCAAAGCCTGTGATTTTGTGAATCACAGGATTTGCAACTGCTAAGGGGCTTTGTACAAGAAGCTCTTTATTCTAAACCATCTACCAGTGATATTTTTAACTATTGCTTGGAATATCATGTAGGGCAGTGCTTAATTTGTAAATGAATGAGTGCCGATGCTCAAAACTCAGCTAAGATGCCCCTGGCCGGTGCAATTAATGTCAGGGCTCCAAATCCCAAGGCTGCACAGTTCAAATTTCACCTCATGCCTCACTAATCCAACACCAGACTCTCCCTGCATCTTTATCTCACTCTTGCCGTTTCCTTTTCTCTCCCTTTGTGGCGCTTTTTCTGCCTTTCTCTTCCTCAGTCTTTACGCTTTGTGGGCCTCATTTACAAGAAAATAACGCAGCTTGGTGCCCCAAGCCATTTAGCTGCTCTAATAAATAAAAGTATTTCTCCTCGTTTCACCAGGATTCTAACATATTCTCAGGTTTACAAAACGTTGTAAATCTGGGAATGTGTAAAGTTCCATGGATGTTGTCTGGGAACACCCACAGCAACACCCTTGGAACCCCCCTTTCCCTCAGAATAATGCATGAAAGAGGCCCATATTTACAAGGCCATGAACTGTCACGCAGAATGACTTTATGTGGCCCTGTAAATATGGGCAAGCCTATTGCGCTGCTGGTGCGTCAAATAAAGTGACACACCGGCAGCGCAATGGGCTTGTAAATGTGGCTCTGTATATTTTTCCCTCTCTTGCTCTTGGTTAATGTTCTGATGCGAGGAAATAAGTGTTGGTCTCCAAAAATAAGGGGCGATGGCCCCCACCGGCTCAAATTAAGCACTGATCTAGGGTTGCTTCCACATTGAACTCACTGATGCATTCCATTATTAAAGCACATGAGACCAATGCACCACAGTCCTATTATGCAATATTTATGGCCGGCCAGGGCTTGCAATACCTTGCTTTGTGCTTGATTGAACAGCAATGTTCTACATACATTTCGTACCTTGGTCCTACATGAAAGCAGGCGTGCCCTCGTGTGTGGGGTTCAGTGAGGGCGTGAATCCTTTACCCTGCCATCGGTCTGACAGAAAACTGGAAATCACCCAGTTGAAAAAGTGAGCAGCCTTCAACTCCCCGCCTGTCACTTCTTACTTTTGTTTTTGAAGAAACCCCACTGGCTCTTCAGCAAGTTAGTCTTCACCGTGATGGCAACAAGTCATGTCCCAGTCCAGGCTTCGCAGTCAGTTGCAAATCCAGCTTTTATCCCTCGCGTAGCTAACATAAAGGACTCTATTCTCGAGCGCTAATGGCAAAACGAACTCCGTTCTCTGGAGCTCGGAGCTAATGAGTGCTTTTCCCGAGGTCAAGTCATTTGTTCTGCTCCTTGAGCAGGCATGTCGCACTTGAGTGATGTCTGAAAGAGGCACGGGGAGAAAGAAACAGCCGTATCCCGACGGCAGGCGCGTCTAATCCCCAGAACACTGATGGTGCCCCACTGACCAATCACATTAAAGTAAAAAAAAAATTGTTAATTTGATTGGTCTGAAGGCAAACCCCTTGAAGGGGGCATCCCTCTCCTAAGAGAACAACTAGGCCAGCTTCCTGTTAAGCTCTCATTAGGAGTGGTCTGTCCTTTACAGGTTCCTGTGGAGGTATTACAGGTTTTGTGGTAGTTTCCCATTCCTTGCATTTTTTCCCCAGGCAGATTTCGGCAGTTGAAACCTGCAGAATTTACAGGGGGATATACCTGGTAAATGCTGGCACATGCGTATTTTGTGCACAAATCACCAAACCCTGCATGTTTTGCCCCATTTTAAAGCGCACAAGTTGTAATAGGTGATAATTATACCATCTTTTAAATTCCCCCTGATATTGGATTTTAGAAGAGGCAATAATAATCAATCGCCTTCCCAGCTGGGCTACTCAGATGGAGGGCCTATGGTTGTGGATACTGTGTGAGAGCACCTGTACATCCTATGCAGCATTTTCTGCATATCAGTACATTTTATGTGTACAACCTAATCCTATGTAAACCCGTATTATGATGGGCTGCACGGGCTCAGTGCAGAGCCCAGAACTTATGCACCTGCTTTACTTACTACAGGCGCATAAAAACAGGAGCTCAGCTCTGTGCAAAGGCAGCTCGCCCCATCATGAAACTGCCCTGTAGTAATAATGGGTATTCATATATTTGCCTTCTATGCTATCCCCATATTCTTTAAGCGAAAAAAATACCAAGCACTCCTTTGATTTCTTACTTCCAACATTTGAAAATAGCTCTCTTTCCCTGGTTAATGATTTTTCCTTCCAAATTCTTTTATTCTATTTTAAAAAAGCACATATTTTGAGGCATCTTAAACCCTAAGGTCCAATTCTGATGACAGAACAATATGGAGAACAGTGTGACTGTTTAGTTCCTTTGACACAGTCATACTGAAAGGGATTCGCAAGTAGTTGGAATAGTCAAAGCCGATCTATGTACAGTGGTTGTGTGCCAGAAGCACGCATAGCTAAACCATGCGTTCCTCTGCAACGCTGCCCCAACAAAGAATGCGCCTTAACAACGCACACCTTTACCAAACATGCCTTTACCACGCATGCTTTTAGCATGCAATGGCATGGTAAAGACATGATTGGTAAAGGGATATGCATGGTAAAGATCACACCCCAGCCCCCCACCCTGAGCACTAAAACATGATCCCACGTAGTAAAAATGACTCCAACCCCAGACCCGTCCTTTAGCCCTAAAACTGCCCCAGCCCTGACAACTGTCCTCCCCCGCCCTTAGCCATAAAACTCGTCCCCACATCCTAAAAATGTCCCAGACCCAGCGCCCCCACTCTGAGCCCTAAAAACTGCCCCCACATCCTAAAAACGACTCCAACCACAGCCCCCCTGCCCTGAGCCCTAAAAACTGATCCCCACCCCAGAAAAATACCCCAAACCCCCTTCCCTTAGCACTAAAACCCTGCCCCCTGCTCTAAAGACAACCCGACTCCCCGAGTCCTAAAAACTACCACACCCCTAAAAACTATCTCCCCACTCCCCCTAAAACCCAGCCCCAGCCCGACTTACCAGACAGTGTCCCAGAACTTCCTCTCCCAATCCTTCCTCTTGCTATGCTATGCCCCCCCCACCCCTCATCCGGGCATCTGGACCACACACTGCTTGACCGCGGCGGAATTGTCGCTGCGGGTGATTTACGGCGTGGGCGTGGTTCGGACGGCCCCCAGCCGACCTCCGCACACGCGCATGGAAGGGGTTAACCACGCATATATGTGTTTAAGGAAATGCATGGTTAAGGCAAGAGTGATTCCGATTGCGGAGAAACAGCAAGTGTGGCTCAGCCCGCATTGTATTTATTTTTTTTTTTTTTATTTTTTTAAAAAACCTTTATTTGAGCAAGCAAAAAGGTACAAGGATGGGCCTACAACCACACGGGCCAGCCGCTAAAAAGGAGTAGACACATATCATATATGCCCGCAGAGGTAACCGTCAATCAACAATGCAATACTCCACATTATATACAGAACAAAAACAGGTTTTATATATATGAAAGAAAAACACACAGAAAGGCGAGAGTGTATCACTGAAGGTCAGCCCAAGGGACGCAAGGGGGGGACAGCAGCGGAAGTGCAGTAGCAATATCCCAAGCACTAAGGAGTGCGGAGTGGGGGGGGGGGGGGGAGGGGGGCAGAGATCAGGAAGAAGGAGGGGGGAGAGCCGGAGACACCAGCTCAGTCCCTATATGAAGATTCCGGGAACGCTAGCCTAAGGAGACAGGGTAATCTCGATAGTGTCCACAAGGGGAGGAGTACAAATATCGCCACGGTATTCGTTCCATTGACCCCACACCTTCACCCATGCCCTGGGTCTGCCCCTGGCCACATAGACAGTTTTCTCACGGAACATGGACCAATCCATGTTATCCTCCCATTGCGAGAGGGCAGGGGGCCTGGAGGCCCCCCAAAGTTGCGCAATATCTCGCTTCGCAATCATATAGCCCAGGGTGGCCCATCTAGTCTGTGCCACCGAATAGTCCGTGGGCTCCCAAACATTCAAAAGACAGCGACGAGGTTCCGGACGCAAGGATATCCCTGTCACCACAGTCATCAGATCAAGCACAGCCACCCAATAAGCAGCCACCATCGGGCACTCCCAAAGAATATGCAGGAAAGTAGCACGCAAACCACATCCACGCTTACACAGTCCATCGGAGGAAAAGCCCATCACCATCAGTCGCGGTCCCGTCACGTACACCCGATGAAGGATCTTCAATTGGACCAGACGGAGTCGAGCCGGTATAGCCACCTCCTTCGGAGAGGAGAGGGCCGATTGCCAATCCTCATCATCAAGTTCCAACCCATCTCCCATCCACTGTTCCCGAAGTCGGGCCAATAAGTCAGTCCGATTGTTAATCAACTTTTTATAGATCAGGGAGATAGTGCTATCAGGAAGATGTTCGTCAAGGATACGGTCTTCAAGTGGGGAAGAGTCAGGCGGAATCTCCCCAGGAGCAAACACCGAAACCAAAGCGTGCCTGATCTGTAAATAACGAAAGAATTCCCGACTACTCAGGCCGTAGTCAGCCTGGAGGGCCTGAAACGGGCGCACCGAACCCTTAGAGTATACATCCCCCACTTTAGAGATCCCAATCAAGTCCCAACGGTCAAAACCCTTGGAAGACCAAAGACCGCCCAGTCGTTCTGAAGCATAAAGCGGCGTCGCCAACGTCAAGCGATCCTCCCAGCCCAGGCTCACATTCGCAGCACGCCACACCGTCAAAGCAGTCAAAGTAGGACCCACAAGATGGCGCCCAGCGGAGCGAGAATAGAGCACTCTGTTAAAGTCACCTCCCGGAAGCTGAAGTTTATCCATCTCAAACGCCGGATTACGACCCGGCGAGAACATAGCGTGATTAATAGCGGACAGATGGGAAGCCCAGTAGTATCTCTTAATATCGGGGAGCGCCATGCCCCCATCGTACCACGGGATGGAAAGTTTCGCGAGAGCAATGCGCGGTCGCCCATCCCAAATAAGTTGCCTCTGAAGGCTCTCAATCTCCCGAAAATAGGTCTTGGGGATAGGATCATAATAATTCTGGAGAGCGTAGAGAAACCGCGGTAGTGACATCATCTTAAACAGGGCCGCCCGACCCAGTGGAGACAGGGGAAGTTTGCGCCAGCGGGCAACGTCCAAACGGAGCCTAAGCAACGGGGGAAGGAGATTACGATCAAAACGAAGGGACGGATCCAAGGTAACAAAAACCCCCAAGTATTTGAAACCATCCCGGACCACCTGAAGAGGAAGTCTACTCGGCAACGGAGGCAAGATACCTGATAAAACGTATACACAGGATTTAGACCAGTTGATGACGAGGCCTGAGTTAGCGCCAAAGGACGCAAGAACGTCAAATAAAACAGATAAAGACTTGCGAGGAGAAGTAAGATACAAGAGGATGTCGTCCGCATAAAGCGAGACGCGGTCTTCGAAATCCGGGGCCCAACGAATACCTTTAAGGGACGGTTCCCAACGGAGCCAGGCCGCCAACGGTTCAAGAGCGAGCGCGAACAACAGAGGGGACAAGGGGCAACCCTGACGGGTACCCCTGCCCAAGGAGAAGGGGGCCGACACTCTACCGTTCACTACAACTTGCGCCAGAGGTTCCGCGTACAACAGCCTAACCCAGCTAATAAACTCGCACCCGAATCCAAATTTCTCAAGTGTCGCCCATAAATAGGGCCACTCCACAGTATCAAAGGCCATGGAGGCATCCAGGGACGCCAAAATGGCCGGTTCAGTCAAAAGCCCCGCCCTCGCCAGCGCGCCGTGCAGGCGACGTAAATTCAGAGCAGTGTTGCGATGCGGGATAAAGCCAGATTGATCCGGATGGACCAACTCCCCAAGAACCGAAAGGAGACGGGTCGCCAAAAGTTTAGCCAACACCTTAGGTTCAACATTTAATAGGGATATGGGCCTATACGAGGAACAGAGGTCACGCGGTTTACCCTCTTTGGGAATGACGACGATTGTCGCCAGACGCTGATCATAAGGAAGTATGTTCCGCTCACGAGATTCTAGAAACATGGCGCGGAGATACGGCGCCACCCTGTCGGGGCGTAATTTGTACAACTCAATAGGCAAACGTTCGGGCCCAATGCTTTGCCCGAACGGAGCGATCGAACTGCATTGGCTATCTCATCATTCGTAAAAGGGGAGTCCAAAGCAATACGGTCCAAGTCGGTGACACAGGGCAAAGTGATATCACGCAGAAGAAGGCGGGAGTCGGCAACATCCCTCACAGACACGGGAGCATATACCACACGGAAATATTCCGCAAAACGATCAACAATGGCGGTCGGATCAATCACATTCTCACCACTCGCAGACTGAATCACGGGCACCACACGATTAACTCTTTCTTTCTTGTCCAACCACGCTAGGAGTTTGCCCGCCTTGTCACCCACATCGTACAATCTGCCCTGCTGCTCACGAAACATCACCTTTGCAGC
Source organism: Lissotriton helveticus (assembly GCF_964261635.1). Taxonomy (NCBI): domain Eukaryota; kingdom Metazoa; phylum Chordata; class Amphibia; order Caudata; family Salamandridae; genus Lissotriton; species Lissotriton helveticus. The sequence continues at coordinate 1,347,946,173 of NC_136059.1, forward strand.
GTCAGTGACCAGAGATTTATATGCGAACTGTTTTAGACCCAGGGCATGGAGTTTCTCAGGCGTGACACCAGATTCCAACTCGTCCTCCAAGGCAGAGATCTCCCCCTCAAGGTCCACCACCTCCCTCCTCCCAGCCCTCTTAGCTTCAACAATCAAGGAGAGGGCCTGTCCACGAATCACAGTTTTAAAGGCTTCCCACAGGGACACAGCCGAAGAGACCGACCCCTCGTTTTCCAGGAAATATGCATCCATGGACTTGAGCAAGAGGGTACAAGTCTCAGGGGAGGAAAGATACCAAGGGTTAATGGGAGCCACTCGGCCCGCCGCCTCTACCCCAACCTCGAAACGAAGCCAGAGCGGCGAGTGATCAGAAATACCCCTCGGCAAGTGTAAAATCTCACGAACCGCAGACGATTGGGCTGCGGGCATCAGGAAATAATCCAGCCGAGACAGACTGCCATGAGCCCCAGAATGGAAAGTGTATTGGAGCTGAGTAGGATGCAACAGTCGCCAGCAGTCCACAAGGCCAAAGGTATCCAAAAACCCACCCAACCACTGCTGAGCCTGCGGGGTATCTCTAGGGGGATGGCGATCGTGAAGGCCGGAAAGCACCGAATTAAAATCACCGGCCAGAAAGAGAGTGCTATCAGGGAGATCTAACAAAACACGGCCCAAGTCAGTAAAAGTAGAGGCCTGCAAACCCGGGGGAACATAAACATTGAAGAGAGAAAGGGTGCGGCCTTCATACCTACCCACCAGGACAGTATATCTCCCACGGTCATCATGAATCACCTCATCGATCGCCAGGGGGAGGGAGGTTCGAACAAGAATACCCACACCCCTAGATCCGGAGGTAAACCCCGAGTGCGCCACAAGGCGGTAGCCCCATCTATTCATTGCATAACAAACATTACCAATCAAATGGGTTTCTTGCATGAAAACAATGTCCGGTGACAAACGTCGTATACATTTTAAGACCACACTGCGCTTAATACGATCTCCCAGGCCATTAACGTTCCAGGAAAGAAATTTCAACCCTCTACCCCCCATCCCAGCCGCCCGAGCCAAGACCCCTCGTCCATGAGCTAGACATCAGAAACAGCAGCAAACACAGGAGCAACTCGCCTTGAAAACAACACACAGAAAAGAAAAAACTTCCCAACCCCCCACCCCCAAACTGAAGAGAAACACCCCCCACCCTGCACCCCTGCAAAAAGCTAAAGAGCCACCCCAACCTGCAGTGTGCCTGTCGCCCAAGAACCCCTATTCTACACAAAGACCCCGGAGGAGGAAAGGTCTCCGTTCCATCCACCCCCCGACCTCAGCAAGAACAAAAATAACAAACGAAAGACAGAATGATCACAGTGTAGAGGGACGCCGGCCAACACTCCTGAGAATGTATGCAATATAAGACATAAGAGCCGAACAGTTAGATCTCCACACCACCTTCGGCACCACCAGGGTGAGCGGCGGAGTCCGTCTCAGGAGGACGGTCAGGCAATGAGTCCAGCCAGTCATTAACAGCATCAGGCCGATCAAAGAAAAGGGTACGCTCATTGTATTCGACCCGGAGTCTGGTGGGAAAGAGCATGGCGTAACGTAGGCCCCGATCCCGGAGACGTTTCTTGGCACCACGAAACTCCATACGTTGTCTCTGAACCTGTTGGGAAAAGTCCGGGTAAAAGTTCACCGTAGAATTCTCAAAGGCCACCGGGCCCTTCACCCGTGAGGCCTGCAGGATAGCGTCCCGGTCTCTATAATGAAAAAGCTTCGCTACAATGGGTCTCGGCGGGGCTCCCGGCTTGACTTTGCCCCCTGGAACACGATGTGCGCGTTCCACCGTGAAAAATTTTGTGAGACCAGAAGGGGCCAGATGGTTCAAGACCAGATCCTCAACCAGGAGATCCACCGAGTGGGGTTCAGGGTTTTCCGGTACACCAACCAGGCGAACATTGCAGCGACGCGCCCTATTTTCAAAGTCCTCCAGGCGACGGGTCATGAAGTCGTTCCCCCGACGGAGATTTCCAATCTCTGTTTGGAGCTCCGAGACGTCATTCGTAAGGCTAGAGGATTTAATATCCAGTGATTGTACCCTCTCATTCGTCTTGCCGAGATCAGCACGAATCAGATTCACCTCAATAGCCACGGTGTCAAGTTTGTGGGCCAAGGCCTCGTACTGTAGGCCGATGGATTCCCTCACACCCGAGATGGCGCCCATGATATCCTGTAGGGAGGGCTCCGCCGACTCTTCCAAAACTCGTTCGGACGCTATACTAGAACCAGGCAGGGCAGCTCCGGGGGACCCCTTAGAATGGGTATAACGGTCCATGACATTTGATTGAACTGGAGCTCCGCGCAGAGGTGCTTTCGTCTTGCGCGTCTCTCTGTCCCCTCTGCCCGCCATTTTGAAGATGCGTCACAGGACAAGCCACCAGGTTCGACGGGCCCGACACCCAAAGTACAGGATCAAAAGTACATGAAAAAGGGGGCACAACTCGGGTAGAGGTCGCCAAGCCAGCAAATAGGTCACATGAAAGCCCAACAGCCGATCTGCCTCCAAGTCTCAGTCGCAACACGACATCCACATCCGTGGCCCAAGTCGGAACGGAATCGAAACCGAAACTTAGGAAGGGGGGACCCACAAGGCCAGATCTCCTGCCGTTGTTGTTCAATTGCAGAACGGCTACAGAACCGCACCCCGTCCCGGGCGCACCTCAAGGGCGGAGCCCAAAAGTTCAGAGCACCATATCTCAGGAATACGAGATCCAAATCGATTTCTGAAAAGTGCCAGGGTAATCAGCCAAACGTCCCCTACACGAATTCTTGCAAGAAATCAGGATTCAGCCAGGATAAAATGCCGGGAGCGGCGAGGGTCCGGAGAGCGCTGTGCTCAAGCGGCCATCTCGGATGCCCGCCAAGCTCCTCCCTCAGCCCGCATTGTAAAGGCCGTTTCCCATGTGCAGTGCTTCTCCCATTGCCTGTGTACTGATAAATAACTATGTTTACTAAATGTGTTGCTGAGATTTACTTTGCACAACTTGTTTTGTTAATTTATTTCAATATATGGTTTGGGTAAAAGCAAATGAGGGCTCCTACCAGGAGACACATCGGTAATGAGACTGTGCACAAGATCTACCCTCAAAACCATAGACAGAGCCGGCCCTATAGCCCCCTGCAATCAAATATTTGCTCTCGGCAGCAGGCAACAAGATGTTTCATGCAAAAAGATCAGGGCTCAAGTCGGGGTACCACGCGGGTGGGCGGCGTCCCCCCACTTATTTTACCGGGGGGACTCTGTCCCCCCTGCCAAACAGCTGGACTTCACTCTTTGGCCTCTCTGGGACGAGGAGCTCGGCATCTTTTGCGACATCACTTCCTGTTGTGACGTCACTTCCGGTGAGAGCATCCCCCCACTGTCCCTGATGCTTGCATTTATTTTTATTTACAAAGGTAATGGTATAGTGTGCCATCCGTCACTAATCACATACAGATCAAAACACTTTTAAAAAAAAGAAAAGAATAGATGAAGGGTGTTTTATTTACACCCCCTGCATCCGTCTCAGCCGCAGCAGTGGCCGCTCCTTCTCCTACATCGCTGCCAAGACCTGGAACGACCTTCCCACCCAGCTCTGTACAGCCCCCTCGCTGGCAGACTTCAGAAAGAGACTCAAGACCTGGCTCTTCGACAGAGACACAGCGCCCAGATTCCCCTATGAGTGACAATGTTGCACTTTACAAATACTGTTTGATTGATTTACTCAGTGACAGTGAAAGGGAAATTGCTGGCTTTGGTAACATACCATTTGTTTTAAAATGTTTTCACTTTAAGTGGGTTATAAGATCAATTAATCATTTAAGTGTGAACAAGGTACTTTGTGTATTGTCTCTGCGTGCATGAGTGAGTGCACGTATTGAGAAGAAGAGGTAAGATAGTCCATATATGGCCATTTTTGCAGAGGGAAGCAAAAATCGAAAATCTCTAGGACAAGTTCTAATGATAAATAGTATAGCACCTTTAGAAAAAACCTCAACACTCAGTTTCCTCAAAACAATAATTTGGCTTTAACTTGTATTTGAAGGTGACAATGCCTACATGTCCCAAAGTCCCAGTAAATCGAAAATCAAACTGCTGCGGGCCCTTGAGAGTTAGATACCTTGTCCTCTTAGTGGTGACATTTACAACCACAGGGCCCTACTCACAGAGTTTATTTCGCCTGCAAACATACATTTACAGCTGCAAATACATGCATGTACATTTATGGGGATTCCTAAACTCTGATCCAAACCTTTTACGATCCTGGAAGAGGCCATAAGATTACGTCTGACAAGGGCTGGAATCCCTCCCCTTCCAGGATGGGAAGAGGGCAGATCCAACCCCTGTTTAGTGGAGATGTAGGGGGAAGGTCTTTCTCCATGGGCAAAAATGTTTTCCCTATGGAAAAAAGAAAGAAAATTTAGTATGTTTGCACAGGGGCTTATTCTAACTACTGAGCTTTGCACAACTCCAAATTAGGCGTAAAGGACCCCATGGGTCCCCTTGGGAGACCTGCTAATGATGCAACTTTCCAGGCATACTTCAGGGAATGATTGTGAATAGAAACATAATGTAAAAATACTCTCTGGCAGAGATGTAAATCTCCACACATACTTTAATGTTTCTTTTGTGAATAGGGCCCATAGTAGGTTTTATCTCTAATGCCTGTCACTGACATCACTGTGCTGAATTCAGGGGCATGAACACCAGTGGATACCATGGGGTATTTAAGCTACCATTAGTTTCTCCACTACTGTACTTGTAACCTACCCATTGCCAAATGTTGAATATACTGGGAATGTGAATGTTGTCATAATGCTGAGGTAATGCAGTTAAAAACCCTTCAAGAAGAACCAGTTATTTTAGTCAAAGTACAAAGCAGGCGATTGACCCAGTCTGTGAATTTTAAATTGAATGTGGGAACTAACACCACTGACATTTCTCAAAGAATTATCATATACCTTATTTGCCTAAAGTATATGATTTTCAAAACAACGAGGAGCATACGATGAATTTTACCACATACATCTTTATGTTTTCAAATTAAGTTTTCCTTTTGAAATATATGTTCATGTTGCTAGTAGCTTAAGGCTGTCCATCCGGTCATATAGCAGTAAATAAACAATGGCACAACAACTATTTTACAAAATAAAAAATGAATTGGCACTACTTAAAGGGCCCATGCTTCCCTTGCCCAAAATGCATGATACCTGACACTTGTGCTTGAAATTGACAAAGCCTACATATGCCACTTTTCGAGTAAATTGAAGGGGCAGACGTCAGGGTACAAGAGAGATGCTGTAATTCCCACAGCTATAATTTACAGGTTGAGGGTACCATTTAGAGGTGGTTTGATGCACGGCATGTGATTAAGGGGAGGGGCTGTTAGCTTTGCCTCTGCTAGATCCTTGCTGGTGGACCATTGGCTAAAGGCGCAGTGGATCTGGAACTAGGGGTGCGGGAGCCTGGTGCCACAACACCCCATAAAATCTGATGGATTTTAGATGAAGAATGAACAATAAAGAGGGCCAGCTCCATGCATGTGGATGGGAGAGATGAATTTGTAGCAGAGGTCACCAAGAAGCCTTTGAATACGTCCACAACTTAATGTTCTCATCATTGGTTTCCTCACTAAAGAAGTAATAATTGTATTTTACACGTATCACTTTGGCTGTTGATAGAATATGTTTTGTAATGTGGTTGCCAGCGTCCATCTTTGATAGTTTTCTTGAGTATCTGTAAGAACATTGCAGAACTGTCAACCTTCCCAGATGCAAGCAGGGTCCAGTCTTTGCACACTGGGACTTGTAGTCCTCTTGATCCTGGTTTAAAAACAGAACCACTATTCCTGGAAAGCAAATAATCAACCTGGGCTTGATGAGCGACTCACTTAAAAACTAAGTGACGAGAGCTCTGACTTTTGTATGTTTGTGCTCAAGATAGACAGAACCTCTCCATCCAAGAGTGAGAGGATTTTATTTGGGGGGGGTCCTCTGAAAATCACTGCTTTTGTTGCACCATCCCTAATTCCAGAAGGCCGTGAGGGGATTTGAGCCTAGAGGTGGCAGTAGGCTTCACCCTGGCATCTCCTTCTTAAAGTGCGAAAAAATGAAGCACCTTGAGTTTTTCTCATGCACCCTAAGCAATTTGTAATACCTCTGTTGCTGAATACTAACGCTGGGTCATTTTAATTTAATCACAGGCCACTTTCTTCCAACACCGACACTTCTGCTTTGTCTTAATTTAATTCTTATACGTCCTATTTCATCCGTATTTTCTCTTTTTTATCACAGTTTCCCTATCTTTATCGTCCTCCTTCCTTATCCCTCTTCTGTTTTTCTCTCTCTTGCTCGGGGTCAAAGTAGAAATATAAAAAAATAAGTCTTGGTCCCCAAAAATTTGTGCTGATGCTTACCTTGAGAAATCGCAGGCACAAATTAATCACTGCTAGCTTCCATTAAGGTAAAGTCATTTTCTCTGCTTCATACACTAGAACTGTATCAGCCTGAACATATGATACCCACTCCTTACAGTTCCTCACTTTCACACTGACTGCAGACAGAAAGATCAAAAGTAGCCCACTGCACCTTAAACTAAGATGGGGTCTAGATAAATCTACAGCACAATAAACAGATTTTATCTGATTTTGAGGGACCCATAACAATATGGAAGATGGATATGGATAAGGTGTATATATATATATATATATATATATATATATATATATATATATATATATATATATATATATATATATATATATATATATATATATATATATATATATATATATATATATATATATATATATATATATACACATATATATATATATATATATATATATATATATATATATATATATATATATATATATATATATATATATATATATATATATATATATATATATATATATATATATATATATATATATATATTACCTACTGGCAGTCGCCAGTAGGTATATATAGTTAGGATTTTTTTGAATAGGGATTTCTGAAAATTCTATGTTGAATAACTTTGGCGTTGATGGACGGAATTGGCTGAAATTTTCAGGAAAATGGCACATTTTGTTTCTGAGCGTCCCCTGAAAGTTTGGGGGGGTTTCGTCTAGCGGGGGCTGAGAAAAAAGGGGGGTCCCAAAACATGTTTTTAACATTGAGTTTTCCATAGGGCGGTTGGACTCACTTTTAGCTCGAACGGCTGAATGGATTTCCACAAAACTTGGCAAAATTGTAGGGACTGGTAGCCCGATGTGCCTTTGCTATGTCTCAAGATATATGCTCCAGTGGTTTTTACGAAAATTAACTTTGAAAAATATATATTGGGCTACATTGGGCTATATATATGTTAGAGCCCAAATGTAGCCCAATGTAGCCCAATGTAGCCCAAAGATGGCCACCAGAGACAAAAAAAAATAATGTAGCCCAAATATCAGCCAGATGTAGCCCAACTATAGCCCAGTGACAGAATGTCCCAGAGTGTTCTAAAGAACAACTAGAGCGCTAACAGTCTTACTTATGACAAAAGTATGGCACACCTGAAGTCATCTTGATTGGAATAAAGTGTTAACACTTAAAACATTTAATTTGCAAAGGAACAAAATGAGGGGGTTCATTTTGCCATAGAAATTATGATTAGTGCTGAAAAAAGAAAAATTAGGGCACATTTTGAGTGACTTCTCAAATCCTCTTATATTTCATTAAAAAAATTCTGATATGCAGTCTCCCAAGATGGCCACCAGAGACAAAAGAGCCCAAATGTAGCCCAAATATCAGCCAGATGTAGCCCAACTATAGCCCAATGACAGAATGTCCCAGAGTGTTCTAAAGAACAACTAGAACGCTAACAGTCTTACTTATGACAAAAGTATGGCACACCTGAAGTCATCTTGATTGGAATAAAGTGGTAACACTTAATACATTTAATTTGAAAAGGAACAAAATGAGGGGTTTCATTTTGCCATAGAAATGTTTTTTATATCTATATATATATATATATATATATATATATATATATATATATATATATATATATATATATATATATATATATATATATATATATATATATATATATTACCTACTGGCGGTCGCCAGTAGGTATATATAGTTAGGATTTTTTTGAATAGGGATTTCTGAAAATTCTATGTTGAATAACTTTGGCGTTGATGGACGGAATTGGCCGAAATTTTCAGGAAAATGGAACATTTTGTTTCTGAGCGTCCCCTGAAAGTTTGGGGGGGTTTCGTCAGCGGGGGCCGAGAAAAAAGGGGGGTCCCAAAACGTGTTTTTAACATTGAGTTTTCCATAGGGCGGTTGGACTCACTTTTAGCTCGAACAGCTGAATGGATTTCTATGAAACTTGGCAAAATTGTAGAGACTGTTTGCCCGATGTGCCTTTGCTAGGTCTCAAGATATGTGCTCCAGTGGATTTTGAGAAATTAACGTTCCAAAAAATATATATATCTGTGACAGCGTCCCGGTTAGCGCCCCGGTTCGCGTACCAGACGCGTAACGGAACTTCGCGAGGAGAAGCGGATTGGCTCTCCGGTGACTGTCAACATTCTAAACAGTCCGGAGCGGCCGCCATCTTGTCTCTCGGTAGGATCGAGAGACAAGAGGTGGAAATAAACGAAGGGGGAAATGAATGAAAGGGGGCAAGGTAGACCCCTCCTGACCCCCTAGGATTGATGTGGGGGCTATTAAAGGGCCCCGCGGGGCAAAAAAAATAAATACATTTTTTTTCGATTTTTCGCGGTGGAAGCGCTACCCGGTAAGCGAACCGGGTAGCTCACCGGTAGCGTAACGGGAGTCCGCCATCTTGTGTTTCGGACGAATTTAGTCACAAGATGGAGGATAAACAATGTTGGGAATGGGTATAAGGGGGCACGGGAGACATAGCCTGACCCCCTAGGTTTTCTGAGGGTGGCTGAGGAGGCCCATATATGTAAAAAAAACAACCTTTTTTTTTCAAATTTTCGCACGGTTAGCGCCCGGTCTACGCACCGGATATCATTCCGGAAAGCGTAACAAGGGGAAAACTAAGGGAAATATTAAAATAATATTTTAGAGTGCTTTGAGGTAGGGTAGCTCTGAATAGAGCTGTTGTGTTGTGTGGGTGATGTAAGTACCAACATGTAGGTACCAATGAAGAGTCTAAAATTCAATGTACACCGTCTCCTCTGTAGATATTTTGTATGTTCTAATATGGGTTATTTAAATGTAAATGTGTGGAAAAGCACTTCATGCTTTAAAGCAATTGTATTTTTGAACAGATTGTTCTTTCCTCTTAGTCCTCCTCTTTGTTTTTTTTTCCCCACACTCTTCTTCAGCATGATAGTTGATAAATTCGTTCCCTCAAAAAATGTATATACATAAAAAAATTATATTAAATACATATAAAATATATTTTTCCTTTAATAGAAGAATACATTTTACAGCTTTTGATATTTGCTGTTAAAAAACCATTGAAATTCACTGAAAAAACCATAGGTTATAGACCATATATAGTTAGGAATTAGCATTTACAAAACCTTGAAAATTCACTGAAAAAACCATAGGTTATAGACCATATATAGTTAGGAAATAGCATTTACAAAACCTTATTTTACTCACACAAAACCATTGAAATTCGCATATATAGTTAGTTGCACTAACTATATATCGCGCACCCGCAATCCACTGCTGATCATGTCACATATTACATCATTCATGACATGGTCAGTGACATCACTGATGACATCACTGATGACATCTCAAATGACATCACTGATGACATCACTGATGACAACATCCAGTGACTGTATGTTTCTGTAAAGTTAAAATATGTCTTACATATTGAAGAATGAGTGGATGTATAAGTGTCTGGATGAAGGATTTAGTAGGTGCATGACTGAGTGTATGAGTGAGTGATTAAATGTGTCTCACTGAGTGCCTGGGTTAGTGACTAAACTGTCTTAATTTGTGCATCATTATGTCATGTCTGTTGTACTGTAAACTGCTGCATGTGTTGATCAGTAGCTATATGAGTAACTATATGGGTTATTGATTGGTTGCCCAAGTATTTGTATGGGAGACTGAGTGTGTGTGTGGGTGGCTGGGAGGTGTATGACTCTGTGCATAGATGTGTGAGCAGTTGATTCACTAGATGTATGGGTTCAAAAGTGCATGTGGAAACAGCTGTATGGGCGGTTGACTGTGTGCATGAGTGTATTGGTGAGTGAATGGATATCTCAGTGCTACATGTCAAAGTAAGTACATATGTAAAACACAGTACATGTGAGAGTTGACATATATAAATAACTGTGCATAAGAGCCAGTGAATGTGTGAGTGGCTGTATGGATCATTGTGAACTTGTATCAGGGATTGTATAAGAGAGTAAATATGTGTTAGTATATGTTTGAATAAGTAAGGTGTGTATAACTGTATAGTTGAGGAAATGGAGGTGTGATTGATTCTTTGCATGACTGACTAGGTGTGTGAGTAACTCCATGGATGAGTGACAGTCTGTGAGTGTCTGTTTACACTGAGTGTATCTAAGGTTATATTAGAGTCTGAAGAGGTTCATCGTATTATCACATGAATGATGTCATCAGTGATGTGATCAGTAATGTCAAATGAGATGTCATCAGTGATGTCATCAGTGATGTCATGTGAGATGTCATCAGTGATGTCATCAGTGATGTCATTTGAGAAGTCATCAGTGGTGTCATCAGTGATGTCATCAGTGATGTCATTTGAGATGTCATCAGTGATGTCATCAGTGATGTCATTTGAGATGTCATCAGTGATGTCATCAGTGATGTCACTGACCATGTCATGAATGATGTAATATGTGACATGATCAGCAGTGGATTGCGGGTGCGCGATATATAGTTAGTGCAACTAACTATATATGCGAATTCCAATGGTTTTGTGTGAGTAAAATAAGGTTTTGTAAATGCTAATTCCTAACTATATATGGTCTATAACCTATGGTTTTTTCAGTGAATATATATATATATATATATATACATATATATATAGATAGATAGATAGATAGATAGATAGATAGATAGATAGATAGATAGATAGATAGATAGATAGATAGATAGATAGATAGATATTAACAGCTTAGCAGATTTCAAATCTATATGAGAACGGTAATCATTTAGAATGCTCTGAGCTCTAAATACTTTTTTATTTCGGTATCTAAAGAAGTAGATGATAAACTCGTTTCACAAAAAGTCCCTCAGGCAATGATTTATTTTTTGCTTCCAAAATGAATAAACTTTGCCAAGGTTAAGCAGACACAAGGCGTCGAAACTAGCTTTTCCTCAAGATAATTGGACACCGTGGGCTTTCTGTCAGGTGAGTCAAAAGTCAGATCACTACAACGTGTGCATGTGAAAGGAAAGGACTTAGCCTTTTTAAGTCTACCCTCAAGAGGTCTGACCAATCTCTGTGCCTCCCGTCTGTCCTTGGCCTATAAAAACAAAGTCGAATGTGACCTAAATATTCAGTGATATTGTGTCGTCTTCAGTCCAAGGCTGCCATATTCGCCTCTGAAATTAATTCAGTGGATTTAGAAAGGTCACAATAGCCACAAAAACCATTACAAACGTGGACTACTGCTGATTCAGCTTTTTGATCGCTTGCTCAGACAATTTGATGACAAAACATTAGGATCTGAACTAGAAAAATTCTAGCTATGAAATGGTATGACTCAGCAATATCGTGTTTTTATATATCGAGTTACAAAAAAATATAGTGGCTAAAATATAGACGACCAAATAAGGAGATATGGTAAGTATATATAGGTAACTATAGGGTAATCATACTTAACCTCTTCCATGCTCATGACGGCTCCCAGCCGTCATGAGTCACGGTGGGCGTGTGCTGATGACGGCCGGGAGCCGTCATGACCACGCTCGGGATCGGAATGTTCAGCACTGCGGCGGAATTTGCGCCGCAGCGATGAGGTTAACTCCACACACACACACACACACACACACACACACACACACACACATATATATATATATATTAAAAAACAATATAGGATGCCAAGATATATATATATATATATATATATATATATATATATATATATATATATATATATATATATATATATATATATATATATATATATATATATATATATATCTTGGCATCCTATATTTTTTCAAGATGCACAGATGTGAAGTCAAGAATAGTAATTCTATATTTACCAATATATTTTTTGACTTACTATTATTTGGATTGTTTGCACTCTGTTTCTTTAGCCAATATTCTGACATACAACTGATGAAAAATATCCCACCTGAAAAAAACGGATAAAAATGACATAACATGGCTGTTTATTGATGAATTGCAATTTTTATTTCTTTTGATTATTCATTGTGCCTAATGGAAGTAATGTTTGGTTTGGCTTGTATGATTTTAGGGATTACTGTTCAATTTGAATAAAGTCTAATTAAAGTTCAAATTAAAGACATAACATGGCTATCAAACCGGTGCAGACATCCCACCTTGAAATTCACCTTGAATAGTGTGAGCGCAGTATTGCACAGACGTGCCACTCAAGGAATGGGAGCAAGGAATTAATTTGCCTTGGCCATATTGACTTCTTAAGGGTGTGCTCCCACTGTGTGCCTGAGGCAAAAACAGCTCTTAATCTGTTCAAGAAGAAAGCTAAGATGAAATGCAGGCTCACTGGTGAGAAATAACACAATACAATATTGATCTTACATGAGTCACAGGAACAGAGAGGAGGATCAGACGGCCAGATTAAATTAAGGTTTGCATCAAGCGCCGCTTTGAACCATAAACAATTGATAAATCAAGCGCATTGATTCTAGGGTGGAGAAGCCTGATATAAACTGATCAAGGCTTGTGGAATTTCACACACTGGACACAATTCCAGTGGCGTAACACAGAATGATGCCCCCCTGCAGGATGTGATGAAGGGCACCAGAGTTCCCCTTATCCAACAAATATTCATTGGTTTTTGGTTAAATGGGGCCCCCTTGAAGGTTTGGGGCCATCTGGAGGTTTGCCCCCCCCCCCACACCACAGGTGCGGTAGGGGCCTGTGTTATGCCCCTGCTCAATTCACAAAACAGTAGGGAAAGTATGTGTGGCGTCCTCTGCTTCTGCCTGTATAAACTTTTCTTACCTCTTCGGAGTTTGTCAACACTACCAGTTGCACCAGGTGTAGATTTCTAGGTGTGACCTTAGAAAGGTCATGTAACCTTCCCAGCAGCATGCTTTCTTGCTCAGCAGAAATCTCCACTGCACGGCTGACCTCACAGGGCAAATAGGATCCTTTGCGCAAAGGAACAATTTGGAGGAAAACAAATTTGTGCGAAGAAAAGTCTTTACTCTGTAGAGAAAGCACTTATAGATTCACAACAATGGCCGAATTATGGGGTATATTATCAAGGGGTTTTATCTCCGCTTTTTTGGCTTTAAAAGCCAAGAAAGCGGAGATAAAATTATCTCCCTATTACCAAGCTGTCGCTAACACCAGTTAGCGACAGCTAATAGGAGATAGCGACCATCATGGGCCCCACTTTGCATGTCAGTGATATTTATCACTAATGATATGCAAAGTGGGCGTGCCAAGATGTTAGCGACTGGAAACAGTCGCTAACATCGCTATCTCCTATTACCAACTTTTGGAGATATTTGCGCTAAGGGCGAATATCTCCAAAAGCTAACACCTGCCCTGAGCAGTTCTTAGCCATGTTATCCAATGGGAGGTGGATAACATGGCTAAGAGCATTTGCTCGATAATGCATGAATATCGCTGACTTTTCAGCGATATTCATGCATTGCGGGCGTTTTTTATCGCATTTGCGATAAACCTTGCTAATAGCAAGGTTTATCTGCGATAAAAATCGCCGATGTGCGGCGATAATTTTTGTCTCTAAACAAGTTAGAGACAAAAATTATCGCTAGTTGTTGATAATATACCCCTATGAGTGTCGCTTTAAATACCATCCTGTGCGTAAACCCCTTTTTACACGCAGGACGGAATTACGGGGTTGGCTTTATTTAACACATCTGATAATTATTCGATGTGTTGAATAACCCAACATTCATTAGATTTTGGCTTGTCAAACCTGCCGAAATTTAACAGGGCAAAACATATGGTAATTACCATATCATGTGGATTTTGGTGAGCTAAACAGATAATGGTTGCTTTTGAATAGAGTCGCTCGTAGGTTTTTCCTTCCCCTCTCCCATGACAGAGCAAGGTGCTCTTTTACGAAGGATTTTTTTGTTTTTGTTTGGTAGGAGTACCAAACTGCGTAGGCGCTGGGCGAGTGTTAATAATTCTCGCCCTATAAGCACGAACCAGGACAGTGACATCACTGTGGAGGGTGTTGCGAATTTCAGAGGCGATGCATAGGCTTTACTTCGGGCATAAACTGACCTGGCCCAGGGCGAGGACTGAAGAGCTCCATTCATTTAATGGAAGAAGGGCAAGGCAGACTCAGGGGCTTGATGTTGGAGTGGGCGTCGCCCATGGAAGGCAGCCTTCGCCTCCTCTAATGCTTTTGTGTCTTGTATTGGCTGAAGAGTTCTGAGGGGTGGAGTCCATCAGCTTTCGATCAGAACTTCTGAAGTCAAGGAGAGCTTCAGTGCATGTGTTCTGTCGCTGTAGAAGAGCTACTCTTCGTCATCCGTTAGTTGGGCTGGCTCACTAGTAAGTTTTAGATTTAACTTATTAAATTAAACTCCTTCTAGTTCCTTGCCGAACTGCACACATGCCTTCAGTGTGCTCGGTTATCTGTGTTATTCTCACGCAATTCTCTCAGGCCTGGTCAGGAACTCTTTGTATGGGTTTGAGGAGACCTGACAAAGCCTCTCCTCTTGTGTAACACTGCTGCAGTTGTGGTAAAAAAAGGTGTGCGTTAACCCTAGACCAACATGCCCTGGTGGCGGAGGGCAGCATGGAGTAAAGTGAGACTAATCTACTAATAGGTTTCACTGCGTTGCCCTCTTCTACAAAACCAACAGAGACCCAGGCTGTGAGGAAGTAGAGGAGCTCCTGACTGCGCTGGGTTCTGTACTTGGGCCTCTCGTCCAATCATAGCCCCCTGGGACTGGCATCTGTCCATTCGAGTGAGGATGAAGCCACATTTGCTTAATTGTTTCTCATGTATTGGTGGCATTTCAGAGTTATTTTTGTTTCATTTTTCCATGAGCAGCAGCCTTTGTGAGGAAGCGTTTCTTATCCCTAGGCAGCCGCCCCGGAATAGTTCACCATTTGCTTCCTCGCAAAAGGTGAAATATTTGCTGGCCCCGTCCGCGCCAGACCTGGCCCAGGGTCCAGCACCTCTGCCCCCAACCCCCCGAACCCCCTATTCTATTCTAGGGAAACACTCCTTCAACTTAGACCGGCTCTTCAGCCTCTCTGTCGTCACTCCATTTCTACTGAGGAACCACGCAGTCACTGCCATCATTGTCACTACACTCTGCCGTCCCCAGAGTCCTGTCCCCCAACTCACAATCAAATTAGTATGGCCCTGCTGAACTGCAGGTCCCTGCCTAAACATGCCCTCAAGATCTCCATGCTCCTACAAGACCACCACCTTGAGATCCTGTTTCTGACAGAGACTTGGTTCTCCGCAGACTCCGACCCAGACGTTGTTCAGACTCTGCCCCGGGCTTCCTGATCCAACGCCTTGATAGGCCAAATGGGAAGGGAAGAGGATTAGCTATTATACATAAAAACCTTCTTACTTGCCGTCTCATCAACAGCCCCATCTCAGACTGCGAAAATGTCATTTTTGCCATCCAATTCTCCCCCCTGAAGTCACTTTTGGGGATTCTCATCTATCGTCCCCCGGGTACCTTAGGGCAATTCTGCAGCTCACTACTGGAAACTTCCCTTTCCCTGGCCAGCACCTCGCCCAACCTTATCATCCTAGGAGATTTGAACCTCCACTTTGATAATTCCGGGGACAAAGTGGCCAGCGAACTGGCTCTCGACCTTGCAGTGTACCAACTTCACCTCATGAACCGGCAACCCACTCATATGAAGGGTCACCTCTTAGACCCCTTTTTGTCAAACCTCTCTGACTTCAAAGCTCTGAAGCCTGTCCCCATACCCTGGTCAGATCACTTTTTAGTCCCACTCAGCTGGCTCATCCCAGTCACTCCCCGCCCTAGACCTGTCCCTAGCACCCTCAAACGACCTTGGTCGAAACTACCTAAAGAAGAGTGGAGGCAACATCTAGAACTCTCCCTTCCCCCACATGACACCGATCCTGTAGTAGCAGACATGCTATTCTCCGCGTGGATTGAAAACTCACTCAACACTATCCTCCCTAGAAAAATGGCTCTTAAACAAGGTGGAAAGCCCAAATCCCCTTGGTTTACCAAGGAACCGAGTCTCCTAAAAAAACTATGTAAAAAAGCAGAAAGAGCCTGGAGGAAAGAATATGACACCGACAAAAAAAAAGAATACAGGCACTCTATTTCAAACTACAAAACTGCCCTCAAAACTACCCAGGCTGCCTTTTTTGAAGAGAAAATTAGATCCTCCACCAGCTCATCCAGGGAAACCTTCCGCATTGTGGAAAAGCTACTGAAAATCCCCGACCCCCCCTTCCCCAGACCCCTCCAGTCACCGCTGCAACAAGATGGCCGAATTCTTTTCGGACAAAATCCAAAACATCCTCAAACTTCTCCCCCCCCCTATAAACCTGAATACCCTCCAGCACCTTCATCTTTAGTGTGCCAGCAAAAGGATCCTACCTTAGAATCATTCTCTCCCATCACGGAGGAGACACTTCTTCCCATTCTCCAATCAATCAAAAGCGGCTCCCCGCTGGATCCAGTGCCGTTAAACATCTTAAAATTAATCGCACCCACCATCATGCCCGATGGTGAAACTGATTAATACCTCCCTCTCACAGGGCATTGTATCCCCGAACTGGAAGAGGGCCATAGTTAAGGCACTTCTAAAAAAAAAACATCTCGATCCATCTGAGTTGTGTAACTACCGCCCTATCTCCCTACTGCCCGGTATCAGTGAGGTGGCAGAAATATTTGTCAACCGCCAGCTTTCCACCTTCCTGGAATCTGGTGATTTACTCCACTTCTCCCAGATGGGCTTTCGCCCGGAGTAGGGCACAGAAACCGCCTTGATTGCAGTGGTAGAAGAGGCTAGGAAGATCCTCGATTCAGGAGGTTCCGTGGCAGTGATCCTCCTGGACTTGAGCGCAGCCTTTGACACAGTGAACCATCACACTCTGGTCCACCGGCTCAAGGACTTGGGAGTCACTGGGTCGGCCCTGTCCTGGCTGAATTCCTTCCTCCACAACCGATCCTTCCAAGTTCTTGAGGGCAACTCCAAATCCCAAGTGACTCCGGTGCATTGTGGGGTCCCCCAGTGTTCATCCCTGAGCCCTACACTCTTTAACGTTTACATGTCTCCCTTGGAGAAAATAGTCACCCCCCCATGGTATCAAACTGGTGACCTACGCCGACGATACCCAGCTCATTGTCTCACTGAACCAGCCGAATCGTTCTCCCAACGACCTCTGTTCCTGCCTCAAAGACATTACCTGCTGGATGGACAGCTCTCACCTCAAACTAAACAGTGATAAAACAGAGATTTTGGTATTGGGCAATCAATCTTACTTTACCACCGAGACTATGTGGCCACCCTGTATGGGACCCGCACCAATCCCAAAACATGACATAAAAAGCCTGGAAATCTGTCTCGACCAGGACCTCACGTTTAACACCCAAGCTAGGAGAACCGCGGGGGCCTGCTTTGGCCTTCTTCGAACTACTCACAAAATTCTTCCCCTCCTACCTCCTGACTCCAGGAAACTACTAATCCAGGGCCTCATTCTATCCAGGATTGACTACGGCAATGCCCTGTATTTGGGTGCCCCCAGAAAAGTCACTGCCAAACTCCAGGTCGTCCAGAATTCGGCAGCCAGGCTTCTAACAGGCACTAAAAACCGGTGCTCAGCGAAGCCTGCCCTAAAGTCACTTCACTGGCTCCCCATCCCACCCACAAAATCCTCCATGGCATGGGCCCCCCTATCTTGAAAGACATCATCACACCCCACAAAACCAACAGAAACCTTCGATCCGGCCATCTTCACTTAGCTTCTATGACCAGAATCACGAGGGCTCGCACAGGGGGGTTGCCTTTTTTCGTACAACGCCCCCAAGCTTTGGAACTCCCTACCCCTAGCCATCCGCTCCGAACCCAACCTGCTATCCTTCCGTAGGCTTCTGAAGACTTGGCTTGTCCCGTAACGTCATCTTCCTGCCAGCACACTCACTAGCGCTGGGACGCTCCCGGGCAGCCATGCGCTTTATAAATCCTTTTCATTTCATTTCATTTCGCCTGCGATGCCCAAAGAAATTTCCTATTAATGGAACTGATGGCAGGTACACGGTATAGCTAAGCAATTGGAGTGAACGGACACCGCAGAGTGCCGGTGCAAATTGCATCTGAAGAAACCGTGTAGACACTCACTCCCCACTTTTAAAGTTAAAAAAAGAATTTGTTAGATCCCCTGATGAACTGCCCTTCTGCTTCAGTCGTGTCAAGAAAAGATAATCTGCAAATTGCAGCCTAATTTGATTTGTCAGCATTTCTGGCCACTGAGGAGTTCTTCCTGCATGCTGGAGAGTAGGCAGAGCCGGTGGCAGTTGTCTAAACTGATAATATGAACAAAGAAGTGATTGCTGTGTAAAATATACATAGTCCCAAATTTACAAAAGTTACTGCAGCAGCATAAAGTTTTGTTGATGTTGCTTCAGAAATATAATCCATAGCCTCATAGCACCCGTAATAGCAACATTATTACTTTAAGATTCAGTAAATCGGCTGAAGGGGGATTGACTGCCAAAATGATTCACAAAAAGAATGTGTTGTGTTTTTAAAGCAACATTTAAAACAAAAAGTCAACTACCAAAGAGGTGAATTGTCTGAAAGGGAACTGGTGGTATGAATGTGATTTCAATTTAAGCTTATTTTGGGTACAGCTCTTAAAACATTAAAATGTCGAAACCAAATCCAGTAAAAAAGATTGCATATAAATTAAAACAAGCAGCATCATTACACTTAGTAAGTCTAGCTCCTGTAATGAGGCACTGCTCAGTGCTGTCATCATAGCATCAGATGTAAGAGTTTATTCAGAAGTTTTATTGCAAAGTCTGTTATAAAGTTCTGTGGATATACTTAATAGGCAGCTAACAATGTTATCATATGAAATCTCTTCGTTGATGTCACAACTACACATTAACAATTGATTTATTAACCATCTTAATTTCTCAAATTTGCTTGAAAATGCACCATTTGCCTACTCTTTTTTTCAAAATCTTTTCAGGGGGGAGTATCCCCGAATCCCTCTTTTGGCAGTTAGCCTCGCTATGCTCGCTCGCCACCGATAACTCTAGCAAAACTTTTGAGTCTCACCTTTCTCAAAAGTCACCAGCCACCACTGTTTACCAGGGGCGATAAATAAAGTTTCAACTCTTACTCAGGCCTTTAGTCTGGCGGTGTCTTATTTCCCTTTCCGCCCTGCAAGGATATTTACTTCAGACCTGTGTTGGAGTAAATTTCCATTCCTTTCCAGGGTGGAATGGTGATGGATGAAGTTTGTAATCTATTAGTTTTTGAGAATTCCTAAAATTCAGATGGAAAAAATCTCTTGGAATGTTCACTTTCACACCCCTAGAGTAGGATTTATGGCTGCAGAGATCTCAGGACTCATAGCAGACATCTCCGTCCCCATTTGGGTTTACTACTAGCAGCAATTCCAGTGGCAACCCGCATGGCTCGCGGGTGGGGAGGCGGGCACGGGGGGTCACGTGGGGGTTGCTCGTCGGGGTCTCGTGTCTCTGCTCCTGACCTTCTGCCTCTGACTTCAGGAACAGGAAGCAGGCAGCCAGGCTCCCTCCCCATAGCCAATCACAACGCTGCTATGTAGCATTGTGATTGGTCTGTGCGTCAGGACGCGGCTCTCTGGCAGGGTCTGGAGGGGTGGGCATGTTCTCCGTGCAGGTTGTAATGCAGCCTGCATGGAGAACAGGGAAAGTGTGCATGACTGGTTTGGCTGGCCCGAGAGGAGTGGGCATACCACTCCTCCACAGCCCTTTTCCGAGAGCAAAGTAGCCCCGCCCACTCCCGCCTGCAATCCAGCTCAAACAAACTGATGATAACTGAAAGTTATTATGATTTTATGTTTTGCTTCTCGCACTGCTTGAAAGCAGTGGGGCGATTCTGAGCCACCACTGAGCAATTCCTTTGTGAATTCCTGAGAAGTGTAGAAAAGGTACAATCTGTCGTAAATTTTTGTTTACAGTCAAAGTTACCTTTATGAATAGGTCCTCTGGTTGGTATGTTTTTTCTCAAGTCTGTCCTTTATTTCAATGCACTGTTGTTACAAAACTCTTGGGTTATCATGTAGAGTACTAGTGTAAGAGACCTTATGAGAACCAACATCTACTCGACCCTTCTGCCACTTCTCAAACAATATGCCAAAGGACATGCAGGTTATCCTATTTTTTTATTTGATCCTGCGAAGCGTTGAGTATTTACTTTTATATTTGCATTGTTGCAGAGGATAATTGAAAGAAATGCTCCGTTTTTTGTAAATACCTTATCTGTTAATGGGAGTTTTCTAGACTCAAATTTACCCCCTCACCTGCAAACTATAGTAATCCCCAATGCTCAAGATCTGATTTCTAATAGGATTCTCTGACTAACTGTCTATACATCCTTTTTGTGCAACTTTATTTCTTTATGAACCCCAGAATCCCTGCTCTATGCAGAATTGGGATGCACTAAATAATGATATGCAGTGAACACATACTACAAAAAAAATCAACTCTGCCTCACCAATTTAAAAAATCTGTCATATTCTTTCTTTAAAAAAAAATAATAATTCAATAAAATCTGCTATTTGTACATGACATAGTATTCGCACATTAAAATCATACAAGGATTAAAAGACACATTTCTTGCAATTCATACAGAACTACTGGGGGTCATACATGAGTACGTTTGCACAAAAGGAAGTGTTTTTTGATTGTGGCTATACATCACTATCCAACAGCATCACACATAATACATTTTGTGCCATTGTCACTGATCTGCCACTGTGGCTCATGGGAAGTGCACAATGAGTTTTTGTTTATCACATAAATAATTTGTTTACCCAGATTTACACTTATGTGAGGTGAAGTGATACCAAGTGATGCATTTTAAATCACATCAGTGCAGCTCACTTAAGTCATGAATGTCCTTAATAAAGGCTAATGGGCCAGATTCACAAAACTTTTTACATGAGCAACTTTGACTTACTCGTTAAAATTGAGAGGTACATTTGAACTAGTCACATCTAGTCACAGAAAAAACATTGTGACTCAGGCCCAGAATTCTGCAGTGACTTTCGTTTGTGTGGTCAAACCTTAATTTTACCCTGTTTAAAATTAGAAATCGCCCGCAGTTTCCTGATACAGTCTCCCAAAATAATTACATAGACCAAAACAGTTCAATATAGGCTCGAAGCAAAATATACTTTTAAGCAGATCCTCATCTAGAAAATTATAAATATTGAGGGCAATAAAGATTGAGGGATTCTGTTTTGGAAAGCCATGAAAAGCTGACAGATCATTAGTTGATAGAAAGTTGCAGCACCTGTTACTGACTTAGAAGGCATCTACTGAGCTTTTAAAGGAACTGTTTTGAAAAACATGAGTTTTTCCGACAGGTTAAAGACCCATAAGACCAGGGATTACAAGAGCAGTGCAACATGTACCAAGGGGCAAGCTAGGGGCCGCAGCCATGAAATCTGCTGACCCCTAAAGATTTTGGTGCCTAATATATGAGCTCAGTCTCTCCCTGGGGAGAGGATGTAGCCTTACGGCTAGAGCTGTTGCCTCGAAGCTGGGGAACCCGGTTCAAGTCTCGGCTAGCACGCTCAACATCCTGTGATTTTGGGCACATCACTTCATCTCCCCGTACCTAACAAAAATGAATGTGCCCTTGTGTAACGAAACTGGTGCTCATGTAAAGCGCTCTGATACCTGATATCATTGGGTCTAGTTTGCGCTATATAAAACTCTAAAAAGATTTTTTTTTTTAAACAATTAGAGATTGAAGGTGAAGAGAAGACAGCAAAACAAAAAGATACATGATAGAGCCATGAAAAACAGACCTACGTCATAAAAGACTTGTGTTACACTCCCACTCGCGATCATCCTATCATACTATAATCCCAGCAGTGGACCGCAGGTATTCCTTGCATAATGTCTACCTACACCTTTCTTGGGGGGTTTAGGCAGCCACGGCCTGTGGAGGGAGTTCCGGTGGGGCAGAAAGGTGGGCCGGTGGGAGGGGCCGGGTGAGGGGGTACTAAAAACCGGAATATGGATATTGGAGGTAAGTAAACAATTTAATAAATAAAACGAATTTCGTAGCACGCCCTGCATCCCAAAATGCGATGCAGGGCGTGCTACGAAATTAGTTTTATTATTTCCAGGCTGTAATCACTAGTGCCAATTATAATTATGTTTTGTAAGATGAACAAGATATTAAGTAGAGTGAGATAAGGTCATTTTAGCATAGTTGCTATTTGTCTCAATAGTTAACCTATAAACACAAGAGACTAAAACAACCAAGGTATTTAATTATTCCACTCTCGAGCATCACCCTTTCACTCTAATATTCTTGATTAAATTATCCGTCTCTATGAGGGATTTCTTAACTCTTAGACAACTGGGATCATATTTATAAGCATTCATTTTTCTTCTTGGAAACAAAGTAAGAGATCAGTCAGTCCTAAGAGGTTTGTGATCGGTTCAGTTCCTTAACCACAGTAATTGGCACCGTACGTGCAAGTTCTCAGAAAACAAATTGAGGGACCCTTAACTTATTTTTTAGCCATTGATTAGCACCGCTCAGGAAAGTAGCTAACAACAACCCTGTCATTGTCCAAGTTGCCAGGGGTATGCCCAGACTTGGATCCCTTGCTCACTTTGCCACTGGATTCAAGCTAGCCTGGCTGATGAAGGGGTTCACCAAGAAACCGGTCCCAGGATGTCTGTTTCTGGTTCAGGGAAGACCTGGTTTGGCAGTTTGGGCGGGACTGTTCCCATGAGGCACAGGGTCAAAACTGATTTGCATATAGCTGGGTCTGAACTGAGGTGGCAAAGTGAGCTAAAGCATGATGATGGATTCAACCCAGATCTGGGACTGGGGGTGAGTGTGAGTGTCTGAAAAGTTTCAGTGCTCTGTCCATCATCTCCTTGTATTTGCTTTATTCGCTCTAATTTGGCAGGGTATGCCCAGATGTGGGTCCCTTGCTCACTTTGCCAATGGAGTCAAGCTAACCTTGCTAATGAAGGGTGTTACCCAGAAAGTGGTCCCAGTATGCTTGTTTCCAGTTCAGGGAAGACCTAGTTAGTCAGTTTGGGCTGGACTGTTCCCATGAGGCACAGGGTCAAGACTGATGTGCATAAAGCTGGGTCTGAGCTGAGGTGGCAAAGTGAGCTAAAGAATGATGATGGATTCAAGCCAGATCTATGAGTGGGGGTGAGTGTCTGAAAACTTTCAGTGCTCCTTCTATCACCTCCTTGTGTTTGCATTGTCCAGGTTCTGTCACACTGCTCGTTTTGTTTAAGCACAAACTCCAATTTCCATCATTTCACACAAACAAAACTATCAGATCTCCACAACAGCCAGTGGGGAGTGTGCTGTCTCTAGTGTTCAGCACTGCTGCCATGATCTTCCATCTGCAAGGAGATGGTTATTGTCTGGTCAATAACTATGGATGTTTATCTTCTCAAAACCCTTTCACTCCAAGCGACCTAAACACTGCCTCTTCACAGACCTCTTGTGCAATGTGCTTTGTAGGAAACTGACAGGTGGACTACACTTCCCAGAGCCAAATGAAACTGACCGTTGGACTATAATTCCCAGAGCCAAATAAAACTGACAGGCGGACTACACTTCCCTGAGCCAAATGAAACTGACAGGTGGACTACACTTCCCAGAGTCAAATGAAACCAACAGGGAGACTACACTTCCCAGAGTCAAATGAAACCGACAGGTGGACTACTCATCTCAGAGTCAAATGAAACCGACAGGCAGACTACACTTCCCAGAGTCAAATGAAACCGACAGGTGGACTACACTTCCCAGAGTCAAATGAAACCGACAGATGGACTACATATCCCAGACTCAAATGAAACTGACAGATGGACTACACATCCCAAGGTCAAATGAAACTGACAGGTGGACTACACTTCCCAGAGTCAAATGAAACCGACAGGTGGACTACACTTCCCAGAGTCAAATGAAACCGACAGATGGACTACAAATCCCAGACTCAAATGAAATTGACAGGTGGACTACCCATCCCAGAGTCAAATGAAACTGACAGGTGGACTACACTTCCCAGAGTCAAATTAAACTGACAGATGGACTACACATCCCAGAGTCAAATGAAACTGACAGATAGACTACACTTCCCAGAGTCAAATGAAACTGACAGATGGACTACACATCTCAGAGTCAAATGAAACCGACAGGTAGACTACACTTCCCAGAGTCAAATGAAACCGACAGGTGGACTACACTTCCCAGAGTCAAATGAAACCGACAGGTGGACTACACATCCCAGAGTCAAATGTAACTGACAGGTGGTCTACACATCCCAGAGTCAAATGAAACCGACAGGTGTACTACACATCCCAGAGTCAAATGAAACTAACAGGTGGACTACACTTCCCAGAGTCAAATGAAACCGACAGGTGGACTACACATCTCAGAGTCAAATGAAACCGACAGGCAGACTACACTTCCCAGAATCAAATGAAACCGACATGTGGACTACACTTCCCAGAGTCAAATGAAACCGACAGATGGACTACACATCCCAGACTCAAATGAAACTGACAGATGGACTACACATCCCAGAGTCAAATGAAACTGACAGGTGGACTACACTTCCCAGAGTCAAATGAAACCGACAGGTGGACTACACTTCCCATAGTCAAATGAAACCGACAGATGGACTACAAATCCCAGACTCAAATGAAACTGACAGGTGGACTACCCATCCCAGAGTCAAATGAAACTGACAGGTGGACTACACTTCCCAGAGTCAAATTGAACTGACAGATGGACTACACATCCCAGAGTCAAATGAAACTGACAGATAGACTACACTTCCCAGAGTCAAATGAAACTGACAGATGGACTACACATCTCAGAGTCAAATGAAACTGCCAGATAGACTACACTTCCCAGAGTCAAATGAAACCGACAGATAGACTACACTTCCC
Source organism: Lissotriton helveticus (assembly GCF_964261635.1). Classification (NCBI taxonomy): domain Eukaryota; kingdom Metazoa; phylum Chordata; class Amphibia; order Caudata; family Salamandridae; genus Lissotriton; species Lissotriton helveticus. The sequence goes on from NC_136059.1 coordinate 1,347,971,529, forward strand.
AGAGTCAAATGAAACCGACAGATAGACTACACTTCCCAGAGTCAAATGAAACCGACAGGCAGACTACACTTCCCAGAGTCAAATGAAACCGACAGGTGGACTACACTTCCTAGAGTCAAATGAACCGACAGGTGGACTACACTTCCCAGAGCCAAATGCTGTTGTTGGTTGATAACTTCTATTAACTTCTGGCTTTGACGGGTTCTCAATCGGTGGGAGAGCCTGATTACCCTTTCGTAGTGAGGTGGAACTGTACACCTAGCATGATTCATCATTACCTAAGTATTCAAGGACTTGTTTATGTCTTTCCAGCTTTTTGGTTCGCAGTTAATAAATGATCAATGCCAACAGAGACAGCTGTCGAACATGAATGCAGGAATTAAGGGCCTTCCAGGACCCTGTTGACTGGGAACTTGAGCATGAATTGCCAAGCCAAGCAAACGTACTTACTCCACCATTTAGAGTAAGCACATAGACCACTGCTGGTATTCGCAGCTGAGGCCCTTACCCCTACTGTGTATGGTGATTGCAAGACTAATCGCAAAAGAAGAGGTTTTGAAGTGAAAATGACGATTTTAGTTTAATTCGTGCTTCTTCTTGGCGTGTTGGACACAGTAGAATATTACAGATTCCAAAAGACAGACTTTATTAAAATCGTAATGAATGTCTTGGGACAGTGTTCACAAAACGCACCTCGTGGCTCTGCGGTTAAAATATGTGTTGTTACACAGGGTCCATTTGATGTGAACTCCCGCATGGATCCAAACACTCGTAAAAAGCAACATAGCAGCACTCTTTTTCAAAGGATTACTCGGAAGCACACCTCTGATGCCTTTGGCATCTCTTTGATTTGTTAACATAAGCTCACACATTTGGAGCTCAAAATAGCTGCAAGTGAAATCCTTAAATTGAGATCAGAATGACGTGAGATGTCTCAATTTCTCTTGCTTTGTGTTTCACGGGGAAGAATGCAGACAGCCTGAGATGTAGGCGAGAAGCTCTTTAGATTGGCCAAGTACTCTCTGCTCTTTTAAACCAGGAGCAACATGCATAGCTTCTAATCAACAGTGTAGGGAACAGTCATTGAAATTATTCCATTTGAAGACATTTACTTAAAACAAAGGCCCTGATGCGTGAGGCCCTTACGCCGCAGTTGCATCACTTTTTGTGACACTGCGACAGCGTAAAAAATGTACCTTATTTATAAAGTGATGCATTCCTTTGTAAACCTACATTATACCTGAGTTATAATGTATGCATGGTGGGTGTTCCAACGCAGAAGCCATGTAGAAGTGATGCAGTGAAATCTATGACACTTCTACGGCATCAGTGGGTCAAATCCTTACTCCTGCTTGAAGCAAGCGCCAGGGGTGATGAAGTGCCTTTCATATAGGGCTTTCCCCATGTGAAATTACATATTGCTGGAGTTGAGTTTGTTTTTAGACACACTCCAGCAATGCACCATTTTTTGCACCAATAGATATGTCAGGGTTACCGACGTATCTGTAAACCCTTGCAACACAGAGCGCGGTACAGTAAATACAAAAAGAACTATTGATGGACAGAATGCAGAGCAATGTCATACATTCATCCCACAAGGAACAGGGTCAACACTGATTTGCATATGGCTGGGTCCAAACTGGGGTGGTGTGGTGAGCAAAAGAATGATGGATTTAACACAGATCCTTGTGACTGGCGGTGAATGTTTGCATCGTCCAGCATTCCGTCCATCAATTGTTTCTTTTGCATATGTCACCCTAAGTGGGAAGGGTATGTCCAGACATGGGTCCCGTGCTCACTACACCACTGGATTCATGCTAGCCTGCTGATGAGGGGTGATGCCCTGAAACCGGTTCCAGGATGCTTGTTTCTGGTCCAGGGAGGACCTGGCTTGGCAGTTCAGGCTGGACTGTTCCCACAAGGAACAAGGTCAAGACTGATTTGCATATGGCTGGGTCCAAACTGGGGTGGTGTGGTGAGCAAAAGAATGATGGATTTAACCCAGATCCTTTTGACTGGGGGAGAATGTTTGCATTGTCCAGCATTCCGTCCATCAATTGTTTCTTGAACAGTAAATACAGCGCATTGATGGTGTTGCAAGGATGGCGTTTTGAAAAGTGTTGCATCGCTGTTTTCCTGCAGCGATGCAAACTTTTCATAAATGAGGCCCAAAATCCTTGTTCATGATCATGGCAAAGATGAAAAGATACGTATAAAACAGGACAGGACTGACCGTTTAACTCATTTTACTGGGAGGGGTTGAGAGGAGCTGTTGGAGGCTGTCCCGGGCTCAATCTGGGCCTTGAAAATGACTCGCCAGCTCCTTGGGTTATTGCTGCAATCACACGAAGGAGGAAGGGAGGGAGGAACAAACAGAGGGAAAGAAGGAGAAGAATTTTTCAACATTTTTGATCGGGATTCAATTGGCTCCCCGTCAGGCACTGGTACTAAAGTCAAATCCCAAAGAAGAGGGGAAGGCGGCCATACACTGGGTTCTGACAAGGGCAAGAGAGTTGAGGTAAAAAAATGTCAACAATAATAGCTATTTGAAAAAAACCAAAATGCATAGCAAATAAAATATTTTCAAGCTCTCTTGGTGGCATGATCTCGGTATCCTTAGCGATGTTTTCTTGTGAATGAGTGATGAAACGGAGACTTCATAAAACAAGCCCAAAAATAGGAGCACAACACAGCATGAAGTTCTCTTCTAATGAGTTATCCATCCAGTGCAGAGGAAGATGCAGTTTCTCCTACATTCACACTGTGCTTTTGCTGCGGATACCATGGGGGACTGTTTGGCTGATCACTGATTGGCTAGAGCACGAGCTCGAGCTCTACAGCCACCGAAGAGCAAGGTGGAGCTTCCCTTACACCCATGGTGTGCTAATGCTGCAGTAAGCCTGAGGCTTCCCCAATCACATCACTGAGTGGTTGAAGGCCCAGTTCAGGCTTTTTCATTGATCACCATTGTCCTGTTTAGATTCAAAGGAACCCTTTTAAGATTTGCTCTCTCTCACGAGGCAACACAGGTGTGTGTGGTAGGTTTCATAATAAAAATATTTCTGAAAAAGGAAGAACTGAATGTGTGGATGGTTTAGTAGTAGGTGGATTACACCAGAAGTGTATGGTTCCATACCAGAGACTTCAGTACCACAGTTATACCACAGAGCTATTCATATATCAATTACCATCAGAGACAAAGATGAAGAGGAGGCACAAGTGCACACTTCTCGTGCCTACAGCTCCAACACTGATCCTGGTCGCAACCTGTAGAGCTGCTAGGGAGTTCATTCAGATTGGTCGATTATGAGGACTCCTTTTGTCTTGTAATCACCCTGGAAGACCCCTTGAATGTCCATGGGGATCTTTATGATAAAGTCTTCAATAATCTTACAGCAACACATGTACTGAAAATCTCGATAAGCTATCCCAAGAAATATCAAATTATTTTAGGATTCATGGACAGATGATTTCCCAGGGAGAGGAAATCTATGAGAATCTAGAGCAGGTGTCTCCAACCAGTCGATCGTGAGCTACCAATAGGTCGCATAAACCTTCAGAGTGGCTCCCAGCCTTGAGTTCATTTTTTAACTAAGAACTGCAATAAATTAGTGTTGTGTTTTCCTTTGAATGTTAAGAAAAGGTTGTGTTTATTTTACATTATTATCACACTGCAGATAGAAGAGTCTGACTCAGATATATGACCTAGGTGGGTCACAGAGGTTTAGATCTGAAGCATCATAATATTTAACTCTTAAATAAAAGTCGATCTCAAATCAATATTGGAGCGCGAGAACAAAATGATGGTTCTAAATGCTTCTAAATTAGACAAAATGTAAATGAAGAGTTTACTTCATGATTAAGTTAAGTCTTAATTTTATTTGTTGCCCTTTTCAGAGTGCTGCCTTTACAAACAGTAGGCATCTTGCTTCCAGTGGCTGGTATACACAGTGCCATATTTAGAACTGAAACATACAGTAATTTTCTTTTAAATTGGATAAATTGAAAGTGAAGAGAAAGGCTTCTATAAAACATTGCCTTAATGTTATTCTCGACTTTAAATTAAACCAATTAAGTTCTAATGTTTTATAAAGTATGTTTCTTCACTTTAAATTCCTCACATTTAAGCAAAAGACTATATTTTCCCATTATAAATATGGCACCATGTCTATAGTTCACTGGGAGTAAAATGCCTGCTGTTTGTAACGACACTTTGACATGGGAGAAATTTAAAATAAGGAGTTTTATGTAATGCATATAAACATAAAATTAACTCTTTGATTGAATTTTTTCCCATTTAAAAGTGTCACATTTGCACACAGCTGGCATCTTGCTCCCAGTGTCTGGTAGACATGCAGTCATATTTATAACCAGATGATGCATCCATTCTTTTTTAAATGGGAGAAATTTAAAGTGAAGAAAAATGTTCTATCACATGCAGAAAAATGTTACTTATAAACATTTGTGAAGGAAATTGTGCCTAATTCGAATGGCTGTCGGACGGGACCGCCCAACTAGCTGTTGGTAGTCCTGCAACCCGAATCATGATGCGACTGGCTTCACAGCAGTCACAATGTGTATCTTTTGTATTGCGGCATGTGCTGCGGCCTGCAGCAAAAGCCGCAGTACAAAAAATGCACTCTGTACATATTCCAGCACTATGTGGCAGGCACCATAGGTGCCTCCAGGGCCAATGTTGTCGGGCCAGGAGGGAAAGGGGGCCCATACCGGGCCCCCAATGTCCTGTTCCTCCTGCCTTTTCATTGCGGTTAAACTGCCATGAAACATCCGGTGGGAAGGGACATCGTAATACCTACAGCAGTGCATGGCAAGCACCGCCACCATTGTAGGGATGGTGGACCCTCTGATGGTCCGACGGGCTCATTGAGCTTGTCGGATCTGCGGTGGTCTGTTTCTCTGACCGTCAAGCATCTGCCCACCATCATAATTCAGTGGGCAGTAATGCTGGGTCCAATGGCGGTGGGACTGCCACCAAGAGGTTGTTGGTGGCGGTCCCACCGCCATCGTAAGGAGGCCCATTATTCAGCACTTTAAATTTCTTCCATTTAAAAAAAAATGGTTGTATGTTTGTGTTGTACATGTAACAGTGCCACATATTGCAAAATATTTGTCCTGTGCCATAAGTACCCATAGCACAGGCTCTCAGTCACCCATACACGTATCCTATTTATTCACATACATTTTCATGCATCACCACAGACCGTGCACTCACTGTCGCACATGACAACCCTATCATAGTACCCCTAGTCAAGGTATTTGTTCAAACCATAGTAACGGACTCCATGGACATTAGATTTAAAGTCAACGAAGGTAGGCGAGGTGGTGTCTGGTAACAGTGCACAAGTTACTTGCCCTTCAGTAGCTCATAATTATTTTAACTGCTCAGAAGTAGCTTGCGTTACAGAAAAGGTGGAGACCCCTGATCTAGAAAACCCACTTGCCAGAAACCAATTGGCTTATTTTGATATATGAGCTGTGCCTATTGGCTAGCTCCTCTGATGAAATGGGAGTGTCCATATAATTGTGAAGCGAGGGGATAAAATAGAGTGGTGCACTTTGGAAAGGGTGGTCCTGAATGGAACAGAGTGAGAGCTGTGTTTAGTTAAATAATGCACGAACAACATTGGTCCCTTACTTGCTTCCATTTCCTGTCCCAATCATGCTGTCATTTAATCGGTCTCACAGAGGATGCTAAACACAAAACCGGTATGCAATAATTTAAACTATCAGCAGAAAATATTAGCAGTGTGTCTTGCAGCATGTATTAATGCTGCACTATTTGGTTCTCAAAAGAAAGGAACTCTGAACAAACCCTGAACTAGGACACGGGTGAGACCTTAATGAAACACCAGCATTTTTTACACACAGCCTTTGTGCTCATTTGTGAATGGCTTTTCCCCAGATCAGCTGTTCTCACCAAGGTCCACAATATGCAGGAACAAGCATTTGCAATGAATTCGGGCTCGCCTTTGGGACCTTATATCTATTTAGCTATGCAGCACATTAGCCTGTGTTCTGAAACATCTACTGTTCTTTAACATGGAGGGAAAATAAGCACCAAACTGCATGACATGCCATGTATGGGAACACATGGAGAGAAATATTGCCTTTCAGTGGGAAATGCTATAGTCCAAAGCTCTGTTTTTAATATAAAATCAGGGCCTTCAGTGCTTATATCACAGAAAATACAAGATGTGAAAAAAATATTATTGTCCACGGGTGCTATGGAAGACAATTTCTATGGACTGGAATCTAGAGAATGCTAAAGTGATTCTGGTATTTTACTGACCTCTTCTGGTCGTTTTCTGTCAAGAAAGTTAAATAGAGGCAGTTGCCAGAAAAATTAAAAAATTAAAGTATCTCAGCAGAAAGCAATTCTGGTATTTTACTGACCTCTGCTGGTCGTTGTCTATCAAGACAGTTATATAGAGGCAGTTGAACAGAAAAAAAGTCCTGAAGCAGACAAGTCCTAGGGCTGCTCTCCGGAGCCCACAAAGTACATACACATATAAGTATAATAATAATAAGTATATACTAAAGTATATACAAGAGGTCTTGAATGCTCAACCTAAAAATGAGAACATTCTGGTTAGCATTCGGTGGATAAGGGTTATGGCAGCGTCGTCACGAGAAAATTGAGTTCCTGTATCCAAGTTTATAGAAATGTTTAAAGCATACCTCCTCCAGGATCATTTCCAGGTACATCATCTCCCCTGTCTCGATAAGAAAATGACATTTGTTGGAGATTTTAGAGTGCACTGTTTCTTTAATTGGACGTGGGCAGTTTGATGTATAGACTGCCTTTTTGTGCCAGGAAGGCAGATGTGAGCCCACTATGAGCCAACTGAAGACAGAGAGCAGGGGTGGATAACAAGGTGACATTGAATTATATGCATGCATGAGGATAGAATGTAAACAGCAATTTTGCAATGGCATTAAACAAGAGCGCGATCACATTCATAGGTTGCGCTATGTGTTATACTTTTTAAGCGCGAAAAGCCCCTTTAGTTCACTTATACATTCCTACTGCACTATGTCAGCCTCTTCTTAAAACACAGGTGGGATTGAGTCCAGGTACCATCTGAACCCATGCTGTAACCTTTGACCTGTTTGTGTATGCTGGTGAAATCTTATACTCACATTCCTTAGCTTACAGCCACAAGAGCAGAAGTGCATACATGCCAATGCGCCAAGCCTGGAACAGGCTGTCTGGGCCCCACAGGCAACACCAAAACTCATTTTACACTTTTAATATGGAAAAAAGCGACGTACTGGCGGCGCAAGGAGCTTGTAAATAAGCCCCATATATTTCACCAAAACCCGTCTCCCGTTCATTCAGTTCAAACTTGGAATTCATTAGTGATCCGACTGACTGGAAAACACTTTGGTACCTCAAAAAGAGGTAATAAAAATAGTTATTGAAAGGTTGCAATTTAACACAAAATAATACTCAGAACAACTTTACCTGGGAGAAGGTGACCTTATAGCAGGAAACTTCTCCATAGGGGAGAATATTGTGAAAGTAATAAAGTATGCCGGTGGAAAAAAAATGCACAACTCTACTTTAATGTCATCCCTTCCTATACACTAAAATGTTGCACTTCCATCCTCAGGACATATACAGCCAGATGCATCAGCCAAAATAGCGATCGCAATAGGTGCGAAATAGCTATTGCGATCACTAATAAAAGAAAAGCTATTCATGATGCCAAAAAACCCCAAATTGCGATTTCACAAAATCGAAAATGCGAATTCGCAAAATAAATCGCAGAATCCCGGTGGAACCCCCTTAGCGAATCGGAATTTGCGAGAATCCAAGGATACTGCGAAATATTTTGCGATTTCGCAAAATCGAATTTGCGAAATCGCTAAATAATCGCAAACACTAATCATGAAAAATCGCAAATAGCGATTATATCAAAAATCGCTATTTTGCGATAGCATTTTAAAGGGAATCACAATCGGGTGGTAAAAAAAACAAAAAAACTTTACTCACCTGTTATTCATCTGAAGCCTATTTAAACAGACCCATGAGGCCATAGTGGCCTTCCATAATGGCAGCACTCTTCATTTTTGCGAGGAGGAGGAGGATACTTGCAGCAGGCCAGCCCAGAAGGAGAATCCAGGAGAGAATCTTCCGCCTGCGCATCACTTTGTTGGGACAGACTCGTGAGCAAATATATGACAAGTACAGGCCGAATGCTGCAATGATTCACTACTTAATAGATGAATTGGACCCACTATTGCAGCGCCAAACACTTAGGACCCAGGCCATCCCAACTCATGTCCAGGTGCTATGTTGCCTGCTCCTGCTTGCGTCAGGTAGCTTCCAGGATGTAGTGGCAGAAGCCGGAGGGGTATCACAGAGCTTCCTCTCGCGGTTCTTTAAATCCTTCCTGGCCACCATGATGTCTTTGATCAACAACCACATCACCTTCACCACAACCCAACAGAAATTGACCCAAACAAAACAGGACTTCTACCAAGTTGCCCAGTTTCCACACGTGATCGGATGCATAGATTGCACCCACGTAGCCATATGTCCCCCTGCCGTAAATGAGTATATCTTCCGCAACCGGAAAGCATATCACTCAATAAATGTCCAAGCAGTGTGCAATGCAAAAAACATAATTACCGACCTCGTAGCACAATACCCTGGGAGCACCCACGATTCCTACATCTTCCGCCATAGTGGCTTGCACACACGTCTGCACAGGGGGGATTTTGGCTATGGACACCTGCTAGGTAAATTGAATACAATACTCATCACTGAAGCATGTAATGGCAATGCATACCTGACACTAACACATTGCTTGTAACCCTGTAGGTGACAGTGCATACGCAGTGCATACGCGGTGAGGCATTACATCATGACTCCATACTTGAACCCAGCCAGCCCACAACAACAGAGGTACAATGCAGCCCACATCAGGACACGTAATGTAATCAAATGGACATTTGGATTGCTCAAGAGTCGCTTCCGCATCCTGCATAAAACTGGAGGAGCAATGCTGTACCAACCGGAAACATGCTGCAGGATAGTGGCGGCATGTGCTATGTTGCACAATATAGCAACAAGGAGAGGTATCCCCATTGAGGAATCCGATACTGAGGGCAACCAGCCCCCAGCACACCCACGCCGGGCACATCTTGCGAGTTTAGCGGAGGGGCAAAGAAAACATAAATACATCACCCAGCATTAATTCTAAGGTATGTAATGATGACACACAACACTTATTTGGATTTGAAGAAAACTTTTATTACCACGTGAGGTGGTAGGGGTGTATAATTGAACATAAGGACAAATGAGACACACAAAGGACTTGAAATGCAGTCACAAAGAATGTCTTGGACATGGTTACGTCACCATGATGAATTCCACCCTTCTGATTATGTTTAGCGTTTCCTCCCTCTCACACCCAAACGTCTTTCACCTGCTTCTGCATCTGAATTCACGGATGCAGCAGGAGGTGTTTGTCTACGGCTACTGCTCCTCCTGACAGTGGTGAGTGGCGCAGTGATGCTGCTTAGGCTGGATGCCTCACTACCCTCTTTCCCTGTAACTGCCGTGAGCACCAGTGCTAGACTGCATCAGTTCAACGGCAGTGGTAATTTGGCCAAGTGGTTTGGACACATCCCCACAACAATGGCCCATATCAATCTGCATTTCCACCGACCGACGTGACAGCTGTGCGATGCTGTTGCAAATCTTGTTGTTGGACCTGGTATAGCCAGCCATGCAGGTCACAAACTGGTGATGCCTCCTCCTCTGTGTGGTGTGTCCCTCCTGCATCACACGCGCCACCTCCTGCAGTGTGTTGTTTAATTGTCTGTTTGCTTCCACAAGTGCAGTAGTTAGTTCCCTCACACTCCCGGCCATAACTGATATGTTTTTGTTCATTTTCGTCATCTGCAGGTTGATGGCTCCCATATGCCTCACTTGCAGGCGCTGCACCCGCAACATCTGTGACTCCATGCCACCCCACTCATTGGGAGTTCCTGCCTCATGTGCCAAGATATGGGTCCTTGGCCTGCGTCTTGTTCCTGGATGGACATGTGCCTGGGGTGTAGTTGTGTGGGTCGCACTTGGACGGCCTGTCCCAGGAGCAGTTTCTGGTTCCTGTTCTGTCTCCATTGGCTGCAGTGGTGTAACTGTGGCCCTGCGTTTTGCTGGTGCCTTTGATTTGGGTGGTGGTGTCAACGGTTTTGACTCGGCAGCCTCTTCAATGACCTGTGTGCTGTCTCCACAATCACTGTCATCAGTGTGTACTCCTGCTGCATCTAAGATGTGAAACAGTGCAATGTTATTTTATGTTGTTGCATAAGTTGAGCAACATTGAAATTCTTTACATTTATGCTTTCACTGTCTCTCATCAATGACTGTACTGCATTTTGGTAGCATTTGGGCGTACAATGTTGGATTGTGACAGGCAATTGGGTTCTACAGCCTACAGGTCCCATAATGCATTAGAGTCCCTATGTAAAATGTGGACTGGACTATTTCTACTGTGATTTTTCTGGTTGATTAAAGTTTGGGCACAATCAGTATGTACATTGATATGTTGATTATCATGCATCTTAACTTGTGTGCTACAGGCCGCCCCGGATGTATCCAGCTGCGTTACTCCCACCACTGCTTCAAGCTCGATTGTGCCTTCAACCATGTCCTCCTGGGCTGTGTTGTCTGGGACTGGTGGGCTTTCTCCTCCGGTCCCCTTCGCCTCCTTCAGCCTTTCCGCTATCCGCTCCTTGGCACGGCTACGCAGGTCGTACCATCGTTTCTTTAAGTCATCTATGCTGCGGTGGTTGACCCCCACAGCATTCACTTTGTTTTTAATCCGGTTCCAGATCTTTTTTCAGCCTCTGGTACTTTAAAGGAGAGCTTCCCAAAAAGCTTCTCATGGTTGTTTGCCACCTCCTCGATGAGGTTCTCCAGTTCACTCTCACTGAACTTGATTTTTCTCTTCCTGGCCACTGCACCCTCTGTAGCTGTTTGGGACATTTTGGCTGTCTCCACCTGTCAGCAAAAAACAGTTTGTGTTTTCTGCTCTCTCAACCAGCACTCTGCTTCGGCCTCTCTGTTCCTCTGTGCACAGGTGGCAGCATGGGCTGATTGACTTCCTGTTTGTGATGTCATCAGCCTGCTCCCAATGCGACTCTGTAGTTTTCACGATCCCGCTATTTGCGATTTCGCTATTTGCGATATCGCAAATTGCGAGAATGGAGGTTTTTCACGATAGCGATTCCTTAACATGGAATCGCTATTGTATTTTGCGATTTTTAGCGATTCTTTATTTTTTTGCTATCCTCATCATGCATAGCTAACAGCGAGTCCTTATTTGCGATTCCTTAATAATCGCTAATAAGGAATCGCTATTTCTTTGCTTGATGCATCTGGCCCATAGGCTGGTAAAAGAAAACTGCTCCTGCATCACTAGTGGAGCTGGTCTAATGATGCTGTTTGTAGCAGCATTCGCCCCTCAAGCATCCGTACTTGACATATAGCATGACCTTGAGTACTCGCAGGGAGATAATTATGGCTGTGCTAAAAAATCCTATCACTAAAAGAGATAGGCAGACCAGACTTATTGTCATAAACAATTCAAAGATAATAACGCCACAACCTTGGTAGTCATCCAATTCACCACATTCTTTGGAAAATGGAGGCTAGGCAGGAACATGCCGGCTCAAGGGGAGGTGAGAACATTATGCATTTAATTCCTTTTGTGAAGTCAATCATGCATAATAAGAATGCCTCCATGCTGAAAACAGCATAGCAGTAACAATGAATATCAAGGTCTAGATTTTAAATAACCCAACACAGTTCAAACTTAATCTTTAACATTTCACTGTTTGAATTGTGACTCAAAAATGTATTTCTGCATCTTTTTCTAACAAGCATCCTTATATTCTTACGGTCAGGCTCCCAAAACTGCAGCTGGGCTAGCGTTCTTGTATAAAAAAGAAAGGACAACAGATGCCATGGATTATTTAATATTCTTCACCCCCAAAATTCACCCTAGTGTCTGTTCAAATCCCATCCAGAATGGTTTCCAGCTAATAGAATAGTTTCATGCTTGGGTCCATGTCAGGGAACATGCTGCTGATAACACACTTGTAGCAGTTGGAAGTCAGGGAGACAGGGCTCAAATGACAGCAAGAGTGACATCATGGGGCCGCCCATGAAACCTCATTAAGAGGTACTGGATCTGGTGAGGAGACGCTGAAAGCACAAATCTGCATCACAAGGAGGCCCGCCGCCTCTGCAAACGACCCATTGCTAGGGTGACCAGAATTTTAAAGCAAAAAACCACGACATTTCACAAAAATAGAAGAAGGACTATAACTTTACGTCAAGCGAGTGCACAGAATGACAGCGCTCCTCAGCAAAGAATTACAAAACAGGCAGTAAGAACATATATAAGATGCCATTTTTAAACGCAGTAGCTTGCCTGTGAATTAAATTGCTTTCTTGAAACAACTGCTAACTATTCCTGCTTTTTAAAACATAAACAAAACACCTTCCCCCGTTTTTAGTCGACCGTCTCCAAAAACCAGGACATGAGCTAAATTTCTCGAAATCTGCCCGGACAGCTGGTGAAAAACGGGGACCGTCCTGGCGAACCCGCTATGGCACATCCTTTGATGCCCTCCTATTCGTCACAGCCTCTCCCCTGACACTGTGATCCCATGAGTCTGGTGCTGTCATGTACCTTCATCCCTACTCCATGTCTACTGTTTGAGAGGTACCCGTACTTAACCCCTTTGCTGCGGTGGCAATTCCGCCACAGCGCTAGGGGGGAGGGGGGCGCGCGGCGCTCCCAGGCTCGTGACGGAACCGCTCCATCGCGAGCCTCGGGCGCGCTGTGCTTGTGACGGAACAGTTCCATCACAGCCCACCCGCTCAATAGAACGCACCGCGCAGGCGGGCCGTGATGGAACCGCTCCGTCACCAGCACAGCAAGACCGAGGCTGGTGACGGAGCGGTTCCGTCACCAGCATGGAAGGGTTTAAAATGACAGGGTGGAACAGCACTTTCCTTCGGATACTCGGCACAGACCGCTCAGTTAGCCTACTCTCTTCCTCTTTCAGTGGAGGTCCCTCTATGGCTTTGCCCCACTCTGATTCCATTCAGAGCCGTAGCAGACTTACCTTAAGACTGATGTCTCTATGTTGCCGCATGATAATTATGATCAAAATGTTATGTTGCCATTATCCTTTCATGCCTTATTGTACCGGTAAAATATCTCAATAAAAACAATTAGGAAAAAAAGAGGTACTTGATCACACCCACAAAACAAGTAAGGATCTGCCGAGTAAGAGCAAGCAACACACAAGTGGTGTATCTGCGTAGAGACACCAATTGATGGCTAAGGGGTGCGTAATGGTAGAACCCTCCTTTGGGGTCAAACCAGCATTCGGCTACTACCCCCACAGATCGCCAAAGTGCCAATGAGAGCGTCGTACGGCAGATAAAGTCCATAGAATAGCATGACAGGACATAGTGCCCACACCGCCAGCGCTCGCCCCGCATTGCACGTTATCCACTTACATACCAAAGGAACTCATGAGACATATTTGTGGGAAAGCAGTGCTGCAGGTTTATTTCGTACAACACAGGTAGCTGTTAAGGTGGGTCATCTTACAGGCGATCCAATGCGGCAGCCCCTCGCTGACCGCATTCCTAAGGAGCCATCTTGCACGGCGAGACGATGCTCTGATGGTGCAGTAAATTACCATTTCGTTATACTCCCGCCCCCCCTGTCAGGGCGGAGCGATGAGGCACACCCCCGGTCGGTTCAGGCCCCCCGACCGCCCGAAGGACTAACGGGGCGCCGACGCTGTTTCCTGGAACCTCCTTCGGCTCCAGGTGCTTGGCTCAGGCACCCTTACTGTGCCAGGCAGAGGTATCTAGACTGTATCCTTCTGCCGCAGAGGTACCCTTACTGTCCATCTGCTTCCAGATCACCCTGTACTCCGCCACAGCTCTGGAGGAGGCCCACGTCGATGACAGAGCCCCCCACCCACCTAGCTACTTTCGGTCGCTGTTTAGTGCACCTGTATCATAGTACCCTTCCGTTTTCTCTTCGTATTGCACCTCTTATGGAGATTGCTTAGATACGGTTCTTAGGCCACGCCCTTAGTTACATAGGCCACACCTCTTACAGAGATTCCTTGGATACGGTTCTTAGGTCACGCCCTTAGCTACATGGCCACACCTCTTACAGAGATTTCTTAGATACGGTTCTCGGGCCACCCCCTTAGTTACATAGGCCACATCCCAGCTTCATGGTGTACATATGGCATTGCTGCTAGATCCATTTCCAAGTACTGAAGTGACTACCGATGTTCAATCTAATACGGATGGTGCTAGCAGGATATTGGTAAACACTGATATGGGAGACATGAATGGGCACAGTTTCTCCAGTCGTGATAGTGCAATATGCTATGGTTACCCCACCTCCTGTGGACGCCATTCGCAAGCTGATTGACATGATGCCTGTTTTGCATGCATTGTACTAGCACAATAGGCATGACACAATGTTAATAATATAGCTGGCATAAGGTTAGTGCCTCCCGTGAAAAGCACATCATGTAACATGCAGGTGACTGATTTGTATTTTGTAGCTTGTTACTTGCAGCACACAAAACTGGAATCCTTTCTAATATAGCACTGTGGACTCAGAAGGATATGGGACTCTTGTACCTGTAACCCTCGCTGTCTCATGTAATACATCTGCATACTGCTTTATTCACCCACTTACACAATGTATTGTCCCTGTATAACGTGCATGTTACCCAACAGTGCTCTGCCATCCTGCATTGGGATGCGTGGTGCTATAAAGAATAAAATAGTGCTATTTAAATTGTTATTTGGGTAAGTACCGGGACAGCAAAGACAACTGGCATACTTACGGTGCCTGCACTTATTTAAATTGTTATTTGGGTAAGTACCGGGACATACAAAGACAACTGGCATTCTTACGGTGTCTGCACTTATATATGGAGTAAACAAAGTCAAAGGCATGCTTCCCTTCAGTACCTGTGTCCAGATAACAAGCTGTGTCCTTTCATTTTCCGTCAGGAACTCGATCAAAAGGATGCCTCATTGCCCCTTAATCGCGGCCCAGCTTCCCCTAGCTGCCTATATGCTGCTACAGTGTCCAGGCATAGCTGGAAGTCTCCTTGTATCTGAAATTAGGCCAGGCTAAGTACCGCCTCTTTCAGTGGCGCCCCAATTACTGGCATGGTAGACGGCATCCCTTCTACGGCATGTAGGTGGACGCTGCATATCTGAGGTACCGCTGACATGTCCCCTGAAAACCCAGATTTAGCACTAAACAACACCGGTTGTGTGGGGACAGTGCAATACTCCTTACATTAATACACCTCCAATTAATGGACAATGGTACTGCCGTTCACATATTCGCCTTGCTATTACATGTGTCTCCACACTGTTGACACGTGAGATTTACTATGCTAATCCGGCATATACTGCTATGGAATTGTTACAAGTTTCATATTTCCCTTCCAGGTACATTTTGTAGTCCAGCCTCTGCACCTATGCTAACACCACCCAGTGTTGGTTTCTTGACACAGGTATAACTTGAATGGCCCCGACCAGTTAATACACAAAGGTATATACACCCAGGGCAACACCTCGGGTGGCGTAGTTTTTGCACAATCCCGGATGAAGCTGTTTATTTCGTGGATGGATTACCCCTTCCTAAACATGACACACATAGATTTGCTCCTAATACCGATGTATTATATTCTAGAATATTTACAATAAGGTGTATTGGATGCCCGTCCTTTTGTTACAGAGTAACCTGACTGATTCTACCTCATGCACTCACAGCCATCTGAAGTTTGTCACTTTACCCCTGCTACACATCAGGCCCTACTTACAGGACTTAAGAGTCGGCAGAGGTGAACATGAGGCACTCCTGAAAAACAAATCAAGATATATCATCCTTGACTATGAATGTGTTATTATTACGTAGTGCCTGCAGCGTCTTGGCCAGGAACAATAGACCCGCCATACTCATATACATACCATAGCATTTGCAGTGTGCAAAATACAGTCATGTCCATTATATGCAACAGCATCTTTCAGGTGGCCCACTGCAGTAACGTTGGTCCTGATTTGCAAAATGTTTAGTGCACGTTAGTAAACTTCAAATGCACATAAACTTTCTTCATTACGCACAAAGAAGCCTTTGTGCATACACGCTGAGAGCCATGGGAAATCTACCAGGTGACTTAGTTTTGGGTAACAATAAATGTAGTAAAAATGTCATTGTGGATACGGTGACTGCTCATATGATAGAGATGTATTCAGTACTAGAGAAATTCTGGAAGAAAGTGTCACTCGCCTGTGAGTATCTGTGGTAGAGAGAGTCACTAGATGGTAGCCTTGTCCTTACTCCTCATGAGAAGGTGCATAGCTGTATATTTCTTATCGACGACAGGCCGCTCCTTCAAGACCTAGCTGTGTGACTTGAAAGAATGGCTTGTTGGCAAAAGAGCTTTGCATGGCCAGGTTGAGAGCAGATGGCAAACTTACTGAACCTTTGCAAGATTGGAGAGAGTTAGAAGTGAGTACATGTGTACTATCTATACAAGAGCTTGTTCCCCTTCTTACATGGTCTTTTTTTTAAATATCACCTCATCTGTGATCTTTACTAGTTTATGTTTCTTTACTATTGTGAATTTAATGACACTGTTTACCAAAAAAACATGCAAAGATACTCCAAAGAATGGTTGAGTTAAGTTCTCACTATGAGTTATAAGGGTATTTTTCCAAGCCTGTCAGGAAAGGGATTCTCTACAATGAAAATGTTTTTCATGTGTCACAAAGAGGAAAAATGTGGAAATGCACTTCCCTAATTACCCACAACCTACACCTTGCCATCCTGAAGCTTATCTACATAGGTAGTGTTACGAGAGTCAGAAATATGCCCGGAAATCAGTGAAAGTCTGAGGTTAGCTGCGCGTCTTCTTTCCTGGCTATGACACCCAAAAACCAGTGGCGTAACACAGGATTATAGGGCCCCCTGCAGAATGTGATGAGGGGCCCATGAGTGGTCCAAATCTCACAGATATACATTTGTCAAGGGCTCAAAAAAGGCCCCCCTAAAGGACAGGGCCCTCCTGAAGGATTGTGCCCCCCCCCCCCCACTTCTTGCAGCACAGGAGCCTCAAGGCCTGCGTCACGCCCCTGCACACAGCATCCTTGGCAGGAGAAGGTCTCTGTGACCAACAGAGGAAGAGGGGGGTGGTCCAAAGCTTCTTCATTCCTGCCCCAATATAAGGTAGTCATATAAAGAACTAGGTTCATCAAAAAGAAGATGTTGTACATATTGACAGATACTTCACTGCTGTGAAATACAAATAAAAAAACGCAGTAGTCGTGTTTTCAGGGTTATACCTTCAGGCTTTATGACAATCAGTTAAATTAAAGGAAACATGGAAAAATTCAGCTACCATGAAATTCACTTAAAGAAAAAGACTGCGTAACAAATCCCAAACCTAATTGTTCACTTTCCTAGCCTGCAATCCTGCGGAGAAGTAATTAAAAACGGATGCGACAGTGTGTCCTGAGAGATGCTGGGATGTGGAGTTTCACATTTCCTTTGGTTTACTAACCACATTTACTTTCAAGTCATACTGGAACCTGAGTCCCGGCTCACGCTGCCCGCTTCGGGTAGGTGGTACGTGTCTGGGCAGGAGAGACGGCTCCATCTGAAACGGCAGAGTGCATAGTGCCAATATCGGCAACACTTCTCAATTCTCTTACAGCAACATGTATAAATATACCACAAGACATCTTGTTAGTGGAGAAAATCGCTGCAGGTTTATTTGCATCATCAATATGCGAACATGGTGGGTTATCTTACAGGCGATCCAAGGGCGGGCCAGCCCCTCTGCCGCCTGCCCGCCTGATGAGTCAAATTACACCGTGACCGTCGCCAAACGGTGGTTACCATTTCGGGAGGGGCCACCCTCCCTCCAATCAGTGGACCGCCAGTCCATGCACCTACTCACACCCCCCATAAGGTGGGCGGAGCATTCCAGGCAGCCCCCGGTTGCTCAGGCCTACAACCGCCCGTAGGACTAACAGTGCTCCGTTTCTCTTCCAGAGGACACGCTAAGACATCCCTGGGAATCCTTGGCTTAGCACTCTTGTTGTGCTGCTGCATATTGAAGGACTGGACTTTTAACAGTACCAGCGGTGCCAGGGAACAACACCTATAACCTTCAATGGATACCTGTTTCGGCGCACAAATTACAGAGACACGGGATACTTCCTTCGGCGTCAAAGATCAGCGTTTATTACTGCAGGGAGGCAA
Organism: Lissotriton helveticus; assembly: GCF_964261635.1. Classification (NCBI taxonomy): domain Eukaryota; kingdom Metazoa; phylum Chordata; class Amphibia; order Caudata; family Salamandridae; genus Lissotriton; species Lissotriton helveticus. The sequence goes on from NC_136059.1 coordinate 1,347,989,903, forward strand.
AAGTCACAAGAAGTACAACAGTGTGTAGGTTCTGAGAGTCTGCTTCAAATTCCTTATGTAGGTCGCTCTCTTTTATACAGAATGTTGCCATTGCATAACATGTGGACAAAAGATTACAATCCGGTTCCCACAGTAGACTTCAAAAGGGTCGCTTTCATGTGTTCAGAATCCCGGAACATCTTTATAAATAGCCATGCCCGTTCCCAACTGTAAAAGTACATCTTCCCACCATTAGGCACACCCATTAGTGTTGTAAATGACCAAGAAGGAGAGGCAAGAGCAGCTGCAAGGAAGTCAGACACGTGTAGAGAAAAGAGTGTGGGGGTAATATCGGAAGCATGATCGCGAGATCAAAAGAGTTGGATCCATTGCCTGTAAGGCTGTCACAATAGACCGGTACAATCAGATTACCCTCAAGCTGTGCCATCTGCCTTTGCTGTGTCATTCCTCCGGCCATAAAGACGCATGAAAGGAATATGCGTCTTCCGCAAGGCTTGGGAACTAGAGGGTCAAGGGGCGAACAGTTACCTGCTCGCTGACTACGTGAGGGCAAGAAACAAAATGGATGCCGTATCTAAAATGGAACCCGAGGGTTCAGATGAAGAACACGTAATATTAGACGAACCCTGGCAGGTAGTGTAGCGAAAATTCGCACACTTGCCGAACTCGTCTTTTGCGGTTCGTAGATACCAAACTCGTCTATATTCGGTAATGCCCAGAACATCGTAATAATTTTTACGGAACCTCAGACGGTCCTTTTGCCCTCATGTAGGCAAGCACTAGTCGGAATCATAATCGATTTCGATACTCATCAGATCATCCAGATGTTGTTGATACATTATTCTATCCTTCAATGCCTCCTTGGTGGCAACGGGCTGTCTTATACACGTCGTAGCGCAAAGGCCACATAAGGCAGGACCACATTGCACACAAAGACAACATGAGAACAGAAATGTCACAACAATCCCTATGATCATCAGAATCTTCCAACCCCAAGTCGATATCAGACCCCAAAACCATCCCAGAAGCGTCCAATTTCCTTCGTCCACGTGTATGGACTCCGAAATTTTGTGCAACTTAGAGATGGCTTGATAAACCGTTGGAGCGTTATCAGGTATGAATATGCAGCAGCTCGAATGGATGACTTTACAAACCCCACCTCTATCTGCTAGAACGATATCTAGAACCATACGGTTCTGCAACGTCATCAGTCTATCCGCTTGGAGCTCGGCTGTCAAATTACCAAGGGCATTTGCAGTTATGTTGGCAGTTGATTCTACTACACGAGTTAACTGTCTCAGGTTCCTGCTATTAACCATCGGTCCCCAGAACGGTAGGAAACCCTTAAAGAAGTCTCCCGCCTCTTGTCCGGAAGTATCTTCTTTGCTAATCACACCTCTTACAATTCTATTTCTGTGATAATCAGAGGCCACAGTGAAAGTGGGAGGCAATAGATTCGCAATATAGCAGGTACCCGAAAAGTCATGAGGTAACCACGTATAGGCTCGATCATAACATACAAAGTATGTACCCTTGGCAGGCAGGAAAACAGGGGAAGAGAGCGTCGGTAAGACATACGTCTCGGTACAAGCACTCTCCCCAAACTGAGCTCTCGGATTTCGACCAAGACCTTTCAAGCAGAAATTACCAAGGTGAGGTACAATCCATATCGGTGGCGAGCTTTTAAGCTGCCTCTCACCTACTGATAAGCTGTACTCAGCTTCACTTAGTTCCTTATATGCTCGCACCTCTTCCTCTGGGATGAGCGATGCGTCAAAAATATCTCTATCTAAGTCTGCAATAGCTCTCGCCAGAGTCTTGTGGTACGGGCCAGGACCAGAGTTTGCTGAGCGTGGTTCTCGATGGGGGTAGGAATCTAGTGCGCTACGGAACATGGTTTGTAATGCTCGAGCTGACCCTTGTGCACTATAAGGCAGAACTAAGTACGGAATACCCTTATCCATGGTATGTGGCATTAATCCACACACCCAACAGTTGGTAGTGTTTACCACTAACTGATGCTGATGCAGGAGTTGAATAAAAGAGTTGTTTCTGAATTCCGCACGTCTGATTTGTTCGTGTTGAGGCAGAGGATAAAAGGAATGTGGAGAAACAGTAGAAACGACATATTGATCATGAGATGGAAGAGTAGGTGTAGCAGAAGACAATAAGAACTGAGACCCATAATATATTCCTCCTACCAATAGCATAGATATGGTGAGAAACAGTATGATTACTTGTGAGAAAAACCATTTTGTATGACATATTTTCTGCAATGTAGATCTTTGCGCCAACATTTCTTCTCTTTTCGACAGCTCAGACAATGATGATTCCATCCCCTAACGACCGTCCGCGACGTTCTTGACGCACTTAGTTCTGAGTAGCGGTTATCAATTCCCAGGAGTTCCCAGAAATTGATAATAGAAACCAACCTTGTGTCGATAGCTGCTAAACAGAAGGAAGTACCCGCACGGCCTTACGGTCAACCTGGATGGTAGGTTCTAGCTAGATAATGTTCTTGGCTGTACGAAAAAGAAAAAAGATACACAATATATATAATGTCCACTGTTTTCAGAGTAACGTAGAACCTATAAACAAAAAAATCTTTTTATTTATGGCTTGTTCGTGGACGAAGAAAATATCGGCTACTTCCAGGGTGAGTCTGATCTTCAAACAATGGATTGGACGGCAAAGGAGTGTTCAATTGTTCAGGCAATTGTTCGACAGTCAAATTTTCCAAGGTTGACGTGGAGGAAATTGTTTGAGAGGAGTCAGCAACGGTGTCAGATACAAGCCGAGCTTCGCTGAATGGAACGAAACGTGGTGGAGTGTCGGTCTCAGATGAAGAAAGACCTCTTCTCATCCAGGTGTCCGACGGCAGAGGAAGCGGGACTCTTTTGGTGTGGGTAGCGTGTACCCAGTTCCGGCGTCCGTGTAGTCGAACTGCCGTCCTCGTAGCCAGCTGTACCTGAAACGGGCCCACAAATCTTGGTTCAAGGTTTCGTTTTCGTCCGTAGTTTCTGACGAGGATCCAGTCTCCTGGTTGGAGCCGATGACCAGGACCCTCTGTTTGTGATGGCAGAGCCTCAAAGACCTGTTGGTGAATCAAACTCAATTTAGCAGTCAGATCATAGAGATAATCGATCAACATAGGGTATTCAATTCTATCAAACTCCTTAGGTCTTGGGACTCCCCATACATTAGCAGGACGGCCGAACACAATCTCATATGGGCTGAGCCCTACTCGAGAGTGTACAGTTGCCCTGGTCGACAGGAGAGCTAGAGGCAAAGCGTCGGGCCAAGATAAACCAGTTGTTGCCTGAATTTTAGCCAATTTCAGTTTTAGAGTGCCATTATATCCTTCCACCAGTCCTGCTGATTGTGGATGGTTTGCACTATGGAATTTTTGTACTATCCCTAAACCGCGACACACACTCTTCATCACACTCCCAACAAACTCACTTCCGTTGTCCGACCATACGACCCGAGGCATTCCGTAGCGGGGAAAATACTCTTTGAGCAAAATTTTTGCCGTGGATAAAGCCGTATTATCCTTAAGGGGGTAGGCCTCAATCCACCTAGAGAATGCACACACCACAACCAACACATACTTCAAGTTATTACATCGGTCCATGTGGATAAAGTCCAACTGGATAACTTCAAAAGGGTACGTAGGAGGGGCAAAATGGCCAGGTGGAGTGGGGGTGCCCTTACCAGGATTGTGCATCAAACACACCATACAATTTTTAACCACTCTCTCAGCACACTTAGTAATCCCATCATTCTTCCATACATGAGACAACAACTTGCATATACCTTTCGTGTTGATGTGCGCCATACCATGAGCCATTGTAACAACAGCGAGCACATACGCATCCGGTAACATCCATCTCTGTTTCTCTGATAGATCAACCCAACATCCATTCTCATCTAATCTTCCCGTGCTCTCTCTCCATTTAGTCCTTTCCGTCTCAGTGGCTTCATTCTGTATTCCTTTCACGCTTTCAAATGTGTCTTTACACATACCAGTCTCTGTTGGCCATCTCACTGAGCTCGTAACATACATTCTGTTTGTCAAATCTTTAGCCGTCTCTTTAGCCGTTTCATCCGCAAACGCATTACCACGACCCACATCGTCCGTTACTTTCTGATGTGCGCTACATTTGACTATGGCCACTTGTTTAGGCAATGTGAGTGCATCTAAAAGATCATTTACAAGCTGACCATGTTGAATCTTCGTGCCATGCGACGTAAGGAATCCTCTCTCTCTCCATAGTCGTCCAAAACTATGTGCCACACCAAACGCGTACTGGCTATCTGTAAACACATTCACCCGCTTATCTTTAGACAACACACACGCTCTCGTCAAAGCGATTAGTTCGGCAGCCTGAGCCGAATTCTGACTTAGTCTTTCGCTTTCCACAATCGTTCTCAATGTAACTACAGCATACGCAGTCGTCACATCACCGTTCGGCAACTTGAAACAAGAACCATCCACATACAAAGTACCATCGGGATCTGTCAATGGAGTATCTTTTAGGTCAATACGACCCTTAGTTTCCTCCTCAGTTCTGAGATAGCAGTCATGTACTGCTTCACCATTTGATTCTGTGTCAATCGGCAGCAATGTTGCTGGATTCAACACATTACATCGTTTTATCCATATGTGACTGGCCAGCAACGTCAACTCATATCCAGACAATCTTGCGCTCGTCAGATGTTGAGTTTTCGTTTGATTCAATAGAGTGTCAACTGCATGCGGAACCATTACCGTGAGCATATTATTCATGACTAAACCTGCGGACTGTCGAATGGACGCCGCAGCTGCCGCTGTTGCTCTTAAACAACTTGGCAAGGCTCTTGCTACTGGGTCTAAAGTCGAAGAAAAATAGGCACATGGGCGTTGCTTACCACCAAAAGGTTGTGTCAGGACACTCAACGCACAACCATCCCTCTCGTGAACGTATAGTGTAAATGGCTTACTGTAGTCAGGAGTGCCCAACACAGGAGCCGAACACAACGCATCACGTAATTCAGAAAAACTTTTCTGACACTCTTCAGTCCAAGGCAATGGGGATGAAACATCCTTGCACGTAAGGGCTATCAATGGTTTCGCCAACAGTGAAAAATTTGGAATCCATTGTCTGCAATAGGACGTAATACCTAAAAAGGCACGAACATCTCTCTGGGTTTTTGGCACAGTCATTCGGGTAATCGCTGCAATTCTCTCTGGGGTCAACCTTCTCCCTTCTCTTGACAATAAGTGACCTAGATAGGTAACTTCTTGACAACAATACTGTAGCTTTGAAGGCGATACCTTGTGGTGTAAGTTATGTAGAAAATGTAACAATGATACTGTAGCCGTTTTGCAAATAGCTTCTGTATCAGCTGCCACTAAAAGATCATCAACGTATTGAATCAAAGCTGCACCTTTAGGTAATACAAAGGCATCAAGTTGACCTTTAAGTGCTTGGCTGTAGATTGACGGACTCTCACAGTAGCCCTGTGGAGCGCGTTTTAACCTAAAACTGCGACCACCTAATGAGAATCCGAATAGGTCTCTGCTTTCCTCTGCAATTGGGATGCTAAAGAAAGCATTCTTTAGATCGATCACTGTGAACCAGGAGGCAGATGCCGGAATTATTGTTAGTAAAGCCGTAATGTCGGGAACTACAGGAAATTGTGGAACCACTATTTTGTTCACCTCTCTTAAGTCTATTACAAAACGATACACAGGAGGTTTAGTTGGGTCAGTTCGTTTTAGAATTGGCAATACAGGGCTATTACACACATTTCCACGAGTTTCTTCAACAACACCTTTTCCAATGAGATCATGAACGATTGCTAACAGCGCTCGTTCGCCCTCAAGAGAAATACGATATTGAGGTAAACGCGGTAATCGCGCATTTGGTTTCAATTGAATCACATAGGGTGGAATGTCTAACAGGCCCACATCATTGGGACCTGTGGCCCATAAGGACGCAGGGAGAGAACTCAATTCCGGTGGGAATTTATCGACCGATAAATACATTGGAGAGATCACTCTCTGTCCCAATGTAAGCTCCACTCCTTCGGGGGAACAATACAATGTTGCATATAATCGTTTCAACAAATCCAGGCCCAAAAGATTTTCACCACAACCTGTAGATAGAATCAGTGGAGCCGTTAGCTCACGAGGACCAATCATAAGAGGCAAAGGACTAGAGACTGGGTTGCTAACAGGGGCGCCAGAGAATCCAACGGAAACGTTCGTTAAGCCAGACAAAGGTGCGCCAGGGAGTTTCGAATGCATGATGGAACTTTTCGTCGCACCAGTGTCTAACAGAAAAGGCTCAACTACACCCAATGTAGCCACTGCAACGTAAGGCCCACTCTGATCGACCGGAACTGACACTACTCCCTCTCTTTGTCGTTGGCTGTCCTAGTAATGGTCATTTACAACAGTCTCATGCTCTACGTAATAATCGTCCACATTATACTGTGCAGATCGGACTGACCCTGCATTTCGCTGGTCAAAACAATTATTTGCATCTGATTGATTTTGATAACGATCACTCTGATTGTGGGATGAACCACGACCTCTACCTCGTGATGCCTGTTGGGGACCACTACCACGATTTCCTCGTGCTGACACACCATTTAGGCGGTCCCGTAAGGCAAGACAATCATATTTTAGGTGTCCCTCTTTCTTACAATATGCGCATTGATTATACCCAAGGGAAGATCTATAATCAAAGTTGTCAGAATGCGGCTGTGTCCTATCGGGCTGTGCTCGTGGTCGATACTGCTGTTGTGAATCAGTTTGGTTTGATCGTGGAGGGTATGCTTGCTGTAACAAAACCTTCGTTTTTAGCTCCTTCGTTTTCTTCTCTACACGATCACTTTCTTCCTTTTCCCTATTCTCATAATACTGGGCTGTTGCTAGTATTTGTGCAGGGGTTGAAACTGCCCACGCACTCTCTGAATTTTTCAGTTTGTTGCTTAATTCAGGCAACAAATTCGACACAAATTTGTCAACAAATAACCGCTGGCCTCCCTCAGCGCCCATGTCCTGGCCGCTGTGGTCGACAAACGCTTCCTCAAACCTTGTAAAGAAATCCGAGACACTCTCGTCTTTCTTTTGCTTACAAGCTGATAACTTATCCCAGTTCACCTTCATCGCTGGCATGATAGTTTTCATGAGCGTAATGATTTTCTGCGGTAAGTCTAAGATTAGCTGGTCGGGCTTAGCCCCACCAACTTGTAATGCATCAGCCGCTAGCAGTGCAGCCCAATCACCCCCTAATTCAACTGCGTGGTTGGCTTGACGAATTTTGGCCCAAACTGGTTGCGGTACAACATTGCCAAACAACATGTCGATGTCGGCAAGGTTCATAATAGAAGCTTCCACCAGTTGTGATAACTCCTTATAATAACCAGCCGGATTTTTACGTGGATCGGGCAAGGATTGCTTCACTTGCAAAACTTCCGATCGTTTCCATGGAAGATGTATCCATACCCTTCGAAAATGCGGTTGAACCACAGGGTTTGCATTAGGATCACCAGGCACCCACAGTGGCGGAACCTCTCTCATGGGATATTGACCAGGAACCGCTTTCCAATTCTCGGTGGTATCATCTGAGGACACCCGAGAATGTGCTGTGGATCTAAACGCTAATAAGCGTTCCACGGCACGTCGTACATCGTCTCCTATAATCATACCGTTCGAAAAGTGACTCTGAAGTTCAATTATGTCGGATGGTACATTATCTACATCATCATTATACCATTCTTCCCTCAAAAAGTTACACATCTCCTCAAACACGAATCTCTGCGTAGGCTCATTAAACTGAGAAAATGTATCAAAGACCACACGAGGAGTGTAATTAGCAGGATGTCTTATCCACCTATGTGCCATGGTTATTAATGTCTCTTTCTCCCTACCACTAGGGATCTGACTCCGTCTCTGAGGAGTTTCAGATGAATCAGACGAAAATAACGGACCAGAAAGAGGTGAATAAAGGGTAGCAACAGAGTTAGGAACACGCTTACGAACAGAAGGGGAAAGAAAAACAGGGGCAACAACACTGGAGGTGAAGGAAGGCATAGTAGGAACTGACAAGATAGTCGGAGTAGCAGAAACAACAGTCTGCGAAGGTACAGGTACAGGAGCAGTAGGAACAAGGACAGGAGGTGGAACAAACGTAGTGTTAACAACGGGCTGACCCGCAGCCGCTGGAGCAACAAGGGGAACTACAGGAGGAATAACAGGAGCAGCTACAGGAGCAGTAGCACCCTGTACATAAGGAGGTGGTGATTTCATCAAATATGATAACAAGGAATCCTCCTTTAAATCTTCTTCTTTCTTTTCTAGATTATTCGGTAAAACCGGGTAACATTTATCTATTTTCATATGATGCAATCTAGTAGAGATTTCCATTTCCTTTTCTTCTTTGTCCTGTTTACATTCTCGTATAGTTTGCATTATCGGAACGAACCCTTGCTTTTGATCCTTTTTAAGTTGTTTGATTTCTTTCTGCTTGGCCTCTTTACGCCATATCCGAAAGGAATCAAACATAGCTGGCCTAGCTTTCTTTAAAAATAATTTAGCCTCAAGATTGTCTAAAATCGAAAGTTCAAAAGTTCCATGTGGTGGCCATCTAAGGTCACCGTCTTTCTTTGTATAGCGGACCCAGTAATCATTATATATTATAGGACCCACCCCATGTCGACTATAAAGATCATGTATCGGAGTTCCAATTGGAGGTATCGGACACGAATCCTCCAACCGGGAATCCATTGCGCAACATTGGAAAATATGAAACAAACCACTATGGCTAGGCATCGTGCACACTAACCTAGTATCAAACTTCAAGGATTACCGAAGTAATTAAACCTCGTGTAAGTCAAAACCCTCGGTTTTTGGCAATTGCAACTGTCAAATAATACTAAGAACCAATACTAAGAACCACAAATGCAATGGAACCATGCAATACAACAAAGCCTTAAGGCTATCACAAAGCTCGGAGAGCTAACCACAAAGCCTGAGGAGGCTATTACAAAGCTCGGTGAGCTATTACAACAAAGCCTTAAAGGCTAACAACAAAGCTTTCAAGAAGCTAGAACAACCACTAAGGACTGGGAGCGACCCACAAATACTTAACTCAGAACTTCAATGGCGTCACCAGGAAGGCCCGTCTATCGTCTCGCTTGTACATAAGGTCTGCGCCGGGCGTCGAAGACAGGTCGACAGTCAGGGCATCGGTCCGTCGCAGCCGTCAGGAGGCGGGAATCTTCGCAGGGAAAAACTTCGGGCCACTTATTTCGACAACAGGATCGATGAAGCGGGGTGCACCTTCCCTTGGAGATTTCACACGAAGTTCCTCACGATCATCAGGCTTTGGACCGGTACCGCTGAAGTCGACCCACGTTGGGCGCCAACTGAAGGACTGGACTTTTAACAGTACCAGCGGTGCCAGGGAACAACACCTATAACCTTCAATGGATACCTGTTTCGGCGCACAAATTACAGAGACACAGGATACTTCCTTCGGCGTCAAAGATCAGCGTTTATTACTGCAGGGAGGCAAAAGTCACAAGAAGTACAACAGTGTGTAGGTTCTGAGAGTCTGCTTCAAATTCCTTATGTAGGTCGCTCTCTTTTATACAGAATGTTGCCATTGCATAACATGTGGACAAAAGATTACAATCCGGTTCCCACAGTAGACTTCAAAAGGGTCGCTTTCATGTGTTCAGAATCCCGGAACATCTTTATAAATAGCCATGCCCGTTCCCAACTGTAAAAGTACATCTTCCCACCATTAGGCACACCCATTAGTGTTGTAAATGACCAAGAAGGAGAGGCAAGAGCAGCTGCAAGGAAGTCAGACACGTGTAGAGAAAAGAGTGTGGGGGTAATATCGGAAGCATGATCGCGAGATCAAAAGAGTTGGATCCATTGCCTGTAAGGCTGTCACAATAGACCGGTACAATCAGATTACCCTCAAGCTGTGCCATCTGCCTTTGCTGTGTCATTCCTCCGGCCATAAAGACGCATGAAAGGAATATGCGTCTTCCGCAAGGCTTGGGAACTAGAGGGTCAAGGGGCGAACAGTTACCTGCTCGCTGACTATGTGAGGGCAAGAAACAAAATGGATGCCGTATCTAAAATGGAACCCGAGGGTTCAGATGAAGAACACGTAATATTAGACGAACCCTGGCAGGTAGTGTAGCGAAAATTCGCACACTTGCCGAACTCGTCTTTTGCGGTTCGTAGATACCAAACTCGTCTATATTCGGTAATGCCCAGAACATCGTAATAATTTTTACGGAACCTCAATATACTACCCTTCTGTACCTTGCAGACTCTACAGCCGGAATTGACGCGGCCGCCTGACCCCCTGGTCCCTATGCTGACTAGTGTGCCTTCCTGTGGCACTAAGGGGGTCACCCTGTTAGGAGGGTCCCCTACATGGACCCCGGGCACCCTCCTCATGTCTTATGTTTCGCTTCTAATAACATTGTTTTTAATATGTGTGCTGAGACACTGATGTAAAAAGAATCCTCTCTCTTTAATTCTTTCGTAATTTGCATGAGTAGTAAAAAATGGCTTGGCGGCATAGAAGAGGGCTCAGTCTGGCGAGGACTTGGCTACGATAGTGCCTTATTACCTGCAGGCCACAGACTCGAATGCTGTCACAGGCATACCCCATTTCAAACCTTGGTCCACGCAGACAAAATTAAATCACTGCTTACGTTTAAGTAAAAGCAGCCGCTAATGATTGCTAAAAGACTACTAAGTTTGTGGTCATTGTTAGGGCTTTAAGTGGGATGAAAAAACTGGGGGTCTCTCAAAGGGGCGTGGCCAATGTAATTAAGGAGGTAGCTTAAGCACGTAAGCTAAAAATCTGTGCTTAGCATAGTGTGCCGCCCGACTTGTATTTTGCAGTTTCTATCATTGCACCCAGATATATGATACAACAAGTAACATCATACCTACAAGTCAGGACTATTGGCTTTGTCAATGGTTGTTAGTTGCATAAGATAAATAAGCAGGCGGAAGAATTTCTGAGATCAATATCAGTAGCCGGAGTATGATAGGTGTGACTTTTGTTAAATTCGTTAGGTACACAATGTTGACAATGTTGAGTTAATGGTCCTTAGCGGAATATCACTATTTATTTTTTGGGGGGGGGGTTAAGTAGACTGTTGAGTTCTCCAAAATCAGTGCCTCCTCAGGCCTAGGCCCTCAAGAAGGAAGAGGAGGGTTTCCCAAAGGGTGGGGATGGGCGGGGATCACAGGTAGTTTATTGTGCACGGGTGTGGGAGCATAGGGGAAAAATGCAAAAACATTAAGTCCTCTTTATACATCGAAACTCAGGTAGTAGTACAGCCACATTAAGCAAAGAGAGAAAAGAAATGACAGCAAAGCAGAACCCATTGATAGAATTTTCTATCATGGAATGTAAATGGACTTAGGGGGTGTCATAGGCGTGAGAGGATCCTACAATATCTAAAAGATTCTTCAGCCCAAGTCATTCTACTTCAAGAGACACATCTAACTGGTGATGAGATGAAAGAGGTGTTTAAAAGTAGGAGATGGGTACAGAATATGATATGCACAGAGCAGCAACTCACTATAAGGGGGGGGTGGCAATTCTGATAAAAGTCAATCCTCAGTTGGTAGTAATCGAAAGTAGGACGGATAAGACTGGAAGGTGGGCAATTGTAAAAATTAAATACTACGATCAATATATAAAGTAGAGGGCTATTATGGGCCCAATATCGATGACCCCACACCATTTAGTAATTTGCTCTCTGAATTGCTGGATTTCCCTGATCCTGTCATTTTGACAGGTGATTTTAATGTGGGTCTTGATGGCAACCTTGAGCGTTCTACTAAAAGCAGAAGTATAATGCACAACAAGTCAAGAGCACTGATAAAAAGAACCTTGGATGGTGCGATATATGGAGAGAAAAGAAGGGAGCCCTAAAGAGTTTTACTTTTAACAATAAAAAATACGGGCACCAATCCAGGATAGATCTGTTTTTAGTGGACCAAAATATAAAAAAACAGGTTTGTGACGTAAATCACATAGGCGCACACTTGTCCGACCATTCTGCGATAACGTTGACCTTGGCCCCTTTGACCGTAGCGACACAACTGAGATGGACTATGGATCGTTCCATACTGTCGGACGATGAGGTGATAAGCAAACTAGGCTTAGACACTCAGGAATTCTTTTGCAATAATCTGGGCAGTGCCTCGATAGGGATTGTCTGGGACACTTACAAGGCCTTCTTAAGGGGTAAGATTACATCAATTCAGTTGTACAAAAATAAACAGCGGAAGGTAGAAATTCTAGACATAGAAAGCAAAATTCAGAGTTTGGAGCATAAAATACAATGCAATGAAGTAGAGTATGAGGTGGGACAATCATCGATTCAAACTCTTAAGACGGATCTGTTGGCGGTAGTAAAAAGGCGGCTGCAAGAGAGATGGCAAGCCAGCAAGCTGGCCCATTTTAATTAAGGGAAAGGTTGTGGCAAGTTACTTGCCTGGAAGATAAAGAGTTATCAGGCCAGGAGTTTTATAAAATAATTCAACTATGGTAATGCTGAATGTCCAACTACAGCGGGGGCTAGCATAGAGGACACCCTGTATAAAGATTATGAGAAAGTATATAAAGAAGACCTATGTACTGCAAGGAAGGGAGCTCTAGATTGGTTAGAACAAGCACTACCTCATAAAGTATCCGAACCCCAAAAGGTCGCACAATAACTGAGCAAGAAATAGAAAGTGCCATTAAATCAGGGAAATCTAGTAAGGCAGCAGGTCCTGATGGTCTTCCTATGGAAGTTTTTAAGAAGTTAAGTAAATAATTGATGCCAGCAATTAGTGAGCTTTTTACAGCTATTTTTGAAAATGGAGAAGAGATTCCTTCCTCATGGAATGAAGCCATTGTGACTTTGGTCCTTTAACCCGACAAACAACCAGACTGCTGCGATTCATACAGACCCATTTCCCTGCTAAACTCAGATTATAAAATCTATTTGAAGATATTAGCAGATTGGTTGAATGGGGTGGTGGAAGCACTCCTTCATGAAGATTAAAAAGGGTTTGTGCGTGGAAGGAGTATTAAGGATTTAACCTATAATCTTATAGGTGCTATTGACCTAGCCCCGTAGAAAAGGAGCCATTAGCGGTCATCACAGTCGAAGCGACTAAAGCGTTTGACCAAGTAAACTGGTTTTATCTACATGAAGTTTTGAGATTATCAAACTTGGGAGGAAAAATATGTAGGGCAATAAAGCAGATATATAAAAAGCCCACGGCAAAAATACTAATAAATGGGACGTTATCTGAAAAATTCAACATCCTTAGAGGGACGAGACAGGGGTGCCCGCTGTCTCCACTACTTTTTAATCTTTTCATCGAACCCTTGGCAGAGAAAATTAGGAGACATGAGGAGATACTTCCTTTTCAGGCCAGGTGTTGGCAAAAGAATGTTGGGTTATATGGGGATGATTTGGTGGTGTATAGTTCAAATCTTAGTCTAACACTACCAAAAGTTTATGAGCTGGCGCCACGTTTTGGGACGATCTCAGGATATGAAATTAACCAAGGGAAAACAGTCATAATGGTTTGGAATATCATTACACAAGAGAGTTGTCTTAAAAAGGAAATGAGTACCTGGGCATTAAAATTACTGAGAAAATAGAACAAATTCCTGAAGCCAATTTTCAAAAGACCAACAAGGAAATAGGGAAATTATTGTGGGGTGGTCTCATTTGCCTTTATCCATCTATGGGAGAGTCAATATCATCAAAATGACAATTCTCCCTAAAATTACCTTCCTGTTCCAGAATATTCCAATGGCTTTTAAGGATGAGTGGCTTAAAAAAACACAGTCTAAAATATCCAGTTTTATTTGGGCCTCTAAAGGGGTGCGTATTTCATGGAATACAATATTCTCAATAATTGGTGAAGCACCCCAGGTAAGTGAACTGTTGTTTTTTTTTTATCTCACAAATAATTATGAATCTCTGTTAAAAGATACGAAAAAACTGATATTTTACTTAATACTACTTGCTCGTAGGGAAATATGTAAAAAATGGGTTAAAGCTACTCCCCCTAGTAAAATAGAATGGTTGGCCTCAATAAAGTACACTCATTTGTTGGATGACAGGGCGGAAGAGGCACCGATGGTTGAGTACAGATGGCAGGGTGTAGAGAGCACTATACCTAGGTCTCTATAAGATCACTAGAGGAGCCTTTCGGGAAGTGATCAAGGAGTAAACTCCTGTATACCTAGGCAATGAGGACTTACAAAAAAAAAGATAAATAAGCAGCAACTTTGGCTTGTATATAATATTGAAAAAGCTTCTACTTAAAGCCCTGGTGACACCACAACAACATTGCTGCTCCCTGCAAAAAGACAAGGGAAATCCAGAGAGAAAATGACTCTCTTTAAAGGATTTATCTTCCCCTACAACGCTCACCTGGCATGACGTCATGCCGTAACTTCTCCACTAGTGGTAAGTGAGCAGTGAGCACGTGCACATTATGTGCCTGCTGTCACTGCAGTCCGGGAAAAACACAGACCTCCTGTGCCAGGGCACAAAACAGATCCCGATAGAGACCCGTTTTGAGGCTCCCTTTAAAAAGACCCTCTTATAGCCCTGGTCATTGTTATAGTAATTGCCATGATGTTTCATTAGCATCAAATTGGGTGGCTGGAGTAATGTACATGAGACATGTTTTCCCTTACTCTCTTTGCTGGCTGAAGTATAAAACAGTGCCATTGCCACTAAATATTTTCCATTCCAATGTTTATATATTGCCACAGAAGTAAAAAAAAAAAGCAGTCAAAGCAGACCACAAAAATCACTGATAGATGCTTGGTCGTTCAGATTTGCTTTATAAAACAGAGTTGCCGGGTCATCAAAGTGATAAATAAAGCACAATATAACGAACAGCCAGTTTTGTCATCTCTGCTCTGCCTTGAATCCCCACCTTAACTTCATCAGGCTCTTCAGTGATTGAAAGTCTCCTCGTTATCTCACAACTTGCCATCTTTTCTTTACTTCTTCATTTTTTAGGTCTTGGCCTGATCCAGCGCATGCGCTGCCTGGCTGAGACTTTCGTAGGTGCTCTGAGAAATGGTTCTTTCATGGCGATCAGCTCACTATCACGCGCACAAGTGCCCGCATGACGTGCACAGCTGATCGTGATCACTTTCACTTTCGCTGCCGCGCAGCTGTGTGCCTTTCACGGCCGTGCGGCAAATGCTTGTTGATTATACTAGTTGTGATGTGCTGTTAATAGATTCTACAGACACCCTGCCGTTACTCCTTCCAGCTTTTCTGCCCCGCTTGTTTACAGTTCAGGGAATGGTTGGACGGCGTGAGGAAATTCGTGACGCAACTCAGGCTGTAAAACGGCAATACCATTTACCTGAAGGGCTGACAGCGAATCAATGCACAGCTTGTACCTTTCATGGCTTAACCTGCTTGCTAGGAAATTTCTGTTTTTGTACTGAATCGTCTTAGACTTTTATTAAAGATTGTACATACTTAATGCATCATGAGTCTATTATTAACACTGAGTGAAGAGTAAGTGATGAACTAAATAGGGTGTACAGCATCTCCTCCCACTAGAGTTATCAACGCTGTCAGTTTGTGTATCAGTACTGCGTGTGTGTTTGTTATCTGAAAAGGTCACATCTGCTGCTCTGTGATGTTAACTGTTGTTGCCGCATGCCACTGTTGGGGGCGAGCGGGGATATTTTCTCTATCCTCTCCAGTTCTCCGGTAATCCTCAGCAATGACAATCTGTCACTTGTAAATTCACTCCATAGCATTGACAGAAATATCCTGTAAAGTAGGTTAGGAGTTAGTGAAAGTCGTGCACTGTGTTTGGGGCAACATATTGCTACAGTAATTGAAATGATTATTTTGTTTCAGTGTGTCTTCTTCTGAAAAGGCATGTCTCAAGCATCACTGACCTCACATCTGCCAAGAGCATATGAGGGTCTTATTATGCTGATTGGGTTAGTGATGGAAGGGGCGCCTATAAATTTTCCTAAGACCGAGAAAAGGCTCTTACTAAAGGGACAATCTGGATGAAGGATTTGCCAGAGGGTAGACATTCTTTCACTCGTAGCATATTTTTCCAGGTCAGGTTTTCTTTAATGACCTGTAAAAAACTGGCAGTCTGGGTTAATCCAGCCACTTCCCGGAAGACTCTGTCACTGTTCTCTTATTTTTAAAGACGATGGACGCACCAGACACCTTATATGTTTAAAGTAAACAGAAGGTCGCTCAAAACATGAATTAGGACATGTAAGTAACACAGAGATACAATATTGGTTATGTTTGTAAAAATACCAATAGCTTGTATAATTTCTTGAACAAAGAAGACATGAAAGTGGTACAGCATTCAACGAAAAAGTGAGTTACTAAACTCAGGCATTTGTAAACAGTGGCCACAATACAATTGAAAACTAGGCCACAAACATGTGAGTAGCACCATTGCACATATATATGATATAGAAATAAACAGGTATGTATTAATTTGCCTCGAGAAATTCTATATGTTAAAACATTTGTTTCTTGTCTTTTTTCTCCCTTCCTCTGTATCCGTTCAGCAGGCATATTTCCCCAGGCATCACTTGTTATTTCCTGCTGATGGTCCCATTTTTATGTTAGGAATCTATACGTCGTTGACCTTGATATGTATTTGTTTATTACTATACCATCAATCTGTGCAATGGTGCTGCTTACATGTTTGTGGCCTAATTATCAATTGTATTGCGCCCACTGTTTAAAATCCAGCACAATATTCGTGGTGCAAAATCAAGTATTGCATGGCTAAACACTTATAAGGTCCCAAAGGCACGACCTATTGGCTATGCCAATGCTGGTGTTACGTGCCACTTCAACGCCTGGTAACCATCTTGGAGTGCTATTCAAGGCAAGGTGTTTTAGGTGGGGCAGCAGGCACACCAGTGATGTCCAATGGCATTGCTCTCCTAGATTTACCGTAGGGCGGAGGGATTTGTAGTGCTGGAGCAGCCACGGAAAGCACTAGGTTAGAGAAGTTGGCCATGTAGTTGGCTTGTCCTGGCTTGAAGTGACTGAGATATTGGTTGGCTGTTCTAAGCAAAGACCCGACATAGAGTAGCAATAAGGTGACACAGGGACATCTGAAGGATTTAGGGGGCCCTGGGCCAAATGTATTTTGGGGCCCTCTGTTTGGAACAGCTTTGAATGTATGATCTGATTTCAGCTCTTTCATGCCCTCTTTGGCCAGATCACTGACAGTGCACAGGCACACTCACCCACATTCGAAATGTGTTTACATGTAATGTTCAGTGATAGTGACATATTTTGTTTTCAATATTGTAACATAACAGCCTCTCACTAATATTACTGCAAATCACCTCTGTGAACCCCTCCCTTTTCTCATATGTGGCGTCCTGTTTGCTCTAAAAGTGACTTCTTTTGGATGTTGCATGAAACATAATCACATTTCATTCAAAATGTCAGTAATAGAGTCTCACACATTGCCCACATAAGCGATAAGTTAAACGAAAACGGTATTTAAAACAATTTGTTGAAGAATTATTCAAGCTCATGAGGGCAAGATTCTCTCCAGGAGGGGGTTAATAGGTAGCGCTGACATAGCTGCCAAGGTTTCAGATTGCTATGTGTGACATTCCAACTTCTATGAGTGACACTTTCTCGCGAACAAAAATCATTCAATGAACACGAAGGAAACTTCCAAATATCAGAAATTGCAGCCATTTGAACAACAAAAAACTCCAAAAACTTCTTGAAACTGCTGTAGAGCACCAGAAATGGAAGGACACTAGTGGCAAATCACACACCGGCACCCGTAGTCTAAAGAAAATACCTGAGCCTCAAGTGAAGTACCCAAGAAGGATGACGGCCTGCTGAGATTACTGTCTGCAGAATTAAATGAAATCTGAGATTTCTTGCAGATGTAAACCTGAAGGATGTCGAGCGGCCCTGCGCCTGCAGATTTCTGTATCTCAGTTAATTATCATCTTATCTCATCTCATCTCAATCATTTGCAATGCGTGGTGCGCTCCACGCTGTGAAGTAATGATGTTACAACAGATGAGAGCGGACAGTGGGCATCTGAAGAATGATGATGATAATGACGTGAGCCATAACGGACCCCCTTCCTTTCCTCCTTCTCCCCCAGCCGGGCCCCAGTGCTGAGAGAGCAGGGAGCCAGGCCTGCAGATTTGAAACTAAATTGATTGTGTGAGTCAGACTGAAATAATTTACCAGAGATGATCAGACTGTGTGTGCGTCTCCGAGGCAGCGCTAATGTCACACAAGCACTAATTAAACTGTGTACACTAAGTCTGCCTGGCACGTAAACACTTACTTAATGAACTGGAGTTGCTTCAGACTGCTACTGTCTCTGCGTTCCGGTCTGTCCGGTGGCTGCGGCGTGAACCACACAGGGACCCGCGGCCGCACAGCACACTGCATCATGCACTCTTCTTCTCCCAGCTGAGTGACTCACTGACAAGTCCCCGCCCAGCCGCACTTTGGGCGCCGCGATGTCTGCGATGCCTCTGATGCGCAGCGGCACGGGCGGCCATGTGTCCTGTCAGTCATTGTAGTGTAGCGGGAGTGACTAAATCGGTCACTCACTTACTGCTCAGTCCGGCAACGCTGCTCGGTTTTATTAAATTTGCGTCACAGTCAGCAGTGGCAGCGTACGTAGGACTCGAATCTCAGTTTGAGTTCCCCGCCACTACTGAACTCTCTTCCTCCGGTCCAGGACATGACGGAGATTGGGCCCCCAGGTGTGCCACAGCGTTAGCAACCACTGCTGAGCCAGCCTGGGCAGGCCTCGCACCCGCTCTTGGTAATTGTCAGAGTGTGAATGTCACTCAGTGTGTCTGATGCGTCTGGTGTGTCTAAAAGCCGCGCGGCGCGGGAAATATAAATGTTGCCAGCACGAGTCAGCTGTCGGATTTAATTTGTATTCATACATTGTAACACTCTCAGCCACTCCAGAGCTGAGAGCAGACACAATAACTATTAACTTACTGCCCAGTGCCTGCAGCAAGTCTGCAGGGAGCAGCTGGCAGGCACTGACGGCGCGCTCTGGCACCCTGCTTGCCAGAGTTTCAGAGTGGCAGAAATGCGTGACAATGCATTTCAGTGCGGTGATGCGGAACACCGCACTAAAATGCGTTAGCGTCACACCTGATGCGTGATGCTTGGCAGGCCTGCGCTGAAATGCTTCAGCTGCAGTGGGAGGCAGGACGTCTCCTCAGCTAAAACCGAAAGCAAAGGAAGAGACAGTCCTGTTCCTTTGCATTCGATTTCAAAGCAGAGGAGGCTCCTTGCCTCTCACTGTAGCTGAAATTAATGTTCCATAGCTGCCAAGGTTTAAGATTGCTTTGTGTGACACTTTTATAATTTTAGTGTAATTATGAGTTACATTTCAACCACTGAGTGACACTTTTCTTGCGAGCAAAATCAAGCAGTAATGACGAGGGAAATGTATATAAACATTAGAAATGTCACACATATAGGAGCAATAATTCAATGTATTCACTTGTATAAATTCTAGACCGCCTTGGCTGCAGAGTTTATGTGAGTTATCAGTTCTTTAAAAGCAATTTCTCTAATATCAAAATTTGCATTGTGTTGCTTGGCTTTTTATTCCATAGGATAACTCTGTTATTTAATGACAGAATCATACATTGACTTGAAAGTCATAATTGGCTAAATATATTTACGAACAAGCTACCTGAAAGCTTCAGAATATTGAATGGCTTTTAAATGTAACATATTGTTTACGATTGCCATGCTGCCACCGGCATTCCTATTTGATTATATTTTCCGAAATTCAAATGCTTTGTATGATCGTGGCGGTATTTAATTCACAGTTCTTCTTACCCCCATGCACAGTCCTCCTTCCTGTCACCTCACTCAGGTAAACATCTGTGCCATCCTGCTCACATATGGATCGCCGGTGGAAAAGGCCTAACGCCACTGTATGTCGATTGGATAGTAAAGACTGTGGGCCTTGTAAAGTTATTTTCTGCCTCGTCGCCACTGTAGTAGACGCAGTGTCTCTACCATGCCGGCGGTAGCGGGCCGCCAAATCTACAGTTGTCTTCTGTTAAACAGACACATACATACATGAGTAAAAAATACATCATGCCTGCAGGTCAGCCATGCCAGCATGGTGTTCTTGTCATCACTTGTGGCTCCTGACTGTAGGCCTCCCAAAGCAGAAGGTGAGGCGGTGAGCCCATCCTAAACTAAAATCCCCCATGCTGTGGTAGTGCTCTTCCGTGGCGTGGTACTTTTCTGCCCTACTACTAGTACTACAGTAACCTAGACACATAGCTAAAAAAAACTGTAACAGCAATTTGTTCATGGCAGGAACGGATAAGTGTTTAAAAAGATGTAATTGATAACTACAGTTTAGTTAATAGATATGGCCCGTGATATGTACGCGGCGGTCGATTATGTAGTGTACTAGATTCCAGAAATTTCTGTCAGGTGGTGGGGGGGCCCAACATCGAAAACAATTCTGCTGGGGGGGCTCAACCTACAAAAGTTTACAGACCTCTGCCTTAAAAGGTCTCTGATGCTTTGTTGAAGCGGGTCATGGGTTTAGAGCACAGGACAACAGGTTGGCAAATGATGCCAGGGACATGGTGTGCCTGCGCGCTTC
This sequence comes from Lissotriton helveticus, assembly GCF_964261635.1. Taxonomy (NCBI): domain Eukaryota; kingdom Metazoa; phylum Chordata; class Amphibia; order Caudata; family Salamandridae; genus Lissotriton; species Lissotriton helveticus. The sequence goes on from NC_136059.1 coordinate 1,348,010,622, forward strand.
GAATTCAAATGGTGCACAGCAGTTGTTGTAACTTCTAACCGTTGACGAGTCATGAAGAGGGGAGTCACAAGTATGATATGAGAATAAAAAGGAAAATATTGAATTATTCTATCACATTTTAAGAGTGATTTGATTGATTGGAAACATTCATTAACAAACATGAACGAGGGGACCATTGTTGGATAAAATACAAACTGATATTTATTTTAACATGGAGAAAGAATCATCAATCACTAATAAAATAAATCATACATCTTTCTACCATATTTTTGTGTATGGTAGAAACCAAACCGTAAAGGTTTGAGTGCGTACTAGTGTAATGCAGGCTGGTCCCCGAACCGAAAACACTATCCAGACTTCACACAGAGCATACAGAGATATAGGATTAGAGGAAAATTGTAAGCCATTCAAGGGTTTTCAAGATGGCTACGATTTGGACACGGGGTCACAGGCCAAAGATGAACTGAGAAGCATGCTACTGTACTCTTTGGAGAACATTGAGCATTTTTAGGGAGGCCAGTCTGAAAGCACCAAGGTACATTGCATTCTGATGCAGTCAACTCTCAACTCAGAAGGCCACCAGTTTTAACACCTCCACATTTTAAACAACAAAACGCACCATTATGTTGTCCTAGGATCCACAGCAATAAAGAGTGGTTGGAAGAGCTCGTCTTGCATCTCTATAACGGCCTCTGGATCATTGGGACCTTTTTCGGTTAACTGCAATTTAGGGCATGATTAACTTTTGATAGCAGGGGTGTGGGACAAGACAGGGTTGTCCAATTTCCCCTGTTCTTTTTGCGATATTTATTGAGCCGTCGGCCTGCACAACTAAGCAGGATTCTAGTACTTCATCCCCAAAGGATGGCATGGTGAAGCTAAAGCTGTTTGCTAATGATATGATATTATACCTAGCTGCGGACAAAAGTAATATTCATAATGCGCTCACCAGATTTGAAGAATTGACCTGCATAAGAGACTATAAAGCTACATGTCAAGTGAGACGTTTTATTACTTAACAGCCCTTCTTCAATGCTGCCAGGTGAGATGCATCCCCATTTTAATGTTGACCACCCAGTTAGATATTTGGGGATCTATGTCACAAATAATTTGGACGATTAATTTCAACTAAATTCTACCTCAGCTTTGGTTAAAGCGTGAGAGCTATTAAACCAGTGGCTGTCATTAGCCCTTACTCTTATCAGTCGGGTCACAGTAATTAAAATGGCCATTTTACCTATGTTTATATATATATTTTCTAACATGGTGTTTAAAGTTGTTTTTTGATGAACTTGATCGCTTGATTAGCTACTTTGTATGGCAGGGTAGGAAACCTTGCATGAGTTTAAAGACATTACAATTGGATATAGCGGAGGGAGGCCTGGCACTCCCGAGTATCAAAAAGGTATTATCAGGCTGGCTTGCTAGATTGATTAGGTAGAGCCACAATACCCAGACACTGTCCTAATTATACTTGTTATGCATGATGCTTAAAACAATAGGTGTTAAGCTCTTTGCCATCATAGAAATACCCAGGTTGCCGAAGCAAACTACATATAAGACACTGTGGGGCATATTCACAAGGAGCTATCGCCAAATTAACTGAACTTTATCGCAGCCAAAGTCGTGATAAATTTACCACCCCATTCACAGGCTGGTGCTACCAGCCCACAGCACCAGTTTACCCTGGATAGCAGCCGCAAAAAACATTGCCATAGAGGACCTCCGCAACTATCGCTAATGAGATGCAGAGTAGGCGTACCCGTGCAAAAAGCCACGACAACACAACACCTCAACATTCACAACGACCAGCCGGATCGGCGATAAGAACACAAACCACACGATAAGGCGCGTTAGCAGCAGGAAATTAAACCTGCTCTGACCTGGTGTAAAGTCGGACCACAGCCTGCACCACACAAGGGAGCCCAGCGCACAGCCACACCTGAAGGGCAACAGATGCCATGGAGCAACTGAACATGCAGCACGGACACCCAAGTGGGCCACAACCCCCACCAACACCACACCAAGGCCCGCAACACACCCACTCCGGGCGCACCCCCAACCCCGGACCAAGAAACTGCACACCAACACCACGAATCCCAAAACAAATATTATGTCTGATGTCGCACAAGCAGAAAATTGGGTGTGGCCAGAAAATGGAGAATCAGTCATACAGCAATGCAACCACAAACACAAAACACCATACAAACAAAAGCCAAAACAACCATTCAGATGAGTCCTAGCGGGTTCGCACTGGACAATCCGTAGGACACAGCCTAGAAGACTAAATCCAGGAGAAGAAGGAGCACTATGCGCCCAACAAAGGAAAGAGAGGGAGAGAGCGAGGGAGCGAGACGGATTGGGATTGCACAAGCAGCGCATGGCATTGCAGGGCACCTGGCTTCACATACCAACAATTGTGTGTATGGCCATCCTCCTAACCCATGAGCCCAAGGCCGTGACCCAATCTCAGCGCCAAAGCCACATCACATTCCGAAAACGCAAGTAGCAGTCAGACAAACAACAGGGATGAAATCTCCATTGTCCCAAAGCAGAAGGCGGGAGGACAGCTGCACCTCTGACCTTGGTCAGGAACGTGCCTGGAACACCCTGAGAGAGATGCCATGGCAGATGTGGACTACTCTCACACCATACATTGCGCAAATGAACTATACGACTCATCCACACCCCACACACAGAAGCCCCTGCCAGAGGGACCCCCCCACATGGGATGCCCTTGAGACACATGGAAACAGCAACCCATTCAGCCCAATGTTGCACACACATTCAAATCATTGCCCAGAGCTGTGGCATATCCTCCACACAACTGCCGCAGTTCAGAAGAGTGCCGGTTCCACGAGACGCACCAAGGCAATGGCAGGCCATCCCCGGCACTTGCACAACCCCCGTCACGTGGAACACTACTGTGAACGTATGCTGCATTTACTGGGCGCAGTGCCACTGGCAGTGCTGCAGATCAGTTACCGGCTCAGCTTCCGCATTGCCTACGTCACCTGCGTCCAGCCCTGATTCCACTGCCGAACATGCACATTCGAGTGTCCCATGAAAGTCTGCCTATCCAACACAACCGTAGATGAATTGGACTACGACTTGTGTCTGCGCCCTCCTGTTGGATCACGGATAGGAGTGTAACCGAGACAGCCGTGCATGGGATGCCTTGACATACTGCGTATGTATTGGCAGTTGTGCATGGGAGATTGCACAATTCCTTGTGTGCAGTGACCACACAGAGGCGCTCCCCTATTGGGCTGTGTTGCGAATTGGTGAAACGGCGTGGGCGGAGTACACCTCCCTGGACCAATTGATGGATTGGCTCACCCTGGTGTTCCTTGAACACGACAAAGACGTACTATAGGAACACATGGCACATGAAGTTGCGGCCACATTCATGGTCGAGTAACTACGTTCCTGCAGCTACATCCAATTGTTACACACAGCACAGGTCACAACAACTTGTTGCATCATGGCGATTGCTCACATAGCCCACCACAACAGTGAACACATCTGCCATTGTCTGGCCTCTGGATGCATGTGCGTGGAACAACGCGTGTGTACACATACCTGTGCAAGGTGATGCAGGTTCATGGTCGGAGTAACACAGCGCCGTTTTGCAACGTTGCCAATTCGGACACACTGCTGGGGGAGAGCACACACATGGCAACCTACCACGACATGTAAACATGTCGGACCCTTTCACCTTATCACTGTCAGCAGAGCAGACAATCGGCGAACTCCGGTGGCAGAGCACTATGCAGATACCACGGGCAGTGAGTCGTGCCCCCTCACACGGGGCAATGGGCAGAAGCCAAACAACACCCAGCAAGGCAGGGTGGGGTGGGGCGTTGCCATCCATGATGATTGTTTACCATTTTCACACCAACATTTTCTGACCCTCGACATGTACCCTTGCTGCGTGTAAGTGTCGTAAGCATGTCCCTGCCTGTTGTGGCCGTTGCCTCGTCTGTACTCGCACGCACATGCCAATAAAGTCTATGCCACCCCACTGGTGTCTAACTGTGAGGTGTGTTAATTAGACTGTTCACTCGCATGCCACAATGAGTATCGTTCCTACACAGGGAGGAACTGGCTAACGCATGTGCAATGGGGGTGTGTCCCTTTTTCAATTGACATTGTCTTGGGATAGGTGCTAGCGGATATGTGCACTTATGTGACTTCAGCAATGTGAGTATGGTGTCCAACCTCTGACCATGCGGAGCAATGTCATATATCATTACAGAATGTGTCCACACAGATGTGTGTAAGTAGGCATGCGTTGTGAAGTTCTGTTGACACATGTGATGTAGCACGCCACTCCTGGCCTGCTACCAATTTGGTCACACCTACACACAGCCTTATTTAACACATGGTCGTGTGCCTACTTGGGGGGTTGTGAGATTGTTGCTGATGTGCAATGGGGACACAGCTAGTACTCACCTTCCCAGTTATCAAATTTGCCATGTGTCTCAGGAATACACATGCACATAGATGTCAGTTACCAGGGGGTACCTTCAGGTGCAATCATTTTCCTTACATCCAGCCATACTTCCATAGGTGAGTGAACATAGTAATGACACATCTGTGTGCTTTAGATTGTTTTATTCATATTGACGGAGCTGGAGCTGTACATGGCCGTCCAAGCCCACATCACATGGAAGCCCAGTGGTGGGCTGACCAGAGTCCTTTGGGGATTGAGAAGTGGTTAGGAAGTGGCAGAGGGCAATCTGCAGCTAGATTGCTGTGTGATTAGCCAGCAGTGATGAAATGTGAGTCCGTGTCGGGGTCCGGGTGAATGTCGCAGAGTGTTCCGGGGATCAGTAGGAGTTATTTCCCAGGGAATTATGCATAGGTCATAACCAGGCAGGGACAGTGCATATGGCGGTGATGAATTCCTCACACAGTAATTCCCATCCCCTTCTTACTCCCCTGATACAGGTTCTGTGTCTGGTGTGTGTGTGGCGGGGTGATGGCTGCATCACTGTGTGCCACTGACACAACAGACTCCGAAGGTGATGGAGCAACATCACTGTGTGACTCGGACACATCAGGGGTCGGAGCTGTGTGTGTCGATGTTCCCGCTGCAGCCATCTGGGAGCAGCTCAGTGGCAGCAATGGCAAGATGAAGTACTGCAGGGCATTGAAGTTCCCAGATACTACTCGCTGGTGTCCAGCCGTGGCATACATACTTCCAGTCTGCATCTGCTCCATGGTCTCCATTGACCTCTGCATCTGTGCCAACTCTGTGCTGCCATTGCTGGTGCCTCCCTGACCAGACAGTTCTTGTATTCGATTCATGGCCCCAGCGAGGTCAGCCAAGGTCTGTGGCGGAGCATGGTGCATACAGGGGGTCTGATGGGGACTGTACGTGGTCCCTGATGGGACTCAGACACCCATGTATGGCATCGAGTTTGACTGCCACAAGTTTAAAACCCACCCGCAGCTGTTTAGCCAGATCCACCTGTCAACCCCACACACTTTATAGGAAGTCCATGTATTGGTCGGGGAGGTGCTGGGAGACAGCCTTGGTGGTTTGTGTTTCCTGCTGTGTGGTGGGCTCACCTCGGAGCAGCTGGCCTGCCCTGCTCCTAGGGATGGTGTGCAGAGGCTGTCCATTATCCGTTGGAGGGTGTCTTGACATATGTACAGGTTGCCCTCTTCATCATCAATGATGTGAAGTGTGGTGTGCCCTGCAGGAGGTGTTGTTTGTCCCTCTGAAATGTGAAAGGGGATATGCAGGTCAACAGAGTTACACATGTATGTTGAAGATTTGCAGATGTTTAAATTCAGACTGCATGCCAATGTACATTGTCACTGTTTTGGTGCAGCTGGATATTTAATGACAGTCAGTGTGTGTTACGACTACATGACGGATTTGTGGGAGTACCCATGCACTTTCATCACAGTGTCAGGCAATGCCAGATGTGAGTGGACAGTTACTCTGCACGTGCGGGAACTGTTGTGAGCCATGTCCTATGGTGTTGGTGTTGCAGTTTGTACCTCATTGCCCTCATTGCTGATGTTCTGTGATTACTATGTGTGTGTGCTGCATTGTGGGGGAGTTTCCCCAGCAGCTCTGAGTTCGTGTAGCCTTCTCCCTTTGAGGCGGTGCGCCTTTGAATTGTGTGTTTTTCGGGCCCTGATTTGTTTTTGACTTGGGTCATATGTGCTCTCGGACAGATTTTGTGGCCTTGTGCATTGTTCGTCTACTGCGTGTATCGTACGGCATGGATTGTGTGTGCATGTGGACATGTCAGAGTGGGACCTGCTCCTTTACCGATGTGATCTGCACTGGGATACCTCCATGTCGATTCGTAGGCCATCTCATGTTTTTGTGCTGCTGCCATGCTATCGGTCATGCAGTGTTACTTGCATGGTCAGTGTGGGTCACATAGCCTCTACTTTGCTGGATTCAGCACATATGCATGGGTCGGTTGTGATATTGGTGATATGGAGGGGTTCCCTTTGTGCACATTGTGGACAGGGGCCTACTTGGCATTTCTATGTGTGCTGCAGTGTGCCAAGGCTATCAGTAAAACACACAAGATGATGGACGGAATGTTGCAAAATGTCAAAACATTCACCCCCAGTCACAAATCTGGGATTAATCCATCGTTATTTTGCTCACCAAGCCATCCCAGTTCAGGCTATCAGTGACATGTTCTACAATCATTGTGGGTGTGTAGTGTGTTACACATAAATGTGCAAGTGTGCCATTGTGCCCATCTCCCCCGTCCATGGTCGTTACTCACCCTGTTGCTGTTGGGTCCAGTTGTATTGGGCTGTGTCCAGGCCCCCAATTCCTGCCACCGTCTCCAGACTGCTGACTGTGGCCACCATTTCCTCCAGCTCATCCAGCTCCTCCTGTGGCCAGCCGCGGGCCGTGGAGGGAGTTACGGTGGGGCAGGGAGGCGGGGAGGGGGAGGGGCAGGGTGGAGGGTTCTAAAAACCGGCATATGGATAATTGTAGGTAAGTACACAATTTAATTAATAAAACTAAATTCGTAGCACGCACAGCATGGCAAAATGCAATGCTGTGCGCGCCACGAATTTCGCTTTATTAATTAAATTGTGTACTTGTGGGATTTTCAGGCCTGTGGCTGGTTTTCTCTGATTTTTGCACCGCGATTTGTCTCATAGCATGTTTTTTTGCGTTTGTGTTTCACATTTTTGCGGTATGGTGTTGATTCTCACGTGGACATTTGACGCGTTATCTGGTGACTATCGCATGCTACCGCCTTGTTGTGAATTCCACGTTGACACAGGGTTATTTTCCCACGATAGGCTGCGATGTTGAAAGTTGTGTTATGCTACTCTTGTGGTAGTTATCACACGTTCTTGTGAATATACCCCTGAGTGTTTTAGCCAATAAGTTTGAGAAAGTAGGGCAGGAGTGCAAAGTCCCTTGGTATCATTCAACTTTACGTTTAGAAGACTGCTCACAATTAGGTCTACAGCTAAACAAAGAGCAATATCGAACTGGGAATGAGCAGGGTGTTTGAAATTAGAAAGTTTTGTAAAAGCCGGAGCAGTAATATCCTTGCATCAACTAGCAAATAAGCACCCATTAATAGCTCGTAAACTATGGTTTAGCTACAGAAAAATTAGAAATGTTCTTATTAGGAGTGGAAAGGAACCTTCCCCATTAGCAGAAAGGATAAGCAAAGCTCATTTCATATCCAGTCTAATGGGTATAGGTAATTGGTATAGCTTGTTACATCAGAAATTGGTGGTGGAAGCGATACTGTTGTTTTAAATACTATTTTTGCCTCCACAAATTGTAGGATTGTTCAAAGTCATTGGGGTTTTATAACAACATTTGCTGCAAATCTATTTGTGCTGCTAATTTCAAAAGAATATATTTTCTTTTTGCAAATGGATGCAACACTGCAGCTTATTAAAAAAATGTATTCTGTGTCCTCTGCAGCATTCTCCTGTCTTTGCCTCTACTACTTTTGGACACAGATGTTCAGATTTATTAGCTGACAGCTTCAGGTTACAATATAGGCAGATTCCAATGGGGCACTATTTGGAATGATCGTCCGACCTACTAATGTCACTGTATGACAACAACAGTTTGTATTTGTTGCTTTGTTGATTGCTAGATCATTAATACTACAAAAATGGAGATCTACTAATGTTCCGTAGTTTAGCCAAAGGCTAAATAAGATCAAATGGGTGAAGCGGTATGAAAGCTTGTGCGCGTCAAGAATGGGTTCTTTGAAAAGAATCGTTAAGATATTTGCCAAACTGCATGTATTATGCATTATAGCGCATAGGGTCTGATGATATTTATGATATAATATGAAGTGTGATGTAATGATTACCTGTTAAGGAAATTTCGAATCATTGTGTTGTTTTATAGCGGGTGTAATTCGCATTATGGTATATTTTGTTCCCTACCTAATGTAATACTTTCAATATTTCATTTTGCAATATGGATAAGGGGACAGAATTTATGAACATATTGTGCATTATATATGAAATTACTTTTCTACCTATTCAATAAAAGATGATTTAAAAAAAAAAATTTTGATGGCAGTGACTTTGAATCTTAAATTATGGGTCTTTCTTTTAGAATCCTGAGTCCAAAACACATGTAAATGAAAAGGCCACACTAGTTGCTGACTGTTAAGTCTTAGACAATGACTAATATTAATTGCTGAGGTTCTCAAACTTCTCATTGACATGGCCCACAAATGTTTTATAGTAACTGGATTGCTTCTACTTCTTTACCACTTAAAAAATATGTAGGGAAAAGATACTATCTTTAGCAAGAATTATATTTTGAAGTGATGCTTAGCATGTGAGCTGGTATTGTATTTGGGGAAACATCCTTTACAACGCAACTGTCAACGCACTACCATTACGACGCAACCATTACAACGCAAGTCATTACAACGACTTGCGCTGGGGGGCGCTCTGGGATAGGGAATAGTTTTAATTTACTATCCAACACCTTCCCTACTATCCACGGGGACTGGAGTTGGAATAGTAAATTAAACTATTCACTATCCAGCGCCCCCCAACGCAAGTCGTTGTAATGACTTGCGCTGTAAAACTTGCGTCGTAAAGGCATGCGTTGTAATAGCATGCGTTATAACGTCATACATCCTTTTATTTGTCTAAATAACTCTTACCTCCTGAATGAAGAGCATGGCTAAGCCCAGAATGACACGGTATGGGATTTGGAACAAATTCCATTACTTTATCTGGGAAATGATAGTTTGCCCCCTTTTACCTGTTGGAATGGTGTGATAGTTTGCTCTATGTCTTCTTACAGTGCTCAGTGCAGCTTTGGAGCAGAAAGAAATCAATGTTTTCATTCTGTCTATGCAGATAAACTCAGAACAATGAGTTTTGTTGGCAAAAACGAGCTCTCACAGTTACAAAAAACAACGGCAAAAACTGCAAAGTCCAGTGACATTAATGCCATTTCTTATATTTAAATATAAAAAAGATTTTTGCACCTCACGTTCAATCAATCAATCAGGGATTTATAAAGCGCACTACTCACCCGTGAGGGTCCGTTGGCGCAACGTTAACTTAATAGAAGAGAGGTAAAACCTTACCGGTCTAAACATGCTTGCCCACCATTGCCACCATCTTGCTTATCAGAAGACTTCTCTTCGGATGTGCTACCATCACTGCTCGATCTTCTAAAACCACACCATACGCAGGGCTACTGAAATGATGCTATTCTGAGGCTGTGGTTCTTGACGCATGATAATGGATTTACTACACCTGGCACTTAATCCACCATCTGCTGTATGATTTGAAGATTTGAGCAAAAAAATAAGTCACACTGTTGTATATAGTTTTCTCCTAGCGGGCTAGCCTGTTATGAATACATCTTTTGGCCCATGTGTCTTTTCAGTGTGTGCTTATTTCTACATTACTTGTGCAGGACAGTTACTGTCAGATTTGATGGGATCCATTGGCAAGGGTACTGTTCTGGTAGAATTAATTGCATTTTTATTTTTATTTAATGCAATTTTATATAGCGCGAACATTACCCGAAGGTGTCAGAGCGCTTTACATAAGAACCAGTTGCGATACATAAGGATTTAGGATTGCATGAGTTACAAAAAGATACAAACGGAAAAAATTGCTAATGTACAAGTAGTAAAGTCACTCAAGGAAGAGATAGAAACAGAAAAAAAGTGCAAATGTACAAGTTGTAGAGTCACACAAGGTGGAGATCTTGTTTACCACACAAACCCAAACGGTTCAAAAGGTACCTAAAAACACCTCAAGTGGTGACCTGCACTGGCAGAGCCCTTTGCAATGGTTAACTGGTCGCCTTTCAGTTGCAGATAGTTGTATTTAGGTGTTAAACTGCCACAAACGGGCTAGCATTTTACCCAGACAATATTAATGCGTGTTAACTCGACAAAGTGGCGAAATGAGATTGCCAGAGAATGTGCTGCATTATACCTCACAATCTTCATTTTCAATTTCTTGCTGCAAAATGTATTTAGCCCTGCCACATAATATGGCTCCTTCATTGCCTTATAATTCCAGTGAGCCTGATTATACATGCCTTTGTCCTCGATTCTGGTCGATTGTGAGAAATTCGCAGCAAAACGAATACAGTGGACTGTGAGATTGTACGAGAGCCGGGGCCCTTGGTGAGAGAAAGACAGCTGCCTGATTAAGAGCAGGAAACCAGGAGGGCTTCAATTATTGTAAAAGTAAACAAGGTTTTCATATTTTTCTTCTGATGCTCGAACAAAGTAATAAGCAGCTCTGAAAGAGCAGGCATCAGACAGAGAAGGCTGTCTGGTTTAGGTGAGTCAGTATAATAGACCCTGAGACGGCAACGCCACCACGACAAGTTAAAGCAACCTGAACACATTTGTCTGTTTTTAATTAAATTCGGGAAGTTTGTCGCATTTGTTTCCCTTGGTGCCTTCGTACTTAGCCTGTGTCGCTTTACATTAAATGTCATGTTTGCACAGTGTCTGATTTTTGTGTGCGTGTGTTGTAGATTCACAAGCTGTGGTCGACGTTTTACCGGAGTGTCATTGCTTGTTCCAACACCTTGGTAACTGAGGTGTCTGATGAGTGGTATTGAACAGACAAGGACCTGAATGTCAAGCTTCTTGGTGTGGTTTTGGCGCTTTGCTGCAGCCTTGAGGAGCTACAATCGACTGTCGTGCTTATTCTAGGTCTGCTGCTGGTTCCATATTGTGTTGTCAGTTTTGTATTTCCATGATTAGCTATATGTTTTAATAATCCCCCCTCGTCCACCACATCAATAATAATAATAATAATCCACATTTGTAAAGCGCGAACAATCACCCATAAGGGTCTCTAGGCGCTGGGGGAAATCGTGAAGATTAAGCAAGCTATTGCGCAGAGTCACATGGTGCTGGGCTTATCTGCCACCAGCACCGCGGATCGAACCGTGATCCCCAGATTCCGGAGTCAGACTCCCTAGCCACGGCGCCACACCTCTTCCCCCAAATTGACTGCCAATAAAGTACGCCAGATACAGGCGATTCACAATTGTGTGGCACTGCACTTCCTGATAGGTCCTGCTGAGATTGAAGGTTCATTGATGGGAAAGAAGACTACATCAGTCAGAAGGCAATTGGCTGTTAAGTAAACGCCCATGGTGGGACCATTGTGTCCTTCGTGATATGACGTAATCTAGTAACCTTATCCGGGTATCAAGTCCTCACCGTTGATGTCTGGGGGTCATGACTATCTATCAAACTGTGAAAACTGTGGTGCATATGTACAAGGAAATCACGCAGCCAGTCACTGCGGCAAATCTTGCAACACCGAAATGCAGGGATGCGCCGTATTTACAAGAATATGGCACACCCCTGTGTTTTACCTCGCGCTAGCGCTACAAAGTAGCTGCCTAGCGCCATCACAGACACCCTTGCGCCATAGAGCAAGGGGGGCTGCATTGCAAGTATGATTGTTTATCTGCAGGAAGGTGTCCCTTCCTGCACATAAACAAGCAATAATGAAAATGTGCTACTTCTATGTGTGCTGCACTCTGCAGTACACATAGAATTAGCAAATTGCTATTATTTAATTATTCTTTTAGTGCATGAAGGAACACCTTCATGCACAAAAACAATCATTAGTGGCGTTTTGCTCATTCTATGTGTGCTGCGCAGCACACATAAAAAAAGCAAAAACGAGGAGAAATAAAAGTATTGCTCCTCGTTGTGCCAATCTAACGGCTGCTTTTGTATGGCGTTGGTTTTTGTCCCTGCCTCAGATTTACAGATCCTTGTCAATCTGGGCAGCATCAAAAATCAATGGGTGTTGTGGTGGAACGCCCACAGAAACACCCATTGCACGTCCCTTTCATGCAGACAGCGGCGTCTCCTCCATTATGGCAGAGGAGCGTTGCCCCGCACATTAATAAAATGGTAATAAATACCATTTTATGGATTGAGTCCAAGGGTTGCGCTGCTGCAGCGCGATGGCAGGGGCGGAGCTGATAGGTGCTCACCTAGTAATGTAGCCCACTGTCAGTGCGCAGGTCTGATTGGCTGGCTGGCTACAGCCGACCAATCTGACCTGCACACTTCAGAGCCTGCAATCCCAAGGCTGAGAGGCTGAGAAACAGCCGAGGGATTGCAACCACAGGCCACCAGCCTCAAAATGAGTCCTTGGTTAGCCTGCTCCAGCCAATCTTGGAGCTTCAGCGCAGCTCCAGGATTGGCTTGTTTTGCGTAGTACTAGGGCGGAAGTCCTTCCCTTACCACCCGAGCCAGCCACGGAGAGCACCAGGAGGAAGGAGACACCATCCAGAGGCTGCTGCAGCGAGGACACGGAAGAGAGCGTCAGGTAAGTACTTTGTATTTTTTTATGTACATTGTTGTCTACTTCCCAACCTCCTCTCCACCTCCCCATCATTCCCTCATGCCCCTGTCCTTCCACTCCGCCATCACACCAGCCGCTACTGCATGCAGATACCTTCATGAAAGGGTACCGTATTTACAAAGCAGTGTTAAGCCACAGAAAGTGGCTTAACGCCACTTTGTTAATATGGAGTTGGGCACTGCCCCACCGGATCGTAAAAGTGAAGTTACGCAGCCGCGGCCGGTAGTGGGAGTACCGGCCGGGCCGTGACGTGCGGAGGGGGGAGGGGCAGGGTGGGGGCTAGTAATGTATGGAATCCGGACCTTAACAGGTAAGTAACCATAAAAATAAATAAAACAAATTTCGTTGCGCGCACTGCATCGCATTTGGTGATGCAGTGCACGCAACGAAATTCGTTTTATTTATTTGTATGTTTACTTACCTGTTAAGGTCCGGATTCCATACATTACTGGCCCCCACCCTGCCCCTCCCCCTCCCCACGTCACCGCCCGGCCGGTACTCCCACTACCGGCCGCGGCTGAAGTTCCGGTGGTACAAAGCCCTTGTACGTATGGCCTTGTGTTCGAATCCAGGAGTGTACTTACCCTTCTATGAACTCAGCAGAAATTGTCCTTGTAAGCGTAAGGATTGTACACTCCTTTTCCCCTTTGAACATAGTGAGGACCCATTTGTGCAATAAATGGAAATCAGTTTCCCTACAGGGGCTGAATGAAGGATCTGTTTTACCATGCAAAAAGCTCTCTTTCACAGTGTGTCATGTTTCACGATAAAAGACAGGAGCATTTAATATTTTATACTCGTTTCCCTCTTTCGGAATGCTGTCTGGTTCTTTGACTTTCTGTTAGACCTGAGGAGACCTTTTCGTGTCAAAGAATTATGGTTCTCTGTGAAACCTGCAGCAATTTATAGCAGATCAATTTGGGGGAAAAGATAAAATGATGGTTATTAAAGGTCTCCACAGTCTGGGTTTGTCTGAAAATAATTGCAGGCATCTGTCTCGAACCTTGACTTTTGGTCCCACGTAGAGAAGAGGCCCGCATATAAAAGACATAACATTTCTGATTTTGTTGGCTTTTGACTACCTCCTCAACCTGCCTGATCTCTTATTGGACCAGGCAATAGATGCATTCCTGCGTTTGACTTTTGTTACATTGTTCTTACTTGTGACAACTGTGGCATTTGTCTTCTATAAAAATAAATGCTCTATAAAGAAAAGAAAATCCTCCTTTTCTTATGAATATCTATGAATTCAGGAGAAACATTGCAGTGGCGAAAAATCTAATATTACACTTATTTAATAATAACTAATTTCAAGGTATTTTGCAGGTCTTCAAATGCTTATTTTTAAAACAGGGATTTTCTATCAATTATTTGCCATTGAGGGATGTGTCATTTGCATATTTAAAATGCTAAATAGTTAGTTAACAACATTGGTGGGATGTGGTACAGCAGCCAGAGGGGCTTAATTTGAAGTGTGGGGTTCACAGTTCGATCCTCAGCGGCAGCTGAGCATCATGTGACCCTGAGCAATACCTCACTTAATATCCCCGACGGCCCCATTGCCTTAAAATCCTTAAGGGGTGATATGTTTGTGCTTTACAAATAGGAATTAATTAATTTAATCAAAATATGTAAAAGCATGTTCAAAATACTGGTTAACAAAAATTATTTTCTTAGATTTTCCCAGATCCACAATGCAGCTCAGGGTACATACCTACAAGCAAGACCTGTCACTCCTGAAATTCAAATAAAGTTTTGCAGTCATTGCAAAAAAAGCCCAAGGTACAGAATGACTCAATGGATGCCAGAGTGGTTGAGTTGGAACATGAAGGCATGACAATGGGGAAACGTGAGAGAGACTAAATAGGGACAGATGTATCAACATCCAGATTTGCAAATCTCAAATAGCGATTTTTTAGAAATCGCTATTTGAGATTTGCAAATTGGTATGTATGTAGAAAATCAATTTTTTTGTGATTTCTTAAAATTCCTTAATTGCGATTCGCAAATTGCGAATCGCAATTAAGGAATAATTTCCCATTCATTTCTATTGGCCAGGAGGCCCATAGGAATGAATGTGAAGTTATTCTCAATTTGCGATTCGCAATTTGAGAATCGCAAATTGAGAATAATTTCAAGGGTGCAAGGGTGTCATAGTGTGCGCATATGGCGCACATACATGCCCTAACTTCAAGTTGGTGGTAATTTGCGATTTCTTAATGAGAAATTGCACAACTTGGGTGCTTCATACATTGCATAGGAATCGCAAAATTTGCGATTCCTTAAATGCAATCGCAAAGAAAGAAATCGCAAATTTGCGATTCCTTATTTTGCACTCAAATTTGCTACATACATACCATTTAGCGAAAATGAGTTCGCAATTCGCAGAATTTCGGCGTTTGCAAACCCATTTGAACTTCATACATCTGCCCCTTAGACTCAAAGTAGGATTGGGTCACTTGTTTTTTTTCCGCAAAAGTAATAGCAGTATTAAGCATTAAAGACTATATAAAATATAAAAACTGAAAAGTAGCAGCAAAAGCCTGTTCTTGTTTCAGAATTGGGAGTGGTCTTGTACATTGTCCTTATCCTTGTACAGCATATGAAGATACCCCTTCAAGAAAGTCAGGTACATGAATGCCATCAGCTCCCCAGAGACATGATCTGACCAATATCACTTAACGTTTAATAAACTCCCTTTTGTGGACCTTTATGTGGTGTAAATTTGGAAGGAACTCATGCAATGCAGCACAGCAAACACAATTGCTGTGCTAAATTGTGATTTAAAGGGGCAAGCAGAATAGTGCCATATCTACTAAGATACAGTGCTGTTTTCCTCTCTCACTGCACTGGAGCAGTTTAAGGAACTTTCTGCCAATGCACACGGTAAAGCAAGGGTGTGTGTTTGAGGTCAAGCATAGGTTTTATACCGGAAGGGGACCCTTACAATACAAAATGCTATACTTTGACATAGCTTAAGTTTGTTTTATGATTATGGGTGTGTTGTGCAGCACAGCACACATTTTGAGAAAAGAAAATGTTTCTCTAATGTTACATCTACCTCAAGGAGGCATGCATTTGTGGTGCAAAGCCCTGTCTATCAAGGATAGTAGATTAGTAGATAGGTATCTGGGTCAAAATCCATGGGTGGTTGCATACAGCCATGATATAAAATAGTGCTTTTCACTGCTTTAGTTTACGTTAGGGCTAATATACAGTGCAAAACAGCACAAGATGTTAATACATTTCCTCCTTGATCTGCAACTGGTGAAGTTCTAAATGTATGCCGATTACATCTAGTTTCACATCCATCTGGGGAACAGTGAGGAGGAGCATTTGCAGATCACACTGTTCGAACCAACAAATGGATGAAAGAGAATTTCCTCTGTTTGAATAGAACTTACACTGAACCCATAATATTAGTAGGAGCTGACCTTCAGTTGCCACCACCACAAATAGGTCACATGCCTAGACTTTCAAGCGGGGTCGGTGGTATAAGTGAAAGGGTATAGGCGCCTTAGGGTAATTTCACTAGGTATTATTAGGATGGGTTTTAGATTAGTGACGGTGCTAAGGGGTTAAGGAGAACCACCTTCCTCCCTAAGTTTTTCTGGTACAACCAACAAGACAAAATCAATAGTATACCCCAGCACACGAACGTTTAAAAGATCTTTTCAGACGTTATTAACACACAAAACAATAGATCAATCGGTCGATTTATCTTCTTTTTTAATCAGTCTTCATGTTGCCAGTAGCTCAAATGTTTCCAAGCCAACACGTGTTTCGTCGCATCAGTAAGTTTGTACATGCGACTTGTTGACGGCTGAACCGTTTCACAGTATTGCAGTTTTTGATGCGGCGATAATTCCAGACCACATATATTCCTGTGGCGTGAGGCGAAATTCCCAAAGTAAAAGTCAAATCTGCCAGGCAAATGTAAGTACGGTTTTCCGCTTATAAGCTTCCCGCCGATTGGATCAGCTTGGGGCACGAGTACGCGGAATGGTGGCTTTCTTCTCTGTTTCAAATTCGGGAAGCTTATAAGCGGAAGACACATGCCTGGACTCCCCTTCTTGCTCCCACAGAGCAGAAACTGAATTACTCTAACCTTGACTTCATCTCCCAAATAAAAGCAGTCATGAAGGGAATGCATTTTCAACCATATCTATTATGGGAAATCCTGTCCGTTTTTCAAACTAATCACAAAATAGAGGTAACAAGATGGAGTATTACAATGTAGTCAATGCTGGCCTAACCAGAAAATAAATTACTAGGTTTCAAATAGAGCAAAACTAAGCAGCGAGAATCTGTCTACAAATATGAAGAAAGAATAATGTTAAACCAGCTTTAAAAGCACTTCAACAGCTCCAAGTATAAGTTATAAATAAATTCATAACATTGTGCATCATGCACAAAGCTTATCATGGTAAAGGCCCTGACTCCCTGCAAAAGCCGACAAACCATTTGGGATCAACCAGAGGCATACAAGTCAGTTTTGCTTTTGTATTCAGCTCCCTGAAGTGACTAGGTCCATCACAGAAAACAATAATAATAATTGTCACTCAAAAAAAATCAAGTTTTCTAAAACATTTGAAAGCAACAGTCGACCAACACATATCTGTGGCGCAGACGGTGGCGGCTCCGTGGTTTGGGATCTGACCAACCGCGTGCGCTATGGGGGAGGGAACACGAAGAATGACAAAAAAAGAACTATTTTCATCCACCTATGGTTTATATTTAATTGTTCTCAGTCTCTCCTCACTAGTGCTGATACCCACAGTTGGTATTTTTAATCTAGAATCAGGAAAGAGGCCTCTGGTGTCATTACAAAGTCGGGTTCAGCTTGTAATAAGAGTAAGGCATGCTGCCATAAACCACACGGAGCCACCAAAGTACAAGAACCAGTGAAAACCAGTGAGATAAGAAAGCCTTGGTGAAGCCCGCGTTCAGACTGACACGCAGCCAAGAACTGGCTGGATCAGAGCTCGAAATGCACCTGGAGCTACCCGCGACACCAGGGGGCCTCCAAAGGACTTGGGACTCGATGTAGGCGGATGGTGAGAGGTGCTGAGAGTGAGAGTATACATAAATGCCTGAAAATATCTGGTGACTCACTTGCACGGAGAGGTCTCCATGTGCTGCCCTGCCTGACCCTATAATGGCGCCGGCACCCTGACTAGACCCCGGGGGTCCCCGGTTCGGCCTCGCTTGAATGCAGGAGGTGAGTGAAATTCTACACTCTCTCCCGCTGTTCCCCCCCCCTCGGTGGTTGGGTCGCCCACGGTTGATTACTTCACCAAAGGGGTCTACCTCCTCGCCCTAGATGCCTGACCTTAAGATGGCCCCAAATACTCATTGACTGCTGTCTCGACTGGAGTTACACGGAGTGCCTGCAGAGACTAAGTGGCCCCTGGGACACCTTTCCACTGCATAAACCGTTCCGGGCCCTGGTGTTCCTCCCCACAAAAGCCCTATGCCACCTAAGAAGTCCACAAACAAGGTCTCCCGTTACTTTCCAGCTGTGGATAAGACCTCCACTTCAGACGAGGTGGCCAGATGCAAGCCATGGCACTCACCAGGGAAGATCTGGTGGTCACGCTCCGGGATTTTAAAACCGACCTCTGTCAAAAACTGGAGAAAGACCTCCATGCTTCCATAGACCAACTGAAAGCTGACCACACAGGTCAAATGTCCTCCCTGCGCCAAGATGTGGAGGTGGTTCATGGAGATGGAGGAACAGACACAGGCCCTCGATGCCCGCACTCGCAGTCTACATGAATCCCAGTTGGCAACTCAGTACCAATTGCAACTGCTGCTGCTCTCCTCCCCTAATTGTATTGCTGATTGTTTGATTTATTGTTTACTTGTTGATCTTCTTCTAGTATATTGTTGAACCACATTGTTGCACTTCCTGTCATCTCTCCTATCGTCTCCTACCGCATCCTCCAGCTATTTATGTCTCTCCCTCCCTCCTCTCTCAATGTTTTGAGACTGAGCTGAACGCCGGTATACGCTAAGGAACACACTCTTTCCCTGCAGGACCCTGTACTCGGAGGTTATTTTTGAATACTTTTCATGGATTGGGTACACACAGACTATTTACTGAAAGGATTGGACGCTTTTTCTCTGGATATGTACTTGGAGCAGGACGCTTTATGGAAACTAAATTTTGAGCTAGAATAAAACGTCTGCTTTTCAACTACTTGACTGTCTCATGAGACATTTTTGCCCTGACGAAGTCTAGTGGTCTTGACGACCTAGACGAAACACGTGTTGGCAGTGGTTGGTTTTCTTCCTATTGTGTGAAGATTGGACTTTATCAAAGAACGAAAGAAAAAATTTCTTATGAAGAATAAAATGAAGAGCATCTAATACATTTGGGACTTGATATTTTGAATTGATTTCATCTCTTTTAGCTCAGGATCAATTGTATGTGTTATAACTATTTTGTCTGATGCCCAATGGAGCTACTTGGTTTAGCTATAGGGGAGATTGTCCTTGGATTCCCTCCTTGGTCCTCACCTACCCACTCGGTCTTTAGGCAGACTTCTTTTCGTCTCTGCTTATTGTCTCTTCCCTAGCTCCTATTCTCTCTCCCCTGAATCTCTCCCCTTGCCTGCTACTCTGCCTACCCCCTGTCCTTTGTGCCCTTTGACTAAGCACTCCTTCTCCCCTTGTTGGGGAAAGATCCAATATTTATACTCTGGAGTCTCAGCGAACCCGCTGAGTGAGTCCACTGCGCCAAGGGAGCCACTCACACTTGAGGTATGGTATGACACCCCTTGCCAAAGCACTCCCTCTCCCCTTTTTGGGGAAGGATCCAGTATATATGCCTTGGAGTCTCAGAGACCTCTCTGAGAGAGTCCACTGCGTAAAGGGAGCCTCTCGCAATAGACTTCCCCTGGGATCACAGCTTACTGGACTTTGGACGTTGCCTTGACTCGTCTACCGGTTTGTGTCCCCGTCACCCTTCCCCTCTTCTCCCCATGCTGTGTCTCTCACCCTCCCCTCCTCTTTCCCACCTTCATTATCTGTCTACTTCCCCTACTCCAATCCCCCTTGAATCTCTCACCTTGCCTTCTTTTCCCCTTACGTATTTGTGCTTATTGTTTATCTCGACCTTACAAGTAACTATGTTGCCATGCTCTAAGACCTGTGTAACCTTTGTAACGATGTAACCTGTAACTATGATCTGATGCTCCTGTAAAGCGCTCTGATACCTCCGGGTCTAGCCAGCGCTATATAAAACTTTTTAAAATAAAATGTAAAAAAATTATTGGGCTATGGGTTAACGTAACCAAGCATCCATAAATTGTAGTCTACCACTAACTCTTCACAAAGCAGAGTAGGCAAAACCTTTGGGCTTATTCTTCTCTAAGGTGTAGCCTGGTTGCTAATAAGGAACATTTTTTTTGCAACAGAAAAGAAAAGAAACCAGCATCTGGTGCATAGTCTGGTAAGCATTAGAAATCCTTTGCACTTGGTCTGAGTTTCAGCTATCCCAATCATGCATAATATTCTTAGGTTAGGAATGAGTGCCTACTAAAAAATAAAAGTAATTGTTGCCCGATTATTGGCTGAAACCCACCAGAGTTCTGGAGTGTGCTTCATATGATGACTACTTTGAATACATCTAGTTAGATTATCATTGTTAAATTGGTGGATTTCAAAATGGAAGCCATAAAAACACAGTTATCAGTTTGAATGTCTCAGATTAATTTCAAATTCACTGTCATTACACACCTTCTCAAAAAGCACCTGCATTCTTTACCCCATGTAAAGAATTAGACTATAAAAAAGTATCATGTCAGTAGGGTTAGCAACTTAAATTATGGCTAGTTAGATTAATCAGTATACCAGGGGAAAAAATAGAATCACAGAGAAATATGGATTCTTGGCAAGGTAGTTGAAAAGAAAGATCTACACCCACTTTAGAACACACAAGTTCATAAACATTTAAGGGTATAGTTGCAAAAAAAATGCCGTAGCATGGTGTTACACCAAATTTGGCAACACTGCGTTCCAACATTATTAAAATGCAGGGATTCGCTGTATTTACAAAAATACCGCGCACCCCTGCGTTTCCCCTAGCACTGGTGCTAAAAAAACAACCTAGCGCCAGTTCAGGCCCTCCTGCACCATATTGCAAGGGTGTCTGCTGTGCAGGGGCGATTGTTCAGGAAGGGCACCTTCCTGGACATAAACAATCAATAATGGCAATTTGCTCTTTCTATGTGTGCTGCAGAATGCATTCATTATTTCTCCTCGTATCGCCATTCTAAGAGCACATGTTACCTGACCTTAATTTTTGGCGCTGCCCCAGCCTTGTAAATCTGGGGCAGTGTCAAAAAGCGATGGGTGTTGCGGTGGAATGCCCACATTAACACCCAATGCCTGCTCCTTTGCTACAGCAGACTGTGGCGGTAAGGAGCATATTTACAAGGTAGCGTTAAGCCACTCTAAATTGGTTAGCGCCACCTTGTAAATATGTGAAATGGCACTGCGCCACTGGAGCATCAGAAAAAGTTACTCTCCGGTGATGAAAGGGACTTGTAAATATCCCCCTTATTTCTCAAGTAAAGAGCATAATTCCAACTGCTGGACATATTTACAATAAACGAACACTACTTTAAAATAGTGTGAGGCTTCACTCGTATGGTTACCTCATCTACAAAGCCATCACAAGACGTACCGGCTTCTGACTGGCTGACAATCTCACCACTTCTGGTTGTTCTCAGAACATCCTAAGTCAGGTCACCATTGGACTGATGCTGAACAAGTGCAAACAAGCAATAAATATATATTAGGTCTTCTCTATTTATGTACCTAGAACAACATCTGCGTTTCCATCAGAACTACCCCAATCCTGCTCCAAAGTAGGAAAGCACTGATGATTCACCTCTTTAAAGCAAAATCTATATATATATATATATACCAACAAACTGTTCACCTCCACTCTCAGACCCTAATTTCCCCTCAATCACTTATTGACTATAAGGGAAACAACCTTTACAACGCAACTTTTACAACGCACTACCATTACAACGAAACTTTTACAACGCAACATCCATTACAACGCATGCCATTACATTGCAACCATTACAACGCATGAAACTACAACGCACACCCTATAAGGCATGCCTTTACAACGCAGTCATTACAACACATACCATTACAATGCATAACATTACCATCCAAAACTTACCCTACTGTTGCACCCCCTGGAGTTAGAATAGTAATTTTTACCCCTACTCAATCCAACACTTACCCTACTGTTGCACCCCCCTGGAGTTAGAATAGTAATTTTTACCCCTACACTATCCAACACTTACCCTACTGTTGCACCCCCTGGAGTTAGAATAGTAAATTTTACCCCTACACTATCCAATACTTACCAAACATGCAATGTAATGTTATGCGTTGTAATGGTATGCATTGTAAAGGTATTATGCGTTTTAATGGAATGCGTTGTAAATGTAGTTTCTTAATTTTCGTTGTAATGGCATGCGTTGTAATGGAATGCGTTATATTGGATGTTGCGTTGTAAAAAATGCGTTGTAAAGGTATGCGTTGTAAAAGTGTGCGTTGTAGTGACATACATCCAACTAAAATTTTACTTTAGAGTGCTCCACCGCCTTTTGGTGTCGTTTTCACTATAAAAATGCAACATTAAAAATGGACGTTTATGACAAATTTGTAGATTTTGAGGTCTACACTATATAAGATTCCTCGGTCGTTGCTAGGGTTATCCAATGGTACTAAGTGAAAATGACTAAATATAGACTATGAAAATAACAATTGTAAAAAAGAAATCATTCACAAAAGTTTCAAACTCTTTAATATTCAGAAAACCATCAGGACCCACTTCCGCCATTTTGTAGGGCATGGCAAACTGCTATCATAACTCCATTCTACGCATATTTGGAGTCATTTACAGCAGGTCATCTTTTTCATAAGTGCATATTTTGTTGAATATTTGCCTGAGTATTCAATTTTCTAGTCTACATTTTTGTATTTTATATTTTCACCTGCTACCACAGTGCTGTTCATAAACAACCATAAGGGAGAAACGTGACCCACTAACGTCTTCTCACTACTGTAAAGTCTAAAAAACATTCATGAATTCGCAAATTTTACTCAGAGGACACTTCTGTGGAATTCCTAAATATACATCTGCACAGCTGTAATGAAATCGCCTATTTTAATGAAGTGACAGTTCTAAAAATATGCAAATGCATGTGAAACTGCAACAGAGACACAAAGGCGATGACTTTGCAGGGCTGCTTGGAAGAAGCTGGCACCTGAGAAATAAATAACCAAGGATGAAAAAGCACCTTCTGCTGGCATGTACGTCACTAGGAAAAGGAGGCTGGTGCGTTCTAAGCAGCCGAAACCGTGTCTAAGGTAATTAAAGTAAAGAACATCTGTTGTCTCACTGGGGAAAATAGTCTAATTTTAACTTCTGATATTCAGAAGCGTTTATCGACATGAAAATGGTGGCATCAAAATGTCATTGAGAATGAGCAGAAGGCAAGTGAAATGGCGCTGCTAAACCGAGCTTAGAGCAACAGACTGGCACAGGGGAGGCAGAGATCGCGTTGACTGCTCTCTAAATGGAGGTCAAATGCTGATAAACATCAAATTTGGCAAATTCGCTTTCACAGATGTACATTAATAAACATTTTCCATATATCTATGGCATTCCTGGTAGAATGCAAATTTTGTTGTGAAATGACCAACTTTATGGAAATTCCATCTGTCCGGATGCACCAGGGGCCGTATTTTAGCGAGTGGCCCAGGGTCGCAACAGGCATGTGTGCCTGCTTTGTACGCACACTGGGTACTTTGGCATTACAGAAGGGGATGCAGATGCTTGTGCGGCCTCTTCTGTAATACAGAGAGTGCTGGCGCACATGGAGCATTAGGGCTATCATTAGAGAGTGTTCCCTCATTTCCATGGGGGCTTGCATACATGCAAATGAGGGAATCACTTTGCCTTTGGGTCCGCGCTGTATTTTGTACGCGGGCACAGAGGCACATATGCACTTAGGAGGCGCACTGAAAATGCGCCACAACAAGGTGGTGCACTTTTAGTGTGCCTTTTAACCGCATGCGTGCGGGCGGAATTCCGCCCGTACGCTGAGATTTACTCATTCGCATGTTACGTGATGAGCTGGGCTCGTCATCAGCGTAGCAGGAGGCTACCTCATGACGAGCCCAGCTCGTCATCAGCGTCGAAGGGGTTAAAGGCAGCCTCTGGAGGGGAGAAAGGGAGTTCTGTGGACACCCAAACATCCCCTTGCAAGTGGGTGCAGTCACTCACTGCAACGGCCTGCAAAGGGATCGCTCTCCCCTCTTTAACCCCTTCCGCGCTAAGCGTTTTACCGCTGTGCGCTAAAGATTCGCAATTACCGCGTTACATGACGAACTCAGCTCGTCAAGAGCGTACGACAGGCGTACCTCATGACGAGCTGAGCTCGTCATGAGCGTGGAAGGGGTTAAAGTGCAGGTGGATTGCTGCCTGCACAGTGAAACACGGAGCGGCTTTGAAGCAAACTCTCTGTATTGCACTTAAATGCTCTGCTGTCAGGGCAGCACAGGTTCCCAGCTGCCCAGGGGCAGTGCATTCGTGGTAATAAGGCGCACATTGCCTATATGCACACACCACACCTACTTAAAGGTGCACCGAGGTGCAAACAGGGACGGTATGTCGTATACGGAATATGGCCCCAAGTGTCAAATGGATTAAGTTGTCTACATTTCTGTAGTGCTTTACACCAAAACATAGTACAATAATGTATATGGTACAATATAATTTATTAAGTTATTACAAGATAAAGACATCAGGTAAAAAAAAGCTCCTGTGAAAGACAAAGGTGGAAGAAGGAAAAGAAATTACCATGATGAGAAACTAAAAGTATATAAACACCACACAGTCCAAAAAGAACAACAATCTGCAGTCTTTTATTAAAGCTAAACAATAAAAGGCTGTAGAAAAGTGTCACCCTCCCCCCCACCACCACCACTTTTTGCTGTAGATGCTGTGGTCTTAGAACTGAAAGAACATTTGGACCTGCTAACCAGGCCCCAGTGCCAGTGCTCTTTCCCTCAAAAGGTAATGTGATTTGGTTTACCCAATTGGCAAGATGCTTTAACTCCCCTTATAAGTCTCTAGTATATGGTACCAGTGGTCCCCAGAGCAAGGGTGTTAAAGGGATCACCAGGGCTGCAACGCTATTTGTGCCTCCCTGAGTGACCTGAGAAAAAGTAAAGTCTGAAGGGCTGCCCCTGCATCCAAGAGGAGCAGCTTGCCTGATCGAGTTTGACCCTGCACACACCATGTGTGACAGAGTCCCCTCACTGCCTTGAGATATGTAAGTCACCGCTAAGATAGGGCTCCTAAAGCACAGGAGACAGGGTGCATTATTTCAATGATGAAGGGATATATGTACAGACATGTTTACCTCTACAGTAACCCTGCCATTCAAGTTTAATGTTAGTGAATGGCGGTCCATAGCTCAACGTGGACTGGTTACCGCACAAAATCGAGATAGCCAGCTCCACAATGGTACCACTGAATTTAATCATGTTTGGTTTCAAACACTGTGCTTTTGCACCCCTGGCACGATTCTCATGTCAAGGGTGAGCTAGTATGTACCTGGGTGGCATTCTTAGAAGTTGCTCCCAAGTTGCTGCACTCTCCCTGTGCTTTGGAGGGCTTTCCAAGCCAGTTGCCACCAAGACAGTTGTCTGCCTTCTTGCTGGGAAGTGCTATTACTCCCCGAGGATGGAGACAAAAAAAGGCCTGGGCAGGAAGGAGGTCACACCTCAGCCCCCCCATGATGGCTTGTGAAGGAACCATCAGGGCGATGAACCTCAAAGGCCACAAAACCTCTGATATGTAACTGACTTGTCTCCCAGTCAAGACAAAGCCCTCTTCCCGGACACTTGTGTTTGCAAGCAGGCAGGAAATATGGTATGCAGGAGACATACAACCCGCAAAGGCTAGCCACACCTCTAGGGTGGGCCAGATGGTCTGTACAGCCATGGATGGCTAGTGCTATCTTGAAATGTCCCAAGAATAGTAGGTTCTGGCTAGTATGGTCACATAAACCCCCTGAATCTGGTCACCTCAGGGGTCAATTATAACTCCTCCCAGACCAGAGACCCAAAGACTTCAACAGGACTTCCTAGGTCAAGAGGTACATAAACCACATTTCCAGGATCCAAAAAAGGACTGTCAAGGACCGTTCCAAATGTAACCAGCCAGGTGCCTTCTGGGAAGGGTAGTCCTGAACCTCAGCCAGTCTCAGCCCTCTACAGTGTTCCCAAGACTTGTGGAAGTATATTTACTTCATCGTTGCATTTGCCGTGGCCACGTTTATTGGTGGTCTTGCTGACTACTGACTACTTAACTCGAAGCTCCAAGAAGAGGGAATCCCTTCCTCTGTCAACTTTCTCCTTCTGTGGCACAGTTGTCAAGTATTTGCATCCCAAACCTGTCTGCATTGGCATGCCTGGTAAAGTCAGCTCCTGCAGCCCCGTTCAGCACCACGGATAGCTACGTACATCTCTGCACACGAGATGCCTGAGCTAGGTAAAGCTGTTTTGCCTGGTTATTCCTGGTTCAGGGACCCTTTCAAGTTTCACACCCAAGAGACTCCTGTGAACTCGACCTGCAGGTATCATTTTGCTAAGTACTGCTTTTTCAGCACCCATAGCTCCTGTTCAGCACCAAGGACAGCCAAGTCACCTCGGCATCCGGACACCCTGGGCAACGAAAAATTGTTCTGACTGCGGAAGCTTGGTCTGTTGACCCACAAGACCTTAACTCCAAGCAGGTTCCATTGAGCTCACCCCCCAAGTGACCAAGTGACACCTGAGATTTTCCCATCTGACCACAATGGTAAACTTTGACAGCTCTGTAAAGTATTGATTTCTTGAACACTTTAAAATCGATAACTCCCGTTATCCACCTTGTAATGATTTCGTTTTGGTGTTGAAAGTTGAATAAAATAAGCTCTATGTTTATAAATTGTTGATGGATTTCTTACGAGTCATGTCACTTACTTATCGTCAATGTTAGTTCTGTAAAATATGCTACACATGTTCCTCTAAGTAAGCCTGTCTGCTCTATGCCACTCTACTAGGACCGTGAGAAGGATTACTAGCATGAACCTGCGGTCCACCTTTGGGTATCGTGTTACTATTACATGGTAGGGCCACCCTGCCTTACCACATAATAATGCCACCTTGCTACAAACACCATCTCAGAAGTCAAATGGGTAACACAATAGGCAAAAAGAAAGAAAATGCCACAAGAAAAGCAGGGCCAGATTTCACAACCAGAGCATGGTAACCAACTGAAGAAGTCAAAAGATGTAAAAAAAAGATGCAAGATCAAAAAGAACCATTAAGGTTCCGTAGATGTCACATAACCAGAGACCACAATCCAGATAGCAACAGGCCCCAGCCCTTATTAGTAGGGTATTTCACCCACATCAACCTCAACAAAGTTCTAATAATGGTAAGCAATGAAGCATCTGGGTGTCGCACCCCTACTGCGTTCCTCAGAGTTGAATAGCCAGCACCATGTGAAACTGCTAGGCTTATTTCGGGTCAGAATAATGGCATCCAGGGGCAACTGAGCATCAAATTTGTGTCCAAAACAGAAATGACAATGATCACCACTGCTCCCCCTCTGCTGCTCAGCCAGCATCCAAACCATTGCTGATGAGCTGGAGGCTAACAGCAGCAGCCGCCAACCTGTGTCCCAGCAGTTACAAAACTCTTTGACCACCAGTGAGCACAGCACCTTTCTGTTCACCCTCTGAATGTGGACATTTTGCACAAGCCTGGTTCCCTCAAGGACAACCAAAACATGAATCTGGAAGAGGAGCGAATACAAGCAGACATTTCCCTTGTGTCCACTTTCACCTCAACTTCCACACTGTGTCTTGGAGATACAGTAGGTGTTAAGGGAACAACTATAGTTGGTTGAATTTGAACTTATTATTGGAGTGTAACAATTCCCATTGGTTTCTGCTGGTACTTTTTTCAACCGGAATTATCTCCGTGTTTTTCTGCTTGAAAAGTATAGTTCAACAGAAAAAAAAATAATACATACATTATCACTGGATGCATGATTAACCATTCAATAACTGTCTGAAGCGAATCTCTAATTTGAATAGCTGGTTGCAGATTATTGCTTGAATTTTACCTTTTTTTTGTGATTATGTTGAAATTAAGGGCCAGATTTAAAGTTTCGCTGACAAATCCTTGGTCTGACGCCTCATTTGACCCATTAACCGCGGGCGTTTTTTGCGGCAGTGCGGCCGTTTTAAAGAATGGGCGGGGCTGCGTCGGCCGTTGAACGTGCGCAGCACCAGCCAGGTAGTGCTCCGAACGTTCAACGGCCGATGGCAGCACTTAACGGGTTAAAGACAAAGAGCATTTTCTGGTGAGGGAGCCCCTATTGCCCCATTGACAGAAATGTCCTTTGATGGCCCAATGGAGTAGGAGGCCATTGGATAAAGGACATTACAATGGCTGCCCTATTTAGGGTGGAAGATGCTGTTAGTGCTTTGTTCAGAAACAAACTCGAAAACAAAATGGCAATTTGATTGGCCACCAAAACCGACAGTGTCCGTCCACGAAAACCTTTTGGTACATTGAAAGTAGCCACTGTGACGTTGGTTCTTTTCAATGTATAGAGATGACAGATGGGCCAGCGGTCATGTGTAAATTTAGCGGGCGGTAGTGCATCACTGGGGCAGAGGTAGTGTCCTCTTTTTTGCATGGTGAAATGTCTGTAAAAGTTAAAAAATAAAACTTTTTGGAAGGATAACACACGTTTCTGGGCACAAAATAGACAATTGTGCTTAAAAAATAAAACATTTCTGGACGAGAATCCTTGAATACATTTGTTGGTATACCTTATTCTTTAGCAATTGAAAATGGTAAGGAAATGGATACAATACTTCGCTAAATGTCCATAGCTTGAGGATCAGCAGGAAACAATGGAACATCTATTGTTTGCTTTGCCCTTGTATTGAAGCTACAGAAACAAATAATTTAAACTAAATTTATTGGGCTAAAATTAGAACTGTTAAGAATGCTTTAACACTGTTCCCAGAGTCAAAGGGCTAAGCATGGGAGGCTGGTGTTTCGGATATCAGGGCCCTAAGACATGGAATGTCCTACCGGACCCCCTGAGAAGTTGCACCTTACAGGCCACGTTCGAAAACAGCTGAAGACCTGGATGTTTGAGTCAGCATGGCCTGGTTAGACTCTACCCGTCGCTAAAGCGCCGGGAAACCCTGTGTGGGTAGCTGAGCGCTATATAAGACTTAATAATACATTATAGTAATACAATTATTTTCCAAAATGTATAGGTACAACTTGATTTAGGCCAGGGAGGTGCTCGAAATTGGCATGCTCGTGGTATTATGATTCAACAATAGCACCTAACTTTTAAAAGCATGTTATTGATTGAAATCTGAATCACGTTTTAATGATCTGTAAAAGATGAGAATATTTTACATTTCTCTGTATTTGTTATTTTTGATCTTTAAGTTAAATATTTTTTCCTTTCATAAATGTGTGTCCTTTGATTTATTGGCAGTGGGACTTTCAATGGTGTTCAACATGCTTCAGGGTTTATGGGCTCCAAAGCTTGCCAGGCTAGCTGAGTGACACTGACAGGTGCATACTGCTGGGTCCCAGGATCTTTCTGCATTCCACACTGCTGACATAACATTGTCACTATGCTTTCATCTCCAGTTCTTCTAGCTTGCATACAATACAACTAAATTATTATATAGCAGAACATTCTGTCTGTTGTCCTGCTGTTTATTTTATTAGCTATTTCCCAGATCAGAAAGGTTTTATTTTATTAGCTATTTCCCAGATCAGAAAGGTTTTATTTTATTAGCTATTTCCCAGATCAGAAAGGTTTCAGCTTTCAAACATTGCACATAACTTTAAATTGCAACCACATTTTGACTGAATTTACATACCTCTTTGTATTTTCAAACTGTAAACAACCACAGCCTGAAAATCTTTCGACTATTTCTTCAGAGAACAATGATCTGATTGCAGAGCGAGCCACTGAAGCGAACATCAAGCTCACTGTTAGAAGCGGCTGTCTCTAGTTGGCAGAGGTATACACTTCTGACAAATAGGGACACACCTTTTCTAGTCAGGGCAAGGGGATCACACACTTAGATAACCCCTGCTCACCCCCTTGGTAGCTTGGCAAAGCAGACAGGCTTATCTCAGAGGCAGTGCGTTAAGCATTGATGACCACATACAGTAATAAAGTGAATACACTACAAAAGGACACGACACAGTAGTATTATAAAAATAAGGATTTTTATATAAGGCTTAGCACAAGACCAAATAACGACAAAATATACCACAGTCTTAATAAATACTCTTGGAAGGAAAAATAATAGGTCAAGCACGGTTTCTTCCTAGCACAAAGTCTTTAGTATCAAAAGCAACTCTTCTTCTCTAAAACACAGTTCTTGGCAACAATGTAACCCACACGGGAGTCACACGACGTCGAGGCAAAGTTAATCCAAAGGTTCGGCGTCGACCGCGAGGAGCGCTACGTCGAGCCCGGAGTCACACAGACCCCCACAACACAGTACCTTGGAAAAGTGAAGCACTCGATGATCAGCGGCGTCAAGATGTCCGGCGTTGCGTCTTCGGCGTCGATCGGGCCTCGGAGTCGGGGCGATCTGCAGCGGCGTCGACCGAAGTCAGGCGGGAGCAGCGCTCACGAGATGAAGCAGGATACGGCGTCGTCGATGTCGATGTTGCAAGAGTGAGCAGCGCTCACGGCGTCGAGAGGGCTCGAAGTCGATGCGATCAGCAGCGGTGCAGACACGAGGTCACTTGGAGCTGGAGCCGAACTCACTACTCACTGGCGTTGTTGCTGGCGTCGATCGGGCCCGGCGTCCGGCGTCGAGGAAGCGGGACACTGGAGCCGTTACTCACGATGTCGAGCTGGATTCGGCGGCGTCCGTCGGCGTCGAGATTGCTGGATTCTTTCAGAGGTGCTGGATTCACAAGTTCCAGCAAACAGCACTTTAAGCAGATGAAGTCCTTTAGCCCTGTGACTTCAACAGGAGACTGGCACTCTTCCAGCCCTTGGAGATTTTCTTAGCAAAGATTGAGAGTACACACACAGTTCCTCTCTCCTGGTTCCTTGGCAAAAATAAAGAAGCAATGCAGGATTCCCCCAACAAACAGCACTCTGGCAGAAGGGGTAGGCAGTCCTTAGATCAGCAGGCTTCTTGTCCTTGGTTCAGGTTTCCTTGTCAGAAGTGATCTAAATTCTTGGTTCAGGGGTCCTTCTCTTATACCCCTTTTTGGCTTTGATCCCTTTGTCCATGCAGGGGAATTTCCCCCCATCTTGGGTTTTTTGTGGGTGTTGCCAGGCCGAAGCACCTGGCCTATTCACTGTGCAGGGCAGAGTCTTCAGCCGCCCAGCAGGAGCGGAGCCCGCATTGTCACTGGCAGGGGCAGGGCCATCAGTTGCCCGGCAGGAGGTGGGCCAGGAAAGTCCCAGGCAGGCACAGAGTCATCAGTCGCCTGGCAGGGGGGCGGAGCCAGCATTGTATCAGGCAGGGCAGGCTATCAGGAGCTACTCTTCCCCTACTCTCAATGCAAATGCCCCACTCATCCCACACTGACTCATTCAGACCTCTGGAGCCACCCAGCTCCTGTCACACGCACACCAGAACCAGCAGAGACCGGTAGACAGTTGGACAAGAAAATAGCTACTTTCTAAAAGTGCTATTTTCAAACACAGAGTCCAAAAACCATCCACACAAACGGATGCGTTATTAAACCCTGAGTTCAGGGATACCAAACTCGACATTGCACCATGCTCCCCGAGCCCGCTAGGATTATAGCATTAATAATCCTGGCAGCCCATTCTAACTGGTGGAGAGCAGGTAACCTTACAATAGTGAAAAACGAATATGGCTGTAATTCACTATTAGGACATGCCAACCTTGTCAGGCTTGTCCTACCTTATGCTTACAATGCACCCTGCCCTTGGGCCTACCATAGGGGTGACTAACATGAAGTTAAGGGAAGGTTTAGGGACTGGCAAGTAGGTGTACTTGCACAGTCTGCGTGACAGTACCAGACTGCACGTGGTCTAGCAATGGCAGACCTTCAGACATATTTTACCAGGCCGCTTCTGTGGGTGGCACAACACGTGCTGCAAGCCCACTAGCAGCATTTGTATTTACAAGCCCTGGCACTCTTGGTGCACTCTACTAGGGACTAATAGTAAACCAAATAAGCCAAACATGGAATTCAATCAATGCAGCAATTTCACATAGGGAGCACTTGCACTGTGGCACTGATCAGCAGTGGCACAGTGCCCAAAGCATTTACCAGCAAAAACATCGTAAACAGAGGAGGCAAACAGAAAAAATGGAGGAGAGACTCATGCCAATGATGCCAGGTCTAACACGTGTCCCCTCCAGCTGAAATGTGGGGAGAACTACCCTTACCCTAGGGAGTCCTCATCACTAAGGCGGAAAAATCTGGACAGACCATCAGCATTGGCGTGATCTGTGCCAGGGCGGTGTTCCACCGTGAAGTCCATCCCCTGTAGGGAAATGGACCACCTCAACAGCTTTGGATTCTCACCCCTCATCTGCATCAACCATCTGAGGGGCCTGTGGTCTGTCTGAACCCGGAAGTGAGTCTCAAACAGGTAGGGTCTTAGCTTCTTCAGCGCCCAGACCACAGCAAATGCTTCTCTCTCTATCGCACTCCACCTCTGTTCCCTGGGAAGTAACCTCCTACTGATGAAGGCTACAGGTAAGTCTCGGCCCTCTTCATTCACCTGAGCTAGAACAGCCCCCACGCCATGCTCTGAAGCGTCCGTCTGGACAACAAATTCTTTAGAAAAGTCGGGTGCCTGGAGTATGGGTGCTGTGCACATTGCAGTTTTCAGGGTGTCAAAGGTCGTCTGACAGGCGTCAGTCCAGATCACAAGTCGTGGCTGCTTCCTGGAAGTCAGCGAAGTCAAGTTGTGCACAATGTTACCATAATCCTTGACGAACCTCCTGTAATAACCCGTGAGACCCAAGAAGGCTCTCACCTGAGTCTGGGTTTTGGGCGGTGCCCATGCCAGGATGGTATCAATCTTGGGTTGCAGGGGGGCCACCTTGCCGCTCCCTACTTGGTGCCCCAAGTACACCACTGAACCCTGCCCAATCTGGCACTTACTGGCTTTGATTGTGAGGCCTGCTCTGCGCAGGGCCAACAACACTTCCTGGAGGTGGCGCAAGTGTTCCTCCCAGCTGGCGCTGAACACTGCGATGTCGTCCAGGTAGGCGGCACTGAAATCCTCCAGTCCAGCCAAGACCTGGTTGACCAACCTCTGGAAGGTGGCAGGGGCATTCTTCATCCCAAAGGGCATAACCCGGAACTGGTAGTGCCCATCTGGTGTGGAGAATGCTGACCTCTCTTTTGCCCCATCAGTCAAGGCGATCTGCCAGTACCCAGACGTTAGATCAAACGTACTAAGGTACCGGGCAGCCCCCAACCGATCTATGAGCTCATCAGCTCTGGGGATGGGGTGCGCGTCAGTCTTGGTGACTGAATTGAGTCCTCGGTAATCCACACAGAACCGAAGTTCCGGTGAAGCACCAGGCGCTGCAGCCTTTGGGACCAAGACCACTGGGCTGGCCCAAGGACTGCTAGAGGACTCAACCACCCCTAAGGCAAACATTTTGGAGACCTCCTCCTTGATGTATGCTCTGACCTTGTCAGTCACTCTGTAAGCCTTGTGCTTCACAGGAGTACTGTCCCCGGTGTCCACATCATGGACACACCACTGAGTGACACCAGGAATCAAGGAAAACAGATCAGGGAATTGTCCCAACAATTGGCGACAATCCTGCTGCTGTTCAGGGGTCAGTGTGTCAGAGAGGACAACACCATCCACTGACCCATCTTGCTCTTTTGCAGACAGGAGGTCAGGAAGAGGCTCACTCTCCTCCTCCATTCCAGCATCTGTAGCTAGGAGCATGCCCACTTCGGACCTTTCTAAGTGGGGCTTCAAACGGTTGACATGCAGGACCCGCAAGGGGTTCCTGGGAGACTTCAAGTCCACCATGTAGGTGACATCGCTCTTTTTCTCCTCAACCTCAAATGGTCCAGTCCACCTGTCCTTGAGCGCACAAGGTTCCACAGGGGACATAACCCAAACTTTCTGTCCAGGCTGAAGCTCTACCAGAGTGGCCTTCTGGTCGTACCACCGCTTCATCTCCTCCTGGCTGGCCTCCAGATTTGCCTGAGCAAGATCTCTGAAGCGCCTAGTCTGGTTCCTAAAGGCCAGCATGTAACTGTATACATCCTGGGGAGGTTTCCTGGGAGATTGCTCCCAGCCTTCTTTGACCAGACTCAAAGGTCCTCTTACCGGGTGACCATACAAGAGCTCAAAGGGGCTGAACCCTAGAGACTTTTGTGGCACCTCACGGTAAGCAAACAACAGGCATGGCAAGAGGACGTCCCATTTACGCCTCATTGGTTCTTCAAGACCCATAATCATGCCTTTAAGGGTACGGTTGAATCTTTCAACCAACCCATTACCTTGAGGGTGGTAAGGAGTGGTGAACTTGTAAGTTACCCCACACTCCTTCCACAAAGACTTCATATAGTTGGAAATGAAGTTGGTGCCCCGGTCTGACACCACCTCTCTGGGGAACCCCATTCTGGAGAAAACACCCATCAGTGCCCGTCCCACCACGGGGGCCGTCACCGTTCTGAGAGGGATGGCTTCTGGGTACCGTGTGGCATGGTCCACCAAGACCAGGATGAACCTGTTGCCTAGGGCTGTCTTGGGGTCCAGGGGCCCAACAATGTCAATCCCCACCCGGTCAAAGGGGGTACTGACCACGGGAAAAGGTTGGAGAGGAGCCTTCTGCTTCCGCCCGCTTTTCCCACTTGCCTGGCAAGTTTGACAGGTCTTGCAATGGATATCTGTATCCCTTCTCATCTGAGGCCAATAAAAATGGGTGACAAGCCTGTCATAGGTCTTGTCCTGCCCCAGATGTCCAGCTAACGGAACATCATGAGCCAAACCCAGTAGGAAGGCTCTGAAGCGCTGGGGTACCACCAGCACACGGGCTGACCCAGGCTCAGCAGCCTTAGGCTCGCTATACAGGAGGTCGTTCTCCCAGTAAACAAAATGTGACCCTGACTGATCACCTGAGGTTTGGGCTGGGGCCTGCTGCCTCATACCCACAAGAGAAGGGCACACTTTCTGTTCTGCACAGAATTCTTCCCTGGAGGGACCACCATCCTGCTGCCAGTGGATCAGCTCGGGCAGGTCTCCCAGTTCAGCAACTTGTTCACCTGTGGGTTCCAGGGCATACCCCTCAAGGTCTGCCTCCTCCTGGACCACGGGAACTACGGGGGACGGTTTCCCGCGCCCCCTGCCTCTTCTCTTCACAGCTGGGTCCTGGGCCATACTTTCAGGCTCCAGAACCCCATCAACACCCTTACTTGCTGTCATGGATCGAGTGGTTGCACACACCCACTCTGGCACACCCAACATTTTCAAATGTGTCTCCCTCTCCACCTTAGCCCAAGGGGAGTCTTCTAAATCATTGCCCAGGAGACAATCAACAGGCATGGCGGGCCTTACAGCAACTTGAAGAGTACCTGAAACTCCCCCCCATTCAAAGGAAACTTGAGCTACCTCACACTCTCTCTGGGAGTTGTCATCAGCTATCACAGGGTAGAATGCGTGGGGAACAACCTGCTCTCTGGACACCAAGTGACACTTGACAGCTGTCACACTCGCTCCGGTGTCTCTGAGAGCTTCCACTCTATGGCCATTAATGGTCACCCACTGCCTATATTTCTTAGTGTTACTAGGCAGAGGGGGTGGAGGGACCAATTCCATGTCTCCTAGAGAGACCAGGGACATCTCTGCGGGACCCTCCCCACCATGGGCAACCATCTCCTCCCCTCCCAGGGCTACACTCGCCAACTGACGGGGGGCGGCACGTGGTGGTGCACTAGAGTTCTTCAAGGGACACTGGGGATCATAAAACCGGTGTCCCACCTGCTTACAAGCGAAGCAGGTCATTGGGCCCCTACGAACAGGTTTACCTGTCGGGGCCTCTGATTTCTTCTCTGTGGGAGGCTGGGAACCCTTCCCTTGGTTCCTTTGGGGATTACTTTGGGGCCCTTTCTGGAACTCCCTCTGTTTACCCTTGTCCCCCCCACTCTTCTGCTGGGGACCCTGCCCACCTTTGGCTGAGTCTCCCACTGGACCCTTGTGGACCCTGGTACTGACCCAGCGGTCCGCCTCCTCAGCAAGTTTTCTAGGGTTAGATATCTTGCTATCAATAAGGTGCTGGCGCAGCTCTGGAAAACAGTTATTAGACAAGTGCTCCCAAGCAAACAAATCATAAAGAGCATCATAACTTTCCACTTTGCTGCCCTTTACCCAACCATCCATGGCTCTGCAAAAATATGACACATATTCCACCCACGTCGTACCAGGCAACTTCTTACATTCTCTAAAGGCCTGTCTGTACTTTTCTGGGGTTAGGCCATACCTTAACATTAAAGCATCTTTCATATGAGCATAAGACATCCTATCCTCAACAGGCATGTCTAACAGGGTATCTCTTCCCTCATTCACAAAGCGACCCCACAACCCCGCTCCCCAATCCTTCTCAGGGACCCGGTGGGCCAACAATGCTAACTCATATGCTTTAAACCATTGACCAATATCCTCATTCTTCTGAAAATCTTTGATCACATCTTTGGGGAAATAAAACCTACTTTCTGCAGGCACAGATGGGATGCTGCCACCAGAGGGATTCAATTCTAACTCTTTAGCTTTGAGCTCCAACTCCCTCATCCTGGTATCACGCTCAAAAGCTAACTTCTCTCTTTCAAACTCTAACCTTTTGATCTCCATATCAGCTTCTCTCCTGCCCCTTGCATTCTCTATCTCCAACTGCCCATCTATCTTAAGTTTTGCCCTTTTCATGTTGTATGCTCGCTCCTTCGCCCTTTCTTCTCTTTCTTCAGGAGAAAGACCTTTGGAGGAAACACTGCTGCCAGGAGAGGACACATGACCATTCACTGGTACTTCCTCTTCCCCTTCCCCTGGCGGTACCACCACCGCATCAGAGGGATCTCTGGCCTCTACCCAGGCCTGCAATGCTTTGAGATATTCTGGTTTGTTTTTGCAGCCTGTGGTAGGAACTTTAAATTGCTTGCAAAAGGATTTCAGATCCTTTAACTGATAGTCGTTGATCTTACTCCTATCAAATTCCTCCACAACAGCAACAGGGGCAGTGACTCCGGCATCACTCATGGTCAAAACTGGCAGTTTCAAAAATCAAGTTCCAGGAAAGCGGAGAACAAAAATAAAATATCCAACCAAGTAGATTGTGAATGCGCTATGGTCTGCTTTCACTATGTAGCGTACACTAATCACTGCACATGGGTCATAAATGCAAAGTTCAAATCCTCACCGCTGCCCCACCAATGTTAGAAGCGGCTGTCTCTAGTTGGCAGAGGTATACACTTCTGACAAATAGGGACACACCTTTTCTAGTCAGGGCAAGGGGATCACACACTTAGATAACCCCTGCTCACCCCCTTGGTAGCTTGGCAAAGCAGACAGGCTTATCTCAGAGGCAGTGCGTTAAGCATTGATGACCACATACAGTAATAAAGTGAATACACTACAAAAGGACACGACACAGTAGTATTATAAAAATAAGGATTTTTATATAAGGCTTAGCACAAGACCAAATAACGACAAAATATACCACAGTCTTAATAAATACTCTTGGAAGGAAAAATAATAGTTCAAGCACGGTTTCTTCCTAGCACAAAGTCTTTAGTATCAAAAGCAACTCTTCTTCTCTAAAACACAGTTCTTGGCAACAATGTAACCCACACGGGAGTCACACGACGTCGAGGCAAAGTTAATCCAAAGGTTCGGCGTCGACCGCGAGGAGCGCTACGTCGAGCCCGGAGTCGCACAGACCCCCACAACACAGTACCTTGGAAAAGTGAAGCACTCGATGATCAGCGGCGTCGAGATGTCCGGCGTCGCGTCTTCGGCGTCGATCGGGCCTCGGAGTCGGGGCGATCTGCAGCGGCGTCGACCGAAGTCAGGCGGGAGCAGCGCTCACGAGATGAAGCAGGATACGGCGTCGTCGATGTCGATGTTGCAAGAGTGAGCAGCACTCACGGCGTCGAGAGGGCTCGAAGTCGATGCGATCAGCAGCGGTGCAGACACGAGGTCACGTGGAGCTGGAGCCGAACTCACTACTCACTGGCGTTGTTGCTGGCGTCGATCGGGCCCGGCGGCCGGCGTCGAGGAAGCGGGACACTGGAGCCGTTACTCACGATGTCGAGCTGGATTCGGCGGCGTCCGTCGGCGGCGAGATTGCTGGATTCTTTCAGAGGTGCTGGATTCACAAGTTCCAGCAAACAGCACTTTAAGCAGATGAAGTCCTTTAGCCCTGTGACTTCAACAGGAGACTGGCACTCTTCCAGCCCTTGGAGATTTTCTTAGCAAAGATTGAGAGTACACACACAGTTCCTCTCTCCTGGTTCCTTGGCAAAAATAAAGAAGCAATGCAGGATTCCCCCAACAAACAGCACTCTGGCAGAAGGGGTAGGCAGTCCTTAGATCAGCAGGCTTCTTGTCCTTGGTTCAGGTTTCCTTGTCAGAAGTGATCTAAATTCTTGGTTCAGGGGTCCTTCTCTTATACCCCTTTTTGGCTTTGATCCCTTTGTCTATGCAGGGGAATTTCCCCCCATCTTGGGTTTGTTGTGGGTGTTGCCAGGCCGAAGCACCTGGCCTATTCACTGTGCAGGGCAGAGTCTTCAGCCGCCCAGCAGGAGCGGAGCCAGCATTGTCACTGGCAGGGGCAGGGCCATCAGTTGCCCGGCAGGAGGTGGGCCAGGAAAGTCCCAGGCAGGCACAGAGTCATCAGTCGCCTGGCAGGGGGGCGGAGCCAGCATTGTATCAGGCAGGGCAGGCTATCAGGAGCTACTCTTCCCCTACTCTCAATGCAAATGCCCCACTCATCCCACACTGACTCATTCAGACCTCTGGAGCCACCCAGCTCCTGTCACACGCACACCAGAACCAGCAGAGACCGGTAGACAGTTGGACAAGAAAATAGCTACTTTCTAAAAGTGCTATTTTCAAACACAGAGTCCAAAAACCATCCACACAAACGGATGCGTTATTAAACCCTGAGTTCAGGGATACCAAACTCGACATTGCACCATGCTCCCCGAGCCCGCTAGGATTATAGCATTAATAATCCTGGCAGCCCATTCTAACTGGTGGAGAGCAGGTAACCTTACAATACTGAAAAACGAATATGGCTGTAATTCACTATTAGGACATGCCAACCTTGTCAGGCTTGTCCTACCTTATGCTTACAATGCACCCTGCCCTTGGGCCTACCATAGGGGTGACTAACATGAAGTTAAGGGAAGGTTTAGGGACTGGCAAGTAGGTGTACTTGCACAGTCTGCGTGACAGTACCAGACTGCACGTGGTCTAGCAATGGCAGACCTTCAGACATATTTTACCAGGCCGCTTCTGTGGGTGGCACAACACGTGCTGCAAGCCCACTAGCAGCATTTGTATTTACAAGCCCTGGCACTCTTGGTGC
The DNA here is from genome assembly GCF_964261635.1 of Lissotriton helveticus. NCBI lineage: Eukaryota > Metazoa > Chordata > Amphibia > Caudata > Salamandridae > Lissotriton > Lissotriton helveticus. The sequence goes on from NC_136059.1 coordinate 1,348,050,197, forward strand.
ACTCTACTAGGGACTAATAGTAAACCAAATAAGCCAAACATGGAATTCAATCAATACAGCAATTTCACATAGGGAGCACTTGCACTGTGGCACTGATCAGCAGTGGCACAGTGCCCAAAGCATTTACCAGCAAAAACATCGTAAACAGAGGAGGCAAACAGAAAAAATGGAGGAGAGACTCATGCCAATGATGCCAGGTCTAACACTCACTCTTCATGCAGTTCTGGGTGCAGCAAAGGAGGCCTCTCTGAGAGCTGCACCTGAGGTATTGTAACAAAGGTGCAGGTCAGAGAGTACCCATGATGCAGATCTTCCACATTAACAGGTTTTATACTCAAAAACCTTCTTCGTTGAGGTGGAAAGGGGTTCCTGACTCTTTAGTCTATCTATAGGCAGTCGCAGCTGGCATGTCTCACCGGGGGCGCGGGGAGGGGGTTTGGTTTGATTTAACACAAAAAAAAATAGACCGACGAATCCTGCATCTTCTTGGCTCCTGCTCTCTTGCCGGAACAGGAAGCAGGCAGCCAGGCTCCCTCCGGACCCTCCCCTAAGCCAATCACAACGCTGCAAGCAGCATTGTGATTGGTGAGGATGCTGCCCAGCCATGCTCTTACGGGGAGGCCATGTGAGATGATCCGAGTGCTCATGACTGGTTTTGGCGGCGCCAGAGGGCCGACCAAACAGTTTTGTACCCTCAGGAGTGGGCACACCAGTCCTTCCTTGCCCTGCCTGCTCACAGAACAGCCCCACCAGCCCGCAACCAAACACAAAATGGTAATAACTGAAAGTTATTACCATGTTATGTTTCTGCTTCTCGCACTGCGAGAAAGCAGTGGGGCGACGCTCCTCCGCACTAGTGGAGGAGCCGCCCTTGTCTATAGGATGGATTTGTTTAAAAACAAATATTGGATATGCCCAGAGGGCTGCCATTGGCAGACTCTTGAAATGGATATTTATTTATTTATATTTATTGCAAGCATGTCACAAACTATAAAGAAAAAAGCAAACATGTAACTGCCTAAAAGTGGCATGAATGTGTTTGCCAAAAATTACCAATCACTTACAAAAGAATATGTGTGCTTCCGAGCAGGTATCTGTACTTACAACAAGTACAAAAACCCTTTTTAGTTGTAGTGCAGACCATAGGGAAATATGATTGATGTTGGTGTAAAGAAAAGGTACTTTTGGGGCCTCATTACAATGTTGGTCGGAAAGCATTCCGACTGACTCCTTGTCGGAACCCTTTTTGACAGACTCGGGTTTGGGGGTTCGGGGAGTCCAAAAGACCGATTATGATGGTACCAAACACCGTTCGGTCAGACTCCGATTGACTTCAATGGGAGCCTGCCTTCCGACCGACAACACAGGCTGCCTGGTGCCTGGCACAATGTGCATGGTTACAAAGAGGGGTCCCATGGGTACCCTCATGGGCCCCAACCGGAGGCTACCGGGTGTATGGGGGCCTGCTATGGGCCCACAAAGTCAGTTTCCGACAGCCGTTCCATGTCAGATAAACCAATTCGGAAAGGCTGTCCGAATCAGACATCGTGATACGTCGGTCTGAAACGGGGTCTGTAGACCTGTACGATTTGGCTTTGACCAACTTGGAGTCTCTGAATGCCGGTCGGAACCGAGTCGGACAGACTGAATGGTTACCTACCATCGTAATTGGTCAGTTAGAAATGTTGAGTCGGTCGGAAACATGGGTTTCGACTCGGATTGGGAAAATCTGTATGCTGTTCTGAGCCTTTTCGACCGACATCCTAATGAGGCCCTTAGTTGTGAATTACTATAAATGTAAGACTTAGGGCCTGATAACAAGTTCAGGCTTTATTTATTGCCCCTGATAAATAACGATACCACGGGATTTGTTATTTATCGGGTGCGATAAATAACACCTATTATCAGTGTATGGGGAATAACATGCGGATTCTGGTGTTTAATGTACCAAAATCCTCATGATACAATAAATAATGTACACATTTTCCCTTTTATATTTTGGGAGACTTGCCCTGCTAAAATTTTATGATGCTTGAGGTATTTAACTCATCCGATAATTATCAGGGCATTAAATACCTTTTAACTCATTGTTTCAACCTGTGCGTAAACAAGAATTTACACACAAGTTGGAATACAATGAGTTACTTATAATCAGGCACATAATTTGAACATACATTGATGACAAAAATACAAAAGATATAGAATAGAACAAATAATGAATTAGAAAAGTAAAGCATTGATCAACTCATCCAGAATTCAGTTACTCACAATGTGGGAGTGCCATTGACTAAAGTTAACTAAAGTGTGCTGAGCCTTAGCATCATGTTATATTTCTGATTTTTTATTACAAGAGGCTGAAGATAAAGCAATATCTATCTGTATGTGGGTCAATCCTACAGTCATAAAATAGTAACGTAATATTTACAGCCGTATTATAAATAGTGACCCGGGGGTGCAACAGGCGAGTTCGCCCTCTTTGTGCACCCAGGGGCACAATGGTATTACAGAAGGGGAAGCAGATGCTTGTGCGTACCCTTCTGTAATCCTGATAGCACTGGTACATGTCTAGCACCAGCTCTATCATAACAGGGTGTTCCTTCATTTGCATGGGGCATAACCCCATGCAAATGAGGGAATCACTGTGCCTTTAAGGCCACGCCATATTACGGATGCGGCTGCGGAGGCGAACATGCCTTCAGGAGGCGCACTGAAAGTGTGCCACAAAAACATGGTGCACTTTTAATGTGCCTCCTAAAGGCAGACCTCTTGGTGCGGGGAAAGGGGACCCCTATGACCCATACAGTCACTCACTGAACCCTGCGGTTGGATTTCTGGAGGGGTCAATGGGACCCCTCCTCTCTTGAAAGTGCAGTCTGCATACCGTCTGCATTGTGTAACATGGACGACCTTTGAAGCAGCCACTCTGTATTTCATTTGAATGAGCTGGTGGCAGCACATTATGCATAATAGTCTCACTTTTCCTGTTTGTACCAGATGCATATTTTGATAGGTGTGCCATGGCACAAACAGGGTAAGTGCGCAAATATATAATACGGTCCTTCATGTCAATTGAGACGCTAATACAGCAGACAAGCTCCCTTTCAGTCAGTCTAAGAAATGTGGGTGTATTTTGGCCAGTAAACTTCTGGCTAGTTTTTTCTCACAAATGAATATATTTTGAGATGAACTATTACTAGAGTAAAACTTTGCAATTAAGTAAGGATGATGTTGTGTTGTATTGCTTTTGTGTTTTTGGGGTAGTGACAATTTAGCTATATCACCACCAGAATTAAATGTATTGTAGCTGCACAAGAAAGGGCTGCAAGGTATTTTGAAAAAGGGCTCACTTTATGACATTGACAAAACAAAAAGACTGAGGTTCATTGACGTCCTGGTGTAGTAATTCCATGTTTTTTTTAATTAATGTTTAATACCAACGCTTTGTTCTGCATTCTTCTCCTTTATTCTGCATTCAGATTCTAAGAAATTAACTGCATGTGGTGATTGTTCTCCACACACTAAAGGTATAAAAGTTCAAAAGCATGAGAGCCTGCAGAATGGATTTATTAGTGTCAATGGCAGCAAATACCTCACGATGAGAAAGAAAGAACAGGTGGCTGCTTTTCCACATCTTTAAATACATTCTGTGAAATCAATGCAGATTGTGCACACATTCGCCTGTGTTTTTTCAGTATAATGGCATTCCTTTTACTGCTTGTGGAAACAGGATGTTTTATTTGTCCTTGTCTTTTGGGTAGAATGTGTAGAGTTTTGTTAGAACAGTGTGTTCTATGTAGAATAGCCAGTGTCTTTGCTCTACTCTATTTCAGTGTCATTTCGAGGTAATAACAAAGCCGCTCATTATTTAGAAAGAACATATTTTAGTGGCAAAACCGAATCCAATGCATTCAATAACATTTCTAAAAAGGAGCCAACAATACCACAGGCGGCTTCAGGAAAGGAACTCAGGTCTAACGTTTCATCCACGAGAGGTTTAAGTGCTTCCATTAAAGGGTTGTGATTGGCTCTCTTAAAACAGAGTAGTTCAGCTCGCCATCACACACAGTTGTGTTAAAGGGCACAAAAATAGATGGTCAGCCCAATGTAATGGGAAGATGCAATCAGGTCCATTTCGTGTATATTGTGATTGGTCAACCTGTCCACGATATTGACTTTTCTACAACTGGCTTTAGGAATATTTTGAAACAATTACCACTTTCTAGATGATCCTCTATTATAACTGATGGTGGCTTTTAATTTATAGGCCACCATCTCTACCACATGAGAAGCAATTAATTTCTTAATGCTAGCATGGATTCCGAATTCAGTGTGGTGCAGGCAAGGTAGCTCAAGAATTCAATCTCAAATAGAATATTGTAAGTTGGCAGTCAATACATGAAATTGAACAAGATTGATTTGGGGGCTGACAGACACCACATTGTATACACTGTGAAGAATGTTTACTACAATGCTGAAATTTCACTATGCTATTAACGTGAATTGACTGCGGGACTTAAAGATTCCAGGACCCTGTGAAATCAAGGCATCTAAGGATACGTTTCCCCGTGTTTGCCATTCTAGTTTACGCAGTCCAACAATTATTATTCCTCATGTATGATTCAAACGCCTTCGATCCTTGTCAGCCATCTTTATGCATCAGATCAGATTGGAACCATGTGAATACCTCTTCTTCATCTACCACACATTAAAGCCAGCCATCACAAAAGCATTCTAGCTGTATCAACCTTAAATTCACCTTGTTTTTAAGGTAGTAGTCACAAACAAAAGTTTATATTAATCATCATTCTATTATGATCACACTGTGGTAAATAAATAAATAATACCTCTCTTTTTGAATGCATAAATGAATAACAGATAGCTCAATAAATAAGAGTCAAGATTCGAGGTAGTAGGAGTTTTTGCAGGTTTAATACAGCATAAGGACAGGGACAGGACAACCTGCACAGGAATAGGATGGCAAGCCCTGGCAGCGCTGCCAGGATCTGGACAAGAAGGCTAGGAAGGAATAACTTTTTAATAACAGTACATGAGCATATATACATAACGCAAACACATAGCATTACATCGCAATAGGCGTAGCAGTGGGAAGAGCAATAGGCGTGACGCGTAGCAGTCGCGAAAGATAAGGGTGAAAAGAGGTGTAACAGGGCGTATACATAGACATGTGATGCAAACGTAACAGAATATGTCATGAATGGGGTGGAAACCATGGAGGGGGCTACCTAAGGAGCCGGGACCTCTAACCTGATGGTGCGCGCAAACTGGCAATGACGTGTTACTAGGAGAAGCTGGGGGCTATGAGCTCTGTGCTAGGAGCAGAGACTGAAGTCTGGAGAGTCAGGGCGACATGTACCTAAGCAGTATCTAGTATCTGATGTTTAGAGAACATGTTGATAGAATCCAAATGTTATCGGGGTAAAGGCGAACAGACTCTAAGACTGGAGCATGCATTATTCTACATGTAGTGCGTGATGAAGAATATTAAATGATCATTAAATGCAGTATTTCTCTTACATGGAGACGTAGAGGCTAGACAATGACGGAAACTATTGATGCGATTCAGTAGCTTTAGGAATGCAGAGAAGGAGGGCTGTACTGATAACTCGAATCATAACATACTCTTGGCAGACTCAGAAGCAGAGCCAGGCTGAACCGGGCACTGTAAGGCAGGAAGTAAGTGAAGGGTCGAGGATACAGGTGGGGGCTGTATCGCTCCTCAGCGAGGCTTCAGGGGACAGGAGCTGAATCTGGTGTCCAGGCCCTTTTGAGGCCTAGAAACGGAGATTTTACAATGGAATAACGTGCACACTGAGAAACGTGGCAACGTAGCTTTACATAGGCCTGATATTCGTAGTATTCACGAGAACTGGAAACTGACATACTAAAGGTGGACACAACTATAATTGCGTCTTTAATCGAACATGGGGAATAACATATGCATATTAATCATGCACAGATAACATATGATGGATGACACGTAGGGACACAGAACATAGCAAAATTTACTTTTCCACATTCCCTCCTTGTCACTACGTTTCCATCAGGAAACATCAATATTCATGATACCATCTATCATTTCATACAGTATCATTTGCTCGTCTCGAATTTTCTGGGAACGTGTTTTAGAACGGGGCTTGGGACTAGGAATACATGATGTAGCACAAATGCCGCAAATCGCAGGGCCACATTGTATACAGAGGCAGCAGCTAAATATGATCGCTACTGCAATACCTAGAAAGGACAAGACTTTCCATCCCCAGGCGGAAATTATATTCCAGAACCAACCGGACCATGTCCAGGTGCCTGGATTTTGGTGTAACAGATGGGCAATTTTATGAAGTCTGGTTATAGCTGAATAAACAGACGGCGCGTTATTTGGAATGAAAATGCAGCAACTAGATCCGATGACTCTACAGGCCCCGCCCCTATCGGCCAATATGACGTCAAGGACGAGACGATTCTGGAGCACGACAATTCTCATAAAGGATTGTTCTTCGGTTAAATTACTTAGAGCAGAAGTAGTCTCAATTACTACTGCTTCAAGGGTTCTGGTTAACCTACGTATCAGTTTACTATTCACAACTGTACCTAAATAGGGAAAGACACCTTTATTGATATCTATATATTGTTCTAGAGCAGTTTCAGTATAATCGACAATCGGGAGGTTTCTCTTGTGTCTAGTATGTACTAGGTGGGAATTCCTATGGTAGTCGGGTGGGGCTAGAAAAACTGGTGGCAGTAGGAAGGCAATGTAACAGGTTCCCTCCCAATCGAGGGGCAGACGAACATATGCGGTCTGACCACAAATAAAATAAGAATGACGTGAAGCTTTGAAAATAGATTTCCTACTGTCACTATACTTGACAATAGTAGTACAATCACTATGTCCTACGTGTGTAGAACCATTATTTCGGACACATAATTCGCCTTTGACTGGTAGTACTGAAATTGCAGGTAAGTCTGGAGTAGTATCAGACTGAACATTCAGGACCATGAAATTCGAAGAATAATTACCTAAATTATACACTTCATTTTCTAGATCTAACCCTGTTCTGTGGGGAAGACCTTGCTTGTCTGGAAAACATGTACTGTTAAGAAAAGACATATCTGTTGAGGATGACGTTAACGTGGACCATGCTCCACACGAACCATTATGTGAAAATGGATAAGGAAAGAGTGGCAGAACTCCCTTCGGTGTCTGGAAAGGGGGGAGTCGACCACACACCCAACAATTAGTGGCATTGCTGGTCTGGTGTGAATAATGTAACATGCGGATGAAAGAATTATTTCGCATAGCGAGGCGGTAAGAGAGTTCATGAGGAGGCAGATCACTAAACGTGTGTTCTACTGTAATATTAGAAGACTTATTTACATGAGAGACTGGAAAATACAGATAAAATGCATAACTGGTGCAGGAAATCATAATGCTGAGAAATAATATGAAACTTAGAAAAACGATACATCGGATTGAGTTTTGACTAACTCTCTCACTATGGGGGTCTATTTTATACATGTCAGAAACAGTCTAACCGTTTCACCTAGGGGAGGACTTAGACAATCAAACTGGCTGACTTATTTTACTAGACCGGAGTTTCAACTTATACTCCTGCTGCGGAGTTTTCTCTAACGGGGAGGGTGCAGTATCATTGTTCTTTGCGGGACAGTCCTTAAGAATAATACTTTGGTAATCCTTTGAATCCTGGGAAATGTTCTTTGAGACCGGTTTCAGTCCATAAAACTTCTTTATATGTGAAAGATGCACCCAGCCTTTGCGTCCCTCCAACTTCACGGCTGTACGGGTGGCCAGGAGGACCTGTCGGGGCTCCTTCCAGCGAGGCTCCAGCGGACTTGAGCGGTCAAAATTTCGCACCAGGACCATGGATCCTGGAACGATTTCATGCGGTGCCACCTCGGTATTGTCTGGAAATGCGGCGGCAACCTGTGAACGACAAGAGTTGAGGGCAGACATCAAGGAAGCTAGGTAATCTGTCAGCATATTACTTGAAACATCGGTAATACTTCGGGGTCTGGGTGTACCCCACATGTTAGGGGGGCGGCCGAAAACGACCTCATACGGGGACAGACCTGATCTGGAATGTGCGACCATGCGCATATAGAACAAAGCGACTGGCAGAGCTACTAGCCAGTCCACACCTTTCTCTTTACATACTTTGGCGATGCGAATTTTCAGGGTCTGGTTATGTCTCTCTACGAGACCTGCTGCTTCAGGATGGCGTACACAATGGAACTTCCACTGGTACCCTAACAAAAGGGAAACATGCTTCATTAACTCTGAGGAGAATGGCTGGCCGTTATCAGAATATACGACCCTAGGGAGTCCATAACGGGGGAAGAACTCACGGACCAACTGCTTGGCAGTGGTCGCGGCTGTGTAATCTGGGACTGGATATGCTTCTGTCCACCTGGACAAAGCGCATACAACTACAAGGACATACTTGAAACCTCGACATCGCTCCATCTGAATATAATCCATCTGGAGGACTTCAAAAGGGTGGTCAGGAGGTTGGAATCCACCTTGTTCCACCGGGACACTTTTACCTGGATTAAACTGACAACATATCATACAGGTACGGACTTTCTGCTTGGCTGCAGCTCGTAAATGCTTGTTGAACCAAATGTTCTGGATACTGTCTAACATAGCTTTTTCTCCTAAATGTGCTGGACTATGTGCGGTATTGATAATGACTTGAACCATAGAGTCGGGGAGAAACCAAGTGGCTTTTCCTTTCGTTAACCATCCTTGATCTGTCTGGACCCCTCCTTGTTCGGACCATTTCTTGATTTCTTCGGGAGTAGCATGTAACTGGATATCTATTACATCTTGAGTAGGGTCCTTAACTGTCATACATGTAGTCGGATCTGGAGTGTGTGTCATGTTAACTGGAATGTCTGGAGTCTGTGCTGTAAGCTTGGCTGTGCGATCTGCTAGATCGTTACCCTGGGAAATAATGTCAGTAACTTTCGTGTGTGCTTTGCATTTCATGATAGCAATGGATGTCGGTAAATGTATGGCATCTAACAGAGCTTGAATAAGGAGACCATGCTGAATCTTGGTTCCATGAGAAGTCATGAAACCTCTCTCCTGCCAGAGCACTCCAAAGTCGTGTACGACTCCAAATGCGTAGCGTGAATCTGTGTAAACATTAACTTTCCGGTTCTTAGCGTGTATGCAGGCTTGTGTCAGAGCAACTAGCTCTGCTGCTTGAGCGGACAGGGTGTCAATACGGTGTGTCTTAATAACTTCGGTGTCGGTAGTCACTGCATACGCGGCGACCAGTTCTCCTGTACTTGTTCTCATACATGAACCATCCACATAAAGTGTCAGGTCGGGATCTGGTAACGGAATATCTGTCAGATCTTGTCTTGGCTTTGTCGTAATATTAACTACTTCCACACAGTCGTGTGTGTCCGGACTTAAAGTAACTGATGGTAACAGTGTAGCAGGGTTCAGGATGTTGCAGCGTCTGATTTCTATGTGTGGCTGGAACAGTGTCAATTCATAACCTGTTAAACGTGCAATTGTCAAGTGCTGAGTCTGTGTTCGGTTTAAAAGAACTTCCACGGAGTGTGGAACTTGTACTGTCAGGGAGTGTCCTAATACTATGGAATCACTTTGTCTGATAGCTAGTGCTGTGGCTGCAACTGACTTGAGGCACGCAGGGAGAGCCTGGGCTACAGGATCTAATGTGCTCGAAAAATAAGCACAAGGCTTGTATTGTCCTGCTTGATCTTGTGTGAGAACAGATAATGCGGTACCTTCGCGTTCTGTGACGAAAAGTGTAAAAGGCTTACTGTAGTTTGGTGTAGCTAGAACTGGAGCTTGACATAGGGCTTTCTTTAACTCATTGAAACTGAGTGTATGTTCAGATGTCCAAGGGAGGACAGTCGATACGGCTGTCTCCTGTGTCGTTAACTGTATCAGTGGCTTGGCTAGAAATGCATACTGAGGAATCCATTGTCGGCAGTAAGAAGTGAGGCCGATAAAAGCACGTACCTCCTTCTGGGTCTTGGGCTGAGGAAGACTCGCTATTAACTGGATACGGTCTGGTGTCAACTGCCTACCCCTCTTGGACAGTAAGTGTCCTAAGTAGACCACTTGCTGGACACAGAATTGAAGCTTCGAAGGGGACACCTTGTGCCCCATCTCGGCTAGGAAATACAGAACTGTGAGGGATGCTCGCTCGCAAGCACGTTCAGAACGGGCTGTGATCAGTAGATCATCGACATACTGGAGCAGGGCAGTGTCAGTTGGCATGTGAATGTTGTCCAGTTGTCTCTTAAGTGCTTGACTGTAAATACTAGGACTTTCTGTGAAACCTTGAGGAGCTCGTGTGAACATATAGCTCCTTCCATTTAAACAAAATCCGAAAAGGAACTGGCTGTCTGGATGAATGGGGACACTAAAAAATGCATTCTTGAGGTCTATGACTGTAAAAAATGAGGCTTCTGAATCAATGGCTGCCAATAGGGAAGAGATATCTGGGACAACTGGGTACTGGGGAATAATACATTTATTAAGCTCTCGTAGGTCAATCACTAATCGATATACTGGGGGTGCATTTGGATCAGTACGTTTCATGACTGGAATGATCGGAGAATTGCATACATTGGAGTCAGTTTCTACAACCACTCCTTGAGCCATGAGCTCGTCAATAATTTTGGATAAGGCTGCTACAGCCTCAGGTGGCAATCTGTACTGTCTGATTCGTGGTAACACTACACCTGGCTTGAGAGTCACACGATGGGGTGTGATTTGCATATAACCAACATCAGTTGGACCTTGCGCCCATAGATGCTGCGGAACATTGGACAATCTGGGATCAAAATCTCGTAATACATAGTGACCCTTAAAGTCACGCAGGAACAATCGTATTCCCTCTGGGGAACAGCATATAACTGCACCTAACTCTTTCAGTGTTTTAATACCTAATAGATTCTCTGGACATGACTTAGTAAGTAACAGGTCAGTAGTACGGGACAATGGACCTACTTCTAGAGTAACTGGCTTTGATATTTCATTTACAATGGGTTTTCCTGAAAATCCAAGGGAAACATTTCTTGAGCCTGAGAGCGGAGCCCCTGGAACTTCGGCGTGGCTAATTGTGGTCCTACTTGCCCCTGTATCAATCAAAAACTTTCTGTCTTTCCCTAATACTTGACTGTGAACATAGGGACCTTCTTGATCTACAGGTATCTCGATGAGAGGCAAGCCTACCTCCCTCTCTAGGCTGTTTCATGAATATGGCTGATACTCTGGATACTCAGACTGTGCATACTGGTACATCTGCTGTGTAACGTGCTGTGTTGCAGCGATGGGCTGCGGTGCTGTAACTGTCTGTGGTGCATTCTGTGGCTGAGGAATCTGTGAAACTTGTTCTTGTCTAGGCGGACGTGGTCTTTCTTTAGTCTTACCAGTAGCTATGTTGTGTTTCAGAACTGCACACTCGTTTATAAAATGACCTGGCTGTTTACAATAATTGCAGTTTCCTTTAACGGGAGCTGCAGGATGACTGGCTTGATTCGGACCCCTCTTCTGACTGTCTTGAGGAACAGATTGTGCAACTAGTACTTTCATTTTCGTGTCTTTCATACGTTTTCTCTCATGTTCTTGCTCTTCTCTGATTCTATTCTGGTGGTATTGGAGCATCTGTAACATCTGGGACGGGGTATTAGCTTGCCAGGTACTTTCGACTTTCAAAACTCGATTCTTAATTTGTTGACTTGAATTCTCGACTAATTTAGTAACAAAAAGGTGAGGGTATGACTCACTACTTGTCTTGAGGCCACTGTTGATGCTAAAACATTTCTCAAATCTAGAATAAAAATCACTAATGTCTTCGTCTTGTTTCTGTTTACAGGCTGAGATTGCATCCCAGTCTTCCTTTTTCGTTGTTAACAATCTGGGTAAAACTTGAATCAATAATTCAGGTAATTCTTTACATTTCGCTCCAAGACCGGTACCTGGTACTCGTGCCTTATCTTCAGCTTCTAGAACTGCCCAATCGATCTTTTTCTCTCCCACCTCCCATTCTTTTTCCTTGAGCTTTTCATACACCCCTGCGGGCAGCAGAACCTTTAACATTTTAATTATATCTGGGTACGTGTATTCTCCCATACGGAGCATGTCTTTTAATTCTCGATGGAACCCTGCTGGATCTTTATCATGACAGGGGATTAATTTTTTCATCTCTAAGAGTTCCATCTTTGTGATCGGGGTGTAAACAAACACTCGTTCTAGTTCGCCACCCGTTCCTCTAACTGGGTGGACTTCTCGTAACGGATTCTGTCTCTCTATGTAAAATGGTTTATTTTCTGGGGGTGAGACATGAACAAAATGCGGGTTCAAAAACGTTCTATATTTGTGACGCTGTTCTAGAATGACACTAATTAAATCGGTACCTAAACCTTTCCATCTATACTGGAGTAACTCGTTCAGGATATCATGTAACGGGCCTGGATCAGAGTGCTGACCCTCATACAATGTAATGAGGTGCTGAATCATATACATACCCGCCAGTCGTTGCTCGGCTGGGGGCATTTTCAGAAACATTTGTGCCACTATTTCGTCTGGAAAAGTGGTAGAATCAGTAGTCCATCGGACTGCTGATCGGGCTAGTTCTTGTTCATGCATAGTACTTAACTCACTGTAACCGATTCGTGATTTCAGAATGTGATCGGTAGCTTGAAACACTTGTTCTAGAGAACCTTGTTCTGGTGCTGGATGATGGAAAGTTGACTTGTGTTCTAGGCGTAAATGGCGATCTGGAAATCTAGATTTTCCTACATACGCTATTCTGGCGGGATTCTCGTCGTCTACCTCTTCAGTATCAGAGTGACTTTCTTTCTCGCTTACTTGTGCTGCTTTACGCTGTTCGTGTAACTTTATTATTTCTTTACGGATTTTCTTGTACATACTTTCCATAGCACTGATGGTCCTGTGCTTACCCTCGGCTATATTATCACTCCATTTTGTCAGGGTTCTCATTTCGGCTTGATCTTTGGACGGGTAATCTTGTTCTCTTATTAAACAATTAATCAAAAACTTTAGTATCATGAGCTGGATCTCGGCTTTCCTTTGAGACATGACTTCGCCAATGCTTTCTGGATCATCCCCTGTACGGATGAAACGATATATTCTGTCTAGATCTTCTTTCATATTCGGTAGGGTGACTAGATACTCGGCCACCTTTCTTACACGTAATGAATATAAAACCATATTATCCTCGCCTGGGACTGGATCATAGCCACATTCATTAAGGGCTTTTCTTATTTCTGCTACAGACTGATGTCTGGGCGTACGCTGTGACGCTTGTGCATGTAATTCGGCTGACGTTAAACGCTTATGTGGCGGCGGGGTCTGAGGAGGACCTCCTCCTGCGGCCCCTAAACTAGAATCGTCGACTGATCCTCTTCGTACTAGTGTGGCAGGAAATTGAAATGCGGGCTGAACTGGTATGGCGGGCTGGACCGGGGGGACCGTAACAGGTACTGCAAGGGGTACCCCGGTGTCTGGAGAAACGGGGAGTGCCTGATTTACAGGGACTGGCGGAGCGCGAACAGGATTTGCATATTCTGGGACTGTGTCGTCCAAATAGGACGAAATGAAAATATCAGCTGCGGTCTGTTTGTGACATAGCTTGGTCGGAACTAATGGTGGCGGAAAGTTACTGGATGCCTCCGGGGTCGCTTTTGGCCGGCCCTCGGCAAGAAGAGGATACATACCCTTAATAAGAGCATGCCTCTGTCTGTCTGACTGTTCGGTTTTAACTCGTTCACCAATCTCGATTAATTCCCTTTCTTGGGCTCGTTCTAAGGATTCTCTACTTAGTTCAGATTTTCTGATTTCTTTTTCGGTTCTTTTATGAGATTCTTTGCGCCATAACTCAATGGCATCTTTCTGTGACTGTCTGGCTTTCTTTTTCCATAATGCTTCTTCTACTCGCATGATGCACTCGGCATCCCATGTGCCTGATACAGGCCATCTATACTTTTCTTCTAACTGTTTGGTATACTCTACCCATAAATCTAGATATAGTATGGCACTTATGCCATGCTTCTGATACATAAAATGACCTGGACTGTCCCTAGGCGGGACAGGAACTGCTGCTTCTAGCAGACCTTTTCTAGTTCTCAACTGACGCAGTTTTGAAAAGAGCGGCATGACTGAACTATAATCTGGACACAATACGATACACAATAAACACGATAACTACTTCACACTCATTCCACGACATCAAGATACATGAAGAACATTCAGAATAACAGTTCGAACAGAATACTACCTGGAATACGGAAAACAGAATACATGAATTTTCTCGAGAACAGAACTGACTAGAACAGAAACTAGATGCACTGCTGAAACAGTACGAAACTTACCGGTCTCATACAGAGACACGTCAGGACCCGTATCCACCGGAGTGGACACTTCGTTTGTGGGCTTGTGTACCACCAACCCACGGACCAGAGTCAATTAAATTGACCCTGTCTAGATACTACCCCAGTAATGGTACTCACCGGGCAGTAAGAACGGAAGGCCTCAGACTGGACGGGACTGCTTGGACGCCGGACGGACGAACTTCGGACTTCTGTTACGGGTGGGCCTCCGGATACCTCGGACCTTGGACTCTCGGCTTGGGCTCTGGTCGGGACTCGCCGCGTTCCTCCACCGTCTCGTCTGGATGCTGGACCGCCTCCTCCGTCTCCTCCGTGGGCCTGAGGGATACTTGAAGCAGAAATATCTGCCGGTGCGCAGAAGAGTTCCGTCACGACTGCAGAGGGTCAGGGGGTCGGCGTGGCTTCACCGACGCGTGGGGAAAGGGCAAGTCCCTGTTCGGGCGCCATTATGTGGTAAATAAATAAATAATACCTCTCTTTTTGAATGCATAAATGAATAACAGATAGCTCAATAAATAAGAGTCAAGATTCGAGGTAGTAGGAGTTTTTGCAGGTTTAATACAGCATAAGGACAGGGACAGGACAACCTGCACAGGAATAGGATGGCAAGCCCTGGCAGCGCTGCCAGGATCTGGACAAGAAGGCTAGGAAGGAATAACTTTTTAATAACAGTACATGAGCATATATACATAACGCAAACACATAGCATTACATCGCAATAGGCGTAGCAGTGGGAAGAGCAATAGGCGTGACGCGTAGCAGTCGCGAAAGATAAGGGTGAAAAGAGGTGTAACAGGGCGTATACATAGACATGTGATGCAAACGTAACAGAATATGTCATGAATGGGGTGGAAACCATGGAGGGGGCTACCTAAGGAGCCGGGACCTCTAACCTGATGGTGCGCGCAAACTGGCAATGACGTGTTACTAGGAGAAGCTGGGGGCTATGAGCTCTGTGCTAGGAGCAGAGACTGAAGTCTGGAGAGTCAGGGCGACATGTACCTAAGCAGTATCTAGCATCTGATGTTTAGAGAACATGTTGATAGAATCCAAATGTTATCGGGGTAAAGGCGAACAGACTCTAAGACTGGAGCATGCATTATTCTACATGTAGTGCGTGATGAAGAATATTAAATGATCATTAAATGCAGTATTTCTCTTACATGGAGACGTAGAGGCTAGACAATGACGGAAACTATTGATGCGATTCAGTAGCTTTAGGAATGCAGAGAAGGAGGGCTGTACTGATAACTCGAATCATAACATACTCTTGGCAGACTCAGAAGCAGAGCCAGGCTGAACCGGGCACTGTAAGGCAGGAAGTAAGTGAAGGGTCGAGGATACAGGTGGGGGCTGTATCGCTCCTCAGCGAGGCTTCAGGGGACAGGAGCTGAATCTGGTGTCCAGGCCCTTTTGAGGCCTAGAAACTGAGATTTTACAATGGAATAACGTGCACACTGAGAAACGTGGCAACGTAGCTTTACATAGGCCTGATATTCGTAGTATTCACGAGAACTGGAAACTGACATACTAAAGGTGGACACAACTATAATTGCGTCTTTAATCGAACATGGGGAATAACATATGCATATTAATCATGCACAGATAACATATGATGGATGACACGTAGGGACACAGAACATAGCAAAATTTACTTTTCCACAACACAATGACACAAAAAGGAGTACTGAGATGGGAGCTTAAAAAAAATGTGGAAAGAAGCCTTGATATAGTTGTGCTTTGGAAGATGAAGCTCTCCCACGTTGGTAACCAAAGGCATGATGGTGAATGGAATGACCTATGTCACCTGCCATTTCTGCCCAAGGCTCCAAGTAAAGGTCAAATAGGATTTTTGGGAATGACTGAGCCGCATGTCATCGATAGAGTAGGAGACATGGGGGCAGATTACAATGTCGGTCGTAAAGTCTCCTACCTCAGGTCGGAGGCTTTACGAGCGACATCATCGTTTTCTAATTCCATCCGGCTGATTATGAGACAGCCAGTTGGAATTGAAACTGGACGGTCATTCTGGCTGACTTCCAACGAGCTCAAGGAGCCCATCGGCCAGTCGGAACAGGCCCATAATCCATATGGATGGCGGTTTACGCCGTCCAGATTACGATGCACAGTTTCCGGCAGAGTTTCCATGCCAGCCTTTTTGACATGAAACCCCTGTTGGAAAGCTTGTTTGGGGGCCCTGCTTCAGGGCCCATTTCCATTGCAGCCTCCAGTTACTTTCCAATCTCCCTGTCGTATGTAGTTTTTAGCTCAAGCCTATGGTGTCTCCCTGTTAATCCCTGCACCTTGTAGCAGGCACCTTGAGGGTGCAGGGATTAACACAATCTCTCATTTCTCTATGGGAGCTTGTGTTATGGCTGGTTTATGGCCGTAACCCAACCTCCCATATAGAAATGGGAGAAAGCGACTGTACCATGTGCAGTCGCATCATAATTAGGTGGTCTGAAGGATGACTCTGACCGACATCGCAATAGGCCCCTTAGTGTCTAATTCTTACCAAGGCAGAAGGAGAGATTTATATTGCATCCTTTCTTAGATCTACAGTTTATTGGTATTCAAAAACATGTTTTCCTTGTATGTAACTTGAAATTCTATGCCAGGCATAGATTTCAAGGTATAACCCTGGAAAAGTTAGAGCGCTGGCACAAATATTTTCTGAGTCTGGCATCAACAACCACCTCTGTGAATTTGATTTCACTGATCCAATTTAGTCTCAATCTTCATTGATACTGATTTATGAACATGTTCAAGTGTTCCTAACATGTTTGTTGGTGCTGTCAGTGATGTTACTGCTATCGGTAGTAGAAACAGATGAGATTCTGCTTTGAATAGATATTGTAGGTGCTATGGACATGATGGTGTCTTCTCTTTACAATACAAACCCGCATCATTGCCGCACAAGGCCTCTTTGTTCTCCTTCATCCTAAATGTGGAACAAAGCACAAATACAATCTTACTCTTAAAATCCGGTACCAGATTCCTGTTGCTACCCATTGTCTGGGCTAAATAAATGGACATGTGGAAATGTTAGTGCAAAGCATAAATCCATAACATGTTATGATGCACCAAGAGGAGGTGTCAGCCGGAGCACACAAATCCTCTATTTATTATAAGGAATATGTTTTCGCCATGTGTAAACCAGACACAGGCAATGAGAGACACAATCCTAAATATCATGAAAAGTATAAAAAGGACTAAATAGTGCACATGAAGCATTTATTCATTATCCCAGAGGTTTGGAAGGTCTTCCATTTATACACTTAAAGAAATCCACAGATGTTTTAAAAAAATTACTTATTTTCCAATGAAGGATTCCACAATAACTATGTATTGATTTTATTTATTTGTTTATGGTATTTAAAGAGTGTGGCCCTAGCAGCAGGGGCAGTTGAACATTTTAACTAAAATATTCCTTCACTTAGACATTTGTAATACTATCTTCTGATAATTAGATCTGTGGTTATCGCTAGCAATCATCAGAACTTGGCCTAACAACAAGAGAGGTAGAACGTTTTCTTTTAGTTTTATATAGTGCAAACTCGACCTGAAGGTATCAGAACATTTTACATGAGCACCAGTTGCATTACAGATTGGCACATTAATTCTGTTAGTCACGTAGACATTAAATGATTTGCCCAGAATCACAGGATGTTGAGCGTCCCTGCTGAGACTCAAACCCAGTTCCCCAGCTTCGAAGTCAACCGCTCTAGCTGCTAGGCCAGACAGTTGTCTGAAAAGCGGTGATGTTAGACTTTTATAGAATGTCAGGAGATTTGGAATTGTTTCTTCAGATTCAGGGATTTTGTTTCATAGTTTGTGGGATTAGGTGAGAGAAGGACTGTTTAGCGGAATTGGTCATTTTCGTTTCCGGGACCTCTGAACCCAGACTTGTTTTTCCGCTTTTCAGTCTCCCTGTCGTATGTAGTTTTTAGGTCATGCTGTATTAGAGTATGCACAGGCCTCTCTCTGCCCATATTTGTCATAGGCTTGTGCCATTGTCCTTCGTAAATACCTGCTTCTGACTCGTAAATTGGCTTGTTAGTCTCTCCTTGGTACCGCCTTGTCTACATTTGTTACCGCCCATAACAACTGGATCTTTTACCTGGCTTGTTACACGGTCTGTATTATATGTGGGTGAGCACTATTTTGTTTATTGACACTGATGGGGACAATAGCGGTTGCTTTTTGTATTTGCAGCGTGCCAACACAGGAAAATGGTGGCCGCTTTTCCGCTCTAGCTTGCATGCTGAGTGCGGCACCCATTTCAGGGACACCGCACTCTGTTTATTTTTTTAAACTTTAATACTGAGCGCGGTGCCCGCTTCAGGGACACTGCGAAGTTTCATTTTTTTTTTTTACTTTAATAGTGACCGCAGCGCCCGCTTCACGGACACCGTGCTCTACAGTTCAATAGGTATTGCTTTTGCAAAACTTTGAACTATTGGTATTGTAAATGACAATGCCTGTTAATATTATAAAAGGCATTGCCATTTACAAAGCCAATAGCTCACAAACGTGCAATTGTGAGACCTATTGCATTGTAAATGCTTGTTCTTGCAGGTTACCTGAGATCCCTGAGTGCATAGCCATGTGTGATATGCAGGCTATGTTGAAAGTGATAATACTTTCTAGCAGCAGCCAATGAGGTTCTTTTAGGATTGGGGTTATCGGGAAAGATTTTGTGAATTTGGGTAGCTGTACTAAAATGGCATTGCCACTGTCCATATGGGGCAGGCTTCTGGCGGTATCAATTTCTTTATTGTTATTAAAAGGTGCAGTTGGTGTTTAGATCTCTTTGACACTTTAAGATGTGTTCACTGAAACTCCAGTTTTCTCTATAGTAAGTCCAAGGATTTTGCAACCAGTGTGATGGTAGGTGAAATTTCCAAGGCAGTCAAAACATCAAGCCATTTTGGAACAGGTGGCTTTGCTTATATATCTCTTACAAATATGTGTCCATAACAACTAAACTAGGACGTTTTAATAGTTTACAATGTTGTAATTCTGAATGTCTGTTGCCAAAACTCTGTACAGATGAAACAGGTGGCACAAAAAGATGCCCATCTCCCACCTTATGCAGAGACAGAAAGCCCAGCTGTCAGGATGCTGATCAGAAGGGAGAAATACTTTGAAAAGAGCAGCTCTTGGACACAAAAAGCCCCGTTTGATGTGTAACTGACACTGTAAACGTAGGTCCTACATCTCCCTTCTTAAAACAGGTAAAAGGGAATAAAAATGGCTAATGTTAAAGCAGTGCCCAATGGACCGGTATGAAAGGTCAGTGTGTGGGACCAATGTGTGGCTGCTTGGGGGCCTGTTTTAGGATCTGCTGAGCTGGTTTTTACTGTTAAATTCTCGGATATTCTAACAAATATTGACGCAACAAGCTCAAATCCATGCAGTCTTCAATATTTTGCAAAACAAATATACAGTGTCTCTTTAAAAGTTCAAAACTGCCATAATTTGCAAACATGGACCACTTTTTTAGCTATCTAATTCACTAATGGGGGCCACTTTTATTTTGCTGCCCGGGCTTATTGTCTGTCCCAGTCCGACCCTGTGTGCAACAACAAAAAATTCCTCATAGAGCCTCACTATGAGTTCCCTGTTTTTTTCCGCTGGCTGGCTGGAAGGGTTTCTAGGTGAAAACGAGTTGTACTACTACCAAGAGGGGAGATAGAGGTAAAACATGGTGTATCCTTCACTATCAAATCAGACCAAAAACACCAAGAACACTATGAATAGCAATCTGTAACTTTCTTGGATGCTCCTACTGTGATTGTGGAGTTCTAAATTAATAGAGACACGAAGATAACAAAATGTCCCCTGAGGATAGCCCATAATAACGACACATGCCCTCACCCACCAACCTTTATGGTATGCTTCATCATCGGTTGCTCCTTTTCCATCTTTCATATGATTGAGGGGTGAATGGGCTCCAAGTTTTTGGGGGGAATTGAGATCCTTTCTATGGTTCGGAGTGAGCATTAATCGAAACAAAATTACAAAGTTACAAAATTAAACAGGTCAACTGAGTTGGTATATGAGGTAACATTAAAAAGTACAAAACAATACTAATTTAATGGCTGACAATGGTCCTCCATTTCCTATAGGGTCGACATGTTCCAACCTCAATCCTCTGAGACCACCTTGGGCCAGGAGGCTTTCTTCAGGACCAAACAACTCCAATGTGCATGGCTAAGCTATCCCTAATTGCTAATTATGCTCAAGTGATTAGGAATTTAATCTCATTCAAGGAAAGTATAATGGGATCTACCACATTAGATCTGACTATACATGTTCTCGATGCCCCAGTAGGTAGTGCATTTCAGAGGCCTTTTTAGTCAAACCATATACATACATACATACAATGCAAGAAAAAGCACATTCCAGAGAGAATCGCAGATTGTACGCTGTATCAGTAGTATTAACGTGGTTGAAATTCAACGGCTCAATAGTTTATGGAAGATGGCTGTCAGAAAGCCTACTTGAACACTGATGAGAAACAGTGCACTACTACACCAAATCTTCTTACGTAACTTAAGTACAGTTCCGCATTGGTCAATGTTACCCATTCACAACCAAGTGTAGCTTACAAGAATATCCACCTTACATCTGAACACCAAGGGGATGACATGTTTTCTATTATCAAACTGCTTCGATTATATCACTTCCTCGAATGTAGTCCGAAATATTTGCAGTACTACTCCATCTATGCCATCAGCCTGTGTTGTAGAGCCAACACCCAAGCAGGGAACAGGTGGACAATAATTAAGTTTGCAATTTTCAAAGGGTTTGATGTGAATAAGAGGGCTCATGGACACAGAAAAGAACCAACAGAATGAGTTATTTAGATTGTGAACACAAAATGTTTTTGCTTGCACCTCTTGGGGTTAATTGTTTCCCAACATTTATGAATTCAGAGGACTGACCTTGTGTAGTCAAAGCTATCAGTTTGAGGGACCTTTGATATAAATTGATAGAAACAGCAAAACAACTCTCTGCATACCATTTTCTATAATTGTAGTTACATCGTTATATGCAACAGGCTGTGTTTCTACCAAGACTCTTACAGACATCAATGACAAAGACAGCAAAAGCTTGACTTAATATCTTCGAAATTCAGAACCCAGAGGTGGAAAGCATCCACTTGCTGATGCCCGGTCAACATCAATTTTATGGAGTCTACAGCCTCTCCTGCATACTTGCTCCCTCCTCAGCTGTTCCTACAAACCATTTGCTCAGTGGATTCACAAAATAGTTGGGACCTTTGTCAGGACTCTCAATTGCAATATGAACCTAAGGCCACTCGGCTATGCCTCACTCATGATTACCCAATCCAATATATGAAACAAATGCCTGACTTCCTGCCAACGCCTTCCTAATGGTTTCACTCACTAATATGCAAATAATTCTTGCATCCCACCAACTTACTACACATCACTTAGATATATCCGAAAAAAGCTCTGAAAAACCATTCATCACTTCCCTTTGGCCCTATCCCCCAAAATAAAATGTTGAAGATATATGGCTTCCCCAGACCTCCCTCATGATCTTTTCCCCTGAGTTGGCTGTTCCAATGACCATTGAGCGGATGGTGCAGCCACCGCACACCACATCAGTCCTTTAAGATTGAAGAGACACTGGCCTAGGTGACCAGTCCCAAAACCCAATGGTGCAGCCAGTTGGGCAAAGAAGATAAGCCACACACCAGCATTTAATCCATTGCATGATATCAATGCAGTGTGGGCTGAATGCTATTTGACTCATTGGAGCAACACTTTCAAAGAAAGGGTCCAGCTAATGGTGCATGATGTTTTTGGTAGCTGAAAGATTGTAAGTGGTTACACACAAGGTACATTTAAGTATATCAAAAGAGAGCGTTAGTGTGACTCCCACACTGTAAGCCGCAGCAAGCTAATGCTTCCTAGTGAGGCAGCATCATGGACAGCAGTGCCCACAAGTCTCTGTCTGGCCAGAATATATAAATGAGTACTGTGTATTTTACTTAAATTATGTGTCTCTGTTCCCTGACATATTTTATCGAATGAATTGTTATTTATGTACTTTTATGATTTGCTTGTCAAATCAAATAAAGTTTATGATTGATTGATTGATTACTAGACAAGCTATCCTCTTAAAGGTTCTACACAGCCTGCTGAGCTAAAGGTAGTCACACTCTGTAAAGAAAAGGTGCACATGGTATTGCCCTCTTGACCACTGAGCACGGCTCTGGGTTGCATTTCAAGTTACAGTGGATGCTCAGGAAACATGCATAAATACCAAGCGCACTGAGACTCGATTAGGAACTAGGGGCCTCATTTATGAGCCCTTGCGTCACTTTTACGGCGCCGGTGCGTCACTTTTTGTGACGCACCAGCAGCGTAAATAATGTGCCTTGTTGCACCATATTTACAAAGTGACGCATCTAGGTAGATGCGTCACTTTGAAAACCCCTGCGCCACATTATACCTGCGCCAGGTGTAATATATGCAAGGGGGGGCGTATTGACGCAAGGAAGGGTCGTAGAAGTGACGCAGTGAAATCTATGAGATTTCACTGCGTCACTTTTAGGATGCCGTTGCGTCAAAATCTTGCACCTGCCTCACAGCAGGCGTAAGACTGACGCAAGCCCTTTCACATGGGGCTTGCCCCATGTGAAAGGGAGCATTGCTGGAGTTGCGTCACTTTTGTGACACACTCCAGCAATGCGTCACTTTGCGCTTACAGATACGTCAGAAACACTGACGTATCTGTAACTCCTTGCGACATGATGCGTCATACATTAAATATGACGCATCATTGGTGTCGCAAGGAGGGCGCAGTGAAAAGTGACGCATCGCTGTTTTCACGCAGCGATGCGTCACTTTACATAAATGAGGCCCTAGGAATGCAGTGGATCTTTTCTATATCAACACTTCCCTGATTCAAGAGGAAACCAACTGTTGATTTGTTCAACTGAAGGTATCGATGAATGGTCGTTTGTAGTGTGTAATTATACCTTAATGGCAATGCTATTTTGAGTCTGAAAAAGTACCCGCTTTTATATTGGAAGTAGTGTTTTTTCTGTCATCAGACCACCTCTCAGTCTTGCTTCCCTTGGCAAGGCTCTCATTAATTTGCTTCCAGGGAGGATGATGTTCTTGGGTTGCCCAGGTTCCTTGAATGGTGACAAAATAGGATCTGTGATCTTGCACATCAACTCATCACTCAGTTTGTTGGGCATACCTGACACATTCCAAGATAGGTACTTCTGTGAATGAGGCTGAATAGCTGAACTATTGTTCGGTTTGATGACACTCCTTGTCAATGCTGTTCTTTATATGTTCCATCCGCACTTACATTATTGAAACACATCTGATAACGTCATTAGTTTGTCCTCCATCTACATCTGATTGATCTTCCACTTCATGACAAAGATATTAGGTTCTTCTCTGTTCTTCTCTGAGTTTAGAAAAAATTGTGTTAAACTCAAAAATATGATTTACATGTGAGGTATTACATCCTCTCGGACCCTGCCTGTGTGCAGATTCTGATTTTATGAAAACATCTGTCTGGTTGGACCCTGGTTGTAGCTCTCAAGTTCGTTGAAATGAGGTGAGACATATTCTATCCAATAAAATCAGAACTTCTTGCTCTGAATTTATCACTAAATCTCAATGTATCACATGTTGTAGAACTTAAAAAGGGATTTTTTTGTGTCATGTTACCATCATATACTCCTCTCAAGATATCAAATGAAAACATTTTGATATATTTAGTTTAAGTTTGTTTTTAGTTCTCTGATGGTTTAAAAGGTGTGCTCCGTCTATTTTCAATAACATTGTTCGAATGAGCATGCAGTCTTGATGTATTCCTGGTCACTTTCATTTGTTTGCAATTTTTACATTAAATTCTTTTGCTTTGGCTATTGGAAATGTTTGTTTCCATGCCCTAGGTGACATTCCTGGGAAACATCACTTACAACGCAACTTTTACCACGCAATGCTTTTACATCGCATCTTTTACAACGCAAACCATTACAACGCATTGCGCTGGGGGGCGCTCTAGGATAGGGAATATATTTAATTTACTATCCAACACCTTCCCTACTATCCACGGGGACTGGAGTTGGAATAGTAAATTAAATAATTCACTATCCAGCGCCCCAAAGCACTATGCGTTGTAATGGTATGCGTTGTAAAACTTGCGATGTAAAAGCATGCGTGGTAAAATCATGCGTTGTAATGTCGTACATCCGACATTCCTGCAATGTTAACATTAATTGTAGAAATATCATCTTTGATTTTTGGGAGCTATCTTCTCAAGATGTTGGTATTTTCAGAGGATCTTTACAGATTATTTTTACAGACACTACTTATGTTTATACACAGTTGTGCATTACACTATTTAGTTTGAAATATGCTTACTTGAATATTTTTATTCTAACTGCTTTTTGTGCTTTGTGCAATTTATGTTTCCTTAACTGTGCTGTATCCTCCCTTACGGTTTCTAATAGGCTTCTTATTTGTATGGGTTGATATAATAGACTGGTCAGCACAAGTTGCTGGTTACTTTTGAGGAGATATTCTTCTAATGTAAGTTTCTTCTTGATAAGACTTTGCTGGTCAGTTGCATTATGTTCCCTCTCACTCCAGAATCATTGCTGCAGGTGCAAGGTTGGTAAATTTCAACATCCATTTTAAGGGCAACTCATGGTTACTCTTTCCTTACACTTTTGAGAGCTAATGGTTGTCATTTTTTATGCTCCAGGTGGACAATGAGGTGGTTTTAATTTGAATTAATCTTCTCCTATATGGTGGAATGTATACAAATTTTGCCCTGGAACAAATTCATACATTTGCACTTAGAATTTAATGCCACTCATGGAGTTAGTATGAAACTAAAAAGAGAATCGTATTACGCACATGAAGATGACAAAGTTGCAGGTTTGAATAATACTGTAAGGCCACAAAAATTGTATTTAGAAAAACACAAGTATTGCCGTGGCTCCTAATCCTCAAAATGAATCCTACAAGATATCAACTGAATATCATTGCAATGATATTCCAAAAACAAACATTCCTGCATCCAAATCACTTTACAACAATTTTTCTGGTATCTTTCTCCACCAAATGTTTAAAAATGCATGCATCTCTTGATCATAAGCTCTCCACTCAGTTGATTCAAATTCAGGAATAGAGGATACAGATGCTACAAGGATACTCCATCAATTTTCACCCATCTCTACTCTCGAAATGGTAAAATTGTTACATCCTTTAAAACATGTAACTCTTCTTTTGCTGTATGCCCTTCTATGTTGCTAAGTCATGCAATAATTACTTCTAAATCCAGTCACTACTCCCACAATTATTTGTGTGGTAAATACCGCATTAACATTTGGAAACGTCCCAGTATATTTAAATTTAGGTGTAATTGCACCACTGCTAAAAAAACTACAAGCTGATCCTACAGACCTGTGTAAACAGTAGTAGTTCTGTCACTGCGACAATTACGGATGATCTCCGTGTGTTGGCTGATACTGGCAGTGTCAGGGGGCTGTACCTAGAGGACCTTTCATCAGATTTCAACCCCATTCATCACAAGATTCTGTCTAACAGAGTGCAGGAATAAGGCGTTAGGGGCATTGCCTTCTGCTGATGTTCTAAATGTTTGATGGACAGAAAAGATATAGTGATCCTTACAACTACAACTTATAGGTACCTACGGAGCATCGGCTGCGGTGTCTGTGGGTGGCACTCTCACCTATAGTTTTCAACTGCTACCCGAAGATCCATATTTGTAGAAATATTTTAAAAAATCAATACACATTTAATGGGGAAACAAGGACTGTCAGGGCTCTTTTTAAGATGCACATGCCAGCAGAGACACTACACTTTTATCTCAATGTATTTCTGTTCTCTTCTGAACTCCACCTAAGTGATGCAAAGTGTCCACTTAAAGGCATGAGGCTCTACTGGTCACCCTAAAGCGGTTGACATGGGCACTGCATTTTTATCCGGTGGCCACGCTGAAGTCTGATTAGCTAGTTAGCTGTTGTATGAGCACCCTGCAGCATCAGCCTACACATCTCAGTTCCTGAATCACACCATCAGTCTGACTGACAGAATGGGCACTCTTACAATATGTTTTCCCTTTAAAACTTCCAATAATCATATGCATCCATAACATTCTATGCAACACACATATATCCTTCCTTAACAAGGTCGGAATAGCCTTGAATTAGAATATTTCTTTTGTTTAATAATATTAGTTCACTGTCAAATATTCATTTTCAGTGGAAAAATAGGCTATGTGGATGGAAGGCTTGTGCACTGAATGTGATCTGATGCATATTCATCCCTCTAAATTATGTACATATGGAATTAGGACATTACCCTGCTCATTTGTACTGTCTGCGCTTCAATTTGCATTTTGTTGTAGACTCTTTAAACCCAGAGGACCTGATTCACAAAGTTTTTTCAGCCTTACGTCTCATGTATTCTTAGATAAAGCCATAACTTGTGGAAGCTTAGCATCCTCCTTATTTGCCAGCATGGAAATGTCATCAGTACTTGTGATACACGCGTGTACGATGTTTTCACTTATGGGTACACTACGACCAAGTGATTTTGCACCCCATGGGATCTTAATTTACAGCGTAATCTCAGACATTTTATAATACATTTAACGGCACATCTAATGTTACATGGAATTTTCAAGCGTGAGTGCAATGATGAGTGTGATAAAGAGCA
Source organism: Lissotriton helveticus (assembly GCF_964261635.1). NCBI lineage: Eukaryota > Metazoa > Chordata > Amphibia > Caudata > Salamandridae > Lissotriton > Lissotriton helveticus. The sequence continues at coordinate 1,348,077,385 of NC_136059.1, forward strand.
CAATATTGCTTACTAATGGCAGTGTGACAGGTTTAAACTTTGAGGGAAACACTTATAGTGAAAAGATAATACTCACTGAGATGTAAAAAAAGCTAATTTCACAAATATCCCAATTGTTGGCATGTAGAGAGTGTGCAATGTGTAGAATATCCACATGTAGAGTTAGGAAATCAGACATATGTGAAGAATGTATACAGATTCGATGCAGCTAACCATGTAAACTATAATATGGATGTTTTGCACATGAGTAGGTCAGATTCGTTTGTGAATTAGCTAAGCATTGATAAATTACACCAATGATTAGGTACAATTTATACAAATCATGAGGTACACCTCTGTTTGCGAATATAGTTCAAAACCAATGTGCAAATTCAGTCTATATTTCAACATCTATTTACCTGGGTCAAAGTTGCTAGGATATTCCATATTGTACTGGGGTATATGTTCAGTGGGTAGCATGCAAACAAAAATAATAGATTCAGAGTGCACTGGATCCAAGAAGTAAGCAGAAAGAAAGGGACCTAGATGTTGAGCGGGAATAAATATGTGTGGGTTGCAAAGTTGTTGAGAGAGTACTTTTGGAGAACATGGATATTTAGCATCTACCTGATGGTGGGATGGTCTTCAGTCATTTGGATTAAGGCTATGACAGATCCATTGTTTTGATGCAAATGATGACTGTGGACGGCCAGAGGAGAACAGGGAGACCAGGGAGATAACTTAGGGGAGAACAATTGTTGAAGAGCAGAAGGAGTTCTCTTTATTTTGATCACCGTAAGGAATAATGTAAACCATTCCAAGGCTTTCCCAGTATCACCAGCATATATTACAAAAGCTCTATGCACACCTGATGACAAATGGTATTGAAGCCACCAAGAGGTCTCACTGGACTTGGAAAAGGCTTTTATCTAAAGCTTCCAAGATGGGACTGTGAAAACAAGAAACAAATCTCTCTGATCACCTCAGTGGGAACTAGACTGATTGAAATCAGGAGGATTGAGGGGCTCCATCCAATGTTGTAGCTGATTGAGAACAATTCCCTTTATGGTTTTGCAGTTGAAAATAGCTACAGGAAAGACAGTAACCTTTTGCAATAGAGGGTGATGAAAGTAATGAATGTGGCATGGTAACTTTGATGAAGGATCTGTTAAATAAAAGCTAATGCAATGACCCATGATAATTATTTGGTGATTGTTGCAGAGCAAGGGTCCAAAGGGTAGTAAGTGCTGCCTGCTTCCAGAGAGGCTTGAACGGAGTATAAGCCCAGTGAGGGTGGATAAGGCAGAACATTTGGAAGTTTAATTTCCTTTGTGCGTGTGTGAGCTTTGATGTGTTTTTTCACAATAGATAACAATCTCTTGTTGGATTTTGGTTGTAACCATTCATCAAGAAAGTGAGAAAAATCCTTTAAATAGGTAGATGCACGCCTGGTGAGTGAAAAAATGCCACTTTAGGTAGTTCTCAGTGACCCTTGAGTGAGTGTTTGGTGGAGATTTAATGGCATAATAGACGCTATGGAAACTGATGTTTAGGGATAAGGAAAGGAATCCCTTTTACAGTTCATCTCACTCTTTCTGGATGAAGAGATGGTGACTGCTGGGAACATAACCACATGGGGGGTCTATATGAGCCGATTCAGGACTGACTATAGCAGAGGATGCGAAGTATATCTATAGAAATGAGGTTGGTAGTGGGTGATCTTGCACTGAGGTGATCCGCTTGGAAAGATTTGTGAGGCAGTAACAATAGGACAGACTTTTGAATGACCATACATCACTCAGTGGCACTAACCAAAGGAGAAGGCGGTAGTAATCCATCATAATAGAATCATCCACCTAATCATTCATTGAATTATTCCTGAAATGTGTCAGAGATGCTACCACAAAGGGTAGAATCCAAAATAATTGAACTACTTCAAATGCAGGTGCTACAAATAACTGAATCGCTCCATCGCCTTTAAATTTGAAATAGTTAAACATGAGAAGACAGTTGCCTGAAATTAAGCTGAGAGCAATGATAAAAGGAGGTGATATATTTTTATTTCTTACCGTCTCCATTAAATGATGCTTCAAATAGATTTTCTATCATGCGCAACGTTTGGAGATGACTAGGAAATATATATAATTATGTAATTCATCATTACGAGAGTTTTATTTTGAGCTGTTTGGGTACTCATTGAGGTATTAGACATGTGTACTAAAATGTTCAATGCTAGAAAGAGCTGTTGCTGATGTACAATACACACATACAAAGTCTAAAGCAACTAGCATTGGGATTAGGGTTCCCGGTTTTATGGTATTTATTTTTTTCTTTTCCGTCTGTATTTATCCATATTTATTTTATGCTCATTTTAGCTGTATCTATCCATATTTATTTTGGGTTTTGTGAAAAAAATTAAGCTGAAACTAGTATATTTGCACATGTATTTATCTGATAAATTTGCACTCATAATTAAACGCCTGTGAGATTTCAATGATATGAAAACACATATATGATAAATCAATGCACGTATATGGAAACATATACATATCAGTATCAACTTGGTTCATATCTACTGATGACTGCTGTTTAAGCATCTTTACTAAAAGTCCTTTCTTTTTTAACCCCCTCGCTTGTTATTCAGCACAGCTGTTCACTTGGCAGCCATGATTGACAACATTTAGAATCAGTCAAAACCAACCCAATTTCTGTTTTGATTCACATTTACAAATAAATACAGATAGGAAAATAAATGGGTTTTTGTATTTATCTGTGAAAATCACTAAAAACGGAACACAGGGAGCCTTAATTTTGATTCTGAAAAACTTCTCTTTAGTCACTGTGTTAGTAATCAGGAGAAAAAAACTATCAGTGCAATTGTTTTACTCCTACCTTAGTGGTTTTTGATATATTTCCAAAAAGGAAGCATTGTCAACATCATTATCAACCTGCATTTATATAGTGCACGCTGCCTGTCAGGACTTCTTAGTGCTGTTCTTGTCTGAATCATGCATAACTAAATCAGTTAAACTTCTGTTTTTGTCGTGAAAGTAGCAAATAAAGGACCTAGCCTAACATCCCTTAGGCTAGAGTTTCTAATTGTGGAGTCCTGTACAAAGAAGGCCCATCCACCAAGGAAGCTGCAGCAACATTTGGGAACTACAAATAGCACCTTATTTTAGCTCTAGGGATTAACATTAGGGAGATACACCTATATGTTGGAGATAAAATAATATGGGGCCTGGTAGTCCGGACACTTGTATGAAAGAATATGATGAGCCATTAGCGACAGAGTAGGGCTCTACCGGACAAGTACACTGTGCCCATCAGATTTGGTCCCACTACCAATGACGATGCAAATACCCTGTCCTTGGAGTTAGGGATCACTCTTCAGTTCCATGCTTCCTACTTGAATGAATGAATTAATTAATTAATATACACTTATAAAGCGCATGGCTACTAAAGGCCTCCCAGCGCTAGAAACAGAACCAGACCGAGATCAACAGAGGAATCTCAGTGCTTCTGCTGATGTTTCCTCACTGAAGCCAAGTTGCTTCCTTCTGGCACCAGGAGACACGGCATTGGGTAGTGCTGGCACACAGTGGGGTGGCTGTACATCCATCAGGCATGCATACTGCTGGTGGTGTTCAGCCTGGTTTATCACATAAACTGTTACATTAGTGCCTCAATAAGAAGCATTGTTTTAAATGTTTGTTAAGCTACGCTTCTAAACTATTAATAAAATGATGTGTGTAAGTCATTCTATTGTGTTTGCACAATAACAGCTCACCAGACTGCCTTTAGGGATGTGTTCCCATCCGCCACTTCCAATGATGATTTGAGGTTAAATCCCATCTGGTATGTTGATTCAACAACAAATCCATCGCCAAAATGACAGGCACGTTTTATCATTCCATTGCTGTGAGAAGTTCATTGTACGCTCAAGTCACACCCTTTTTGGTTCAAAATCACATCTGACTATAAGACACATTTCCATCCTCTTGTTGGCAACATTCTCCTTTTTCCCTCCCAAAAAGGAACAGGTTAACTCAAGACTATGCTAGTTGGTATCCCTCCTCAGTTTCTTTAGTAAAGGTTTGAATGGGAGGTGTCTGGTGACCATGCTTTCATAAAAGAAGATTACAGTGAATGTGACCAGGACATGAACCAGCGGCCGCAGATCCAAAGTCTGGCTGAGAATCCATGCAATGCTATCCAAACAGATCAATAGTTTTACCTCTATGAGTAGCTCAAAAGAGTGAGATCCTTGATTCCGTCTTTTGGAGAAAGAAGATCACCGAAATGTATAACAATTATAGGAAGGAAGGTAAATCTCTTTTTTGCCGTGATCACTGAAAATCCTTGCATTATTCCTTACAACATTACAGCCATTTCTAACTCCTAAAATACGCCCGAATACGTTTGGTCTCTACTGCTCCACTTCTGCACAGTCAAGCATTTCCTAATCTTCAACCAAGTCTTCTTCCTGAAGGCATGCTTAGTCAATGAAAGATTGCAGGCATTATTTCAATTCTCAGATTCTTTCTAATTCATTTGAATACCATATTTTATGTGAAGCTATTTAAGACTGGCGACAAGACTATTAAGGAATAAGTCTACTGAAAATGTGATCAAATAGCATTCCTCAAATAGCTGTCGATTTACCCAAATCCAAGCTGCAACAGATGGCAAAAGAGACATCACACATCTTTTGACCCCAGTTGCTATACAGGGTGGAACACTTGCCCTAACCTGAGTCCTTCACTAACCTCTTGTTTGCTGCTTAGGGTTTAAAGGACAGGAACATATAAGAAGTTGTGAAAAGTACACAATGTTCTTAAAGTCATGCTTACTTTTTGTTCTTGCCACTGCCTTCTTGAGTTCTCATCCCAGGGATAAGAAAGGCTGTGACAGGTGAGGGCAAATCAGGGGTTGTGACTTGGTGTCCCTGAACTGAGGTACAAGCTAGTACATCAATTAACCCAGTTCTTGAATCAGGAATGTCAATTTACATGTTTGTGTCACTACTCTTTCAAATTGACCACAAGATCTCATTGACTTCAAATTTCTATAGAGCCCTCTTTTTACACTGTGGCATTTTACATTTTCTGTATATGTGATACAATGTTTTTCTTCCTGACCCATCTTACACTTAATACAATACAATTCCACGCACTGGAATGCTGGGAGCACCTTCCTTTCAAGACAATTGAATGCTGATGACCAGTAATGTCTGGCATAGATCTACAACATTCCAATGTTTCCAACATTCCAGTGTTTTCCTATTGTTCCTCCTTGTTTATTTTAGAGCATCATATTACCATCAGGCGGAATCCACAAACAGCTTTATAAAACCTCTGTGTCAATACCACTTATTAAAGGCCCTCTCCCTTATAGGCCTGTGAGTTGGGCCTTCAACTCGGGTGAGGGGGGCCTTTAACCACATGCGTGCTACGCGTTTTCCCGCTGTGCGCTGAGAATCACGGAATCCCGCTGTTCATGACGAGCTCAGCTCGTCATGAGTGTACGAGAGGTATACCTCATGACGAGATGAGCTCGTCATCAGCGTGGAAGGGGTTAACAGCAAGTATAGACATTGGCAGCGGGCTACAATCCCATAACAAATCTCAAAACCACATTTCATCAGTATTTTCTATTCTGCACCCAACTCAAACAGCAATTGTCACTTTTCCTTCACAACGGTTTTCATTCCACATGCAGACATGAGGTTATGCAGCCATAGCAACGTGCCCTCCGCCTTTGCCAGCACCAACATCAGATTTTCATCTCTTTTGCCAGTCAATTAGAGCTCAGACTTTGCGTTTGTATTCCGAGCACACTCGGCGCTGTCATCTCCTGCTCTGCATGCCCTTCCAACGCTAATCAAAGGTCAGGAAATCTTATCAGTCAGATGAAACCTGATCCTAAAACAATTGAATTATTCATCATATCAATTAGGCTTTGTTTAAAACAAACTGAATTTCACATTTATTTTAAGCCTCTGTTCTCATGGAAGGGTTTTGTCTCTATCCAGGAATATTAATGATTTAAATAATTGCTATGAATGTAGAGTGCGCAATTAAGGAGAAGACATTCCACCTGAAATTAAACAGTTTCACAAATGTTATCATTATTTCTTTATGCAGTAAGAATCCACAGGCAGAGCCAGGCCAGACAGTAGTTTGGAAGAGTCCAGTGTGACTGATAGATTAATACCTAACAATCTCTATGGTAGACAAAACATCAATCATAAATATAAATTAAAAATGCATAAACACATTAATATAAAAAAAAATGTGTACACAACACTGGCCCTCCCAACTCCCGTTGTTTTCAATTATGTAATTTGAGATGTCATCAGGGCATCAATGCAGTCACTGAACATGTCATGAATGATGTATTATGTGAGGGTACAAGCAGTGCATGGTGAGGGCACAAGTTATAGTTTGTTTAGGGCATAAGTTGTAGTTACTTAAAATAACTATAGCTCATAAATGTTAGTGGTTTTGTTAGTTTAAAGCATTATTATTTAACTAACATTTTCACCTAACCATCATGTCCTTTTAACCTCTGTTTTTTCAGCTAATTTCTAAGATTTTTTTAATGCAAATCAATATATTATTACAATTCCTATCTATAATGTCACTTTAACCTTTTTTTTCCAGTGAATTTCTATGTTTTATTAACATAAAGTAAGATGTCCATTGCTGTGCGTGGTGTGGGATTTGCCTTCTGCTGTGCACAGCATGGGTTGAGAACAGAGCCTGACCTGTGGTCTGGCCTTGCAACCAACTCCTCACGGGCAGTCAAACCCATTTTTCTTTTATTTTGTTGTATTACTCTGGGGGGCTGCACTAGAGCTCGTGGAGATGGGCTGATCCACGGAACCCCCCCAATAAGCATTTTTAAAATCTGACCCTAATGGCGTTTCTCCGGGACTTCCCAGATGGCCCAGGGGGGCAGGGAACCCTGTGTGCCCTTATATCTTCTTTTCCTTTTTAAATGGTGGCTGCAACTTTTCCTTCAAGTTGCAGCCAACCAATCACAGCGCACCCTTGAGTTGGCAGATCGGCGGATCCCCCAACTGGATCCACAGAGGAACCGCAGTGTGACTTATAAGCCTACATTTCTCAAAAATGACTGAATGCATTTAGACCAAATCATTAAAAAAACACTTTTTGGAAAAAGATCCTTCTTTCCTCCAAATTTGGTGTAATTACGTTCAGCTGTTTTTGCGGAATTATGCTGTTAAAATTAAATTGTCCCCCGCTTCATGGATCACCCCAAAAATTTCCAAGAAGAAGTTGAGGTAGATGAGACTTTTTGGGGAAAGTGTGAACATTCTTCAAACAGCACCAAAGTTATTAGCAAACCAATATATATATATATATACACGTACACACAACACACACACACACACATATATATATATATATATATATATATATATATATATATATATTCACTGAAAAAACCATAGGTTATAGACCATATATAGTTAGGAATTAGCATTTACAAAACCTTGAAAATTCACTGAAAAAACCATAGGTTATAGACCATATATAGTTAGGAATTAGCATTTAGAAAACCTTATTTTACTCACACAAAACCATTGAAATTCCATATATAGTTAGTTGCACTAACTATATATCGCGCACCCGCAATCCACTGCTGATGATGTCACATATTACATCATTCATGACATGGTCAGTGACATCACTGATGACATCACTGATGACATCCCTGATGACATCACTGATGACATCATCTAGTGTCTGTGTGTTTTTGTAAAGTTTAAATACGTTTTACATATTGAAGAATGACTGGATGTATGGAAGACTGAGTGTGTGTGTGGCTGGCTGGGAGGTGTGTGACTCTGTGCATATCAAAGTGTACTTGTATCAGTGATTGTATAAGAGAGTAAGTATGTGTTAGTATATGTGTGAAAAGTATGGTGTTCTGTGTTTAACTATAGATGAGGAAATCGAAGTGTGATTGATTCTTCACAGGACTGACTAGGTGTATGAGTGCATATGATAGTGTTCTAATAATAACTGACTGTATGTATGAGTAATTGTATGGGTGAATGAGTGAATGTGTGTGTAGACGTACGAATCAGTGAGTGCGTATGTAGTAACTGGTATTGGTGTGTCATGATGTCATCAGTGATGTCATTTGAGATGTCATCAGTGATGTCATTTCAGATGTCATTAGTGATGTCATCAGTGATGTCACTGAAGTATGGTGTTCTGTGTTTAACTGTATAGATGAAGAAATGGAAGTGTGATTGATTCTTTACAGGACTGACTTGGTGTGTGAGTAACTCCATGGATGAGTGGCAGTGTGTGACTGTCTGCATAGGTGTATGAGTGCATATGATAGTGTTGTAATAATAAGTGACTGTATGTATGAGTCATTGTATGGGTGAATGAGTGAATGTGTGTGTAGACGTAGGAATCAGTGAGTGCGTATGTAGTAACTGGTATTGGTGTGTCATGATGTCATCAGTGATGTCATTTGAGATGTCATCAGTGATGTCATCAGTGATGTCATTTGAGATGTCATCAGTGATGTCATCAGTGATGTCACTGACCATGTCATGAATGATGTAATATGTGACATCATCAGCAGTGGATTGCGGGTGCGCGATATATAGTTAGTGCAACTAACTATATATGGAATTTCAATGGTTTTGTGTGAGTAAAATAAGGTTTTCTAAATGCTAATTCCTAACTATATATGGTCTATAACCTATGGTTTTTTCAGTGAATTTTCAAGGTTTTGTAAATGCTAATTCCTAACTATATATGGTCTATAACCTATGGTTTTTTCAGTGAATTTCATTGGTTTTTTAACAGCTAATATCTGTAGCTGTAAAATGTATTCTTCTTTAAATCCAAAAATATATTTTATATGTTTATGAATAATTTTTTTTTAAATATTTTTTTTTCTTCGTTCCCGCTTCGCGAATCGGGAAGCTTCCCGTTAGCTGACCTTGATGCCGCGAAATAGACCGCGAGCCGGTAAACGTTTCTTTACCGCAAGTGCCGCGTTAGAAAACAACATCGTGACGCCTCCCGTCCGCATGACGTTTCACGTTGTCGCGTGATACGTCATATGACGTGCTACGTTAGCGAACTAGTACGCGAAGCGAGTCGCAAAGCGCAGGTTTCTGGAAGCAAACCGGGAGGCCCTGCAAAGCGCTTAACGTAAACACAGCAAGTCATGTGACTTGGTAATAACACTTTTCATTGGTTCATTTCACTTTTGGTTTCCTAATGATGTAAGACTAGGTCATATAATCTAAAATGAACACTTTTCATTGGTTGAGAACTCTTGTTTTTCCCAAATGATGAAAATCCCTCCTTCTTTCCTCACTCTGACTTTCATCATTGTGAGAGAAAGACCCTTTGTGATCACTGAGCAATGGCTTCTTTAGTAGCTTCAGCTGGTGCTTCCCCACCACCTCCACCACATCCAAGGAAGAGTGGACCACCTGCTCAAGTTATAATTCAGCAAGAAGAGGAAGAGGAGGAAGACGAGGAACAGCAGGAAGAGAGGCAGTTTTTGCCTGAGGAACCCAGGACGTCTCACCGGAAAGAAAACTTCATTTGGCAATTTTTTAAAATTCCCAAAGGTCAGAAAAAAGTAAATGCAAGATACGTAACTTGCCTTATATGTCAAGATAGACTGTCCAGAGGAACCGAGAAAAAATACAGTTTCGGAAACTACACAATGCATCGCCATATGACTAGGTGGCATCCTAACAACTACAGTGCTGCACAGTTTCGGAACGACCTAGATAATCTCCCTATTATGGCCAGAAGATCTGTTGTACCGGAAGTAACGGGACCAGAGGGCAGGGAGATGGTGCCAAATATACAAATGAGATTTGGTGAAGTAAAACACATCTGCGTATTTTGCGATGGATTCATTTGCTACGGAGAAAGAAGCATCACTCTGATCAACAGAGCTATTGACTATCATATGCAAGTTTGTACGAAACGCCCAAAATAATAAATACTTTTTTTTTGTTTTGTTGCTCCTGTTGAGCCCTTTACAATGAATCGTTTTCATTGCCCCCTCCAAGAAAAACCCCCAAAAATATAAAACTGTTCAGAAAAATTCAAAAAAAGTAAAAAAATGTTCTGAAAAATAATAAAAAAATATAAAACAACAAAAACAATTAAAAAAAAGTTCTTTTCAGAACTACCTCCCCGTTATTAAAAAATTGGTACAATATTTGGAACTGTGCCAACCTCTATTTCTCTTAGTTCGCTTCCCAGTTCGCTCGCCGGTACGCGAACCGGAAGCGAACCAAAAACAGTAAGTATAAGGGAAGGAAACAGACACTTATGTTAAAAGAAAGACAGCTATAGGGGAGTAAACTAGAGATACTATTACCCGTAATCCACTGCTGATGATGTCACATATTACATCATTCATGACATGCTCAGTGACATCATCAGCAGAGGATTGCGGGTTTTTTGGCAACGTGCCTTATCCACGGTTTAATAACGCTGCCTTTTGCTTTATATAAGTTTTCAAATTGTATGAAATATATACCAATAGGTCGTTATGAACCTTTAGGTAGTGCTTTTCTTCATGAGGTCTGGTCGCTTCCATACACATACAGATGTTTCAAAGATGATCAAGAAGTTTATCTGAATGGAGAGGAATGCACTGAGACGCCAGATCATTCACTAATGTGTAGGCACATACAGTTACACAGTTCATGCAACAAACACCGACCAAATATGGCTTGCGTGTTGCAAGGCACGCCAGTTCCTGCTATCATCCCCACGTTCAAGTTGTTGGAAAATGGTAGTTATTTGATGCTCAATAATGAAGATTGTTCTGAGTTAATTAAAAGTATTCCTTTTATCGTAACAGTAAGTGAACGGGTTATTTGCTGCAGAAATGTTCTATTTCCTCCCACACATGAACATAGGGAGTTTTCAATCTGGCCACAAATACCAACCTTGGGAGAGATTTCAACGGCATGGCAAGAATAAGAGCTCTTTTGTCTCAGAGAGAGGTGGCCTTGAGTTCGGCCTGTGAAACTTTCGTGCTTCACATAGCGAACACCCGTACAGAGGTGCAGACCCGTTTCAATTCAGATTTGCCTTTCAATTTCAGCAAGATGGTTCGGACTATCTTTAACGCATCCTCCACAAAGGCCCTGGCGCACTTTTTTAAAGTTGTTACCAGTGGTCTCGTGACTTCATTTGAGAAAATCTTTGGAGTCATCCCTGCTTTCTTTCATTCTATTTTCTCCACTCTGCTTCGTGGATTGGCATTTTTACTTGCATTACCAGCGGACGCTCTTGTGCTTTTTTACATTTTTAAATATGGATGTCCCTCCTATGCAACCTCCCACCCTGCAGCTGCTGACACTGTTCCGCAATCGCATGCTAGAATATTATGGCACAATGCCGTTGGCGATATTAAGCACGGCATATGGATTATCTTTTCGATTCTCCTACTTCACCTGTGTCCAGCCTGTATTTCACTGCCCGACCTGTGATTTCGATTGGGCCATTGATTTGTGTCTCTGCGGACCGGTTTCTCCTGACGTCGACTTTAATCAGCTGATGACTCCTATCATTACTCACGAGTTGGTTTGTCCTGGCGAAAGGATTATGGCTGTGGCATTGATGCATGGACTAATTGGTCCCTGGAATTTACTGGCGGCAGCACAGTCTTTCTTGGAACAGAGCTTTCTTGAAAACCCACCGAGCTGTCCTCTGATGGTGATAGAGGATCCGGTGCTGGGAGAGCACGTATGTTCTTTTCCGCTTTTAAATTGGATGGCTGAACTGTTTTCGGATGAAGACGGTGACTTCCTATTGGAGGCTGTTGCAGCTTATTTTGCATACACAGTTATGTCATAGACCTTTTTCATGTTTGATATGCTGAGTACTAGCATTTCATTGACAATTCATTGACTTATTTGTCAAGTTTTTATTATTTACCTTGCCTATTGGCTTAAGACTCGATAAAGTACTTGGCTGTTTTATTTTTCTTTAGCATTAAATTTTCCTAGTTTTTAATGCTTTACCTTGCGGACCGTCCACATATAAACTTGCAATCTGCTCTCATGAGATGGCACTTCTATTATCTTATTCAGTTCGTTTCCGGATCATGGGGAGGTGTCATCTAGGTCCTGGATATCTTTACACCGTGTTAAGTTAGCATGGGCTCATTACCGGTTTAAACGCCATTTTTCCTTTTTTGCAACTTCTGCACACGACACTTAGTTGTTGCTTTAGCTTTCCACCTAGTAGTTCATCGTGGTTTACATGAGAATAATATGTTATTGCTCTACTATCTGCTTTGCTTGTTAAACTATATCTGTACAGCGAGTGCTAAAGTTTCAAGAACAACACGATACAGAATTGTTATGAGGTCTGATCTCCACGACTTCATACTCATAACATAAGTGCAACTTCTGCCAATTCTGGGCATGAGGCGGGTTTTATATTGCTTTGCCGAACACACATACACAACAGTTGATGCGGTTCACATGAAGAGAGAGCTGGTGTATGCTGATGTGATTCCTTCAAATCTAAGACACTAAAGTATGGGCACGCCCTAAACCAACACAAAGAGACCTTCTTAGCAAATAATATAATATGTGTATTAGGGAGGGTGAGATATAAGCAGCCGCGGGCCGTGGAGGGAGTTACGGTGAGGCAGGGAGGCGGGGAGGGGGAGAAGCAGGGTGGAGCCCTCTCTACCCTGCCCCTCCCCCTCCCCGTCTCCCTGCCCCACCGTAACTCCCTCCACGGCCCGCGGCTGCTTATAAGTGTTGCTAACTCTTATTCATTTACAGCATGTTAACATACTGTCACCATTCGCTTTTTATGTACTAGTAACTATGCTGCTAATTTTGCTACTGATAATATGTGTACTTGTATTCTCCACCCTGCTTCTCCCCCTCCCCGCCTCCCTGCCTCACCGTAACTCCCTCCACGGCCCGCGGCTGCTTATAAGTGTTGCTAACTCTTATTCATTTACAGCATGTTAACATACTATCACCATTCGCTTTTTATGTACTAGTAACTATGCTGGTAATTTTGCTACTGATAATATGTGTACTTGTATTATCTAAGATACTACGCCTGAGAAGACGGCATTAGTAAATAAACATTTCAAATACACATGTGTTCTTCTTAACTCCATGTTCTGGTTTCTAAGAAATATATAACGACCGACTGTTCATGAGTTCCACGTATCCTGAGGTACTATAAGTTCATATTCTGGATTGTCTAAACATTGAGAGTTTGTTATATCCAATGTGACACTGTACCTAGCTTGCTAAGGAGTTTTTGATTACTAACGTGAGTTTTGGGACACCCTAATTCGCCGAGGTTCCAATCCTCTGTCCACAGTTCTGTGTGAGAACAGAAACCCTGCGACAGGGGCACCCCCGACCCTTGCTGGAGCTTCATCACACTTGCGATACAACTCCAGCAATGCGCCACCTTTACGGCACAGATACATCACGCATCTGTGCTGTTTTTGCCCCATGATGCGCCGCATTGTAAATGCAGCACACCATAGGTGACGGAACAGCGGCACAGAATGACTAACACATCCCTGGTGATGCGCCAGTCATCATAAATGTATCCCTATGCTTCTTATCTTGTTAGAGATGAACCGCCATATGTATCATCAAAGTTTTTTGCATTTCCTAAATAGCGAACTTTAAGGAATAAATAGCGATTCTTTACCATTCCTAGTTTGCGATTAGCTATTTGCTAATTACAAATTACCCATTCATTTCCTTCATTTCCATAGGGCGGTTGGACTCACTTTTAGCTCGAACGGCTGAATGGATTTCCACGAAACTTGGCAAAATTGTAGGGACTGGTAGCCCGATGTGCCTTTGCTATGTCTCAAGATATATGCTCCAGTGGTTTTTACGAAAATTAACTTTGAAAAATATATATTGGGCTACATTGGCCTATATATATGTTGGAGCCCAAATGTAGCCCAATGTAGCCCAATGAAGCCCAATGTAGCCCAATGTAGCCCAAAGATGGCCGCCAGACACACAAAAAAACAAATGTAGCCCAAATATCAGCCAGATGTAGCCCAACTATAGCCCAGTGACAGAATGACCAATCAGCTTCGCAAACCTCCGTTACGCGAAGCGGAGCGCTGTTACAGATATATATCTTTTTTTGAACGTTAATTTCTCAAAATCCACTGGAGCACATATATTGAGACCTAGCAAAGGCACATCGGGCTACCAGTCCCTAATATTTTGCCAAGTTTCGTGCAAATCCATTCAGCCGTTCGATTATTATTATTATTATTTTTTTTGCCCCGCGGGGCCCTTTTAAAACCTCCACATCAAACCTAGGGGGTCAGCGAGGATCTACTATGCCCCCTTATGGTTATTTCCCCCTTTGTTTTGGCCTCCTCTTGTCTCTCGATCCTACCGAGAGACAAGATGGCGGCCGCTACGGACTTTTTGGAATGTTGACAGACGCCAGAGAACCAATCAGCTTCGCTTCACAAAGCTCCGTTGCGCGAAAAGTCCGCGAACCGGAGCGCTGCCCGGTCCGCTGTTACAGATATATATCTTTTTTTAAACATTAATTTCTCAAAATCCACTGGAGCACATATATTGAGACCTACAAAAGGCACATCGGGCTACCAGTCCCTACAATTTTGCCAAGTTTCGTGCAAATCCATTCAGCCGTTCGGGCTAAAAGTGAGGCCAACCGCCCTATGGAAAACTCAATGTTAAAAACACGTTTTGGGACCCCCCTTTTTTCTCGGCCCCCCCTTGACGAACCCCCGCCAAATTTTCAAGGGCTGCTCAGAAACAAAATGTGCCATTTTCCTGAAAATTTCAGCCAATTCCGTCCACAAACGCCAAAGTTATTAGACATAGAATTTTCAAAAAACCCATAGAGAAAAAATCCTAACTATATATACCTACTGGCGACCGCCAGTAGGTAATATATATATATATATATATATATATATATATATATATATATATATATGTATTTATATTTATACAGCCTTGTCTTTCTGATGTGCGTGTGAGCACTCGCATGCACGTTGTCATATAGATATATATTCATCTTATGTTGAAATAATGTTTTTCATGGCTGTTGTGTGAGTTTTGAACCTTGCCATTAATTGTGATTTTTGTAGATTTTCAGTTTTAACTAAGAACTATATCTGTGCTTTAACTGTGCTTTTTAAAGTTAATATTTGAGATTTCATGCCACAAACATTAAGGTGTTATAGCCAACGGTAACCAAAACTTCATTGTAACTTTTTTTCCAGTGTATTTCTGGGGTTTTGCCTCATATACCACATCTAATAGTTGGGCACATGGCACCAGACCCTGAGGTAAGGCAAGCCTTGCTGTCCACAATGTTTGGCTTGGCACTGCATCCAACCTGCTGTGTATGGCCAGACTGCCCTCAACCTCCTGCAAAGAGCCAGCCCCTGCTGTGCAAGGCCTTCAGTCTAACCTTGAGCCCAACCTGCTGTGGATGGTCAACCCCACTGTGCATGACATTTGGCCATGCGTAGTTGAGGTGGAAACCGCTATTGGCCTCAGAACATGCTCATAGACAGGGTGGTGCACCCAACCTGCTCTGGGAGTCCCACTACCCCAGTGCATGGCCTTGGCATATAAGCAGAGGGTGTTGAACTTTGGATGGGCTCTAGGCCCATGCCACAGCAGGTGGCCAACCTACTTTGTTCACAGCCTTAAGTCTGGCCCAGCACCTGCCATAGGTAGTGCCCACCTCTGTGCATGGCCTTTGACCTGGTGCCCAACCCCCTGCAAACAGTCATTCCTCCCTGTGTGTGGAATTAACTGGGTGCCAAAGAGATTTTCTGCAGGGCATGGTCTGCAGTCAGGCCCTGCTGCCGACCTGCTATGGGTGGCACTCACACACCACCGGCATCTATTCTGGGCATTGATAAAAACACTCTCTTTAATTGATGTTTAATTGGGGGTTACAGGAACCTTTTATGTTTTGGGGTGTTTGGTATATTTTGGGTGAATTTCAGTGTTTGTGTTTTTTGGTGCTGTTACCCTTAATATAAATGTTGTGGAAAATAGCCACTTTGAGACCTTTTCCTCTTTTTAACTGATGGGATTTTTCCTGGTGTTCCTCCATCTTCTCTGTCAATTCTGCTATTTTTTATGTATTTGCTTTGCAGATACAATTACATTTCTGTCTTTTTTTAGCATGTGCGTGTTTTTTGGTTGCCTTAGACTGTCATAAAGACATAGTGCTAATCATCACTCGCCTTTGCATGTTTGTTTGTGTTTTCTTTGCTGTCATGATACCATGTTGGATTCCTGGCTTTCTTTGTTCACAAATTGAAGGCTTGCATGCACTTAGGTTTAATAAAGATGCAACTAAAATACTACAATGTTGGTAAAAGTATCTATGAAACAATGTTTTGCTGTTGTGTCCTCTAAATTCACCACTTACAAAGTCAACTTCCGGGAAACTGTACTATTTTTTTCACGCAGCTCAGCACAGTAACCAAATTTGCTGCATTGTGTTGCATGGTAGGGAGAGAGGAAGACACAACCAAATATCTACAAAGAATTGCACTTCTAATCTCTTCCCAAGTGTTGGTGAACTTTCTGGCTGCCAACACGATGCACAGACCTTTGAGACAATCAGCATAGGTGTCTGTGTTGCTCAAGTGGGTTTTTGTTTTGACAGAGTACCCTTCCAGTACAAATACTTTTCTTACACTAACTTTTATACGTTTCCCTCCGTGTATGTGTTTTCTTTCTATTTGTGGTATCCAGTAGAGCACACATGCAAAGTTAGAAATGTTTGCAGAAAAGAAACATTTTCTTCTTCTTTCCTCCTGCCTCAAAGAGAAGCATCATTTCAGCACAAAACCTTGTCTACAAATGTTAGTAGTGTCCATCAAAATCTCCAGATGGTTACATGGGAATTTCATGTATCAAACATGGAACGTCCGCTTGAAATAATGCAGAGCAGTGCAAAGGGCTAGTTTATGTTACTTTTAGGCAACCTTCCAGTGCAAACCTAAATAACAAACTCTTTGCACTTGTTTCTGTCACTGGTTTGCATCACTTTTAGTGACTTTGCACTGGTGCAGTGTTGATAAATCGGATAAATCTGTCCCTTCCTCATTTGATCCCATTTCATAACACTGTTCTTTCAGTGTGCAGCTTAAATCTGCAGTTTGTTTAGCAAAGGGGCCTTTTACTTACAGCTTCGTTATTATTTTAGCCCAAGATGTTGCTTTATTTCAAGGACAGCTGAGAGGCAACACACAAAGATGCTAATATACAAGCCCCTGTCGCCACAGGAAAGTCACTTTTAGTGACGTTCCTGTGGCGATATGGGATTTGCCTTATTTACAAGGCAGCGTTAAGCCACTTAACGTGCCTTACCACTGCCTTGTAAATAAGGAACCTTTTCACGCTATACTTAGCATGAAAGGGTCTGCAATGGGTGTTGTGGTGGGCGTTCCACCTCAACACCCATTAATGTTGATGCTGCCCCCTATTTACAAGGGTGGCGTAAATAGGAGGCATCTCCAAAATTAAGCCTGGGGTCAACCTGGTCTTACCCTGGCGAAAAGAGAAATGGTTTATTTCTTCTCATTTTTGCTGTTTCTATGTGTGCTGCATTGTGTTGCACACATAGAAACAGCAAAACGCCATTGATTGTTTATGTGCCGGAAGGTGTCCCTTCCTGCACATAAACAATCATTAAAAAAATGACGAGTTGCAACTTCAATGTGTGCTGCACAAAGCAGCACACATAAAAGTTACAAAATGCCATTTAAGATTATTCCTGCGCAGGAAGGGACACCTTCCTGCACATAAACAATCATTCCCCTCAATGCAGGCACCCTTGCACCATGGTGCAAGGATGTCTGCGTTGACGCTAGGCTGATAAATTTAGCGCCAGCGCAGGGAGAAATGCAGGGCTGCAACGTATTCTTGTAAATACAATGCAGCCAGGGCCGGACTGGCTACCGGGCAGTTGTGTGTGCTGCCGAGCTAGGGGCTAATTTCTTTGTGTTGGGGGCTTATTTCGTTGAAGGGGACCTGCGTGCGATTTGAAATAAAAAAAGCACAACGAATTTCGTTTTGCACACGCAGGTCCCCATCAATGAAATTAGCCCTCAGCACGGCAGCACACACAACTGCCCGGTAGCCAGTCCGGCCCTGAATGCAGCCCTGTGTTTCAGAAGTGGCCGAGCATGGCGTTAAGCCAACATGGCTAACGCCGCACTCCGTCACTTCTTTTGTAAATATGCCTCAAAGTTGTCCAACTATTGCCATCTATGTATCTTGACATGACGTGAGTGGGTATAGTGTGCAATGCCAGCATTCTACGAGTAGCTCCTAGAAGCCAGCTCTCCAAACTAAAAACACATACTTCCTATTATAATATGTATGCAACATCATGGCGGGCTCAGCATACCACATTATCATTTATTTAAATACATCTTTAATGCCTTGCGCATACAAAGCAGAGCCGAATATAAAAAGACAGTGCGTGCTTTTTCTCGCATCAGTAATACAAAAACCAACTCTGTTTGGAAGTAAGACGCGCGTCACAAAAGAGTTCTTGTGCACAGCTGAAAATCAGAGCATAATATATTATCAACCCACACGTGACGATTGTCTTCCCAAAAAGACAAACGTCAGCTCTCGTGCCCAGCTCATTCCTTACATTCCCCAGGCAGACAATTCAGGAACGAGCCAATCTGCGCCTCCTTGATCAATGCAAGCAATAAATATGAATAGTCTATACATTTCTAGCTTTGCTCGCTGGCGCAGGCGCAGAGAATGGCGGCTTGGGTTCCGTTGCATGAAAGCACAGAGCAGCCATTGTGCCCCGGCTGGTAATGCCGCGCTGTTGGCCCTCAACCGTCCACGCGAATAGTGACGTCAAATAGGCGGAGAGTTGTTGAAAAAAGGCGCGCTTGGGCTGAAAGAGACCAGGGAATTTTGCTTCAGGTCATGCCAGTCTCTACTTCTGTATTTGTCTTAACACTACAGGTTTTGTAGTGATCGGGCCATTAGGGCCCTGAAAGAGAGCATCCCATAGCCACAAAACGTAGACATTAGAGGCAACTTTTAGCCCGAAGAAGGGCAATAAATGGAAGAGGGGCAAAGGGTTTTTCTAGTTCAGGTCGTAGGCAAAGAGCCAGCATGGTAAAAGACTAGCTCCCCTAAAGTACAGCAATGATAAAAAATAATGTACCATGATGCGTTACACTATATTATGTATCAGTGCTTAAATTGAGCCAGTGGTTTCTGGTGACGAGCACTGGCACTTAATCATTGACATTGGCACTTATAGCACAAACTCAATCACGTTGGAGCACTTTTCATGAGCACCAGTAAAGGGCACATTCATTTTTTGTAGGCTTGAGAGATTAAGTGATTTTGCCCAGAATGTTGAGCCCACGCCGAGATTCTAACCTGCTTCTCCAGCTCCAACATCGGCAGCTCTGGCCATTAAATCACATCCTCTCTCCATTCATGCAGGGCTGGCTTCCGAGCAGTGCGACTGGTGCGGCCGCACTGGGCGCTGACCTGTGAAGGGGGGCACTGTGACCCCGGGGGGCGCTGTGCTTGGCAATATCTTATGATAGGAGAGATAAGGGGCACTTTTGCACGTGGTAGTGAAAGAATCTGAGGAGGCAGTCATGGGACGTGGGGGCGCCAAAAGCCGGCCCTGCATTCATGGTTAGTAGTTGGTTCTGTTTACGTGGCACTAACGGGAGAAATGGGCTGGTGCAAGCTGCCTCCTGATGAGAGTCCCGGCACTTATTTATTTTGACAAATTAATGTAAAATCACTATATATGTTATGTACGGGTATGCAAAAAGTGGGTTCGAAACCTAGGCCAATGTTGCTTTTTTCACATGACTTGCACCCACCATATCCAACATTAAAAAAAAGTGAACTGAAGGCGGAATGCCTTGCCAGCCCATGCAGAACTCGCATTCTCACAGATAGAACTGTGAACTGTGTGTGTGGTTCTCATTACTCACCGTGAGAACGGTATGTGTGGTTCAGTACTATCAGGGAAAGGCAATGTAATTACCTTAATGGTAATTTATTCAATGTATATACATTGCAACAGTACTCCTGAAAGCTACCGTACTGGGATTTAGCTAATTTGTGAAGCCCCACCACAAATGGTAGATTTCACCTGTTCCTCTTTTGCGGGAAAACTTCATCCAGTCCTAAGTAAACGGTAGGACCTGTCCTATTATAAAATAGCATGTTACTTACATTTGTTATGGTGTGTTATTTTAAGTTGTGTTATTTTAAATTATGTTACATTTCATTACATTATACAACGTTAGTTTATGCTACGATGCGCTCTATTAGGATATTTTATAACCCACTATGCTATGCAGTTTGTCTATAGCCCAGTTTCTTCCTGGCTCCTGGGCATACTGCTAGATACAAATGTACGTTCACCCTAATGCAGGTCCATATAGGGGGTTCACGAACTTGGTTCATTTAAGTGTCAGTGATGGGGTTTGTAGGGTGAGGGTTGTGCCAGTAGGGGCAGGGGAGGTGGTCTAGGTCTCACCCATTAATGAGTTTAGTCACCCTGATTGAGTGATCCTCATAATGTATAATGGCCCTTTTTCATTAACATAAGATAGAGGAAGTGAAGCACAATTTTAAGTTATTGAAATCGCAGAAGCAGTGCCCCCACGCATCTGCCCCACCAACCTCATGGTAACCTCACTCTTTGGACTAATTTCGTTGCGGTGTTGCATCGCATTTGGCGATGAAGCGCACGCAACAAAATTCATTAAATTATTTGTTGTGTTCTTACCTCTGTATGGCCGTATTCCATAGTTTACTACCCCCCACCCCATGTCAGCGCCCAGCAGCACTCCCACCACAGGCCGCTACTGCCCTGAACTCCACACCACTCTACTCTTCACTACTGCACTCTATGTGAATGCACTCCACACCACTCTACTCTATATCACTGCACTCTACACCACTCCACTCTTCAGCACTCCGCTCTATGCCACTGCACTTTATGCTACTGCACTCTACGGCATTATATTCTACTCTGTACCACTATACGTCACTCTACTCTGCACCACTCTATGCCACTGCACTTTATGCCACTCTACTCTGCACCACTGCAGTCTATGTCACTCTACTCTATGCCACTCTACTCTATGCCACTCTACTCAACTCTGCATCATTCCACTCTGCACCACTGCACTATACCATGCAACACTCTAATCAAAGCAACAGCATTCTATGATGCTGTATTGTGAGCCACTGAATTCTATGCTGCTGCACGCTATGTCACAGCACTCTATGACACAATACTCTGCAACACTCTATGTCAATGTACTCTACACCAGTCCACTTTAGTCTACACCTTTCCACTGTACGAACTCTTCAGGACTCCACTCTATGCCACTTCAATACACAACACTCTATGCCACTCCACTCTATGACACTATTTGCCATTCCACTCTACAACAATCCACACCACTCTCCTCTATGCCACTAACTTCTAGCCATTCTGAACACCAACCACTCTGGTGTACATAATGCCTAAAACCACATTGGTAAAGCCAACAGCTCTTGCATAGGGGAGACCTATTGGCTTTGCCAATGCTTGTTCCTGCTTGTGTTTGTCGTACAAGGCATGGAGAACACTGGCAGGGAAAGAATGTCCAGCACCCTCATGCGGGGCAAAAACTCCCTGTGCATCGGGCCTTTTTGTTTTGTTCAGAGAAAATAAACTCTTTATCTGAACAAAACAATTTGTCAAGCAGGTGCTTTAAACAACGTGACCTCTCTGCAAACCTTCAGTGCTGTAGAGTGAGCTGCCACCACAGCAGCTCCCTTTAAAGCAAGGAGATTTGCGCCACACAGGCAGATAGGGCTGTCGGGTCTTCGCCAGGTTAGCAGACCATCAGCCAGAGTCCAAATGAGACCAGAAGCTTTTCTTATTCACATTGTTCTCTTGTTAGATACTATATTGAAGCCAACTCTTATTTTTTAAAAAATTTTCCTCACTCTTCCCACATATGTGCTTCTGTCAGACTATCTTTGCAAATCTGCCTCTTTATTTCGTCTTTATTTCCTGTTTCCCATTTTCCATGTCTCTGCTATTTTGTCTCCAACTCTTATTTACTCTCTGCCTTCCTCTCAATAGTTCCCTTTCTCCCCCTCACCTTCTCCAACTCCCCGATTTCCTTCCCTTTTGATATTTCTGCCTCTATCTCTAACCACAACTCAGAACTTTAGAGTAAATTAAGATTTATATTTCTCTGAATACCTGCCTTCCTCAGTTGAGTGAAAATACTGTTTAGGTAAAGTAAGAATCGCATCCTCACTACGTGGAAAGCATATATGTCTTGCATAGCAGCTCTGACTTCCAGAACTCACACCACATTAAATGTTGTTTTTAGATCGCAAGAAAATGAGAGGCTAGTGTAAAATCACCAGAATTAAATGTTCATATTTTTTTAAAGAGGGTAAATATTTTATGTTGTGTTTATTTTATTGGTTAAACTCTTTACTAAGTGTGGGCCAGAACTAGTTCTGAAAACATTAAAGTTAATGTTTCATCCTACTGGTACCTATTCTGTTTCCACAGCCTCTTGCCATTTCGGATGTCTTGGGTGCATACTGAATTCTGCAGGTAGGGTCTTGGACACAAATATTGGGCTACAAAAAATCGTAACAAAAAATATCAAAAACCAAAATATTGTGAAGGTAAGTATATATAGGTAACTTAAGATTTACCTGTCTTAACTACACATCCTCTTACCTTGAAGATATGTATATCGTCATGGGATATATTTGTTGAGGTAAGTATAGTAAACCTATTCTTCTCTCTATATTTATTTATTTGTGTAATTTGTAAAGCGCCTGAATCACCCCAGATGGGGTATCTCCGCGCTGCGGGCGTGAAGAGGTTGTACAGACGTCCCTGAACGCTAATTTAGTAGGTAATATTTCTTCTACATTCATTTTGAACAACAGCATTTTTGCACGGTATTCTGACACTACAACCCTAGTAGTAGGCTACCCCAAAGGAGAGGCTTTTAAGGGGAATTAGCCTTTGACCTTCTACCAGCCCAATAGGTGTGTCCTCGCCCACTTTGTTACAACTCCCTTATCCATTCTGTTGTCATTTTGGTTTGTTCCTGAGTGGTTTATTCATGTGATCTTGTCCCAGTGTCTGTCTTCTCACCCCTACTGTCTATCCGCTCTCTCTTCTATGACCACTTTCTGACGGTTTCTGACTATCCCAATGAAAGGGTCCTTAAGGAGGCCAGTCCTTGCAGACTTTGAGGGTATCGACTCCAGGGCTCTTGACTGGATTGAGGTGCATGTGGAGGAGTAATCCAATCCCAAAAAGTTGTTAGACAGTATTTTTGCCATCAAAGTTAGTGTATTTACCTTTCTTATGACTGTGTCTTTCCAGGCATGATATTGGAGTCTTTTTGGTCCCATTATGTGAAAATACTAACACATTCACCAAAAATACATTTTACCTGGGTGGTTAATAGTTTATTCAATAGACATTTCCAGCAAACCCATATATGGGCTTGCGACCACATTCACATTTATCCTAAGCATTAGTAAGCATAGGTCTGTTGGAAATTTCTCAAATAGGTAAGGAGAAAATATCAAGTTAGTAATGCTTTACTAAAACATTCATCAAGCCTTTGTTCTTCTAAATAACAGATAAGCGGACCACAAATAGACAATAATTAGTCCTCCACTTGTAAAATATGATACTGGATTGTTCATTTTTTATCTCACTTTTCACCTTGTAAAATAGCTAAATTAAGAAGTTAGCAGCAAAAATCAAAGGCAATATTGAACTGAAAGGTGTTTATCTTCATTTAATCAGGAACATGTCTTCACTCATCTTTCGGTAGCATAGACAAAGCTTATTTACCTAGAATCTCATTTCGAATTTGGCGTAAATGGTTATGTCTCCCATCCTACCAAGCTTCCAATCTCATCTAATTAAGGAGAAGCAGCAATTTTCCGGCAGCAGCCTCATCGGACTCCACTCAGTTGGTCCCCATTGCTAAATACCTGAGCTTTACCATCGACCAATATCACAAGCTGTTACTGTGTGATTCAAACTGTTTCTTCTTAAAAAATCAAACCTACTGTTTCCCTCTCTGACTTGAGAACCGCTGAACAAGACACTGATCCTTACACTTTGATGGAAAACACATTGCTCTTAGTCCGCTGCGAGTCCACCTTGGCTCTTCAAAAAGTTCTTCTTCATGCTTTAGAACACCTCACCAGAGTGGCCAAAAATGAGACCATATAACCCTGATTTGAAAGAACTTTACTAGGTCCCTCTTGAATTAAGAATTGACTTTAAAGTGGCTTGCATCACTTTATAAAGCATTACATCCTTGTCCTTTCCAGCTATCTGAAAAAGAAACTACCCACCACAGGAGGAGGAGAAACACTAGAGAGATATTTCTACTCCTCTTGGAGATTCTGAGAACCAAAAAGATAAAGGCCATATTTAAAGTTACTGCAAAACAAATATGATGGAGTACTATGACCACCAAACTCTCAATCCACCTGCTCTGTTTAGAGTTGGGAGCCAGGTAATGTTTCTGCTGGCATAGTCAGGAGGCCACATCGGCAGACACATCAGCCCCACGGCCAGCCAGCATAATTATCTTATTATCTTAGACCACTGTCCCTTTTTTGGCAGATGTTCTGATGTACTTTTTCTTGTTCAGGTCTGCCAGGAATAGCAAGGTGGTTGAGAGAAGTAAAAAATAAAAATCAGTAGCATACCTAGCCACTTTGCCGCCCATGGCAATCCCTACCTTTCATGCCCTGTGGCAGCCGTAAGAGCGGGGGGAGGGTGCTGGTGATATTGGCGCCTTGTGGCAAACGCATGGAAAGCAGGGCGGTACCGCCGCCCCCTAAACTTGTGCCGTCCGGGGCAGACCCCCCCCCTTGCTACGCCACTGATAAAAACCAACCCCTCACACTGGGAGAAAACAGGAACTCCAGCTTTTAGGAGTTTGTTTTTGTAATACAAAAAATAATTCCTGAGAAGCCGCAATAAATGTGACGGCAGCTCAGCAAAGCCACAGTGTGCTTGGAGAGGAGATGTGTGATGGCACCTTCTATGAAGGCATAGCGATCTCTGCCAGGCACGCAGAGATTTCTAAATATGGTGGGCAGTTCTCTGTCCACCATATTTATATGTTGGTGCATTTAGGCCTTTTTTGTTACTTATGAAGTGTTTTGTTGCACACATGAAATGATTAGGTTATACAAATATCTTAAGAAATGATTCATTGTTAAATGTGCACAAACTATCAGTCTGGTAATCTATATTGTTAGCTGGCTTAGTATGATGTGTTGTAGTGGAATGCTGCATTCTTTTTCCACAATGGGGTGCCCTAGCCATAGGGAGCAGAGCTTCTCTTACTTTTCCGGGCACTGACTAACACTTTGTTGTAAGTGACTGGGGAGAAAAGACAGCTGAGTGGCAAAGGGAAGAAATTCTTTTCTGCAGTTAGAGAGAAAATATCCTGAGGCCTCTGGGATGGGGCCGTATCTAATTATTCCTTTTCCTGGCTTGAAATTGTGTCTGAATCTTATGAACATGGTGGCGTTTTGAGTAAAGTTATTGCATGTTGTCTAAACATACAGGCTTGCGGCTACCACCGTAGAAGAATACTCTTGAGTGTGTTTAAAGGGCCTCTTTCAAGTTTGTCCCAAATGTTACATGTGACTCAACAGACCTGCCAATCAGGATGTGACACTGTAATGTCTAAAAGGAAGCCACAGCTACACCTTGCATATTCTGTTGAGTTCAGAGAAGCTACCTTTGCCCATTCAGTTCAATCAATTGTTAGCTCCTGGAAGACATTTCACAGATTTTTCACATCGATTAATGGCTGAGCCCAGGCTGAGAGCTGGCAGAGACTAATGATATCAGCCCTTCTAAACAGTTCAGGCAGGTAAAGGGTAACTTTCTAAAAGTTACTTTTCATTAATATTTATTAAAGATCTGACTTCACCATTTAAGTGGATTTTGATAACTATTAAACATGACAGTATAATTATTTCTCTAGCTGGTTCCTTTCACAAGATATCACATTCGTATTTTAATATATACTCTGGTTTTTTGCACACATGCACGAATCAGGGGTGCAACAGGGTGTCAATGTGACACCCTGCTACCCTTGAATAGGTGCCCCCTATTACAGACTCGGTATTTACCGAATCGGTAATAGTAAATGGTGTCCCATTCATTCCTAGGTGCCTCCAGGCCCATAGGAATGAATGGGAAGGTGATTCCTTATTACTGAATCGGTATTATTGATTTGGTAAAAACGAATATTACTGATTCGGTATTCTTTACCAAATTTTTAGCTACATATGAAATACCGATTCCTAAATACCGAATCGGTAAAATTCAGTATTTAGGAATCGGTATTTCATATTTACCTACATCGGGCATTAAGTATTTATTCTTTTTTTCCAATAAGTCTTTATTGGCTTTTATGACATACAAAAACACATGTAAAGATAATACCAGCATCAAGAGCTGTCGAATAGCAGAAGTCCACACATTGAGTGACATGTAAGAGCGATTGCATTCATAAAACCTTTTCAGTAGACAAAAACATTCACAGCCACCTACGCACTTCGTACTGGTCCATGGTCCTATTATATTGCCTTGCAGTGTCGAGACATTCATGGAAAAATAGTAATAACTACCATAACAAACATATTCAAAATGGAATGTGTGAAGTGAGAATTTGCGAGCCGTGTGGGCAAGGGGAGGGCCAGGGGAGGAGGAGGCCAGCGAGCGTGATAAGGGCAAAGAAACAAATTTGTGCCAAAGGTGAGTTGAAGGAAGGAGGTAGGCGAGTGGATTGCTGCAAGGAGGGGATGTAGAGAACAAAGCAAATAGTCTATAGAGTGGTCAGAATGCGTAGGTGCTCCCCTCCCAGAGCTCCCCCTTGGGTACCAGACGTGTCAACTGCCCTCCAGGGCATGATAATAACACCGGGAGGGGGCATACAACTGGTATTGCCCACGGAGAAGACAAACATGTGGGTGGAATTCAGGGTGGTGGCTCATCGGATTTGGCCTCCACAGCAGCTAGGTACCATTCCCAGTCTGGTGGTGTAGTTGGACCAGAGCGCCCTACCCTAGTTTGTGTAGTGTGACTTTCTCAGCCAATATCAGAATATGTTAATTGGTGAATAACAATGTTAGAGGTGGGGTGAGGGCCAATTTCCAGCTCATGGCTATTCTTCGTTTGGAAAGGATCAGGGCCAGGTCGACAAATTTGCTGGAGGCTTTCTGCTCGACTGTGCAAGTGGTGAGGCCCAGCAGGCAATCGGGCACATCTTTAGTAAGGGGGGAACCCATGATTTGCGACGTGTAATCTAGCACCGTGTCTCAATAAAAGCTGATAAAAGGGCAGGACCACACCATCAGTATGAAGTCCGTCTCTGTGGAGGAGCAGCGAGGGAAGTTATCACTAGCGCCTTGATACATACGGCTATGAGCGCAGGTGCAAAATAGGTATGGTGGAGGAAATTGAACTGGGTATACATAAGTCGAGCATTGATTTCCTTCACTAAGCATATTCAAAAATGTAGAGGTAAGATGAAGAGATACGCATGGAGATGAGAAAATTGCAGGAAGGTATATGATCATTGATGAAGAGAATGGGTACAAGCACTATTAAGGGATCGGAGGAAGCATGAAAGGGATTCCACACCGTATGAAATTAATTTTGAGGCTAGGTGGACAGTTGTAGTCACAGTTTAAATGATCCAACTTTCTAGTGTAACATCTTCGCTGCTCTGAATTTATCAGAAATGTGCATGTGTGTACCCTCACATAGATTGGCTCTTATACTCACATAGACAGGTCATATTCAAGTTTCAGCACATTGATAAAGTGAAGTTGGGAAGGGCTAGAGGATACTTTGAAATTATATCGGTAACCAGTTAAGCACTCAAGGCGCACAGCAATAAGGGGAAAGTCACGACATGCAGTACAATAGTGGTGCTCCAGGAAGTTGAGAGGTTGGTCACCACAACCCCAAGGTGAATCCACATCCGTGGATCAACAGAGGATACTTGCCAATGTCATAATACACACACATTGAACACATTTGTATTGGGTACCAAAAGAAATTAACCAAAAAAGGAAAAACAAAAGTAATGTCAGTCTATTATTTGCGTGCATTTCTGAAGAATTTGCCGTTGCCACAATGATCACCTAAAGTATGCAAGGGAATCGATACAAGGTGTAGATGTGCATGCACACTCCTATTGTTCCATGAATTACCTTTAGGACTGCAACTAAGGTGGATAATTGATTCCAGTTTTTGTGGTAAAAATGTGTGATTGCACATAACTTTTTGTGTTGCATGTTACCTACCTACCTCCTCATGGAATATGTTTTTTTTTCCATTCCTTTTCTCATCCTGTAAAAAAATGTACTTCTGATTTTCACTATATTTTATGAGTGTTTCCACAGAGGGAAACAACTTGCAAAATGTTTGTGAATACCGGCCCCCTCTATAAAAGCCTATTATGGCACCTCAGCCCCACAAGGTCTTGTACCTAAATTCAACTTAGGTGTGAATTTTTTTTTAAGGAATGGGGACCATTCTTCTCAAACCAATCATGCAGCTTACAGGATGTCTATTACTAATTAAATGTTTGAGGGCAATAATCGAGCTAAGACAAATAGTTTCCAATACATTTTTGATTTAATATTTCTAGCCTACTTAATGCCTGGAAAATATGATCTAAAAATACTTTTAGTTGACTAAACACTTGTTCATTTAAAATCACATTAGACTACCACTTAGTTCACGTCACCCTATCCTATTTTGAAGGTAAATCACAGTAAAGATAGCCACAGAACACAATGTTATACAGTTCACATTCTATATGATAAAGGGTCAGCCCTTTAGTCATTACTAGTCACCTTGCAGCTATCTGTTCTTGGTCTAAGCTCGAGAGCCTTTACCCAGGAAACAACCTTTACAGCGCAACCATTACATCGGACTACATTTACAACGCAGACATTCCATCGCAACATCCTTTACAACGCATGTCACTACAACGCATATATTACATTGCCTGTCACTGCAAATCATGACACTACATTGCATGTCACTACAACGTAGGCATTACATCGCATGTCATTACAACGCATACTATTAAAACGCATAGTACCCATACACTATCCAACACTTTCCCTACTGCTACACCTCCTAGAGTTAGAATAGTATTTTTTACCCTTAAACTATCCAGCACTTACCCTACTGTTACACCCCCTGGAGTTAGAATAGTAATTTTTACCCCGCCACTATACAACGCTTACCCTAATGTTGCACTCACTGGAGTTAGAATAGTACTTTTTACCCCTACACTTTCCAACACTTATCCTACTGTTGCACCCCTGGAGTTAGAATAGTAATTTTTACCCCTACACTATCCTCCTTAAATAGAATGTAATTGTATATGTTGTAAAGGTATAATGCAATGTAATGGAATGCGTTGTAAGTGTAGTTTAAAAAAATCATTGTAGTGTTATGCAATGTAAATGTATGCGTTGTAAAGGATGTTGCGATGTAAAAACTGCTTTGTAAAGGCATGCATTGTAAATGTATGCATTGTAACGTCATATATTCGGTTTACCCACCATTTCCGACTTTAAGCGTAATATGGGATCTATTTGCTAAGATATATATATATTTTTTAAATCTTTTTATTGAAACAAAACAGCTCCATCAAAAGACACATCTGGTATTAGCGAAAAAGCAGTGGTCTTCATACATTAATTGAGTAGAGTACAATAGTCATTAATGGGTAGTACCACAGTCTACCCCCAGGTCTTGCCCCCACAGAACATAAGCTGGTCCACTAATCCGCCCCGTCCTCTCCCCCACCCCTCCCCTCCCTTGGCCACAACCTGCCCCCCTACCTCCCTCCTCCCCCTTTCCTCGGTGCTGTGATCAGACTCTACTACTAGTCGGTGCCCAGGGCCTCCCCAGGAGAGGTCGTGTCCAAGGTATGTAGTACGTGGTACCTCATGGGGGGAACTCCTAAGGTGATGCATCCGGGGTATCCATCCATTCTCCTCTATACCTCCTCCACGCCTGCCATATCTTTTCCCATTTTTTGGTACATCCCCTGCTGTCATAGATGACTTTCTCTGCCCTCTGGCACCAATCTACATCCCGTTCCCACTCCTCAATTGTCGGAACTAAGTCACTCCCCCAGAGCCTTGCGATGTTCCTTTTGGCTACCATACTCGCCAAGGCCAGCCATATCTTATCTCCTTTGGGCCACGTAATGTCCCCCGTGACCCCCAGAACGTGCCACCTAGCTTCCAACGGAACCTCTGCCCCCACTACCTCCTCCATTATGTCTTTCAGCCTCACCCAATATGTACGGATTTTAGGGCAATCCCTCTTCCCCACTATTTGCTAAGATTTAATGCTGTGTTTGCATCACAAAAGTGGGGCAAAACACCGCAAACCTTTTTTCCCCTATTTACTCTTCAGTGTAAAACCTGTTTTACACTGAAAAATATCTTGAAAGTAGCAGAAAACAGCACATATTGCAGCTTTGCATTACTTAGCGCCAAGGGGGCGTACAGTGGGTGGTGCATGGATGTTCCCATGCAACCACCTAATGTTTCCTGACGTTAAGCCCTATTTACTTTAAAAATTAGACAAGGTTTAGCGTCAGAAAATAGCGCCTATGCCATGAAGGAGCAGTGCTTTTATTTCACCTTTCTTTTCCGTCTTGGTATGTGTGCTGCACTGTGCAGCACACATACCAAGTGGAAAAAGGTTTAAAGTTAGTCTAAGCATAGCATTTTGTACTGAAAGGGAATCCTTCCAGAACCAAACCTATGCCAGACTCACGGAGGCACCCTTGCACTATGGTTCTAAGGTATGTCTGTGGTGCACGGCCGCACATTACTGCACCAGCATTAGGGAGATGGGAGGGGAGTGCCATATTTCTGTAAATATGGCACTCACCTGCTCTCTCCTTCTCACGCAGCGCAGCATTTGCGGCTGCTGCCCTGCACTCCGTGAGAAACTGGCAAATCTGGCCCTATGTGTTTGAACAGCAAATAACAGCAGCGAAGGGAGATAAATCCTTTTATTAGGGAGGCGAGGATGCTGAATATTTTGAGGATTCTGGGGCTTGTGAAAAATGGTTAAAGTCTGATGTCGTTGACATTTAGAAGGAAAGACACGTCTAGATTAAATAGCAGACATGTTTTCAGAACCAAATTTGAAACGCAAAATTGTTCTGAACTTGATTTTTCCTGTGACTACTGTAAACAAAACACAAATGAGGAGAGTACCCAAAATGGCTGCTGTTTGTACTTGAACATCTGTCCACAAGCAGATCTATGAAGTCACGTGAGCATGGGTTTGATGAGCTCTATTTCTTGCACGGCAGGAATCAGAATCATTTCGCTTGGAGACAGCTTTCCAGTTCTCAATTATGTTTCAAGAGTCATTTGAGGGTTTGACTAATCCCGCTGATTGTTGTGTCTATTTCTTTTCTAGTCTGGATTGGAAAACCAAAAACAAGCATTTACAATGCAATGGTCTCGGCATCATTAAAGGTAGAGCTATTGGCATTGCTCGTGACAATTATTTTTTTTTAAATCAAAATAAATAGCATTGTCATTTACATTGCCAATAGCTTAATCGTTAAATAAATGGCCTTGTCATTTACAATGCCAATAGCTTAATCGCTTGCAAATGCATGACCTATTGCATTTATATCCACACAGAGGCACACACACAAAGCCACCCACACACACATACACAGCGACCCACACAGAGCCACTCACACAGAGTCATTCACATAGAGCCCACTACACAGAGCCACCCTCACACAGACAGAGCCACCCACACATTGAGCCACCTACAAAAAAAGCTATCCACACAGAGTCACACACACACACAGAGCCACACACACACAGAGCCACACACACACACAGCCACACACACACACACACACACACAGAGCCACACACACACACACAGAGCCCCCCACACACACAGAGCCCCCCCCACACACAGAGCCACACACAGAGCCCCACACACACACCCAGAGCCCCACACACACCCAGAGCCCCACACACACCCAGAGCCCCACACACACCCAGAGCCACATACACACCCAGAGCCACATACACACACAGGAAAGCAAGCACAGCAAGGGGGCAGGGGAGCAAGCACAGCCAGGGGGCAGGGAAGCAAGCACAGCGAGGGGGCAGGGAAGCAAGCACAGCGAGGGGGCAGGGAAGCAAACACAGCGAGGGTACAGGGAAGCAAGCACAGCGAGGGTGCAGGGAAGCAAGCACAGCGAGGGTGCAGGGAAGCAAGCACAGCGAGGGGGCAGGGGAACCAGGGGGCAGGGGAGCAAGCACAGCCAGGGGGCAGGGGAGCAAACACAGCCAGGGGGCAGGGGAGCAAGCACAGCCAGGGGGCAGGGGAGCAAGCACAGCCAGGGGGCAGGGGAGCAAGCACAGCCAGGGGGCAGGGAAGCAAGCACAGCCAGGGGGCAGGGAAGCAAGCACAGCCATGGGGCAGGGAAGCAAGCACAGCCAGGGGGCAGGGAAGCAAGCACAGCCAGGGGGCAGGGAAGCAAGCACAGCCAGGGGGCAGGGAAGCAAGCACAGCTAGGGGGCAGGGAAGCAAGCACAGCCAGGGGGCAGGGAAGCAAACACAGCCAGGGGCAGGGAAGCAAACACAGCCAGGGGGCAGGGAATATATGTTCTCTTTTCCTGGGATGCATAATTTTAGCTCTCATTGAGGTGCTCTTGGCACCTTGCATAAACTGAATAACTTGGGCTTACACATTCG
Source organism: Lissotriton helveticus (assembly GCF_964261635.1). Classification (NCBI taxonomy): domain Eukaryota; kingdom Metazoa; phylum Chordata; class Amphibia; order Caudata; family Salamandridae; genus Lissotriton; species Lissotriton helveticus. The sequence goes on from NC_136059.1 coordinate 1,348,110,300, forward strand.
GTTTTTTTCACTTAAGCCCCACAAACACTTCTGACAAGCCTGGACTAAAGGCACCTTCACACATGAGGTTTTACGCATTTTCCGACCCAGGTATAATAAAAGTAGTTTTTCGCCATACAATGACACAAGGGCAGAGACTGCTGGTAACTGTTTCAATGAGGCACAGCCTTCCATCTCACAAGCATCATGTACATGTTTCTCTGGGAAACACCAGCTACACTTTAGAAAGCACCCCCAGCCAGCACCTCCCAGCCTCAGACATCACCTCCCAGCCTTCAGAAAGCACCCCCAGCCTTCAGAAAGCACCCCACAGCCTCTGACAGCACCCCCAGCCTTCAGACAGAACCCCCCAGCCAGCACCTCCTAGCAAGCACCTCCCAGCCCACAACAGCCTTAAACAACCAAGTGAAGGCCGAAGGCCTCACACACAAGACTGTTGGTGCCTCGCTGAGGATGTAATGTTCAAACAGCCCTGCCCACCAAACATGCCCAACCTTACAGCTGGCCACACCGAGACAGAAGTTTCAACCCGCACCCAACACAGGGCGAATAAAGGATGCATTGAATATGAGTGCATCAAACAGAATGACAGGGCTTACTAGCCACGCCATGTGCCACGGGCTCGCGGAAGCATCCGCTGCAGCCCCTAGTCAGACCCACCGGAAGGTGCGAACTTATTACTGGCCCCTCTGACCACACTCTGCCACAAAGCCATCACGCGCTCTGAAAGGCACACTTTGGACCACCGAAAGTTCCGCCATCCCCCCCTGCTAGGAAATATATTTTGAGCTGCGCACGGCTAATTAACAGTCCTGATAAATTCACGTATTTCCGTATAGGTGGGTGGGTGGAAGGGCTGAGTCGAGGGCAGGGTCTCAGAGGGCCTTGAAGTGAGGCCTTCACTCAGCCCTCCGGCCTCGTCCGCTTCGCACCAGCGCCAATATTTGCCTCATCCGTTTGCTCTGGGCCCATGGAGACACAGCCGTGGACGGCGGACGCTGTGTTAGACAAGCATTGATACCTCCCGGGAGGAGGGCGCGCAGAGAACATGAGAGAAGGGACGGAGTTACTTCAGAATTCTAGCCAAGGCTGGGAAGGAGTGCAGCCGCCACACCCAAGATAAAACCGCGGCTTTCATAGCGCTTAACAACCACTTCAGCATCCAGCCGCATGTCAAATCGAATATTGTGCAACTCAGTTAAGTTGTTTTATTAAAATCAGAAAGATGAAAGTCCGAGCCGCCCCTGCCGGTGGTGACAAGCGCACCTCTCTCCCGCACACGCATAGGCCTCTTTCTCACACATTGTTGCCTTTGCCTTACTTTGTGTTGCTTTCTTTCAAGTCTTGTCGTAGGTTCTCTTGTGTTCCTGAAGGAGCTGCCCCTGCCGGTGGTGACAAGCGCACCTCTCTCCCGCACACGAATAGGCCTCTTTCTCACACATTGTTGCCTGTGCCTTACTTTGCCATGTGTTGCTTTCTTTCAAGTCTTGTCGTAGGTTCTCTTGTGTTCCTGACGACAACAACAACAACAAAAAATGGCCGCCCAAACATCCGAAATTTTCGGATTCGGGGGCGTGTTCTTTGGTTCTGAGTGACGGATGACATCACCGTCGAAAGAAAAGCAAAAAAAACGCCCCCGAATCCGAAAGAGACGGGGCTTGAACTGAGTGACGCCCCTCTCCTCCAATGGCTGGCCTCCATTTAGGAAGCCACAATGGAGGAGAGAGGCGGGTTCAAACCCTCTTACTAAATAACATAAAATCTCCTCCTGGAGACTGCGCAAGCGCAGCCTTTCGATCCGAGACCTAACAATGTCCTTTCTCATGCTCTGTAGCTCAAGACAAATTGTCAGTCTTAAGGCTGAATGTCCAAGGTCATTGCAAATGCCTAATTTTAACTGTAAGTGTAATGCACCTATTCAATGACACAACTTGGTCCCAAATTGTAGGGTGACGGTACATGAAAAATAACCGTAAAACAGCTTAGCCTTAAATTCAGGCTAAGGTTTTGTTCTGTTATTTTTTTATTTGGGACTTTTACCCAAGGGATTAAAAAACAAAATGCTCACCATGCAATCAAAACGGAGAAGCCCTGTTGAAAGACAACTCACACCCTTGACGTGAGTCACTCACCTTCCATACTATTTCAAAGCAGGTGACGAAAGCAATCAACAAGCATTGGCACATTTTACAAACAGGGAAGCTCAACTTGGAAAAAAACTATTTTTTACTTTAAGAGAGCTAGAAGTTTAAAGGACAGCCTGTTCTCCACAAGCCTCAAAAACCAACAGAACCTAGGAACACAGTACTGAATAGTTGGGGCCTACCTGAGGTAGCGGGTCATTATGCCTGTGGTAGTTGCAGCGTGTGCCACCTGACTGCTACTACAAAAACGCTGAATCTGGAACCTGGGAAGGTGAGGACGATAAACAAACACACAAATTGCAACTCGATGATGTGATATATATGCTCACATGCCCCTGCCAGCTTAGTTACGGAGGAATGACCAGCAGGAAAATCAAAACACGGATCTGCGCGCATCACAGCACCGTAAGATGCAAATGGAATACGACAAGGATAGCGGATCCCTTCTTAAAGGAAGGCCACACACCGAACAATATGCAGGGGGTGATCATTGAACAACTGGAAGGGAGCCAGGAAAATCTGCAGAGCCGAGTATTAAAAAAAGAACGACGTTGGATTCACAGCTTGCCTACACAAAAAACTGGATTACATTAGAACATACCGTGGAACAACATCCATATGCAATACAATAGTACTTTTCCAGGCCGCCCTTTCAGAATATGACACTTCTGTATCCTCATGGGACTTTACACCACACTAGCCCATCCTTTTAGGCCACCACTGATCATCCCAGACATCAAATTAGGGATGTCTACAATTTTACGAGCTAGGGCTAACACTACTGGTTTTAAGCTGTCCATTCACCAGTTGACCTCTTGGGTGAATGTTCTTTACCACCCATGACCCTGGAGAGAATGCCTTGTAATTGAGGTATGGGCGTACACCAGTGATTCTAACTTACACATGAACTAGTAATTTACCCAGTACAACTGCACATAAAAAATGAATTGGCCCATGACAGAGCAAGGCATTACAACTGGTCTTTATTTCTGTATTTGTATTTTTGTGTCCGTACTTTGTTAATGGCCATATGGCATATTGAACCGCAATCAGGGCTAATTCCGATAAGAACAAGGAGATTCCCACCCTGTCCACAGCATTGGGCTACCGGGACCCTTTGAGGGTTAACTCCCCCCAGGGGAGCATGAAGAGTGTGGGGTGAGTGCAGTACCTCCCAATTTGAAGCGGGAAATGACACATTACACAAGCCTATGCCCACATGTGAGCACTCGGATTGTAGAGACGCTAGTACATCTACTTAGTCCTTGCAGGCCGGGTTTTCAGTAACATCGGGATCCTGAGAAGGATGGTAGGAGGTACTATAATTGGCAGCCTGCCTTGATGAAGTAAGTTTTGGGGAGAGAGGGAGGAGACCGCATCCTTAAGACAAGCTTGATATGAATACCATGGCAAGCAAATCTGGGAGTTGGGCAATTAATTGAGGAGGAAACGGGGGAGACGAGATAGCAGTGTATTTGTCATTTCCACAGAATGTGACTATAAGCACCACCCAATTTCAGGATCCATGTCACCCTAATCAGTAGTGATAAAAGTAGGTGATATATTTGGGAGGTGCAGATCCCTCTGCTTTATTTCCTTAATCATACCCATTACTAGCCTTGTGGTACGACGCACAGGTGTGTGTCGCACATTTTCTGCCTGATTAGTAACGTAAAGTAAGGCTATCATGCAATTTGCAGGTACCACAGGCATATCTTGCCGAAAGGTGACAATTGGAAGGTGCTCATGTGCCACTATTATGAATATACAGGATGGGGAAGGAGGAAGAGCACACTGGTATGGTTGTCACATAATAAAAATCAATGAAAGGAACAACCACTGGAAATGGCATGAGTCATGATTTCCTCACAAATGCCAATAAAATGCAAATACAGATACAGATGTATGATGAGCACGTTGAATGGCACACATGTGCTGCGTTGCCTCTGCACAATCTTCATCAATGATATGATCTACCATGAATGTATGCATAATGTCTTTCTCATTATATCCACTCTAGATTCAAAAAGATGTTGGGTGAAAATCGTAAGTTGCGAAGGGTTCCAGCCTACACAAGCATGCCTTAATGTGTATGCATTTATTGACAAGGGTTTTCCCTGGCATTTGGGTCCCGAAGAAAGCCACTGTGACTGGAACAGCACTCATATTTGGCTGAAACACATCGGCCTAACACTAGGATGTGAGAGATCATTAATTTCTCTCTACACATCCACCATCTCTCTTTTTAACCCTACCCAAGGAATACACCATTAAAATGTCCCATGGGATGGATAACTTAGAGGTAGTTTTAAATTCACTCACTATTTCACCATGTCACAACAAAACAGCTCTGCTGTAATCAGGAGTCATAGCACACCTAAGATACACTCAGCATCCTAGCTGGGAACTCAATGATGAAGCCTGCCATCAACTAGGTTGGTGCATGAGGGTACTTTTAAAAACCTAATGGTTTGTCTGAGACATGAGTGAAAGACATTCTGACAGCACATTTGGATGGTAACAAGCTTGAAATCCAATCATCACTCATGTTCCATTCAGAAATGTTTTCACCAGTCAAATGATACTACTCTCTGTAGAAACCTGAATACTGGAGATGCTTGCTTGGATGACAGAAACACTTTAGGAATGTGTGAAGGTTTTTATTTTAAGTGGTGGAAAAAAGTCATTGTGACCAGTGGTGGTATTAGTCCCCATTCAAAGAGAGGGAAGTATATTCATTTGGACACGGATGCACTTGCAATGGACACATGCACATACATGCTCATACATAACATACTTATAGTCCATCATAAGTCAATTGCCAGCTCCTCCTTGGGCAGCAATAAACACCTGCCCTTTAATGGATGATTGTATGAAAGTGCCTTCCACATTCTTGATTGCATTACATTGTTTTAATTGCAGCATTTATATATTGCTTTCCTACCTCTCTCGAGTTCCCAAAGTGCTTCCGGGTGATAGAGTAAAAGGCTACTCAATTTTTCGTGCATAGTTGGCACAGTGTTTTTTAGAGTCACTTGTGCTGGAATAATTGTGCTGTCATGCATGAGGCTTGGAGGTGTGCTCCAAATTCATGTGGCAAACTTTTATTTGCAGTTAAAGATGGTGTGAAGCAAAGAAATTTGCAGACAATAGAGTTACATTTGCATATACCTACCATCAGCACCTTACCAATTTTGCCATGTTTTGGAAACTGGCTAAAGCTACTTTGAGATCAAGACTGGGTACCTTCAAAACTAGCAACGGTTAAACCCAGAAAGTTAGTATACATCACCAGCCTCTGGCACTAAGAGGCCCACCTAGTACCCAAGATGGTGCGACACAAGGTAAACTACAGACACCATGGCAGTCGGTCCATGGGGACATTTTAACTTTAAAAATCCAATTTTTAAAAACAAAATCTTTGTTTCTGAGTTTTGATGCATCAACATTTCTAGTGCAGTGATTTCTCCAGTGAAACATACAAGCAGTGGAAGGAAATTGCTTAAGGGGGCTATGGGCCAGACATATGTACAATGCATACACCAATCACAATTTGTACACCAAATTTTATCAAATACATTAGTATTTCGCAAATAGACCTATGCACTAAAAGGTTGGTTCACAAAATTCCAAATCATAGTAAGTCACAATTTGACCTAGCTTATTAATATTAATTATGCTGATCACAAATTGCTACCCACTACCATTTATTGCCATCATAGGAATGGTGGCCTGCTGGGATCAGCAAATCACTGTGTTTGTGACTTCTTTTAAAGAAAGTAAACATTTTTGCATGAAACTCATTTCCTTAAAGGAAGATGAGATGCGTTTAAACAAAAAAATCGAAAAGTTTCACAATCTTTTTTTAGGAAGAGTAAGCAGTGGTCACAGGACCACTGCCCTTCTCTTAGCAAAATGCGCGGTTCTTTTTTAGTAATCACAAAGGGGAAGGGGTTCCTTGGTGATCCCATTCCTGTTTGTGAATGTGTTACAACCTCCTTTGAGGTGTTGGTAAAATATAATTTTTTTGCTACGTATTTCAGTGACAAAACATTAATACATACCACAGGAATTGGTATCTGGAAGGGATGACCTAAACACACTCCTTCATAATACCGATTCGGTATGGTGTCCTAAACCCATCTAATGTTTCAGAAAAGCTTTCCCAAATCGTTAAAGGTGCTTCGTATATGTAAAAAAGGACTTTAGGCCTTCAAAATCCTCTGATTTACCAAATCAGAGAATTTGTGAACGCTAAAACCCTTTGCACATCTGATCCTAAGTTATTTCATTAACACTCATGCATTCTTCAGGTAAGACCATATTTAGTTTCTGAAACCAATCTGCGAATATTGAATGTGAACTGAGAAAGAAAATTTAGGCTGAATGCTAAAATGAACTCTGCAGAAGATTGGATTTCTCACACTTTGCATTATCGCGGGACGAGAAATTGGAACAAAGTACATTTAGATCACTAACCTGTTTTCAGAAACTGACAAGTGGAGTGGTGTTTTCTTCAGAAAACCTGCAATATTATGCAAAGTCATAATTGCTTGGCATGGATTCTGCACACAGTCAATATCAGAGAGCCTGGTCGATAGAAGGCTGCCGAAGGCAGCTTGGAGAAATCACTGAATTTATGATCCATGTTAAATGATTTGCATTAGGAAAGACCATCCAGCCTCAGACAGGAGGATCTTGTTAATTATTCAACAACTCATAACATACAAAACAAGCCACATTGTAGTCAAGAAGTGAGGTCGTTGGCAGGGCTGGCTTTAGCGCTGGTGGCGTTTGGTGCAACAGACTATTTTGGTGCCCCCACCAATGGCCTCCTTCTCCACAGATTCCCTAACTACCACCCTCCAACAGTGCTCCTCATCTCTCCATAGCCTCTCTCTCACACATTCATTTCATTTATTTTATGGCGCTAGTGTTAGAAATGGAGGTCTCTAGTTGGCAATGGTTTGTACCTTTGTCGAAGTAGGGACCCTTGTCAGGGTAAGGGAGTTACGCCCTAAGACAACCGCTGCTCAGGCCATTGGTAGCTTGGCACTAGAAAACAGGCTTATCTTGGTGGCAGTGTGTAAAGCATTTGTGTACACAAACAGTAATACAGAGAAAACACTGCAAATGGACACCACACCAGTTTTGAAAAATAACTAATCTTTATCCAAATCAAACAAGACCAAAATGACAAAATCCAGGTTATGAAAATGAACATTGATGCCTCACATAGTACCATCCTAATAAACTTTTATAATAACATTCCTGCACCGCAAACAGAGGTAGTCCTGACGCAATTACAGAAGGACCTGGATAAAATACAAAAGTCACTTAATACAGACTTGTGTTTAATTTGGGGAGGTGCCTTTAATATTGGCCCTTGTGTCCATGCTGAAGGTGGAAATTGTGGCTTAATATCCGATGATGAAGTAGATATCTCTCATTTTCCGCACTCCCCCCTTGGGGATTATCTAAACCAGATTAAATACACTATGGACCTGGATTTTGCGAACGATCTATGCTCCCCACCTTTACCATTTAATGATACTTTTAAGGGTCATGGGTTGTCTTCAATTATAGATCACATTTTAATTTCCAACAGATATGCTTACAAAATACAGAACTTCGAATTTCATTCTGTTGCATTCAGTGATCACTATCCCATTAGTGTTACCATGGATCTACCGGCTAATGTGTTATCAGGAGGACACATGGCCATGCCTGAACACGAAATAGCCATAAATAGAACCAATGTTTATACCATTAAATGGAAGGGGGTAGACTCACTGAAGCTAACTAAGTCAATATTAAGTTGTTGCAAAAAAGATTTTGAGACTGCTGCGGACCCTGATATTCTTAATTCTTTTCAAAATATCACACAGACCAAACGAATAACCTGTTATCAGACTCAAAAAAATGCTACATTGCTAAGACAGGTTGGTTTGATTCCATTTGTAGTTAAGCTCATGCTGCCCTAAAAGCTGCCTTTTGTAAGTCCCCGAGAGACCAGGAAGCAATAAGAAGGGCGAGACCAGCATATAAATTGTCACTTAAAGAATGCAAAGAGGGGATAAGAACGGAACTGTGGTGGTCACTCAAGAAAGCTTCAGAGTTAAAAGATACAAAAAGCTTTTGGCAGGATGCAAATGCCCCGTTCTTGGCCCCCCAAAATATCCCCATTATTGAAATTACGATCGGGGAGGACCAATGGGTAACCCATTATACCAGGTTATAGTGTGACAACGCAGACCTAATTCAGTGTGAGGAGCCCAGTATCGGACACATGAGTAATCTCACAATTGAAATTGATTTTAATGCGGAAGAGGTGATTTTGGCCATAAATGAGAGTGTGGGGGGAAAAGCCCCTGTACCTGATAGCGTCCCGGCGGACTTATATACATTTTGTCCTCAGCTATTGGTTCCATTGATTACAATGGTCTTAAAAGCATATTACACACAGGGTTTCACCCCAACCTGGACAGAGTTCATATGTGTCCCTATGTTTTAAAAAGGCGACCGCAAGGATCCGGCCTGTTACAAACCTATTTCACTTCTGGATTCCGTCGTGAAAGTGGTTGGGCATGTCGTCCTGAATAGACTACAGTCGTGGGTGGGGGACAGGGGTGTTCTTTCAGAGCCACAGTATGGATTCTGTCTAGGGCTTGGTACCATAGAGCAGGGCTTATATTTAAGCCTCTTGTTGAGTAAATATACAAAGGCCAAACATGGGAGTTTATTCCTGTGCTTCGTTGACTTTAGTTCAGACTTTGACTGTGTTAACCATCTGAAACTTTGGAGTATTTTAGAGACCATGGCAGTAGAAGTGCCGCTGACTAACTTTTTTAAACAGTCCTACCTAGATTCCCAGGCAAGCGTCCGTTATGGGTTAGCAGGTGATTGCAGCCACAATTTCCCTGTTAGGAAGGAGGTAAGGCAGGGCTGTGTGTTAGCCCCCCTCCTTTTTACATTATACATAAATAGTCTGGGTGCCACACTGTCGAGGGAAGGTCAGGAATTACCCAGCATCGGTAGTCGGCCAATCAGAGCTTTGTTATACGCAGATCATGCTGTTCTCCTGTCTCGTACCCCAATAGGTCTGTAGAAAACTGTCTTGTGTTTTGTGTCTTTTAGGTCTAGGCTGGACCGTAAGGTAAACATCACCAAAGCCTTAGTTCTGAAATGTAGTAAACCAAACGCTAAGTGTCGAGATATCTTCATAGATGATAGAAAACTCGAACTTGTTAATTACTTCTCCTATCTGGGCATTGTGTTTGAAAAGAGAGGCTGATGGAGCATAGCCATTAACACCAGTAATTTATTGTTCACAAAAGCTATAGGAGCACTAATACATTTCTCTAGGAAATTAGGTAAGCGCCCTATTGATGATCTGTTGACCATCTACAAAGTCAAATGCATTCCTGTAGCTATGTACGGAGCAGGCATCACAGTGTCCCTATAGCTGGTTGAGAATAGGTTCTTAAAATATCTTTTAGCAGTCCTGAACAGCACAGCTACGTATATTTGCCATGCTGAGCTGAATTGTCATATTTTTCCGACCTAATTAAAATCCAGCCTGACTTACTCTGGCACAAGGATTGGACCAGTACTGCGACTAGGCTTAAGTGGGACGTGATTAATGATTGCCAGAATCTGCAACGGGCACATTGCATCCCATGGCTTGCATTCGTCAAAAATTCTATGAACGATCTAGGCTATCCTGAGTATTATGCCAACCCTGATAGTCTGTCCCATGTTACCAGGAAGGAACTAAAATGATTATGCCTAGACCACCTGGAGACAATAAGACTGTCCACCAATGTTATGGAATTGTCTGTCAGAGAACACCAACTAATCCTGACACAACAGGGGCCACAACCTTATTTATATATTACATCAGGTAATTATGATAGGTTGCTGTTGACACGCCTATGTTTAGGCAATTTTTCATAACAGGGTTCCGTTCCCTAAGATAAATGACTGGTCACGCATCGTACGCCCATGTCCATGTGATGATACATCGGCTCAGTCTACAATCCACATGACCTTTTTTTGTAAGTTTTAAAGATTGATCCTGCCCATTTTAAAATGGCAAGACTTGAGACAATGTCGACCTGCTTTTATTAAGTTACAATTTCTCGACAAAGAGATGTTTACTGATCATATAGCCACATTTTTTAAAGGGGTGGTTAGATCCAGAATGACCATACAGGGCAATGCATTATATTAATTGCATATGAATTTATCGTACGTTCTGACTGTCCTTGTTATAAGTTCTTTTAAATTGTAACTACCATTTTTTATTGGATTGTTGAATTTAAATTTACGTGCTGTCGTAATTTAATTTAATTTTTAATGTATTGTGCTTTTATGATTTAACATTTTTAAATCGAATTAAGCGTAATTTGATTTGATTTTGACAAAAATCCAACATACAGTTAACCAGATATGACTTTTAAAAGGTAAAACAGTTCTGTCTATAGCAAACTAGAGATGTCAAACTTTCAACACAAACTACCTTAGATAAGTCAAAATCATAAACAAAAACAGCCTCAGGGGGAAGGTGATGCATCGGTTCCTTACGTACAGGGAAAGTGATGCAAAAGTTCCTTGCTCTAGGGGAGGTGGTGCATCGTATCCTTACTGCCACGCAGGGGAGGTGATGCATCAGTTCCTTACTGAAGAGGAGGTGATGCATCAGTTTCTTACTGTGCGGGGAGGTGATGAGTCGGTTTCTTACTGCAGCCGGTGCGATCAGTGGGAATTTGGGAGGCGGCGGCTTTCGATGTGGTGGCGGCAACAGCATTGCGTTGATCTCTCGCGGTCCCCCGATGAGTCGGTTCTTGCAGTCATACAGCAAGGCCTGCGTCAGAGTAATTGCAGTAATCTCGGACTTCGGAGATTGGTGCATGAGAGTCAGCATGCAGAGATTTATTTCAGCTGCTTACAGGCGCTGCATTGGTTTCTTCAGCAGCATGGCAGCGATGTGTGGAAATTCACACACAGCAGTGCTACGTCAGAAACAGGTGCAGATGCGTCACGCTTCTTTAGTCGCTTCTCTTTTCTCAGCTCCCACCAACAGGAACAACCTCCAGAGGCCAACACAGGTACAGACGACTCTTGGCAGGTCAGAACTCCAAGCAAGAGGGTTCAGGGGAGCTGGTGGTGAAGCTTTTGTGTCCCTGAGACCTCAGAACAGGAGGCAAGCTCTACTTCAAGCCCTTGGAGATCTTCTGAAATCAGGTTCCAGAGCACACAATAAAGTCTTTTTACTCTCCTTGGCAGAAACAGCCCCTTCAGGCCAACCCCAGACAGCACACAGCAAAGGGGCAGTACTTCCCCTTGCTCTTTCCCAGCTCTTCTCCTTGAGTCCAGAAGTATTCTAAAGTTCTGGGGTCTAGGCTCCAATATTTATACTCAATTTCTCTTTGTTACCTTGTGGCAGAGAGGCTCTGTGCTCAGTCAAAACCAGTTCTGTCCTTTATGGTCCAGCTTCCTGACAGGAGGTGGAGACCACATTGTGTGAGGAAGACCAGGCCTATTCAGGTGCAAGGAAATGTCCTCCTCCTACTCTAAATACAGCCTAGTTCTATTCAGCCCAGCCCTGGCTCATTCAGGAAAGGCAGGACACACCTCAACCCTCCCCCAGTGGGTGTCTGAAGCAAATGCACATCCCAGCCCCTGTCACTCCAAAAGCCAGACATTCAATCCACAAACCAGCAGAGGCACGCAGGATGGCTAAGCAAGAAAATGCCTACCTTCTAAAAGTGGCATTTTCAAACACACAATATAAACATCTTTACTAAAAGATGCATTTTTGTACTCTGATTTCAGGCATACTAAACTTCACCTTTTTTATCTTGTCCCAATGTGAAGTTATACGTGTAAGATGATACAAAGTATTCCCCATTCTATCCTATGGGACAACTAGCCTTTCAATAGTGAAAAATGAAATACACTGTATTTCACTATCAGGACATGTCATACACATCAGTACATGTCCTACCTTTCACATACACTGCACCCGGCCCACAGGTGTACCTTGGGCATACCCTAAGGGTGGCTCACATGTCATAAAAGGGAAGGTTAGGGCCTGGCAAGTGGGTGCACTTGACTGGTCAGCATGGCAGTAGAGACTGCGCACAGCCACTGCAGTGGCAGGTCTGAGACCTCTTGAAAGGCTGCTTGTGCGGGGGGCACAATCAGTGCGGAAGGTCCACTAGCAGCATTTGAATTACAGGCCCTGGGCACACACAGTGCACTGTACTAGGGACTTACAGGTAAGTCAAAAAAGCCAATCATGGAAACACCAATCTATATTCACAATTTACAGAGGGGGTACTTGCACTTTGGCACTGAACAACAGTGGCAAAGCACCCAAAGCACCTACACCAGCAAAAACTAAATCCAGCACACAGCAAAAATACAGGAGGCAGAGGCCAAAAGAGAGAAGAAAACCACTCCAAGGATGCCAGGTCAACAGCTATTCATACCAGCATAGGGGGGTCAGGGCACTTTACATCACACACACACATTATACAGAGACAATGAATCATACATGTGTAAATGAGTGTATAGGAAATGATAAACAAGACAATGAGGATAACAAAGGTTAGCAATCACATGCTATCCATACTAGCAGGCAATATATTTTGAGAGTGTTTGGACTGGAGTAGCACAAACTCAGAATTTAAAATGTGGTTTTAAACACATTGGCTTTACTAATAAGAATGCATTTCTACCCAAACAACCCCATATTAGACTGGGGATAAACATACTGTCCTAACCTATACAATGCAGTTTGAGTTAATCTCCTTGATGACAGTTCATAGGTCACTGTGCTATATTTGGATTGAAACTCATGAACTTCAAGCAACAAAAGGATTTCTGTGACACAAGTAGTACCTACTGAGCCGTCCACATAAAATACACTTCTGTGATCTGCATGGTACTTGTCCCTTGCAGGAGGTATAGTAACACTCGGCACTGCTTTATGAGTTAAAACTGCCAGTAGACAACATTCTGATCTCTGTCCAGTAGAAACAGTAATCACCAGAGTTATCGTGACATTTGTATTGCTGCCTGAAAACTACTGGACAGGAGCTCTGCAGCAGGTGCTTTGAGACCCATAATTTATTCCTAAACACAGCGCCCCTGAGATCAGCGCCAGGTGCCGCTGCACCGGTCGCACCGCCCTACAGCCGGCCTTGGTTGTTGGTGGTATCTATGCCCTTCCACAGTGAACTCCATCGATCAGCCAGGCTGAGGAATGGATCCGGCTGCTAACATGTGCACATGTATGGGCATCGGCATTCAGAATCCTCTTATATATGTTGGCACCCCTTGCCATGCAGCATCATAGATTAGCGCTCAGTGGCCATTTAAATTGGTGTTGGAGAAGGAGGTAAATTTTACGTATTCATGAAGCGGTCATCCTTATCCAAGTACCAGAGACATTGGGCTCCATCAGAAAAGGAGAAACTGAGAGAACGCCATGACTTTAGAGGCTGAAGGGAAGGGAGGGAACACTGACTTCCCACTGCTAGGCAATATTGCAGACTTAATGATTACTAATAAGCCTGCCACCACATCCATGTCTACAGAGAAATCCAGTACAATCGTGAAGGTACAGCCAGAGGACAAGAGGAAGGGTGGCCAGGGCATGGGAGCGAGGTAGGTAGTAAGAGAGCAGGGTCGTGTCATGTGGGCAGTGGTAACTGGGCATGAAAAGAGGGTAAAAGCATATGAGTCCAGGATCGGGCTTAGAAACTGTGAAAGAGAAAGGTGCAAAGCAGCAGCAACGAATGAAGAATAGTCCTCTGTGCAACAGAAAGGAGATAAGGTGAGGATAACATGTGAAAAGGAAAAAAAGAACAATGAGGCTTGACCAGGTGGTGCCACTGAGGGCAGCACAGAGTAGTCCCAGAATAAAAACAAGGGGGAAACATATTGTATGTTGTAGAAAAGGTGACATCAGTTGGTGGAAGAGTCTGTGCATGTGAGTTCAAGAGACGACACAGAAAAGCAGTGGGGGATACAATCACCTCAGAAGATAAACCCTTTCTAAGAGGACCAGTGAAATATAAAAGTAATGGAGACTGAGATCTGAGCAGAACTATAAAGTAATGGCCAAGACACCCTGTGGAAAACAGGAAATGGAGGTAGACCGCGTGAGAGTTCAAGTCAAGCAGGCATGCCCCCAATTTTGGCTGCCAGAGATACAATGAGAATTACAGGTGAGATGCAAGTTGATTCTAAATAGTTGCATGGGACTCTCAGAATAAGTAGAGGTGGCTCCTGAAGAACAGGTTGTGTGGCAGAGATTGATGCTGAATTTAAGGAGATTAATTTTTATGAAGAAGGGTGGACGAGAAAGGTACAGATTGCAATGTAGGAGTACAGGTATATGCAAATTGAAAGTACCCACACACTAACAATCACAGACTCACTTACTGGTTGAGGGTGCACTTCCAGGAGAGGTTTGGCAGATCCAGTATTTACGGGCAAAGTTTCATGCAGCAGACACCAAGCAACATATCTTTTGATTGTTGGTACCTTCTGCTTTATTCAGTTCACATCCAAACTGGATGGAGTGGAGTGGTGTGGCTCACTGGTTTGAGGCGGCAGACCCGGAAGCAGGAGTCGGCCCGGGACCAGGGTTCAATTCCCGACGCGGCAGGGTCCTGGACCAGGGTCAGCGGACTCGATAATTCTCGCCTCGGTGCCTACTCTAACCAGGGGTCCCACTCGGCAACTCTGGGCATTAGCATGCCTAATCTCCACAACGGACCCATTAACGCCGGGGATGCCTGGCTTCACCTTGGGGACTCCCAGTAGGGAACATCCCACAGGGAAAGCCAGGACGGGTTCCCCAGCGGTATACCGCGCCAGGATACTCCGGTAGTAATTGAGCGCGTTACAAAACAGCTTATAACATAACATAACATACTGAGTCCCCTCTTTTTTGTTTTTGTCTGTTTGGTTGCTTCTGGTTGGGTCTTTACCATTTTATTCTCTCTGTTTCTATGTTTGTTATATCAAGGTACAGAAAAGAGTGACCTTCAAAAGGAAGTCACCTTCGCAACCCTGGTACTCTGACGCTCTAAAAACACAAAAACAGACCTGCAGAAGAGCAGAGAAAAAGTGGAGAATGCAATATGACCCCAAATTAAAGAAAGATTACAAAAATGAACTGGCCACTTACAAAAATATGACAATCACAGAAAAAAGCACATTCTTTGTACACAAAATAAATGCATCCAAGAACTCGAGTAAAGACCTGTTTGCAGTAGTCAAAAAACTTGCTAAAATCGAAAATAATAACCCCGAGGATATATCATCTGACTTCTGCAACACATTAGGTAATTTCTTCGTAAGCAAAGTGTCATCAGTATATGAATTATTTAAAAATAATCAGATAGACCACATAATTCAAAACCCCTCCAAAAATACAAAACCAAATAATGAACCCATTTGTACCCCTTCTTTTCACTGGTCTCTACCTACAGTGGAACAAATTAGCAAAGAAATAATGACAACAAACTCGGGCAGTCCCTTAGACCCTTGTCCACCGAAGGTGATGCAAACCTGTTCAGAACAAATAGGACCAGTATTACAAAAACTGTTTGAAGTAATTCTGAATACCAACATATTTCCAAACGATTGGAAAACTATTTCTATCCGACCACTCCTGAAAAAACCTAATTTGGACTGTGAGGTCCCTAGCAACTATAGACCCATAGCTAGGATCCCTTTCGCTGCAAAAGTACTGGAGAAACTGCTGAACAAACAATTTTCACGGTACCTACTGGACAATAATTGGCTTGACCATTCCCAATTCGGATTCCGTGAAGGGCACGGAACGGAGACAGCCCTCCTTACAGCAGCTGAAGAACTTAGAAAAATACTAGACAACGGGGAGAAGGCCGCCTTGGTGCTATTGGATCTCTCGGCGGCCTTTGATACGGTCAGCCACGAGATACTAATAAAACGCATTAGAGAAGCCAGAGCAAGCGATCATGCATGCAATCTCATCGCATCATATCTAAAGGACAGAAAATTCACAGTGGAATTAGGAGAAGCAAAATCAGATTCCTTCGAGGTACCATGCGGTGTCCCACAGGGCTCTTCGCTGAGCCCAACGCTTTTTAACTTATATGTGGCCCCCCTTGCTGAAGTCATAAGGGAGAATGGCTTTACGCCAATCTCCTACGCAGACGATACACAAATCGTCATCTCCATAGGCAAAGACAAAGAAGTAACAGCAGAAAAATTCCAACAATGCATGCTAAGAGTTAGTCATTGGATGCAACAAAATTGCCTCAAACTCAATGGAGAAAAGAGTGAGGTAATGATTCTGGGAGGTAATGCTGACATCTGGTCCCCAGACTGGTGGTCTCATGAACTGGGAACAAGACCAGAACCCTCAGAGAAGGTAAAAAATGTAGGATTCATGATAGACACCAAATTAGCATATGAAGCACAAGTAAACAAGCTAGCCTCGTCTTTTTGGCTGATACTAAAAATGATAAGAAAGATACTCCCATATCTGCCCCAAGATACACGTAAAACGGTAGTGACAGCTCTCGCACTGTCTCGACTGGATTACGGAAATGCATTGTATGCAGGAGCCAGAATAAAAATTATTGAAAAAATGCAGCGACTTCAGAACGCAGCAGCACGACTAATACTGGAAATTCCAAAGTTTCAGCCCATCAGCCATAAATTAGAGTCACTCCATTGGCTACCAGTAGCCAAAAGAGTCAAATTCAAATCACTATGCCTGACTTACAAGGCCCTGCAGGGCAAAGGACCCCTCTTCCTGAAAACACACTTGAAACAATACGAACCATCTAGACTACTTAGATCTGGACAACAAAAACTGATAGCAGTACCCAAGTTTAAACGATCAAACTGGGGAGGAAGAGTTTCCTCGTTTACGCAGCGCGAACATGGAATCAACTGCCACTAGATATAAAAAACAGCCCAACGTTGGAGTTATTTAGAAAGAAAATCAAAACTTGGCTTTTCATGGCATAAACTTCAAGAACTGCACTAACTCCAGGCCTGCCTAGGAATACGGACAAGTCATAGCGCCAAGACGCCTTCGGGCATTCGTGCGCTTTAGAAATTGACAAATCAAATCAAATCAAATCAAATCAAGGTACCTTCGGGTAACCTCCTACCGCCTGTCTTCTCCGCTCTGGTCCAGCGGGTCTTGACATCACTGGGGTTTAAACAGGTGTCCAAGATTGTAGGATGCTTGTGATAGTGATCCTGCTACTAGACTGGTTTGTACCCTCATAATACTGTTCTCACAATGAAGAGAACATGGAATTCATTATTATTTTCAGCTGCCTAAGGTGAATCCACTGGAGGGAGATTCCAGTCCAGTGTTTCCTACACTTTGCACTAACTGTGCAACTGTGAAAAATTACACGCCCATTTCCACCTCCATGAGCATACTGAATCCATGGTCTTCCTGAGCCTGAATGCTTTGTATCAGGTAAGCTGTTCCCATGAATATTAGGCATGCAGGTATTTAACATTCTTATTTTTCAAATGGAATCCAATTTGCTCTTCCTATGAAGGCTCCTCTCATCTGATCACTAAAATTAAGATAATATTTTGAACTTCAAGGACTACACTGACAATATTGTAATAGCAAAAATGTCTGAAAGAAGGGCCACTGCTGCCTAGTCTTATTGAAATTCACTCCTGTGAAATGTTACATCTGATTTGTATGAATGTGCACACTACTCAATGGGGCTGATTACAAGTTGGGCAGTTAATTCCGTACCATGCGTAAACCCTTGTTTACGCATGGGATGGAATTGTGAGTCTGGTTTTATTTAACATTCCTATCAGACCTGGCATCTTTTGGCATGGTTTTCCCTATATTTTTTGCTGCTGACCTCCTGTTTTTGATTGTGTACTGGACTTCATTTTGCTGGTGTTTGGACTCTGGTCACTTTACCACTGCTGACAAGTCCTAAAGTACATGTTCTCTGTGTCTAATGTGTAACAGCATTTGTTTTCTCCATGATTGGCAAATTTGATTTACTAGTAAGTTCCTCATACAGTGCACGACATGTGCCCAAGGCCTGTAAACTAAATACTACTAGTGTGTCTGCAGCACTGACTGTGCCTCCCACATGAGTAGGTGTAAAGAAAGATTTTAGCACTAAGCTAATGGATTGGCTCGCCTCACATCCTAGCAGCGGATAACTTCCTGCTCATGGGAGACCTTAATAATATGCAGATAAGAACTCTGATCCAGATACTATCCGCTTGCTTGCAGATTTGGAACCTTTGGACTTCACCTAAAAATAAAAGGTCCAACTCATATTGCAGGTTCTAGTATTTTTTAATGTTTTCAAAAGCGTAGATCCCCGGTTGCCCAGGTGTGGACAGATCACTTCACCATTAGCCTCCATTTTAATATGGAGAAACCAGATGTGCTAATGCTAGTGTTTCAAAGCTCACCAGAACATGGAGGAAGGTAGTAAACTCTGTATTTTCAGCAGTTTTCACCCCTACCCTCTTGAGAGATTATGATAACATCAATTTAGCCTTAAAGGACTTTGAGGAAGCCTTTACTCCGGTGTTGACACTAGTGCCCCCTTGAAATTTAGCAAAACCAAGAATTTTGCCTCACCCTGGTACACTGAATCCTTTAAAAAGGAAAAACAGCCTGTCAGATATTAGAGCATAAATGGAGAACTTCCAAATCTACTGAAAATAAACTTATCAATAAATCAGCTTTAAGAATGTTTTTTTTTAAATATCAATACAGCAAGAAAGATCCATATAGCTGATAGAATCAGCACTACAGGAAATTCATCAAAAGAGCTTTATAAAATTCTAAAATAATTTACTAATCCAGCGATTTGTACCCCTACCATTCCAGCATCGAAGGGGTTTTGTGATGAACTTGCATCCCATTTTGAATAAAAGATAAATATGATTTATCAATTCTTTTCTAATAATAAAGAATTGGGAAGGCATGCCCCTTTGACTCCTCTGGCAAGCCCCCCATCTACAAATTAGAGTCCTTCAATACCACCACCCCTAAGCGAGTATTGGTCCTGCTTAACAGGATTAAATCTGGATCTCCTGGTGATCCTTCCCCCCTCATGTTAGGGTTACACTGGCCCCAATACTTCTTGCTCCAATCACGGACCTATGTAACCTTTCTCTTCATCTGGAAGCTCTTCCAATCAAATGGAAAGCTGCCGGAGTTAGACTCATTCTTTAAAAACCCACGGCTAACCTAACAGATTTGGTCAATTATAGACCAATATCATTGCTGCAGTTTCTTGGGAAATTTACAAAGACCATGGTTAATCAACATCTTTTTCATTTTCTAGAAACCCACTCCCTATTAGACCCCTCCCAATCAGGTTTCTGTGCTATGTACAGCACAGAGACTGGCTTGGTGGAGGCCACCAACACAATCAGGCTTGCCTTAGACCAGGGGAACTCTGCTCTGCTGGTTCTCCTGGATCTATCAGCAGGTTTCGACACTGTCTCTCATTTAACCCTAATCCAGAGATTAGGGGATTGGTGTCAGGGGCAAAGTAATGGGATGACTGAAAAACATTTTGCTGGCGCGAACCCACACAGCACAATTGAGCCTTTTTAATTCCAGAACCATGGTCCTTGATAAAGGGGTTCCACAGGGATCCATCCTAAGTTCCACCCTCGTTCATATATATGTGGAACCTCTGGCTAAGGTTATTAGATCATGCAGCTTTGATGCCATTTCATATGGTGATTACACCCAACTTGTCATCTCTATGGGAACAGATCCAGAATCCACCAAAAATACATTTATGGACTGCATGTTAAAAATTGCTTCCTGAATGACTACTAATTTCCACCAGATGAATTCCAGAAAACCTGAAATCTTGCTTCCTGGGATGGCACATGCAGGCTGGTCCATCGAATAGTGGCCGTCTGAATAGGGCCCGACTCCTATATCTAAACAAATGGCAAAACCTCTAGGTGTACTCCTAGATGCTAACTTTTGCACGAAAGAGCATGTCAATTCAGTATCAGGGACATGTTTTGGTCTGATTCATATGCTTATAAAAGCATTTCATTGGGTCCCTCTGCAGTCCAGAAAAACATTACTCCAGACAAGGATAGTGAGTCATAATAATAATGCCTTCCCTTTTACTACATGTACGGCACCCTAGAGTAGGCCCTGGGTAGCCCCAGGGGCTGGGTGCTGTGTATTTAAAAGGTGGGACATGTGCTTTTAAGTTGTATTTGTTCTGGTAGTGAACAGCAGCTAAATTCACTTTTCATTACAGCAAGGCCTGTCTTTCTCTCAGGTTAGCATTGGAGCTGCCCTGTGGCATTTTACACAGGTATCTTCCAATCGGGAGCTGATAGAAATTTGGAGGTTGGTGTATCTGGACTTACAATTTAAAAACACAGCTGTTAGTGAAGTTGGTTTTTAAATTGCAGGTCTGAAAATGCCATTTTTAGAAAGTTGGCATCCTCTTACTTTAACCATTAGTGCCTATGCCTATCCCTAGAATACAGATCTGGGTTGGGTGACAGTTGGGCTTTGTGAATTAAATGTAGACAGTCACACACAAAGGCAGCTGCGGTGTCCCTTGCATATCCCAATGCCCATCACCAAGTTGATGTGTCTTCTTGAGCTAGAGTGATGGGAGGAGATGACACTTGCCGCTGAGTAGGGCTGTGCCTGTCCCCACACAAAGAACTACACACCCCTCTGTAGTGTGTCTGGAGCCAGGACCAGGAAGGTCAGGGGTTGTGCTTTACAAAGACCTTTCTTTGAAGCCTCCCTCATTCAAAGGCAAAATAGGTATAAGTACTGCACCTCTAACTTGAGAACAGTAGAAACACTTCTGGTCTGAGGACATTCTGCCCTGGAAGAAGTGCTGTTGGACTGCCAGACAGTCTGCTTGCTTTGATGTGTTTGCCTGTTGTCTGCTATTTCTTGAATGGAAGTGAGAAGACTGGACTTTGCTCTCTGCATCCTGCTTTCTAAAGTTTCTCTAAGGGCTTGAGTTGCGCTTGCCCCCTGTTGGAAGTCAAAGGGGCATCAAAGACCACCTGACTCTTGTTACCAGCACCTGGGATACTCTGCTGTGAGTCCTGACCTGTCAAGAGGTGCCAAACCCAGTCCTGGATCCTTGGGGGTGATTCTGGTGCTTCAACCAAGATATCGATGCATCAACTCCAGGCGTCACTACAGAACCGGCACATCGCCTCAGCCTGCACTGAAGCTGTGGTCCCCATTCGCTGAGTGAGCAACCGACAACCACGACTTACAACGCAAGTCCTGATGGTGCTGCAGCACCCCGAAGTACTGCTGCTGTATGAGACTCCTGCACCGCTACACCACACACCGCTCCGACGCAGCGCCTGAGGCCTGGTAGTTCGACATCAACGCTGTGGATACAACGTACAGTGACTTCAACACATCATGGACACCGCTTTGCCTTCAGGACCTGAGTCCTCCCACCTGCAACCAATGCATCACCACGCCTGCTCCCACCATATATAATATATATATATATATAATCCACAATTGTAAAGCGCAAACCATCACCCGTTAGGGTCTCGAGGTGCCGGGGGCCGTAGGGAATATTAAGCAAGCTATTGCCCAGAGTCACATGGTGCTGGGCTAATCTGCCGCCGGCCCCGGGGATCGAACCGTGATCCCCAGATTCCGGAGTCAGTCACCCTGGCCGCGGCGCCACACCTCTCCCTAAGCTCTGGACATTGGCGTCTCACCGACCCTGCACTGCATCCAGAAATGGATGCATCATTTTGCTACAGTGACGCCTCACCTCCTTTGCGCATCTCGTCATCTCCAAGCTTCAACGTGCCAACAACCTGCATAGCAGTAAAGAACCAATGCATAAAATGAATTTGCAGCGCCTCACCTCCTCTGTGCATCACACTATCTTGGACTTTGTGATGCATCCATTGTACTATACTGTACCGGGGTCTGTGCGTCTCCTATAGTAGCCAGCCCGCACTCCATCGCGGTAGGACTGAACTTGTGGGTTTGTCTCAGTCCAGGCCCACCAAATAGTCCTAGTTGCAGCTACTATTTCGAGACATGCTATCAATGCATTTAATATTGTAGAATTAATATCTCAACTTGTGTATGTTGGATTTTTTATCGTCCTTGGGCCGTATTACAGTAAATGCGCATTTTCATTGTTTGCGCCAGGCGCACCTTTAAAAAGGTGCTCCAGACACAAGCAGTGAAAATGCACTTTATTACCATGAATGCACTGCCCCAGGGCAGCTGCAAACTTGTGCTGCCCCCAGGGCAGTGCATGACTGTTAAAAATGGAGTGGCTGCTTTACAGCCTCTCCCTGTTTTCACAGTGCAGGCGGCAACACACCTGCACTTTTGAAGGGGATTAGATATCCCCTTGCAGGTGGGTGCAGTCAGTGACTGCAGGTGCCTGCAAGAGAATGTCTGGGGGGTCTAGGGGACCCTGTTACCCACTCCCCTCCCGGAAGGCTGCCATCAGAGGGCACACTGACAGAGCTCCACCTTTTAGATGGTACAATCTCAGTGCGCCTCCTGAGGGCTTCTTTGCCTCTGCGCCCGCACCTGTAATACGGTGCGGACGCAGAGGCAAAGGAATTCACTCATTTGCATGGGACATGTCCCCATGTAAATGAGGGAAAGCCCCCTGTAGATAGCGCTGACGCTTTATGCACAAGCGTCCGTGGCCCTTTCTGTAATACCAAAGTGCGCCTGGGGCGCGCAAAGCGGACGCAAACACCTGTTGTGCCCCCGGGGCACTTTATGTAATACCGCCCCTGGTCTTGTTTTAATATGGCCTCTGGTCTTGTTTTACTCAGATAAATATGGACTATTTTCTTTTTAACTGGTGTAGAGTACGTTTGTGGTGTTTTTACTGTGATACTGCGTGTGTGTGTGTACACAAATAGTTTACACATTGCCTCTTTAGTTTAGCCTGACTGCTCCGTGCCAAGCTACCGTAGGGTGAGCACAGGTAAATTTAGTGTGTACTACACTTATCCTGACTTGAGTGTGGGTCCCTACTGGGACACGGTGCAAACCACTGCCAACAAGAGAACCCATTTCTAAAAGCATCCAATAATATCAGATGCGTTAAATAACCCGAAATGTGTTACCTTTCGGCAGGACAAACCTGCTGAAATTTAGCAGGGGAAATCATAAAGTATTTACTATATTATGCAGATTTTGGTGCATTAAACATCAAAATCTGCATGTTATTCCCAATAAACACATAATAGGTGTTATTTATCGCACCTGTTAAATAAATAACTCCATGGTATCGTTATTTATCAGGGCGATAAATAATGCCTCAACTTGTAATCAGGCCCTATGTGCCTGCTATTTTCCGCAGATCATTTGCATTTCTCCCAAGGGCTTGATTTTGTTTCTACGTAACTATTTCTAATTGTTCCCTCACACATCCTCTTATTCCAAGGACAGTAGCTCTCAATGGTTGCCAGTTCTTAGGGCTAACCAGTAGCTGCTGGCATGGAATGAGGGTGGAGGGGCAGAGGGGAGGGAGGCGGTGGGGTGGGACAAAATAAAAAAAACAAAAATACCACTAACATCTTCCGGCAGACGTGTCTCTCTTCCGCTTCTCGGGCAAGTTCCGGAACCAGGAACGACCCAGGCTCCCCTTAGCCGATCACACTGCTGCAATGCAGCTATTGTGATTGGCTCCCCTAAGTCAATCACAACGCTGCAACAGGGCTGTGACATTTTCAGCCCAACAAAGTTCAGCTCAGGCAGCCATGCACCTGCGCATTTAGTACACGTCTAATTCCTAGTTGCCTGACCTGAAAATAAAGAGTATGTGTAGAGCTGAACTTGTCAGCCTGACAGACACTCTTGTTGGCTAATAGGAGGGGGGGCGTTAGGGGGGGGCTCCTCCGCCCAAAATTGCGGGCCACTGCAGATTTTTAAGTAAAAGAGATTGCTCTGTCATATTCAAAAGACTATCCGCACATATTTTCGACTAGTGTGAAGCAAACCAATGTGTCCCCAGGATCAAATGAGTGACTTGCACACTACACTACTGTCACCATAATATTTTGAATGTCACCTTTCCCTACTTCTTCTACCGCCTGCAATTTTACTACTGCCTCTGTAAAAAACGTTGTAAAATAGCACAATGTTCACATGTATTGTGTTTGTATCTAAGGGTGTTTTTGTGACTTTCCTTCATTTGACTTAGGGTACTAGCATGGTGACATTTTCAGGAAAAGAGGCAATACGGCGAGGACATTTTACAGTTTGCAACAAGGTATAGAAGAAGTGTGCTTTGAAGACTTAGAAATGGTCATTTACAGGAGGTTAAAAGAGAGGGACAATACATTTAAAAACTGTAAGTTAAAAAGCAGTGCCGCTTATTTACATGTTTGTACTGAAGCAATTCAGTAAACATTGCGGTCACGTACGGCTAGTCTTTTACGACAGAAGCAATTCAAAGGAGCAATCAAATACCACAGAGACAAATTTGTTTGTGTGATGTAGCCAATAAAATGTGATATTATGATTATATTCATTTTAAATTACTTTATCAATGTATTTAATCTTGTTTGCTTTTCAGTTCTATCTCCTGTTACTTAGGCAAATGTTTCGACCTTTGGCTGGTGGAGAAAGCATGTTATCAGACGATTTAAGAAAGCAGAAGGCAGCACAGACTCTGGACGATATGAAATCCATATACAGGAGACTGGGAAAGTAGACTGTTAAGGGATGACTGGATTGCAATAAGATTGCAAAAAAACCAAATATTTCCCAGATCTCCCCAAGTCAAACCATACCAAATCCTTATCTCCATCCCAAAAAATAATGAAAGGGAAAAGTTTTACTTTTCGGGTTTGTGGAGGCAAAGATAACAAATAATACTTGCCAAAATAAAGTTCACAATCAAACTTCATAATAAAAAATAATGTCTACTGATTGATTAAGAGATATACGTAATTGACCCACAATGTGCCTAATGCTTCTGGCACCCATCATAGCATTTGATTCTGGCTGCCACATACATATATGTGTGGGACGCCTGAGAGGTACTATAGGATAATAACTCACAACTAATTAAGAAGAGTATGATGTTGACACTGTCCATTGCAGCCTTAACCCCTGTCCGGAGAACTCAGCCAGATATACCTATTTGAGAAGAAGTCACAATTTATTTTCCTTAGTTAACCCACTGTTGGTATCTGTCAAGACCTAGGCGCTTGAACATTTGCCCATAGAAAGGGCAACTCCTCCCAGTAGCCACAGAGCCACAGAGCCACCCTTCACAGACCAGTATGCATGACAAGTGTAAAGTGCTTCTTTAACAGGATCCCACTCAGGAGCTAAAACCGACAAAGGGAAAAACACATTGATAATATTGTGAATCTTGATTTTCAGATGAAGATTAGTAAAGAAGTGAATAGCAAAGCACCCAACACCTCTATTTTGCTCACTTTTGTTACTCAAGGGAGTGACTCACTCAGAAAACATCTTGCAGAACTTTTACAAGCAGAAAATGGGTAACAATGGGTTATGAAGGACATTCTCACTTCGTTCTTATCCATGTGTGAGTAACTCAAGTGGCTTCTGAGTGCGTGATACGCCCCCACATACATTTTCCACTAAAGATATCCCAAGTATATTTTATGAAATTTACATTTAATGTCTTGCAATGTTCCCAAAATTGTAACTTTTGTTTTTAGGTTTCGAGATTTTGCACATCTCCTTAAAAATCCAGACATGAGACCACTCTGAGAGGAGCTCTTCAAAGGAGTACAACATGCACGCGCTGGGTAGTGATTTCAGTGCAGCTGAAAGAATGAGTGCAAAAGGGCCTGTCCCTTTAACAGCTGGTGTCACTTCTAGGCACTAGGAAACCCATCAATAAAATGCAGGCAAAGACGTTTGGGCACACTTAAAATTATCAGCCATCACACATTTTTAAAGAGTCACCACCAGCGATGCAGTACATTATTAACCCTTTTTTCCTTATTATCTTTGGTTGCATTGGGGTCACTGTAGGCAGTACAGGAGTTTTTGGTTTTATTTGCAGTTGTATCATGGTCATTGTCTTGATTGTGAATGTATTATTAATAAGTGTACAGTCATAGAAAAACTACTATTAGTTCCCATTTGAGGAGTGTAGCAAGTGCTGGATGCATATGGATTAAGTACTTGTTGCACGTCAAACAGCCACACTTACTTATCTTTCATCACATCACTTATACATGCTCATGGTAACCTGATTACTTACGCTATAGGTACTATAAATAAAGTCAGTTATTTTATTTAATCAAAATTAATTTTTATTACTGTATATACTGTAATTCGGTGTTTGACACATCTGCATGTCTTCAGGCCCAGTAGTTTTTATTGTATATTTTTCTTCAGTTCTATATTCCTTACCTATTGTTCAGCAGTAAATTGCTGGTTCTCGTTGTTTTATGTCTATATAACCTCCAAAGCCCTGGTATTCAGAACCTTGCTGCAAAATTGTCCAAATACATTTGCCATTGAGTCACTTTTCTTCATCAGTAAGAGATAGATATATGGCATAGTTCAAACATTCTGATGCTCAATCAGGCGAATCCCAGACCTAAAGTTAATGCAGTACTCCCTCTTGATGAACCAATGTAAGAACACACTTCTGAGGTGTGTAAACCTACTGCAAGCAAACATTCTTTGTGATGCGAATAAATACCAATTTGCAGCCGCGGCCCGTACATGTAAGAGCGGTGAGGCGGTGGGCCGGGTGAAGGGGGATTTCGGCAGACAACCACTAGGGGAAATTAATTATTTATTTAATTTTACCTTGTGGCCGTCTGATGAAATCCCCCGAAACACGTCCCCACCGCTCTTACCCGCACGGGCCGCAGCACCCAATTTGGTTTTCTCTATATCTTACTTTGATGTGTTTGTTAGTTTTTATGCTTCAAGTGACCGGTCATCGCTTTTCATGATACATTTCCTCAGAATTATACCTGTGAATCTGTCAATTCTTAATCCTATGTCAATTTAATCTGAACAGAAACTTCACTCCACATACATTATCCTGCTTGTATGTCCAACATGTTGTTTAACTATTGGTGTGGAATGTTGTTCGAAGTGTGCAAGATCCATGCCAAGATTTCAGAATGTCCTCACAAATGAAAGTGACATACTGTGGATTTAAATGCACTTCATACACTGCAGTTATCCTGAAAATCTGGTATTGATCTGGAACAACTGGAATTGGGTTGAAGAACTCCATTTTAGATAGTCACTGCTGACAATGGTAAATTTTGAATTTCTGTTAAAGTGTTTTCAAGTAAATATAGCACAGGTGCTCATAGTGGAAGATTTAGTTTTTGCATATCGAACTCCTAATAACTTTCCACTGAACTGTGACATATTTGATGTACTCATTGCACAAATTCCTTGCCAACTTGCATCTTTCTGCTGGCCTGTCGAATACACAGTATGACAGAAGGAAATTCAATAAGCATGGAAAGCATGGACCAAGAACAGGAACAAGAAGAACAATTGAGTCCTTATACACAACTTATTTTTTCATTTTCTAATTTTTAATTTACTGTAATGAATCGCCTCATTCAGAGGAAGGAATTTGATACTTGTAATCCCTTTCCGTCATCTGAGTAAAGCCAATGTGCTCCAAATGTGACATAGCGGTCAGAGATTCTTTTATCAGATTTAGATCGCCGGCAGCATTTTTTAATCAAGCAGATTAACAATTGTCTAATCAAGTATTTTTCTATGAAAATCACGGTTTAATTGCTTTGTAAATCTTTAGAAGCATTGGTTTGATTGTGGTAGATGAAAAGACCGTCTCGCTTTTTATTGCTCGAAGAATAACGCTTCACTGCCTGAACACTAGAATTGCTGGATTTAATTGGTAAAAAAAAAATCAATGAGAAAAAGTATGCATTTCAGCAATCAAAATAAACTAACCTTAGCAAATGTAGAAACTTTTTTTTAGTGTAGGTACCATAATCTGGCTTCAAAACTATCATGCATGCAAGTCCCAGACTACTTGACAATTTAACTGGAGTTGGACTGTCTGACTAGTCATCAGATATTTGTCTAACTTGCAAATTTTACTTGCTGGACATACTAACAATTGTTTTATGGCTACAAGTCCTAAGTTTTAGAGTAGATTAGACAGAAAATCATGCACACACTGACACACAAAGCCAGAAGCACAAGCAAACACACATGCACACACACACGTAAATGTGGAGTGTCCAAAATGAGGTTGGGGTGTGGCCAGGCAAGATGGCTGCTTAGGCATTGCTCCAGGTCCCAGAAACAGTTGAGGGGGGCCACATCCTAGTTTGTCCTGATGGAACGTTACAGACTGCCTCATGGGACACTGCAGACCAGAGTTCTTTTTCATGAATCCACGTGGTCCCCGATACCCTGAGTGATAGCACGGATGCTGGCTAGGAGGCCACTACTATGACGGCAATGATGGGCTTGTGTGTAGGGGCCTGATTGACACTACAAGTGGATATAGACTCCTAAGGGGCTGTAGATTTACCCATTGGGTTGGGACCCAACAATTCATTTGCAAGTGGCACATCTTTCTCTTCTCCAAGACTGGAGGTGACTGAGGGCCTAACCTCTCTTGGACAGCTGAGTGCCAATTCTGGTCTCTCAGCCCATCGAGGTTACGCTATCTCGGGCCGTGTTTACACCCAGAGTTTATAAGAGTACGTTGGATGTGGGTGAGGTGGGGAGAGAAATGGGGTGGGGTTCGGTACCCCTTTGGCCGAAAGTTGTGTCAGAGGGAGTCATATCTTTTCTGTCTACAGGTAGGCGGGAGGGTGGAATTTACGGGAAAAGTTGCGACGTGCTGTCATGTTGTGTTGGGCAGCTCCTACAGTCCGACAGCCCTATGATATTGTGAGGAGGCAGACATGGCCTGCCCCGCGGGTCCAGATACCTACTCAAAATACCCCTGACAAACAGGGGGACTAAGTACAAGATCCTCACTTAGAATGTGCATGGATTGAATCAGCCAAAGAAACGCCATAGAGTGCATGTCTACCTGAAAATCGGGTTGCAGTAGCCTTCTTACAGGAAACGCACCTCTGGGAGGGACTGCATTAGTTACTTGAGGAAAAGATGGAGGGGTCAAGTGTATGCCACTTCCTATTCTGGCTTTGCATGGGGGAGTCTTATATGGGTATCCCCCGTATTACATTTTAGATGATGCATGTCCGGAAAGACCCTGAAGGGAGATATGTTGTGTTGGTGAGCATCTTAGACACCCATTAACTCTGTCTCATCAATGTATGTGCACCGAATGTGGGCAGTGGCGACTACTTTGGGATGGTGCTGGCAGCAGCACAGGGTCATATGGAGACAGAGGTCATCATGGCTGGAGACAGTTGTGTACTAGTCGGCGAGGTTGACAGGTCTCCATCCAGGTGAGATTCTAAATCCAATATGACTGCAGTGCTTAAGCAGAAGATCACAAGTACAGAGTTGGTTGATGTATGGTGGGTACAGACACCATGGACACTAGCGTATTCTTGCTACACCCCAGCAGCAGGCACACATAGTAGATTGGACTACTTCCTCATACAAGTAGAGGCAGCACAGCGTGTGACTGGCTCGGGCTATCTGGCCTGTTATTTGATGGACTGCTTACCCCTGCTGATCTTGGAGTCCCTGGCTAGACTGCTGCCACAAGTGTTATTGTGGTGATTGAAAGTGGAGGTACTGACAGATCTGGTGTTTGTGGGGTGTTAGCAGAAGCCTTAATCGACAATTTTGAGACCATCTGGGGTAGTGTAGTGAGTAAAGCAGTGGAATGGGACACAATGAAAGTCGTCATAAGTGGAGTGTGTACTGACAATGTCCATGGGTATGAGGCAGACATTGGAGAGGGATTTGATGAAAATGGAAGAGAAATTGGATGCGCAGGAGGCAATATTGTCAACTGACCTGGAGGCATTGCAGGAGCGGGCAGGGCTCGACAGCAGATAAGAACACTATGCGACCAACTAGAGAAACATGTGCAGCTCTCCTACAGGAGGAGGCTGTATATGGAGGGGGGTGAGTGTCTGAAAAGTTTCAGCGCTCCGCCCGTCCATCATCTCCTCGTGTTTGCTTTGTTCGCCCTAAGTTGGCAGGATATGCCCAGACGTGGGTCCCTTGCTCACTTTGCCACTGGGTTCAAGTTAGCTTGGCCGATGAGGAGTATTACCCCGAAACCGGTCCCAGGATGCTTGTTTTCGGTCCAGGGAAGACCTGACTTGGCAGTACGGGCTGGACTGTTCCCATGAGGAACAAGGTCAAGACTGATTTTCATATGGTTGGGTCTGAACTGGGGTGGCAAAGTGCACTAAAGAACGATGATTCTAATCACATTCTAATCGCCGCATAACCTGCCGTGAGGGGAACGGCCAACTTGCTGTGCATTTCACCCCTGCTTACCTTCAGAACCGCGCCGTGAGGGAAACGGCCAACGCGCATTTCACCAGCGCCCACACCAGCGCTCACACCGCCATCCACCGCCATCCACCCGGTGCAGCAGCAGCTGGGGAACTACATCACCCAGCTGCCCCGGGGGTGGACGCGGCGGGTGTGACGACGGCTACGCGCCAGGAGGCGCCTCATTAGCAGGGAGCGCCGAAGCGCTCTTGGGACATTCTAATCGCCGCATAACCTGCCGTGAGGGGAACGGCCAACTTGCTGTGCATTTCACCCCTGCTTACCTTCAGAACCGCGCCGTGAGGGAAACGGCCAGCACGCATTTCACCAGCGCCCACACCAGCGCTCACACCGCCATCCACCGCCATCCACCCGGTGCAGCAGCAGCTGGGGAACTACATCACCCAGCTGCCCCGGGGGTGGACGCGGCGGGTGTGACGACGGCTACGCGCCAGGAGGCGCCTCATTAGCAGGGAGCGCCGAAGCGCTCTTGGGACATTCTAATCGCCGCATAACCTGCCGTGAGGGGAACGGACAACTTGCTGTGCATTTCACCCCTGCTTACCTTCAGAACCGCGCCGTGAGGGAAACGGCCAGCGCGCATTTCACCAGCGCCCACACCAGCGCTCACACCGCCATCCACCGCCATCCACCCGGTGCAGCAGCAGCTGGGGAACTACATCACCCAGCTGCCCCGGGGGTGGACGCGGCGGGTGTGACGACGGCTACGCGCCAGGAGGCGCCTCATTAGCAGGGAGCGCCGAAGCGCTCTTGGGACATTCTAATCGCCGCATAACCTGCCGTGAGGGGAACGGCCAACTTGCTGTGCATTTCACCCCTGCTTACCTTCAGAACCGCGCCGTGAGGGAAACGGCCAGCGCGCATTTCACCAGCGCCCACACCAGCGCTCACACCGCCATCCACCGCCATCCACCCGGTGCAGCAGCAGCTGGGGAACTACATCACCCAGCTGCCCCGGGGGTGGACGCGGCGGGTGTGACGACGGCTACGCGCCAGGAGGCGCCTCATTAGCAGGGAACGCCTCTCGCACACGCGAGTCGCGCGCGGGAGAAGCCCGGGACAAGGGCGGGACAGTCTTAGACAGTCCTAGACTGGCCGGGACTGGACTGGGCTACCTTCCTGACGGCTGTACTCAAGTAAGGAATAAACTATCTTTTTTCTTCCATTCTAACATTCCGGTTACCTGTTAAGTGGATACATATACCATCTTTGGGGTTACAAATAGAGTAACTTTTGTTGCTGCCTAAAGAGACTTTAGCGTTTGCTTATTACCTTGTTTGGTGTCTCCTGTGACTATAATCGCCCTAACATCATTGAGAAGTGGGGTTAACGTGTATTACCTACTTCTGTCTGAAAAAACCAATTTTGTGACCTTTTGTGTCTAAAAAGAATGTCTAAAAAACAGCCTCCAGCGAATACTAAGACAATAGACAACTATATGGTCCAAGTAGTAAGCAAAATTAATGATAAAAGAAGACAGTCACTGGGCCTAAGCCAGTCTCCGGTTTTACACCCTCTAAGTCCGACTCAATGCAGCAATCAGTCAAACTCCATAGCTCCAGATGCCTCTAATGACTTGATAGATCTTATGGCCCATTGTAATCCAAATATGGATGATCAGAATATTGTTATACTGGATAGCGAAGTGAATTTAGTAACTCCAGATCTAGAAGCATTTTCAGATCCTGAGAATGTAACTGTGAATCACAAATCTGATGATCCTTCATCTCCTGAACAGGAAACTCGACCTTCGAGAAGACACAGAAGAGTTCAGGAGAAACGATCAGGTTTACGATCGGGAAATAAGAGGAAAAAAGTATCACCCGTAGGGAAAAACAAGGCAAAACTCACTGATGCAGTAGAAAATAATATTCCTGAAAAAGGCGATCACGACAATAGCTACAATGAGGATGACCTGTTGCAGAAAATAGCAGACATCATCGATTCGAAAATTAAAACCATCATCAAGCCGCTAGTCGCTAAGATTGACAAGCTAAATGCGGAACTAAAAAGAATAGGTGCCCTTCAGGCAAAGGCTGTAGATGGGGTTGATAATTTATCTACTTTGGTGTCGCAAATGGGAAAGCCAGCAGAGATTAAGGAGAGGAGTACTTCAGAGAAAGAGACTGACCCATTACTCCCTGAATGTCCAGCTCAAGAAGGGTCAAATCCCACAAACCAGACCGTGTCAAAAGATAGTGTACCACTGTCAATAAATATCCCGACAGTAGCGCGTCAGGATCTAGATCCCCTTCAATTCAACGAAGAAGCATCGCCAGTGGTACTGGTGTTGGCCAATGTGCCCCCGCCAACGGCCACTCAACCGGAAACACCAGCATCTCTGTCTAGCAAGGCACTGCACTGGCTAACTACTAACATGCATATGGGACCAGGAGGCAAACATCAGCTTGCATGTGAAATCAAGTCAGTGAAAAGGGTGGCTTGGATTGGGAATCGGCCCAAAAGGTTTAGAGGAGACTGTGTAATTGTGACTTTTTGCCATGCAGCTGTCAGAAATCATATCTTTCCGCCACAAAGAAGAGCCGGGTCTATTGTTCCCCTTACTTTAAAATTCTTTTATGGGGAGCAACAGAATGTAACATTTCCAAAAACTCCTGGCCCGATGTGGGAAATTGCGAGAAATAATAGAGGCCCAAGGGTCCCTTCTAATGATTGGGGCATGGTCCTAGGAAATAGATATGAAGCATTATCAGGCCTAGATGCCTGTGACTGACTGGGTAGAAGCAATTATCACATTGATTTTCCTATTCCAAATGGAGAGCGTTCAGGGGGCGAAGCGGAAGCTCAGATCAATTCTGTAACAACTGATCTTTTGTCAAATGCATGCAGAATACATGGTGCTTTAGATGATATATGCAACGATTATTACTTTACTGAATGCACTGATTGTGTCCTAAATGTTAATCTATCCCCAAAATTAGTTGCAGATGCGGACAATTTAGGTGTAAATAATCTCACCCAAGAACATAGGGGTATATTAACGACTAATCTTGAATCCACCAAAGACAAGGCCTTTGCCCAATATATCCTAACATCCTGGAACATTGCAGGTTTGCGAAGTAAGTTAGCATCACAGGCCTGGCAAATTTTCCTGGATTCAAAGGATGTAATCCTTCTCCAGGAAACTTGGCAATTAGATCCAGATCCTGCCGAAGGATACTTACATTTCTATGTCCCGGCTACACCAAGTCAAAGGGGAAGACCTAAAGGTGGTCTAGTGACATGGGTAAAGCAAAGTAGTGATTATTCAGTCGTTCAATTAGTTGTCAATAGCCCTGATATATTGTTGGTCAAGTTACAGCGCCCATCCTGTCAGGACCTTTATATATTTAATATCTACTCAAGGGGATTGCCAGGTGGTAAACCCACGGAGGCAGTTGAGCTGCTAGATTTTCTATTAAAACAGTATTGCTTAAACGCAAATGTTATTGTTGGAGGTGATTTTAATTGTTGTTTTGAACCCCTAGACACGCATGATGTAGATCTCACGATAGAAGAGGACTACATCTGGGATATCCCTCAGCTTTCCTTGCCACCAATTAAAAAATGGTCAGAGGCTGCACTGCAGTTAAAAGTTCTGTGTGTCGAGTCTGGGCTCCGGGCCATCAATGGAAGAGTGGTTTCTGACAAACAGGGCGCCACCACTTTTTCCAATGGAAACTCACAAAGTCGCATTGACTACATTTTAATTAACAAAGAGAATTGGCCCAGTGTAGTTGATATGTGGATAGAGCCCAGAGTGGAAAGTGACCATGATCCATTAATTCTGACATTTAAATTGTTTGGATTACTGGATAAAGACGTTTCGGTGGAAAATGTTCAAATTAAACTCTCTAATGACAATAGACGCATTAGATGGTCAACTTGTGCAGCCGATGAGGAAAGCATAATTGCTATGAGGGACTTAACAACTCAGGCTATCAAAGAAGTAAAGAGTATAAGTTCTATGGATACTCAGATATTTGAAGTTAGCAGGATCCATGATGACTTTTTTAACAGTTTAAAATCTTTTTTTGTTAAAACAGTGACTAAAAAGCAACGTAGGCCAGTAAGAAAGGAAGATCAGTGGTACGACAAATCCTGCAGGGGGGCATATAAGGCATTGTCTGATGCTGTGAAGACAAAAGATATAAATAAAACAAGGGCTGCACGTGTTGCGTATAAAAAGGTCCAAAAAAGTGCGAAAAGGGACTGGGAGGAAGGCTATTGGAGGGATCTCCTCAGAGCAAGTGAGGAAAGATCTATGACACCCTTTTGGAACATCGTAAAATGGGGAAGGGGGGCTATAAGAGGAGAACCCATGAATCATGTTTCACCAGAAGCTTGGGTAACTCACTATGCGACTCAGTTCGCTGCTGAGGTCATAGATGGAGAGGAGTGTGTGGCCCCAGTAGATATTCTGGGGAGCCACTTAATTTTCAGTAAAATCGAGGTCCTAAAAACTTTAAATGATATACCTAAAGCCAGAGCACCGGGCCTAGATTCTGTCCCAGCAGACCTTTTTATGCATGATAAAGAATTATGGGCCACGTACATTCATTTGTTAGTAAATGCTATCGCAAAGGGCTCACCTATTCCCGAGACCTGGAAAGGAGCCGAGATTATACCCATCTATAAAAAGGGGGCATGCTCGGACCCAGGCAATTATAGGCCTATTAGCCTGATCGCATGCATTCAGAAAGTTCTGGCAAGACTCTTACTTCAGCGAATCCATGAGTGGATAGATGACCAGGACATACTGTCTCCCCTGCAGGCAGGCTTTCGCAGCCATACAAGTACCATAGATCAAGTGTTTAGATTTGTTTTAATCTACTGGCGTGTAGTCATACTTGGGGGGGGATGCTTTTTGCTGCCTTTGTCGATTTAAAATCGGCTTTTGACCTCGTCCCCCGCCACAAGCTGTGGAATACCCTCCGAAACCAGGGCATCCCAAAAGAAATTTTGTCCTTATTAATCAGAATGCATGAAAATAACTTTGCACAAGTGCGATGGAACCAACAGGGCAGCGTTACTGATAAATTCCCTATTGAGAAGGGAGTACGCCAAGGATGCGTGCTCGCTCCAACGCTTTTCTCGCTATATATCAACAGGGTGATCAGATACTTTGAACATCAACCAACAGATGCCCCAAAATTGGCAGGCAGACTGATCCCCCTGTTGATGTTTGCGGACGATACCCTGCTGATATCCAAGACCCAACAGGGACTTCAGAGGGCAATTGGAGTTTTCGAATTATTTTGTGCAGAGCAGGGTCTTGTAATTAATACAAGTAAAACAAAATTTATGGTTCTGCACAAACGAAGACACATTAGAGGGAAGGTTACCATGGATGGGGTCCAGCTTGAACAGACCCAGGTTTTTAAGTATCTTGGAATTAACTTGTCCCACAACTTAGATTGGAAACAGCACACTAATGAGTTGGTAACAAGACATGCCCAACTAACAGGAGCCCTTACTAAGGAACTTTTTGCATCTCAGACTAAACCTATCCGACCAGTTTTACAAATTTATAATGCTAAGGTAAGAGTGGCAGTTCTCTATGGAGCTGAACTCTGGGGGCCAAGCAATCTTGCGAAGTTGACTGTAGCACAGAACAGATTTCTTCGCAATATTACTGGGCTACCAATGTCATCACCTTTGATACCTTTAAAATATGATCTGGGGCTTCACAGCTTTGAAGATATGGCCAGATATAGATCTGTAGCCTACTGGAGAAGGCTCTGGGTAACCCCAGAGCTATCTCAGTATGCCCAAGGCTTTACAGAGATTAGAACCCTTGATAAAGGTCGTAAAATAGTCTGGTTGAGAGAGGTAAGAATTATTTATAGGGCGATGGGATTATCCCATCTCTGGGACGATCCTGTTGGAAATGTATTTCCACCAAAAAAGGCACTTCGGGATTTATATTGGAGCATGATTGAGATAAAGTGTTTTAGAAATCGTATTGATCGATCTTTTACAAACGATTTTCTGGAACTTAAGCATGCACCTGCCCTAGAACCTTATTGGGACTGGATTACTGTGCCAGGGGACAGGAAAAGGTACCATCAACTGAGGGTGGGGACTTTACCATTAAATGCTCTAACGGAGAAATGGAATAAGAGCCAAACCTCAAGGTGTCCGTTCTGTCTTGATCAAAATGAAAATATTGGTCATGTGTTGTTTGCTTGTCACGAATATAGTGTCCCTAGACGGTCATGGCTAAAACCGATCTGTGTCCAGTTAGGACTAAAAACTGCAATTGAGGCTGTTAGGGTTTTAAGAACCAATACATCACAGCCTGTAGTTATAGCTATGTCAAAATTCCTGCACTGGATATGGATCATACGGTCACGGAAAATGAGTCTGGAGTAACAATGGGAAAGACTTCAATTGCTGCTACTTAAAACCATATATTATTATACTAATAAGCGATCAACTTTGTACACTGTATTAGTTACTGTTAATTTGTACCTCGGTACTGAAGAATTTGTTTTTATACATGTTTTTATAAATGTCTTTTTAATAGATCTAATTTATGATTCTGTAAAAATGTAAATAGGATGAGATACTGTGTTATTTATTCTATCTTGTATATTTATATATATTCTTATTTTTCGAATGATGAAGTAACTCATTGTGGATCCTGTTTTGTTGAGGGATAGTGGGTGGGGTATCAAAAACAACTACTCTTTTTAAATGTAAAATGTCTTTTCTGATTGAAAAATATCGAATAAAGACTATTTTGAATTGAATTGAACGATGATGGATTCAACCCGGATCTGTGACTGAGGGTGAGTGTCTAAAAAGTTTCAGTGCTCCGTCCATCATCTCCTTGTGTTGGCTTTGTATATGGAGGGCGACAGGGCGGGGCGCATGCTGGCTTGACTGGTCAAAAATGAGAATTGCACACAGCCAATCTTGCCTAATAAAGACCTCGTGGGGCATGAGGTCTATACCCAACATGAGATAAATGGGGTAATCATGGCCCATCTACGAGGGGTGTATGCTGCATCCCTGACAGTCTCCTGAGTCCTTGAACATTGAATACGTAGCAGAACTACCGCAGCTTTCAGCAGAGGAGTGCATTGAGCTCAGGGCACCACTAACTAAGCAGGAACTCCTCTGGGCAACGGACTGAAGACTGCCATACTCCCATCTGAATTCTATAAATAATGGTAGACAAGTTGTTGCTGGTATACACTGAGGCCTTAGAGAGAGGAGTGCTTCCGGACTCCATGAGAGCAAGGATCCGTGGTATGCTGCCTCCTACTGCCCACTCTTCATGTTGAATGTGGACTAGAAAATATTTTAACAGGTCCTGGCGGCAAGCCAGCTGATGCACCTCCCATGTCTGGTCCATGCGGACCAGTCGGGTTTCATTCCACGGCAGAACACACTATGCAATTTGCGGTGCTTAGGTCACATAATGCATACCCCATGTTTAGAGAATGAGCAATATGTGTTGGCCTTCCTAGATATAGAACAGGCCTTTGATTCTGTAAGCTGGTAATATGTCTGGATGGTGTTGGAGAGAGTGTGGCAGGGTTGCAGATAAGTCCAATTGATTAAAGTGCTGTATGAGCAGCCATTGGCACGTGTTCGCATCAGGAGATATGTCTCGCTTGGGATACTACTCCAGAGAGGCACTCGACAGGGGTGCTCGCTGTCTCCCTTGCTGTTTGCCCTGGCGATGAAGCCCTAGGAGTGTTGACTCCATTAGATACTGCATGGTTGGGGGATTCCTGTAGGCCGGACAGTGCATGTTGTATCATTATATGTGGATGAAGCATTGGTATACCTAGGTCAGCCAGCCATATCAGTCCCTATCCTGTGAAACGCTGTGAGGGAATTCAGAGAACTATAGAGGCTCCATGTAAACCATTCAAAATCAGTTGTTTCCTTTGGGGCAGTCGAGGGGGATACCCCAAGCATCTGGAGTTGGGGCTACCCTGGAGGGTGTAGAGTGTTAAATATCTGGGGATAAACATAGCGTACGGGATCCAACAGAGTCACGACCTGAACCTGGGGAGCCTCATCCACAATTGTCCCTCTATTGACTTTTGAAACTCGCTAACACTGTCTCTGATGGGGACAATAGCACTGGTCAAAATGGTGGGGCTGCCCTGATGCCTATATGTACTCCAGGGAACCATGTGGGAGACTACTCGGCGTGAGTTCAGGAAATTGATCGGCTGTTGGTGGTGCTCACCATGGCTGGGAAGAGATATAGGGTGGGACTGAGCAAACTTAATATATAATGGAAGAAGGGGGGATGTGGTACCAGACCATAAGCTCTACTACCTGCCGGCTCAGTTGCAGCATGCATTTCAGTGGCTTGATGAGGGAAGGAATTTGGAAAAGACTCTCCTAGATGGTACATACAGCGAGAAAGCGAGGAAACTCTTGGGGCCCTGTTGATGAGAGGAAAGAGAATCCCTGAATCCTTGCCACAGGTGATCCGACTGGTGTGCAAGCCTTGGGAGAAAGCGGGTCAGGGAGTGATGAGAAGAGCACCATGTGTACCAGACTTAGACATTTGGATAATCCGAGCCTTTACACAGAAAGCCCAGACTATGGCCATCGGCCACTGGCGGGACGGTGGGTGTGCCATGCTGTCGGACCTATATCCCATGGCCCGATTTATTACCATGCAGGAAGCATTTGAGGTAGTTCCTCTAATACGCAAAAATAGAAGCAATGGCTAGGGGAATATGGCTTTCGTTCCAAGAGGCCCCTGAACCCACACAGATGATAGTCACCATGCTCTTATTGGCAGGGGTACGAAACTGATCACAAAGCTATATAGAGCCCTTCATGTGTATAAACGGGTGACACTTCTGAGGGTCGAGGTTGCCTGGCAGTGCATCAGTGATGAGCCTATAACTGCTAAGGAATGGCACAAAATACATGACGGAGTTCGTAGGGTATCGATAAACACACGGTTCAAGCTGGTGCAGTATCATTTTACACACATAGGTGCATATTTACAGGCCCTTTGCACCACCGGAGCGTCACTGTTTTTGAAGCTCCGGTGGCGCAGTGTGCTGGCCCATATTTACAAAGGCCAAGCAAAGCCACCCTGCATGGATTTTCATGAGCTTGTAAATATGGCACCCTTTCATGCATTACTCTGTGCGAAAGAGGTGTCCCATGGGTTTTGCTGTGGGTGTACCAATGCAACACCCAGGGATTCTGACACATTTCCAGATTTACAAGGTTTCATAAACTTGGCAATGCATCAGATTCTAACACCTCCCCGGGGATGCATAAAAGTGGAGCAATGAGGCGAAGTACCTATTTTTTTCTATTTCTATATGTGCTCCATTGCGCAGCAGACATAGAAGGAGGAAAATGCCATCAATTATTGTTTTTGTGGAAGAAGGTGTTCCTTCTTGCACAAAAACAATCATCCCTGCAACGAAGGCACGCTTGCACCATGGTTTAAGGGTGCCTACATAGGCACTAGGCACTCTATTGTGCACCAGCGCAGAGGAAAGCACAACAGATGAGTCATATAGTTGTAAATAAAACGCATCCCTGCACTTTCATAATGACGCAGCTCAGCGCAATAAGATGGCTTGAAGCAACGCGCTGCGTCAATATCTTATAAAACTGCCCTATAGTTCACCTCTCCCTGCAGCGGTTGCATACTATCTATCCAACAAGGGACCCAGGCTGTGTGCGATGTGGGGGTGTAATGTCCGACTTCTGTCATGTGGTGTGGAGATGCCCTGCTATTTCGAATTCAGGGTATAGGTGTTAGCCCAACTCAATGGGGCTGCAATTTGGGATGTTCCACTCATGATTGAACAATGCCTATTGGATCTATTCCCTGACAAAGTCAGGAAAAAGTTGAGTAGAACATTATGATGCTTGGCCTCGTATTGGCTAAAAGGCATATTGCCATTAACTCACTAAGCCCATGCATCTCCTCATGTCAGGAATGGCGGCAAGACTTACTGGAATGACCGAGAGCAGACGAAGTGCATATGAAAAAGAAGAGACGAGAAGATAGTGGATGATCTGATCTCATGGGGAGCTATGATACAGGCCCTAGCAGACCCTCTCAATTCCAGACCCCCTTGATGGAGTTGAGTGCCCGAGTGACGGGTGGGCCAGGCATCTGATTATGTCTTATTGAGGATACAATGAAAGTTGACACAGACAGCACACTTACCACGATGGGCAGATGGACGGACTGGAGCACAGGGGAGTGTGGGAGTTTAAGTTTAAGAAATTGTTCTTTGTTTTTGACTTGTTCCACACTAAGCGGATCCTGCTTTGTATAACCTGTCATGGTATATAACACTGCATGTGTTATTGTTCTAACCATAATCCTGAGACCAAGTTAGTTGCTGTACAATCCTACGTGCTGTACATGATATTGTATTTGGAGAAATGCCAATAAAAATAAATTTTTAAAAAGTGAGAGAAAAGGTTCAACTTGGTGTTGATTACACTATTAACAGCTTCTATGTTAGGCAGAACAGAAATCTTTTTTTAATTATTTGAAAAATGAATGACTATTCTCTCTTAATGCATCAAAGTGTGAAAGAAGAACAAAAAAGGAATAGCTGAGCTTATTGCTAATATTGCTAATATCCTGATATTTGTTCACAATAATAATGATCAAGGGTGGGTAGAAGAATACTGCTTATTGGACAATTAGTTGGAAATAGGGAGGTGAAGGATCTTTACCATTCATATTTTTTATTGTTTGCTAGTCACACTTTTTGATATGGTATGGTGCGTCTAATCACATAGTTGCAATAAGCACTTAAGAGCACATGCTTACAATTAGTTGTAATATAGCTCTCCAGTATTGTGGTCTGCATTAAAGTGTGATGAATGACTACTGTTAATGTTCTATGTACTCAAATAAATGGCAATGATGTGATCATCTTCTCCTAAGCAACATTGAGAATTTTGGTGTTTGACAAAAGAAAAATCAAACATCACAAATTAAAAGACGTGTTTCATTGTCATCAGAATTGTTGTCATTGTTCAGACATTTAAAACTGTAATGTCCAAAAGATATTCTCAGCAATTCTTGACAAATAACTCTTAAGACTAAATACCTAGCTATGATTAGTATAATTTTACTTTGATAACTACAGAATGAGATCCCCCATCTCATTTGAGGGAATTATTGTGACAGTACCTCACAGTGAATTGCTTTCCTGTTCCTGCTCAATGGAACAAGTTATTGTCAAGGAACTGAAAATAAGGTGGAACACAAACAAGCACTACAAAAGCAAACATAGCTATACAAAAGTACAAGACTAAAAAAACTATTTGAGATACAAAGAAGTATGAAATAGGAACAAGGTAGAGAAAAATGTGACTCTACTACCTGCAAATTCAGCTACAAACAGAAACAACACAAAAAGCAAGGATTTTTAATCAACCCTACTTTTGGAGCAAATTTGCTACTTTTATGGGATTCATAGAATCACAGAAGCACCCCTGGAACAATAAAATAGTCAATGGATTTCCACCAGTATTTCTCTAAGTAAAGTGAATGCAAAATTGTTTACCCAATGGAAAATTATGCCTACAAAATCTGATGTGACTGTGCTTTTTGGACATTAACAATTTTTGTTTACCCATGGGTAAAATATATTTACTGATTCCAAGTTTGGGGAAGGACTCACTCATTCCCTTGGCACGAGTACATTTTCTAGCACTTCTAAGGTTGGTAACCTACATTCAAGAAGCGAGTCAATCAAGTTTGAGGTTGTTCATCCATGTTTGCAGGCAGGACCTCCCCAGAAAGGCATCAAACTAAACTCATAATTTGTGATTATGGCAATTCCACCATACTGGAAGAGTGTCCATTTGTGAGTATAACATTTGGACAATATTGATTCTATGAAGCAAGATTTTGATTGTGCCCTTACAAACGGATTTGTTTTACACCAAGTTTGTACCTATGTACACATATATTTTTATATATTGCTACTAGAAAGTGTCTTTGATTGTATGATAACTCCATTCAATCCGTAAATATCATAATCAAAGCATAAAGAAAAAGCAGTAGAAAAGCTGATAGGTCTGTGTCTGTGTTTTCTTAGATGAGTTTGTTAATAGTTGGAGATATTGTGTGTGTTACCCTGAGTTGTCCAAGTCATACAATC
Organism: Lissotriton helveticus; assembly: GCF_964261635.1. Taxonomy (NCBI): domain Eukaryota; kingdom Metazoa; phylum Chordata; class Amphibia; order Caudata; family Salamandridae; genus Lissotriton; species Lissotriton helveticus. The sequence continues at coordinate 1,348,153,082 of NC_136059.1, forward strand.
CCAAAATAAAACCACCTCTGTGGCTACAAGAAGGAACAGTCTGTTTTACCATAGTTACATTCCACAATAGAGGAGAGTGTTTTAAAAAAGAGTGAGAAGTTGAAATGTTCATTGTAAGTGGTAAACATAAAAAGGCACATAGAGCTAATTATTTGAATAGTATATATGTTTGATAAAAGGGTAGTATTTAGTTTAGATCTATGTGAAAATATAAAGCCATCAATCCAACATATTACCACGAAGCAAATTTAAGCAAATGAGTCCACAATTGTGATTAGAAAATAACACAGCATCTTTGTAGCACTACTTCCGGACCATATGCACATCAGGAATTTAAATGTCCATCTAGTCAGCAAGTAAATACCTAACAAAACACACATTGGATCGCAGGTAGAAGCTGCATGTTATGCCGAATCCTAATTTTAACAAAAGAACTATCTGGTACCCACCTACAATTCTATAGGGGAATACAAATAGGAGGAAAAGCTAAACATTCATAAAAAGTAGTAACAGTGGACCACAGTCCATTCAAGAAAAATCCAGCCGTGAAAAATAAATGAAAGCTAACATCTGAAGGAGGTTAATACAACGCCCTACCGCTCTCTGGCTGTACTTCTATTATACTTTTTAAAATTATAGATGACATAAGAGCTTTCAGAGAGCTAAATATGTCCTCAGCCAGACTTAAAACCAGAGCATCCTGGTAGCTTGGGTAATGACTGAATGAAGAAGTTTAATTTATATAAGTACCTTATGATTTAAGGAAAACATATATCTTCACCAAAAAATGAAACACTATAAAGGAAGATTAATAACAAGAAACCCACAAATGTCCTTTTTGAAAAGTGCTACACTTAAATTCCACTATAAACAATTTTGAAACCTCCACAGCAACCCAAACTGAGTCAAATTGAAGACAATTTAAAAAGAAAAGATAACAAAGCAATTATACATGAGTCAAAACAGCTCTTTTAATACTGTTTATTATTGGTTACAAAATCAATTACATTAATGGCATCTAATCACATCACAAACAACTCTCTCAGTTTTAATTACCAGAATTTTAAAATCAGGAATACATTGATTAGATCTCTGATTGTGGTCATTCCACTTTAGAGCATTACCTATGCTCATGTTCATTAATGACATCAAATCTATATCCAGATCACTTATAAACTCCATCCACCCTGGTGTACCCTGTTTTTTTGCTAACCCTCCTACATTCCAGGTCGAGATGTTGTAACCGCCGTCCATCCCTAGGCCACAACTACTAGAAGATATCGAGATGGGAAGAGCGGCTACTGGGAGTGTGTGACCTGCTGTATCGTCAAAAAGTGACGATGGAGTGGCTGCTGGAGTGTATAATCTGCTGTGCCATCAGAAAGTGACGATGGAGTGACAGATAAAGTGGCAGTGTTATCATGATTGCCCTTAATAGAAATGTTTATATCCTTTTCCCACCCTTCATAGAGTGGAGGTTTGTTCCCCATGTGTTGCTCTATCTCATGTCAGTCAATATCCTGGAGGTCACTTAATATCTGATATCTGTTAGAGACCGCCAGTGGTTGATATGAGGGGTATACTGGGGCAGAGTAGTTATCTGTTAGTCCTATTCTGCTCATCTGAGGCACAGAGGGTTGAATTCTGCTTCAATTATTGATCATATTCTAAATATCTGCCAATGCATGCAAGTGGTGAACCATACCAAGGTTTGCCTGTCCAGGTCTGAGCGACCATAACTGTAAGGTTAGTAACACAACTTCCAGTCGTGTTACCGACATTGCTCGACTAGACCTAATGGGGTCTGCATAAAATGGAATGGAGTGGACCCAACTGAAATTTTACACAAAATGTGCTCTATGGGGTTTAATGATATTATCCGCTGCTTAGAAGATGTGAATACTCCCAATCAGTTACTTCATAGTTTTATCGGTATCACCAACACAATAGATGACCTTTTGATGCGCCCATTTCTAGCAGGCCCTGCCAAACGTAGACATTGGTTCAACCACGCATGTACTATTGCCTCCAGGGACCTGAAATTGGCCCTTTGCGAAAGACCTAGCGATAATTCACTGATTAAATCACTTAGATTTAAATATAAAGAAGTGCTATCAGCCAGGAAAAAAAACCTCCAAGATGTTGCATGGTCCAAACTGTCATGGGCTGCTGACATAGGAGATAGCCATTTATTCTGGGATACTATTAATTCTCCACTCTTAAAGGATGATTCTTTCCCCGAATTGTTGTCACATGTCACCTGCGATGCCTGGGTTGCCCATTTTTGGGGAATTTTTCATTCCCCAATGGCAGAAATGGTGACCACTCCAAACAAGGAACAGTTGAATTGTTCCCCCTTACCTCTGTACATTACAAGTCAAAAAGTGTCATGGGCCCTGCAGGGAACTAAAGGGGGTAAATCCCCAGGCCCAGATGGGGTCCCAATGGATGTTTTTAGGATCACCATTGATTTATGGGCCCCAATTCTTACTAGAGTTTTTAATATGGCTGCGACAACAATGATTTCGCCTTCATGGGGTACGTCCAATATAGTCCCCATCTTCAAGAAGGGTAACAAATCAGATCCCAAGAACTATAGGCCAATCTCATAGCTAGATTCATCGGCAAAAGTGCCGAGTAAAACCCTGCTCACAAGACTAGAAGAATGGGCTTGGTATTGCTCAATACTTTCACCGGCACAGTTTTGTTTCAAGAATGGTGTGGTGACCCTTGAGCAATGTTTGAATCTGGATCTACTTATAGGGAAGTATACACGTACCAAAGGCGGAACACTATATCTCTGCTTTGCTGACCTGAGCAGCACCTTTTACCTGGTAGACCATAAAATTCTTTGGGACACTTTGCACGCTATGGGGGCACCTATACCAATCATCTGCTTTCTGGCAAAGACTATATGAGAATCTGGCAAATAAAGTACTCAATTGCCCACAAGGTGAACGTACCAACAACTTCGCAGTCAAACGTGGCATTCAGCAAGGCTGTGTACTTGCAGCTTTGTTATTTTCTTTATTTATAAATTAGGTGGACCAAACTTTACAATCTGTGCATGCTGATGCCCCACAGGTGGCTGGGCGCCCCATACCAGTGTTCTTGTATGCAGAGAATCCTGTCCTGCTGGCCAGGACTCTGGTGGGGCTGCAACATTTAATGGATACCTTTTGGGATTTTCTTGCTGCTAGAAAACTGATTATTAACAAAAGTAAAACATATACAATGGTCAAAGAGACAAAAAGTGTTATGGACAAGTCGTCGGTGGCCTCTGTTGATACCTTTTGCTACCTGGGTATTACCTTCTTGGGTAATGGCTCATGGTTCTGTGAAATCACTAATGTCAGGAGCAAAATGAACAGAAGCACTCATGGAGTTTTAAGTTCTCAGCCAAGCTGGGCTCCAGGCCGGTTAAGAAGATGACAGCAATTTATAGGTTTTACCATTGCTTCATATGGGGCTGGTGTGTGGGTCTACTACAACTGTAAAGAGCTTCAGATGGAGGAAAATGTTTTCCTCAAATGCCTCCTTTGTCTGCCCACCTCAGCTTCTTCCGAGATCATTCACAGAGAAGTAGGGCTTCAGCACCTTACAGAGATAGTTGCACTTCGTCCCCTGCTGCTATAGCGATCCATATGGACCAAAGAGGAAACCAGTTTTACAGAGTCAATCATTTTAGACTGTTTTACCCTGGACAATGCACTGGCGATTCCTTGGTTGTGCTACACTGATTCTATGTACAGTAAACTATTTAAGATGTCAGTTCGGACTAACCCTCTACTACTAACATTGCTTAGCAAGACGTCTATTAGACAAACGTTTATGAATCATAAGAGGGAAGTCCAGCTGGATTGTGAGATAATGAAGCCAACTGTTAAGTTTTATCTAACACTTACTGTAACGGAGGGTTGTTAAGACTATTTATGCTATATTCCTAATCTCATGCACCGTTTTGTACAAGTTAGATTCAGATTGGGAATTGCCCACCATCTTGTTGCTTTCCCTAACAGGAAAAGTTGCCCGCTGGATTTGACCCCTTGTCCATATGATGGACAAGAGTAAACAAAGCACTGTGCACTTTATGTTGTACAGTGGTTTTTATTCTGGTTTTAAAAGTTATTACTTAGAACCACTTTTGCTTGCTCATGGCAATGGATCGCATATTGCTTCCCAAAAATACTTGTTCAAATTAAATTATGCTAGTGTTTGTCATAATGTAGCACTTTTTATTATTAATTTAATTAACATGCGCAAAAGCATTGCTGTTTCATTATAGTGATGACTCAACAAAGTTTTAAAATGGAGATTGTACCCTTTTAAAACATTTCTAAGTGTTTTTAGACATGATCAACTTTGTTCCCTTGCTGTATATTGAGTGTTGCCTTGTACTATCTCTTACAAACTCTCATGCTATTTATGTGTAATGCATTTAGCTTTTTATCTATGTATATTTTTATGGTTGTTTTACACGTACCGAATCAAGTTTTGTGAAATTGAAATTAACATCAAATGTATACAGTGTTACCATTAGACAGATTTGCAGGAAGGCTATCCTAATGCATTTAAGCATGGTTTTTCTTGATAATTTAGGGTTGGAATTAGAGTTTAGTAAATGGGTTACTCCTTCACAAACATGATGGATATCCAATCTGCATTATTACAACTGCATTATCTCCTTTGACACTTCCGAAAATTTGGACAGAATATCTATCACAACTGTGACATAGTAATCCATCTGTCAAACCCTAAATCTGGCCCTTAGACTTTGCATGTTCAATTGTCTCTAATTCAGACCATAGCAAAGACGGGGAGATGATGGACGGAGCGCTGACACTTTTCAGACACTCACCCCTAGTCACAGATCAGAATTTAGGCCCAGATCTCTGTACTGGGGTGAATGTATGACATTTGTCTGCATTCTGTTCATCAATTGTTGTTTTTGCATCTTATTCAGACCAAGCAATGCATATTCTATTTCTATTTTTGGGATCTAAATCTGGAAGCAGAACGGATAGATGAACTATCCACGTTAAATACTGGGCAGATCCATAATTAAGGTAGGAATCAAAGTAAAGTCCAAAACATAGCTGCACAGTTGATTTTCTCATTGATATTCTTTACATGTGTCTGGCAAATACAAACCCTTTTTACCAAAGTGTATTTAACAGTCATCTAGATATGTTGACACTTCTCACTTTGTGTCATAGACATTTGTATATTTGGAAGTAAATGTCTAAGTCACCTATTCACAAACTGCACATTTTATAGGGTATTGACCATGTCTGTATTGTACAGCTCATCTCCTCCAGGCTGCTAGACACCTGGTTTGTAACCTGTCATTAAGGGAATGAACAGAAGTGACTACCGGAAACAGAATACTTTTTGACACTAGGATGCATGACAACCATAGAAAAGGCCTCACTTCATCAAGGTTTTTATCCTCTGAATCACATCAAAATTAGAAAGTAAGTGTAAAATGCTGACCTTCCTCCACCTTTTAACCTGACAAGGCTGGAGCTGGCAGAGAAATGTTATGTACCAAGGGTCTGGAGAGGACACCCCCATACATTTCCGTGTCTTATCAAATGCCAGTGATGAGGGATATCACATGTAATTGTACAAAATACTTGAACACCACTGTTCATCTGTCTGTCAGAAGATTACATTTGCGTTGTTAGAAGTGAGGTTAAAAGGTATAATCAGGCAAAATGTTCCACAATAGTTAGTTTTGACAAAGGTTACATTTTTTTTCAATCCATTTTAAGAAAGCCTATCTGTATCTGTCTTTACTTCATGAACAAAATCATATACCCAACAATATGTCATCATGACAGCAAAGTAAAAAAAAAAATGTGAAAGGGCAATTATTGGACAGCACATAGGTAAACTCAGACCTGAACTCTAAGTTTAGATCTTGAGCCTATCTTTAGACCTGAAGTCTTAGTTCAGACCTGAAGTCTAACTTTTGACCTGAAGTTGAAACCCAGACTTTAGGTCTAACATTAGACTTCAGGTCCAAGCTTAAGCTTCAGGTCAGGTCTGAGCTTAGAGTTCAGGTCTGAAGTTAGACTTCAGGTCTAAACTTAGACTTTAGGACTAAACTTAGACTTCAGGTTTAAATGTAGACTTCAAGTCTAAGTTTACCTTTGTGAATCTGGCGCTGTGACTTTATGATAGTCAAGGTAATCCAAGCAGCACAAACTTACCAAACAAAAAGGCCATAAATCAACAGTTAAGAATGCTGTTGTCCAAACAAAATACATTTTTTAAGGAACATATACTGGCTGTTATATACAAGCTATAAGTAATATTGCATTGGCTGTTTGACAAACAAAAGGAATGTTTGACGCCATATCACCAAAACGTAATCATAACACAAAAGGGACATTGTAAGCATCCACAAAATCCCACAGTCTTGACGGATAGCCCATTCAAGCAGTAGCAAAAAATAAAAAGCACATGATGGACAAAGACTGCAGTGGAATTGCCCAAAGGCCACTCTCTCTTTGAATACTTCGTGGCATGATACTTTTTGAAGAATTGATGACATTGGGTTGCCTGTAGCAAGACCTAAAAAGAATACTGAAATGTCTCTAACTCTGGATGGACAGATGTATAGTGTCCAACAAAAACCATTTATTATTAACTTACATTGAATTGACAATTAAAATATGAAAAACTACCTGAAACCCTAAAACGAAACAGAGCAAAATATAACATCAACTTCAAAGCTTGAGTGACCAATATTTTAGGCCATTTAATAGTTGTCACTCAAACATTACTTTGGCTGCAATTGTAGCCCATGGTTTCTGCTAATCCTTCTTCTCTAGGGCTACAATTGCAGCCAAAGTAATGTTCTTAGCGGATCGCAAATGACCTGCCTCATGAATATTAATGAGGTCGGTCGCAATTTGCGACCCCCTTGGAATCACAAAAGTCACAGGGATGGTGGCCTGCTGCTCAGCAGACCACCATGTCTGTGATTGCTTTTAAATAAAGCGTTACAAAAGGGATACAAAAGGGGATGATGGACGGAGCGTTTGAGCAAATCAAACACTCTCCCCCAGTCACCTGATCTGGGTTTAATCCATCACCATTCTGGCAGTTCGTGCTGGACTGTTCCCATGAGGCACAGGGTCAGACTGATTTGCATATAGCCATGTCTGAAATGGGGTGGCTGAGTGGGCTAAAGAATGGTGATGGATTAAACCCAGATCAGTTGACTGGGGGTGAGTGTTTGATTTGCTCAAACGCTCCGTCCATCATCCCCTTTTGTATCGCTTTGTTCGCCCTAAGTGTGGCAGGTTATGCTCAGACGTGAGTCCCTTGCTCACTTGGCCACTGGATTCAAGATAGCCTGGCTGATGAGGATTATGAATCCGAAACCGGTCCCAGGATGCTTGTTTCCGGTCCATGGAAGACATGGCTTGGCAGTTCGTGCTGGACTGTTCCCATGAGGCACAGGGTCAGACTGATTTGCATATAGCCATGTCTGAAATGGGGTGGCTGAGTGGGCTAAAGAATGGTGATGGATTAAACACAGATCAGTTGACTGGGGGTGAGTGTTTGATTTGCTCAAACGCTCCGTCCATCATCCCCTTTTGTATTGCTTTTAAATAAAGCATTTTTTTCAATAAATGCGGTCCGTTTTCCTTAAAGGAAACAGGATGCATTAAAAAAAATGAAATGTTTTATTTTAATTTTTTAAGAGCAGGCAGTGGTCCATGAGACCACTGCCTACTCTTAAAACATTATTTTACTAACATTCACAACAGGAAAGGGTCCCTTAGCAACCCCTTCCCATTTGGGAATGGGTTATCACCTACTTGAAGTAGGTGGTATAATGCTAATTATTTGCGACCGCATTTCGGTCACAAAACATTCATACATACCAATGCAATTTGTATTAGGAAGGGACGCCCTAAACACTCCCCTTCCTAATACAGAATCGCAATCCCATTTTGTGATGCTTTGCTACATCGGCAATGTGATCAGCCCATTTGCAAATGCAAAAAGTATTGATAAATCTGGCCCTAAATCCTCAAACCACACTCAGCATTAAATAATGCAATATCAAATAACTTACGCAGAAGTGATTATAGAAATACCTTTTTCAAATATAATGTCAGTTTTTGTACATTAACAATATGGTATTTTGAGAGTAGAAAGCAAATATGGGGAAAAATGAAGAATCCAGCATACAGACTAAGGGGTCAAATTGGCACCCTTGTTTCCGACCGAATCTTACACAGTTCCGAGCAACCGATTACGATGCCCGGAAACCGGTACGGCTGTCCATATCAGTTCCGAAAGGCATTCGGACAGGTTGATCCTTTCGGAGACGATTCGTGCAGCTCTACACTAATTCTGAGTGAGCGATTACGAAGACAGAATCGGACAGCCATTCCGATTCGGTTTGCCCAAAACTGAAACAGCTGTTGGAATTGGTATTTGGGGGCCCGTAGCAGGCCCCCCTTCACCTGGGGCCCTACAAATTGGGTCCGTGGGGGTACCCATGGGTTCCCTCTTCCCAACGATAAACAGTGTGGCAGGCACCATGTGGTGTCCGCAACAGGGTACACGATTTTCCCCAGCCACCCCTTTTTTCAATGGGAGCCTGTGTTCAGGTTTGAACACAGGCTCCCATTGAAGTCAATGGGAGTCCGTCCGAATTGTATTCAGAAGCATGGCAGTGTGGAGATCCTGGCATGATTGTGGAGCCTCCACCCCGAGTGCAAGGGCTCTTTGTGAATCAGGGCCTGATGATCTGGTTTATAAATTGACAGTATGGCTACTCTGTCGCAATGGCGATAGTGTATCCATACCACCAGGACTGTGGTCTGCTCACCCAGGCGGACCTTTGGTTTAATCACAGCAGAGACCACTCATTCTTCACCGTGAATAAACCTCTCCGATGGTGTGATGGAGTAAGGGCCATCAGAGGTTGACCTCTGAATACGCCCACCTAATTTAGATGGGCAGAATTAGAGTTAAATTTTCACTGCCCGTCACACCAGGAATATCCTGGTGGTAAGGGGCTGTAAAAACTATAAAAGGCTCCAGAATTTTCTTTTTCAAAATAAAAAAAGAAAATAGTTTGCCATAGGGCTCAATCATGCTTGATGACATCATGCATCAAACTGCAAAAAGCATTGACAGGGATCACTGTGAGGCAGTTCCTGAATAATCTTTAACCCCTCCCATGCTCATGACGAGCTCAGCTCGTCATGAGCCACGGTTGCCGTGTGCTCATGACGAGCTCAGCTCGTCATAGCGGCTCCAACGCTCGCACGCGGGACTAATTCCCCTGCTGTGCGAGCGTTCCACAGAAACGGGTGTGGCCGTGACGAGCTCAGCTCGTCATGAGCACATGGCCACCGTGCACTGCGGGGGAATGACCCCCGCGGCCAAGGGGTTAAGAAAAGACCACCAGGTTGGTGGTAATGTCATAATTTGGTGGGCAGGGGTGATGGAGTAAATTACTCTGTCTCCCTGAATGTCAAATCTCCGTCCATAAAATTATAAATTGGCCCCTAAAACCCAACAGCACCCCAAAAAATCCAAAATGCATATTGATATTCAAAATAAATGAATAGATATAGAGAAGACTGTGGCTCAGGGGTGAGAAGTGTTCAGTTATTTGGTGGGAAATTGATGGAACACAACGTTTCAGGTCCTAATAGCATGCAATGATCCAGAGACTTTGAAGTTATTTAAAAGTTCCATTGTTGTATCCCTAGAGGGAATTGTGCAAATGAGCAATCTGACAACAGACAGCAACCTATGTAATACAATAACTCTGAATTAACATCAGTAAAAAAATATATAATTGTGGATTTCTTGCACCAAACATGTTCTACAATATAAGATTAAATGAGTTAGAGCCAAATAAGACAATTTGATTTTTAGAGTGTTTGAAAAAGTAATGTGAATACTTCAGAAACCCCAAGAATATGATGTGTATCAATAAACTCCAAATAATCTAAACCTATAAACAATGCAGCCTTCTATTTAACAGCAAGAGACAAAATAGGTTTGTATGAGCCCACATGCTCCTTCTGCAGAGGATTTTGTGTTGGATCTTTGTGCTCTAATCAAAACGAGCCAAAAGCAAGGTACGTGCCTACAAACAAAGTTGGTGAACATCCCCAAACTCTGATGCTTGCAGAAGTTTACCCAATGAATGTGTGTAGTTTCTGATGCGTTTGTAGGTTTGCTCCCATTGAAGCAAGGAATAAATGTACTATGTAGCTGGAATGGGGAGGTAACATCTCAAGTTGATAGGGGTTTATGAAAATAGGTTCCTCTTTTGATATAAATATCTGTCCTCTGGAGAAGAAAAACTGTTGGTAGTTGCATCACACATAATACATTTTCATATGAAGAAATGGCTACACTTATGAGTACTCCTGGGAATCTACGACACTCACAGAATCCCAATTCCTGTGCTTGCTTGATGATTGCTAAAATGCTGGAGATTTGCTCTAAGGTTATTTGTAAGTATGCTGATGCAAAGTTCCGAACTTTATGCAGGAAAGTTTTAGAAACTGGCAACGGGCGACTAACTTACTCTTGCTGGGCTACTTCATTAAAAGTTCAATATGAGGTGCCACTGCAGCCTATCTCTCAGTTTAATTACTTTCTCAATGTATTTATGCATGGATGTCAATTACGGGTAACAGGAGAAGAAGTTGATAACCCTTGCCAACCCTGGTCTCAGGGGTAACAAAGGCAATGTCAAGAAAAGAATGTAAGCAGACTCAAAGAGTGCCAAGAGATCTTCTTCGGAGGTGTATGCATGTTGTGCTATATAAATATCTGTATCAATAGATAGATAACCAAATTTACTTTCTGTTGTTTCCACTCTATGTCATTCCTTTAGCCCGTCGACAACAAATAGATGATTGTTAAAAGGCTAAGGGTAGGACAATCCTGTGATGTCATTGGTGAACCAAGGGAATGTGATGCCACTGCCGTTATCCTAGGTGAATTGACATCCATGCCAACAGTAGCTATGTTGATGTTGATAGTTGCCTCATCTTTTCCACTTATTTTGCTCTGGTCATTTTTCTTTCCTTTCTGATGCCTATGTATGTTCTCTCTTACTGTAAATGCAAAGAGAGATGACAATGTGCAGGTAACGTTCCAAATATATGCTCATTAAGAATTTGCATGTTTTCCACAGAAAAATCAGCAAAACAAATTTGGACAGACCTTACCTCCAACCACCACTATAGCAGAGGCACCTTTGCTGAGCTTTCTGCTTTGCAGCTGTTTTGTTTTAACATCTTGTTTTACGCTTGTTGAATATAAGATAACGAAAGGCTACTCAACATAGGTGTGCAGGCTAAGAATCCATAATTGATAGAAAGGTTGTGGAACTACAACAAGAGAGTAAAGTACATTACCTATATGCAAATGGATAAATAACCAGGATTTCACAAGTGATCCACTGATAGGCGCCAGTTGTTGGTCCAAGAACTAGGACTATTCAGCGTACTTCTATTACTATTTTGAAAAAGTGCAGAATCTGTCCCCACACAAATACATAAAACAGCAAATCACAGGTATACCTAGTCCCAACAAATGCAAAAAAATAGGATTCTCCCTGTAGAGATCCAACTGACCTTGATTGACTACCATTCTATTTACGATGGGGGCAGTAATGGGAATTACCAACCCCATCTTAATTGCAAGTTTCCTCCCAGGAGTTCCTAAAAGCAGATGAAATATTTGGGTAAAACTCTAAGGAAGAATGAAGGATTACCAGGAAAATTGGACTCCTAATATCTAATGCACCTGGTAATTCCTCATGTTTATACATATATATATATTTTAAATCAAAATCAAAAAGGTTTGGTTAATGCCAGATCTAAAAGATATAGAAGCGCGTAAAGCAAACCAGTTTCTCCAAATTCTGTAAAGTCAGTCAAGCACTTAGGACAGACAAAACAGGGTTTTAAATTTTTTCTGCTGGCCATCTGATACAGGAAAAAGCTCCTAAAGTAGTTGCACAGTTGTCTGCTTTACACTTCTGACTCCCACTACCCAAATAAGTACTATGATGCCAGGACTATTAAGTGGCATTGCTGCAACATCAACCAAAGCTTTGTCTCCCCTTCTTTAAAAAAGAAAATAAGTACAATTCTGACCCACTGCATTGCCACATCTTCAAAATATAACTATCACACTGTGGCCATTTTTAGCAAAAACATTTTATCTTCCTAGAAAAGACAATATGTTCGAGAGATCTGTAGGGGTTGAAGGTTGATTGAAGTAATTTTGTCGGATATGTACTTAATTGAGTTATGAGGCAGGTGCTGTTCTAGGTACCGCATTCACAGGAAGGCCCACAAGCAAAATACACTTCTTTAGAAATATCATTTATCTTACTCTTAGTAACGGGTAGTTGTTGCTTTGCTTTACTCCCGGCGATTTAGTGTTATTGAACTCTGGACTGTTGCCATCTGAAATAATGCACATACGTTTGTGGACTCAAACATGTTTCATGGTTCGCTTTTAAGTTAAAATACAATATAATAACGTGTGAAATACCCGGTCCGGAAATCTGGTTAAATACTGCTTTTCATTTAATTGTGATCACTGAGCCAGGCTGGAGTACTTTGCATTCTATGTGGGCATACTACAGGAAAAGTAGATTGTTCCCAATTAATAAAGAAAAAGAGGAATGCCATGCAGTTGTTGTGAGCTCACACCTATTGTGTGCACATTTGTTTGAATTCTCAAAGCCTTTAGATGTGCTATATGGAATGCTATGAATTTTGTAGCCTTTCGGGCATACCCCTTTTCCTAAGGTGTACAGCCAGGGGAAAGAGCCATTATCAAATTTTACATGTTATTATTTATTTATTTTTCGAGTTTGGTATAGCGTGGACTTGACCTGAAGGTAAGCACAGCAGCAATTATATGAGTTACAAAAAATTGTAATTAAAAGTACATAGTAACAGTATAAACAGAAGTATACGATAGACTGTAGAATATGTGAACAATATAGCAGCAATTCCATTAGTTACATAACAAGAAAATAAAAAAACAAAGTGACAGTATGTAAAAGTATACGATAGACATTAGAATATGCAAACAATATAGGGGCATATTATCAAGGACAGGCGATACATTATCGCCGCTTTTATCGGCAGGAAACTGCCGATAAAGCGGCGATAATGGGCTTGATAATATGCTCTATGAATTCCTATCGAAGCCCATGTTAGATGTGAAGACATCTAACATGGGCTTCGATAGGAATTCATAGGGCATATTATCAAGCCCATTATCGCCGCTTTATCGGCAGTTTCCTGCCGATAAAATCGGCGATAATGTATTGCCCGTCCTTGATAATATGCCCCATAGTTCTGAGGCAGTCGATACATAATACCATTGCACTTGGAGATATCTTTCACTTACACCTTTGAAAAAAATTGCAGCACTGGGACATCGCCACTAATTGCTCCACTTCCACTAACCAGTTTAAGGTGTAAGTTTAGATCTTATGTTTTGGATAATTGCTGCAAATGTTTGAGAATATCCATTACAACTCGGTGGGTGTTATAAAGATTTGTAAAAGCCTTCCTCTAACACACCCACCACATACAGGAGTAGATGAGCCAATCAAAAATACAGCATACTGTTGGGTTTTATTCAATGGCAAGTAGAATCTGTGCCTGGAGTGAAAACTACACATCCTGATTCCTTAACTGAGAGTCTATCATTTGTAGAAGTAGATCTCCTTTTTCTGCGTTTAGGTGTGTAAAATATTTTAAGAATTGACCCCTCTGTGTTTATACAATTAGTCACCAGAACAAAAAATAAGGAAAGATTGAAATCGTAATGAAATGTAAGCTATGTAGTAGGATGAGATTAAGAGTTATCTCCTATTCTGGCAGGCTGAAAATTATGAATTGAATGTAGGCAGCTATGACTGTAACCACAAAGGCATGTGTACACACAAGTTTAACTTGGGTGTACCATTATTTATGAAGGCAACATTGGAATCCTGTTTCACAGAGTCAAGATTTATCCTTGAAAAATAGGCTTTGCAAATGCAGAGTTTCTGCACATAAGATGAAATGTATTTCCACATTCACAGATTTAGGCATAGGGCTGATTCCTGGGTGAAGAAGGCGAGCACTCACAAATGTGCTAGTTTACAGTATTCAGGTCGCACTTTCAAGTACTTTTCGACTCTAGAAATACATGGGGGAAATTCATAAAGATTTTTCGGTGACTTGCTTCAGTAGTACTTCTAAATTAAAAGAGTAAGCATGGAGTACTACAAGAGTAAACTGATCTTACTAATAGACAAACCGCTGTGAATGAGGCCCTCAGAAATGTACTCTCTTTTTCAAGGTGGGAAATTTGGTTTAAACACACCCATATTTAATAAGGGTGTAGGGAAATGGTTTCCTCCAGAGAGAAAATATGCATTCTCATTGAGAAACAAAAACTACGATATATGTCCAACCATACATTTGAATTAAGTTTCCATATGGATTTCTTCAGCTGTGGAGAATTTAACAAGAGAAGATTTTATATATTTAGATGGTGAATAACAAGGCTATTGCTTAAAAAATATCAAGGTGAAAGAATATTGTGTCAGAATCTTTGGCACGTAAAAAATATAGAGGAACAGAATGTACAAGGTAAGAATATCATTTTTAAAGTGTATAATATTGTTTGTTTAAAATATAATTGGAAATACTATTGTTTAATATAGTTGTATTAAATATAATTTTTAAATAATTTTAATATATAGAAGTTATTACATTATTTATAATAATTGTTTTACGTTGTTAGTAAAGTTTGTACGTGTTAATGTGTAATTCATTTATTTACATTTAATTTGTAATTTTAAATTAAGTAGCAGGTTGTTGGGCTTGTAGGGAAATAGGATGGAATGTTATTTGAATAATACATTTATATTTTTATTTTACACACAACTCTATGCTATTTAAATATTTAATTGGTAATTTATTCAATTGCTTAATTGTTGCTTTAATTATTTAAGTGTGGTTGGTGATTTTTACTGTGTATTTGTTTCATAATTGAATTTCTAAATTAATAATTGGTAGCAGCATGTTTGATTTGTGGGGAATAGGGTGAGACATTAGTTAATTTATACATTTTTGGGATTTATTTCAAGGTACATTTTTTTTGGGTTTAAATCTGTTTATTAATTTTCCACAACATTTACATGTGTATGCAAAACAGTATCCAGCATTTCATTACCACTACAATTAGAAACTTTTGTCAGTGACACTGAGTTTGTGTATGCAAGCGTACGATGGCCACCATGTATTCAGGTGACCCTTTAGCCACAGTTCCAGATAGAAGTACAACATATGCGTCGCTTCAGCAGAGGCAAAGTCCGCGATGCCGTCATAATGTGGTTCTGGAGACATATTATGCAGAGTGTTACAGATCATTCACCTTGTGTGGATGCATAGATGTTATAGAGTAAACAAACAGTAACTAAAGAAGAAAATCAACCACAGCAGATAAGTTCGACTACTGATTACACGTTTTTCCATTTTTCAGTTATCGCTTAGTCCCCTCACCCTCCCCCCATTATAACGACATCTGCCATCCCCTCTCCGTCCCATCCCTCACTCCCCGTCTCACTGCACTCCACAGAGCTGCCACATCAGCCAACACACATATTTGCATCTCTGCTTAGCCAGTGGATAGTATAAATGCGCCTGTGTGGCGGGATAAGTGTGCACTCGACATATCGCCCATCTCAAATTGCAGGAGTGGCCCCATCAACAAGTGGCTGCTGCTCTAGGGTGTCCCCCTCCATACGCATAAGACTCTGGAGCAGACCAACCCATTGCGCTGCTACCGGCGTCTTACGCAGGCCCAGAGTTTCCTCCCGTATGATGGCAATACCTTCTGCTTTAGCCCACGCTATGAGGGAATACTTCCACGCCCTCATGTGTGGTGGGGATTGCGACTTCCACCTCTTCGTTAAAAGGCACTTAGCAACGACTAGCCCCAGGTCGAGGAAGCGAGAAGTGACTTTTGCGGTCAGCGTCCTACTAAATTGGTGTAATAAGTAAGTAGGCCACTCGAAGGGTATGTTGCGGCTAGTACATGCGCCCAGTGTCTCACTAGTAGCCCGCCAATAAGTGTGCAGCGTGTGACAGCCCCACAGCATATGCACTAGATCAGCCCCCACCTCTGCACAGCAGGGACGAGCTGCATCCGCACGGTGAAAGTACCTATTTATCTTTTCAGGAGTGAGGTATGCCCTATCAACAAAAAATTATTGAATTTGTCGAAACCGCATGTTTCTAGGGATTCTCTTAGGGCTCTTCAATATCTTTTCCCACTCTCTATCCTCCAGCTGCCTCCCCAAGTCTTCTTCCCACCCGCGTCGAAGTGAGTCCAATTTTATCGCCGCATGCGTGCGGAGAGATGCCGCAAACCACCGGACTAAATGTCGGCCTCGACCCATTATGTGGAGATATTGTATGGTGAGGTGCTGGCTCGGCTCCTCCGTCATGTCCCCCCATCTAGAGGCCAATGTGGTAATCAAGGAGCGGTATCTTAAAAAATGTCCCTGTGGTAACCCCAGCTCGTCAGCAAGTGATTCGAATGACAGAAGTATGCCATCCCGATATAGATCTTCCAGGGTCTGTATGTCGGCTTCGTGCCACTCCAGAAGCTCCAGGGACGTAAGTACCCAGCCCAGGTCTGCTAGGGGAGCCCACTAGCGGTATGGCAGGCGCATAAGGAACTAGATCTTTAGTGACATACAGACAGTGGCGGAAGCATTTGTAAGCCACCACCAACAGGAAGGGAGCCGGTGTGGGTAACTTAGCAACCTGGTGAAAAAGCCCAGCGATGCAATCCAAGGAGAGGGGAGGGGCTGTAGTCGCCGTATCCTCTCGACCTCTGTCCGCGAGCCACCGGGCTTTCCACTGCAGTTGTGCAGCTAAATAGTAGAGCTCTAAGCAGGGTGCAGCTAGGCCCCATTGGTCCGCAGGCAAGTATAACTTCGCTAGCGCTATCCTAAGGTGTGTATTACCCCAAAGGAAGTCTCTCAGGAGGGTAGCAAGCTTGTTAAAAAAAGGCCACTGGGACATACAGCGGTAGGTTGGTGAAATAATAGAGGAGGTGCAGGAGGATCACCATTTTAGATAACGCCACCCTGCCTGTGACCGTGAGCGGGAGCGTCTTCCAGAAGTTTATTTGAGCCTTGATGGCCGTCACCGCGCTACCCAGATTACCATCAAAGAGGTCAGCTGGTTGACGGTATATCTGGATTCCCAGATAGCGAAACGTGTCAGCCTTCCACTGTACTTGCACACCAACCAGAACATAGCCCGGATCCGGATCCAGAACATCCCCCCCGATCGCATATAGACACAATTTATTGACATTTACCTGGAGTCCAGAGAGAGCAGCAAAGTCACGTAAGATATCTTCCAGGCAAACCGGATTAGCCCCAACATCCCTCACAAAGACTAGAAGGTCATCTGCGTACAACGAGACCTGATGTGTAGCATCTCCCAGAGGTATTCCCACTCCCAAGGCTGCTCGCAGGGCCAATGCAAACAGGAGGGGCGATAGTGGGCACCCCTGCCTGGCTCCCTGACACATCAGGATGCTATCAGAAATGTAAGGTCCTAACCGCACCCGGACTGTAGGATTGTGGTATAACAGGCCCACCATTTGGAGAAATCCCCAGCCTAAATCATAGCGTGACAACACAGCCGCTAGATAGCTCCACTCCAAGGCACCCTGCCCTGGGCCAATCTTTCCCGCTGTCTGCCGCCACTGGAAAGAACATCCGCAGGTTCAATGACGTACTGCGCTTGGGTACAAACCCATTTTGGTCGGTATGGACCAGCGGTGCCAAGCGTTCCGCCAACAGCTTAGCAAAAATGCCGTAGTCCACATTCAGGAGTGCCAAGGGCCTGTATGACCCCAGGCTTTCAGGGTCCCTGCCCGGTTTGAGAAGGGTCACCAGATAAGCCTCCCGCATTGACGGTGGCAACCCATTGTCGGTCAAGTCCGTGGAGTAGATAGTGTGTAGACACTGCGTCAGAATGTCCCGGTAAGCTTTGTAATACTCAGCGGGCAGGCCATCTAGGCCCGGCGTCTTCCCGGACGCCATAGACCCAATGACTTCCCCGATTTCCTCCCAAGTAAGTGGACCATTAAGGACCTCCTGAAGTGCCCTGGAGGCAGTCGGTAGTTGAATTGATGCAAAAAATCTTTCCAGATCCGGTTTGGAGCAGCGCCCTCTGGAGTGGTACAGTTGTGTTTTATTTTCATTCATCACCCTGTGTATCTCCCTTTGCGTGTATACCAGGGAGCCCTCTAGTGTGCGCAGTGCCCCAATTGATGCATGTTTACCCTCTTATTTCAATAGCCAGGCCAGAAGGCGGCCTGCCCTGTCAGTTTTGGCGTGTGTGCGAGCTGTGTGAGGAGCCTAATTATGGCAGCGCAATCTCTCCATAAGGTCCGCATGCTGTGTTCTTCTGAGTGCTTCCAATCATCCTGACTGTCCACCCCACCCTCTCCGTCTCTCTCATATTGAAGCAGCTGTGTTTCTAGTTTCGTGAGCGCCAAGGACAGTTGCTTACGGAGATTCCACGTAGCCCCAAGACAGTGCCCCCTAATAGCTACTTTGTGGGCTTCCCACTCCACTAGTGTGGAACTCGCCGTCCTCTCGTTGTGCTGAAAATTTTTCCAAGGCAGCTGATCCTTCTAGACCATCACGTAGTGCGGAAAATCTTCTGCTTGAACCTCCCACTTTCAAGAAGGAAAGAACGATGGCACAATCCTTTTCAGGCAACGCAGTGAGAATCTGGAACTCCCTTCCGCCGCAGCTCCGGACCACCACCTCCTCCCAGGCCTTCAAAACTAACCTCAAAGTTCTCCTCCTTCAAAGACACTTCCAAATGTAATCCATGCCCTCTCTATTATCTGAAGGAAGCCCTTCCATTATAGAAAAATCTACTGTACATGACTATGGAATTGTCTTCCCAGTGTGTTCTTGTGGTTTGAGAGTCTACCATTTATTGCGGTATTATCTTTCTACCTGTGTTTGGTACTCACATGTAACATGCACCCGTCACTTTCTCTTGTAACACACTGTTTCCTACCTCTTACATGTGTTTATTTTCGATACCTGCACAAGTGCCACCATGGCCTACGTAACGTTTGTTCGTGTGCTTGAGGGCCCTCCATATATTGCAGTATTTTACCTCTGTTTACTTTGTACGCTTTTGTAACCTGCACACGTCACTTTTTCCTCCTGTAATGCACCGTTTGCTACCTCTTGTATTTTGTTGGTTCACGATTGTCACTTTTGTAATGCACCGTTTGCTACCTCGTGTATTTTGTTGGCTCACGATTGTCATTATTGCTTCATTTAATGTAACGTTTGCTTTTCTATTTTGTTCACTTGTAATGTTCACATGTTTCAGTTCTGTTCCTATTGTGAAGCGTTCTGACACCTTCGGGTAAAGTCCTCACTATATAAAAACGCACAAATAAATAAATAAATAAATCCCAGTGACGCATGGAATTCTGGGTCCTCCAGCACGGCAGACTGGAGGTGCCAGGTGGGTATGGGGGGGGGTCGACCAGGATCCCAGTTCAGTCGGAGTCGCAAAGGATTATGATCGGAGTGCGTCCAACCTAGGTATTCCGCTACCTCAACCAAGGAGACCAGAGCCTGAGCACCCACCACCCGATCCAACCACATATGTAAACTGTGAGCTGCAGAAAAATAGGAGTAAAAGCGGTCTGTGGGATGCAATATAGGCCATATGTCCTGTTTTGGCCAGTGTGTCAACCAGCCTGCAAGTGCCAGCGCATTGGAGGTTGCAGTCGTTGCCCGGAGGGGCAGGAAGGATCTGTCCATATGTACATCTAGGACTGCATTGAAGTCCCCACCCAACAGCCAGGGCAACTCCGCAGAGGGAGACAGTATTACAGATAGTTGCGCCAAGAACGAGGCTTGGTCTGTGTTTGGGGCATATATAGAACACAACAGTGCCCGCTGGCAATTAAGTGTCCCCGACACTAAGGTGTATTGACCATCAGGGTAAATCACAGTGTCCTCAAAAACAAATGGGGTAGCTGCCCTCACCCAAATGCCCCTCGCGCGCGCCAAGTATGTAGTGCCATAAATGTGCCCTCTTCAGCGCCTGCGCAGCAGATCGAGTTCTGGCTGTGTCATGTGCGTTTCCTGCAGCAGCGCAATGGCAGTCGAGTGTCGCTGTAAATATGCAAATATGGAGTAACAGCGCCCAGGTGTGTACATACCCCGTATATTCCATGTGATTATATCAGCTCGTGCCATTCCTACTGGTAATGATCAATAGGGATACCAGGGGTGAGGCACCAAGAGGGGCATCTTGCAGGGTGCGGAGACTCGGGGACTGTATAACTGCTGCATCTGATAGAACAACAGAAAACTAACCATAAACAACTGAACATCTGGGTCAGTCATTCCTTGATGGCCGTCCAAACTTCTAAAACACGAACAAGTCCTAAACTAAGGCAATTTGTTACCAATGGGGCTGCGCGCTAGTGATATTACGTTATAGCCTTGGCCTTTGTTGTCCATGTGTGTAGTGTGCTAACTATCTGAGTGTCAGACATATCTCGTGGGACCAGCAGCCCGTTAACCTGTGAACCTGGACATTTATATATGGGAATTCCGGTGGAGTCACATTTGCTCGACAACAGTTATCCCACCAAGGTATCGTCTCACTGTGAGGGACGTGCGACGTGCAATCCAAATGATCCTCCCCCTCCCCCCCCAAAAGGTACCAGCCAGCCAGATTATGCTGTGCCGTGAATAGCATTCTACGTGCGTGAACAGTTTGCATTAAAGTACAGCAGTCCGTCACTTCATCCTATAATGCCATCAGCCGTTTGTGGGGTGACCACTGGCAGACCAAGCTCCTACGAAATTTCTGTGGATGGTGACGAAGAGTCACTGGACACCAGCAGTTTGTCTGTAACAGTCGGACCGTTCACAAGGTTGTGGGGATCCAAGTGTCGCGACACCTCCGGCACGTCTCGTCGTTCCTTCCTCATGCTGTCCAGGGTAGAAGCCGAGGCCCCTGGGTTGGCCGTCTTCAGTTGCCCCCTCCGGCACCGCCGCCGTGGTCTCTTGCTCGACATATTGCCGCCATCCGGGTCCGTGGGCCGCATGCCTGTCCACAATCCCGACTCCTCTAGCCAGTCTCATGCCTCCACAGGGGAGTCGAAGAAGAGGGCCCCATCCTTAGTGACCACTCGTAGCCGGGCAGAGAACGTTAGCAAATAAGGGAGCTCCAGGGCTCGGAGCTGACGTTTCACTGCTGTGTAGTTGTTTCTTCGCCTCTGTACGAGAGCAGTGTAGTCTGGAAAAAACATCACTGTACTACCGCTCACCTGAAGAGGGTCCATTTTCCTTGTTTCACGAAGCACCGCATCTCTGTCCCTGTAGTTAAATAGTTTGAATATGAAGGGACGTGGTCTGGCTCCAGGCTGTGGCTTCTGTGCCGGGATATGGTGAGCCTGCTCCACCACGAACTGTACAGACAAGGATCCCTGGGGCAGCAGATCTCACAGCCAGCGTTCCGTGAATTGCTCCGGGTTCCTACCTTCCTCGCCTTCCAGCAGGCCCACCACACGAATATTGTTATGGCGCGAGCGCCCCTCCACATCCTCTGCCCGGACTTCCAATATGTGGACACGGTCTATGAAGTCCTGCAGTGCAGGTGTGTGGTTTTGCATCACCGGTTTAAGCTTTGTCAGAAT
Organism: Lissotriton helveticus; assembly: GCF_964261635.1. Taxonomy (NCBI): domain Eukaryota; kingdom Metazoa; phylum Chordata; class Amphibia; order Caudata; family Salamandridae; genus Lissotriton; species Lissotriton helveticus. Next base: position 1,348,174,880 of record NC_136059.1, read on the forward strand.
TTGGTCGTGTGCATCCACTTTATCAGCAAGTTTCCGATGATCTGTGTGACGCAAAGTGAAGTCCGAGGTGACCTTGTCGATTCTGGTCTCCAGAGAGGTCCTAGTGTGGTCCTGTGCGGCACCAATCTGCTCCACCGCTGCGAGGGCAGAGTCCATCTTTGCCGCAAGGGCTGCAGTCGCTGGTTCAGTTATCTCTTCCGTAGTTCCCTTCATAGGATCAAGGCTGGCAGCCCTCAGTTGTCCCTGCTGTGTCTTGGCTTTGTATCCAGCCCGTCACCAATTGCTGCGCTATGGGCATTAGCCGGTCCCTCTCCATGCCTCCGGTGAGACCGTAGCTGAAGCACTAGTCCCTGGGGTACGTGTATCACTTTTGCCAGATCCACCCACCAGCAGGAGAAATAGATCCCGCCTGCCAGAGGTGGTGGCGCACTCAGTCCCGGTGGCATTCGCGCCGCAGGTCAGGGAGATTTATTCAACAGCAGGCCTCCAGCAGGCAGTGGCACAACAACAGCAGCGTCTTGATAATTAGAGAGCAAGGCGTTCCAACAGTCACTTTTGGGTGATGCCGCGCACTTGCGCCTCTTTGGTTAAGCACCGCCTGCTTGCTCTGAAAGTCCCCTCCGTCCAGGGATGCTCCAGAAGCCTTCAAACCCAGCCGGGTCCCACCACCTTTGATCGCGTCGCCACACTACTGCAAGGTCAGCGGCTCCTCAGGTGCACCCACCCGAACTAACTGCTCCTCCTGCCTCTTGTTTCCACACTTCGGTGCTCCTACAGGCCCCCACAAGGCCGCCTATATCCCCCCCCCCCCCCAGAGGACTGTCTCTAGGATAATCCACATGTCATTCCTCTCACAGGGTCAGTGCAGCAATACTTGGCATGATCCTCATCATTCTCCGGGACCCCCTAGCGATTCCGAACCCGAGGTCTCAACAGCCGCCGCAGGTCTGGGCCATATGCTTGCTGCACCTCCACCCGCTGCACAAGGCCACAGTGTCAGGGTCCACACCTGTGGTGTTATTTTAAAAAGCATCTGAATGGGATGTGTACAAACAGAGGTGTAATTTCACAGACACTACGCCCGTATGCTTGAGCACTTCACCCTCCAACATCAGGCCTTCATGTTGCCTTCAGTCCCTGTGCTGGCGATCGTGCGCCGTCTCCTTTCGTCCCCCTTCCACCATGTACTCGCGGTAGACACAGGGGACACCACAGCGGGACACCACTTCTTCAAAAATCACGAGGGGAGCTCCTCCGACACCTGCAGGTCTCTACAAAATCCACCTGGGCCTCGCAGGTCCTCACCCAGCCTCGGGTCTCGCTTCGCCCGCCTCACAGGGCCCAGGGGGCACCAAGTCTATTCCGATAGCGGCACCACAGTTTGCTACAATGTCCATGCCATGCTGCCGCTGGCCTCACATGGCTCATAGCTCCAGGGCTCACAGGGAGCGCGCCCGCAGTCCCTATCAACTTCTGCGACTGGTGGACAGGCGAGAGCCCACTGCCCGCCTCCGCTGCGCTCGATCGCCCGTGGAGTCCCAAGTGCCAATTTAGGGGTCTGCCCCCGCTGCCCAGTCACCACTACCTCACACGAGCACCCTCATACACACAGCTCAATTGTTGCTGTGGTCTTGAGGGGCTCCGCAGCAGGACGCCAGGCTTCCAGAGGCGGGGGAGAATGTCCGATGTCAAGGCTCACTGCCATCAGGGCTCCGCCACCATTACAGTAGTGACAGCTCACAGCCAAAAGGGGACCCAGCTCACACTTCTGGGACCCACTAGTGAACAGCAGGCTGTGCGCTCACCCAAAGGAGGGACAGCAACAGCAGGGGATTGCCTCTGACGCTTCCACACAGCAGCTCAGCTGCTGCCCGCCAATTGAGCGCCGAAGGGATACTCACCGAGGGCACAGCCCCAGCAAACGCCACGCCTGTCTTCTTGCCATATGCTTTCAATCTGTTGTCAACCCCAGGGGCTCATTGACGAAGGCGCCACATTCGTCACTGTGGCACCCAGCCCATCTTCTAGCCCACGTCCTGGGCTTCAGGCCTCAGTGAGTCACCAAGCCCCACTGGGCCTCACTGAAACTCCAAAGCCACCAAAGATGGAAGAAGCGCCCACCAGGTATAGGGTCCAACTGCCCGCGAGGTCAGATTCCATCCCGCAGTTTACCACTGGGCTCCTCAGGATGGGTCACCCCACTCTGTAAGAGAGGTGCCCTAACAGCAACAGGGCCGGATCACAGGGAGAGGGAGGCATCCCCTCTCCAGTTGCCAATATGCTGCCTCAGCCATGGCTCTGTTCGCCAGAGGCCTCTCGGCTCGCCGCGTGGGGCCCCAGGCAGTGTCGTTTTAGGAGCCACTATAGGGGTGTTAGAACCAATACTGGGCTGCCGGCACCCTTCAGATGTGTGCCCCACTGAGCATTGGTCAAAGGGCTTAATAGAAAAGCAGGATATCGCAGGATAATGTGGGGAGGGTCAGTAGCCTCGTAGGAGCGCGTACTATTGGCCATCTTGCATGGCCATGCCCTGTCATTGAGTTATTTGTTATATATACCTGTAATAAGTAAGAGATATATTGAAGTTTTTTTTTTAAAGTTATAGTTGTTGGGATTATCTTCATTGTACCCTAATTTTTGTGGGCCACCACAGAAAAGACGAGTTTGGAGGTGAAGGGAGAGTGTCAAAATTAGGACCGTAGATTTGTCAGTTGCTGGAGGTCCAGTCAGAAAACTGCTCACATGCAATGACAATGCTTACCTTGCATGTTGTTAACATTTTGCTGACAGATACAATAATTTGTGCATCATCTGCACGTGGCATGAAATCAAAGCTGAAAGACTGAATAAGAAAGATGACAGCTGCAATACAGATATTGATTGAAAAGGGTAGGGCTCGAAGTGGAGCCCCGGGGTACCTTATAAGTATTTGAAAGATAAAAGAGCGGCAGAACAAAAAGTGGAACATAAATGGTTTGAGTGTGGCCAGACAGGAAGGATTTCAGCCCTGGTAGGGCCTGCTAACAAAATCCACCTGCAATTAGAGAAGAAATGAGGTAGTTATATGAAACCATATAAATACTAGGGTAAAATCAAGTAGGATCAAGGCTGCGGAAGCTCCCTGATCCACGATGGAAATGATATTGTTGGCAACTGAAAGATAAAATCTCTGTGCGTTGACTGAAGTGAAATAGGAATTGCGAGCTGTCCAGAAGGTTTTTAGCTTAAAAAAAGCCAATAATTCAGGCTTGATGAGTGACAAAAGTTTTTGCAGGAAAAAGGACAAGAAACATAGGCTGGTAATTGCTATGGACAAAAGTGTCAGCTGAGCGTTTTTGACAAATGGAATAACTGAAGCTTGTTTCCAGCCACTGGGAACAGAGGCAGCGACAAGAGTGAAATTACCAAGACCAAGCAATGTAGGTTCAATAATGTCTACAGCAAGTTCAAAAAAGCATGGGAGTCAGGGATCTGTAGGATAGCCAGACTTAGGGGCTGATTAGGATGGCGGTGAATCCGCATCCTCCGGGCCGGCGGAAGCCACCGCCGGCCTGGACGATGCGGGTTCACCGCAGCGGCAACAGAAAACACCCACCACCAGATTAGGATGACGGTGGGATTGCGGTGGGACCAGCGGCGGACGGCAGTTCCGTCCACCGCTGATTCACAGGGTGTGGAGGGCTATTTGGTGGCGGTGTCTGCAAGACACCATTCGCCAAATTACGATGTGCATCACAACATGTTTTTCCATGGCGGCTTTTCCGCCGTAGAAAAGCATGTGGTCTTTGGTGTTTGGGGGCCCGTTGCGGGCCCCCAGGGTGTCGGAGGGTGGGGGGGTGCACATGGGGGGTACCTATGGTACCCCCCAGCATTTACATGCACAAAGCGGCAGGCACCGCGCAGTGCCTGCCGCTTTGTGCATGTAAATGTAAAACATGCATTTTTAACCTTGCGGCGGGTGCTGCTTCAAGCAGCACCCGCCGCAAGGTTAAATATACGGGATGTGACCGCCAGGGAGGCGGTCACATTCTAATTACACCTCGGGGTGGCGGACGGACGCAGGTCTGTCCGCCATCCCAATAGGCCCCTAAATGTCTGTGATCGATTGAGAGGGAGGAGTCTGGAAAACACAGTGTTAAAAAGGAAAAATCAACTAACATGTTCAGAGGGAACAGAAGGCGTGAAAGCAGAGTAAATCTTACTAATTCAAACCCTGGAACAAGAGTAGCTCAGAACATAATTGAGGTGACGGTAGGATGGCATTTTTAGAGACAGGGGGCTGCCTGCGTTTATTTTTTGCAGTTGAGAACATGTCATGCTGGGAGTTGCTGGTACCTCACTCTTAGAGTAGAAAGTAGATCGAGGCAGTTTGATCAAAATGCTGTATTTGATAATGATGACAATGTTGGTGATTTTGATGTTAGGACCCTAGTCTGTGACATCCCCCAAAATTTGTTGGGCTTGCTATGACGTTTTGCAGTAATGAGGTAGTAGGTGCACTAGGGTTCAAAGGGATACTCACAATGTGAAAAAAAGCATCTAAGACAGGAAATGGAGTCAAAATCAGATGAAACCCACTGATTCCTAGGAGGTGGAATGATACACCAAAAAATAACATGATGGGAGCAAGCAATATGCCAGAGGATGGAGCCAAAGCCCCTGCTTTGTGTATTTGAAATAATTGATAACAATACTGTAACAAAGTGGAATACACAGGTTGATGTTGAAGTTAGATTTATTCCTGGTAAAATGATCCTACCCACAGTAACACTGTCATCAAGGAGTAGACACAACTTTAACTGCCACCAGGAGCATCTTAAGCCTAAAATGCCACACATCTCCCTCCTTTACAAATTAAAGAAACTATAAACAAGAGTATCCTAAAACAACAGAAAAAAGAGAGACTAAGCATACATAGAGCATAGAACTTAAAAGTCACTAAACGTTGCGAAGAACATCAGCAAGAGAATTACCTAGCATAATAATTTTTCCACTTGAAGATGAGAAGAACATCAGCATGACAATTACTTTACATATTCACTCAAATAGGCTGGAGAGGAGGACACTTTCAAAGATCTATGAAAAGCCCATGAATTTCCAGAGAAGTCACCAGAAATTCTAGAAGAATTAGTAGGGCCAGATCTCAAAACTAAATTATATCTTACCACAACCACTCTATTAAAATTCCAAATGCGATGGTCAGCGGTTTAAACAGCATTTTTGAAAATTTTAATGACTTGCATAGGCTTAAAAAATGCTGTAGAAGAACCTTTCTTGCAAGGGGTTTTAATTAAAACCCAATCTCCCACTCTCACAACAGTTTTCTTAATGCTTTTTCTTAGATCATAAAGCTCTTTACGAGCTTCAATCCTCCTGGATTTAGCCAACTTCCAATCATTCCTTTCATTATCCACATCATTATTGGATTGCATGTCATTGACCGAAGAAGGTGCCACCAACGTGTTAGCACACCTACCCCAAAACAGCTTAAAGGGAGATTTCTTAGTTATGGCATGAGGAGACAACTTGTAAACTTCAACCTTCTTGCAGATTTATTCACGCCAACCTAACCCTGAAGATTTTAGCCATTTCAATGGTCTCTTTTATAACAGGATTAAAGCGCACCAACATTCCATTAGTTTTGGGGTGGTACAATGATTCACATACTTGGTCTCAACCCCTCGTGTAATGGTTATTTCTGGCCATCTGGAAAACGGTAAACAGACAAAATATTGAATTCAAAATATAGAATAGCCATAATATCGAAGTCAAAATATAGAATGGACAAAATATCGACTGGAAAGAATATAGTGGTGAAACATATCGAATTGAAGGTAAGTAATATAATATCGATTTTTGAAAAAATAGAAAGTCAAAATATCGAAGTATGTAATCTAGGTATTGAAATATAACCTCAAAGTGACAAATTACTACTTTCTATTAAAAATGTATGTTTGTGAAATTTACCCGTATCACATCCCTATGAGATGAGGAGCCAAGAATAGCAAACCAAGTATTCATGCCACTCCTCTTAATGATGCCTTCAGATTCCCAGGCTGAGATCCACACTGTCCAATCTGGCACCATGCACCTGCTTCCCTCTCCAATCAATTTTCATTCTTTTTCACTCAGCATCTTTGTTTTCATTAAGCCACAATGATCAGCATTGCTTCTGTCTCATTTTCGAGATTTCAGTCCTCACCAGAATACAGTGGCAGGCCTCAAACGACACAGAGCTACATTCAAAGAGCCCTGAAATTCCAAATGGGGCTAGGAATAAAGTTACCAGTCACCATCCCCATAGAGAACTACAAGGCCTGTGGAATCAGATCATTCTGAAAGCAGCTAAAACTGTGTGGGAGAATGGGATATTAATGGGGGGGGGGGAATTGGACCAAGTATTTCTGATATTCTTGACAATTCCTCATTTCTCAGGGGATTTTAAAGGTTCAACCCATAACTCCTTTTCATTCTGCACGCCTGGAGTTAATTGGACCCTTGTCATTGTTCACTTCGTGATGTGGATTTAACACCAAGGTACTCGTAGTGAGGAAGATTCATAAAATACAGTCACAAGAACACATGGACTGGAAAACCTGTAAAGGTGAGAACCAGCAGCCTTTGAAATTCATGTAACTTGCATGCCCGAAATTATGCGAAATTTTGAAAAATTATGCAAAATTATTCTTAAATACGTGAAATTCAAAACCAGCAAATGGTGCTATATATCAACACAAATACATCATCGTGAGGACCCATTTGCACTAACAATAGAGAGAAGACACAAGTGCTGCAAACAGCAGACACTCATGTTTTGCTCATTCACATTCTTCCCTTGCACTCACTCTGCATTTTTGTCACACATGACATGTAATTATACAACATGCTGTAATAGTGTAATTTCGCATAACTCGAAATTACCAAAATTACTCAAGAATATGCCCGTGTAACGGAAATTACTCCCAGACCTACTGAGAACAAGATAGCCCTGGAGAAGACTGTCTCAACAAGGTGCTTAGATGAAAGATGGATGTCTGATGCTACTGCTTGGAGACAGAATATTGAGGAGAACCCTGCACTCACTCTCGCAGTAAGTGAGACTTAAGTGCCCCCTGACAGCATGTATGCACATGAGCAGGATGCCATCAGACAGCTTGCTTTGCATAGTGTGCCGCGTACATTACAGCCTGAAGACCGATGCTCGTCGCCAGATCGTTCATCAGGCCGCTGTCGCGGTAATGCCATACGCGCTGATTTCCACAAGACGGCAAGGGAAATCATCATTCTCCCAGGCAAAGGTGCCAGAGCTGCTGCATGCAGGTGAGAGAAAATGCATGCAATGGATTACTCTGACAGCAAACACAGCCCATTCCAAAAACATATTAGTCTCAGGGAAGCACTTCCTCATCTGCTCTAATGCTCTCGCGGTTCTTTAAGGCGCTCACAGCGCAAGCCGCCGTCCATAGCCCAATTTCTGCCGCATTATTAATTATACACATATGGCTTCTGAGCTATTTAACAGGTAATACCCATGCTTCATGCATTATAACTGGCACTTTAGATTTCATCCATAGCCTTCTCCAGAGCAAGGGGGGGGCTACAGTGTTGAATTCCAATTTCTTCACACAGGGAAGTGGCAAATAGCGTGCGGTATTAAGTTTGCTCTCTATATGCGAGATGTGGGTTATTTTTTTCAAGAGAGACTATGTTTCAGTGAAAGCAAGCATTTTCATCTCTATTAGTTGCAGTGCAGTTCTCATAAAAGAATGAGAAAAAAAGACATTAAGTGCCCTCTCCATAATTATAGTTCCAAGCCACAGGCAAGGGCCTAGGAATAGGGTAGATACTTCAATGACTGGCATAGCCTGAGGCATAAGGTCTATAAAGCTATTAGAACATCCCATCCACTGAAGATTACATGTCCTCGATTAACCACCGAAAACAGAAAGACAAATATTGGACTCTTTATATCAGCCATAATTGACCCCTGTCTTCAAAGCAGCTCAGAGCATTCAACTGTTCAAATGTACACTAAAGTAAATTGTGTATTTTTTTTTAATTCAGCAAATTCCAGTACTTCGAATGTCATCCCTTATAAGTCACTAAATCAACAGACCATCTTTTAGACCTGCACACCTGACGGCATAATGAGGTTGATCTGCACTATATTTACTCATATCTATATAATTCTGTCAACTGTGTATACATTGACCTCAGTTCCTGTCCTAAGCCTGCTACTTGCAGTGTAAGTAACTCTAATGCTGGCCCATTTTATGAAGGCAGGGGTAACATAAATTGCTAGGCATACCCCTCTTTCTCATAAATAGAATTCATCACATTTTTCAAATATTCTCTGATGCTTTTACCTCTATATGCACTTCTCAGGTTTTTCTTTGTTTAACTATTTGGATATTTTGAAATTATTTACTTTCCGTTTAGGTCAACATTCAGATGTATCGTTTGAAGTGACAGCATTCAGGGTAATGTCAGTCACAATAATGCAGTTGAAGCAATGGATTAAAAGTGTTAGGGGTATAGCATTTAAACACACTTTTTAGTTCTCTAGCTATTGGCTATTATGCTTGTTCTCATAGTATGGAAATAGTTGCTTTGCAGGGCAGACTTCTTATCCTTTTATCTTGACTCCTGCACCCAAATGACAAAAAGTCAGTCCTTTGTTTCTTCTTGCTGTTTCCTGCTACATGGGTTTATTATTTTGGGGTGTCCACTGACTTTGTTCAAATGTGAAATTCCATCCAAAACAGTTTGTGGCAACCCCTTTTTCAAAGTAATAAACGTTGGCTCACTTTCTGGGGCACAAACAAGTGAATGAAACACGACCACTTAGACTCCCAGAAAGGTGATTAGATGAGCAGAGAGGATACAAACCCGAAAGGGGAAACATCCTTTACCACGCAACTTTTACCACGCAGTGCTTTTACAACGCAGGTTTTACAACGAAAACCATTACAACGCATTGCACTGGGGGGCGCTCTAGGATAGGGAATAGTTTTAATTTACTATCCAACACCTTCCCTACTATCCACAGGGACTGGAGTTGGAATAGTAAATTAAACTATTCACTATCCAGCACCCCCCAAACCAATGCGTTGTAAAGGCGTGCGTTGTAAAACTTGCGTTGTAACAGCATGCGTGGTAAAAGCATGCGTTGTAACAACGTACATCCACCAGAAAGTAGTCCCATAGCTCAGTGTTCCCGGCAATGCAAAGTCTGTCATCATATGTGCATGTTCATAGAAAGCTTAGCAGCTTGCCCTAATTTCAGATGTAGAAGAGACAGAACTATTACAAAATATTTACAGACTTGCACATAAATATAAAGCTTGGACTGCACAATGTGCAAGCACTCCTGATCAATCAGATGTTCCCCGAATTTGGTATTTTTCAGTGCCTTTCTATTATCCTCCAGTTTAATTGTTCTAATATTATTGTTGCATGCAACTGTGCTGTTGTATATGTACCCCCTTAAGGGGTGAGGGCTGATTTGAAGGGTGTGTGTGCTTCCATATCAAAGAAATTAGATAATGAATGAATCTGATTAGAACAAAACGAGCATAGATATGCAAACAAGCACAATCGCCTAAAGAAAAACAGACTAAAACAAGGTTAACCCACACATTACTGGTGATAAGTGTATCAGTGCCATTGGGTGGGTTATGGTTGTTTTGTAAATTATGATGACAGGCAGCTGTAGTTGTAGTGGGGAAAGGCCCAATCCAAGGGTTGAGCAGTGTCCTGGAGCATCGGACCACTGTGTCCTCTCGCAAGTAGGTTTGCTACTTTCCCAATAGACAAATCTCCCACATTTGTTCACGTTTTAAGATTCTGCAATGGCCCGGAGTGATCCCATTCAGGTTCATAGGAGAGTATTGCTTATTTGAAGTGTGAAAATAAGCACTTGCAAGGTGACACTCTAGAGCTGAGGTGAGTTGAGCGGTTTGTCATTGAGGAAGGGTGAGCAGCAAGAGTCGTCAAGGGCCGCCATAGGCAGGAGACTGGGTGGGCCTGAGAGAATCAATGCAGGAGTCAGCCATGAGAATGGGCTGCAGGAACCGGGAGTGAGGTGGAAAGAGGAAAAGTCCACTTCTTTACCCCTCATGTCCTAGTACTGTCCCCACTGTGTAATACAGTTGAATAAGACCCCTATCTATACACCTTCTGAGCTGCTAAAAATGTAATCTCCCACACACTTCAGCTTGAGAGAGGATTCTTTGCCAAAACATTGTGTGCGGGGGGCTTGGCGCTTTAAAGTTTGAAGACCAATGCCCTAGAACACCATTATAGAATACTTAAAAATAAATATATATATTAGGGAGACACAAGATCACCAGACATGAGAGGAATCCCTCCATCATGACCAACTGAAAATTGTCACGATGATCCACTTCACTTAGAATCCCATGGCTAACTTCTGCGTTGCGCAATCAAGAGAAGAGGCGGCACATTACTGCAAAGTGCATGTACAGAACATGAAAAAACAACATAGGGCTGTAGGGTACAGATCAGTGGCACACCGATAAACCAGACCTCCTCAGAAAATATTACCAGAAAGCAGACCCACCCACAACTTGTATGGTAATTGGAACATCAGCACCCAGTCCATAAGAAATTACAGCAACAATGACCACCAAAGAACAAAATACTACATGCAGGTACATGCGCAGGAAAACTGTGCACCGAAAAAATAGTGATATTATCACCTTGACAGTTCCCCTACCATGTCACAAACTAAGCTCTCACCTAAATCGGCTAACCCCTTTGTGAACAAGGGCAGATGTACAAAAAGTCACCAAATACAACAGAAGTTGTGAGCTGCACCCTATACATGGTGGAGCAGTTCAGGGAAAGACAACGTTACATTCGCACATCATGAATATTCTCAATCAACAAGCAACCAGCAAAAATACACAAGTAAAACAATAAAAGTATCATCCATTAGTACTTCACTTAATGCATTCAGAACACAGAATAGTAATGGGGACAGAAACATGATGCGATACACCTAACAACAAGTTGGAGATGAATCAAGAAGTGGCTCACATGGGATTTATCTGGTCTAAATTGTGTAAAGCACAGAAAAGAAGTCAGTGAAATATTGAGGCAAATAGAAATAGAGGAATTGATGGTGAAATAATACTATATACATCTTTGATGTGGGATCTAGAGTAACATGATGGGAGACAAAGATGCCATTTGCAAAGGGGCATCATTAAAGTAGATTGATACCAAGGGAGAGTTACCAAACAGAAAAATGATTTTGTGCTTTAGTCACACTAATGGGAGATTTGAGGCGGTGCACATGCATATGCTGCGCTGCGGGTACACCATCCTCCATGTCAGAGAACCATCTGCTAGCAGGAGGCTCTGCTGTGAAGGAAGCCGTCACCACTGCAGCCCCATTCATAGCAGAACACTTTGCTGAGCAAGTTTCATGTATAAAGCGACCTCTGAAAAATGTCTTAATTCAGAAAAAAAGCTCAAGAAGCAGGAGTTTTCTTTCTCTGATTAAAATGTAAATGGTCTCTATGGGCTGGACCTTTCTCCAGAATGTGGGGGCAATGTAACATTTTCACTACCCACTTCTGCCATGTCTCACTTGGCAGACATGGGCAGGAAAAATGAGTGACCTTCGTCCTACACTCAGTTGGGTGAAATTATTATCGCTTTGATACATTAGTTCCATGGTAAACGGACCACTGGGTCAGGGCTTACTACTGGCAAACCAGAAAAGACTCCATCAGGGGCTACCCAGCGGTTTTCTCTACTCACAATCGAGAGTGGGAATACATGGGGTTGGACCAACTCCTACTCTTCCAAACCCTAAATAAAGCCCTAAGTTAAGTACACTGCAATTGTATGGATATTTTCAGGCTGGCTTCTCTTAAGCGGTACAAATGGAGGTGGTGATGGAAGGAGAATCTGAACCAATCAAACACTCACACCCAGTCAACAGATCTGGGTTTAATCCATCACCGTTCTTTAGCCCACTCTGCCACCCCAGTTCAGACATGGCCATATGCAAATCAGTCTGACCCCGTGCCTCATGGGAACAGTCCAGCCCGAACTGCCAAGCCATGCCTTCCCTGGACCGGATTCAAGCTTCCTAGGACCGGTTTCTGGCATTACAGCCGTCTTCAGCCAGGCTTGCTTGAATCCAGTGGCAAAGTGAGCAAGGGACTCACGTCTGAGCATACCCTGCCAACTTATGGCGAACAAAGCGGTACAAAAGGTTTACACCTCTTTTGCAATGATGAAGCATTTCCTTTTCAGCTCTTTCTGTGGTCAAGACACATTAAAAATGGTGACCTCTTTCCTGTCCCTACACTGTAACGAAGCAGCACCCATATTACCCCTACCAGCATCAGTGCTTATAATGCAGCCATGTCTAGTGTCAAAGACTTTCAAAGCAGGGGAAGAAACAATTTTCACCTCACAAAATTCCTTTTTGCAATCGTCACACCATGCAAATCTCTCATTCCTCAACATCAACTTTCACATAAATTTAGTTTTGTCAGAAAAAACAGGGATAACCTGAGAATAATATTCAGCCAACCCAAGGAAAGATCATAGCTGGTCTTTGTAGAAAGGAGGCAGGGCATCTTTGATAGCTGAAATCAACCTAATATGAGAAGAAACTCCATTCTCATCTAACCAATATCCAATATAATCCAAGAGAATTTTTCTTTCTGTATAGTTAAGCGGCTTTTTTTGAGAATCTCCAACACCCTCCTCAGTGTGTTGTTATGAATGCGCTCATTCTCCCCTAAGACTAAAATGTCATCTTGAAAATATGTCACATTTGCAACCTCCTTAAAAAGTTGGTGCACAAGCTTTTGGAAGACGGTCAATGCCAAACCAAAGGACATGCTCTTAAACTTGTACTCCCCTTCAGGTCTTATTAATGACATTAGTGGCTTGAAGGCACAATGAAGGGATCTCTGGAGATACACTGACAACAATTCTAAGGACAAAAAGACCTTTGCTTACTTTACAGTTGCCAGCATCTCACAAATGCTTATTTCTTGTTATCACCACAGGAGCCAATCACTCTGATGCCTCTATTTCCTCTATGATGTCATCAACACATAACCATTTCAACTCCTTCCTCAAAGGGTCTCTCATTACAAATGGAACACTTATCACTTTGTTGGCTCTGGGAACAACATTGTTTTTTAGAATTATTTTGTGTGTGAATCCCTTCAGTAAATATTATTATTATTGAACACTTCTGGAAATTCATTCACCCAAGACCTAACAGCTACCATTCTTTATTTTGGACTTTACCCCCAGCACCTGGTCAGGATGATTGAAAACTATTCCTATCAATGAATTATTTTGCTGCGGACAACCGAACAAACATGGCCCATCTTTATCAAAGTATATCTGTGAGAACACTTTATTCCCTTGAAACTCAAGGGTCGCTTTGATATACCCAACCAAATCTATGGGTTTGTTCCCATACACTGCCAACTTCACATCGGAAGGATACGGTTTGTGCATAGATCTTTTCCCCATAACCTATGATCTTACATAAGGGATTACTTTCATTTAGTTTCCCAGCTTACACACTTGAAGGATGACATTTTCTCCATCTGATCATTTTCAGCACAATTGACTGAGCTTCTGGACCTGACCCTTGCAAAATGTCCCCTCTTCCTACATTTCCTGCATAATTGCCCAATCACAGGACAATTATCATCGTTCACTGACTGTCTCTTAAATCCACATTTCTAGCACAACACCTTTACGGTTGCAGACACTAACGTCCTCCACATTTGAGATCTTCTGACCTCCTACTAGGGCGCTCCACACTGGGACCACCTGCCTGCTTCAGGGCCCCTTTAGCCAACAAATCCGTGCCGGCCTCTTGCAGCACCTGCAAGGCTTTTATGACGCTCTCTGGTGAAGACATCACCGAGACATTGATAAACGTAACTAACCCTTATGGGAAGCAAACAGGCCCTAAAATACACAAATCTGACAACTAACTCATCATAACTAAGCACAGTCACAAAATCCAAGCCAAAATAGCTAACTGGGAAAAACGAATGACAGTCCCAACCAGGAAGAGGGTACCCAAAATCTAAATTGCACCTACCCTAACTGACCTATCAATAAAAAATAGTGGGAAACCCCGCCCGCACCCCCGGGCCAATCCTAGGGCTCCTTGCTCCTAGACCCTACCACCTGCTGAAAAATTCCAAGAGGGTTGGGAATTCTGGGCACCCCCACAAAACCACATTCTCGCACACTTCCCAAATTGTATCCAGGAGACTTGTATGGATGTAACCACCAGTACCTCCCATAATGAGTAACGCGTCCTGGGAGACCCCCACTGGAGCTGACAGTTGCTGGCTGTAAGTGACTCCCTCAACTCTAAAGCGACGGACAGTCGTCCCCGCAGAGTCTGCCATCAGCGAAGGCAGCACCAGTTGCTCTCCACCAGATACACCAGCTCCTTGTCGCCAATGAAATGAAGAGGACTCTTGATAGGAATGAAGGTGAGTTCTTTAAAGTATATCAGGTTTCAGGAGGGAGCCTGCTTCCAACCCCTCCCGATTGAACCCTGCTGAAACCTCCAATGCTCACAAGGCTTCCCTGTGAAGATGTAACACATACCGACCCTTTTAGAACATGACATTTTGAAAAAAAAATCTGGCGATTGTATTTTCCTCCCTGACATATATTGAAGCAGAGGTAATTTAAGGCGGGAGGCATTTAGCTTAATAAAGCCATTTTGGGCTTAAAAAAATCGGGTCTGCTGGAACGTATGAAACGGACTCATGGAATTTATAAAAAAGGGAAATGATTTCTTGAAAAACATTCTCTTTAGGCATCTAGGAGTTCAGTTGTAGTGTATTAATGAAATGATAATATCCTACGATTGCATCAACCGTCACCATTAATTTAAATCACAGGCACGTCACCCACCGCCTCTTCTGCTATTCTTTTCCACACAAGTCTACTGCTTCGGGAAACATCCTTTACAACGCAACTTTTACCACTCAGTGCCTTTACGACGCAACTTTTACAACGCAAACCATTACAACGCATTGCGCTGGGGGGCGTCTCTAGGATAGGGAATAGGTTTAATTTACTATCCAACACCTTCCCTACTATCCACGGGGACTGGAGTTGGAATAGTAAATCAAACAATTCACTATCCAGCGCCCCAAAGCACTATGCGTTGCAAAGGCATGCGTTGTAAATACCGCATTGTAAAGGCATGCGTGGTAAAAGCATGCGTTGTAATGTCATACATCCTACTGCTTCGCCTTTGCTGCTAAGCCCGATACATGTGTGCTGTTCTTCCTAGAGTGCCCTTACTGCCTCATAAATGCCTTGGTGTGCCCATTTGCACCAGGGCTCTGTGACGGCCTATCTATAAATGTAGGTCTTTGTGGATCACATTGGCAGCTTCCTGTATGCTTCAGTGAAGCCTGTAGAGCCTGCCAGGGCTTACAATTATTATGCCTCAGCTTAGTTCTGCGGCCACACCCATACAACCAGCAGACACTGCACATTACACTTCTACAGGGGCTAAAAAAGATATTTATTTTGTTTTTACTTTGCTCACAAAGTTACCACATTTTGTAGTTTCTTTTGTTTAGCTACAACCTTTCATCAATGGTTATTAAATACAAAAGTTATGAATCGAAGACAGGCGACACAGCTGACTAGTCTTGCCATGGAATTCATTTATAAAAATCAGACTTAACTTACTTACTCCCTTTCATAAAAGAAGACTAAAAGAGCAAGACATAGTAAAAGAGCACAGCGTGCTTTATTTTCAAACGGGGGTGTTTTATTCCCTCGGGCTGCCACAGTAGCAGGATTCTTGACCTTCAGAGCTGGCACCGAGATGTGATGCCAAGCACAGGGAGAAAAGAGTATTTGAGGCCGAAACACAGCCACAAGCTTTGGCCGGAAAAAAACAGCTAAGCAACATCGAGCGTCAATGTCCCACTGAGCACCACCGACCAGTGATGAGACCAGGCCAAGGAAGAAACACGTGCAATGTTTGGTCAGTTACAGCTGGAATCTCTGTACAGCATGGAAACATTTGTAAGAAGTTGGGTTATTATTTTAGAGGGGTAAGAGCCTCACTCGAAAATAAAAAAATCCTTCTCAGGCTGAACCACAAAAATCACTAAATAAACCTGTGCTTTACACTCTGGTAGCATGGTAAAAAAGAAGTTAGGCTTAATCTGGAGGCAATATGTAAAGTATTTATGGAGCAATTAAATAGTTATCAATTGAAACATGACAGAAGACAAATCCCAAACCAATTTAGAGGAATAGAGTACATTTTAATAAATAAAATGACACAAAAACTACTAAATTCCAATAAGTAGAATCAGAGTTTTACATTTTTAAAGTTTATAAATGTGAAGTTGTAATGGCGCCCATTGTTTGAACAAGGCCAGTTTCGTGGCCGAAACGCGATACCTACAACCTGTATCACTTGAATAAAGAGCTGTGATGGGAATTTGTGCTGTGTCTGTCCTTTTTCCTTCGGAGGGGCAGGTTTTTAATATATTTATAGTTATATATATATATATATATATATATACGGCTGTCATTGTAGTCCTTTTTCTATGACAGCTGTCAAATGTCTAAATGTCTACCACATAATATTGTTCACTAGCCAGTGCCGTGATTCTGAGACCCCTACTACGTAAGTTGACCGCGGACAGTGCTGGCAGCTGCTGTTGCCGATTGGATTGTACTCCGAGGTATCGGGATGTCTGTGGCCCACCTCCCTCATCAAGATTCAGCAAGGTGGCGAGATGTAGGGCGGGTTGCATTGTGCACTCCTGCCTCCGCCACATTTGTTTCTTGGTTTGCGGGGTTGTAGCGGTGTTTGGGGACTGGAGGAGGCACCTGGGATTGTATTCAAGCAAGAAATTGTCTGTGTCAATTATCACTGTCTGCCCAACACCCCGCGATTCCACACAGATTGAATTTCTCCCCGCAGCACCTACCTGGACATTAGAGGCATCCTGGGACCTGTAGTTCCGATGAACTACCTGTTGGTGAGCAAGCACGAGGTTAGGGGGCAGAGCGGGTCCCTACAAATCAGGAAGTAGTTGAACAGTTATAAATGTGATGTTTGCAAGCCTCTTGTTATTCAGGCATTCGAAGAAGGCCACAACAGGCCGAAATGCATCATGCCTCATAGTTCCAATAAAGGTGTTTTCCAGCAGTCCCCCCTGTGGCCCCTGCTCTTTTCCTGTGGAGAGAGAGTATTTGTGTGTGTGTATATATATATATATGTGATCAAGTCACTTTTTTGCACCGATTTTGGGTTCGTGTCCGTACTTGCAGCCTGGAGAATGCCTGCGCCGTGCCGGATTATCCTTGGAATATATATATATATATATATATATATATATATATATGTGTATATATATATATATATATATATGCAAAGTCACAATTCCGGTATTCGGCCAGTACCTGCTCGCGAGTGGGTCGTCGTTGGGGTCCCGGCGGCCCAATTATCTTGAAACAGATCTCCCATGCAAAAGGAAACGTACGACGACACTCCAGGAGTTGCTGTGCTTCAAAAGTATTTTATTTGGCAGCAAAACAAACAAGCCTTTTTGGTGAAACGCGTTGTTTGTTTTGCTGCCAAATAAAATACTTTTGAAGCACAGCAACTCCTGGAGTGTCGTCGTACGTTTCCTTTTGCATGGGAGATCTGTTTCAAGATATATATATATATATATATATATATATATATATATATATATATATACGCTGTCATTGTAGTCCTTTTTCTATGACAGCTGTCAAGTGTCTAAATGTCTACCACATAATATTGTCATATACTGTGCTGCACTCCAGATATGATGTCGAGTTAAATCCACACACCTGTATTTCATAGGCTCAGGCTCGCCTTAGATCACAATTATCTTTTTTGAGGGTGAGATAGAAATAGATCATTTACATTGATGACATTCCACTCTGACACATAAAGTCAGTCCAGGGTATCCATCTTGCCTTCCTTTAATAACTCAAGTTCTGGCTAATTGAGTGCAAATATGGCAAAATGTCATTGGTTTGTTTGATATTAAATATGTATGAATCCATTTCAAGGCAAGCCGTGAATTACTGGCTAAGAAATCATACTAGTCAGAACATAATTTCCATCACAAAAAAAGGCATGTAAGAGAAATGAAAAGGGAGACTTACTGCTCAAGACACATATGACTGAAAAGTACCACTTTTTGTTAAATATTAGTTGGGTGACCATGATTAACAAGTTTTATGGCAGTTGCAACTGTATACCTTTCGGATTATTAGAATCAGTGACTAGTATCCTATCCACATTTTTTCTGCATATCTGAATAAGGGTGGCTTGGGGCCTGATTTAAAGTTGGGTGATAACAGAACAGAATGAAAAAACATTCTTAGAGTTAGTGCTAAATTAAAAGAAGAATAAACAAGTGGAATTTCCTCCACCATAGGTGTAGTAAGATGGTGGAAATTTCACTAACAGGTTGTGCTAATTTAGGAATTCCTAAAGAAATCCTGGAATTCTTCTTTACTTTGCCAACTGAAAATCCGATCCTTAGGCACCAAATTTTCATTTGGTTGAGGAAGGCAGCAGCCTTTTTGTCAATGCACGACTTTCACCATTGAGCCATCATTTACTTTTTAATTCTGTATTTTCCAACTTAAAAAATACACATTTGAAATTAAACATCAGTAACTATGGGGCTCATTATGATGGCGGGCGGATCGCCACCGCCGGCTCGGCGGTGGCGATCCACCCGCCATCCAACTGTATTTACCCCCCGCCATATTATTATGGCGGGTGGTACCACGGCGGACTGAAAGTTCGTCTGCAGCTTTTCTGCCGGTCGGCAATGGTTACGATTGCCAGCCGGGCAGACTTGGCCTACCAGGCACCGGCATCCATATTAGGATGGGTGCGGTAATGCCGCCATGGAAAAGCTGGCGGGGATTGGCTATGGGGGCCTGTTGTGGGCCCCCTGGGCGTGGGGGGTACACTTGCGGGGTGCACATGGTGGGTACCCATTGTACCATCCTACAGTTCCCGGCACAAGTGGCAGGCACAGCGTGGTGCCTTCCACGTGGTGCAGAGAAATGCCAGGCATGCCCTTTTACCATTGGGGACGGTGCTGCTGCTAGCAGCACCGTCCACCATGGTAAAAGGGCAGGCGCATCCTAATTGGGCAGGTGGGACTGCCGCACGTCTGGCGGTCGGTCCCATCACCGTTAAGATGGCGGGCGGACTGATGTCCGCTCACCATCGTAATGAGCCCCTCAGTGTCACAATATTAAGCCAGCATCATGACACATGAAGGCATATGTTTAGAGAGGAAAATGCAGCAGAAAATACAGAAAGAACATGTATTATGCCAAAAAGTGTGTTACCAAATAAAAAATGTAGGGGCATATTTACAAGCTCCTATCGCTACCAGAACATCACTTTTTTGGACGTTGTGGTGGTGATAGGGGCTTCGCCTTATTTACAAGGCAGCATTAAGCCACTTAACATGGTTTAGCGCTGTCTTGTAAATAAGGAACCCTTCCACGGCATACTTGGTGTGAAAGGGGAGGGCCATAGGTGTTGCTGTGGGCATTCCACTGCAACACCCATTGATTCTGAGGCTACCCCATATTCACGTAGGTGGTCTAAATATGGGGCAGCACCAAAATTAAAGATCAGGGAAAATCTGGGATTACCCTGGTGAAACGAGGAGAATGTTTAATTTCTCCTCGATTTTGCTGTTTCAATGTGTGCTGAGTTGTGCAGCACACATGGAAACAGCAAAACATCATTCATTGTTTATGTGCAGGAAGGCGTCTTCCTGCACATAAACAATCATTAAAAAAATGAAGTTTTACAACTTCTATGTGTGCTGCATTAAGCAGTACACATGGAAGTTACAAAACACCCTTTAACATTTGTTTATGTGCAGGAAGGTACAACATCCTGCACATAGACAATCTTCCCCTGCAACCCAGACACCCTTGCACTATGGTGCAAGGGTGCCTACGTTGGTGCTAGGCAGCTACATTTAGTGCCAGCGCAGGGGCAAATGTAAGGCTGCACAATGTGGTTAGAAATATGGTGCAGCCCTGCGTTTTAGAAGTGGCAAAGCACAGCATTAACCCTTTGGGCGCTCATGACAGAATGGTTCCGTCATGAGCACCAGTGCTCCTGTGCTCATGACGGAACCATTCCGTCATGAGCACAGGCACAGAAAATTCCTCTGCTGCAGACAGCAGATGGATTTCCCTTTTTTAACCTTTAGAGGTGGGAAGTGCTTCCCCAAACTCTCGAGGCCTGTTTTTTGGTTTCCTTGTAATGACAATTGCATGTATGGTGCGCTGTTGTCATTACAACGAAAACTAAACTGAAACTTCGTTTCAGTTTGATAGTTTAGGTGCTTGTGGGTCTATCTCAGCCCCCAGAGCACTGAAACACATGGGAAAGATATCATTGGAAAGGGGAGATTCTCCTAAACCCCCTTGTCATCGGTATCACTTGTCCCTGTTTCAGGATCTGTTGACGCTTTGTCCCTCAAGGAGGGTCTTGAGGAGCTTTTTGCTTCAAAAGTGAATATTTACAGCTTCTACTCTATCTTTCCCGGATGTAATGGCCAGGTGGATAATGATAAATTAGTTTACTAGCGAGTGCATTACATAGCTCTAATCCCAGGTCATTCATGCCTTTGTCAAATATGTGGCAATAGTATCTTTCCTTTCTGCGATTCTAATTGTGAAAGACGATTGAGCTGTGGGCCTTTGATTCAAATGCTTGTTATCTCACTTTTCCCCGGTAATCATTTCAATCACATTTCTCTTAAATGAGGAAGGGGTACTGCGTCTGTGGTATTCGACCCACATCGGCAGCACATCAATCCGTCTGTGCCAATTTTCACAGCACCACAGGGGCAGGCAATGCCGTTGTTTCGCTACACAAATCACCGCCAAAATCCACTCACCCTTCGAGGGACCTCGCTGCATCCTCCTAAATTTTGTTTTACCTCCAGGATCTCTTCAGTCACTGCCTAGCCTGAGGCCACTCTGCTCTGGTGCACCACTATACAGTCTCCCTCTGTATCTGCCTACTAAGTTATGTAGCACCCTCTGGTTCCCGCTAGCCCTCTCCTCCGCAGTCGCTGAAGTCAAACATTCCTGCGAAGACACAACAACAGTCCAGGAGCCCCGAAAACCCCCATTATAATCACCTCTAGAACCACTCTCCATCTGCTGGCCCAATCGTCATTCACAGCTCACCACAGGTCACGGAGTATAGATGACATTATTCATGAGATCCTTAAGTAATGAGGAATAACAATCATCAAGTATTATCTCTCGCTGAGAGGCTTTAAGGATTGGATTTGATGGATTGTAGACCAGGGGCTATGGGTTTGCTCCTTTAAGTGTGTATTTTGGTTGATGGGACTCTGGTGTTGTGACCATCCAGTCATTTACAGCACAGTGATGGAGGAAGGAATTGTGGCAGTCAGATGACAATATCTGAGCCTTCGTCTCTTCTAGTGGCCTGCCAAACCTTTGATATATAGAAACGAGAAAACTGTATTCTCCTCTCAGTTTTCACATTGCCTTGGGTGGAATGGTAGTATTTATGCATGTCAACTCAGAGCTGCTAGTGGGCTCTTGTTTTTTGCTCTCTGAAGGTAAGGGTAAATAGACGACTCCCATTTCCACCAAACAGCATGATACTGATGCTGCGGAAGCCCTTTTCTCTCTACTTTACTTACTTCGGCCTCTGCACTAGGCCCATAAGAAAACTATATTTGTTTCTACTTCATTACAAATTTACTCTATAACACCAGAGGCATTGGTTCTCTGCTGAATCTGTCTAAGTTGTAGTGAGGGGTAAGACTTCAGAATGTACAAACTACAGTTCAGCTGAATGAGGACCATTAATTAGTGGCCAACTCACTCACATTTAATATCAAACTAATAACAAAGTGCAAAGAAAAGAACATCAGGACACAACAACAGACTCAGACAATTTTAGAAACGTTTGTTATTGTATTAATGATCCAAAATCAATGCATGCAAACAATATTATAAGTACCTCAGTTAGAATGTCAATATCACGTAGTATAAACCCCCAAATTTAATCAAAGAATTTCAAAGAGGATGGTTTAAATATTACAGATTCCCACTACCAATAAAGGCAGGCAGATGGTTCGCAAAGAAACAGACCTCATTCGGAAAAGGGACAAGGGGTTGTGGTAAACTCCACAAGAAAAATGTAAAGCTCAGACTTGGTATTCCCACCAAATTGTCTAAAAGAGTTCAGTAAAAAAGTACATTAGGGAAAAGAAAAATAAAAAGCATTAAGTTCAGCTCATCGGCAAGAAAAGGAGCCCCAAATGATCAGCAATTACAGCAGCAGCTGCAAAAACATCCCATATCATCATGCAAAATACAAAAGTGTAAGGAGGCTCATCCAAAATTCCTCTTGTTCCTTTTTTGGGGAGTTTGTCTTAGTATTATAGATGATTCGGTCATGACATCAGTGATCGGAGCACAGTGGTCTGTCAATCGTGCAGTCATTTTCCGTTATTCAGGTGTAATTTGCTAATTCAGCATTGTTTCCCATGCTAGTCATGAGAAATCACAATTTTTGCCATCCTCACTGCTTAATTACAAAATGGACAATGCATTTGTAGCATCTTCATGGGTACAATCCCAAGATCGGTTCTCACCAATTCACACACACGAGGCAAAAGGCTTCATTTATAGTCAAATTGTTCTATTAAGCAGGAACAGTTAAAGCAACATTTGAAAAAACAGGCAAAGCTCATTTCACTAGGCCGTGGAATAATACAGTCTAAACAAGAGACTTTCAATGCATTAATATCATCGTCTTTTAGTAATTCAACACATCATTAATTATTCAAAACATAATAAAGTAAATCAAGCGTTTCATATCAAGAAATAATAGTAGTTTTGATGGTAATTATTATTATAAATGAACTATCCCAAATATGGCCTACTCATGCGAATTTCAAAAGTAGTAACGTGTAAACAATTTCTAAAAATCATTTTTTTTAAAACGCTTGTATGAAAAACATTATTTAGTATGTTAAGTTCTCATATTGAAAGTTTCAAGCATGCAACCCTTATCAATATTGATTTTCACCATTGTTGAGCTTATAAAAACACAATTGAAATCAATAGAAATTCTAAACTTTGGCCTCCGCACTGTGGCCCATAAGAAAACTGTCATTGTTTCGACTTCATAACAAATCTACTCTATAACCCCAGAGGCATTGGTCCTCTGATGAATCTTTCTAAGTCGTAGTGAGGAGTGAGACTTCAAAATGTCCAAACTGCAGTTCCACTGAATGAGGACCATTAATTAGTGGCCAACTCACTCACATTTAATATCAAACTAATAACACAGTTCAAAGAAAAGAACATCAGGACACAATAACAGACTCAGACAATTTTAGAAAAGTTTGTTATTGTATTAATGATCCAAAATCAATGCATTCAAGCAATATTTTAAGTAACTCAGTTAGAATGCAAATACCACGTAGTATAAACCTCCTCATTTAATCAAAGAATTTCAAAGAGGATGGTTTAAACATTACAGATTCCCACTACCAATAAAGGCAGGCAGATGGTTCGCCAAAGAAACAGACCTCATTCGGAAAAAGGGAAAGGGGTCACGGTAAAGTCCAGAAGGGAAATATAAAGCTCAGACTTGGTATTCTTACCAAATTGTCCAAAAGAGTTCAGTAAACAAGTTCATTAGGGAAAAGAAAAATCAAAAGCATTGAGTTCAGGTTATCGGCAAGGAAAGGAGTCCCAATCGATCAGCAATTACAGCAGCAGCTGCAAAAACATCCCATATCATTAAGCAAAAATACCAAAGTGTAAGAAGGCTCATCCAAAATTCCTCTCTTTCCTTTTTTGGGGAGTTCATCTTAATACTGTAGATGATGCGGTCTTGACATCAGTGATCGGAGCACAGTAGTCTGTCCATTGTGCAGTCATTTTCCATCAGTCAGGTGCAATTTGCTACTCCAGCATTGTTTCCCATGCCAGTCATGAGAAATCACAGTTTTTGCCATCCTTACCACTTAATTTCAAAAAGAAAAATGTATGTGTAGCACCTTCATGGATACAATTTACGGATCGGTTCTCACCAATTCACACACACAAGTAACAAAGTCTTCATTTATAGTCAAATTGTTATATAAGGTAGGAACCGTTTAAGCAACATTTGAAAAAAACAGGCAAAGCTCATTTCACTAGGCCATGGAATAATACAGTCTAAACAAGAGACTTTCAATGCATTAATATCATCGTCTTTTAGTAATTCAACCCATTAGTAATCATACAAAACATAATAAAGCAAATCAAACTTTTCATATCAAAGAAATAATAGTAGTTTTGATGGTAATTATTATTAGAAATGAACGATCCCAAATATGGCCTACTCATACGAATTTCAAAAGTAATAACATGTAAACAATTTCTAAAAATCATTTAAAAAACGCTTTTATTAAAAACATTCTTTAGTGTGTTAAGTACTTATAATGAAAGTTTTGAGCATGCAACCCTTATCAACATTGATTTTCACCAATGTTGAGTTTATGAAAACACTCTGAAATTGAAATCAATAGAAATTGTAAACTTCTCATTAATCTTCAAAACAGCTTGTTATCATCATTGTTATTTGATTAATCCTACTGCTTTTTAACTAATCAGACACACTTTTATGGTGCAGATATCTCAATATTTCATCTGTTTCTGTGTTGTTTTTTGTCAATGTATGTAAGGTGTTTGTCGTGGTTTCTGTCAAATCTAATGTATATGTTGTGTGAAGAATTTTCGATATCTACGCTGTTACAATAGTTTCTAGTGTTTCGTTTCGTTTCCTTTGTTATGTTTGAATCCCTGACAAAAGGGGAATCATGGAGATTCCTTGCTGTGTTCCTAAAGAAGTTGATTGTATATTGAAGGGTCTGGGAAATCCAGGGATTCCACAAGTCCTGGATTTCTACATGAAGTGCTGCTGCTTAAGGGCAGCTCTGCAGCCCTCCCAAACTGAAAAAATGGGCATCAGCATACTGATGCTTGCATCAAAGTAGCTAAACAGGTCTCCAGTTCTGCTCCTGCCCCTATTCTATGTAGTTTTCCTAAGAACTATAGGGACAACATTTTTGTGCAGTACAGCACGGCACCCAAAGTTGCGGCGCTATCTTGTGCTAGCAGGAGAGAGGAAAGTTTGGCAAATTTAATGAAACATTCCCAAAAAACGTTCTTCCACCTCAGGTCTTTCCTGGAAAGTTCTGGGGCGATCCATCAAATGGCGGCTGAGAAAAAAGGGAGGTCTGAAAATACATTTCCACATGCAATTTTCTATAGGAGCATTGTACAGTGATACTGTAAAAACTCAGAAAGCTAGATCTTGGTTCAGAAAGTGTGCTTTTTTAAAATGTATTGTAAACAAGTGTATATTTCACACCACACAGGATCAATAGTGCAATCAGATATCAAGAATAAGATCTGATTGGCTGCCACCACATCAACAAAGATGTGGCTTTAACTATTTTGGGACTCAGTGACTGAGTCCCCTTGCCTTGAAAAAAAGGAAAACAAACATAGGGATACACTGTGAAAGAAATGACCCGATTAGGGTCACTCATGACCACCTCTCAGCCTTCCACACATATGAAGAGTGGTTAGACAGTGGAGAATACAAACCAAAGGTATTTTATTTAAGGTACACTCGAATTGAGTCCGGTCTGACCAGCCTCCTTGGATTGCTGCAGAGGGACTGACTTCAGCAAGCATAGCAACACATGAAATATAGTTCAGAACCGATAATGACACGCCCTCACTGGAAATTTCCAGTTGGTAGCTGGTGAACAAAGGATTTACAGAAGGATTCGTCTAGGATCTGAGACCGGATAGATGCTATCTCAATGTCAAAGTCACTCTGCCTGCGCCCGCCGCTCTAAGGGTGAGAGCAGGCCTAAATACATGGAAAGGTATGCATTAGCAAAGACAGTATATTCATTAGCATGTGAAGCTCAGCCTTGGAGAAACAAAAAAACCTATTGCGGCTGCTTTCAGCTGAAGCAGACAGGGAGTGAGACCGAAGTAAGTTTCGATCATGGCTCAAAATGGCGGCTGAATACAAAATGGTGCAGCAAATGCTTACTTAAGTCATACAATGCACAGAGAATTCGGCTAAAATATTTCTATTCCAACAACTGCTCCCAGAGCCTGGTGGGCCCAAAAAGCCTTTTATTTCCTACTCGGGACCACAGATCTGTGGAGGTTAAACCCCCAGGGTGGGCCAGGGCCCAGGGGGTCAGCACTTTCTATTAGTACAGGGATCAGTGCACACACCCATAGGTTTTGACGCAAAGCCTGACCTAATAAGATAGATCAGGCTTTTCTAACGAGTAGCACGTGAACTACTGGTAGCTCTCCAGCTACCTTTAAGTAGGTATGATGTTTGAGACCCTGCCTACCAAGTTTGCATTAATATATGTATTGACAAATCGAAAGTGTGTATTCAAGATGCAATGCGTTTATTTTCAGAGCTCATAAGCTGATGCTTGGAGGAAAATTGTTACATTTCGAAAATATATTTAAAGCTGATATTCGGGTGATCAAACATAGAGCACTGGGGATACTTATTAGTAATAATATTAACCTGGTACCTGGGGAATTGCAACAATGGCTGTTATGTGTTACCCATGTAGAGACATTCAACACTGACAAAACATACTTTACATTACTGCTCGCAACCATTTCTACTGTACCGAGGTGATCCTTGCTGATAATCTTGCATATGTTGGTCACTAAAATAATCGTGTCTGATGTGATCTCTATTGGAGGTCTGATGACATAAATAGCTTGAGTGATTTTTATTACACAGAAGTAGCTCCCATGACAGAGAAGGTTGGAGTCCCCTGAGATAGATGGAAGGGGCTTGCTTTGCATCAAAAACAAATGTCTCTTTGAAGCAGATCCTAACTTAGAAAAATATTTTAATTTTTCTAAAACACTCTCATATTGCATTTATGTTAACAGGCATAGCATATATACAATGCCTGTGATCTTTCTGAGTGTGTCTAGACATAGGAATTTGTACTGGAAGGGTACACCTCATGGTGTGACGTGCATAGCACAAGGCAGTCTTATTAGAGCACAATGACAGGGGATGACAGCAGTGATAGGCAAATCTCTCTGTGTTTCTCCCCTTACGCAACACAGCACAGCACATTTGGTTGCTAACTGCCTTGTGTGAAAAATGAGGCAATCTGTTCTTAAGTGTCAAAACCTGTATGGAAAGCTGCCTTATAGACTATGTATATTATCTGAAACATTTCATTTGGGAACAGGCACAATGAGGCTGACTGGAATGTCAGTTTAAAAATAGGAGAGCAGTCTGCATGCAATGTTCTACACCTCCAAGGGCAGAC
Source organism: Lissotriton helveticus (assembly GCF_964261635.1). Taxonomy (NCBI): domain Eukaryota; kingdom Metazoa; phylum Chordata; class Amphibia; order Caudata; family Salamandridae; genus Lissotriton; species Lissotriton helveticus. Next base: position 1,348,202,374 of record NC_136059.1, read on the forward strand.
TGCATCTTAATGTCTCTTCACTGTACTAAGGGGGCTGATTTGTAGGTTTGGCAGACGGGTTTCTCTCTCACAAAGGCCTTACAAGTGCATTATATCCTATTGCCTTGTAATACACTGGATGGGATATCCGTCACGTTTCTCTTGGAGTAACCCATCCGCCAAACTCTAAATCAAGTCTTAAGATCTTTTTTAAATGGTGTACAAAATTCTTTCATTAACGCATTAGGGACTCTGCTTTTCTTTTTAATTGAGATGCCAGTCTGTGGGCAAATTATTATTTCATTTGCACTTATATTCTTATAGAAAACGATGGCTTATTACTGGGATATTATCTCTGTTTTGTGCCGTCCCCACCTTCTGCTTCCTGGTGACACTACTAACTTTCACACGAATCCGTCATGCATGAAGAGTATAATTCAGCAGTGTGGGGCAGTCAATTAAAGTGGCACACAAGCCCTACTGAGGTTCTGAAACTACCCTGGATTGGCAGTGTCAATCATTAAATAGGCATTTCGAGGCAAAAGTATTTTTTTCGGCGTCCTATTTCCGTTTTTTGGTTAGGAGAAGAAGCACAGAAGACATTTCAGTCGAAAAAAACATGGCCACGTTGAAACTGTGACTCAATTAGGGTATCAAATAATCCCATGAATAGATCACTGTTTCTAAATCATACCAGAGAAAGAAGAACTGACGTGGAAAGTGTATGGTCAATTCACCTAAATAGCAGTCACGGCTTGCAAAGGTAAGCGCGGTGGGGCAGTGAGTCAGTGAGGCGGCGATAAGGTAAGCGCAAGGTAAGTGGCTTTATTTATTTATTCATTTACATTTCACTACCCATTGTATGTCAACTTCCACCTCACCACTCTGCCCCGCATCCACCCACCTCACCGTGCTTTCCTGTGCGAGCCGCCACTGCTAAATAGATATTTGAGGCAAGAGAAATAGCTGCAAATGTCCCTTTGCACTTCTAAATTGCCTACAAATGGCAAAGTTTCTGCTGTATTATAAAATACCCATCACCCCACCTCTTTTTATTTAAAACAGTCTCCACCTGTACCTGGATCGTTGTTCAATGAATAGTATCTTGTAGACCCAAGAACAAACCTACTGGAGTAGTCGGTCAGACTGAAGGGTTGGTTTTGACCGACTCTGCAATCTATACATTTAAAGCTATTGGAAACCTGTGCTGCTCAAATGGACGGTGCTGGGAATTGTCACAGCCCAAACCGTAACAGCACTTGAGATATGGCGAGGGATGAGGCAATCACAGAATGCCAGAACATAGATCTGAGAAAAATACACTGGCAGTAATGGACTTAAATGGGCAAGAGACAGTTATTTATGTAAATTAATAAAAAAATTGAAAGGAAGGGTGAAATACCGTCTTCACAAAGTTATCGCTTCAATATTTGGTCAAGTGCTTTACAAATATCAGCTTTGTTCTATTGTAAATTAAAATTAAAATTAAAAACACTTAAAAAAGATTTGTATGAGCTGGGCTTCATTTAATTGAGCAATGAAGCAGGTTACTCCAACAGAAATCAGTCAGGGGCAGGGCCGGATTGGCCGTAGCAGGCATTGGGCGTTTCCCCAGTGGGTCGCCAGGGTGGGGGCTGATTTTGTGCCCCTGGGGGGTCGTTTCTGTTTCCGGGGGCCTGCAATATCAGACCCCCGTAACAAAATCAGCCAGAACTGTCCCTGGCTAACAGCTCGGTCAGGTGTTCAAGACCATCATTTCAGCTTTTATTTACTCCTCAGCCTGAATTCGAGTCCCTTCTATTTTCATATATGATGGAACTACTTATGGTAGCAAGAAGGCTCATAGAGAGGCGGCAACTGTACAAGCAGTTACATATATATCTATATAGATATATATTGTAATGTGGGGCACGGGCCAACATCCTATGTATCTCCTTACGACTAGCCTATCATCAGCAAATTCGACCGCCTTACCTCTGCCAGAAAGTGTAAAGCCATGGAATTAGTTTGGAGGTGGATTTTTCATAATCTTTTTCTTCTATAGACCGACTATACATATTTAACTCAGGGTGTCAAGCTTTCAATTTGTAGCATGCATGCTTAGAACGAACACTGCTTTTTTTCATTGCATATTTTTACGTTAATTGCAATGCTATGAAATATTGTTTAGGGTCACGATTTTATCTGATGCGGGATTAAGCTGTCATCCTAAAAAAAATCTAATGGTCATTTTGTATCCTCATAAAAGTGAGAATTGTAAATCCTGTTGTATAAAAGCCTTAATTAAACATGTACTTTTTCATAATATGCATAGACTTTTTTCATTTCAATCAAAGAGCGAAAGGTTTGTTGAATGCCAATAGCCTGCTGAGTTTTTTAAGATGCGTTCCAAGACTCAGGTTTTTATTTTTAGAATTTTTTTAGAATTATATCCAGTATTCTTTCATAAAAAACAGTGCTAAGACATTGGCACTTTTAAAAACATTTTCCACAAAACGTTATTTTACTAGTGACACCCAATGTAAATAAGAGCAGATTTTTGTTGAGGTATTTAAAAAAAACGACCATTCCCAAAATCCAAACGAGATACTTGGTGAGTATAGCTGATGTGGAAGCTGGAAGGACTCCGAGCAGAGAAAACATATGCAGATAAAGAGATTGATGGGACAAGAAGACCATCACACAATCATTCTTATGAACACATCTCAAGCACAAGTCCTACATTTTCCAAACTGCCCTTTGAAGCGGCAGCTCAACACCATTGGTGCAGCAGATGTAGTGGCACCCGGGCACAGAGGCGTGAGGGGCCCACTGAACCCTGTTTATTGCTATATTTTATAATTCAACCAGAATTCATAGGGCCAATTTCTGCACGTGCACTAGGGCCCAAAGGGAACTGGCTTCACTACTGCTCACCACAGGATGGGACATTGGCACTCATGACTCTAGGCTATTGACATCCATGACAGAGAATCCCAGACCCAGGTAACCCCAGTTACATCTTCCAAGAGACTGAGAAATGAAGGCAACCCATCTTGTTTAGTTTAAGCAAAAATTCAACGCCTGAGCAGTACATCAAGGTCATGAGGCTGTGATGTATTGTATTTGGGGCAATCTAGTCTGTCAAACGTCCTAACCAACTTAAGGAAGAAGGGATGGCACATAAGTCTGAATGCTGACCTACTTTATAGATTCTTTAAATAAATATTTAGCTTGACTTGCTGGAGCGATGTGTGAACTGCCTAATCTTATCTCCCAAAAAACGACATCGAGATTTGAGTGCTGCATACATTGGCCTGGTGATTGTGCATTGTTCGATTCTTGAATGACACATTTAACACCAGCATTTACACTTACAAGCCAATTGAAAATTAGATTTGCCATTGATGGATAGGTTCTATTGTTGACTAGTCTATTAGTGTAAATGCATGTATAGAAAAACTGACGGGCTTCCCAAGTAAAATTGCTCAGTCAGTGGTGCGACGAATATAGTCCAGCCACTTGAGTCTTTTGCTAACTGGGTTTCTAGACCGATCCCCTTTATAGCTCGAATATTTTACAGAGAATTTTATGTTAGTCCTTTTTAGGTTGAGCCTAGCTGAAGCATGCATGTGCTGCTCACTCTGCGAGGCATGCTGTATTAGGGTATGCACTAAAAGGCCCCTCCGACTCTCCGCCCATATTTGTCATTGGCTTGTGTCATTGTCCTTCAAAAATGCTGACTTCTGATTTGTACATAGGCTTGTTAGTCCTGCCTTGGTACCGCCTTGTCTGTATTTGTTACCGCCCATAACGACTGGAACTTTTACTTGGCTTGTTACACGTCTCTGTTATTTAGTGGGTGAGCACTATTTGCCTTAATGGTCTTTCCTTATTCCAGCGCGGTCTGCTTACACTTTCGCGACTGCGCTGCTTTATTTAATTAATTTGCAGCGCGGTCCGCCTCAGTTCAGTGTATCACATGCACACAAGCATTTGCAGGGTAACAGGTCTCACAGTTACGCAAGCTATTGCCATTGTAAATGACAATGCCTTTCATTTATGCTTTGGTTTTTGAAACATAAATGAAAGCACATTGTCTGCAAATGCTTGTTTAAGGGTGCATGTGTGGCGAAGAATGAGGGTCACTACTGGGAAAGGGGGCACTTTCAACAGTTTACATAATTTAACATAATAGAAGTGCACACTTTTAGAAATCTAAATAAACAAAATTACATTTTTAGGAATTGACATGAGAGAAGGAAAAATATTCTAGAAAGCATGAACACCTACAAAATACTTTTTACTTCCATAATACCTCAAAAGATCGTGTGCAAAATACGGATTTTTTTTTTAAATGTGTAAGTTCTTAAGCAATAGTAATTGAAAGAATGTTCACTTCAATTGTAGCAAGTCAGATATTATATCTCGGCAGTAAGGAATGCTACTTTTATACCACTAACAAAATTGATTCAACTAGTAAAAATGTATATTTGTATTCATAGTGAGATAGCAAAAATTAGTAATGGGGTTTGTAAGGCGCAAGCAAACTTTGCGCTTTCATTTGAAAGGGCTGGCCTACATAATTCATACACTGCTACATCTCTTCTGAATAATGCATATTCAATGAATAATAATAGAGTTCTGATGTCATCACATAATTACCGAGTTCAAAACCTGAAGACAATGAATGCCCCTACTTGAAAATACTTTAAATTGAATAAACCAGGGTAACCAAAAAGATAAAAGATTTCATCAAACTAGCATGATCATTTAAGGTGTACCTTTAAAAAATAACATGATATTCACTTTTTATTTATGTAAGTGAATATCCAATTTGCACAGTGTCGTGGCATACGAATGCAAGATACTACAAAGGCACTTGAAAGATAACAGTTCGTGTAAATTTGAATAAAATGTACCTCTTGTTAGTAGACTGTGATTGACCTGCTTGACTTGCTGGAGTAAGAGTGACATAGGAGCTCAAGGGGAGGAAGGAAGGTCTCAGGTCCTTCTGAGGCTATTTTAGAAGACTTGGGACTGTGGACTGAATTATTTCTCACTGTTTCGACTTCAGTCACTGATGCTAAACTCTGGCTTCTGAGTGATGCAAGAAATCATTCCTGGATCTCCAAGGTTCTGATTCCTTAGAAGGCATCAGTGATACGCCTTTTGTGGAACATTTCCAAGGTGGGGAACAAGAAATTCTATTGCATTGTCATGGTCGTGATTATGCCTTTTCTGGTATTTAATTCCAGTACAAGAACGAAGAGATACTTGTTGAAAAGCATCCATTCTGAAGAGGCAGCAGCGCAAATTAAGTGGCAGAGTGCAGTTGTAGGAGAGTAGGGTCTGCTATCCTATGGTCACCCCAATTTTTGCTTTTTGCTTCACTGGTTTTCGACTTAATGCGGCTGTGGGCCTGCTAATCAGACCCACAGCCTGCTGTTCTCTCTCTAAATTCACAGACATGTACTATAGGTACATAACCAATTTGGTACTGGACACCTTGTCAGCCCCTATACAGTGCACTAAAGGTGCCATGGGCATAGGTGCATCCAAGGCCTACCAGGGGCTGCAGCATATCTTTTGCCACCCCTGGCTGGTACTTAAATCGACACAACTGGCTGTTCACACAGCTGGGGCAAGTTGGTGTACTCACCCCTTGCTTAGATATAGTATACCTATGTCTAAACCTATATCTGGGCACATATATACCTATAAGTCACTCCTATGGCAGGCCTTTACAATCCTGGAGGTAGAGTGCTTGGTTTTATGTGAGATGGTGCTCTAGCATGAGCTGAGCCTGTCTGCAGCATTCGGAACCATTTCCTTACTGATGTTCCAGTGATACTGCCATACCATATACTCTTAAGTGCATTACAATCCTCGCGGTTATTGCTAACTTTGGTTTGGCTTTATCAAAACATGTCGTGTTTGGTGTCATACATTTTGGAATACTACCCCCTCTCCAATTCTGGCGACAGGGGTAGCATTCCACCCTTCTAGAGGGAGAAGACATGTTACTTTACTGAAAACGCGGTTAATCCTAACCAGAGCCCCAGCATCACAAAATGGATGCTGCTGCCACAGACACATGTCTGACCTCCTGCTGCTGGCGAAACCTGGCAGAGGACGCCTGGACAAAGAGTTTCCTGTCACAGGGAGGTGTTACACCACCCCAGACAGGAGATAGTGGATTGTAGCAGGGAGGGTTGAAAGAAACTAGACACTGCCTGGGGCGCACAAGGTGTCCCTGGGCAGATTCCAGTCAAACCGGTTCTGGGGCCATCCAGCCCCAGTCCTGGCGGCAAACTGGACAAAGGAAAGGGGTGTAACCACCCCCTTCCTGGGTCCCACCCATAGGAGGGACCTAGCAGGTAATCCAGCCCCCAGATTTGGAATATAGGTGGGAGCAGTGCCAATGCACATCAGATTATCCTGACTGAAACTTATGAAACGAAACTCTGGACCCTTCGACATCCCACTCGACGTGGAAGACTGAAGAATCTCCCTTGTAGTCAAGGAGTGACCACCCTGTGCAAACAGGCACCATCCAGCACCTCGACGTTTGCTTTGTTGTAGTTCCCGCCGGAACTCGAGTGACAGAGATTGACAAGAGCCAGCTTCCCTGCCTTCCAACAGCCCGATCCACAGTCTATGCAGAGCTGAGACCCGTGGAGGCGACCTGAAGCGTGGGAGCGGCCATCTTGACCGTGCAGCACCCGAGGCTCCCTTGAAGCTGTGCATTGGAGTCTGAGAAGCTCCAGCCCCGAGCAGCTTGTGCACCGAAGCTCACCCCTTCACACTCGACGAGTGCTGCGTGGGGCCCTTTTGCCTTTTCCTGCTCGACGCGTTGGTCCGGTCGCTTGTCCCTTGGCTAGTGGCCACAGAACCAACGAACTTTCAAACTTGAACAGCTGATCTGGTTGCTCCAGATTGGCACCAGCTCCCCTGAAAAGGAGCACCCGCTCAAACCTTGCTGGTCCGAGTGTTAAGCCTTCTTCGAATCCTGCGTGGGTTGCCTTTGCCAAGGCTTGTTGACTCCGATCCGGAAGCTGACACTGCTGACAGCGAGAGCCTTCGTGGGACAGCTCGTGATTTACTCCAGGACATCCTCGGTGCCCCAAAGTCCACGTGGCAGCGGAGACAAGGCACCCAACAACGACCTGACTGCGCCCGACATTGCCTGGTTCCTTCCTGGTTCCTTCCTGGTCACTGGCTAGTGACCCAGACTCTGTCCCCTCTGCTTTCAGGTACCCTTCAACTTCGATCCACCCTTGGATCGCACCGGACACCTCTCTTCTGGACGCCTGCAGCATCTTCATCCTCAGGCACCATCGAACTGCGTGACGAAACCCGACACAGGTTGGCACCTGTGCACCCGCGTCCTGTGGGTGAGGTAACTTACTAGCGCCGGTGTTCCCACACTGGTACACACCTCTACTGCCTAAGTCTAAAGTTTGGTAGTCCTAGTCCAGTCGGAAGACTCTTTTTGCAATAACATTGTAACTTTTACGCACCATTGACTTTACATTGGTGAAAGCCGTGCTTCCCGCACTGCTCCCGAATCCCGCGGGCTACTCCAGCCCTAACTGCTGTTAGTGCCCCATAGTCCAAGCGATTCACAAGGCCCTAGGCTGATATATGGTTTGAGTGGCCACCGGCCTCATCCAAAACGTGGAACTTGTCTATGTTTAACTGTGCTTTTATTTAAACGCTTGTGCTTCATTGCTCATAAAGAGTAGTGGGGATTATTCTAAGAATAAATACATATATTTTGATAATATATAACTTGTGTGGTGTCCTTTCATTTGGTATTACAGGATTGCATATGGTAAAACAGCTGGCTTCACATGTCCTTTGGAGTTAAGCCTTTAAGGCTGGTTAGTCCATGCTACCCCTAGGATAGCTTGTCTATAAGGTTGACTTACAACCACCACCATAAGGGATTGTTTGGACTGATACAAGGTGCCCACAGAACTGTGGACATCATATACCAGGCCAACTTCTCACAGCAGTGCACCAACGCTTCCTTCCACCGGCCATATTTTACCACATGACCTGCATAGCAAGGAAGGTGGATGCTTCCAGGTGGGCAGATGGGCCTGTCACTTCTGGGGCCGCATTACACATAGGTTGCACTTTCCTTCATTGTGCCGGGTGCACCTTTAAAAAGGTGCACCCGCGCAATGAAGGAAAGAGCACCAGATTATGGGTAACGAGCTGCCCCCAGGGCAGATGAAAACTCGTGTTGCCCCGGGGACAGCGTATTCACGTGAAATACAGAGTGGCTGCTTTACAGCCTCTCCATGTTTCACTGTACAGGTGACAACTAACCTGCACTTTTGAGGGGGATTATAGATCCCCTTGCATGCGGAAGGAGTCAGTGGCTGCACCCGCCTGCAATGGGATGTCTGGGAGATCCACGGGACTCCGTTTACCCCTGCAGAGGGCTGCTCTCAGGAGGCGCCCTGACAATGCACCACCTGAAGGATTCGTTGCCGATGTGCCGTGTTGGTAATACAGTGCAGACGCAGTGGCAAAGAGATTCCCTCATGTGCACAGGGCACGCCCCCATAAAAATGAGGGAAAGACCCTTGAAGATAGTGCTGGCGCTTTAAGTGCGCTAGCGTTTTTAGTATTACAGAAGGGGCCGCACAAGCGTCTGTAGCCCCTTCTGTAATATCAAGGTGCCCCAGGGGCACACAAAGTGGGCGTAAAAGCCTGTTGCCTCCCTGGGGCACTTTATGTAATACAGCCGCTGGTTAGACATAAGGAGGTCTAACAGGTTTGGAGGGGTGCTGGGACCTATAAGAGCACAGGGCGTCAACTTTTTGATCTGCTGTCATCTCTCAAAATGGACTTCCTGTAAGCTTTGTTTTCTTTGCATACACTAGGACCATCTTTGGTGCCAGGGCGTAGGTACATCTTCACTTCACGTGGCTTGCAGAGTGGCCTATTGCCTCACAGTGGAGAGTAGCAAGAGCGATCTTCAGTAGGCCTATTGTGTGGGTTCAATCTGAAGAGGGACCCCTTGTTCACATAACATGATGGATATCTTCGCATCGTGATGATGCCTGGGCCTGTATTCTATTGGATTGATTAGATACTGGGCAGGTTTTCTTTCTGTGGGACTTTCTAGGTGCTAAGGGAGGTAACCTGAATTATTTAGATAGACACATTCCACTACAGTTTGTCCCACTACGGAGAGTTTGTATTTGGATTTCAAAGATGGATTTAGGGTCCTAGCAAAGAACCTAAAAGTGAAAAACATCCACAAGAATAGGCTCTTTCTAATCTCTAATTCTATGATTGATGAGAAAATTATGGAAAAAGAAATGTTCCTAGGCCAGGAAGGAGGCCCATTTAGACACTCCACTTTACTCTATTTGCTTGTGTTCCCCTCTGAAAATGTTCCCCAAAAATGGCCTGGACAATTTGTAATAATAGACACTTTATATTTCCATAAACGTGCTTCGGTCAATGATGGCATCCATCACTTATAGTGCTCAACCTGATATGCCTCTCTTGATCAGGTTGTAGAAACATTGAGGGCTGCATGAAAAGGGCACTTCAAATGGCTAAATCAAACATTGAGCACCTGTTTAGGTTACTAACTGTACACCCTCCTAATTTCAGATTGTTAGGCTTCCAGTTTCAGGGATAGTTCTTCTTTGACAGAGGTATGCTGATAGGCAGTGTGGTGTCTTGTGCCTACTTTGAGTGATTCAGATTATTCCTGTAGTGGGAGGTAGGAACGCTCTCTTCTTCCAGACAAATAATTCACTCCAATGAGGACCTCTACTTTTAGTGTTCATGTAGGTGTAAATTCTCGAGATTCATGTTACAGCAAATTAAACAGGCGACTTGAAAAAGTCCAAAGTTCATTAGCCTGTTAGGCAAAACACATTTTGGCTGAATAACTTATCAACAGTGAAACAAATTAGATTGAAGAAACAATGTACAATGTAACTTGGATCAATATGAACTAAAGTTTTGTGAATAAAAATACAAATGTAATCGATAAATGTGCATGTGATATAAAATGTATGATACTGTGATTTCCTTTCTTACACACTCCTTATCAGAAAATTGTCTCAGCATTGTCATTTACCTGACGGTAAAACGAGGATGTTTCATTAGACTATTGCCAGCTGCCTGCAGGCAAATAAAGTCATGCTACATCAGTTGTAGCACCTAATGGGTCAGTTACATTTTGCAAAGCATTGAGGGCCCGATGAACAACATTAGGAATACCGATTTCCTAATTGCAATTCTCTCCGAAATACATGTTCCTAATGTATGAAACTCATTGAGTTTCATTTAGGGATTCTTTGTGGGTCGCAAATTGACCTGCCTCATGAATATTAATAAGGTAGGTCACAGTCTGTGACCCATTAGGAAGCACAGCCATCACAGGGATGATGGCTTGCTGAGGTCACCCGAACACCATGTCTGTGATTGCTTCTTAATAAAACAATCTTTTCTTTTTTTTTTTTAAATGCAGCCCTTTTTTCCTGAACAAGAACGGGGTGCATTTAAAAAGAAAGAAATGAAGCCTTAAAGTTTAATTTTGTAAGAGTAGGCAGTCGTCCATGAAACCACTGTCTGCTCTTAAAAAATATTTTTTCAACATTCTCAAAGTGAAGGAGTCTGAAAGGGACCCCTTACCATTTGGTGGTAAAGTATTACTGTTTTGCGACTGGAATTTGGTCACAAAACAGTAATACATACAATACCAATATGGCATTTGGAAGGGACGCCCTAAACACGTCACCTCCAAATACCGAATCGCACATGCAAACTGTGATTCTATAACAAGTTACTAAATCACATTTTGCATTTTGCACATCCGAAAAAGCATTTTTCCGATCGCAAGCGGCCCGATTCTGCGAATCAGGCAATTTGAAAATGGAAAAATGCTTTGTACATCTGCCCCCTAGTCCCTCTAAGTAGTCCACTTTCTTGCTCAAATTTGCAAGCAATGTCAAGCCTCTGGGCTAGGCATCACAAGATCCATTAGTCAGCACAGGCGATAGTTGAGTTAACATTTGGGATGAGTTTTGAAGTACTCCAATGGATCAGTAATTTGGCAGTGACCTCCTTCAAGTACGGAGCTGGGCTTATTCAGTGCTATGATATGGAGTGTGATGCAGACGTGGCATTTGCTATGGTTTGAGCTTTGTCGACAATTAGTATCATGTTTTTTGAGTTGTTCCCAACTGGTGTAGTCCTGCAAATCAGGGGCGAACAATATCAAAAAAGCAGCACATTCTTTTATTCAAATACTGCCTATCTTGTGAATTTTGAAATTAAACCTTTCAACAGGCAGTCGCTGGTAGAGGGTAGGTGTGACAGAGCCGGCACCCGACGCAACCCCAGTAAGGTGCGGGCCACCAGCGGAAACTAGCCTTGGGAGACTGTTCCCTTTAACTTTTATTTTTTTTCATTCACTTAGCTTTATTCGATTTTTTGGAGTTAAAATCATAAAAACATACAAAACGAACATGAAAAGGAACATACAAATGAAATATATCTACAAGTTAAAAGAACGTATGCCCGGCCTATTGGAACAATTCATTAATTACAATGCACTATACATAAGATTAGCATTTACAGTCTGGGCTAATGCGTTGGTTTGTCCCTTCAGAAATTACAATGTTTGTGTAATAAGTCAAATCTAGTACGGGCAGGAGAGCTGCTACCAGTAAGAGCACGAAATCCACTTCCCATCAGATATTTGTATGCTGTCATCGATCTAAGTGGAGGAATATGTGGGGTACCTGGGTAGAAATCGTACAAGTCCCAGATGGAAATGGGGCCATCTCCATCTCTGGGCTGGGAGGATCGTAGATGGGGAACAATGTTCCGATTCTTAAATTTCACCAGGATTAGGTCCCCAGGGATTTCTTTAGGTAGGGACCCTAACCAGCCCACCCTTCTAACACTCACAATTCCACCATCTTGATTGGGTGGAAGGGGTCTGTTTTTATTAAGCCAGAATATGACCTTATTTAGAAGGTCCCTGTGTCTTTTGGGTTTCCCATGAGAGGGTGCCGGTATTCCCGAAAGAACAAGCACAAAAGGGGCGGCTTCCGGAGGTAAATGGATGCGTGTTACTCTATTTTGCTCTACTCTAACCAGAGGGAAATTTGTGGATACAGGTTTGAGGGGAATTTTAATGGCAGTTGGGGGTGGTATTTTGGAGTTTTGACTTTCAGTTAGGACATTTTCCCTGGTGTTAATTGGCATAGGGGCTTCGGAAGCAGTGGGTAGGTTGGGATGCTTAGATATTGCCGTCTTTATAGGAGGTAAGGAGTTGGTTTTAATGGTTGTCTCTATATTTGTCAGCCTATCCCCCAGGATATAAATTTTTTCTATCAGGGGTGCTATTATGGATCTTAGCATTTGCTCAAACTGAAATAATAGTGGCAACTGGGTCAATGGTACTTGGTCATCCAAACATTCATCACCCCCCTTAGATACGGCGGCGTTCATAACAGGCGATGTGGGACCAACACAAAGTTTCTGTATTTTGCATTGGGTTCCATGGTCATTAGCCCCGTCGAATTTCCTTTTAATACTTGAACCCTGCGGGTGTACAGCGGCTTTGGAGTTGACCTCTTTAGGTGGGAGGGATGGTTCGCACAGTCTGCCAATAGGGATGTCGATACAAGAGTTTTGTACAGGAGAGGGGGACGCTACTGGAACAAACTTGGTACCACACAATGCATTTAGTTCCTCCCAATAAGACAAGTTTTGGGGTGTGTCAAGGGTTAATGGGGGAGATAGCGTACTATCTAGAAGATGGAAAGATACTTCAATGTCTACTTCTCTTGGATGGGACAGTGTATTACTTCTCGGAGTTTCATTTTCCATCCCCTTCCCCGAGCCCCGCAGTAAAAATGAGTTTTTAAATGCCTCCTTTCGCATCATTCTTGACGAGATGTGTTCAAAGTTAGTGTCTTTCCCCGTTCATGGAAGGTCAATAAATAATAGTCAGGGAACCAAGGGAGGTGGCCCGTCCCGTCCTCCTCAGGCCCCGGAGGGCCACAGAGGGCCCGCCCTTTGCCCAGGCTTAGCTCGGCATCCCGCTCGCGTCCCGCGAGGCGAAGCAGAGCGCTGTTTGTAGGCGCCTCCTGGCGCTTGCGGTGCGTGGAAATGCAGCGCCGCCGCTGAGGCAGCCGGGAGTTGCAGTCCCGGGGCGGCGGCGCTATCTCAGCAATGAAGTGACTCCTGGCGGTGGCGGCGGCAGAAGAGGACTCCCCTCGTCCCCAGCACTGGTAAGTGTGCCTCCCCCCTGCTCCGCCAAGCAGAACGCTGTTTGTAGGCGCCTCCTGGCGCTTGCGGTGCGTGGAAATGCAGCGCCGCCGCTGAGGCAGCCGGGAGTTGCAGTCCCGGGGCGGCAGCGCTATCTCAGCAATGAAGTGACTCCTGGCGGTGGCGGCGGCAGAAGAGGACTCCCCTCGTCCCCAGCACCGGTAAGTGTGCCTCCCCCTTTAACTTGAGGATACTCCTTCTGCCGAGGGCATATCTACAAGTCGAGATTTTAACCACTTAAGCAAGGCACCCAGCCCTGTGGTTAACCCTTTAGTACCTCTCATTTTTGCGGGTTACCTTTTCACTTTGGAACCCCATCTATCACGTGCACCACCACTACACCAAGTTAGGTCCTGAAGAAACGCCACTGACCTTTTTTAGACAAACCAGGCGTGAAACATGTCGACCTTTTAAGTTACTTGGACACATTAAGCCCCACAGTAACCCACCAACCTTTTAGTTTTTTATTCTACCAGGGGTGCCACGCGCTTAAAGTTTTCCTGTGGGCTCCCCTAAGTAGTTTTAACTGTTATTTTTAGCTTTCCTCACTGCACGCACTTAATCTCCACTCTTGGATCCAGCACTCACCTGTCGGATTTTCTCTTAAAAGATCTCTGTGAAAGTGACCCCTCTATGGGGCCCGTCGGGCATTGCAGCGCTGGCCTGATGAGGAGCAAAGGCCCGGTGATGAAGCATGACATCATTCGGGATGTGTGAGGGCTACTAAAGAGGCAAGATTGGCCAACTCCTTCAGGATTGGATCCCTGATACTGAGGTTGTACTTCTGCCTCTCTCTCTCTTTCTTCTCCTTCTCACTATCTATTCTACGCTAATTATTTCCTCTTGATGAGTGGGTGACATTTTGCACCTTACTCTCGGAACAGTGTCCCCTTTTGATCTAACGTTCATTTGTGGAGCACGGACACTGGACCTTAACAGGCTCCTGGTCCCCCCCCGCTCGCCTTGTTTGACCTAGTAGTAATCCTTCTTTCATAGTTTGGCAATCTTGGTTGGCGGGGAAGGGGAGTCTAGCCTTTAACTAGTAACACTGGTGGACAGGCTCATAGACATCTGTAATTTTACATTTGAATTACTTCTGAATTGTTGGCCTTCAGAGGGGCTTCCACCTCAGTGTACTATCTGCAATCGCAAATGTGGAGTGAGTGAGGGGGTTGCAGTTTAGATATGCACAACTAACTTCTGGGGATGTCACAATCACAATGCCCACTTGAAATATTTTTCAGAGGTTGTATATTCTTCACCTCTCTGCTTTATTTGCATCAAAACTTGCTCCCCTTACCAGACTTTTTAATTTGCACACTGAGAACACTGGTGACCTCACTGGGAAGGAAAAAGCAGAATGGAGCAATAATTTCGAAAGAATTGTTTTGGACCTCTTAGGTTCTTCCACAGGCGTTACCTTGTCACAAATGGTCCTCAGGACTATTTGAGGAGTGGGGATGAGTGTCCGAGCTATAGACAGGTTAGTTTGCAAACTCAATAGGGAATTTCAGAAACTGATGTAAAGAAATATCTTTTGAAAACATGGTTTGATTGGGAAGGAGATGATGTTGCATTACAATGGCGTTCGTTTTTCCATACCAGGTAATGGCACACTCTGTTGCCCTGTGCTAGAACCTTCTTTTTGTGCAGGATTGAGAGCTTCCTGAAGAGAAATCTCCCAGTGGTGGGGCTGTAATGTTTAGAAAATTAAATTCCACATGGCACAAATTTTTCATCATAGAAAAATGTTAATAATCATGGCAAGAAGTGCGGACCTATTTTCCCAAGTTTTGGAAGACGCTTGGGATGAAACTGGGTTTCCACAACAGAACTAGCACCCTTGGCACTGGCCTATAAGTATACTGGATGGATAATGTAAGGATGGGCTGAAGAGCAGGACATATTATGGACCCCGACCATTGCAAAGTGGGTGCAAAGGGCTCTGTGAGCTAAGAGTGCGTCCATTAAGTGGAACAATCTTGAACAATTTTTTGCCTCCCTGGTTTAACACATTTTTGGCACACAAAAGTGACGAACGTTATTTTATAAGTAATTCAATCGGCTTCATGCCTTTCGGTTAAATAAGTACTAAATGCTGCATAACATTGAAGGTATGTTTTTATTGTGAGGCAAGTCACTGCTCTTCGACTTGGCAGTTTATTAAATTGACATTAGACAGCCATGTATGAGGTGGTCAGATCATTCTTTCCCCAGCCACATGCTTCCATCTGACCTGCCTGATGGGAGGGTGGACTTTTTCAGGTGGACTAGTAGTGATATCACTTCCGGTGCACCATTGGTCATGCTTCTAGCACCTGTGGATGTTTTGTGGTTTCAGGGCAGTGATGTGGCAATTACAGCTCATAACAACTTAGGGAGTCCCTCTTTGAGCTGCTGCTACCCTTAGGACCTGAACTTCTGTAAGCGGTGTCCCACCAGCCTTGTTTCTCTTAGTGATGGGTTTGACATCAGGTGATTTCAGGGTTGTTGTTCTCGAGTACGTGTTATTTGATTATTGTTAATTACGCGTTTACGGCTAGCATTTTAGGAGATTTTGTCATTAGTTTATTTCACTGTTGAAATCCCCTTTGTTTCTGGGTTACCGTGTTGCTATGGGTTGCCATGATTAGAAACTCATCTTCCACCATGGTGCAATATTTCACCGTGGACTTTTTAAAATTATCTTGCCAAGAATTGTGGATTATATTTTTCCATGATTTTTGGCTGGTGGTAGCAGCTCTGAGGGGAGTCTGAACTTGCCACTGGACATCAGTCATCAGGTTGAGATGGAGGGATGTGAAGTGCTACGCTGGACTTTGGAGTGGGAGCAGAGAGTGCTTTTGGGTAAAAGAGATTCTCGGACATGGAGTTGGCACAATTTATTTGTCAATGGGGTCTTATAACTTTTTGACATAAACAGTGATACATGTTATTATACACATGTTTAATATTCATTGATGCATTTCTGTTAGCAATGCCAGAACTATGACCCTCTATTTAGAAAACATTGAAGGTCATGTTTTTCTGAGAGATTACAATCACTTCTTTGCATCTCAGAGGCGTATGAGAATTCAATTTGAAGACTTGTTTTGTCTACAAGATCTTCTAGAGTGCTTCAGGTGAAGGCGTATGGAAGAATAGCAGACTCTAGCACTCTCAAACAGACTAAAGAAAATTATACAATGTATCAAACATCAGAATAGCAGAACATTTGCATTCATTTGCTGTTCACTTTCCTCCAGGCTGAGTACACATCATGGAAATTTCAATACAGAAAATGAAAGCTTTTGTGCTACTTAGACACACATTTTACCCACACAAAATGCACAATATAGTCTGAATAAGAAAATGTACTTATTTTGCCGACTAAAGGATACAGTAAAACAGACTCTGCTATGGTGGAAATGTCAAGTATGTAGGGAGTAATAACGCCCTTAAGACAATGGGCACAAAGGGTATAATGTTGATAATGACAAGACAGAGTAAGAAAACGGATGGAGGGCTGAAGACCTAATGTGGAGGAGCTTAACCACTTGGATGCTAGGGTATGTGGAGCAATTTACTGTATATTTCCATTGAAATGAATGGGCACTCCATGACGAGTTACCCTTGTCATTAGCATGGAAGTGGTTTTAAAGGTGTGTAAATGTGCATAGTGCAGTCTGCAGTGCAATGCAATGTGCAGCGTACACCCGTTAATTATGCAGTCAAAGGGAAAGGTCAAACATGACAATCCATGACACTTAAAATCATGGATTACCTTGATTTGTGGATGAGCAGGACAACAGGTACACCATAAAAAGTCCACTGATTTAGTAAAGTGGATGCATGTGGATCCTGCAAATTTAGATCACTTAAGGCATTAAGATTATTTGCTAAATTATGTTATCTTATGCGATGCTATGTTGTTATTTCTTGCAATTTAGTCGTGTAGGGCACGCTGACACTGTGAATGGCCTGTTGGTGCTAATTGTTACAATGTATTTAGAAAGATTTTCCCTAAACAAAGCAAAGAGAAATTCCCACTACTGAAGCAGTACACATTCAATGAACACAATATGTAATCTGCTGTGGAGATCTTCAAAAACATCAGAGGGACATAGTATTGATGATAACTAAATAGCATTAGTCACCTTTAAAGAAATGTAAAAGAAAATACAATGTAGTGATATTTAGAGCATTGAGTCAGAAAAGAATAGGCCCGGCCAGGGAATCCTGGGAAATATGGAATAAATGTAAGTAGCGTCATTCTAGCTCATTGCATGCACTGACGACGCAGTAGGCTGAAAAAGAAAGGTGTGCGATGAAGACTGGGGCAACAGTTGTTAGAATGAACCAGTCAGATCCTTGAGATACGTCAGTGTATATATAACATCACAGTTGTAGTCAGAGGAGGGTAGCTAATTGGATGAAACAATGAGTCATGTATAGAATGGCTCATTTTTCAACATTCAATTACAATACAAAGGAGAAATCCTGATCCTGGCTAGTAGTTAGACATTTTAGAGTGCACTGCTATTTCACCAGGGTACATAAGAGACAGAAAAAAATAGAATGAGCAATGGCAGGTAAGAAATACCAATGGATAGATCTTTTTGCTTTGATTTGTGGTAGTGCAAATGTTATTGTAAGATTAACAGAGGGAAGATGTCTGAGGAGCGAGGTTTATAAAAGTTTGTTTAAATCCTGACAAGCAGGAGAGGAGAGGGGGAGGAGGGTGAAAGAGGATGAAAGGAATGCCTGAAGTGCAGAAAGTTCTGATTCAGTGAAAGGATAATGGACAAATACGAAAGAGATATTCAAAAAGGCATGAAAGTTTTCAAATAACATAAACGGCAAAAATAGATATTTCATAGTATGGAATTTGGAAGACAAAAAAGCAAACAAGATCCTCATCAATGAGAATGACTGAGTAG
The DNA here is from genome assembly GCF_964261635.1 of Lissotriton helveticus. Taxonomy (NCBI): domain Eukaryota; kingdom Metazoa; phylum Chordata; class Amphibia; order Caudata; family Salamandridae; genus Lissotriton; species Lissotriton helveticus. The sequence continues at coordinate 1,348,220,574 of NC_136059.1, forward strand.
ATGGAAAATAGGCGGGCAATTAAAGGATAGCCATTGTGTAAATGTATGGTGTAAGAGAGATCAAACGTGAGATTTTGTAACATATTCCAAAGTGTCAAGTGGGTCAGACTGATTTGCATATAGCCATGTCTGAACTGGGGTGGCAGAGTGGGCTAAAGAACGGTGATGGATCAAACCCAGATCTTTTGACTGGGTGTGAGTGTTTGATTGGTTCAGATGCTCCGTCCATCACCACCCCCTTTTGTACCGCTTTTGGCCACCATAAGTGTGGCAGGGTATGCTCAGACGTGAGTCCCTTGCTCACGTTGCCACTGGATTCAAGCAAGCCGGGCTGAAGACGGCTGTAATGCCAGAATCCGGTCCTCGGAAGCTTGTTTCCGGTCCAGGGAAGGCATGGCTTGGCAGTTCGGGCTGGACTGTTCCCATGAGGCACAGGGTCAGACTGATTTGCATATAGCCATGTCTGAACTGGGGTGGCAGAGTGGGCTAAAGAACGGTGATGGATCAATCCCAGATCTTTTGACTGGGTGTGAGTGTTTGATTGGTTCAGATGCTCCGTCCATCACCACCCCCTTTTGTACCGTAGTAATAGAAGCAAACATTGCCAGAGGAATGTGAGAAGTTTTTTAACTTTTACTATGACCCTTTTTCTTCTTGATATACATGCCATTGATCCCCCTAACAGTGCTAACACAGCACTAGACAAGAAAGAATAGGGAATCGTTTGAAAAACATAAAAGATTGGAAAAAGAATACATATAATAAAAAAACATGGTTGAATTTGGATTGGACAGTATATAGGCAAGTACAGACGGATTTCATTTAATACGAATATGGGGACACCACTTGTTAGAAGAATCTATCTGCAATACCAGAAATGATTAGAAGGCATTGAACATGGAGAACGAGATAAAGAAATGGAAGGTTAGGTGATGGGGAGGAAGCAGGTTAAAAAAAAGTCTGACAGAGGGCACTTTCCATTTTCATAAAAAAAGCAAACACACAATTCTAAATACAAATACCTTTTAAAAAAATTAATTGAATTGAATCATGTGATCCAAAAATTTTATTTTTCAAACCAAGTGAAGTAAATGGCAAAATGGTGTGAATACCTAACATTAACCCACCCATTTGCTTTAATGCCACCTAGGCACCGCAGAAGGCAGGAACATTCAAAGAGGATATATAATCAGGTGAATAATTTGCATCAATGAAGCAAGTTAATTTTGGGCAGACGTGCATTTATAAACCTCTGCCGGTATTGAAGGAAAATAAAAAATATCCCCAAGATAATGGCTGTCTAAATGTCCTAGAGTGTATACGCACAAGTCCCTTCGACTAAAAAAATCGGTCCTAAACTAGGAATCTACTAGAAAATGAAAGTGTGAATATCTTCATATTGATTTATCAAAGCCAATACTTCATTAAATGCAATGTTTCCTCAAGTTAAGTGAGAGAATAACTTGAACTAGCAATGTTCTGTTACAGCAAATGTATAAAGTGGCTGTGATGTTGGGGGGGGGGGGTAGGGAGTTCCATACACCAGGAGCTAGCAAAACAATCTTGATATCATAGTAATGTGCCTGTCACAAATGCATACTAATGAAATTCTCACACTTGGCCATTTAAAGTTATGAAGGTTATAACTCTTTACTATTTCTCTGACATGTTTGCCCACCTACTACTATGCAACCCATTCTCTCTGAACTCTTTTTACTTGGTCATTTATTGTACATAAGGCCTTTGTTTGACAGTAGTGGGTGATTAGTTGGTCTGGCTTTAGCCAAGACCTTTTAATTTAACTACAAGTATATGTATAATATGCCTAAAGGGTTTTTAGCCTGCTTTATTCATCGAATGATTTGTTATTGAGCCATTCACAGTTATCTTCCACCCGCTACAGCACACAGCAGTGGATAATTCCACCTCAGACATTGGCTAACTTCACTGTGAGGGACGGCATGCTGCATTTTCACAAAGACCACATTCTCCTACAAAGTAGTTTGCTTAAGTGCTATGGAATACTATGACAATGGGTGCTTTTGAGATCAAATAATATTTTTGCATTTAGACTTTTTGTAAATTGATGAAGATCCAGCAGCTCTCGCAAAAATCCCAGTTTTGTATAAACCATGACAAAACAAATCAAGCACTGATGAAGCCAAAAAGCTTCTGGACAAAACTAGATCAATTGGCTATGCCACTGCTAGTTCAATCTGAATTTTCACTAGCCTAATCTTCTCAAATATGGGTCATTATTGTTTCTTCAGGCTTTCACCTATCTATGTCTTTCTGGGATAAGTTGAAAGGGCTGGTGTTGGTCTCTAGTAAGTAAGCATGCTTCTAATCAAAACTCAGGGCCTGATTTAGATCTTGGCAGAAGGTTACTCCATCACAACGGTGACGGATATACCGTCCACAGACATATAAGTCCCGTTGGATAGAACTGGATTTATATTTCGGCAAACGGGACATCAGTCACCGTTGTGACAGAGTAACTCGTCTGCCAAGATCTAAATCGGGCTGTCAGAGTCTTCATTTTAACAAGTCCACTACATCATCTACATTTTGTATTTTCCTGTTCTCATAAAGGGTAATACTTCTGAAGAGTCAGGATGCTTATTCACTTAGTACCTCAGTCCTCTTCAGATACACATCTGACTGTGTGTGCATGTACTTCACAAGTTCCCTGTGGATGTTCTTATTTCCATGCCAATGCAATAATCAATAGAAAATTCATTTTGGGCACAAAGGACTTGATCTTTTCCCTGGGACATATTGTAATCTGCTACCATCACTAAATGTTATATCCCCTTTAGGGGGGCATATTAACTTATTTGCAGAGTTGCTAGTGATACTTTTTCAACATCATACTCTCTTGAGTATCTGTTGGATTTTGAAGAACTTGAGGTACACAAAAAAGTGAGCAATGCTTTAAGAATCTTATTTGCTGGCTGGCCCCTCCTTCAAAGACCAAACTGGCTGCTACTATGTCCTACAAATGATAAGGCCAGGGGTGTCCCTCTGTCTGACTTCAATTGCAGCCACGTGTCTTTGTTGTTCGATAGAGTCTCAAAAGCTTTCCTGCGTGTAATTATCACTTGCCCCTGTCCTACTTTTGGATTTTCAGGAATTTGTCACACATACTCATTACAACAAATTTTGTGAGCCAGACCCATAGTGTCCTAATTGCTTCTTCAGCCTTTCACACAAAGGGGAGTTAGATATTGAGAGGATTGTAGTGTATTGTATGGTGTGGCTGTTTGACCTCACCATGTGATGCACATGAAAAACCATTTTGGGTCCAGCTAGGCTCATTTATAAAAACCTCTAGTTCAACCTTGGGTAGCTGTGGCTTCTAGCAGCAAGGCTCAAAACAATGGAACTAGTGTAAGGATTTAGATGCTCCAAACAACAGAATAAGAAGATCGCAAGACATGAAAGAAATCTATAACCAATTAATAAAAATAGATGATATTTGTATAATTTTGTAGATACTAAGATGAGCAAAATCCACCAGAGGGTTTTGGAGATATAGATTTTTAAGCTTAAATATAAATCTCAGCTTTTCAGTCCAAACAAGCATTGGTAACCATAAAGCTTAAATATTTTTGAAAAATTTGAAAGAGTTGTATTTAACTACTCCGCCCCGGACTGGGTGACCAAATCCAGCAGGGAAAAGATCAGGGGGTCAGTAAGGAGTAGTTGGACAGTTACCTGAGTCGCGAGTCCACTTCCACACTTTATGTAAAGACCGATATAAACTTCAATAGAGTGGTCCTAATGCTGCAGATACAGGATAGTGAGGATGCTGAAAGATGCTCTGGGTATCTTCAACCGGGGTCTTCCAAGGGTTGTTCCTCAGTCCATGGTTAAGGCGGTAACTGGGCTACAGGTCTACAGTCAACTGAGGTCCAGTGTTTTTTCTTTGATGCAGGCTAATGTCCTTTTTGGGCAACCAATTCACACTATGATGACTCTCCCGGCTCTGACAGACACAGGTGCAACTTTTGAGCCCTGAGGGGTGGTCTTCTTGGCTGTGCACCAGTGGTCAGCAGCGATTCTTTAAAATGTCTACTGACTAGCTAAAATGGACTACTTCAGCTCTGAGAAGCCATGGTGCTGGAACATGGAGTCAGCCAACTGACCCTTGGAGTTCACCTTTTCTGTCTGGAGTTCTGGAGTGACTTTTCCAGGAGCCAGGCACCACAGACACGGTCCTTTCTGCCACAGCCCAGGCACCCGCAGGTGAAGTTCAGCGGTTGGTGCATCCTCTCTTGCAAGGTCCAGGGGTAAGCAGGGCTGTCCTACTTCAGTCCTTTCTCCAGTCTAGATGTGATCTGAGATTCAGGGTGCCGGGGGTGCCATATTTAAAGAAGAAGAAGAATAAAAAGCACAAGTCTTGGCAAATCCAATAGGTTTTGTCTATATGTGCACTGCCGCGCAACACGGCTCAAAGAAAAGAAAAATAAAGGAAAAAAAGTGCAGTGACGCGGCCAACATCGACAGCATCATAGAGCTATTATTTTGTTTACTTTCAGCAGTGTTGCTGTGTAGCGTGGCCAAACATTAGGAAAAAAAGCACTCTGAACAGCCAGCGGTGGCTGCGGCATAGCACTTTTTTCTGATGGATGTGGAGGGCAAGAAAGGAGGACGCAGGAGTGGGTGTGAGGAATGGTGAAAGACAGGAAGACATGAAGAGAAGAAAGCGAAAGCAGAAGGCGCAGACCAATGAGAAGCAAGGAAACTAGAGTAACGTTGAAGCAACCAATAGTAAGGGATAGTAAGCCCGTTTTAAGCTTTTTTTTTTGTTTGCAAAAGATTCCGCAACTACAGCACATTAAACACCACGAGGATGACACTCAGGTAAATGCAACTAAGAAATGATGTGGCAGGTAAGCCTTCTTTTATATGAAAAATGGTGGGCTAGAAGATGTAGGTAATTGAGAGACTAGAATCGTGGCCCAGTCATCGTTGTTATATTTCTGCAGGTGGGAGAGTTACTGAGGGAAGTGGGAGACCAGTGGCAGATGGCTGGGTATTTTATTCGTCTGATGCGAGATGAAACCACGATTGGGACGAAGCAGGCTGTGATTAGAAATAAATACAATGATATTCAATGTAGACCTCTACTTTCTCCACGTCCAAAATGGATTCCCCGTTTACTCTCTTATTTGGACAAATCTCTCCCGTAGACATCTGGAAGAATTCCAACAAGCGTCTTTGAGATTTTCTTTTTGCGACACATAAAAGTGTTTGATAATCCAGGCGTTTGTGCAGCCAGGCGTTTGTGCATCCAGGCTCGCGCCAGCATGCCTTCATGAACTCGCGGAACATCGACGCTCCTGTTTCCATGTCAACCACGGTCGACATCGTTTCCACAGAAAAGAAGCAAAAGTGGCACCTTGGCGGGATGAAAGGCCGAATACAGCTTGTAAAGGCTTGGACACGGGGATCTAACATTGCACGGGTGGTAAAAACCTTTGTTTTGTCTTTGGATTCTGTCGCCGGAGAGTGCTTCAAGCCCTATGAAGGATTTTCGGTCGCCATCACCCAGTTCAGTGTGCACTTAAAACAAGCACAGCTGAACATTGATCGGAGGGTTCTCATTCATCACACTCTCTGATGTTTTGCCACTGTTTACTTTGTAAATAGGCTTTTCGCCTGTCATTCTTTTACTGCGTGTGTGTTGAGGGAAGGGGCACCTGCCTGTGCTCATTCATTCTGAGAAACACGAAGGACGGGCAGTCATGTCAGAGCCACATTCAGAAGCATTTCAAAAATATATGTCACTATAACACAATGCAATGTTTCTAGATTAGCTAAATATGCGGTGTTTTAAATATTATTTAATACAGGCATTTAGTCGATTTTATTATGCCCCCACATTTGGCAGATAAGTTAATTAAGGCAGGAGTTCATGGAGTAGTGTGTTAAAAAACAAACAGCCACATGCATCATTGTAGGAATTTGCTGTTCCTAAATTGCGAAAATTAAGGAATCGCAATTTAGGAATTGCAAATTCCTATGCATTAAGAATTCGCAAAAGTTTTTGCGATTTCTTAATTTTCCTTATTTGCGATTCCTTAATTGCGAATCGCAAATAAGGAATCGCTTTACATTGATTCCTATGGGCCTAGAGGCCCATAGGAATCAATGGGAAGACATTCTTATTTTGCGAATTCGCAATTAAGAAATCGCAAAATGAGAATGCAATTTCAAGTGTGCAGGGGGGTCCAAAGGACCCCCCCTGCACCCCTGAAATGTCACGTAAGTACATTTTACTCACACACATGTCCCAAGGGCATGTGTGTGTGTAAAATATAAGTTTCAAAGATGCATTTTTTTGCATTTTTGAAACTTTTTGCAAATTACCATGAAGGTTTACTTCATGGTAATTTTCCCCTTCCAAATTGCGAATTCGCAAATAACAAAAAATCATGCATAGCATTTAAGAAATCGCAAAATTTGCGATTTCTTAAATGCTATCGCAATTTGAGAAATCGCAAAAAATTGCGATTTCTTAAATTGCGAAAAATGAAAAAAAACTGATGCATCCCAAAAAAGGTTTTTGCATTCGCAAACGGCCGAATTTTGCGATTCGCACCGTTTGCGAATGCAAAACAGCTTGATGCATGTGGCTGAAAGTGTTTGGCCATGCAAGGTAGTAGCCAGGACTCAAGTTTTGTACCTCATTTCCTTTTTGTTTAACTTGGGAACTAAAAGGTATGATTAAACAAAATTGCTAAGTTTCAAGTTAAATAGTTTGTCTCCACGTTTCTGTGCCTGGAACATATCAATGAGGGAAGATTGAAGTTCAGCATTCTTAACTATGATCAGGTTTACATAAATGTAAAGGCTTCCTTCTTTTGTAGACCTTTCTTTAAAACAGCTTTGGCTGCCAAATACCTGTTGTGAGCGATACAATATATAGGGTAGGCAAGGGGGTCAGCGCCTTACTCATGGTCTGATAGATTCCTTGTCTACTTTACTACTGTGCTCATGATTCAACATCTTTCCTCCCTTTTGTCCCACTCACTGAAAATGTTGCTATAAACCTGTTTTATTGGATGCCATGTATCCCTTTGCTGCTTCTGTCAAACATTGCATTGCAGTTAACATGAAGGACTATTTTCTCTTCCTCCCACTCTAACATTGCTCCTTCTCATTCCCCACCCACTTTTTTTTATTACAAACTACCACCCAGCAGCAACTTCTATCCCCACTGTTCATACTGCGAGCACAACTCACAGCTCTATCTGCTGGAGGCAACCTTAAAATTACTTTTTAACCAATCCAAGATGGCGACCTATCCATGCCTCTTTGAATGAAGTTTCATATGCTTGACGAAAATTCATTCAAAGATGGCCAGCACGGATGAGAGTGTACTTGCGCTGCTCATGTTTCTATGGACTTTCTCCTAGCAAAATTAATTCTAAAGCGACCGCAGTGTGTGTGCATGCACAGCATCCATCTTGCAAAATCACACACACAAAGCCAATAGGTTTTGAGGATGAGACGCACTGGTTTGCCAATGCTTGTTTACAACATGCTCTGGGACTCTTACTAACCCAATGCAATCATTTTGTCTCTGAATTTGTTTCTTTGGACAAGATTGATAAATAAAACTATATAGGCCAATTTGATTTTGAAAGGAAGGGTATTTAACTGTATAGTAAGTGTAAATTATTGTGGGTAAAGCATACGTATTTTCCTTACTAGAACAGTATGATTTACAAATTCCTTTTACCCTAATTAGGCCCTGACTTTACACGAGGTGGTAAATTCCAAACTCTGTGAAAACCCCTGTTCCCCGATTAATGGAAAATACTGCACCCGCAGTTCCCCAGAAAATATAGACAAGTCAAACTTGCATAAATTTACTGGGAACAAAACACGCAGTGAGTTCTGAAATTTAGTTCAGCATGTAAAATATCCTTTTTGCATGCAATTGCTGCACCCAGTAAATATTTTATCCTGCTGCCTTTGTATTAACTAGGTGCAGTAAATATCCCACCCGTTCTGCAGCCCTCTCATAATTAATTAGGGCTTTGGTGGTGAACCTATGGTGAATGGTGCCTCTCTTGCCAGTCAGTGTTTCAGCCTCCAGCTTCTGTTTTGACAAATGCTTCTATGAAAGGTGGTGAGTTCTGAATAGACGTTTTTCTGATCCATTTGTCCTTCATTTTCGCTTGGGGTGGGCAGAATATGCGTTCCACCTGCGGAATCGACGGAATTGTGGCAACTCTGTGTTACTCATGCAGAGTGGAGTACCGGCCAAATTCCTCCAATCGCTGCATGGCGTATTTTTTTCACACACACACCACCAGAACAGTAAGTTGGAGAGCGTAATCGAGATATGGCATCTCCTAGTGTGATTTCCAGTAACTAGGAGGACATCCGGTGAGATTTTTCTAATGTGGGCAGTGGCGGGCGGTCAATATACTCAAGCGGTAGCAAAATCAACTTGAGTAGACGCGCCCTTTTGCACACCCCTTGGTGAAGTTCACACAGCATGAGCAGTGCGACATGCCTATTTAGGCCCATTGAAAGAGCTCCTCGTAATCTCGTGGAGTTTTTATGTAACTCTACAGAATTCTGTGGATTAAAATTCCGCGAGTTCAGCCCACCCCTAATTTGTCACCTGCTATGATGCCATGGTGAAATATATTCCATTGGGATTAATACAAGAGTAATGAGGATATTGCTGAAAGCCTCCTTTTCAATAGAAACAGCGGCAGGGGGTTGCTATTGAAGAGTTACTATGGGAAGCCAGTCAATCTCTGATGCTGAGTACTACTCCAAACAGTGCTGTAGTTAACCAGTTTTACCTTAAACAAACCGAACTCAATGGCAATCAGTTTATCATCCTTGGAACCAAGAGAATCTCATGATCATTTCCTCAGCTCAGAATTGTACACCACCCCCGTTAAAAAAGCCAGCGGACTCAAGTGAAATGTCCAATCATGGCATTGGAGTATTTAATGCACATTAACGAGTTTGCAGATTTCCAGACTCTTGTCAGCCTTGTATTGTTATTTTGGGTAAAAAAACACAAGATTTTGGATCATTAATTACTAGATTGTTTAGTGAGTTATGGAGAATTTCTTAATAGGTTTAATGTGTATTACAATCCTTTAGGCACTTTATGATCTCATGACCAGACTCATGTGCTTACTCTACTGAGGATCTCATAGTAGTGTGGGCATATAGCCTTCCTCTGCTGGTGTTGGGGTAGGATGTGGTTTTGCTAGTATGGTGTTGACAGAAGGGGCAGATTTTTCAACCTTTGAAATTAACAGGAGCCATCGGAGTTATGTCATCCATTGTCACTGTGCCTGCTCTACAAGGAGATTCGTGTTGTGTAGCCCTCTGTCTAATCTGTGTGAGCAGTTGCAGGGTTATTGAGTAGGAGGAATGGAATAAGTACCTGTCAAAATGACCTAAGTGGTTGTTCCTCAGAGTTGTTATATTGCACTGTTTGTGAATCTTTTGTTTGTTATACGGGGTGTGTGGTTCCAGATTTGTGTTCTAATGTAAATATGGCACCATAACTTCCCGTTTCCCTGTAGCCTTGTAGTAGAAGGTCTGTCCCTTTCTTCCATCATTTCTATTTCTCTTGGAGGCAACATCCCTGTGTTCTTGGGTCTGGTGTTTCGTGTGCTCTTGTGTCGCCGGGACCCATTGCATTCCTATGAAGTGTATGCAAAGAGTGACTCTTGCCAGTGGTGGCTTGTAATGTGGATGATTAGTCGGTGAATACATAAGAGCATGCTCACTTCCACCCATCCACTTACAAGAGCACACACATACTCACACCCACCCATCCACATGCACACTCTCTCACATCCATATGTTCACAAACGTGAACGCATACACTCACCATTCACAACCACTTACACATGCACACACCCCTTTACAGCTCTCATGTGCAAATAAACATACATTTATACATATACTCACACATACACACACCCAGCATTCAATGAGTACTTACTGGGCCATGGCGGTGACAGCAGGACGAGCAGGTGGGAGAAGCGCCAAGTTGCTGGAGGCTTTGGGGAGGGAAGGGGCACATGGAAGACCTCACCGCTTCCTTTCAGTGGCTGACCTTGCCATGGGTCAGCCAATGAGAGGAGCACCTGGGGAGAGGTGTGGCGCCGCGGCCAGGGCGACTGACGCTGGAATCTGGGGATCACGGTTCGATCCCCGGCTCCGGCGGCAGATTAGCCCAGCACCATGTGACTCTGGGCAATAGCTCGCTTAATCTTCCCAGCGCCTAGAGACCCTTACGGGTGATTGTGCGCTTTACAAATGTGGACTTTACTTTACTTTAACAAGGCACAGAGTGGAGCCATGTCAGTAAGACTTGCTGACCCAACCTTGCTGTGTGACGAGGCGTCATTGATAGAATTCAGGCTTGGGCACTCCAGGGCTAAAATCTGAAGCTCTAAAGGTTGACTCTATCAGTAACACTCCCTTTAAGGAGGAGGAGGAGGACTTCACAGGACTTTGCCATGCTGATGAGGTCACTACCCTCAGGACTAGGAGATCTTCAGTCTCAACTTAGGCTGACAGTTGCCTGCGCAGTATCGCCAGGCTGCCTGATGCTGACATGGTGAGTGTCCATCAGGCTTACTTATTTTTCTGACTTCTACTCAGCCTGACAGACACTCTTCATGCTTGGTGAAAGGGAGGGGGTCAGGTCACAGCACTCATAATGACAATACTGACTCTGATCAATGCACATTTTCCCTTGGCTGGTAAACTTCTTTGGTGGTGGAAATGCTCACTTCTGAGCCTGGTATGACTGCCAGGTCAAACATAGCCATTTGCTCTTAAACAGTAAATAAACTGAGGACTTTTGAATTGGTTAATAGTATCACCTGTAACCTACTGGGCCTAAAAGAGTCAAAAACAGTCGTACAAGGCACTATACAAAAAAAGCTATTACGTTATTCTTTTGTCCTATTGCATTTGCTGTTAAGTCAGAAACCATTATGAATTCTGTTGGTATCATTTTAAATGTGCTTTATGACAGTAATGCTGAAATGCCAGCTGAAATAGCATTTGTTTTCGTCCAACTAGAATTGGACAGTTCATGCTATGGAAATGGTGGGAATAAATCAATTGTATGTAATGTACTTTTTGTCAGGCTCATGAAACCGCAATCCGCTGATTATGTATGCCATTTAAAGCTCTGAAACATTATCATGAGTTAAATTTCAGTAGCCAGAAGCTGAAAACTGGTCTGCATGTTGTGCTATATGCATCCCAGGATGCTTGTTTCTGGTCTAGGGAGAACCTGGCCTTGCAGTTCGGGCAGGACTGTTCCCACGAAGAGCAGTGCCAAGACTGATTCGCAAATTGCTGGGTCCAAACTGGGGTGGAATGGTGAGCAAAACAACAAAGGATTAAATCCAGAATTGTGACTGGGGGTGAATGTTTGAATTGTTCAGCATTCCATCCATTATCTGTTTTATTTTGCTTTTGTCACCCTAAGTGGGAAGGGTATGCCCAGACATGGGTGCCCCCTGTCACTGTGCCATTGGATTCAAGCTAGTCTGGTTGATGAGGGGTGTTACCCCAAAACCGGTCTCAAGATGCTCGTTTCCGCTCCAGGGAGGACCTGGCTTGGTAGTTTGGGCTGGCCTGTTCCCATGAGGAATAGGGTCAAGACTGATTTGCGTATGGCTGGGTCCAAACTGGGGTGGCATGGTGAGCAAGAGAACAATGGATTAATCCTAGATCTGAGACTGGGGGTGAATGTTTGTTTTGTTCAGCATTCCATCAATCATCTGCTCTTTTCGCTTTTGTAACCCTAAGTGGGAAGGGTATGCCCAGACGTTGGTCTTTTGCTCACTGTGCATTGAATTCAAACTAGCATGGATGATGAGGGGTGATACCACAAACCCAGTCCCAGGATGCTTGTTTCCTGTCCAGGGAGGACCAGGTCTGGCAGTTCGGGCTGGATTTTCCCATGGGGAGCTGGGTCAAGACTGATTTGCATATAGCTGGGTCCAAACTGGGGTGGTGTGGTGAGCAAAGAAACTATGAATGAAACCCAGATCTTTGACTGGGGTTAATGTTTGATTTGTTCAGCATTCCATCCATCATCAGACGTGGGTCCCATGCTCACTGTGCCACTGGAATCAAACTTGCCTGGCTGATATGGGGTGATACCCTGAAACCGGTCCCAGGATGCTTGTTTCCAGTCCAGGGAGGACCTGGCCTGGAAGTTTGGGCTGGATTGCTCCCATCAGGAGCAGGATCAAGACTGATTTAGATATGTTGGGTCCTAACTGGGGTGACGTGGTGAGCAACAAAACAATGGATTAAACCAAGATTCGTGACTGGGGGTGAATGTTTGATTTGTTCATTATTCCATCCATCATCTGTTCTTTTTACGTATGAATAAGTGCTGCACACGTTACACATTACAAATGTGCACCTAGGCCTCACGAATCAGGCGTGATATGTTTTCAGAAATGCATTAATTTAAACAGCTCATTACTTAAGCATTTTCCCAACTGCTGCCTTTCTAAGGCACACAAAATCTCGGGCAACAGGTAAAATGAATAGCATATTCCTTTTTGACATTTAACAACACCCTAATTTTGGTGAAGATGAACCCCCACGGGTCTACTTCAGTGAGAACAATACGTCCAAATCAATGCCAGCTTGCAAATCATCGCGCTCCACTCACAAAAAGGAAAGGGGAAGCGCACTTTTTTTCTTTTTTATTTCTGTAATTTTTTATTGTAGAAAAATATATATTTACATGGAGAAGCGCACTTTTTTTCTGTGTATATAAAGGTGGGCACAGATTTTCAAAGGCTTTTGACATTTAAAAAAAAGTCTGATATTCAAGTACTCTGTTTATGATAAAACCCTGAAAGCCAGACAAGAGCCTTGGTACAATGTAAGCCATATGCAATTTGAGCAGGGAAGATGGTGCAGTGCACATCCATCTAAGGGCATATCAAAGGAACGCTGATGCTCTGACGTGAAGGCCGAGAGATAGGGCTTTAAGTGCCATAATGAAAGCAGGGGAACATTTTCTGTGAACATCAGGGCACTCATAACAGTGAATAACAGGCATTACTGTAAATACCACCAGCAATAAAGCTCTGAAGCCTTTCTCACAGTGCTAGCTGAATAGTAAAAACCAGTATAACAACTAGATGTTTTGGACCATACAAAAGAAGTAGTACCAACTATTCAGGTGTCTCCAACCAGTTGATCATTGACTTAAGTTCATTATTAAAAATGCACTGGGTCATGTTTTTCTTATGAAGTGAAGGAAAGGCTGTGTTTATTTTGCATTATTTTCTTCATGCTGCAGATAGCAGGGCCTGATATAGGGCAGTGCTGGAGTCAAATTTACGATTCAGGGCACAGAGGTGAGGAACTGAAGCACTGAGGTTTTTAACTCCTAAATAAGTCTTTGTCAACTCAATATTGGAGTGTGAGAACAAAATGATGTTTCTGAATGCTTTTAAATGTTAGAAAATTCAAATGAAAAGTTACTTAATGATTAACTAAACTCTTCAGTTGAATTTTCTCCCACTTTAAAGTATTACATTTACAAACAACAGGCCTCTTGCCCCCAGTAGCTGCTAGACACTGTACCATATTTATAAAAGAGAAAGGCAGTCCTCATTTTTAAATGGGATAAATTTAATGTGAACAAAATATTTCTATGAAACATAGAGGGCATGATTACGACTTTGGCGGTGTGGTGCCGGGTCCACCTCATAGCCGCACCACCAAAGCCGTGGTCAGGCCGCCCGCTAGATTAGGAGTTTCCTCCAGTCTGGCAGGATTTTTTTTTGACGTTTTAGCGGTGGTGCCCTGAAAATTGGCACCGCAATGGGAATGCCGAAAACAGTTCCTGCATGGACTTTTCAGTCCATACCGTGCAGGAACTGGTGTGCAAGCACACAGGGGAGCGCATATTGTGCCCCCCTGTGTGCATCCACATGGCATAAGGCACCAGGGGGCCCTGTAGGGCCCCCTTTGTTTCCTCTTTACCATGAAAACCATGGCGTAGGGGAAACTCTGAATATGTGTGGCGGGACCGCCGTGGTCCTGCCAATCATATTACTGCCTCTTGACCACCGCAATACAGCTAGGGAACGGTGGTTCCTGGGCAGCTGCAGTGGGACCCTGGCAGTCCGAGCACCCTAATCATAAAACGGTGGTCAGGAGACAGCTGCGGCCCCCATGAGTCTGGCGTTCCGGGGACTCATAGTCGGCTGCTAGGTCTCAATGCTTTTCTCCACTTTCAACTAAGCCAATTATGCCTCAATGTTTTATGAAACACGTTTCTTCACTTTAAATTCCTCACATTTAAACAAATGGCTGTATTTTTCTGTTATAAATATGGCACCTTGTCTACAGGCCACTGGGAGCAAGATGTCAGGTGTTTGCATATGTGACACTTGGAAATGGGATTACATTTAAATGATGAGTTTTATGCAATCTATATAAACATAAAGTGTACATTTGCACACACACAAATATACAAATGGAAAAGGGCCATTATGAGCATGCACGCTCTCTCTCTCAAAAGGGGCATTTCTGCAAGTTTACAGTGTTACCTGACTGCAGACGGCTCCCTTGTGGTGAGATGTAGGTTGCCCCAGATAGTTTACAGTAAAACACAGAGGAAGTAAATGACTTAAATGTGTACTACTTAATTGCAGGTCAGCCAGTAAACACGCCTCCGATATCTTTGACCTCATCCAACACAACGACTCAGACATTATCATCCTCATGGAAACTTGGCTAAATCCCACCTCCACTTCTATTCTAGACCTCCTAGTACCTCCCACTCACGACATAATTCGGCTAGACAGAGCTCTGAAGCTGGGTGGGGGCCTAGCCTGTATTCATAGGCACACTCTCCTGGTTTCCCACTTGGCGTCCTCTATGCCTTCATTTTATGAATACCTTTGTCTCAGCATCTCAAGTAATAACCTGCCGGTTTGTAAACATCACACTTTCTATCACCCCCCGGTAGACAACCTCCTCTTCATCGAGCAAATTATGGAAATCATCTCAGGCAATGTCGACTAAGCCGTGTCCCAAATCTTCCTTGGTGATTTCAACCTTCTCTGGTCGAACCCTAATGACCACGCTGTAACCTGCCTTAAATTATTCTTAAATGACCTAGAGCTGAGTCAGCATTGTGACCAACCAACTCATAATAAAGGAAAAATTCTAAACCTCAATATCTTGAAAGAATAGTCCATCACAGTGGATACCATTACCCCTTGCTATTGGTCCGACCACCACTGCATCCTCTTTTATATTAACATGGAGGTGTCGAGGATGAAGGCTCATCAAACGAAATCAAAGACCTGGAAAAGGGACCTCAGATCAATAAACTCAGATGAACTAGCTGCCCATTGTAAATCTGCCCTCTCCTCCTCCCAAACAGACTTGGTTGAGGTTCTGTCTCTTACAGACGCCTACAATTCAACCATCTCTAACATCATGGATAGCATTGCTCCACTCAAACAAAAAAATGCATCAACAAAAATATCCAAGCTGTGGTACAACAACAATTTAAACACGGAATGTTGCAACCTTAGGGCAGTTCAACGAGCTTGGAGAGCCAAACCTTCCTCAGACCAAACAAATCAAGAGTGCTAAGGAAGAATAAACAGACTTCATCTCGATCAAGCTGCTAACCATCCTAAGAAACTTTTCGAATTGGTTAAACAGCAATCATTGGTAGGTCCAAACCACTCTGACTCTGGAGGCAGCCCACACTCATGTGATGATATTGCTGCCTTCTTCACTGAGAAATCTAGACTCATCACCATTAAGCTCGCCTCTAAAAAGGCCCTACTGTCTTCCTCCGGGTCTGTCCCATTCCTTGACCTCAAGCACAAACCTATCAGTCTGAATACCAAGAACAATGCCTCATGGGGCAGTTTTACTCCATTCAGTGAAAAATACATCAACAAGATCCTTCAGAATATCAACCCGTGTAACCACTTCATGGACCCGTTGCCCCGGCCATCTTCAAAGAAATCAAGAATACACTCATCCCCACCTGGACAAGTATTGTAACGCTTCTCTATAACAAGGCACGATCGCCGACTGCCTAAAAGCAGCTCAGGTACCACCTATACTAAAAAAAAATGAACGCAGACAAAGCTGACCTCAATAATTTCTGCCCTATCTCCAACATCCCCACCCTAGCCAAACTCCTTGAAAAATGCATTTAATCCCAACTTTATGCTCACATTGAGAATTTCCAACTCCTTGACCAGCATCAATCTGGCTTTCTGAAGGGGCACAGCACTGAATCACATTTTGGATGACATTTTAAAAATGCTTGACCAAAATGAATCCTGCCTCCTGATTCTCCTTGAGCTCTCCTCCGCATTCGACACAGTTAATCACGACAACCTCCTATCCATTCTGAAGAACAGGATGGGTTTCTCTGGTCTGGTTTTACAATGGTTCTCGTCCTTCCTCCACCACAGATCACAAAGAGTCAAGGCAAACCACTCTCTCTCCCAACCCTCTCCAGTACTCATGGGTGTCCTCCAAGGGTCCGCCCTATTGCCAATCCTCTTCAACCTTTTCTTTGAACCAATAGCTAATTCACTAAATTCCACGATCATTTTCTTCCATATGTATGCGGATGATACGCAATTTTATCTGACAATCTCTTCCCCGGAAAACACACATTCTCCCTCAACACTACTCTAACATTTACACAAAATCTTCTCCTTAACACCTCCAAAACTGAGTTCCTGCTTATCTCTCCTCCGAATCATATCCCCAAGCTAGACCTTTGGCTGAATCACCTCACGGCTTTCAACTGTACCCCTCTCATCATAGATTCAGCCAAATCTCTCGGAATCACCCTGGACAAGCACCTTAACATGATGAATCATATCAGCAATGTATGTATGCGAGTTAACCACTTGATGAGGACACTCAGAATGATCAAACCATTCCTTCCACAAACTGATTTCAAACAGCTGGTCCAAGCGCTTGTCTTGTAGAGGTTAGACTATGGCAGCGCTATGCTCTGTGGCCTTCCCAAATACACCCTGGCTCCACTAAGGGCATCATTGAACACTGCGGCTATACTGGTTACAGGTTCCAAACGAAATGAGCACATTTCCCCAGTTCTAAAATTACTTAAATAGTTGCCCTACAAAGCCTGAATTCTGTTAAAGATTGCCGATCTGACTCACAAAGCCCTTCATTTAAAAATTCCCAGATATCTAGCGCAAAAGCTCGTACTATCCTGTGGCAATAGAGCCTCAAGAAGAGCTAACACTTTCCTCCTAAAACCACTCTTGCTTATCAAGAAGAGAATGTGTCACCGAGCCTTCTCTGGCGCTGCCCCAAAGATTTGGAACTCTCTTCCACCGGAAGTATGTAGAATCTCCTCAATGACTGCTTTCAAACTGGAAACCAAAAGATTCCTAATGAACAAATTCTTACCTTAATTGGGCTAGTTCACCTGCTCGAAATCTTTGATCCTACAACCATTGTGCCTTCATTAGTTACTGCTCTTCCTTACCGCATATTGGTTCACCCTTCGTAACCCGATAAATACTTGCTGAATGTATTAATCTTCCTGACGCAATCGTCCTGTAATTATGTGTTAAGTCTTGTTGCTTATTCTTATTTGATCTCCATCTTGCATTTATGTCCTTCCTTCCATCCTATTGTAAAGCGCTCTGATATCCTCCAGGATCTTGTTTGCGCTATTTAAAACTTTATAAATAAAAATAAATAAAGTACTGTAAAAGTAGGTAGAAAGAAAGAAAGAAAGACAAGTACAATCCTTAACTCTGGTAGACAAACCACAATCCTCAAGTGTGTTCCTATTCTACTCCCTATCCTGCTCTCCCGCTCAGAAGAACCTGATGGTTTGAGCTAATTCCAGTCACAGCCTGCAGCTCTTATTTGATAGAGGTGTGCTTGGGTGAAAAGGAATGGACCTGCATCTCTATACCCAGTATCCCACAGTGACTCCAAGGGCTAGTTGGCTGGCCTCCTGCTCAGAAGCCTCAGGCATAGAACAGGCTTCCAACAACATTGAAGCCAGCATTTGGACTCTGCCATATGTGAGTCCTGCCCTCCCAAGTGGTGCCATCCCAGTCCTGTACCATTAGAAGTGAACTCACCAGAACCAATGCATTTCCTCTGCAGAGCGGACTTCCCCGATGCAAAGACTTTGCCTCGCTTACAGCAGCCTGTCTCCCACAGAACTGGCACATTGACTCTGCTGCTCGATGCATCACACCTAGAACTGACGCACTTCTTCTGCTATAGGCGGAGTTCCCCGACACATGGACTTTGCATAGCCTACAGCAGCCCATCAGAACTGCTGATGCATGACGCATTACCACGCAAGGACATTGCTTCACCCAATGCAGGCCATAGGAACCGTTGGCGCATGATGCATCTCCACACAAGGACATCGCCTTGCACTTCGCATCTCCCGAAACCGCCGCTGCACAACACATCACCTCACCCGTACCTCGCATCACCTCTGCTGTGTGGTGCACACTCAATGTGGGACCCCGCATTTCTTCTCAACCAGGGTACTATGTTCAGCGTGCCTAAATGAGTCCCTATAGCCAGCCCAAACCCATCGCAATCAGTCTGAACTTGTGACTTCGTCCTGGTCTGTCACAACCAGATAACCACAGGTGGCGCTTGGTGCTTTTTGCCGCTAATTTCACTGAAATATTTAAACATGCATATCTCTGGTGTTATTAATTGGATTTTTGTCGTTGTGCTCTTGATGTATTTATTCAAATGTTTTCTGTTCTTCTAAATTGGTGTGGGAATTTTCTTGCTTTGTGTTTTCACTTTATCACTGTTTGACGTGCTGCAATCATAATAATTTTATTTCGATCACCAGGTTCATAAAAGTAGAAGCAAAACATAAAACAGTATACATAGAATAGAATTTAAAGGCAGAATAAAACCATCATACAATGAAATCAAAAGTGCTCCGTGCAGTTACTTCATAGTTTGAATTGAGTGTGCTCCAAACACCATGGTTCAGAAAGCAGCAACACTTGTATTTCATCTATCAAACCTTTAAAGCTTCCCTGTGGGATGTATGACATTACAACGCATGCATTTACATCGCATGCCTTTACAACGTAAGTATTACAACGCAGTCCATTACAACGCATAGTGCTTTGGGGTGCTGGATAGTGAATAGTTTAATTTACTATTCCAACTCCAGTCCCCGTGGACACTAGGGAAGGTTATTGGATAGTAAATTAACCTATTCCCTATCCTAGAGCGCCCCCCAGAGCAAGGCGTTGTAATAGTTTGCTTTGTAAAAGTTGCGTTGTAAAGGTAGTGCGTTGTAAAAGTTTCGTTGTAAAGGCTGTTCACCGGTGCACTACTTCGGTTTCCAGGTGTCGTTCTAAACGGATGACACCCAGATCATCATGATCATCTCTGATGACTGGGAAGGGGTGGTAGACAGGTTTTTATGGTTCTGTATGGCAGAAATCAGTAATCAGGGGTTCTCTACCATATTACCCACTACTGTCAGACACAGAGCATTGTGATCGCTGTCCAACCTATCCAATTCTACCATATCCATCAGAAAGGGCCAAAGGCTTAAATCAATTAGAAAATAGTCTATTTGACTATAACCCAGTTTATTGAAAGCAATCTTGCCTTCCCTGTCTGAAGGAGTCCTTCCATTAGGTGCTCATGGATCAAAATTGACCATCAATGCCAACGTTAGTGCTGCTCTAGGTGACCATTTCAGAGAAGGAAGTTCCATCTGCGTGAACTCTCCTTGAAGAGGGATCACCATTTCTGCAAGAAATCAAGTGACACAACCCCCCATTGTTTGGGACCGTGGACATATTGAAAGACCCATACTCATAATATAAAATTTCTCCTTCACAATTACTCCTGCCCAGATCAGTTGTGAGTATGTGCTTTATTCCAAGTCCGTTTGTTCCATTGATTCCCCTGATCATCTCTGACAGCACAATTTACTAATTTAATTTGAGCTTACAGATCTTTACGCATAAAGACTACCTTCACTGAGTCAAAGGGACCCCCTGCATATACAATCCTCTCAGCTCTGGTTTTATCACTTCTGATGATTGAGCAGCAATGCCTAACCTCCCGTAATCAGTATGTGACTTTATTTATTAGGGAGTCCTGATCTTCTTTTACACCGGCTGCCAACTTTGGGACCTGGTTTAAATAAACTACAGCATGATTTATATTCAATGAAGTTCGATAATAGATACCTTTGTGAACTACCACCCAGGTACAGGAGATGTGAGGATAATCCAAATGCAGTCTCAGAGGGGCCTCTTTGACTAAATCCCCCAAACCAACCTCCTGATGGTATAATTTCTTAAGTGCCCGATAATGAGATTTCTAAGATGGTCTCCCCACCTCCTAGCGCTTCAATTGGATTTTGCGAGGGAATCATGCTCATTTAGTGTCAGGGCATAAGATACTCTAGGGACTATAGACAAGGGTTCCCATCACGACCTTTCTTTTGGGCCCGACCAACCCCTCCCACAGCCATCTCTTCATGTCTAACGGCATTCTGGTCTAATACTTCACCACCCTTTTTTTCCAAGCCTTCAACAACTTTTTTAAGGTAAGAGACTTCCTCCCTCAACCCACAAATAGTGCCCATTAGACTTTCCAACACCTTATGGACACCTTGATTCTCACCGTAGTACTTATTCGTACCACTCTCCTCATTAAGCACTTCATCAATATACAGGACAGTATAGCGGTTTTGGCAATCAATTGCTGGGTTAAATGTGCCATGAGATCAGAGTTGCAGGTGGGAGATCTCGGAGGATTTCCAGTTTGAGGTTCTATAGCAGCACAAGTCGTTGCTTTCCCAAACATTTGCGGAATACGCTTGTTACCTTTGCTTGAAGGTGGGGAAGTAAGTGGTGGTGATTTAGTAGGGGTCAAAGGGGAGTGGGATTAAACATTTCTTCTCATTGTGCCAGCAGATTATCTATCCTATCCATTACACAATTATCACCTGCCGATGTAAGAAATTTTTTGCTTTAGTGGAGCTAGTGCTCCCTCGGGTGCCTTGCTTTTGCCCATTCTAAAATGGTATTGCCGCAATATGGGGAACAGAGCAATATCCCTCACCACAAAAAATGTAAGCACTTAATTGTGGTCCCAACAAATTGAAAACACTCCAAGCACCTTGCAAGTCTTCAATACCAACACAAAAAGGAACCCAGCTCTACCCACTAAATCACCAACAGTGAAAAGTACAGAAAAATCACAGTAAGACAATAACTAGCCTCTCACGTTCTACAGTAGGGCCGTGATTTAGAGCAAGAAGTAAAGTGCTTTTGCCACCAAAGGGACAAAAGCCAACCAGTACCTTGAAATAAACGTTAGGTAGTGGCCCAGCCCAGCCTCCAACAGGCCCTGACTGGCTTGGACGGGCCCACTCTTGACCTGGGCAAAGGCCGGGTGCGTCCCGCACTGAGGGAGAAGCAGGTGCACCTTTGATCACTGAGGCAGTGGGCAAGGCCTGGATATTTCTGTGCCTCTTCAGGAACAAGAGATGTTGGCCAAGGTAGTCCATCAATAGTCTACAGCCCCCGCTGAGTAGAGATGTCCCGCACTGCGGGAGAAGCAGTTGTGCTTTTCAACGCTGGGGCAGTGGGCGTGGTCTTACATACATTGACACCTTCTCTGGCCCATGGGATGATGGTCAAGGTAGCCCCTCAATAGTCCACAGCGCCCATTCAATAGAAATGTCCCTTTTCTCCTGACTACTCTGTACCAAGCTATTAGAGGGATGAACACAGCTTAATTTGAGGCTTGGTTGTGACTTCGCCCTGACAAGGATTGTGGGTGCTGCATGAGTCGGGTTGCACCCACTCAGCCAGTAAACCAATATCAATGGGTGCATTGTCAGGACCAGTGGCTTTCCCTTTTCCTGATGTTAGTGATTGCAAGAATGACCTCGTTAAGGTCGAACTCAATGGGAGGAGTGGTGAATATCAGCACAACCAGCGCCATCTCAGATGGGACATTTAAGCAGTCTAAGGAAGATTGTGCATCAATCTGACTGAAGTGGTCATCCCAGGACTGAGGGGGAATTTAGGCTTCGATGGCCGAAAATGAGGCATCTTTAAAATAAGATGTATTTATTATTTTCCAAAAAGCTGTGTTATCTTTCAGTTCACCTGCTTCAAGTAGTGAAAATTAGAAAAACAATAACTGCATTGTTAGAAACCTTAGTAGATCAAAAAAAAATATTTACTGTTATGTCTTTGTAGTCACTAACTGAGTTCCTCTATTGATTAGAAAGGGAACAATTTCACTGTATTCAGCATAAAATATATGTAATAGATACAAAAAATCTTCATCTTTATTTTGATCTGCAAATCAGGATCTTGAAATTGTCTGATCTCATCTGTGCTGCTTGGCAAGTTGATTTGGCTAATAAGATACATCAGTACTTGGTCTTTCCCTAAAGAGATCTCTGGGAGGGGTGGCATCAGTTGTCATTACTGCAAGCATAGCTAACCTGATATGCTAAGAATATCTAAACCTGACCACAATTAAATCCGAAAATTTAAAAAACTGGAAGCAAACCTTTAAAAAATGCCATTGATCTTGACATCCCATCTCAATTTCCATATGGAACAGTTTGTTAAAGCCCATGTATTGCCACAGCATCTTAGTCTATATCATCAAGTATATGTCATTAAAGTTGGTGGTTTATGCAATTACGTTTTTAATTTACTAAACAGATATTTAAGGCAAACGCATGCAGCTGTAGCTAAAACAGCCCGTCTGCAAGGCAACTGTCATTCATTTTAATTGATCATTGGCAGGCGAACATCCAGCACATCCCTCTGTCAACATCAGCGTTGCTTATCTCTAAAGCTTTTCTCGCCAGGATGATAAATGAATCCTGCTCTCAAACACCTTGCAAAATCAATGAATTTAACCAAGGGCTGCACATCACCAAATACTCTTCAAAGGCTTAAAGGTGCAGCGAGCCCTGTAAAGGGAGGTGGAAAAAAGACGTCTGATAAATATCTATCTTGGAGAAGACAGACTGATCTATATGTAGGCGTGTGCAGAGCAAATCCTCTGCAGTGCATGACTAGAATAAGTATTCTTGACTTCTCTCAGCTTGTTCAAATAAAGTTATGGATAATGCATGAACTGAAAGATCCCCACTGAAATTTGGAAGGGAAAAAGGACACGTTCAATTTATTTAGATTGAAATAGGTGGACTTTGGACACCATTGAGTCAAAGATTCGTAAGTGGTTGTATTAGACTGGCCTTTTCCTGTTAAGGCCCACCCCAAAGCTACTGTGGCATTGCCACCTGACCACATTCCAGTGTTCACAGTGCTTTATTTGTGGTTGTGGTTGCAGGTGGTAGGCATCAGGTCTGGATGTACGTTGTTACCACTTGATGTATTACATCGCGGTACTTTACAACGCGTCTTTACAGCGCAAGTCATTACCACGACTTGCGCTGTAGGGGTGCTGGACTTAAGAATAGTTAAATTTACTATTCCAACACCAGCCTTCGTACAGTAGGGAAGGTGCTGGAATAGTAAATCTACTATTCCTTAGCCTAGAGCGCCCTCCAGCGCAAGTCATGGTTATGACTTGCGTTGTAAAAGACGCTTCGTAACTGCACTGCGGGGTAACATCCGCGTTGTAAAGGATGTTCCCCTCAGGTCTCATTAATGGGGACTAGGAGAAAGGCAGAAAGGGGAAAATATAGAAGAGAAAGAAAGATAGAAAAACCGTGACAAAGGAAGTAAGCAGAGATTAAACAGAACCAGCAAGAATAAGATAAAGTGAGAAGCGTAGGGCGATGGACGAAAGGGGCATGAGGTGGATTCAAGATTAAATATTCTTGGTATAATGGCAGCCACAGTAATCGACCTTGCCAACAGCACGCTCCTAAGTTAATTACTCAACAACTGTACTTATTATTTTTACAAATTATTCTCTGAGGAGATGGTCAGAGCTGTCAATATTGATGCAGTAGCTACAAATTATCATAAATGTGGGCCTGGGCTGCCTGATAAATGCCTCCTTCTTTGATATGGTGGTGTTGCGACAGAGCCAAGACACTTAAACAATACTGACAACTGTAGATTTTTCACAACAGATGCAAACCAACTGCATTTAACTCCCCACGGGCTTAGGGCTCAGACTGTCCAAGCATAACTGATGGAGCTCAGACAGGAGAATTTGATGTATGAGATGCTTCAAAGTCATACAATGGATCACTGAGCATCCAAGGAACTGGGACACAACAGCAGCAGAATCATAACTGAAAACTAAGAAAAAGCCATTCTATAGTATCCCACAACAAAGACAAAACTTAGAAGAGACAAATCAGCATAAACATCAGAATAAAACTAGAGTTCCAGAGTGGGAAATTCAGGTGGAATTATACTGCTCCGAGGAGCTGGTAGGATTCACAGGCTCTCCATAGGTCAGCAAAAGGAAGAAACTGACATGGTGATTTCCAGCTTCCTAACATGGACAATTATTCTAGGAATAGTCAGAATATGGTATGACCCTCAATTTCCAATACTCATTTCCAGTAGGCTTTTTGTTCTATTTCTCCTCAGAGTGGACCGCTTGATATATTAAATCATGCCAAAATTGATCACCGATCATTGTGAAAACATAATCCAACAATCAACTCTTTTTTGCCAAAACAATCTCAATTTAGGTATTGCATGTTTTTCTTTTGACTTACCAATGGTTTCATTTCATCTTCATCTTTGAAATAATAGAGCTTGTCCCCCTTCAGAACGAACCAGCGCGTGTGCCAGGTCTTGACGAAGCCTCCTTGCTTGCGTAGCCAGCCACACTTAATGGCTTGCGGTCGCCCCTGAACGGCCTGATGGCTGTCCGCAGAGCCACTGTAATCATCCATTATGAGACTGATGGACTTCCCTGTGCAAGAAATGGAGACATGAAAGAAGGAAATGCAGTGTGAAATAATTTAAAGGAAAAAAAGCAATCACCTATGTTTAGCGCTTAATGACCCAGTGCGCCTGAAAGCAATGCATAGGACTTTCAGTAAATGTAAGCTGCAGGTGTTTTTAGGTCGAGCCTGGGAAACGCATTTGCTGCTCTGCGAGGCATGCTGTCTTCAGGTATGGACTTGAAGCTCCGCCCACTCTCCACTCATATTTTTCATTGGCATGTGTCATTGTCCACTGTAAACTGTGGCTGTCTATTGGTCAATAGGCTTAGTAGTCCCTCCTTAGTATCGATTGTCTCATTTTGTAACCTCCCATGGCGACACCCCCTGTTACGTGTATTGTTACTCAGTAGGCTCTTGCAAGCAGGACAAGCTCTCTCCTTACACTTTTTTTTATAGCACGTCGCCGAACGCATTTGCAATGCAATAAGTCTCGCATTTGCGAGAGTTTAAGCTATTGGCATTGTAAATGACAATGCCTTTTATTTATCTGTTTTAAAAACCACGCATAAATAAAAGGCATTGCCATTTACAATAGGTCTCACATTTAAGAGAGTTTGAGCTATTGCCCATTTACAAAGCCAATAGCTCAAACTCTCTTAAATGTGAGACCTATTGCATTGCAATTGCATTGCAAATGCATGTTTTGACTGTATTCTTCAAACTATTTCCCTGTCCGAACCATTCAGTGGGGAGATAACCCACTACCCAAACCATCCATTTAGATGAAAAGAGCCAACAAAGAGGCGGGAAGAACATTTATAGAGGATTTTAGCACAGACCAACATGGATTATTTGTTTTTTGAGTACATTTTAACATTATTTTGTAAATTAAACACTACTCAAGTCAATACATTTGTGTATTTTGTTTAGTCTGGGAAGTAGAGAGGACTTCTTGATAGGTCAATATGTGTTGCATATTTTGTAAGGATCATAAGTTTTGCTAGGGGAGCTTTTAAAAATCTTATAACAGGCTCAAACTAATCACAGACTTCCATGTAACTCCAAAAATATGGGTAGCGGGGAGTATGGTGCTTAGGATAATAGTCCATAAGCATGATCTCCATTGACTGTTAGTGGGCAACATGGCACACCTAGGCCTAGCATCTATATTGATCTTGTATGTTTCATTGGCTCCTGAATTATTGTGGGATGTGTTGTATTTCACCTGAACAAATGTCATGCCCCATTTCACTGGAGAACCACCTACTGTGACTTCCTAACACTTTCAAATGGATACTTTGTGCCATTTAATCCCCCTGTAAACAAGGACTTGAATTTCATTGTAATGTGATTCAGTGATGTCTAAAAGCTGATTATGATGGCGGATGCCCACCCACACCGTCCCCTCCCACCCACCAGCTTGGAGAAGTTAATGTTACAATCTGATGATGCCGGTAGGAGTACTGGAGGACCTGGCGGCATAAGAGATGTAACAAGACTTTCTTAGCGTCTAAATACCAGGAAACAGGACCCTTCCTTAAGACACATACTTGGAAAACCTCATGAGTACAAATTGCATAGACTCAGTTGAGCACAATGGCTTATCTTTAAATATTAGTCTTTTGAGAGACCACTAGTGTAGAGAAAAAAGAGCATAATGAATGTCTTAAAAGTGTGTGTGTGTTTGTGTGTGTGTGTGTGCGTGCTGTTTTTATTTGGCATCCAGTGCTGCATGTATGTCCGTTATTGAAGTGACCAGAACCAGACAAAGCAGAACATCTCACATATTAAGAACTAGGAAGTGAAACAAAATCGTCCCATACACTGAGATTCTTATTCATTTCACTGACTTCTGGCTGCCATTGTGCCTCTAATGATGATAGTTTGCTTGAGGGTGGTACTTCATACTGGACCGCTGCCATTTCTCAGCACAGTGCATAACACACGGTGCTTATACCCAGTGTAATGGTGCTCAGTTGATGATTTTTGGATGAGTGGGAGCCTGAGGATTCATGACTTAAGGTTCACAGATGATGTCAGAGGTCGTGTTTATCTCATTCAGACATCTTCCCATGGCATCATTTTATTGCTTCTGAAAATATGTATGCCACGACCATGGGATAAGCCTTTACCTATCCAAGGCTTCAAGTTAATTCAATTTTGGAATGTTTAAGGGTCAAAAAAGTCAGCTACATTCAAACATGATATGCCAGGAAGCAGAACAGGAAGTCATGGAAATCTCTGGGCATGGGCTTTGAC
The DNA here is from genome assembly GCF_964261635.1 of Lissotriton helveticus. NCBI lineage: Eukaryota > Metazoa > Chordata > Amphibia > Caudata > Salamandridae > Lissotriton > Lissotriton helveticus. The sequence continues at coordinate 1,348,247,779 of NC_136059.1, forward strand.
CGTAGTGGCCAAAAGCCAAGTGGACAACTCTTGCCAATCCAAAACCTTTACTGAGACACACAGACACTAATACTACACTTCCTGCTTCATATATCATTAGTGAAAATTTCAGTTGACCTGTAACAGAATGTTGTTTTTTTGGGATACAGTTGCGGCACATGCTTTTTAGTAGTTCCACTAAATTCGTTCAACAGAAGAAAAGGAGTCATTTCACTCCATCATTTGTGGCAGTTACACTTTTCACCCTAAGTGGGATGGGTATGCCCAGACGTGGTTCCCTTGCTCACTGTGCCACTGGATTCAAGGTAGCCTGGCTGATAAAGTGTGACATACCCTGAAACCGGTTCCAGGATGCTTGCATCCGGTCCAGGGAGGACCTGGCTTTGCAGTTCGGTCTGGACTTTTCCCATGAGGCACAGGGTAAAGACTGATTTGCATATGGCTGAGTCGAAACTGGGGTGATGTAGTGGGTGTAGTGGGCAAAAGGATGATGGATTTAACCCAGATCTCTTGACTAGGGGAGAATGTCTGAATCATTCAGTATTCTGTCCATCTTTTGCTGCAGTTACACTTTTCGCCCTAAGTGGGATGGGTATGCCCAGACGTGGGTCCCTTGCTTACTGTGCCACCGGATTCAAGCTAGCCTGGCTGATGAAGGGTGACATACCCTGAAACCAGTCCCAGGATGCTTGTGTCCAGTCCAGGGAGGACCTGGCTTGGCAGTTCGGTCTGGACTGTTCCCATGAGGCACAGGTTCAAGAGTTGCATACGGCTTGATCCAAACTGGGGTGACGTAGTGGCCAAAAGAAAAATAGATTTAACCCAGATCTCTTCACTGGGGAGAATGTCTGAATCATTCAGCATTCTGTCCATCATTTGTTGCAGTTACACATTTCACTTGTTGACATTCCAAGATCCAACCAGAAACAAATGAGCAGTTTACAACAGCAGTCCAGCGCTTGGCCAGCGCCCCTAGTATATTTAGCGAAATCAGTGAAAAACAAGTGAAACTTGTTAACTGGAATTTCCTTAAACGATCTGCGCTATCCTGGCACTTAAACAGTCGCACTGTGCCTTGTCTTCGAGGTATGCAGTCTCACAGTCTGATTGAGGCTTTTACAACCTTCAGAGATAAGCTAGCCCAGCTTCACAGGGGAACTATTTTAAATGTGTTCGAGTTTTGGGCTGAATGCTGAGTGTTGACTTAGACAGATAAAGAAAGAAAGCTGTCTTTCATTTTCTGCTTTAATGAGACAGGCTCCCAGTAAATTGCCCCTCAACGTAAAAATACATTCGCACACATAGAAAGAACAAAATACGAGGAGATATTAATATTTTCTCCTCGTATCGCCAGACTAGGGCCAGGTATTCCCTGGTCTTAGTTTTTGGTGCTGCCTCGTCCTTTCAAATATGGGACAGCGTCAAAAAGCAATGGATGTTGTGACGGAACGCCCACTGCAACACCCATTGCACACCCCTTTCATGCTAAGTGAAGTGTGAAAAGGGGACTTACTTACAAGACCGCTTTACGCCACGTTAAGTGGCTTGACGCTGCTTTGTAAATAAGGAGAAGGGGATATTGCCACCAGAGCCTCTCTAGAGGTGGCTTTCTGGTTGCGATAACCCCTTGCAAATATGCCCCTCAGTGTACCTGGAAGGTAACCACTGTGACAGTGGTTCCTTTCATCATGCAGGGCTGACCGCTGGGCAGGAAGGAATAATTCCTGTTTGTCACCCTGACGGATGGTACTTTATCCTTCAGAGTCTAAATCAGCACCTCTAGAAATTACATTGTTACAAAGCAACTAAACATTATATATCAAAGTCATAAGATCTGACAAGTAAGCATCATATTCACAAATATATAAATGTACATTTTGCAAGTAACCTCTTGGAGTTTGCGTAAATTGATCCAGTAAACAATAGACTTGGTTCCTGAGTCTAATTTAACGTCAGCATTTAGGGTTCCTTTCACTGGAGCAAGGTGGTTCATCAGAATCCCTTATATGAAGGAAACCCTGTAGTCAAGTCAGGGTAGAACTAGGTATGGAATATCATTTAGAAGTCAGATACTGGGTATTATGATTTGGAGCCGCAAGGGAGTATCGACGGGTGTGTAATGTTTCTTGTCTTTGAGTTTAGAGTGGCTTGCATATTTTTTTTGCTCAGAGTAGTGTATAGGAATTTTGAACAGTCAATGAGTGAGGGATGGCAGACTCCAAGTCAAGCCAACATTGGATCATTATGGATCATTATGTAGCTGTGTAGTGGAGCAATAAGGAACACATTCTATTTTGAGAGGGTTTGGCTTTACATAGTGCCCTTCATCCTCTATGGCAGTGGTTCCCAAACCTTTGACTCCTGAGGACCCCCATTGAGTCACCACTGGAAGCCGGGGACCCCCAAGCAATTTGTATGATTTAAATTTCAAACATTAAAACAGTAATTAAAAAAAACACATGTGCACACAAAATAAATACTCAAATTACGAAGGTTTTCAGTATTTTATATTGAAAGAATTTGCAAAAAACGAAAACTTTTACTGGGAAGGTTGGCGCTGCATCTCTTTGACTAACCTTTAAATGGTTGGTTTTATTTCTCAGAATGAGGCTCCTGCTAGGGCCAGACTGGAAACCCAAAGCAGCCCTGGCAAATGATTTCAGACCAGTCCCCATAAGGTGAATACCAAGTGCAGTGAGTGAGCCTGACCACTACAACAGGGACTTTGGGAGGCTCTCCCCCAAGAAAATTTAGGAAACAATGGTGCATTGACCTCACTATGCACCAGGATACAACAATCTTTGTTGGGGTTCTCCAATGATTCCCTTATCACCCTCCAACAGTGCCTTTCATCTCTCCATAGCCCCTCTGTCATAAGTACTTCATTTGCTTTATAGCATCTCTCATGTAGGATGTCAGATAACTTTATATCACACGCATATGAATCATACTTGTAAATCAGTGTATAGAAAATGTTACATAAGACAAAGGGGACTACAAGGTGTAGGATTCACATGTCATGAATACTGGTAGGCATTTTTGAAGAGTGCTGGGTCTGGAGAAGCAAAAACCCAGGGTTCAGAATATATAACACAGTGCTTAGCATTGACTTTAACAATAAAAATGTAATTCCACCCAAATAAACCTTTTTAGCAGCATCAGGATAATGAAAGACTGGGAAAAAACAGAAGTTACTAACTTGTACCATTCAGTTTGCAAGCAGCTCTTTGAGGACAGTTTATAGATTACTGTGCTTGATTTCGATTGTCACTTATGAACTACACAGTAACAAAATAATCTCTGTGACAAAAGCAGTAACCCACTGTCCTACGCACATAAAATACTGTTTTTCAAAATGCATGGTACACGTTCTTTGCAGTAGGCATATTAACCCTCTGTGCTACATTAGATAAGTCAAAGCTGCTGCTGGACAAAATCTCTCTCCAGCAGGTAAATTAATCACTGGTGTTATATTGACACTTTTATTGTTGCTTGAAAACTGCTAATCATAGAAGGAACCTTGCTGTGCTTTTAAAACTGCTGCCTGAGGACCCCCTGGGAATGTGTCACGGACCCCTGGGGGTCCGCGGACCACAGTTTGGGAAACACTGCTCTATGGTGTATAAATTAGAATCTTAGTTAAATGTATTATGTCTTCAGCGGGAGAGACTTTTAGATACAGGTAGCCATCACCCACATACGGATAATATAAGATGTTGATGTTTGTGTGGAAAAAGCCAAGGGCTTAAATGTAAATGTTGAATTGAATGGAGGAGATTTTTGAGCCCTTAGGAGCACCTTGTTTATTGTGGAAGTTTCCTATACTGTATTATGTCTTGGATATTGATTTTCTTTGTTAGTTTCACCGGCACTGATCATCTCTGTCTTAAGGTTTTGTCTTTTTTGATGTATTAGAAGGCTATTCCTGTCCAGACCCACTAATGGATAATGGTTTAGCTCCCGCATGTTTTTTTTATCTTCCAGTAACTTCTGTCATGTTTGGGATAGTTCTATGTCAGAACATTGATATAACAATATTATCTCAAAAAATATATTAGTGCAAATAGCATGTACTAAAAAATGGTTTCTTTGCATGTAGATATTATTAACTCAATCCGGCAATAGTTTTGTAACTAACATTTAGGACACAATGTTTTTGTCATACAATATTGAGGCCATGATATTCTAGTACAATACCATTTGGGACAGTGCTGGGAGTCTTTCTATGATGGTGGGTGTGGACTGGTTATAGATGGGTTTATGCATCTGAGAATTACAAAAATAACCTGTACAAATAGAATCAGGAATATGTTGAATACAATCTGAGCACATGAAATGGATGGAAACAGGCACAACATATGCACACTGAATTAAGTGCATAATCAGGGCCATGGGATTGTGTATAAAACCAGTGCACATGGAATTAATTATTTATTTTATGTGTTTTATAGAGCACGAACTTGACCCGTTAGGGTATCAGAGCGCTTTACAGGAGAGCAAAGCAATATATAGACAGACTTAGAATCAACCAATTACAGCTCGAGTTGTAAGGGGGAGGGGTGCCGGATACATAAGGTAAAGAGGAGCATGTATTTACAGTTTCCATAACCAATTACTCAAAGCAAGATACCATATTTACAGAATACGTTTACAATTATTCGGACCAGGTCCCAAGTTTCTGATGTTTCAGGTGACACGGTAGTCAGAAGGGAGGTAGTGGACGGCCATAGGTCGGGTCATAGAAGTATTTGAGGCAATATTAGCCAAAATATTTGCCCATAAGAAAGGTTTTGACATCATTTTTGGAGTGGGTCAGTGAGGGGATTCTTCTGATGTCGGGTAGGAGAGAGTTCCATATTCTTGGAGCAGCCCCTGAGAAGGCCTGATTGTAAGTTTATTTTTCCGAAAGCGTGCGGGTTGGAGCAAGAAGTCTCTGGCAGATCAGGAGTTTCTGATTCCTCCAGAGTTCACAAGTTTCTGTGTCAGGTATGCAAGGGAGTTAGAGTGTAAAGCTTTGTGCGTGATGCATGCTAGTTTGAGCTGTATTCTTGCCTCCAAGGGAAGCCAGTTGAGAGCTCTCAGGTGTGGTAAAATATGATGGTATTTCCTAGTGCCGGTAAGTAGTCTGGCGGCCGCATTGAGGCAGGCTTTAAGAGGTGCCATGGAGATCTTGGGTAAACCAGAGAGGGTTGAGCAGCCATATTCCAGTCTGGAGAAGATGAGTGCATGGACTGCCATTTTTAGGTCGGGAGCCTCAAGGAAGGGTTTTAATTTCCTACAGTAGCTCAGGTGGAATCTGGCTGTTTTTCCAATCGAGTTTATGTGGTCCCGCATGTTAAGGTTGGTGTCATGGATAATGCCCTGGGATTCAGCCGAGTTCACAATGGTCGGTGGGCAGTTTAAGGCTGTGATAGCCTTAATCCATGACTGAATCTCTATTCTTCAGACAATCGTTGACAAAACTGTGTCCTCAGGAACCATTACCACCAGAGATCGCAACTACCTCATCAAGAGTCATCCCAGTGTTCCATACCTATACATGATTCCCAAAATTCACAAGCATCCGACAAAACCACCATTCAGACCAATTGTTAGCACCATAAACTCAATCCATGAACCCATTGGAACCTATATTGACCGTCATTTACAACCATCAGTCAAATCCATGATCAGTTTTTTACAAGACACCACAGATTTCCTAGCCAAACTCAGTCAAGTCACCATTGATCCTCAAACATCCATCCTGTTGTGCACTATTGATGTAAACTCTCTTTACACTTCTATTCCCCATAATCTAGGAATACAGGCAGCAGAAGCGGCATTGTTGAAAACTGATAAACCACAAACTTTGCAAATTTTTCTAATGGAACTCATTGAATTCACCTTAATGCATAGCTATTTCAGATACAACAACAAATTTTACAGTCAACTGTCCGGAGTAGCCATGGGCAACTGTGCTGCTCCGGCATATGCCAACCTGTTCATGCAGGACTTTGAAAATGAACACATCCTCTCAGTACCACATTGGAAGAATCAACTGCAAATTTACCATCGTTATATTGACGATATCTTTCTAATTTGGACAGGTACAGAAGAACAACTCACATTTGCCATTACCGATCTGAACAACATTGATGAAAGAATTCAATTCACCCACCAATACAACAGTTCCAATATCACTTTCCTGGATGTTAACATCACCAAGATAGATCACAAACTTGAAACATCCATGCACATCAAATCAACCGACCGCAACAATTATTTACATTATTCCAGCTTCCATCAATCCAGTCTCAAAATTCATTTACCATATTCTCAACTCCTCAGAGCAAAAAGAATAGCTTCCACCGATGAATCATTTGTACGGGACAGTACTAACATCATGAAAAAATTTACCAAAAGAGGGTACCCTCAAAGGATTATCAACAACGCTTACCAACGCGTTAATTCCATTGTTCGTTCCACACTATTGCAACCCAAAGAGAAAACAAGTGTGGATACACAACCTAACGTGTTTGTCTCCAAATTCTCCACCAAAAGCTATCTGATCAAAAAATCCATTAAAACCCACTGGCAAATGCTACAACTAGAACCAGACTTCAACGAGATTTTCAAGGACATGCCCATATTTGCATATCAAAGATCTAAAAATTTACAATCATTCATCAAACCACAGAAGAATGAACCCATAGTATTCAAAGGAACCATCCCATGCCATAATTGTCTAAATTGCCACAACATCATCCCAGGGACAAACATTAACCATCCTAGTTCTGGCAAACTGATCTCATTGAAAACCAATGCCACCTGTGATTCCACCAACGTGGTATATCTTTTAAAGTGTCCTTGTGGATTACCATATGTAGGAAAGACAGAGCGCAAGATAAAAACACGCCTCAATGAACACAGAAGTAACATTAGGAATAAAAATGTGAAATCTTGCGTGTCTGCCCATTTCACCCAACAAAATCACACGAACAGCCAGATTCGGTTTTTGATTCTTGAAAATGTCAACAAACCGGAGGGCATGGACCCCAAAAAATATCTTTTACAAAGAGAACTGTTTTGGATCTTTAAATTGGGAACGACCGTCCCCAACGGTCTCAACGAACGCCTGGAATTTAGCAGCTTTATATGACTTTGTGTATAACAGTTTGAAGTTTTCTATCTCGCTGGTTGATCAACTTTTTTGCGCATGTTCTTACATGTATTGTACTCAGGATGCATCCTAGTTAATTTCTGGTTTTTCCTTTCTCTAGTATTCTCGTCTATGCCACTTCATCTTCCCACCACTTGTTCTTCTAACTTTTTTTCTCTTCCACTATTAATTTTTTCCCCGCTATTTTTTTCATGTCCCCCAACATTTCTCACACACGTCCTGTTCTTTTCATTTGCATCTTAAGCAGATTTCTCTTCGTCTCCAGTTACACACATCTTTTCGTCCTCTGGTGTGTTTACGCTAGTCTTTTGTTTATGTTCATTTGTTTAAACCTCCGTGTTAGTCCGTTTTTCATTGCCACCTTCCTAATTCTTTAAACGCCACCGTGGTTTTCTAATCAGTTTCACTCGCGCATACCGGCGTCTTCACTACTGGTTCATTCGCGGAGACTCGTCTTTCTGTATGCTTATCCTCGGTAAGCACATTTGAAAACAAGTTTGTTATCGCGCAAAATTTGTAGGACACACGGGGTACTTCCCTCTACTAATTGTATTCTTTTTGGTGACGGGTGTATGCGTTACCTTTTTACGCAGTTAGTTAAACTTTTAAGGGTAATAGGGTTCACCGATTTCACCTATTTTTCAGACACTTTTGATTTCACCCGTGTAGCTCACTCTGATTTATTCATTTGTGTAACATGTGTACCGTTACCCGATGCATCCTTTTATGAGTTCAGAGCACTGCATGTTAGTAGCTTATCACCGAATCTCGTGTTTGTTAGTTTTCACCCATTTCCGGTTCACATACTGATTCTACTCTTATTTACTTGATTTTCAGCTTATACACCCTGACGAAGAGCCTCCGGGCTCGAAATGCATTGGGGTGAGGACATGTATATATGATGTTACCGCATTGAATGGAAATATTTTGGATAAGCTCCATCTTATGAACGAAAATGTGTTCATCATTTGACAATGATTTGAAAAACAGTTTTTGAGCTATATTTTGAACTCATTTACCTCAAAAAGAAAAAAGTGAATAAAACTTTCTGGAACAATATCTTTGGATTACATTGGCTCATTCATAGCAGATAGGTGTGCTCAGGTTCAACCACCCTGTGCCTACAGGGTTCTCTCACATTGAATCTCTAGATTGGCATTGGGAGGGGAGATCAGGAGAAATTCTGTTTTCTTTGCATTGACTTTGAGCTGATTGGATGCGAGCCATTTGACGGTGAGTTTCAGGGCTGTATTCAGGGAGAGAATCTCTTCAAGAGAAGAGGTTTTGATGTAGATCTGGGTGTCATCAGCGTACATATGATAGGAGATATTATCTGTGCGCAATATTTCAGTGAACGGTTCTAGGTAGAGGTTGAAAAGGGTGGGGGACAGGGTTGATCCTTGAGGGACTCCGACCGTGACCGGGGATGGTGATGATAGATTGCCGTTGATCAGGAATGTCTGTGACCGGTTGTGGAGGAAGGACCTAAACCAGTCTAGAAGGCCGAGAATAGGTCCAGGAGGATTAGAAGACAAGTTTTGCATTGGTCGAGGGCTTGGAGGGCATTATCCACGTTGTGGAGCATGGTGGCTTCCGTGTTGTGTCCTGGTCTAAATCCGGATTGGAAGTCATCAAGCAAGTGGAAGTTGTTGATGTGGTGACTTAGCTGCTGTTGCACACATTTCTACAGCACTTTGGCTAAGAGGGGGATGTTGGAGATGGGTCTGAAGTTGTCGATGGAAGCTGGATCCAGCAACGGCTTTTTCAAGATGGGGAGGACTTGGCCGGTTTTTAGAGAATCAGGCATCATTCCCTGCTGGAGGGAGGCGTTGATTATTTCAGTCCATCTGGGAATAATAGATTGGGCGCCGGCAGCAAGGCAGTTGGCAGGAAGCGGGTCATTGAAATGGTTGTTCGGGTTTAAGGTAGAAAGGATTTTAGAGATGGAGTCTTCGTCATAGTGTTTGAAGACAGTCCAGTGAGCATGATTTTTGGGAGGAGCATGTGGGTGCGTCACGGTGGGAGGAGGCGGGTCAGGAAGGGGTTGAGGGTGTGTGATGGCGCTGAGTTTGTTTCCAAGGGCCAAGATTTTGTCAGCGAAGAAATAGGACAATTCCTCTGAGGATATCAGATATCTGGGGGGTTCTTTCGATGATGTAGACAATCAGTGGTGCACCTAGAATATGCTAATGGTCTCACTTAAAGTTTGGCAAAAGGGAGCTTCCCACAAAAATGAGGCAGATATCCTGTCAGCCAAACTTGTGATTCACTAACCATTTTATTTAAATCAGGAAGAACTGCCCTGTTTTCAACAGTGGAGCCTACATTGGCTCTGTTGTTAGGTATCTCTGACCGATGGCCCACTGGATTTCGGGACATCAGTAAAAGTACCTCAGATTATCTGGTATATTCAGGACAGATGCCCAAAAGTATTTTTTGCCTGTTCTGAACAGGAAGGGAAAATCTGGATGCACCAAACAGGTAACCAAAGAAATGACCAACACACACTTTGGCAGTCCTTAATTTTAGCCGGTAGTTTCCGGTGCTCAGCACCAGCACATAGTCATCAACATTGGCGCATCGATAACGGTGCAGCATGGCCCATCCATTGGGCAGGATGACGGTACCCCGGAGATGAAGACACCGCCACTGGATCACGGACACTAAAAGGTACCCGTCTGTGTTTGATCTATGCTGGGTACCCATGCTAGTATGCACTGGCCAAACAACCGCCTCTCCCACGCCCACAAAACAGGTGCTAGTAACACCGTTAGCAACGAGCACTGGAATTTATACACAGCCATTGATTAGTAAAGATGGTTTAGAATCATCAGCACTGGTGAGAGCTTCCGGTGGCCACTTTAAAGATGTCTATGCATGGGCCAAACAACTGCCTCTCTGTCTCCCCCCAAAAAAACAGGTGCCATCAACACCGGCAGTAACGAGCACTTGAACTTATACACAGCCATAGACTAGTGAAGTCGTTTTTAGAACCATCACAGTTATGCCCAATATTTGTTTGAGTCATTCCACCTTTGAAACCATTTGGACTCACAATAAGATATTCACACTACTAACAAATGTTCATTAAAAAGAGCAATCCGCAGGCAGTTAACACAAAGTCTTGTGCTGTTCTTTTCCTCTAGGGATTGCTGTAATTTGAAAAGCACAAGGACAATTCAACTCCCTCCTTGGGCTCCCAAGAATCATACATGGTAGGTGTCTATTTCCCGTGTTCCAGAACAACCCCCGTGAGATAATCTACACAACATTGATATTTTTTATCCCTTCCACTTTAACCCACGCAGGTACACAAGTCCTCTTTTTGCAAGACACATTATCCCTGATGAAGACCTTCGTTTAAAGCACAGCCATCAAGAAGGTCGAAACGCATTGGTTTCACCCAAGAGAGGTTCACAACAGAACCAAGTCAGAATAGGGTGCTCCAATTGGACACAATAGAACCCCTTTAAGGGGCACTGCCCTTGAGCTCTGATTTCCACCTCTGACCTCTCCCTTGGCCATAAAAATATTATAATTCAAGGATAAGAAAAGTAGTAACTTGCCTTTATTTCATCCTATGGTGATAGAGTGTAATAGGACCTGTCTTCACCTGATGCAATATTATAGGATGTTACATGTACCTGAGCTCTATCTTTGATTCATCATTATTTTTGTGAATAATGCACTGTATCGTTTTGTTTAAAAAAAAAAACCTTTTTTTGCACTGTTTATAACCATTGGGCACATTGTGTTGATTGTTTGTTTGATATGTATATATCTAAAGAAGAGATAAGAAGAGGCAAGATAATAGTGTCCAGTTTGCCTAGTGACAGGCATGAATGTTTTGTAAAAGAAATATGAAAAATCAACAGTATATATGAATATACCTCAAGGATAATTAAAAAATCTTTTGGGAAAAAATATTGGTTGTTCGAGCTATGGTGTCAGAGGCATTTTGGCTTTATAAATAGAAACACCAGCACTTAGTCATCAACACTGGCGCTTGAGCACCAATTAACCACTTCTATGCTCATGACGAGCTCAGCTCGTCATGAGGCACAGAGCAGTTGCACTCATGACGAGCTGAGCTCGTCACGGCCGTTGGAACGTTGCACGCGGGGATCATTACCCCGCTGTGCTGAACGTTCGAAAAACGGGTGTGGTTGTGATGAGCTCAGCTCGTCATGAGTGCAGCTGCACTGTGCCTCATGACGAGCTGAGCTTGTCACAAGCACAGCGGCGCCGCGCGCGGCCCCCCTCCCCCCGCACAGCGGGGGGGAAACACCCCGCAGCGAAGGGGTTAAGGACACATTAATTTTTGGTAGGCACAGGGATATTAAGTGATTCGCCCAGAATTACAGGATGTTGGGCCAACGCCGAGACTCGAACCTGGTTCCCCAGCTCCAAAATCAGCAGCTCTGGCCATTATGCCACACCCTCTCCCCACTTGTAGGCGTTCATGGTTCTTGTTTAGGCGGAGATAAAGGAGAAATGGACTGGCAGAAGCTGCCTCTTGACGAGAGCACTGGCCTTTATGTTTTTTTACAAATGAATTACTGCACTTTGGTAAATGATTTTGAAGAATAAAAAAACTGCTGAGATGTGCATTAAACACTGTGCACACTCAGCAACATTTTGGTGCATTCAATAGAACTATTACAGTGGCCACTCTGCTGTAGGGACATTGATCTCTGCCTGCCAGAGATTTTCCATAATGGCGTAGGGGCTCCCATTGTGGCAGCAGGGTACATCTTGATCAAACAGCTTCCATGCTTTAAATGAGGGCCATAGTCGCAAGACATGACTGTAGGCTATGCTATACATTTACTCACAACACATTCTTCACACTTCCATGGTGGGAGACAGTATGCAAAAAAGGAATTACTGCATGATGAGGCACAATAACTGTGCATTGAAAATTGCATGCATTTGCCATGGTTCCAAATGTTAATGGAAACCTCCAAAGCAGCCTCTCACTGCAATTGTATACATCCTACGCAAAGCGTTTACTATTAGTTGTAGATTATAAAATGAGTGAAGGCCACAGGGAGGGGCAAAGCTATTGAGCTCTCAAATGAAGGAGACATTTGTTTTGTAGAAACAACTGTGGGTTGAAAGAGGTCTAATAAATTCAATTTCGTTACTAAATGGTAACCTGTGAAGAGAGGTGTAGGATCCACTTGCAGCTGGAAGTATGACGCTGAACACATGGATGTGGTGGATATATTTAAGTTTAATCCAGGAAGAAGGCAGTGTGTCACTGCCTTCTGTCTACCAACTCATCTCCATCAGGGTTGGGTGTGGAGCGCCAAGATGCTCCTCGGAGCGATAGCCGCGCTATAGAAATGTGTGCTTACATTACATTACATTACAAGAAAGACCCATCCAGGCCACAGCCAGTCAGCTTAACAGCTCACCGGCATATTCAAATATCACATTCCAAACAGCAGAATGTACCAGAGGTAACCATGACACCATGAGATCATGACATCATACAAGTCTCAGATGCCACAAGAGGTCTAATCAATTGGAGTCAGTGAAAACCTGGCCATCAGCACTGCAGATCCTCTCAATCACGTTTTTGTCATACCAGAAATACACACCATTCCCATAGTTCAACTCAGCTGAAATGATGGAGGGCATGATGCCGCAGTGCTTTAGGATATCCACTCACTACATGCCATGTCATGATGCAGACAAAGTGCTCACAAATCTTCTATTACCTTCCCGCACACGACTGTGGTGGCAAGGATATTAAGGGACATTTTAAATAATGTAATGCTACCTGAGGGCAACATAATATGAACATTACTGCTGCCTTGCAGTTGTCCCTGAACTCATATTATCAGGTCTGTGGGGCTTTACATTCACAGGATCAAATTAGCAATAAAGTATCTCACACACTGTAGTGGCAGGCCTCATGAAATATGCATTGAAATGTTATTTTTTTATTTATTATGTATCTAGAGAAACTACGTTCATTCACTTCAAAGAGCATCTTGCCACTGATAGTAGTTATGCTGATTACTTTGACAATTAGGGTACCAACATAAATATGTGACAAAATTTTTTAGCAGAACAAATATGCCTTTGAAAACTTCCTATCCAAGGTGGTTCCAGTGTTTGGACAAGTTGATAGGTAGCTTGTTCCACATTCTAGGGCTCAGGCATCTGACACCTACCCTGGCTGTTAATCAAATGATCCGGGAAACGAGCCGGAGCTGGAAAGAAAGAACCAATAGGTGAAGTACCAGGCAAATGCTAGCCTTTGCCTGCTGGTGGTTACATGGTCATTTGTTTTCAGATCTTTTGTTTTCCTTACTTCAAAATTTTGAATCAGCAGAAGTAATACATGAGACAATTGTGGAGGACCTGGGTATAAGATAAATTGATAGATCAGGAGCAGAGATTACTTTTGTGAGAACCTGATCTAGGCTAAATCGTAATTATTTTTCTATCAATTCTAGTATGTGAAAACACTAAGGGCCTGATTACGATACCGCAGGAAACTGCTCCGACCAAGGGTCAGAGCCATTCCTGGGGCATCGTAATCTCCTGTTTGGATTAATTTCCAACCAACCTATTTTGATGGAGTCGGTCGGAAATTAATCCAAACAGGATTTCTGAATGGTTTACGACGGGCTCGGGGAACCCGTCTGCCATTCGGAAAGGGGCCTGTAATCCCAAGAGCGACTCTTTCCGCCCGAGGGATTACGGCGGCAGATTTCCACAGCCTTTCTGTGCCCGCCTTTCCAACACAGAAAGGCTGTGGAAATCCGATTTTGGGGGCCCCCAGCAGGGATCCCATGGGTGCAAGGCCTCCGGATGGTGGCCTATGGGGCACCCTAGTTGATCCATGCACAACGTGGCAGGCACCCTGAGGTGCCTGCCACGAGTGCAGGGATGAAATGCTCCTCAGCTCTTTATGATGAGAGCATGCATTACGGTCAGAATGCATGCTCCCATTGCAAAGAATGAGGGGCATATTATCAAGACAGGCGATGCTAAATCGGCGATACATTTTATCGCCTGTCTTGATAAAATGCCCCTAGGATTGCGACTGAACAGTGTTAAGTTGCATCCTAATTGCTGGGTTGTAACTGACGACAGGAGGCCGGCTGGTGCCAGTTCTAAAATGATGTCAGACGGACTCAGGTCCATGCGGCTTCATAATCTTGTCCTAAGTAGAGTCTGCAGTACTTTAAGGGAAAGATCCTCAACTACCAGTATTTGAAAAGGACTTGCCTTTTGCTGGCACTTGAAGAGAGCCCATTAATGGTGACCACATAGAAACCTTCTTTCGTTGCTTGCGTTTCCCTGTGAGTAATACATCTGTGCTGCTCTCACTTAATTTTTAAAAAGGTGCTATTCACCTGTAAATGATTGGCAGAGAGGCATTTCTGAGGGGACATTAAAGATCTCACCTCCTTCTTGTCCAGATGAATAACTGTGTGCCATCTGCATGAGTTAAAGCGGAGCACCCATGGGATCTGATTAGTTGCACCAGAGGCTTTACATACTCATCACAAAGTATTGGGGAATAACAAACAGCATTAAGGATCCCACACTGCATCTGATCAAAGCAGTGGGGGGTTTAGTGACTGAGACTAGCTCTCGTGAAGGGGAAAAACTAAACAGTCCCTGTCTTCATAATTCCCACCAAGTTGAGTCTTGTAGATAATGTGGCCCGGCGCATGAAATATCATGTAGGTGTCTAAAAGGATCACGCCTGCCTTGCCCACTCGTGATATTCCACAGTTCACCCAGTGCAAATACCAGGCCTTTTCCCAAGCTGCGCTCTAGTCAAAAGCCCAGCTGCCATGCTGATGCACTTCGAAGTAAGCAGAGAATTGCTTGTTGACAATTTTGTTTAAGGACCTTACTCATAAAAGTCATGAGGTGATTGGACAGTAATTCTGACAGGCTGAGCTGTTGGATGTTTTGGTCTTAAGAAAGAGGGTGGCCACACAAAGCTTCCATTCTTCTGTAATAAATGACTAAATTAAAGCGAGATTTGAACACCTGGGATACAGAATGAAGCATTGGCACTGAACAGATATCATCTGGTGATCCTAGTTTGACTTGATGCACAGAGTGTGTAATTTACTCTGTAGATGTGGGAGTAAATACAATCAAAGGACCCTTCATGAGTCACTAGAGTGATACGGCATTGGACTCTGTTGTTACTAAAGACATGAAAGGAAACAATATTCACACAATGAAGAACAATCCTTTTGTGTTTGTAGCAATCTACTTGATAGTGCTCCAAAGTTCTGACTTTTCAGCTGGGGCATTACCACAGAAAGCCCTTGCACCAGTGGTATTTTCAGGCCATCTGAAAAATGCTAAATTGGTTCTAGCTTTTGAATTCAAGCATAGTGCTCTGCAATTCTGGAACTTTTCAGAATTCTGGAGCAGATATCACATGTGGGCGTGGTTTGTGCTTGATAATGTCCGAAATATGTGCTAATGTGAACACTGGCCCAGCGATCCTTTGTGGCATGACAGTATTCTTTGATAAGCTAATTATTTATACAAAAACAGTTAAGGAATACAAAATGCTAAGCAAAAGAGTATTGTGTTTAATGCTTATGTTTGTTTCGGGAAACATCCTTTACCACGCATCCATTACAACGTGGTATGTTACATCGTGGTTTTGACTATGCAAGTCGTTACATCGACTTGCACTGGAGGGCGCTCTAGACTAAGGAATAGGGTAATTTACTATTCTAACACCTTCCCTACTGTACACAGACTGAAGTTGGAATAGTAATTCACACTGTGCCTAAGTCCAGCGCCCCGCAGCGCAAGTCGATGTAACGGCTTGCGTTGTCAAGACCGCGATGTAACATATCGCGTTTAGAATGCATTGCATCGCCATACATCCATTTGCTTCGTATTGCTCACCATTCCAGGTTAATTTTCTAGCATCAGGCAAATTGTTTAAACTAATCACGATTATAAACATGGCGGGGTGATGGGAATTCAGACCTGTCAGGAGGGGAGGCAGTGGGGGTAAACATTTACAGCATTATATACATTTACAATGAGCCCTGAAAGTGTGTCAGAAAAACTGCATCATCCAGATGAGGCCTTCTTTAGTCAAAAATAGGAGGATCCCGATAGCGAATAATACGTTATTCAGCCAGCTGAAAAACGTAATGACAGAGTTCCGAAATTATTGCACTAAGAATAACAAAAATTAGAGACACCTGATTATTATTCCATGTTTGTGGCTGTTTGATTATACACATTTGAATGTTTTCAGCTGCATGTCACCCTGAATAGTATTTACATTATCCACGTTTGTTTCCAAGAAAATTCATTCACTAGCCTTAAAAAGGTTTCCTGCATGTCTACATTCTGTTTCTTCAAAAAACTAGTACATTGTAAGAATCTACCCCTTTCCTGATTTCATAAATATATAAAGAATTAAAATGTTATAAACAAAATAGATCTTCTTTGAATGAGATTCAAACATATCACTCATATTTAATAACACATTAAAAAGGAAGAAAACTTAAAAGAGTTAAGTTTTAAGTTTTTAATGTGTAATTAAATATGTCTACTACCTATGGATTGTACCTTCTCCATTGAGAAAGTGTTTTAACTCTGTGATAACTGTAATTTCTTTTTCACATATGTGTTTTTATAAAATAAACAATTTTTATATATATATTAATAATTGCCTCACTGAATTATGTTGAAATAATCCATAGCAAACACCTAATGGTTTAATGATTTTTACTGTACATTTCTGTTGTTTGTTTCGTACTTGATATAGCCCATGATCCAGGTTGAGGCAAGCTCTTAGATATGGAGGTTTTTGCCCAAAAGATAGGTCCTTGAAAGGGGACATTTCTATGTTTTATTAAGTAGATGTTAACCAATGGTATAGTTCTTAATTTGTCACCAACAACAGTCGACCGTCCTTTGAAATAGAAGAGGGTCCCTGACTATTAGGATACAGAGCAGCAAATGCAGGGGAAATGTGCAAATAGCAACAAGACAGCCTGCCTGTTCTTTTGATTGGAACATTGGTATAACTTGTGATATAATAATATTTCACAATTCACATTAGAGTCATATAGTCCAGTAACCCCTTTAACTACACATATACATTGTTTGAAAATATTAATTTATAAATCATATTTCCTTTTCAGTAAGTTTTTTGTTTAGTATATATTGCTGTTACACTTCACACCAACATATATTTGTACAAATATTCTCGATAATTTATAAACACAACTAATAAGAATCAGCAATGTAGACATATAGAGCTTCTCTTAAGACAACTCCACCTACACCCTAGGTCTGCTCAAATCAAAACACACATACAATCAAATCCCAATCATACTTCATCTATTCAAACAACATAAACAATTGTCAAAAACAAGTTAAAAGTGTACAATCACGGCGGATGAACTACAATTAGCTATCAGGACTATACAATCAGGGAAGGCGGTGGGGCCTAACGGCATACCCATCGAACTCTATAAAAAAACAGCTGCTACAATCACCCCATATCTTTTGAATATGTATTTCGAGAGTCTGGAAGCGGGGGAGCTCCCGCTGGATCAACGTATGGCCACCATAGTGATGATTCCTAAACCGGGAAAGCCCCCCGAGGAATTTACCTCGTACTGCCCAATATCATTGATTAACGCTGAAGCTAAATCCTTGCTAAACTCCTCGCAACAAGATTAACCCCCATCTCACTGCCCTAATACACCCGGACCAATATGGCTTTATGCCTGGGAGAAACACAACCCTTAATCTGAGACGCATGTATGGAGTGATGGCCCGTATACCTTACATCCGAGAACCAGCCGTTATTCTCTCACTGAACACCTTTATGGCATTTGATATGGTGGAGTGGCCCTTCCTCTTTGCAGTTTTAAAACATTTGGGCTTCGGCCCCAAATATGTGCATGGGTGCACTTACTGTACTCGAAGCCTTTGGCTCCTGTCACGGCAAACGGTCACATATCGGAGGATTTTCCGCTAGGATGTGGAACACGTCAGGGGTGTCCCCTCTCACCATTACTGTTAGCCCTCGTTCTGGAGCCACTGGCCGCATGGATTAGATGGGAACCGACTATCCGAGGGCTCAAGTGGGCGACAGGTTGGCTCGACCGCATCTCCCTGTATGCCAATGATGTATTATTGTATATGACATTTCCCAGGCGATCCATTTTGGTGCTCCTAAATATCTGTGACCTTTATGGCTGGGTCTCTGGCTATACCATTAATTGGTCCAAATCGATCATATTCATGCTTTACGGCCCACCACCGCAACTCCCACCACCGCAACTCCCGAAAGGTTTTAACTTGCAGATCACAGAAGGGAGTTTTAAATATTTGGGTATCCATATCACACCTACGTCCGATGAATTTAATAAAATAAATCTCATGCCCCCCCCCCTGGAACGTCTCAGAAGTGACACAGCACATTGGCACTCCCTACCATTGACATTGCTTGGGAAAGCAGCACTTTTTAAAATGATGGCACTTCCGCGGTTCCCCTATGCTTTGGAGTATACTCTGTTTGCCGTGCCATCAAGGTTTTTTAAAGCAATAGCGGCAGAGGTCTCCAGCTTACTATGGCGGAACAAACCGGCATGCATTGCCAAGGACAAACTGGTCAGAGGCTGGTATGATGGGGGCATAGCCCTCCCAAACATACAATTATATTACTGAATATCGCAGTTGAAAGTACTAAATCAGTGGATACATATCCCACAAACAGACCCCGCGTTGAAAGCGGACAGATATGGGTTGGGAGACGGAGGCATTATGAAGGCACTATACATCAAAAAGCGGTCTATCCCACTAATTGGACCAACAGCACATACAGTCAAAATTTGGTACACAGCACTTACAAAATTAGGCTAGAATGGGATCATTACCCAGCTCACTCCACTTTGGGAGACACAACGACTTGGACGTCTTAGAAACAGTAAAGGTTTCCACAGGTGGGTAGCCATCTCTACGGTGGGCGACTTATGGATTAAGGGTGAGATGGCTACTTTTGAGCACCTACAGAAACACTACGAACTGGCACCCTCTAAAATATTCAGATACATGCAGATCAGGCATGCATTCACGGCAGTTATACCAACTGACACCGCAGTACCGGAGGCCTCCCCCCTGGAGGATAGGTTGCTGACCCAATACATGGACAAAAAGGCTACCTCTCTTACCTACCGTAAACTCGTTAACAATTTACCTGACCCAATGAAATCGCTATGGCAAAAGTGGTCTTCTGACCTGGGGGACCTCAACGACACAGACTGGCAAGAGGCACTTTCGTCTCCGCGCAAAGTAGTAATACCCTCACAACTGAGACTGGTGCAACTTAAGATACTGCATCACACTTACTATACCAGGGTGACCCTCCATAAAATAGGGAGTACTATGAATCCGTTCTGTTTGTGGGACTGCGGGGAGGTGGGCACGTTCTACCACACCATGTGTCAATGTACGCAGATAGGGCCATACTGGACAGCGGTAATGAGAACTATATCTAGTAGGGGGAGCCTCAATGGTACCAGAACCCAAAAGATGTTTAGTAAACATATGGGAACCCATTGATTCTAACCACGCAGCACAGGAGTGGGTGACCCTAGGGATGATGTTTGCCAAACGCAATATAGCCAGATTGTGGGGTTCACGGTGCTCGCCAACGCTCCGTGATTGGTGCAAAGACATGGATGCGGCCATGGTGGCAGAGAAGGTGACATATGTCAACCGAGGATGCCCCCAAAAATGGGGGAGAATTTGGGGAGCATGGAATAAGTATAGAGGATATATTTGTGATCCACCTCTGTCAGCAGCCGATGAAGGTTCAGACTGAAGGGAGTGGTGGGGGGAGCAGGGGGTTTTTATTCTCGTATTTTTTATTCATTGTACTAACTGTATTAATGACGTGCATAAGCCAATGGAATTTGTATCGAACAATCAGAAGCAATCTCTCAGTTTGTATGACTTTCTTACTCTGCCCTGAACTTAATAAACAGAATTTTAAAAAAGTGTACAATCAAAAACCCCAGACCAGCAGAATACAATGAAATATACAAGAAAAAGTGTGCCCGATAATAGTTGCACATTTGGTCTATACAGAAGAAACTATATCCCATGGTTATGTATACATGTATTATGTTTTTCAGTCTTGTTGTATGCAATCTCAGTAAATCCTCGCCCAATTTGCAAATAGGTTTTTCATAGACCTCCAGTTAGCAATCTATTGCAACGAGGATCTTCTTCTGATTTTCTAGTAGGGATTACGATGTCCGTTTCTGACTCCCTTTTCATGGCCGTCCCACGGCCATGAAAAGCAGATTGAAACGGACTTTGGGGGCCCCAAGCAGGGTCCCCATCCCCCGTGGGCCACTGCTAAGTGGGCCAGAGTGGCACAAGTGGTGTCCCCTCAAACTTCCATGAACCATGTGCCAGGCTCCCCATGGTGCCTGGCACCTTGTGGATGAATGTTTGTAAAGTGCTTTTTTCTACTGCAGCTTGTGCTGCAGCCCTTTTCCAGGCCGCAGCAGAAACTGCCGTGGAAAAAGGCATTTTACGACTGCCATCGCAATCAGGCCCCTACGTTCTGTCCCTTGGGGGATGTATGCTCCTCCCGAGCAAACATCATACCTACATTGGATCAAAAGCTTTTCACTCAGAAAGTATCTGGGTGACCATATAAAAACAACTTTTAAGAGGTCCAACATAAATTGGGGATGATAAGAGAATTGAAACTAATCATTCCCATGTAAGACATAAAGCTCACAGTCCAAGTGTTAGTCCTAAACTGAATTATCATGGTAATGTCCTTTTCATTGAACCCCTCAAAACTGCAAATGAAGGTGAGCACATCTAAAACGTATCATTAAGGCTCATCTGATGGCTGGCACCAAGGGCTTAGCTATAGGTGCAGCACATGCAGTGGCACCGAGGCCCATAGGCTGCATTTTAGCATTCAAATAACATCCAGGGGCACATTTTCTTCCTGGCACTGGGTCTTATAACACATTGGCTACCATACTGACTGGCACCAGACATAAAGATCACATTATCCCAGTGCTACAGTATCTCTGGTGTCTTTTTCCTGGAGTGAAATACTTACTTAAACTTGAATGTATCACCTAAAAACAGTCACATAAACGCACCTGGCTATTTAGCATGGAAGATTAGGATCTGCGAAAGTGCCTGCACTTCCAGAGGTAAGCGAAGACTGTGCTTGGAAATCTACAGGACTGTGAAATTGAAGACTGTGAAGCCATGTAACCCCTTGCCAGCCTTAAACACTAGAAACTCTTCCTGCTCTCTGTGAGGAAAGCACCAAATGTCAAAATCATCAAAGACGAACTTCAGAACCTTGCTAATTAAGAGATGATCTCTCTAGCAAACAGAAAACCTTCAGCTAAAATACAGCTTTTTAACTAGACCCAATCCTCCCTGGCTAGACCTGCTTCAAGGTTAAAAGGGTTTTAGTTTTAGACTGCCTCAATGGTGGAAAAAATGTAAGACTACAAATTGATTCGACTATGCTTGGAATCAAATGCTTACTCTAGTGATACACTTTTTTAAATATATTGTGGAGCATTTTACTCTAGGTCTTACCCTGTTTTGCAAATCGCGCTTTCTCTTGTTCATGATGTTTGATCATTGACTCTTTCCACTGTGTTTATTTATTTATTTATTGAAAAGTTTTCCATAGCGCGAACATGACCCTTGGGTATCAGAGCTCTTAACAACAAATGGAGCAGGTTAAAAAACACAACATATAGAATGTAAAATATGACTGTAAAGAAATTAGTTCGGATTATTTCCATATCGGGATAAAAAAGGACCGGTACATGTTTAAACACGAATATATAATGCTCTGCGGTCTGTTAGGGACTAATTATAATATATAGATGTGTGTTTAATCACATATTCATTCTATGACGTTTGATTACTGTACTCTTGCTACCTTTTTCTCTAAAGTAATTGGCCGCCTAAAATCTTTAATCTCAAAGAGTAGTTTGACATTTTCTGTCAAGTGCTCTAATGCCCACGAGGTCTGGCCCACAATATATAAATCCATTTTAAAAATATCTAAATAAAATTTGACATAACATGAGCATTGAAGTTCAATAAATGTGTTCTTTACATATTGTGAAAATAATGTGATGTCATATTTTCTACAAGACAACCCACTGACATGAGACCAAGGTTTTACTTGCCAGTGTCAATTAGACTTTTTTCTGATACTTTCAGTAAATTGTCGAAGCAGTGCTGTTACTGCCCACCAGTGTAGTAGCCAGAGGTTCACATCATTAAACTGACCTACTTTATTGCCAGCAGCCCTCACAATACCTCCTTACAACCACCCGTTTTGCTAAGGTCATTTTGTATTTTAGTACAGTGTTCATTATTTTCTGGGTCTATGGTTTTTATATTGTTTACTGCCTTTATTTTTTCCATAGCGTTTTCATATTGTGTAGGTCCTATTTAATTTGATCCTTTGTGTCTTGGTTAGTTTATTTTCTATTACTCCTTTTAATGAACAAGATATATTTCGACCATTTAATTTTTTGATCTCATAATATTTTGCCACTTCTCCCCTTTTTTCCTGTAAAGACATCTGCTGTGCGCCTTCAGAATTACTCTACTTGTCATGAGGCACAGATCCCACTTATGTGGGTACTACCAGGGCACAAGTCCTAAAAAAAAAAGTGGGGGGACGCTGACGTCACGACAGGAAGTGACGTCACGAAAGGTGGCTTGCACCCTGTTGCAGTTTATAGTTATCGAGCTCCCGGTAAAATAAGTGGGGGGACGCCGTCCACCCGCGTGGTACCCCGACTCGAGCCCTGGCCGTACTACAGATGGGACTGAATGTTGGTGCGTTAACACGTTGGCTAACCTGCTTGCGGCAATGCATGTCGCTTCCAAGTGCTCTCCATTCTACATTCATTATGGTTAATAAAAGCAATGTACCAAATGCTTTTTCTGTTACGATAGTATGATGCAACACCAAATGTGTACCAAAACTGCACCTGAATTTGCACAGCATGAGTATTGCTGTGGACTCTTTGCTCCAGTATTTGTGCTTATCATCTGATGCTAAACTCCCTCCCAAACACAAATTACGAGTTTCGTTGGTGCCTGTGTGGCTTTGTATCTATCCTCAGGGTACATTGCAAATAATAACAACAACTGCTCTCAAAATTCCTCTTGTAAGACATTAATGCTGGCTTCCATTAAGGGGGATTATCCTGCGGTATTACAGACTCGTTGGAACAGTCGCCAGTGCAGCCGGATGTGGGTTTCAGTCTTGTAATCCTGGAGTGCTCTGCTAAGAACAAATCTCCATTAAAGAGATATGAGGTACCAACCAGAAAGCATCAGTCTTATTTACAGCAACAGGGCTGGATCTGAAAATATCTCTGAGGGCAGAGAAGCATAGGAATATATTATTGAATAATCAGAAAAGACTTAATGAAGGACACGACCTGTTTTATTAAAAACACGCACGGGCAAAGCCAATAGGTTTGCATTCAAGCACTGAGAAAAGTAATAAACAATGCCTGTTGCAGTACAAAATATATTTAAAAAGGATTGACCTGTGTGTGGCGGCATATGTGTTGGTGTGTGTGTGTGTGTGTGTGAGCGTGTGTGTGCATGTGTGTGCATTGGTGTGTGTGTGTGTGGGCCTGCATGTGTGCATATATAAGGTATAAATGAGATAAAGAGTTAGAAGTGTCAGGAAGAAGTATCCAGACACCCAATTGAAAGAAGGTGCAACTAAATGGCTGAACCAAGATGTGATTGACAGTGACTCAAACCAGTGGCATAAGGTTCCTAAGCCAAAGTAGTCAATAGCTGGATGACGCTGAACCACCCCCACTTCGAGTATTATAGAATGGAACGTGTTTGCCATAAGTGTTACAAGAGTCAAACATATATTATTTTTAACTAGTCTGAGCCCCTTCAAGTTGCTAACAGCCCTATCCACTCCACTTATCATTATTCATGCCTCAACCACGACCAATCATGACCCTGCACTACTGCCCCTAGTGACACCTTCTTCTCATGCTGCTTTAACCATTCTGTTTCCAGGCAGGTATTTTAGTTTGCTAGCCTAGAGGAGTAGTTACAGCTCTGAAAAATGTCGTAAAAAAAGATTCTATAGATAACATTCAAAGCACGATGGTTCCTATTCTTTAAAGAGAATATATTATATTATAATAATATTTATGGGAAACTTCATTTCTGCAGTTCTCATTCACAATTGTTGTGTGAACTTGACTTTC
The DNA here is from genome assembly GCF_964261635.1 of Lissotriton helveticus. Classification (NCBI taxonomy): domain Eukaryota; kingdom Metazoa; phylum Chordata; class Amphibia; order Caudata; family Salamandridae; genus Lissotriton; species Lissotriton helveticus. The sequence continues at coordinate 1,348,272,238 of NC_136059.1, forward strand.
TAGTCGCTTTCCCCATCCACAAAGAGTAATTCCGCAAAACTGCACAGGTTAAAGCATTACAGAAAGTGCCAGAGTCATGCTGGTCGAATCCACAAAATGCAAGGATTAGAAGAATTCACATCACCTGTGCTGCAAATAGAAAATATTTGCCCTGGGAACCAGTGGCAGCTGGTGACATTTGAAAGTGGTGGTGAGGTGTAAAAGGTGGGTACGACTTTATGTAGCGAGCAGAGCAAGAAAGCTCAAAGGGTAAAAGCACATGAATTCAGTGAGAAAGCAGTGTTTATAAATCAGTGGATCTGAAAATATCTCTTGTTTTCCCCCGAGGACAGAGAAGCATTGGAATATATTATTAAATAGTCAGAAAAGACTTAATAAAGGACACGTCGGGCTTTATTAAAAACACGCATGGGCATAGCCAATAGGTTTGCATTCAAGGACTGAGAAAAGTAATAAACAATGCTTGTTGCAGTACAAAACATTTTAAAAAAGGATTGGTCTGTGTGTGTGTGTATGTGTGTGTGTGTGTGTGTGTGTGTGTGCGTGTGTGTGTGTGTGTGTGTGCAGCAGAGGCTCTTCTTAAGGGGTGGAAGGGTGTTGACCCACTGCTTTCCACTGTGTATTCTGATGCTTGGTGGTGCAGGCACATATAAAACTCACTGTGTGCTCTTTGGCGGATACTAAGGCAGACAGGGCTGCAGTTCCTCATATTTTGCCGTTCATACAAAGCCAAGGAGTGTTAAATCTGTTGTGTCTCTGGCTGTCAAAGGGTGCATGTTGTAACTCCCACCAACTGTGTGTGGCAGGTCAATCAATTGACATCCATGTGCAAGGCTGAGCCAACCAGTTCCATGAACAGCTTACTTCACCAGGCAAAGCCTTTTAATCAGTGTCCATTGAGCTATTGATTTGTTTTCCTCTCAGGGGTATTCTTTTATGTACCACATTAGTCTCAATAGCAGAGTCTCAGAACGTTTTGTCTCAGAGACTGTCAACCAAATGTTCACAGACTGCGGTGTATGTAATCTCCGCTAAGTGCGGTTCGGTGGATAGCATCATCGTCGGGTCTTGTCACTTGAGTGTCCCGCTCTACAAGTGACATCAAACCTCCACCAGGAGGGAGACTGTCTGGATGTTGACAGTGGTGAGTGGATTAAAATGATGTCCTATTCTTTTGGTGAATCTTTATTCGGGAAAAAAGTAGGATAGGGACAAGTCTAAAAACAAAAGCGTTTTTTAGAGGATGAGTCACTGGTCCACAACACCTCGTGGTTGGATCGATATGTTTTGGCCTGGAACAGCACCTACAGGTGTATGGCCTTCATCAGGACCAAATAAATATATATGAAGGCCTTACACTTCAGGGCTTCCCAGATATTGTGTTATTAGTGAGTGGAAGCACTCACCTGTCTTTGTCAGTGAGCACACTTTACTCCAGACGGAACGTGCTTATAGGTACGGTGTTTAGGCCTATAACTTAAATATGCATTTAATTTGCATCATGGTGTGGAGAAATGTAGGACTGGCGTTTAAGCTTGGCTTTAAACCCTCCTGCGCAGTGCTCCTGCATGCATCTCTCTCCAGTATTCAAAAGTATGTTTGTCAGATAATCTAATAGTTTCTCCTTCTCATACTTTTTAAGGAGACGGTGCATATACCTTGCGCCCTTGGATACTGACACAATGCTTGCATCCAAGAATCAGAAGTAAAATGCAGTACAACAGGGCACATAAAACAACGAGATTAATAACTGATTGCACGTTTGGAATACTCAAGTCTCGTTTCAGATGCCTCTACAAGACTGGGGGAGCCCCATTCCACAGACCAGAGACCTGTTGCAAAATCATTGCCACAAGTGCCAATCTCCACAACATAGCCACGAGGAAGGGTCTTCCCAACATCGAGATAGAGCCATAATCAGACTCAGATAATGAACTACCACCACTACCAATTCAGCAAGATGGGACACATGCAGAAGAGAGTCAGGCTCTATATAAATAGTGTGGGCGCAGTGCTGGCTGCATCGTCTAAAGGTCTACCGCAAGTTGGGACACACCCTGTACCGGTCCTTCTTTACGTCGATGATGCTGTCATGGCACGTACCCCACTTGCTCTCCAGCATTTGCTGACAAACTTTGCTGATTATATGGAGGACCTTGGGCTTCTAGTAAACCAAACAAAAACTTTTGTGATGAAGTGCGGGAATATATCAGCTAAGTGCAGAGACTAAGAAATCCAGGGTAAATCTATATGCTTTACTGATACTTTTTTCTACTTGGGAATCTTATTTGATAAAGAGTGCCTATGGAAAAGGGCAATCTCCAGTAGGAAACTACAGTTCAGTAAAACCTGTATGGCACTTAGAGGGTTTGCCAGACGAATGGGCAAATGGACTTCTGCACACACTGATTTAAATCGTGCCATAATTAAGGATTGCCTTAAATCTAGCTTATACTCGAGTATCTTGTAAATAGTTTATTTCCAACACTTCTGTAATAACCTGGGCCATCCAGAGTATTTTGAGAAGCCAGAAACCCTAGCCCTCATTAGTAGAGTCACTTTAAAAACACGAAATTACGTTACATCTGGAAAATAACAGACTTACTTCGCAAATTTGTAAGTCCAGCGTACTGAAAAACCAATTGATTTTATTAACTCTCAATATGCAACCTTACCTAATAGCTGTTTTAAGCCCAAGACATAGGTTTATTTTGATGTGTTTAAGATTAGGCACTTTCCACAGATTGGTCAGATTTCCACATACAAATGACTGGTCTACAATCCTACCTAGTGGCCCCTGCGGTGATGGTATGTCCCAGAACACCATGCATGTGGTGTTTTTCTGTAAGTTTTATAACCATCAGTGGAAGTGCTACATCATACCAATTTTGAGAGATGCACATTTTACGCAATGTCGACCTGCGTTTTTAGATTTACAATCTTTGCCTTATCTGGCGATCTGTTATAGTATGGCATCCTTTATGTGGGGTCCTGTACGCTAGAAAGAAGACCATTTTAACATCTCCACAGCATAGCCTTTAGAGTGTTATCTCTATGGTGTTTCGCTGGGCGGCTCTGTGGGCTTAATGTACACATGTAATAGGAATTTTGTGTTAACGCAGGTAAACAATCCACCCAGCTACTTTTAGTTAGTAAGTGATGTTCACCAAATCTATGTGCTAATATATTCTGGAACTGATATTAATTGAAAACCCCTTTTTATTTGTTACAAGGTTTTATTATGTATATAACTTGAGCTGATCGTATGAATTGTACTGTATCCTTGTAATGTTTTTTATACTCTATTGTTCAATGTATCGCTTTTATGGATGGCTGATTGCCTCCAAATAAAGTTATTATTGATTGATATTGATTGAGTCAGGCTCGACACACAGAGACCACCAACAACTATTTTTAAGGTAAGACTGTAGACAAAGCCAAAGAAATAGATAACACACATGATGGTAATATTTTGCATTACTGAAATGTAACCTCTTATTCAGGTGGTGGCAATGTCTTGCTCTTCTTTATCTTCAATCCTTTTAGAATTGTTTTTAAAACAAAGCAACAAAGTTTAAAAACACAAACATAACACGCTAGTCTCATAAATCAGAGTGTATACAAAAGTCTGGTGTTGGTTGCCTTCTCATCAAAACTTGGCTGTGGAGTTGGGGATATAACTATTTCAAATGTGTGCCTGCATGTTCACCTTGTCAATCCATCTTGTCTCAGATGCAACACTAAGGGTAGAGCTGTCTTCAGTTTCACTGGATCAAAGTCTGATGATGAAAAATGAGTCCTAGTTCCTCAAAATGAGCTCTTCAGCCCACCACCTGTAACTACCGCAACAAATTAAGCACTGTCTCGCACACTCACATAATGACACTAACTCACGTGGTTACAGAAAAAAAAATGGTTTGTAATTTATGAAGTACAGCTATGTAAAATGCTCTACATAAAACATTTTACAAAGCAAATCTTATGACTTGATGGGAACTGGTACTCAGCGTTATCAATATTGGGGAATTAAAAGCCCCCTCAAATCTGCTGGGATAGGGACTTGCGATCTATAGGAATGGCACAGATGTCAGCTTCAACCAATTAACTAGCTCAGCTTTCTCACCAACTTTTGCATGGGCTAATATCTGCCTGAGGCCGTCCATGATCAAGAAACAAGAGGAACACTATATTTAGGTCCAACTGTCAATCAGGCAGCCACAACCAGGTCCGGCTTTAGCATTGGTGGCGCCCAGTGCGACAATCATTTTTGGCACCACCACACCCAATGACCGTCTCCTTGGATTCTCTCACTCCCACCGGGCAAAAGTGCCCCTCATCTCACCAATTATAAGTTATGGCTAAACACTACGCCCAACCTCTGAGGTCAGCGCCCCCTTCACAGGTCAGCGCCCAGTACGGCCGCACCAGTCGCACCGCCCTAAAGCCGGACCTGGCCACAACCACCTATTGATTCTTGTCCTATGATATGGAAAGCATCTAGATGGAATGCGTGCAGTGCTTCTGAATTGAGAGGTAAGTAAATTCACAAGCAGGTATCACACTGTCTGGAGACTGGGCCAGCTGTAGAAAATGGCTCCCACAAAACGTTTTCTGCTCTAACCAGTCTTGCATGTCAAAAATATTCGGAAATTTGAAATCTACAAAATCTTGTGAAATTTACATAGCACAAATTTCGTAGCACAAGAGTTTGTGGACATGAAAAAAATGCCCAGGCCTACTTTTGAACCCTACAAGACACTGCACAAATTGAAGTCTACACAATGCTATTGATACATCTCTCATTATAATCACTGAAGTACAGGCCCCTATCCATGATAAGAAGCAACGAATCCACAAAGCTCACAAGGTAGTTTCTATTTTACCATCACGCAAGCAAATATTTCTTCACTTTGTGAGACTACTTTCACAATAGTACAGGATAATGTTCCTTTTATTGGAATCCTGCAAGACTGAATTTCCCTATGCAAGTTTACATTTTGCAGAGATTTTCTATGAAAAATGACTTTGGTCAGCAGATGAACACTATTTTCTGTGCAATAAACATCACGGGAACCATTTTATTGAGGTTAATTAAAATATGATCCGTATACAAATGTTTAAAAAACATCGACATTTTCCCGGGTAGTGAAAATCTTTTAAAACCTCACAATGTTGCAGAGGTTTCCACAGACCTTTGTGAATGCTTCAAAAAATGCACAGTTGGGCATCCCTGGATATGTTTGCCATAATGCAACAAAAGTAATGAACCCAAGCCCTGGGGTTTGCAACTACAACCCTGAATTATTTGGGGTGCTCAGGCCCCTCCCACTCCTTGAGCCATTTCACCTGCTGCACTATTGATGATAGCCACGGCCCTGCCTGCCACAGATGTTTGTTCAGAGGACATTGTGGAATGCAGGGTAGTGAACGTCAGGTGCGTGGCTCGTGAAGAGCATTTGCATAACTGTCGCAGTTCCGCATTTGTAGAATCGGAAAAAGAGGTAGTGAAAGCCGCAGTTTATGTAGTGAAAAGAAACAGATGCACTGCCCTCAAAAGAGTATTTTTTCCTATTTAGTTATTTGTATCGAGATTGGGTATATATGGCTTCTTCACTGCTTCTTGATAACTTTCTATGTGTCACAGGTGGTCATTAAAACAAAGTTTTATGGACACAACTTTGCTTCCGCCCGCTTGCACCTTTGTCTGTTCGATGACACTAGGTAGGGTTCGAGGCTTTTCGGTACTGAAGACAAAACTAGAATTTACAGTTCTAAGCCTGCAAATCTCTTTCTTGTAAATTGCTGTATTTGAAGATCCCAGCTGCAATCCGGTGCCCTCTGCTGTACCCACTTGGGGCATCTTCCCAATCATTACGGTAGCCAGAGCCCCAGGGCTGGCGCTAGGCATGGGCAGTGTGGGCGTCTGCCCAGGGCCCGGTAGTCAGCCCTCCAACTTGGGGCCCGCACCAATGCGACAGAGTCAGACCGCGGCATGAAAGGTGCCACCTTGCAAGTGCGCCACCGTAGGAGGCCCCTTCCCCTGGCCTCACTGCTATGGTATAGCAAGGGGGACATGAGGGGCATGGGGGCCCCATTCCTAGTTGCAAGAAGACACATTTCTCAGGTTTGTCTGCAATTAGGCCTCCACTCCCCCACCGACGCAGAGGCACAGCGGGATGGCTATAGCCCGGCTCAGTGGCGGCTAGCGACATTTGAAAGTGGTGAGGTGTAGCGCGCGTACCCGAACAAACCCCCCTCTCCCCCCCCCAAAAAAATTGTCTTTATGTATGAACTGGCTTGGCCGTCCATGCTGGACTGCTCCGTTTGGAGCAGGGTGAAGACTGGTTTGCGTATAGCTGGGTCCAAATTAAGGTGATATGGTGTGCACAAAAACAACGAATTGGAATGCAGCCTGTGTAATCACCTGATGAATTCAAGAATTCCATCCATCACTTTTTGTATTCTTTAGGATGTTTATTGAGGTCATCTTACTTGAATCTCCTAGTTACTCGTAATAGAAAATCGCATGAAATCAATACAATTTTTTTTTAAAAACTGCACGATTTTTTTAGCAAAACTACTAATCCCAGAATGCAACTTGAAGGTGTCACACATTAGATGGTTTTACTTAGCCACAAAGAAAAGGTTAAAGTGTGAAATAAAGCATATGCGTGACGGTCTGTGCACTTCCAAAAGTGTGCACATGCAACATCTTGTTATTTTGATAACAGGAGTCTGCACATAGGTGGGTGACAGGTGAGTCTGGTTTGTGACAAAGGGTGTTGGAATTCTTACTTACACGGTATTGGTGGTTTGCTCGAGAGTGACACCAATGCTGGTGCTGTTGTATCATAACAATTTCATCAGTCTTCCTACATAGTTATACTCGGGTCAACTACGCTGTCAGAATGGTGTCAAATGTGTCATTTTATTTGTCCAAAAGACCACCTTTCATTCTAAATCGGTGTCCTCTGCAATCCCCTTGGGAACCGCAAAAAAGCGGTCTCCGTTGCTTATCAGCGCCAGGATTGGCTGTGGAGCAGCGTAACTCCCTGCCCCATTCGGAGACCGGAGGCTGCGGCATGAGGCAACCCTCGGTCTCCCAAGGGGGAGGCTACTGCGCATGCTCGGGCTGGTCAGAAAAATGACCAGCCCAAAGCAAACATGCGCGCCAGCACCAGTAGCACTGCTGAGCAGCGTGAGCACGCTCGCTCACAACAACCCGATCAAGTACAGCCCCATCCCCTTTCTCCCCTATAAGCTACATCTGGTGCGGCCAGTGAAGTTTCAGATGGCGGTGCGCATTGGTTGGTGGGGCAACGCCCGAACGCCCCAATGGACGCACCGCCGCTGGCCCGGCTGTTTATCTCCCTGGCAGTATTAACCCTCTCTGGAGATAAGCAGCCCTTACACCTTCGGCCCTTGATGAGCTGTTAAGAGGTGCTTGTTGTAGGTGGCTGAGAGGGAGGGGCTGCAGCTTCAGGAGCAGGGGCATCTGTTGAGATGCAAACAGCCCTAAATGGATCATGTCTATGCAATTTAGAGGGGCCTTGCACATTCCCTTGCGGTCCAGGGCACAAAAAAAATCCTAGAACCGGTCCTGCTTATACCTAGGTGACGCTCTCTTTTTCGGTGTATTACCAACCCAGGTTCATACAAGTCAGTCCTCTATGCGGTCTGCCTCATAGTGACCAGTCATGTCATATATATATATATATATATATATATATATATATATATATATATATATATATATATATATATGTATATATATATACACACACGTAGAGGGATGGAGAGACTCAAAATAAAACCCAAAGCAACCCGTACAACAAAACAAAAGTGATTGTTTTGAAAATACTGTACTCACTCACACACCGAAGTGTGTGACATGCTTCATCATCGGGTCTGCTTACAAAACGCCAGGTGTCATATCACATTAGACTGAGCTTTGATATCCTAATCCTAATTTTCTCCAGGAGCTCAAAAATTGTGGTTCAAGGTACGGAGCAGAAATGGGGTGGTATAACAAGGGGCAGAGAATTAAGGGACAGAGTCTGGTACTTAACTTCTTCATTTTATATGGTTAAAACTTTGCCCCCTAGAAATTCCCAACAAGAACACATGTGACAACAAATTTGTTCTTGCTTAAATGGTCACACACTGGCTGAAATCTAAACTATTTCACAGGGTTAAGGTACCTGCAGTAGATATATGTGTGCCCAGCAAATTGCAGTATATATTAACAGCAAGATAGATGTTGGTTAATGCATTTGCTGCACAGGTTTGAGTGCAGTCTAGTCACAGGTTTGACTCATCATAAAATAGTATAGAGGGTTAATGTGCCTGTTGTAAAGCATGTCTAACCTGCAGTTCACTGGCATCTGTTTTATTTAGACAGCTTAGCAGGCTACTGCTTTTGTCTAAAACATCATTGCGTTATCTCCAGGTCACAAGTTACAATCTTTGTAACAGAACATTGAGTTATGAGCAGGCATCAAGGAGCTGCATGCAAACCTTATTGCTTTTTTTCTCTACCTTTCTTTATTTTAAGGTTGCTAAAAAGGGTTTCTTTAGGTAGTGATGAAGATGTGTTAGTACAGATGACCCCAAACACTGTGTTATTTAGACTCTCACCCAAGTCAAGTCAAGTCAAAGATACTTTATTCGGCCATTAAGAAGCCATAAAAGCAAGCATATTAAACGTTTTAGGAATACAGTAGCTTAAAAAAATTCCACATGTACATTTAAAAGGCCAAGTTGGCCCAGATGAATATAACTAGGCTAAATATAGAAACAGAAAGACTAAAACTCATCATTAAAATCAGACGCGGAATACCACTCCAGAGGTAGAGTACGACAGATAAAGTGCAAGAGTGATGACACATGAATTTGGTAAACGGACTGCATGGTCATAACATATCAAGCACGGAAAAGGCACATGTATTTCCCAGAGAGCATTAGACAAATACAGCCTAGCTACTACAAAAACATTCTGGGCCAGAAGTACAACTGATATTTGCATGTGCAAACAGGTCATGCGCAGGCAAACAGAGTTTTGAGACTTGCCAATAGGAAGGGGCGTTTCCTTCTTAATAGCGACCCCAAATGCCATGTATAACTATTTTGCGACCACAACCGTGGTCGCAAAACAGTGGCAGTTTACCTCCCTTCTCAGAAGGTTGGTAAACCACTCGCAATGGAAAAGGGTCCCCAGGGGACACCTTCCACTTTGTGACTGGCTCTAAAAATATTTTTAAGGACAGGCAGTGGTCCCAGGGATCACTACTTGCTCTTAAAAAATGAAACGAAAACATTTCATTTTTCTTTTTTTAAATGCATCCCGTTTTTCTTCAAGGAAAACAGACTGCATTAAAAAGAAATTGCTTTATTGAAAAACAGTCCCAGACATGGAGGTCTGCTGAGCCCAGCAGGCCACCATCCCTGGGAGGCCCAGCCATTCCGAATGGGGTCGCAAATTGCGAGTGCCTCATGAATATGCATGAGGCGTGCAATTTGCAACCCCATTGGGAAATTGCAATCTCTGTCGTAGACACTGTTCCATACCAATTTGTGACTCACAAATTGCTAGTCGCTATTGCCGAATGGCGATGCAGCATGCACAATGTAATTTGTTTGATTTATTTATTTATGTACTTACCTCGGTTCGGCCGTGTGCCGTAGTTTACTACCCCCCACCCTGCCCCTCCACCGCCCCGCCCCACTGCCCCCGCACGACTCCCTCCAGGAGCCACTACTGGTGCTATCTGACAGTACACTTGCCTTCCCAAGAACCTCACAAACCTGTTCCCTAATGTGCTTCTTCCTCTGTTGGGTTACAAATATATAGGCCCTCCTAATAGACCGGACCTCCACTTCATCCCTCGGAACTTGTTTTAGTGCCAACAATACATTTCTATGGGCCTTGGATCAGGTACCATCAAACCACCTCTTTGCCTTGGCACCTTTAGTCCTGCTCGTGATAGTTAGACTATTAGCTATCTGCTGGGTTAGCTTGTCAAAAGCATCTAAGACAGCACTGTCCTGCACTCTAATATTTGAACAAAGTGAGATCTCTGCTGCGCACACACGATATAAATTGTCGAGGAAAGTCTCCGATATCAACTTGCCTCGCATAGGGCAATGGAGTAGACAAGTTCAAGCATAAGGGGGTTGCGATCGCTATGACGGTTCCAGGAGACATTCAGCTTGTGGGCTGCAGAGACTAACAGTGCAGAGAGCGTTATAAAGTCAATAATACTAGAGAAACCTCTACCTGTATAGGCAGGAATAGGAGCATTCGCTCCCATTTGCTCTAGAGAGCACAGGTTGTTAGCTGAAAGGAGCTCTTCTATATAAGAATCTGATTCCGAGTGCTCAAAGTGAGTCAACACTAATGAAAAATCCACATGGCCCATTGTGGGAGTAAAATGAAGGTGGCATTGATGAGTATTAAAATCACCTAAAATTATAACCTCATGGTAAAAGCGTTTCCTCTCCCCGTAGTGTTCAAGAAACCCCTCTAAAGCTACTAAATCTTCGATCTCAAAACTTCTAGTAAAGGAGTTGTAAAAAGGAACTACTAGCAGGGGGGACAATTCTTGAACAGCAATGCCACTGCTAATAGATGGGTTGACAGACAATCTACCATTCTAGTTTTACATGCTAGTTCAGGCGAAACCAATAGAAGACCCCCCCTTGGCTCTACCCACTGTTGAAAGGGTTGTACTCTTAAAAACGAGGTGAAGCCATCCAGAAAAAAACTCTCAGTAGTATCCCATGTTTCCTGTAAAGCAATTAAATAGCAACATACGATTGTCCTCTGCCATAACACATCATCTCTTTTAGATCTTAGACCTGCAATATTCCAAGACAGGATCTTCATACAGGAGAGACCAGGGGTAATGGGTGCTGGCTTGGAAGGCAGAGTAGAACCTGACTTAGGAGGTGAAGTAAAAATAATTCCAGTCAGGCCCAGGGACCTTGTACCCTGCGACTCTGCCTGTGCTGGTGATAGTCAGTCATTGCCATCTAACCCCTGTGGGCCTAACAAGGGTTTGAATCTATGAGCCAGGGGAAGTACAACACTGCCATTGCTTCCCTGGGCAGGCTTAACTGACCTAAGAGCAGGCTGCCCGGGATGGTTTAGAAAAAAATGAATGGGAGGGTAAAAATATTGAAGGGGGCAATCCTGATCCATGTTTTGGAACTTCTCCTGAACTGACACTCAATGAGTGCTTTGGCTTGGGCGGGGTGTCTGATGTTGATTATGACACAGTCCACCTCAATATTTTTCCCACCCTATGTCCCACCATTCCAACTCTTCATGATAATATGAGGAGACATATATTGACCATTAACAACATTGGTACCACAGCAGTGAGTTACCTTATGCATAGGATCCAGTGTGGATTCTTTTGAGCCTTGTGTGATTGGTGGAACTTCCAATAAGATTACAGCTAAAGGTGCTAATTCTAGGGGCAACTCTAGGGTACTCTGATTTCCGGCATGTGCCGTAGCAGGACTATTTGAAGTGGATGTGTGAGTTGATCTCCCCTTTGGTAATCCAGCCCCTTGTATGTGTACTACCTGTGTTGAAGAGACCAGGTTGTTCATAGCGCAGGTAGCCCCAGACGCTTTGGTCAGCCCCTGGCTAACTGGCATAGTATGTTGTGTCTCCTGTGGCACCTGCTTTGGATAACTAATCCCAGTAGATAGTGCCCCCATACTATTCAATCCCGTAATTGTGGGCCTAGCAGTACAGTTAATCCCCTCTGCCGCAGGATCCACGCCAATAAATTGACAGGGTGCTCCCGGGGAAAGAGAATTCGGCTTAGTCCCAATGCCCTCCAGCTGTATCCATATAGGTGCTATTACTGTATTAAGAAGAGATTCCAACCTAGATAAAAGAATGTTTAAAAATTGTTCAGAATCAGTGTTAGGTGGAGGTAGCATCTTTCTCGGGGTATAGTCCGAGGGGCTCTTTTACAACCAGTCCTCTTCATCTTAATGGGGGACCGTCCAGGGCTGAATCATCTTCCACCATTGTCAGATCAGACTTGGCGTTAGGGACCACAATAAATGAGACGGGAGCAGGTGATAAAACTGAGTCAGGAGTTGCCCCTTTGGGTTCATAATTCTCCGTTAGGGTTAAGTCATGTACAGCTTTCCCAGTATACAAAGAGAGCCTCCTTTGAGTCAGGGCTATTTCCTTTGAAGTAACGCCGGCTGCTCTAGTTAGAAAGGAGTGTATGGTAGCTGCAGTATTGCCCCCGGATACCCCAACAGTCATTTTCCTTTTAACCATTTTAACCATGGTTGAAGGATTAAGGTCACACATCCCAGCCACAGATTATACAATCTCCTTGGGTAGACCAGAAAGGGCAGAGCACTCTCTCAACTATATGGAAACTACCAGCAGGAAGTATCAAAAAACATCAGAGAGCGAGGCAGATCAAAGGGGGAATTAGATAAGGAAGAAACAGTACCTTAAACCTTGTGTCGAGCCAAGAGGCCAAGGGACCTGGCCCAGCCCAGCCTCTGCCAGTTGCTGACGGGTGCAGACGGGCCCGGTGGACTCACACCCATTTTTAACCCTGACCTTCTGTTTCTCCAGAGCAAGTGCTCTTCACATATAGTATGAATGATGTGTGACTCCTTGTAGCCTTTATTGTCTTAGGTGCATTTGCTGTATATTGACTTGCACACCTGTGTGATTTATGGCCTAAGTATATTGGCTGTGATCCACGTCCACTGACACCATATAGGGAGTGTGTAATGTTATAAAACAATTCAAATAAAGAAAAAAAATGAGTAACTGCTATATAAATGGTTATTAGTGTAATTATCCAGAGCCACAGCTGGCATTCTTACAATAAATTCATGTGTATGTTTTATATACAAGGGTTGGAGAAGTAAATACCTGCCTTCAAGTCATAGTTTGTCTCTGAAGCACTTGCGAAGTGACCACAAACTGCGTCTTTGTTTCAATGTATAGAAATAGGCATAGTGTTTTCCTGTAACTCCCAAGAGTTTGGAAAGACATCATTGAAAAAACAAAATGTACTCTCAAAGGGAGAATTGTTTGAAACAAGGTTTGTTAATCAAAGAAAGAAAGAGGGGAAAGTGTATTGTAATTACATTGCCAATACACTCAATAAAATTCTTTAACACTCTATCCAATTTTTCCGATGATTTTTAACCCACAATCCATGATTTCCAGTGCATCATCATACAAATACATTTTATTATTATCAACCAAAAAGAACTCAAGTAATACAGATGTATCCTAAGAATTAAAAATGTATCTCCTAAAGAGTAAAGTCCATGCTTTCTCAACTTTTAATTAAAAAATCCATGCGTCTGAAAAGAAGCTGGTTTGAAAATTCTTATATTGCATAGGGCACAAATAATTAGTCTGACATAGCGATCTTACTAGAGTAAAGTTCACAATTTTTCACTTTACAGTGGTGGCCTTCGCAGGAATGTCAACACGTTTTGATCCCAATTTTTTCATTCACTGGATCCCATCAAGAGTAGCTAAAGGACCCGAATTCCATTGCTCAGTGGGATATCTTACTCGTGTGGATTCTGAAAGGTTTAGGGCCTTATTGCGACTGCAACGGTCTATTGGACCGCCATGGTAATGGATGGTGGTACACCAACTATATTTCGGCTTTGGCAGTCGGATTGCCACAGAACCACTGCTACTGCAAGGGATCCGCAAACCCTGGCGGTACTGCAGTAGTGTGAGACTGGTAATATTTTGGTGATGCCTCTGTGGCACTGCCAAGCATATTACAGTTTCCTCACCGCCACAGTTTTCATGGCATTGAAACAGCTATGAAAAGTGTGACGGTGAGGAAACTAAGGTGGCCCTGCAGGGCCACCGGTTGCCTCAGCACCAGGTGATGCAGCAAAGAGGTACATCGCGTGCCCCCTGTATGCATGCCCCCCCCCCCCCAGTTCGTGCAGAGCATGGACTTACCAGTCCATGTCATGCTGGAACTAGCAATGGCGTTCCCATTGGGATGCCTTGCCAATGCTCACATATGAGCCTGAGCACAGCATCGCCATGGGCCAGCCGCAGTAGGACCGTCCAACCTGGATTACAGTCATAATCCAGCGGGTGGTGTCAGTATGGGTTTGGTGGTCTTGGAGCAGGGTGCTGGCATGGTGGCCCTCTCCAAGACCGCCAAACTCATAATAAGGCCCTTAATCTAATCGGTGGGTGTTGCTGCGCAACCCATGATGGCTATGGAGGCCATGTCCACATCGTAAGAAAGATTGCACCCCTTGGATAATTCATGGGATGGTGTGGATGTTTAACCCTCCCGTCCAAGTTTCAGGCGGTTTAGTGGCCCTCTAATGGCAGCAGCACCTCGAGAGCTCTCCCTGTGCCTCCCCCTGTCAAGAGGCTGAATGAATAGACCTTCTTTAGTTCAGCTGATTTTTGGCTGGTGAATGCTTCTCCGATAGAGAAGGCACAAGTCTTTATAGAACAGCCCCTCTACGGCACTGGCGGCAAGATGGTAGGTTCCACTTCCCTCCCAGCCTAGATGAATGAAAGGAGTACCGATGGCTATTCAAGTGAGGTATTTGTACTGAGCCCAGCTCAAAGAGCAAACAATCAACCTCCCTCTTCCTATGCAGGCTGCTGTTTTGATCTAAAACAGACAACAGTTGGAGGCCCCTGAATGTGTCTCGGTGTCTGCAGGTTACACTGTGTCCCAGTCAACATATTTCACTAGGGCCAGCCCAGATCCTGGATTCGGTCCATTAAAAGATGCTAGATCCAGGATCCAACTGCATCCCTCTCATTTCCTGCAATGCTAATCTCTGTATTGGGAAGCATTTGTGGTTTGTGATGCAAAAGCAAGCAAGGCCTGTGTCTGGGCACAGGATTGCTTAATTTTATAATAAAGCAAAACAAATGCAAGTGCAGGGGCCCATGAGCCCGATTCTGAACACCAAGGGTCCATGCTCTTGTTTACACCTCATGCTTTCACTTCTGTCTCTTTATAACCCTCTTGTAGGTCTATTTTCATCCCATTTTCTGAGTAATGATAATTCATCCTCGTACACAACAGCATTTGTGATGCTAAAACAGGCCGTGCATGGGCTGGGCGAAGGAGATGGTGACAGAATAAAGTACTTTAACAGCAGCAAGGGGAGGTCAGGAATGATTCCATGACATGATATTTATAGAATGCCTTCACTTACAACCTGTGTCTGTGCTGGCTTGTCACTAAGTCAACCGCAGCACACCTGGTCTTCAAGCATTACAAACACACTGTCTAATTACATGCAGTGCTACATGTGTTCTTTAAAAATTGACATTTTGCAAACCATACAGGAAGACACATCACTCGAAGCAGGTGACGAACACAGAACGCCATTTATCCAGATCATAATTAACAACTAAATAAATTAAGTACATTAAATAAAGGGGGAGTGCAGGGGTGAAAAGTGCAAGAAGCTCTCCTTTGACACTGCTGAATGCCAGGGTTACCAAATACCAAGGCTGTCTAGTTTGGGCGCCACTTACGACTATTTAGTTGCACTGCGCTACCTCTTTATCTCACACTTGAATATTTTTTTCGTCCTTTCTCCATGTGCCATATGTTAGACCTGACAGCCTTGGGAGGGTCTTCCCTCAACTTTTCCCCCGGCCTCCTTCCATTTTCTGTACCCATTTTTGCTTGCTCTAAGACTGCATTTTAGCACTGCTAATCAGTGCTAAAGTGATTGTGCTTTCTCCCCTAAAACATGGTAGCATTGGATCGTGCTCAATTGGCATATTTAATTTACTTCTAAGTCCCTAGTAATGTGCACTCCAGGTCCCCAGGGTCTGTAAGTTGAATGCTAATAGTGGTCCAGCAGCACTCACTGTACCGCCCACGTAAGTAGCCACCTAACCATGTCTCAGGCCTTCCATGGCAGGGCCTGCATGAGCAGTTTGCTGTCACAGTGACTTGGCAGGTAAAACTACATGTCAAGCCCTGAACTCCCCCTTTTATTACATATAAGTTTCCCTTAAGGATGGCCCTTGGCAACCCAGGGAAAAGGGTGCTATGTAAGCAAAGGGGAGGACATGTGCTTGAATGCTTTGCATGGCCTGGTAGTGAAAAACAGCCTGTTTCAGTTTTCACTATGGTGAGGCATACTACCCTGATCCCAAGGATGTAGCTTTATCATTTGTGGTATGGGTGGATTAGTAGTGGTAAATGTGCTTTGCTGGTAAGGTTGAATTTACCACTAATAGCGCAGAAATGCCACTTTCAGACAGTGGGCTTTTTTCTGCTCTTAACTTTGCTCTATGTGACCACCAGCCTCTCTCCAATACCCATCTGGACGGGTGACAGATCCCGTTTGTGAATTCCTCTTTGACAGCCATAAACACAGGAAGGCCAAGAGTGGCTGACCACCCTTCTGCATAAATCTGCATTCCGATGGCCAGCCTGGGCATATGGGAGGAAGGGGTTCACACCGGGATATCAAGGGGTAATGACCTGACCCCACACCTATGGCTGGTCATACCCACAGATAACCTGGCAGACAGGACTGGCTTGAAAGGGGTACTCTTGCACTTCAAAGCTGCCACTCTTTGAAGTATCATCCACATCAAAGGCACATTTGGGTATAAATACTGGGTCTGTGACCCTCCCAAATCAGACACTTCTGGAACTACACCGAATCTCTGTCAGAAGAACTACAGTGCTGCTCAAAGGACTCAACAGGACTGCTTTTCTGGAAGAACTGCTTTCCTGCTTGTTGCCCTGCTGCCTGCTGCTCTCTGACTCTGCTGGAAGTTGAGCTGGACTCTGCATTCCCTCCAAAGTGATCTCCAAGGTTTGTTAGCTTGTTCCTGATTCTGACGTTTCAGGGATACAAAAGACTTCATGCAGTTCTGCTGGTGCTGCTGGACTGATCCTTCTGTGACTCCTACCCTTGCCTGAGGTGCCCCCTCCAAGTACTGGGCCTCAGAAGTGGATCCTGCAGCTAAGTTTTTTTGCAAAATTGGTTGCGACACTGCACAAAGACTCACCATACAGCTGACAGCTCTCGGAACTGACACTAGATGACGCAAAGCCTCTCTGTACAGCTGCTCAGAACCGATGCCGGATTTTGATCGTTGTAGTCTTGTTTTACTCCAATATATATTCTCTATTTTTCTAAACTGTTGCAAAGTCTTTTAGTGGTGTATTTCCTGTGTTGTTGTATGAGTTGTTGCACAAATACATTACAAATTGCCTTCTAAGTTAAGCCTGCCTGCTCTGTGCTAAGCTACCAAGGGGTGAGCACAGGAGAATTTGGGATTGTGTTGTGACTTTCCCTGACTAGGACTGTGTTCTCTACTTGGACGGGGGCATACCGCTGCCAACTAGAGAACCAATTTCTAACACCATAGTTTTGCTACATTTCTCTTTCTCCTATTTCTGAATTTCTCTCTCGTGCTGTGGGTAAAATTCTGATGATGAAAAATAAGACCAGGTCCCCGTTAGAAGTGTCTTTGCCCATCACCCTTACCCATTAGCACAAATTACACACTGCTATTAGGTCCACCTTTCCATCTACTCAGGGGCGTAGCTTGAGCAGTAAGATTGATGGGGGTGGGTTTCAGATTTTCTAACAATCATTCTGGCATTTATTGTTAAAATACATTAGACGACAGGCTGGGTGCATGAGAGGGCCTAAGGGACACTGAAAGGGAGAGGAATGTGGGTTGGAATGAGTACCAAGTGCGAGAATGCACAATATTTTGTAAAATAACAACGATTTTTGAGGACTTTCAAAACAGGTAGGGAAAGAGTGTGTGTGTGCATCTGTGCCTGTGTGTATGTAAATACTCCTAATGAAATCCGACAGATACCTTACCATACCCAACTGAAAGCACCTGTACCCAACTATTTACCAAAAAATACATTTTATTAGGGGGGTGTAACACCCCAAACACCCCCCTGAAACTACCCCTGTGCATCTACTTCAGACGTAGACTCCAGTATTTTTCACAGAGTCCCAAGCCGACAAAACAGCTCACTTGAAAAAAAAAACGAGTGAATATGTGAGTGAACAGCTGATTTAGGGAGTGAGTGAGGGAATGAATGAATGGCTGGGATGAGCGAAAGAATAAGTGATTAAAGTAGTGAGCATATGAGTTTTCTTTTATAGTACACTAGTAGAGCTGAACTACACTTAGAATTAGGTCTGCGGGCTATTCCCACCTCCCAAAGCACTACATGCTTCTTAGATTTCCCACCAAAGGCGATGGTGTGGAATCTAGTTGAGATACGTTGTCCTTCCATTCGAAGCCTCTCTGGAGAGTGATTAACAAAAATAAGCAAATTAGATTGATGGATTTGTGAAAAACAGGATGGAAAGAATGGGAAGGCTGTATGTAAAAAAGAAAAATCAACTGCTATTTCGAGTTCAGAGTGATTTGGGCGCAGGCGGGTCCAAGTGAGGGTGAGACTAATCAGGATTCACAGACATGCACAGTACCCACGGTTTGCCATATTTTATAAAGGGTGAGGTGTGAATTTCTGACATTGGTTGCTAGAGCAACTGAAAGATTCAACGCAGAGCACTATAAAATGTAAAAATAAATTAGACATTTTAGATCTGACATTAGCCAAGACCATGTGATTTTACTAAAATTGTAAGTCTGACATTTATTCATAGGGATTTTCAACCAAGGACCTTCAATCATCTACCTGTTATTGATTATTAACATTTTTCTACCACCCACTACAGCCCACAGTATAAGGCAATAGGTCAGCCCTTGTCAGCCATTGGCTACCTTTACTGTGAGTGATGGCATTCTGTACTGTCACAAGGAGCATACTTGTACACAAAGTACTTGCCTCCAGTACCACAGACCACAATGGCAATGTGTGTGTTTTTAAGAGCAAAAAAATATTGTTGCTTTTAGCCAGTGTTATTTTAGTTTAGTTTAGTGTCCAGCACAATAAAGATTTGCAAAAACCAGTATAAAACAAAACAAGCATTGACAAGACCAAAAGACAGGCAGCCAGTGCTAGACTAGCAGGATTTGCCTATGCGTGTTATTTTGTAAGAGATTTATTTCATTAACACATCAATATACATTTAAAATAATGGAAATAAAATTAAAAATAATGAAGGGGGGTCACATTTCTTTGAGCTCAAGAAAGCTCTTTAGTGTCACCTAATACTTAAAGAATTGCAGTGTGATTAGTATCTTTAGAGACAATGTTTACTTGTTTTGTCCAGAAAAAGTTGTATAGTGTCCGTAAAATGTAGTACATCGGAGCATGTATAGTAACTTTAATGATGCAGTTCCCTATTCTGTGTAACTGTACCTCTATGCAGTTTACAGAGGTGAGTTATTTTTCATAGAGCATGGTGCACTGTGATGGGTTTGTGTCATAGGATGTAGTGCACAATGGTGAGTGCAAGAATGAAGTGTACTATGGGGATTACTTGGCTGTAAAGTAGTGAAGTAAGCAGATCTTCCTATAATCAGGGCCACTGCAAATTTGAACCAGGGGACGGACCAAACTCATCATTACAGTTGACTAAATTATACAGCAAGAAAAGTCACATTTTGAGTCCGAATGTGGCTGATTTTGTGGCAGTTTTACATCAGTGCTTTGTCATTTTTTTTTACATGTTACCACTGTCCAAGGTAAGGTTTCACCTCATTGGCACCACTTCATCACCCAGAGATGGCTTTAAAGAACTGAAAGTTGACGAGACCTTTTTGAAGGGCCTTCCACTGTGCAGCCACACATGCCACTGCATTTCTAGCAACTGCTGATTCGTTTGAACTAGAAAAACAGCAATTTATGCAGATGATGGATTATGTGACAAATGCGATAAATCTATAATTATGCAGAAAATGCTGCAGACGCAGTGTTGCTGTTTGTGCCCTGAGCATGCACTGCTGTGCTTTGGACCAGGATCCTAGGTTGCAATGCTGAATTGTACCTTGGCATACCAAGGATAAAGTGGATAAGGGAGAGGTGTGGCACAGCGGCCAGAGCACGGGGCTCACGGTTCAATCACAGATGGCACCTCAGCTCACCACCATGTGACTCCGGGTAATATCTCACTTAATGTCCCCAATGGCCCCCAGCGCCTTGAGAGCCTTAGGGGTGAGTAGTTTGCGCATCACAAATATCAGATTTGGATTTACTATGGTGTGTCTGTAGGATGTAGCAGGGTATGTTGAGCAAGCCTCTCATGATGTATTGTGATGTGGGGGCGTCCCAAAAAATCAGATCTGTGTGTTCATTTAATGTCCCTCAGATATGCTACAAAGTTCTTCTTTCACCATTGGATGCAGACACCGCAACCCTGCAAAGAGCACCAGTTAAAAAAACTCCTAAAATATTCACAGCGAAGTGAATTTAATTTATAATGCAGTAACATTCTTTCAAAATACATGGCAGCTACTCGTCTGTAAGTCAAGAATGAATAGTAATCAGAAACCTAAAGAAACTTGTCTTGCAGTCATTTGGAAATGTATTTTCATGTATGTCCTTTTGTTGTACTTGTCTTAGCTGGAGTGACAGTCAGTTTAATCAGATCTAATCATTAAGCCTCATTGTTAGTGGTCCCTAATCATCCCTGTTAATGTTTCCAACACGGAATTACTATTACCAGGGCTCCCAGTAATTCCAGGGATTAGGAAATAATGGAAATCATGGGTTTTTAGCGAATAATGTGCGGAAATCCCTCAGATCTACCTTGCCAATGTCTAGAGGACTTCCTCTGTATTGAATCCAGAGATTTTGCCTGCCTGTAGCGAGAGAAGTCTCTGGGTGGAACAGCGCTTAACAGAGGTGTTCTTGCTGAACTTATAGTTTAGTTGGACCCAGTATCTCCAATTTGCTGACCCATCGGAATTAACTGGCCACTCGTAAAGAAGCCTAATGTGTCAGAGGTGATGTGAGTGGTAGAACACTCCAAAGCCGTATCATGATCGTTACAAAATGCAGGACTATGCCTTGGATTTATTTCTGAAATTGCACTGCCTACAGCATATACATTAATTTGGAAAATCTACATGTTAAGGCATGAACTAGAGACGTCCCCATTCACCAACACAGAGAGGGAGTTATGGCTCTGTGTCGACTACAGCTCATGCTGTAATTCACAATTATTTTAAGCTAACGTATGCGCTGTGGAAAAAGCAATTTTGGAGAGAAAAAGGCGTAGACATGTTCTGCGTTTGCACATTTCTAAAAATGATAAAGAGAGATAACAGGAACATGGGTAAATGCCCCTTATACAAACAGTTGCACCACCACATGCTTGGTACCTTATTCTACACCTACCCTGTGGAGGCCTGTTCCCCTTCTGCTGAAGTGACCACGGTGAGGTGTGTTGCTGTTTAAAACTCCCTAATAAAATAGATAAGTATGCAATGCCTCCTCAAAACAGTACACAAAATGAGCCGGTGGGTGCAGTTGGGGCTCACTGGCACTTATTTTTGGGCACAGACACTTATTGTCACTCATCGGGGAGAAAAACACAAAAGGAGAAAAGAAGAAGGATGATATAAATGGAAAAGGGGGAAGAAAGGAGGAAAGCAGGAATGAAAAAGAACGTGGAGGAGTGACTTTTAGGGGCATAAGTGTCCGGTGATGGATTAAAGAAGCATGAAGGGGAATCATGACTATACAGCCTTTGGTATTCGGCACCATAACCTCCTGCAGCGCTAGCAGCAGCTTCTGAGCAAATGGTTTGGGCCCCAGCACTTATTATTTTAGAATCAGTCCTGAGGAAGGTCTACCATCAAAAATACCGAAACGCCGCGTCGACTGTTTTGATTCTTTGTTTTTTTTAAAAAAAGATGAACTTTTTAAATGTGTGATCATGTGATTTTAATATTGTAAAATTGTGAAATAAATGTGATGTAATAAAGTGCAATATATATTTTTACAAGACATAGCGTGGAAAATACATCTCTCTCTCTCTCTTTTGAATTTATGCATGCTTTTTTGATATACAAAGTTTTTCCTCTAGCTTTTTAGAAATTGAATTCTATTAGTTTGAAGTTCACTCTTGAAATGTGTATTAGACTATTGCAAGCAATGTGAGTGTGTGCCTAGGGATCTGTAAAAACTTTGAATCTCCCACAAGAAACTTAAGATACAACATTGTAACTTTACCTTTTCCGCCCAATTGATGGCATGCTGTGTTAAAGATAATTAGTTTCCACTTGAGTGATGACTCTTGCTACTGGACATTGATCATCGGTCCATTCTAGGTGGGGACGCCTTTATGTCCTTTTAAACGTTTGTCATTTACAATGCCAATAGTTATAACTTTCGCGACTGTGACACCTATAGCATTTGGAATGCAACATGTTTTGTATTTACATGACTTAGATGGCAGCTCTGGTCGTTAGGCCACATCTCTAGAGAGCAGGAGAGTGCAGCAGGGGAGAGAAGCACAGCAATGCAATAGGTCTCGCATTAGGAAAGTTTGAGCTATTGGTATTGTAAAGGACACATTTTTTATTTATGTGCTTGTTTTGAAAATAGCGAAATTAATAGCTTTGTTATTTACAATGCCAATAGTTTTATCTTTCGCAAATGTGACACCTATTGTAACACAATATGTGTTGTGAGGGTGAGTGAGGGTGAGGGGTTGAGGGTGAGGGGTTGAGGGTGAGTGAGGGTGAGGGGTTGAGGGTGAGTGAGGGTGAGGGGTTGAGGGTGAGTGAGGGTGAGGGTGAGTGAGGGTGAGGGGTTGAGGGTGAGGGGTTGAGGGTGAGGGTGAGGGTGAGTGAGGGTGAGGGGGAGTGAGGGTGAGTGAGGGTGAGGGTGAGGGGTTGAGGGTGAGTGAGGGTGAGTGAGGGTGAGGGGTTGAGGGTGAGTGAGGGTGAGTGAGGGTGAGCGTGAGTGAGGGTGAGGGTGGGTGAGGGTGAGTGAGGGTGAGGGGTTGAGGGTGAGGGTGAGTGAGAGTGAGGGTGAGTGAGGGATTGAGGGTGAGGGGTTGAGGGTGAGTGAGGGTGAGGGGTTGAGGGTGAGTGAGGGTGAGGGGTTGAGGGTGAGTGAGGGTGAGGGTGAGTGAGGGTGAGTGAGGGTGAGTGAGGGTGAGTGAGGGTGAGGGTGAGTGAGGCTGAGTGAGGGTGAGGGGTTGAGGGTGAGTGAGGGTGAGTGAGGGTGAGGGGTTGAGGGTGAGTGAGGGTGAGGGTGAGGGGGAGGGTGAGTGAGGGTGAGGTTGAGGGGTTGAGGGTGAGTGAGGGTGAGGGGTTGAGGGTGAGTGAGGGTGAGGGTGAGTGAGGGTGAGTGAGGGGTTGAGGGTGAGTGAGGGTGAGGGTGAGTGAGGGTGAGTGAGGGGTTGAGGGTGAGTGAGGGTGAGGGTGAGTGAGGGTGAGGGTGAGTGAGGGTGAGGGGTTGAGGGTGAGTGAGAGTGAGGGTGAGTGAGGGTGAGGTTGAGGGGTTGAGGGTGAGGGGTTGAGGGTGAGTGAGGGTGAGGTTGAGGGGTTGAGGGTGAGTGAGGGTGAGGGGTTGAGGGTGAGTGAGGGTGAGGGGTTGAGGGTGAGTGAGGGTGAGTGAGGGTGAGGGGTTGAGGGTGAGTGAGGGTGAGTGAGGGTGAGGGTGAGTGAGGGTGAGTGAGGGTGAGTGAGGGTGAGTGAGGGTGAGTGAGGGTGAGGGTGAGGGGTTGAGGGTGAGTGAGGGTGAGGGGTTGAGGGTGAGTGAGGGTGAGGGTGAGTGAGGGTGAGGGTGAGTGAGGGTGAGGGTGAGTGAGGGTGGGTGAGGGGGTGAGGGTGAGTGAGGGTGAGTGAGGGTGAGGGGTTGAGGGTGAGTGAGGGTGAGGGTGAGGGGTTGAGGGTGAGTGAGGGTGAGTGAGGGGTTGAGGGTGAGGGGTTGAGGGTGGGTGAGGGTGAGGGGTTGAGGGTGAGTGAGGGTGAGGGGTTGAGGGTGAGTGAGGGTGAGGGTGAGTGAGGGTGAATGAGGGTGAGGGGTTGAGGGTGAGTGAGGGTGAGGGTGAGTGGGGGTGAGGGTGGGTGAGGGTGAATGAGGGTGAGTGAGGGTGAGTGAGGGTGAGGGTGGGTGAGGGTGAGTGAGGGTGAGGGGGTGAGGGTGAGTGAGGGTGAAGGTGAGTGAGGGTGAGGGGGTGAGGGTGAGTGAGGGTGAGGGGTTGAGGGTGAGTGAGGGTGAGTGAGGGTGAGTGGGGGTGAGGGGTTGAGGGTGAGTGAGGTTGAGTGAGAGTGAGGGTGAGTGAGAGTGAGGGTGAGTGAGGGTGAGTGAGGGTGAGTGAGGGGTTGAGGGTGAGGGGTTGAGGGTGGGTGAGGGTGAGGGGTTGAGGGTGAGTGAGGGTGGGGGGTTGAGGGTGAGTGAGGGTGAGTGAGGGTGAGGGTGAGTGAGGGTGAGGGGTTGAGGATGAGTGAGGGTGAGGGTGAGTGAGGGTGAGTGAGGGTGAGGGTGGGTGAGTGAGGGTGAGGGTGGGTGAGGGTGAATGAGGGTGAGGGTGAGTGAGGGTGAGTGAGGGTGAGGGTGAGGGGGTGAGGGTGAGTGAGGGTGAAGGTGAGTGAGGGTTAGGGGTTGAGGGTGAGTGAGGGTGAGGGGTTGAGGGTGAGTGAAGGTGGGTGAGGGGTTGAGGGTGAGTGAGGGTGAGGGGTTGAGGGTGAGTGAGGGTGAGGGTGAGTGTGAGGGTGAGTGAGGGTGAGTGAGGGTGAGGGGTTGAGGGTGAGTGAGGGTGAGGGTGAGTGAGGGTGAGTGAGGGTGAGTGAGGGTGAGGGGTTGAGGGTGAGTGAGGGTGAGGGTGAGTGAGGGTGAGTGAGGGTGAGGGGTTGAGGGTGAGTGAGGGTGAGTGAGGGTGAGTGAGGGCGAGGGTGAGTGAGGGCGAGGGTGAGGGGTTGAGGGTGAGTGAGGGTGAGTGAGAGTGAGGGGTTGAGGGTGAGTGAGGGTGAGGGGTTGAGGGTGAGTGAGGGTGAGGGTGAGTGAGGGTGAGGGGTTGAGGGTGAGTGAGGGTGGGTGAGGGGTTGAGGGTGAGTGAGGGTGAGGGTGAGTGAGGGTGAGGGTGAGTGAGGGTGAGTGAGGGTGAGTGAGGGTGAGTGAGGGTGAGGGTGAGGGTGAGTGAGGGTGGGTGAGGGTGAGTGAGGGTGGGTGAGGGTGAGTGAGGGTGAGTGAGGGGTTGAGGGTGAGTGAGGGTGAGGGGTTGAGGGTGAGTGGGGTTGAGGGTGAGTGAGGGTGAGGGTGAGTGAGGGTGAGGGTGAGTGAGTGGTGAGTGAGGGTGAGTGAGGGTGAGGGTGAGTGAGGGTGAGTGAGGGTGAGTGAGGGTGAGGGTGAGTGAGGGTGAGGGTTGAG